>NW_027117388.1:2590750-3886125 GCF_038362705.1 Apiospora aurea
TTGTTGATGAGGAATGGGAAAGAGGAAGAAACTTGACGATGGCGGGTGCGCAGAAGGGGGAATCAAGGAAACAGCGGCTGAGTTGGGAGGAATTATGGAGTCTGCTCCATTCAATGCCGCCGGTCGCTGTTTGCCCGCCCTGGGACAGAGGCAAAAGTACCTTTTGGCCTTTATCTGCCCTTGTCTGCGTGAAGCGGTACATTAATGTTGCATGGAGACCGGGCCAGGGGAGGCCTAAGTGGCAGCTAACCTACCTACTTCCCTAGCCAGAAATCGGACGGGGGCAGGCAGTCAGGCGATTCAGCCAAGGTGCACTGGGAGGAATGACGACAGTTGCTTCTAGCTGTCAGATCCTACGACACATGTATGGAGTGCGCGTCCCAGGATTTACCAGGTGCAGAAGTGGAAAGCACGGTTCGAGTTGAGGTCAAGAAGTTTCAGGACCAATATGAGGAAATGCAACATTGAAGATTTCGCCTGGACTGGCCTGGCGTAATCACTTGGTAGAAACTCGCTTTTTCTTCGCGATGTAGGCAGGTATAGCCTAGATCCGTAGCATGGTTCCGGAGGCAGCTAGTTGGGTGCCTAACCTATGGAACCAGGCATCGCCAAAACGCCGTCAATGTTTAGCAATTGCAGGCAGCTGGCAAGAAAGCGGAACGGCTTTGGAGATTGGGGGCGGACAGTGAACCAGCTGCACTGGAGAAGATCAATTAAAGCTGATGGGAAATTAGACAAGACGTAAGATCCCCCATCGGGCACCGGCTTTGAGAGTTTGATTTGCATAAGTTATTGGGTTTGGAAACGGTGATCATAATTGACGGGTCGTCCACAGATGGCGCGCCTTATCTGAAGCTGAGAGAGCAATAAGGGCGTTGCGTTGTTGTATGGATGGCTGGCTGACGAGCTGGAGTGGGAGCAAGAAGGAGGGGCAACATGGCTGCTACCTAGGTCAGCGCATATCGGCAGGCAGCTCGAAATGCACTGAGCTCGACACCTTTCAGGCCACCACTTGCGTTTCCTAAGCACTCATTGCACATCATACCCAACAAGGCTGAGAGAGAGAGCAACGCTCCAGACATTGTATTGACCAAATTGCTCGTTGGATTCTTTCATTCAAGAAAAGTTCGGCGTATTCGGCTCGACCCTGTTGTTGCGGCCTTTTGACTGGAAAAAGGTGAACTTATTTCTACCTACAGACTTTCTTCCCGCAGACAAACCAGACCATACTAATCTATCCCTCTTCTATCTCTCTCTCTCTCTCTCGTACATAATTGACAGCCATCCACCATTCAGTCACCGATCGGCGTTAGGCAAACGACCAGAATTGACGTCTGCGCATCCGAAACCACAACAGTCTCCCGCGGCATTCTCTCCTCGACTTGTTAAGATAGGGAAAAAGTAGAGCTTGAATCCCCGGGCGACTCCCTTCTATCCATCCAGTTGGCGGCCCTCTTCTGCAGCTTCCAACAACACCAGCACCATGGCCGACATCGATATGACTGATGCACCCACCACTTCCGTCGCCAAGAAGGCAAAGTCCGGCGACGCTGATGCCAAGGGCGAGGGTAAGAAGCGCTTCGAGGTGAAGAAGGTACGAGTTTTACTGCTGCTGCTGCTGCTGTTTCGGCCTGTTACTGACTTGAATGACTTCATTATTAGTGGAACGCCGTCGCGCTTTGGGCGTGGGATATCGTCGTCGACAACTGCGCCATCTGCCGAAACCACATCATGGACCTCTGCATCGAGTGCCAAGCCAACCAGGCATCGGCTACAAGCGAGGAGTGTACAGTGGCTTGGGGTATTTGCAACGTGAGTATTTCATCCGTCATATGAAGAGTCGACTTCCCGCCCAAGACTGACAAACCCGTCCTTCTGCTAGCACGCTTTCCACTTTCACTGCATCTCACGTTGGCTCAAGGCGCGTCAGGTGTGTCCCTTGGACAACCGAGACTGGGAGTTCCAGAAGTATGGCCGTTAAGAGCAATGCATGGCTAGCGTGGGAGAATACGAGGAAACATCTGAATTCGGGACGCTTGGAAAGGGACAAAAAGCGGTATGGCAAGGTTGGAGTTCCCTACGAGTCACGAGGCGGTTCATGACAGGCAGGCCACCACGTTTGTTCTCAGCATGCCTACAATATGATACAGGCATTCCTGCCCAAGGCAGCGTGTTTGGCACGGCGGGAGCCAGATAGAGGTTGTACACGTTATACGAATTCTGATTTTATGTACCGGCAGTCATCGGCGGCCATTTCTCTCTTCCTTCCCCATTGGCAAGTAGCCGACTGCTTACTGCGTAAACATCTTCTCGTCCACCACTATACTCTGATGTGCTTGTGCGGCGGCTGCTCCGCCCCCGACGGGCAACCACTTCACGGGGTGTTTGTTGAAGAAGGGCCAGGGAGGAATGACGACGAGGAAGGTGACGACGGTGCCGGCGAGGCCGACCTTTAGAGCGAGTGCGATGTCCTGCATGAAGTAGCCCACGAAGAAGGCGATGGTCTACCCGGGTTTCTGTCAGCAGGAGTGATGGACACGTGGGAACGGGTTGCTGATAGGTTAGACGGGTCAAGACATACCCCGGCCAACGATAGCATAATCGTGGAGATGATTTCGGCAAGCTTCTGGCCCTCGAAGTCCTGCGGCAATCTCAAGTCAGTACGCGACCCGATGCGTGCGTAGCATGAGGAGCAGGTAATCGTAGTCTCACAATCTGGCCGTCGACCAGGTCTCGAACCTGATCCAGGATTTGTTCTGCCATTGCTGCTGCCGAAGTGCAGAAGATTGCAATCAATGTGCGCTGGGTAATTGCTGGGTTGGAAACTCGAAGTTTTTTCGTGATCGTCCTGCTGGTGCCTTGTGGATGTATCACGCAGTCTGCATCGTATGTAGCCTCAAGACGCTCAGGTACCTTTGGGGATTGATTGGGAGGCGCTCTCCACATTGATTGATCTGGCCAGAAGCAGGCCGAGCGAATGCGCACGGACCATGACGCTCAATCCTAGGTAGCGATCGATGACTTGATCAGCGGGATGTCGGCTGCGTCAGTCAGCCCTGTCCGTCCTCCGCCGTCGGCCATTTCGGATGGCGATTGTTCCAATAGCCCCGTGGGCCAATCACGGAGTATCACCATATCCATGCCATGCCATGACTCCAGCCGCATTAGGGAATTCCAGACCGCAGTTGTCAGTGGTCACACCTCCTACTGCCTACTGCCAGGATGACTTCATCCCACCATCTCTCTGCTCACTGCTATCTCTCCAGGCAACCCTAGACCACTGCCCGGCACACCACTGTATGCCCGACATGTGCTATATTGCCCGTGACTGGTATTGGCCGATTTGGTCAGCAAAATGCCTCAAAGGACCCCTCGGTCAGAGTAAGTCGAGATCACGAGGAATTCTCGCGACCACTCCTATGCCCCCAAACCTAGTAGTCTTTGGCCTTTGGTCCCGGGTGGCATTAACGGTAGATCTGGCCGACAGGACGGGAAACATTGCCGACAGCAAGGGCGAGATGGATGGCTTTATCTACTAGCTAGCAGATATACTACTGCACTAATGGACGACTGTCAGATGCTGCCAACGGCGTGCGAATGCATGCGACCAGCCTCTTTGTACATATAGATCTGTAGCTTGGAGGCAATTGCCCTCGATCAAACTCTCTTGGTGTATCTGGCGAACGCACGTGGTTATACTTTGGGCCACTGGGGACATATCATGGGGATAACGAGAGTTGGTCGACCCTTGAGCTTATTAGCTGCTCGTTCTAGGCATTCGGGACTAATACTAACCATCGATGTGGGAGTTCTGCACCGGACGTGGAGAGTCACGTCTAGGGCGGGCGAGAGAGAGCAGGGAACGATCTCGTTGGTTCTGCCCTGCAACTCGACGGCCGCCTATGGTACAGGGATGTACGACCAGCCCATTAGGACGGCTGAATATAGGGTACACTGTCTTAAAAACATTTTTTCTCTATAAATCTTTAAATTTCTTCTACCTATACACTACTATTTTCTTGCACGTTTAGCTACCCTTTTTCGGTTAATTATTTTTTTCCTTCCGGCGAACCGCTATTAAGAATTTATTTATTAATATACTTTCGCCCTTACCCCACTATTCTTAACGACGCGCTTAACGACGCGCTTAACCTTAAAAATTTTTATATATTATTCCTTTTTATCGTTAATTATAATATTCCCGTTAAAACCCTATTAAAATCTTATTAATTATATATAATCGACGGGATTTTAATAATACTATCTTAATTTAAAAACTATTAACGGTAATTATAATAACACTTAACGCTTTTAATATACCCTCCCTAAATTTTTTATTTACTCGATCGCGTATCCTCGTTTAATTAATCACGATATAGATTATATTTAATAACTAGATTATAAAAATAAGGTAAAGTATTTTAATTTTAAATTAATAGGATAGCCGTTATCGATTTTAATAACTATATAAGAGGAATATAAAATAGATTCGGTTAAATTAACGTCCTAAATTATCGAAGGTTTATAAAACCACTCTAATAGTAAAGTTTAGTAACTCCTTAGAAATAACGTTATAAATACCTAATCCTTATCTTTCTTTAATCGTTATAATATTTAGTATTTTATCCTAGGATATTATAAAATAGTTCTATATAAAAACGCTATATAATTAAACCCTTATACTAATTAAATTTAAAAGTAGGAAAAGTAATACCTAAGTAATCGCCTTTACGGAATATTTATTTCTTTTAAATATTAATATCTATAATACTACACTATATAACGTATACCGCGATACTTAAAGTCGAGGTCCTTTAATAGTTTATATCGTTAACCGTAATTAATTTAATAGAAATTATACTAATTACTCCTTTAAAGGTCGTTAAGGTTATTACTTAATTAATAAAAGTAATTTCTTATATTTTTAATATTTGTATTATTTTTACATATTAATAATTTTATTTTAAAATAAAGAGAAGCTAAAAAAAAGCTCGCTATATCCACGATTAAGTTATTACCATACCTACTAACCGCTAAATAAAGAATATCCTTAAAGCCGACTTCGAAAATATTTAAGCCTTTATAAAGGCGGAATTAAAGCGTAAACCCTAAAAAGTAATAAAGATTATACACCCCCGGTTTAAAAAATATTGTATTTATTAAATTAATATTTTAAATAATAAACGAGGAGTTTAAGGATAGATTTAAAAATTTCGGGCAATATATAAATTTACCTATAGCGGAAGTTATAGGTAATATTAGCGTTATATTAATAAATAATGAAATATAATTATAACCTTATACCTTTTAAAAAATATTACTATAATAGCGATTTAAAAATAATTATTACGGTTCGATAATATAAAAGTATAATATTAAAAACGTAAAACCCCTAACGTGGTTTACCACTACGCGACGCATATCACTTGGCGACGCACCTCAATTCAATTCCAATACAATTAAACTTCAACGCGTAATACCTCCACAACCATAATGCCTAATCAATCCCAAGAAGATCGGATAGTTTTAGCAATTCAAGCGACACGAAACGGACCGAATCAAATAAGCCAAAGAGCAGCAGCAAAAGCTTACAACATACCCGAATCAACTTTACGCCATCGAATCCACGGCCGAACTTCAGAACGCGAAATCCGACCGAAACGACGTAAAATAAATCCAACTGAAGAGGAGGTACTTCGCAAGCATATAATTGATCTGGATATCCGAGGGATGCCTCCCGATCTCGCTGGTGTAGAAGATATGGCTAATCTCCTTACCGCGTCGCGCGGCGGCGACCGCGTCGGCAAGCACTGGGTCAGGCGCTTTATCGACCGCAACCCGGACCTGAAGACCAAAATGAATCGTCGGTACGATTACCAGAGGGCTCTTTGCGAGGATTCTAAAGTTATTTCTGCCTGGTTTGCGCTGGTCGCGAATATAAAGGCGAAATACGGGATCGTCGACGAAGACATCTGGAATTTCGACGAGACCGGCTTCATGATGGGCATGATCGGGTCAACACTCGTCGTAACACGCGCCGAGCGGCGTGGAAAGGCGAAGTCGGTCCAGCCTGGTAATCGGGAATGGTCAACGGCGATTGAATGCATTAATTCGCAGGGCTGGTGCATTCCGCCGTTCTTGATCGTTCAAGGCCAATATCACCTCGCGAACTGGTCCCGCGAAACCGATTTACCGGGCGACTGGGTGATCAAGCCGACTTCCAATGGCTGGACCAACAACGAGACAGGCCTAGACTGGATCAAACACTTCGATAAACATACCAGATCGCAGACGAAGGGTCGCTACCGCCTCCTGATTCTCGACGGCCACGAGAGCCACATTTCGGCCGAATTCGAGGCATACTGCCAGGACAACGATATTATCACTATTAGTATGCCTCCCCATTCATCGCACTTGCTCCAACCTCTCGATATAGCACTTTATTCGCCTTTAAAACGTGCTTATTCGAAAGAAATCGAGCTATTTATCAAGGCTTCTATAAACCATATTACCAAGCTCGAGTTCTTTATCGCCTTTAAAGCCGCGCATTTTACTGTTTTTACGGAAGCCAACATCAAATCTGGATTCAGCGCATCTGGTTTAGTACCTCATAACCCTGACGAGGTAATTAGCAAGCTGAATGTGCGTCTCCGGACGCCTACACCTAACCCATCCCGTCCAGGGACGGCCAGTACCTACGACCCTCAAACGCCGTCCAACCCCCAACAAACAACTAAGCACTCTACTTATATCAAAAAGAGGGTGTCTACCCATCAAGGAAGCTCTCCGACGCCGATTTTAGATGCGGTAGACCAGATGGCGAAGGGTATGACCAAAATGGCCCATGAAATGACCCTTATGCGCGATAGGATGCATATGCTGGAGGAGGCTAATTTGGCACTTTCTAAGCGCCGGAGAGCCAAAAAGTCGCGAGTCCAGCTTGGAGGAGCCCTTACTATTGAGGAATCTCAGCAGCTACAGGACGAGAAGGCAAAAGGGAAGCGTTCAGCGCCCGATGAAGGTGAAAATGGGGGTTCGTCGAAGCGGAGGGCGACCGGTGGAAGGCGCTGTGGTGTTTGCGGCGAGACAGGTCATAATGCGCGAACATGTGAAAAGGATATAGAATCAAGCGAGGAATCGGATAGCGAGTAGTTTTAATTGATTTTAAGCGTTGTGGTTGAATTAATTTATGTAAAAGGGTCGAGAAGTGGAAAAGGTGCGTCGCCAAGTGATATGCGTCGCGTAGTGGTAAACCACGTTATATCTTTTTCCTCGTATATATTATATTAATCGTATATAATTAACATACTTATTATTAAATAAAAAACTCTTTTAATTACATCCTGTCGGGTTTTATCCTTATAAACTATCTACGAATTATTTAAACGCTTAAAGCCGCTATTATATTATAATTACCTTTACCTTTAATACCGTTTAATATTTACTTTAAGATTTATAGACATTCTTATAATTATATTAAAAAAGTATATAATTTACGCTATCCTTATTATAATCTTTTATTTATTAACGACACTATCCTAATAACGCTATAAACCGCTAATTAAATTAATTAAAATATTAAAAAAAGAGATAGTATTTATTAACCTATCTAGTAATTCGAATATAAATATCGAATTAATATCCTTTAATAATACCTAATAAATTACTATCGCTCCTACGTAATAAAAATTTATATTTATTATAATTATCCCTCTTTAAACGTTTTAAAACTAGCCCGCTCTTATAAGAATACCCTTACCCCGCTTTGATACTTATCGATCTAGTTAAAAGTAAACTAATCCTAAACGGGCTATAAAGCTTAAATAGGAAATAACTTTAAAAAGTATATTTAAAATCGCGGAGCGATACTGTAAAATAAACTACTTTAAAAATTCATCGAAAGTTAAATAACTCCTTTTTAAATTAAATATCGGCCCCGTAACTATTAATATACTATAGGCTAATATTTAAGTTAATTAATTAAATCGTTTATTATATAGAAAAATAATTAAATATAATATATATAATATCCTCTTAGCTATCGATATTATTACGTTAAAGTAACGTGGTTTACCACTACGCGACGCATATTACTTAGCGACGCACCTTTTTTATTTCTCGACCTTTTTATATAAATTAATTTAATTATAACGCTTAAAATTAATTAAAATTACTCGCTATTCGATTCCTCGCTTAATTCTATATTTTTTTTATATATTCGCGTATTATAACCTATCTCGCCGTAAATATTATAACGCCTTTTACCGGTCGCCCTCCGCTTTAACGAACCCTTATTTTTATTTTTATCGGGCGTTAAACGCTTCTTTTTTACCTTTTCGTTTTATAATTACTAAAATTTTTTAATAATAAAGGCTCTTTTAAATTAAACTCGCGACTTTTTAACTTTCCGGCGCTTAAAAAGTATTAAATTAGCCTCTTTTAATATATATATTTTATCGCGTATAAGGGTTATTTTATAAACTATTTTAATTATATTTTTCGTTATTTACTTTATTATATTTAAAATCGGCGTCGAAAAGCTTTTTTAATAAGTAAATACCCTTTTTTAATATAAATAAAGTGCTTAATTATTTATTAGGGGTTAAACGGCGTTTAAAGGTCGTAGGTACTAGCCGTCCATAAACGGGATAGGCTAAATATAAGCGTCCGGAGACGTATATTTAATTTATTAATTACCTCGTTAAGATTATAAAGTATTAAATTAAAAGCGTTAAATCTAAATTTAATATTAATTTTCGTAAAAATAATAAAATACGCGGCTTTAAAAGTGACAAAAAACTCGAGTTTAATAATATAATTTATAAAAGCTTTAATAAATAGCTCGATTTCTTTCGAATAAATACTCTTTAAAAACGAATAAAGTATTATATTAAAAAGTTAGAGTAAATGCGATAAATAAGGAGGTATATTAATAATAATAATATCGTTATTTTAATAGTATACTTCGAATTCGGCCGAAATGTAGCTCTCGTGGCCGTCGAGAATTAAAAGGCGGTAGCGACCTTTCGTTTACGATTTAATATATTTATCGAAATACTTAATCTAGTCTAAACTTATTACGTTCTTAGTTTAATTATTAAAAGTTAATTTAATTACTTAATCGCCCGGTAAATCGGTTTCGCGGGATTAGTTCGCGAGGTAATATTAGCTTTAAATAAAAAAAAACGGCGGAATACACTAACCCTACGAATTAATGTATTTAATCGCCGTTATTTATTCCCGATTATTAAATTAAATTAACTTCGCCTTTTTACGCCGCTCGGCGTGTATTACGACGAATATTAACCCGATTATACTTATTATAAAGCCGGTTTTATTAAAATTCTAAATATTTTTATCGATAATCCCGTATTTCGTCTTTATATTCGCGATTAACGTAAACTAGGTAAAAATAACTTTAAAATCCTCATAAAAAGCCTTTTAATAATCGTACCGACGATTTATTTTAATCTTTAAATCTAGGTTACGATTAATAAAACGCTTAACTTAGTATTTATTAACGCGGTCGCCGCCGCGTAACGCGGTAAAAAGATTAGCTATATTTTCTATATTAACAAAATCGGGAGGCATTCCTCGAATATTTAAATTAATTATATATTTACGAAATACTTCCTTTTTAATTAGATTTATTTTACGTCGTTTCGATCAGATTTCGCGCTTTAAAATTCGGCCGTAAATTCGATAACGTAAAATTAATTCGGGTATATTATAACGTGGTTTATTACTACGCGACGTATATTACTTAGCGACGCACTTTAATTTAATTCTAATATAATTAAACTTTAACGCGTAATACTTCTATAACTATAATGCCTAATTAATCCTAAAAAAATTAAATAGTTTTAATAATTTAAGCGACATAAAACGGACCGAATTAAATAAGCTAAAGAGTAATAATAAAAGCTTATAATATACCCGAATTAACTTTACGTTATTAAATTTACGGCTAAACTTTAAAACGCGAAATCCGATCGAAACAACGTAAAATAAATCTAATTAAAAAAAAGGTACTTCGTAAGTATATAATTAATTTAAATATCCGAGGGATGCCTCCTAATTTCGCTAGTGTAAAAAATATGGCTAATTTCTTTACCGCGTCGCGCGGCGACGACCGCGTCGATAAATATTAGGTTAAACGCTTTATTAACCGCAACTTAAACTTAAAAACTAAAATAAATCGTCGGTATAATTACTAAAAAACTCTTTGCGAGGATTTTAAAGTTATTTCTATTTAATTTACGCTAATTACGAATATAAAAGCGAAATACGGGATCGTTAACGAAAACATTTAAAATTTTAATAAAACCGGCTTTATAATAAATATAATCGGGTTAACACTCGTCGTAATACGCGCCGAACGGCGTAAAAAAGCGAAATCGGTTTAACTTAATAATCAGGAATAAATAACGGCGATTAAATATATTAATTCGCAAAGTTAATATATTCCGCCGTTTTTAATCGTTTAAAGCTAATATTACTTCGCGAACTAATCCCGCGAAACCGATTTACCGGGCGATTAAATAATTAAGCCGATTTTTAATAGCTAGACTAATAACGAAATAAGCTTAAATTAAATTAAACACTTCGATAAATATATTAAATTATAAACGAAAAGTCGCTACCGCCTTTTAATTCTCGACGGCCACGAAAACTATATTTCGGCCGAATTCGAAATATACTATTAAAATAACGATATTATTACTATTAATATGCCTCCCTATTTATCGCACTTATTTCAACCTTTCGATATAATATTTTATTCGCCTTTAAAACGTGCTTATTCAAAAAAAAATCGAGCTATTTATTAAGGCTTTTATAAACTATATTACTAAGCTTAAATTCTTTATCGCCTTTAAAGCCGCGTATTTTACTATTTTTACGGAAATTAATATTAAATCTAGATTTAACGTATTTAATTTAATACCTTATAACCCTAACGAAATAATTAATAAGCTAAATATATATCTCCGGACGTTTATATTTAACCTATCCCGTCTAAAAACGGCCAGTACTTACGACCTTTAAACGCCGTCTAACCCTTAATAAATAACTAAGCACTCTATTTATATTAAAAAGAGAGTATTTACTTATTAAAAAACTTTTTAACGCCGATTTTAAATACGGTAAACTAAATAGCGAAAAGTATAATTAAAATAGCTTATAAAATAACCTTTATACGCAATAAGATATATATATTAAAAGAGGCTAATTTAATACTTTTTAAGCGTCGAAGAACTAAAAAATCGCGAGTTTAGCTTAAAAAAACCTTTACTATTAAAAAATTTTAATAGTTATAAAACAAAAAAAGCAAAAAAAAAGCGTTTAGCGCCTAATAAAAATAAAAATAAGGGTTCGTTAAAGCGGAAAGCGACCGGTAAAAAGCGTTATAATATTTACGGCGAAACAAGTCACAATGCGCGAATATATAAAAAGGATATAAAATTAAGTAAAAAATCGAATAACGAGTAGTTTTAATTAATTTTAAGCGTTATAATTAAATTAATTTATATAAAAAAATCGAGAAGTAGAAAAGGTGCGTCGCTAAGTGATATACGTCGCGTAGTGGTAAACTACGTTATAGGAATAAACAAGAAATTATTTTTATTATTAATAAATAAATATTTAAAGCTTATATAATAATAATAAAGATAAGCTTTATTATATCGACTTAAGGTTATAAAATATTCTATAAAAGGACTTCGCGACGTACTTTTTTAATATTAACGGTATAGTCCGTTATTAATAGGTTTAAATTTTAAAGTAAACAAGAATTTAGCGAAGGTAATTATATAAGTACCGGTCTTTAAGTTTTAGGGTATAATAATAATAGTATTACATTTATAAATAACCTTTAGAATAAAATTTCAATAAATAATTTAGGATAAAATTTAAAATGTTATAATAATTAAAGAAAAATAAAGATTAAGTACTTATATTAAAGTAGTTAAGGATTTTAATAACCTTAGTATAGTCAAATATACGTAATTAATTAATAAACTAAGCCGATTAATAGAATTTACTCCGGGTATTTAATTTCACGTAATTAAGGTTAAATATTAAAGGACGAGAGTTTTAAGTAAATATTAAAAAGGGGATATAAAGTATATTAATAGTTATAATTAATTAAGCGAGGATACGTAATCGGGTAAATAAAAAATTTAAGGAGGGTATATTAAAAGCGCTAGGCGTCGCTATAACTATTATTAATAGTTCTTAAATTAAAATAATATTATTAAAATCTCGTTGATTATATACAATTAATAAGATTTTAACGGGAATATTATAATTAACGATAAAAAGGAATAATACATAGAATTTTTTAAGGTTAAATATATCGTTAAGAATAGTAAAGTAAGGGCGAAAGTATATTAATAAATAAATTCCTAGTAGCGGTCCGCCGGAAAGAAAAAAAATAATTAATTAAAAAAGGGGTGGTTAAACGTATAAAAAAATATAATAGAAAAGGGGTATACCTCATAAGAAAAAAATGTTTTTAAGATAGTGTACCCTGTGTTCAGTAGCGACTAGCATCTAACCTTCGGTAATAAGTCCTTTTTTTTTCTTTTTCCTTCTTCTTTACCTAGCCTTTCCTGATGGCAGAGTCAGGCTGCGTGACTCCACTTCGGGCCATCTCAAGATTTTCTGCCAAGCACGAGCCAAATGGGCCACTCGTTTGTCACGTTGTTTTTTGGCTTCCGCTTCCGTCCATAGAATAAATCCTTGAAACTAATCAAACCACAACAACGCATCGTTCGTCTGAACAAATTCCCTATCCAGAGTCCCGTCTCTCGCCGAATCGTTTATATTGAGAGCCTCGCGACCCTCTTTCCATGATTGCATGTCCCCCCCGACTGATAGAGAGGGAGAGCTTGGAAGTTTTTGCTGTTTCGAAACCATAATTCTGGTTTGGACAGAACCGAACTCTTGGCACAGACCGCCGTAGCCCAGCCCTCAAGACATCCCGCTACCACTGAGCACTGTCCGAGACCAGTGCTGAGAAAAAGAAAGCCCTGACCTCATAAGTCATCTTCTTGGCAGTACTACACTTACCTACCACCTTACCTACTTTCCCCGGCTTGCATGCACTCGTAGTCAGCAAACAAAGGAAAAGGGATCCAACGTCTTGTACCTGGGCTCTCCTCTTTCTCTCTCTTTTCCCCATCCTCGCCTTACGTCCACTACCGACAATCGCATCTCTCCGGTCGCATCTCGCCACTTTTTTGTTGTCGCATTCCCGTGTCTCCATACCTTCGGCGCCAACTCACCAAGCTCCGACTGGACAATTGCATAATCATTCTCGAGCTGCGACGATCCTTCAGCAGAGGCAGCTCGCCACCGTACCAAGCTCTCTCTTGCGGCCGACAGACCGCATCATTCCCCAAAAGTCACCAAGTTGGCGGGCCTCATCAGCAAGCAGTTTTCCTTCTCCCGACCGCTCTTAGGCCCTCTGTTCTGGGTCTATAGCGGCGTCAACAAGAAGCCTCCTTAACTGGTTGTACCCACCCGCTTTATAGTCTGGTCCAACTTCAGCAAATCCTGTTCTCTTTTCGCGAACAAAGCCTTCCTCTCCGGAACGCTGTCACGGTTTCCTTCGCACCCTCCTGCGCTGGAGCCTCGACGAAACCCTCCTGCAGTCGGCGTGCTGCCACGCCTGCTGCTGCGTGCAAAAGCCCGATAGCTGAGTGCGCGGTTCAGTATGGTTGCCTTCCCTTGAATACCAGCGGAGGGCTTTTCCTTGTCTCTTTATAGAATTGGCAGGTTCTGTTCAGTTTGATACAGCCAAAGATCACTAAAAAGGACCCAACAAACACTCACGACGGCGAACACTCGCCGCCTCGACACAAATCCCGAACAAAAGACGGAAGAGTCCAAAAATGTCGGACCACGAAGAAATCTCGGAGAGAGGCAGCGGGTACGACACCCCTGTCCCGGAGTTGGACGATCACCGCCACCAGAGCGCATCGGTCCAGAGACCTGACCGGCCTCGACGAGGCACCGTGGACACCCTATACGGTACGCGCCACCTGGAGACGCCCCCGGATATTCGCGTGCGCGACTTCGAGGAAGCCATTGCAGACGACGAGGCGGATGATGTGTCCCCCATTCGGCCTCGGAGCCGACGGCCTACCGTTGACACCGTCAACGATGCGCGCTCCCTGTCGCCTCCGAACTCGGTCAAGGCTTTCGCCGAGGCGCGTCGCCGTGGACGTGCGTATTCCACCAACAACAAGGAAGCCGAGGAAGCCAAGGAGGATGGCGAGAAACTGCACCTGGCACGCACCTTCTCAGGCGGCAGTCGCCAAAGCCTGCGCAGCTACCGCTCGGTTCGCAGCAAGCACACTGTGGCCGACGACGCTGCCAGTATGGGCACGAACCGGACGGCGGAGGATGATGTCTGTTTCCCCATGAACGACGAGCACCGACAAGACAGGCTGTACATCGACTTTGACTACCTGGAGAACTTCATCGCCGCCGAGAACGCGGCTCGCAAGGAGGAGCTCGACGCGGCGAACGCCACCAAGGTGTTCCCGAGCCTCCAGACCGAGCAATTCCGTTCCCCTTCGCCCATGGTCACGGCCGACGGCGACATTTACCAGCTCCCGCCGGGCACGGGCATGGCCGACGAGAAGCAGGTCGAGGAAACGGCCGAGAAATCCGACGGCGAAGTGACGAAACAAGATCCGATTGACCCTAACAGATTCAGCTTCTTCTCGACCGCTTGGGAATCCACCATCCATGCTGCCGAGTTTGGCGACCTGGTGCTACCTGGAGAGAACGTCCGGGGACTGTTCCAGTTCCCGGCCGACGTCAACGATGGCGTGTGGTGGCTGAACATGAACAGCCCCACGGAGGAGGAAGTCCGCACCATCTGCAAGGCCTTCGGTGTTCATCCCTTGACGATTGAAGATATCACGACGCAGGAGGCGCGTGAGAAGATTGAGCTTTTCCCCTCGTACTACTTTGCCTGTTTCCGGTCCTTCAGCGTCACCCAGGAGGAGGACGGTCCCGACTACGAACCCTTCAATCTCTACGTCATCGTCTTCCGCGAGGGCACTCTCAGCTTCAGCTTCGAGCCCAACAGCCACGCCTCCCTTGTGCGGAAGCGAATCACGATGCTCAAGGAGTACGTGTCGCTGAGCAGTGACTGGATCTGCTATGCCTTGATGTAGGTTACCCCTGACTTGCCACTATGCCGTCACATTACGATACTGACTATGGTTTTTTTAGTGACAATATTGTGGACTCGTTCGCTCCAGCTATCCATAGAATTGAGCTGATCACGGAAGGGATCGAGGATTCCGTGTTTGTTGCACGCGCCGATGACATGCACTCTTTCCTGCGGAGGATTGGCGCGGTGCGCAAGAACACACTCGGCCTGATGCGTATCCTCGGCGGCAAGGCCGACGTGCTGAAGGGGTTCACCAAGAGGTGCAACGAAAACTACAAAGTCACGCCTCGGATGGACATTGGCATGTACCTGGGCGACATTCAGGATCACGTCGTCACGATGATGACGAACCTGACGCACTTCGAAAAGATCTTGTCCCGCGCCCACAGCAACTACCTCGCCCAGTTGACAATCGACAGCATCGCGCAGGGAACCAAGACCAACGAGGTCCTCAGCAAGATCACCTTCTTGGCTTCGGTCATTGTCCCCCTGAACGTCGTCACCGGCCTCTTCGGCATGAACGTACACGTCCCATGGCAAGATGTCGAGAACCTGCATGCCTTCATCGCGATTCTCTGCTCGTTGGTGGGTTTTGTCCTCATCTCGCTATTGATTGCTCGAAAGGCACGGTATATCTAGACGGGCATTGGTGCCAATTTTTTTGGTTCGTTGGCCGGGGGAGGAAACATTGGACGCCATTTTCCTTCTCTTTCTTTTTCTGTCATCTCTATTTTACTGCGTCGTAATGGTGATGGTAATGATGATCTTCAGAAGTACGCTATCGATGAATAGACGTGGATAGCTGCTGCTTGGCACGGCGACGCGAAGTCTTATTAGATGCTATAGGCATTGGTACATAGACGACAATACGATGAATACTAGAAAACAAAGCGACGGTGTAACATGAGCTCTTGCTTCTGGAGACGGGCCTTGGCTGGGTCAGCTGGACGCCCGGCTTTGCTATTCGCTGCAGTACGGGCTTGCAGTCTGACGGATGCGTATCCGTCGAATAAGACGGCGAGGCCGGCTGGGAGTCAGAAGGAGTCGCTCCCCACCACACTCGGTAACCCCACCGACCATCCCTGCAGGCTGCAGCCCTATGAGGCGGATGACCCAAACGACAGGTTTTGTCTCTCGGTTATGCCCGCTTGTCCAAAGAAGCGAAGCCCCGACCGACATACGGTATACGACAGGCATACGCAGGCACATGGCCATTGCGCAGGCTGATTGGGCCGAGGGCCCAGAGGGTCTGACTGGCCGTGTGTCGAAGAGCCATTTGCCAAGGAACCGGGCTCGTATTATGTGTCCAGTCCCACCGTCAGATCACAGCTCTACGGGGGTGACGGACGCTTGCCACGCGGTGGGGGAACTACTAACTCGCGATCCCGGTCCTGTCTCGCGGTACTTGGTCACTGCCACTGCCGCACAGAGCGAGCAGACACGACATGGCAGGGATGCAGAGGCTGACGATGGCCCCGGGCAGCCAGCGGGCAATGCGACGCGAGATGTCAGCCGCGGCTCACCGGGATTTTCTAGAACGTGTCCGACACTTTCTCCCATGCGTGACAATGTTCACGGCACTTGGGCGTCCTGATTGGCCCCGGCCGCTCAATCCTGCCCCCTGCAGTTCATACTCATCTTCTATATATGACCCCTCCAGCTGAGCAGCGCCCCGCCCCCCCATTTTTGCGCTTGGGGTCTGAATCTCTCTCCCCTATCGACGATGTGAAGATGCTTTATCCCGGCGAACCATTAGACACCTGACCCTCTGCCCTATTGCTTACTCTGGGGCATTCTGGCGCGAACGCTCCCTCCTAACCGTCCCTCCGTTCGCATGACAATTAGCCATAATACCTTACACGCCGTATACCGGCCTTTTGCCCAATTCCTTCCTTCCTTCTCGAATTGGCCCTGCGATGTTGCGGTTATGGCCGGGCCCCTACTACATCTAAAGAAGCAATCCCATCCCTAAACGACGTTATGTTTCGGCCATGAAGAAGGAAAGGCGACGCCTCTTTTTTTCGTTTTCGCTTTTTTGAGTGTCTGTCTGACAATCGGTTCCTGTTCCGGCTTGCCCTTTTCTCCCTGCGACAACGCCTTCGTACCGAAAGGGGGTTTCTGTCTCCGACCAACCAGTAAAATAGCAAAGGAAAACGCTTTGGCGGCATGGTGGGCGTCAAAGGGAAATACAAGGGATGCAACACTTGTCGTGTACGGCGAGTCAAGGTGAGTCGGCGACGTCCCCTGATGCCCATTTCCGTAGCACAGTCCAAGCCTTCGGCAGAGAGCCTTCACGCTGACTTGTGCCGCCTTGTGCCCTTTCCAATCATTCCAGTGTGACAATACGCGCCCCTTTTGCAAGAAATGCACAGATCACGGCCGCACCTGCGAGGGTTACGAGCGCGAAACCGTCTTCATCGTCGGCACCGTCGACGATAAGGGGCGCTGCGCCTCGCACCCGCCTAGAAACCTCGGCCAGCCGCCGGCCTCCTCCTCCTCCCCGTCGCCATCGCGGGCCAACTCCCGAAAGAAGCAAACCAAGGCGGCCGCCGCTGCTGCTGCCGATGCCGCCACCATCGGGTCCTTCTCGTCCTCTCCCAGTTCCTCGGCAGCTTCGCCGCAACTTTCGCTGCGCAAAACGGCCTCGGCTTCTCCTTCGGCATTTCTGCCCTCGGCATCTCGCCGGGGCAGGGTCGGCTCCTTCGCCACCACACTCGGAGGAATCGGCGGTGTCAGTGCCGGCGCTACTACTTCCTCGACGCCGGTTGCTTCAACGACAATGGCGGGGCTGGAGCCCCTCGAACCCCTGATACCGGCATGGGACGACAGCGACGCGGTCGCGCTCGTATCGGCTGCTGCGCCCATGGCTCCCGGCTTCTACCGCGCGCGCTTTCTGGCTCTGCGGACGTCGCGGCTCGACGCCGTCCTCAGGTCCCTCGGTCCCACGACGCCCGAGGGCCAGCTGACGTTACGCCTGCCACACTCCCGGCACCGCGAGGCGGCGGCGGCCATGGCGGCGGCGCCGCCGGACGAGGTCGGGTTTCGGTTGAGCGCGCAGTGCTTCGTGCACATTCCGTTTCGCGCGCTTGGCGGTGCTACGATACATGACGCCGGCAGGCCCGGTCCTGTGTTTCCGTCGCTAACGCCGTCCACCGCCATGTCGGAGGCTGTGTGTCTCTTTCTTTACGAGGTAAGCATTCTGTTGGGACTGCTTCGTGGGTACTGTAGAGGGAGATGCAGTTGGGTAATTTCTCTATTATACTGACTGCTCTTCTTACTAGCATAACGCATCAGCCGCTCGCAGTAACCAACCACCCTGGCGGGATCCCACGATCCTCGCAGATGCTACCCTCAGTCTCGGGCCGCTACACTTCCAAAGCTTCCCAGCACATCATCTTTTCGCCCGGGTGTACCGACCGAATGCCGTAAGTTGATACCACTCGTCTCAATGGAGCCCAGTCGTTACCATCGGGTTACTGACCACTCTTCCTTAACAGATCATGACCTCGCTCCTCGCCCGCACGCCTTGCCACCTGGCCTCCCCCGAATGGACTACGATCCCCTACGAGCTACACCCCAAGAGCTTCCTCGACTCGCTCTTCGACGTCGTCTCCGTCATGCCCGCCCTCTTCCACCGCGCCGACCGCATCCTGCCGCTGCCGCCCGCCACGCTGGGCCGCCGCCTCAAAGCCAAGGACCTGCTGAGCAACTGCCTCAACATCGAGGCCCGGCTGGCGCGGTGGTACGCCGGCATCGAAAGAGCGGCGGCCGGGAACCACGACATGCCGCTCCTGTACTGGATCCACGGCAGTCTCGACTTGAACCACAATGGAAGGATGGAGGGCCAGAGACATGCACAGATCCCTTTCGCCGACACCTACGACTTCGCCAGCACCGCCATCGGCCTCGGGCACGTGTACTACTGGACGTCCCTGATGCTGCTGTACGAGTGCACGGCGGCTCTCATTGACGCCGTCTTGTACGACGGGGGCGGTGGCGTCTCTACTTCGGACCCCTTTACAGACCCCGCGGGCGCCGAGCTTTCTTCCGCGAGTCTTGCGACGGGCAACGTGCTTGCTCCTGCTGCTACCATCGTACCCGCGACGTTCGGAGGCGGCAGCAACGACCTTTTGCCGCCCGGGTGCGAGGCCGCACGCTACCAGGTCCGAGAGCGACGAAAGTTGGCGGCCAACATCTGCCGGAGTCTGGACTGGGTGATCGGTGCGTCTTCTGTATCGTTCCCACCGCCGCCACCGGGAGAACGGGAAGAAAAAGGAGAAGAAGGAGGGCAGCATCCACAGCGAGATGGTGCTGCTTCCACGATACAAGGCCACCCGGACCTGGCACTCGCGCCCCTCCACGTCGTCGAGCGCTTCTACGGCGCCCTCTGGAGCCCCGACGGGTGCGACGGCGAGCTCGAGCGCACGTGGTGTCGCGACTTCCGGCGGCGGCTGGAGCAGAGGGGCCGGGAGGTCGAGGCGTGGGTTGGGGGCCGTGGGGGCGGCCGCGGATGGCTCGAGGTCGGGAGGTTCGGGTAGATGGATGACTCCTTGGGGGCCGTCGGCCGGCGGCTGCATTGCCAAGGACGCGGGAGGTGGGGGGTGGTGTAGGTAATGAGAGAAAAGGGAGGGGTCCGGAACCGGTGATAGTGGAAAAGAGTACCGCCGCAAGGCGAACGGGCGTTGTTTCTATTGGGCCTTGATTTCTTTCGCTTCTATTCTGGTCTTCGCAATTGGTTTGACGGTGGGGTCGGCAAAGATTTGCTCTTTCTTGGCTGGAGTTGATCGGGGTTCATTGGGTAGGCCATCCACGGCAAGCTTCACTGGCATGGATCTTATGAAGTTTCGGTAGCTTCGGCCCATGGGTGTATCAATGTTTGTGTGCTTCTTGATTCGTATTTCTCTACCTGCGCCAATTACACTCATTGTCGTATGTACCAACTTAACTGCATACATATGTTCTAGCCATATCGGTGTGCCCTTCTTGCACGCATCGATGATCTTTCTACCTCTGTATCACCTGCGACATCGCCAACGTCCCCGCGATTAGCGACATGATCATCCTAACAAGATTCAACCGCCTCCATCGCTGAGCATACTCCTCGGCCTTCTCGGCTTGGACCGTGTTCAGCGACTGCGCGCACGAATTATTCTCCCCTTTGGCTGTGCCCTCTCTGGCAAGCGCGGCGAGGCGTACATTGATGGGCTGCATGTTGACGGCCGAGTGCACCACATTGACGAGATTGCACCCAGCGGCAATGGCGAACAGCCTCCAGTTCCCGCCGCCCGACGCCGCTGCCCACGCGGCGGCTCCGTAGCCCGCGATGCCCAGCATGCTGATGGGCCGGAAGACCCGGTCGCCCACCGCCCAGAAGACGAGCCACTGCCGGCCTAGCCGGCGCGCTCGCTCGGCGTGCGAGGGGGCATGGGGCACTGAGAAGTCTACCAGCAGCGCTGGCACGCTCATGAACGATTGTGTGAAGGCGTTACCTGTGGGGGTAGTCAAGTTAATAAAGGGCACGTCCGGACGCGAGGGAGAAAGATACAAAAGCATGGCAGACAGGCCAAGAGAAGAGACGTACCGGCAAGGGCAAATGAGCATGCGGTGGTAACGCCCGCAACGGCCTTCATTGCTGCGGTGGCGGACATGGCAGCGAACCTGTCAGCTGTCGACTTCTCGTCTTACGTTATCGTTGATGGCAGGATGCTGTAGCAAACACCTGGACTTCTCCGAATCTTACTGCATGCATAGAAGCAGAGGAAATACAACCACGGTCAAGTTCTTGCCTTCCCCTTAAAGCAGTCAGGAAGTTATATATCATTCCTTCTCTAGGGCACCTCGGCACTGTATTGGTCACGCAAAATGCATTTTGTCTTCAACCGGGACCCGATAATGCAGGATCGTAAGCGAGGTTGGGGGGGGGCGTCCAGGGTCAGCTGACGGCATCGTCTGAGCTTGGCTTTTGGATTGTCGGTGCTAGCTCCGGGCATGGGCCGGCTGGTGCGAACTCTGCGGCACTCCGAAAACTATCCAAGCCCGAGCCCATGTGATGGAAGCGTCTTTTTGGCGCCGGCGAGCTTTCAACTACCAGCCAAGTAGCTCATCTATGACCAGTCGAACAGATAATAAACCATGGTTCATAGCCAAGACGCTACCAGGGGGAAGCTGATGGTATTTTGAGCTACGGAAATAGGATACTGCTCTCGAAGCCATGAGATGTACAGACGAGGCATACTTGACCGCCACGGCATTTGAGAGGTTTGGGCATGATAATATACTACCGGCGTTGATACGACAGCGGACGTGGGAAGGCAGGCCCAACGGTGACATCTCGTTTTCCAATTATAGGGGTAACATGCAAACGGTTGGGAGCAACTACCGACACCAGATGATGTCGTGCTATGCAGATTTTGATGCAGCAGCATGTGGGCACGAAATCTTTCTTCTTTTATTTAGATCTACCTAGTGTTAGCCTTCTAGATCTAGTCTAACATCTAGTCTTTTTCATCTAGCCGGCTATGTACGGGGAGCGCCGTGAATAACAAAGGACCTTTCTGATCCTGCCATAGCCTTCCATAAACTCAGTACAAACTCTGAAACATTTTTCTGCTGGGCCGCGTGGTATGAGCCGGACAAAGTAAAGCAAAGAAGCAAACAAAAACAACTTGTTTATTGGAGTGTCAAGGGGAAGACGGATGCAGCGGGCAAAAGCTGCCAGGCAACATCGGAGTCGACACCTCCTGTGCTCCCCAATCGGTATGCCGTTGCATCCTTCCTCTCGTCCACTGGTGATAGATCAGTAGTAGAAGCCTCGTGAGGCGTTGTCGTAGTGGTCTCCTTCGTCGATGTCGTCTGCCGTCTGTTCAAGAAATCGGCGCGCTGCTGCGTATCCTTCGCCTCGGCCTCGCACCACAGCCACAGCGCCTCCTCGCAACGCTTCTCGCTGCGCGGCTCGAATGCCATGGCGAACGGGTCCGGCTTGATGATCAGCAGGCTGTTGGACTTGTCGAGCGGCACGGGCAGGTCCAGGCCCGTGGCGGCGTCGCGCTTCGGCCGCAGGTTAAAGCACCAGGCCAGCGCGCCGCACGCGATGAGCAGCTCGTCCTCGGTGAGCGACTGGCCGAGACACTGCCGCTGGCCCCAGCCGAAGGACGACATGCCCTTGATGGTCGGGAACTGGGTCAGGGGCTCCTGGTACGTGGGCCAGCCAGCCTCGAGCCAACGCTCGGGTCGGAAGTTGTCTGGGTCTGGGTATTTGTTGGGGTTGCGAAGGAAGGCCCTGAAAGGGGTAAGTGTTAGTGCAGATCATTCGATCGGTGTACATATGGGAGGGGCGCATACCAATCCAAGGGGAGAATGCGAGTGCCTTTTGGTATGAAGTAACCACCGTAAACGTCGTCTGCCTCCGTTTCATGTGCGACACCTGTGCCACTGGGTCAGTACGGGTTTAAGTAGATGCAATTTCTATGTCACGCTCTACCTGTCGGCACGTTGGGCTTCCATCGCATGGTTTCCTTGATACAAGCCCGCAAGACTGGCAGCTTCGGCATATCTGCTAGCGTAGGAAGCTGCCCCTTGCAGGCCTCGTCGATCTCCTTCTGGACCTCGGCCTGCCAGCGCGGGTGCGTGACCATGCTGACCAGGAAGTAGCTGAGCGGACCGGCGACGGTGAAGACGCCGACGAGGGCCAGCATGCCCAGCATGCTCGACGCCTCGAGGTCGCCGGTGATGCCGCCCGACGACGTGACCTTGGCGCGCTCGAGGAACTGGCGCGTCCAGCAGGGCCGCATCTCGCCGCGCGCCATCTTCTGCCGCACACACTCGAGCCGCTCCATCCACCAGGCCTGCTGGGCGTCGTGCCGGCGCCGCTCGTCGCGCTTCCACGGGTTCAGCGGGCCGACCTCGGGCAGGTGCCACAGCGGCGTCAGCACGTTGGTGATGGGCCCCGCGGGCGACATCTGCCGCAGCAGGCCCCACGCGCCCTCGGTGCAGGTCGCGCTCAGCGTCGGGTCGTCCCACACCAGCTGGCACATGACTTTCGACGCCATGTCCTCGAGCGAGGCCTGGAAGTCGTCCGGGTTCTGGATCAGACGCGCCAGCCACCGCTTCGCCTCGAAGTCGATGACGCCGTAGTACTGCGCGTTGGTGGCTTCGGTGAGGTAGGCGTGCGTGAGCTTGCGTTGGCGCGCCCAGTATTCTTTTGTGCAGGTTAGATGGTACTCCATGGAACTGAATACTGCGGAGTCGCATAGAGAGGAAATCTTACTGTTTCGCCCCATCATCGGCAAGTACTCCATCGAGCTCTTGTTGTCGAACAACGAGCGTATGACAGGCCTGTCCGAATTGGTACGGGCCCGCCGCACAAGGAGGTCCTCGGCCACCTTCTCGTCAGTGACAATGACGAAGTTGGCACCCAGCATCGTGGTCCGGTAGAGGCCGTCCACCGCGTGCACGTCCGCCCACTCTTTGAACCTGAGCCACATGAGCTCGATCGGCAGGTCGTGGATCCGGCCGATCCATGGTATCTGCGTCGGCCCCGGTGGTTATCTCGGGCTGTTGATCTCCTTGAAGGCCCGCACAAAGTGGACGAGGGCCAGCCCTATCACGAAGGCCACCAGCAAAAGGACGGTGATGAGCTGCATCTTTTCTCTCCAGGTTAGAGGGAGAGGGTGCTTAGTAAGTCGTGTTCGCCTCCGATGCTGTCAGGGTCTCTGGCGAGAGCTGGGGAGATGACGATGGATCACTGTGCCGCAAGATCCGGGGATGTTGGGCATTTTGAAGACCGTCAAGATGGGTATACTTGCCCGAGATACGCTGACACATGTTTCCGGGCGGCACACTCCGTTAACCAAGAGTACTACCGATAACCTTCCAGCTCCCAGAGTCATGCGACATTCGATATTGAACTTCTTGGCAATAATCGACATGTAGACCTTGTGCGAAGCTTCACAGGGGCTGCCCAACAATGCATGAGGCTCTGGTGACAGTTCTTGGCAGGGCCGATGCAGACAACAAGGATCTACACGCTATCTTTCCAGGGGTGTCTCTTTTCCTTTTCCCTATTGGCCCTGTCTGTGTAGGTCTAATCGGCCTTGTGTAGGTGCATGGCAACCCTGGTGTGGCCCGAGAAGAATCATTGCGTATTGCCGTACGGCTTGGTGCCTGACGTAAACATGTGCCATGCTATGCAGAAGCCGTGTAGGGTTACAGTGTTTCCGCCATCCAAGCCTGATGGCGGATCTTGTCGCCAGGGGCTAGCATCGGCTAGGCAGACAAAACACGTGCTTTATCCAAGGGTATCGGGAAATACAGGCAGACAGGCCACTGCATGCCAGTTGTGGTACGAAACCCATGGGCCAAACAATTTGGCCAAGACGCCGTCATAGTCTGCAAACAAGCAGAACCTATCGCCAACCACCAAGGGTCCAAAACCCAAGATTGGGTGGGAGTTGAAGCTTGAGGGGCATCTGGCCATCAACCTGCAGTGGTGAAAATAGGCATACGGTTTGGGCAGGAGCCCAAAGGCCCGATGGCAGGCACCGCCTATTGAGTTGAGGAAGGAACAGGCCCCACGATTGCTAGCGCCGAGTCTCTATCAGAAAGTACGACATGAGATCGAAACTCGAGGACGCAAGGGATGGTATTCTGCTTGGCGGCCCATTTTTGCCTTTAGCCGTTGGGCATCCATGGATGGTGGCCGATGGACGTCGAAGGTAGAGGGTGCGGACGATGCGGGCGATGCGGGCGATGGTGCGCGCTGCGGCCGTTGGGTTCGAGGGGATCGATTCCCTAGCGGCGAGGCTACGACCCCGGGCCCGGTGGTTGTTAAGCTTTTGGTGCGAGGTCTGATTACTGACGAGTATTAGGTCATCCTCTTTGTCCCGACGTCGAACGTGGAAATCCCTGTGTGGACCAAAATAGACGAAGCGAATTGCCCATCGCCTTTTTTTCGCAGGGCCCTGCTGCGAACGGATCCCGCCCGTGTCCATGTCTACGCAGTATCGATGAAGTACCTACGCGTTCAGTTACGAAGCCCTTAGCTAAGGATCTCGGCTGCAACTTAGTGCGCTGACCCTGTCCGTCGGACAAGCTAAGGGGTGGCTGGTGAGCTGCCACCGGAAGTCCAAGCCACGTGAGGACGGCGCTTCGCCGTACATAAAGCAAACAGTCGGCACGTTTATGACGATGGTGACACGATTCTTCATCTGACCTGGTATTGGAGCCTTCTGCATCACCAAACTCGCCAGCATGACTTCTGACCACAACGTTCCGAAGCCGGTCGGGTCTTATCCCGATTCCGGCATTGACGTGCTCATCGTGGGCACTGGACTCGCAGGACTCACCGCTGCCATCGAATGCTTCCGCAAGGGGCATCGGGTGCGGGTGCTTGAGAGACACACGGAAATCAGCACCATGGGTATGGTCGTTCTGCAAGCGATTGTTTAACCTACGTACTGACTTGAACACAGGGGACATGTACTTTATGGGACTGAGTGGGACAAAGTTCTTTAAACATTGGCCCGACATGGCCAAGGAATACGACGAGACCTCGCTGCACAGCTGCTGGATGGAAACGTTCAAGCACGACGGCACCCGCATGATCCCCGTCCTCAAAGTCGCCGAGCGTCTCAAGGAGGCCGGGCTGGACCCGAACACTCCACCCGGAGCCTTCCAGATGCGGCCGCTGGTGTACAAGATGTTCGTAAACCAGGTTACCCGGCTTGGGATCAAGATCGAATTCGGCAAGCGCGTGGTCCGGTACTTTGAGGACGAGGTGCGAAGCAAAGCCGGCGTCGAGACCGACAATGGCGAACGCTCCGAGGCAGATATCGTGATTGCCGCCGACGGTGTCGGGTCCAAGAGTCAGGAAGTCGTCGGCGGCCAGGTCCGAGCGGCAAGTTCCGGCAGGGCCATGTGGCGAGCTGTTTTCCCGGTCGAGGTTCTCGACAAGAACCCGAAAGTCAAGGAGTTCTTCAAGCTCAAGGATGGGAAAGACCCCATCGTCCGGACGTTCCTCGGACCCGGAAGCTACGGCCTCACTTTGACTCGTCACGATGTCATTGTGTGGATCGTGAACCACGATGTAAGTCGGACCTGCTTTATTGCCAAGCCTATCCCTCTTTTCTGACACTTGTGATCTAGGCTACTGGAGACGAACGCGAATCGTGGAACCACACGGTCGAAGCGGAGGACGTCTTGGAAAAGATCGACGACAGTGTACACTGTGCCGAGGGCTGGGCCCCCATCTTTAAGGATCTCGTGCGGATCACACCTCCGAGAACCATTGTCAACTTCGAACTGTTCTGGCGCAATCCCCAGCAGTCGTGGAGCTCGCCCACCGCGCGCATCGTCCAGATCGGGGACTCGGCGCACTCCTACATGCCGTCCTCGGGCAACGGAGCCACGCAGGCGATCGAGGACGCGGTCTCGCTCGCGTCCTGCCTCCAGCTCGGCGGCGGGCGCGACCAGGTGCCCGAGGCCGTGCGGGCGCACATCAACTTCCGCTTCCTGCGGACCGCCTGCGCGCAGAAGCTGGGCTTCGCCAACGCGGAGCGCCTGCAGGACACGGACTGGGTCAAGGCGAAGCTGGATCCGCGCAAGGCGCAGCCGAGGCACCCGCGCTGGGTCTGGGACCACGATCCCGAGGCGTACACGTATGAGAACTATGCCAAGTGTGTGGAAGGGATGCGCAAGGGGATCCCGATGGATGAGAATGACGATATACCGCCCAACTATCCGCCGGGGTATAAATACGTCCCTTGGAATATCGACGACATCATGAAGGATCTTGACCAGGGCAAGTCGGTTGATCTCGGCGCGGGGGATTGGGATTAATGAGGGGTAACAACGGTGGGAACATATCCAATTGTGAACGGGATATTCTAGGTGGAGGGGCTGACTTGGTGCTGCGTGCATCAAACATTCTTCATAGTCGGCGATATAGGTCAATTGATATATGTACTTTGTGCAGAGGAGATGAATTGTCCGTCGTGGTATCCCAACTGTTGAGAACGTTTTACTTACACCACTTTGCAGATGCTATACAATTGAGCATTACGGATAAGGACGAATGCTTTTGTCCTATTGGACAACCGCTGGCGCACGGACATTACACTATACTACTGAGTTTTGTAGACAAACTTAATTATGGATCTCGCCAACGTTGGTGGCGCTACCAACATTTGACTCTACAATCGACGGTCGAAGCGATTTTCCTCTTGTATCTGCTGTTGCCTTTTCCACTTTGTTCAGTCCCCAGTGATACCCCCCTCACTTGTACTCGCGCCGGGCCCAGCGGATGAAAGAAGGCTGCGGTGGGCGTGCAAACATGGAACTGTGATCCGTGGGCGGCACGACGCCCTCCTGTCCGTCCAGGGTGGAGAACTCAAAGTTGCGCACCAGGGTACCGACGATGACGCCGAGGTTCAGGTACGCAAACTTCTCCCCGATGCAGCGATGACGCCCCGCCCCGAACGGGAGGTAAGGGTTCCTGGACCCCGACGTCGTGGCGCCGTATCCGTAGTCCACCACTTCTTCGTCGTCCACTGCAACTGCAGCCTTGGCGGGCTCGTCCCAGCGATGCGGGTTCCAGCTCTGGGCGTCTCGAAAGCATTCCTCGCTCGTCGCGGTCACCATGGGGGACGAAAGCAGCACTTTGTCGGCGCCGATGACGTAGGGGGTCCCGGCGACGGGAAGCGGGTTCTTTACCTTGCGGAGGATGCTGTGGATGGAGCCGTGCAGCCGCAGGGTTTCCTTCACCACGTTGCGCAGGAGGGGAAGCTTGTCCAGGTCCGAGTACTGCAGCGGCGGCAGGCGGCCGCCCTTGCCGTGCTGTCCCAGGTTCTGTATCTGCTCTTGGAAGAGCTCCTCGGCGATGTTGGGGTGGGCGGCAAGGCGGAGCATGATCCATGAGCCGGCCGAAGAGGACGAGTGTTGGCCCCCCCATGAGAAGCGTGATCATCATATGAGCAATTTCCTTGTCAGGGATGGGTGTCCCGTCCTTGTATGTACAATTCATAAGGTTCCAAATCATGTCGCGTTCCACCTCGGACTCCGGACCGCGCTGGCGGCGCTCTTGGATGATGTCGAGGTAGACGGCTCGCATCTTGATATGGGCAGCGTCGCGGCGGCGGTTTCGGGGCAGGGGTAGACCGGGGAAGAGGAAATTGATAGGAGAGAAGCCCTGGTCGGCCCATGGTTGTCAGCGCGAGCTTGGGAGATGGACGATGTTGCAACTACTTACCAGGTCCAGGTCATGGTATAGCCGGGCGAAGTCGGCAGTCAACTTGTGCCGTACCTCTCTTCCCTGCAGCGCCCGCGCCGCCGTGAACAGTGTAATCTCGGACATGGCGGCGGTAACGTCGACAACGCCCGAAGGCCCTTTCCACCCGGGGGTGGATTTGATATAATCGAGGACTTCCTTTTCGATCAAGGGTACATGGGCTTCCAGAGCTGCTTGGGTCAATCCGAATTTGACAAACTTCTTCTGCTCCATGAGCTTGGAGTTCGGGCAGTCGTAGACCACGTCGCTGCCAAACACGGGGATCGTGAGCGGGCCGTAGACTTCTTCGGCATTGACGTCCTGGAGCTTCCCGTTGAGGACGAAGTCGTTACCCTCTATGCCCAAATAGCAGGTAATCTTCCTGCCAAAGAGAGTAAAGGTGAAGACATCGCCGTACTGATAGGTGTAAGTAGGGAGTGGAAGAACGTCGAAAAGCAAACATTGTCCCTCTGCGGGAACTTACCTTTGCTCGATACTTGTGGAAGAACCCGACGGGGTCCACGCCATACGAAACGGCATTGCCGAGGTAGGGGATCCAATGGAAGACGGCTGGCGGCTCGGTCTTGGGGCGGACGAGGATTTGATGACAGGCGTTGATGAGAATGAAGACCACAAGTCCGATGAGGCCATGAGCTGCATGGCGAAGGGCCGATGGCTGCTGCGATTCCACGAGAGATATCATTGTTCGGCTTGGCCAACGACAGTTGGCACGAAAGGGATGATATGTTTCTTGAGTCTTTTGTAGGAATTTACTTGCTTGGATGACATACCTTATTACCTCTATATGCCCCAATAGATATAGACAAATGCTTCCTGGTCGAGATGCATGTACAGATGATGTCCTGACTTCTCAATACCTCCGGTCTATACTCGAACGTGTTCGTATTCGTATCAGAGGTACGTACCCCCATTATAGAGAATCCTCCGACCTAAGCGAGCCAATCAAAGGGAACCAGCCTCACTTACGCCGTTGCACACTAAGCAAGTATTATTCGTTGCTGGACTAACACCATCGAAACTTCGTACTCGGCAGCTGTCCATGTTCCTTCTCAACAGACTTTGGCGCCGCTGCTCTTACGCTGATTGGTCGACGGTGGATATGGTTGCTGCAATTGGCAGGCCCCGTAGGTCGTGGATGTAGCCAGTGTTAGCATACCCAGTCGTCTGCCTATTTATTTATGCAAGGCGATTGTGCACATGTAGCTAGTCATTATCCCGGACCCCTGAGCAATTAGAGCTCGGACCATGACGCCCACCGGGAACGCGACCCACGCCAACGACGCGTCCGTTCCTACTTTATTTCGCGTTCCGCCCAGTGTTCCCTGTCATCAACCAATCCAAGCCCGGACGCTGTGATGTGCCCGTTGCAGGAGTAACTTCCTCGAATCCAACCTGATTGAGACGCCCTCGTCCCCGCCCGGCTTCACGGTCAGATTTCGAACGGCCTGAACCCGAATAATTGAATTGCCAGCTTCCTACCTGTTTGAAGGCACAGCACGCCAATCCCGGCTATCGACCAGACCAATTCGCCGTGACCATCTTGCCCCCCCCTCGATCTCCGCCACTTCAGCGATCCTCCGTCCAACCTCTGCTTGCCCGGATGGTCTGACTTGGCGACCAAGCTCTTCAACTCACTCTGGAGGCGGAAATTCGCGCTCCGTTGTAAAAGGACCTCTTCAATGCCGCTATTTGATATGTCACCCAACGTCCAGCAGTCGGAAGCTGCCTCCAGAAAGCGTAGTCACGACGAGTATGCCGAGGCGGCCGTCGAGGTCGACGTTGATGCCGCAGTCACACCTATCAAGGAACCCATCACTTCTGCCTCAGCTGATGGGCAGGCTGACCGTAAGTCGTCTCTGCAGGAACCCATGATGTCCCTCCTTCTAATGCCTGACCCCCCGCTTCTACAGAACCTCCCAACACTGCTTTGTCAAGCCCGCTGTCGTCTCCGCCCATGAGTAGCAGCCCTTCTGCTAACACTGACGGAGGATCCAATACCTCGCCACACAACTCCCCTTCCCCCAAGCACACACCCGCGCCCACTACTGCTATGGCGCCCTCAACAAAAGCTGCCGGCGACGCTCGGTCGCCATTGACGCCGAAAGCCCCAGCCTCGACCAGTGCCCCCGCCAAGAAGAAGAGGACGCCGGCCGAGGTACAAGCCGACAAACTTCGCGAGGAACAAGAGCGGGCCGCAAAGCGCCGGAAGAAGGAAGAAGAAAAGGCGGAGAAGGAAAAGGCCAGACTCGCCAGAGAGGCCGCTCGGAAAGAGAAGGAGGCAGAAAAGGAGGCGGCACGGAAGAAGAAACAGGAGGAGGAGGACAAGAAGAAGGCCGAAGAGGAAAAGAAGAGGCGACAGCAGCCGACCCTGGCGATGATGTTCGGCAAGAAGCCCAAAGCCGATGCACCATCGACTCCCGTCAAACAACCCGTGGCCAAACCAGAGCCTTCTTCTCCCACAGCGCACCCGAGCCCGACCATCACACAACCGAAACCGGAAAAGCTGCCTTACGACCGACTGTTCCAACCTTTCTTCGTCAAATCCGGCATGACCATTGCGCAGCCGAGCTTTGCACAGATGACAAGCGAGACGGTGGCAGCCAAATCTAGGATACTCGACGAGTACATCCACGGCCAGCGCGGCGAAGAGGCCGTCAAGCCCTTTGACGTCGTGCGCACATTCCACTTAAGCGGCCTTTCATCTGAGCGAGGTATCATCCACCCAAGCGTCAAGAAGATCATGGCGGAACTTCTGGGTGACCCGATTGAGAGTTCCGACCGTACCGAGTCGCAACAAGCACGTTTCAGCGATGTACAAAGGCAGCTCAGCAGTATTCCTGTCAAATTGGTGTCGTTCTACGAAGATGTCCGGCCAGCGTATGTCGGAACTGTCACGTCCTTCAACCCGGAGGAACTTCACAAGCTGGCGCGACGGCCGACCCGCCGAGTCCTCACAAAGCTCAACTACGAGTACGACTCGGAAGCTGAATGGGAGGAAGAGGAGGGCGAGGATCTGGACGACGTTGACGACGACGAAGAGGATAATGAGGGCGACGACGAGATGGCCGACTTCCTTGACGACGCCGACGACGCCGTCGCTGTGCGAACGTCGCACCTACCCGAGGAAGAGCCAAAGAGCACCGGCATCTGCTTCGAGGACCGGCACAGAGCCGGCCCGTGTCCGACTGTGTACAAGTTCCGGATGGAGTTTCTTCTCGGTAAGCGCATGAACGACACCCACTGTGTTGTAGTACACTGCTAACCTCACCAGATTCCCTTCCCCGTCATCATGGCATTGATCCCTTCGCGACCGACTATTGGGAACAACCCAAGCCGGCCAAGTCCGAGCCCATCTCGTCTACTGTGCCAGTGCGATCGTCTCCCTTTGACAAGAACGCGGGAGGCGCAGCAGCCAAGGCGATGCCTCCGCCTCCGAACCCGACAGCTGTCGACCCCAAAGACATGGTCCCGGCTTCGGAGCTGGCCAACTTTAAGCGTGCCATCGTTAGTGACGACATCAGCATGCTTACCAAGGTGTCCATGATCGATATGTTGTCGAAGCGCTTCAAGTCGTGTACAAAAGCACAGGTCAAGGCTACGTTGGAGATAGTGGCTCATCGCGTCCCGAAGCCTGGCGGCAAAAAGTCGGACAGGTTTTGGTCCTTGCTACCGGAACATGCTCTGTGAGAGCAGTCGTCAGTCACCTGATGGCATTTGATGTGTATAACATTGGCATATCCGGCAGCTATTGAGTTGCAACCATACCTGAGCTCAACGTCAACAGAATTTTGTGTGGAACTCGACATCACGGCCACGGCCTATTTGCTCCTCCACGGAAATGTTGGAGAATCATTTGTTTATAGAGTCGGAACCGGCGTTCAGTCACTTTATAGACCATGCATCATCAGTGGCCTCACACGAGCCCATTTACGCCTCGCTGCTCTACGATTCGGGATAAGTCCACAGCAGCACAGCCGACGCCGCCTCTTGGGCGAACTGATCAGAGGGGTATTTTGAGAACCGGCGTTGACGGAGTTTTGAGGGCATCGGGGGGGGAAAGCGCCTGTCTGGTATTTGAATTAGCAGGCGAGATGTTTTGGCTGGTTATTTACTCCTACGTTCTGCAGGGGGTTCATTGCAGGCATGGATGATCATGGACATAGATGACGTTTTCGCGTGGCTCAGTCCACCCAACCCCAAAATAATGTACGATACCCATTTTGGTCCACGCAAGTAACTACTGTGTATGATCTACTCGATTGAGTATGGCAATGATGTATGTTGACAGCTTCTTGCCTTGTAGCAGTATGACGGCTTGTTATTTTGTGTCCACAGCTACTAGCGACACTCCATCCGTGGACAGTGAAGCCATCCTAGCCGATGTATTAGCTGCGCTATGCTGCTACCGGTGGGACGAAGCGACCGTGTATAGATAGCCGATGCAGATCACGTAGGCAGCCAGTCTTCGCAGCCAATGTTTCTCAGATTGGTGCTAAATAGTCGGTGGCGGTTTCCCGTCGCCCACTCCGCTGGTGAGCCTGGTGCGAGGGCGGTTCTCTCCGCCCGTACGTCGCCCAACCCATATGCCCTTCCCTTCTTCCAAGGGACGAATGCTTCATAGTGTACAGATAAGACATACAAGAAGTTCCAAGCGCCAATTAAATCCTGCTGCTCAACGCTAAGACTTGGCATCCAACCATGCAATCCATCATCGTCGTCAAAAGTCATGACCAAACATCATCGAGGGGTTCGTCCGTCCATTCGAGGTCGACTGCCCCGCCGTCCAGGGCACTTCGCCACGTCATCTTGCCGAGCGCGGCGGAGGGGGGGGGTAACTGCGAAAAGTCCTAGACCTGTCTGCTAGCCCCGGTGCGCTTGTTGCTGTCGTTGTTGTGGTTGTTGGCGGCCTTCTCGCGGCGCTGCTCGTCGATCTGCGCACGCTGCGTCATGCTGTCCGTGTGGCTCTTGAATTCGATGATTGTGTTCGCGGGACACTTGAGCCACGCCTTGAGCATATCCCTGCAGCCCATTAGCTGAAAGTCAAATGGCAGAAACAACATGGGGTAACAGCATGCACGTACCTAACCTTAAGGACGATACTATCGGTGCCCGACGTCCAGATGCTGAGTATGTCTTCGCCGTTGCGCACGCTCAGCACCATTCCGTTGATGGCTTTGTTCATATCCTCGGTCCCGTCCGACAGCGCGTTTCCGATCAGGGCCATCATGGTTTCCGTCCAGTAAAGATCCGCGACGCCCTTCTTCATCCGCAGGGTCCACTTGCCACCATCCTTGTTCTCGTCGTCCTCCCATATCGGACGAATGCCCTCCTTGAAGAAGTGGTAGTCCGTCACGACCGGCAGGTCCGAGGGTCTCTTGAGATGTCGGTAGACGGTCCAGAACTCCTCCACCGTCGACACCCTGGCGATGGGGTGCAGTGTCTTGTCGTAGTCCACCCGGCCGTTGGCCTTGCTTATCGGCGGCCTTGTCCAGAAAAACCAGGTGTATCGTAGAGGGTGGGACGGTCCGGAGCCGGCTCTGCCAGAGGCAGATCTCAGTGCTTCGGACGAAGTTTTCTCGGTGGCGGGGGTCTTCTTACCACCCCCAATAGAGCCCATGGCCATCTCGAAGGGGTTGCCGGGCGTCTTAGGCCCCTTGCCAGCAGCGCCGAACGACGCAAAGGCGCCGGATCCCAAGCCGAACGCACTAGAGCCCCCGCCGGTTGGAGAGGCTAGACCGCTGCCCGGGGTTGTTGCCGAGAAGGGATTGGGTTTTCCATGGGACGAGGTCGGCCCGCCGGCGCGGCGGGCGGAAGATAGAGACGAGAAGTCCCGGGCGGCGATGGAGGGGTCGGTCTGGCCCGTCGATAGAGAAAGATTGCTAGTGCTGGACGCACGAACCCGCCAGGTTAGCTAACAGAGTCTCGCGGAAAGACTGTGAGACGATAAGAAGTCAGGACTTACTTGGGTCGGCGGTTCCAGATGGAAGAGGAGTTCTTGTTATCCATGGGGAAAAGTGGCGATGGCGGGTTTGTAAAAAGCGGTTTGATTTAATAGCAAAATCCAACTCGTCCCCCAGAGCGTGAAAACCTATCTTTCGAACTATTCTAACTTGGTAATATGGAGTAGGGGTGTCGCCGGTCGGAGAACGGGATGCAGCTCGGTAGCTCGAGGTTGGCCGGCGGTGTCCGTGACAATGGTCTCGTTCGCAGATGGTGGTCTTTCGCCAAGAGCCCTGGAGGCAAGTATGCAAGGGTGACGGTGTGTGTGTGTGTGTGTCGCGTAGGCAGGTGGATGATGTCAGTTGCAGTGGGAAGATGCGAGGGTCCTGAACGGAAGTCAATGAGGATGATGGCTGGGTATAGGAGGGATGTTGGGTATCAAGAGGTGATGCAGTCGAGCGTGAATGCTTTGGCTGGAGATTTTGCTTGAGGAACGTTAGGAGGGCAGGTGGTTAGTGTGGAAGGTTAAGGTCGGTAGGTCACCATTCAATTGTACGTACATGAATGTATGGAGGTACTTTGCCGGTTGCAGTCTGTCTTTTGGCTGGCAAGTCCCGGCCAGCCCAAATCGGCTGCAAATGTTCTCTCCAATAGGCCTCTGGCCATTATTACCGGGGGGCTTCCCTACTGCTCCTGCACACCCAAGACACCCAACCCAGACAAAGCGAAACGAAACACATTGATCGATTGGGCCTGCATTCCCGCCTCAAAGCTGTGTGCATGTAGCGTGAAGTCCCCTACCGCGGTACCTACATTATCTTATCGGCTGACAATTACACTGCAGCCGACGACGTAACCCGCGCGGTCCAGTTGTACTTCTGTACGTAGGTAGCGTGTACCGCGGTCGTCGTCGTCGCCAATTGGAGGCGTAACTCCCCCTCCAAAGAATATTCATCCACTAGGAGCCTAACCTTCACTAGAGAGAAAAAGAAGCTCACGGTCCGTGTGGGGATCAAGAGCCGCCCACCTGTGGTCCCTGGAAACCTGACTTTGCCTGCAGCAGCTCGCTGTGTGTCATAACGAGGCTGACACTGGAGAGAGCTGGCTAGCGAATTGACAGCTTTTTTTTCCTGCTCGTTTTTTTTCCCTCTTTTTCTTGTCCCTCGTATTGAGTAAAGTACCCAAGCCAGCCCCTCCCCTCCATTGAGAAAAATCTACTAGTCGGCAAATCTGTGGCTAATCCCCACCAGGGTCCCCATCGCGGCCTACAAAACGTTTTCTGCCCGTTCCTTCTTTTCCCTTCCTTTCCCTTTCTTCTTCATTATGCAAGACCACCAACTCAAATCATCGCCAGCCTGCCTTGTTACTTTTCCACGCTGCTGGCGACTCCGATGAGTGTGTCAAGATTGACCTCCGAGCCATTGCTTAAAACCATCATCACGAGGGCCCCTTCGGGCGGCTTCCATGATGCGGTGATGACCTACTGCAACACCGGACATTCTCTGTTGGACTTGATCATGTTGAAATCTGTAATCGCATGCCCATCGCCGCCTACATGGCGCGTATGTAATTAGGTGCTGTAAGTATGTAAGTCGTCAAGCTCTTCTCTCTCTCGCAGATGGCCGTGATGATATCGCTTTCTGGTAATCCGAGCTTGCTCAGCCAGCATCACTCCTAGAGTGCATTCGGCGAGGTTGATCCTGTGGAGGTTGGCAATATCTGAGCCACGCCCGTGCGACTATGCGCATGTCCTTTCTCAGCTCAGAGCTGACCTTGGTCTTTTCCTGATAGCATGGAGTGACCTCCACAGCATTGCCATTGGCCGCTTCACGATCGATCTGTCCATGTTGTCGCATGGCTAGGACCTTGTCATCGCCAACCTCTAGCAGTCTTCGTATTCGGATCAGTCTCTCAGTCTATCCTACTGTCGGGTTCATACGATATGTTTAATGCTTTCAATGCAGTGGCTTGCTCCCTCGATTTTATCCTTGATGTTCAAGACTACAGTATGCACGATCTGGTGGCACGTTCTCGTTTGGGAAATCCTGGTCGCCATTGTCGGCCTGTGATTGGCCCATAGTGGGAGGGGAGGTTGAGCTGGGATCTTACTACCGAGATCAGCCTTGGGGAGCTCGAGAAGGTCTCGCATGCAAACGGTAAGATGGGGGGTGCGATGATGTGCCTGTAAGTAGGTGAATCTTGCCTCATCCACAGGGGCCCTGTCATGGCACTTGGGCACCCGAGGTAGGTAACCAGAGACACCTAGATAGCACAATCAAACCACAACAAGTAGGCCTTGGGCCAAATAGAAAGTGAGTGGGGCTTACATTGGCTTCTGATGCTGGCCTTCCCTTCATCAACAGCCAGGAAACAATCTCACCGCCTCCACTCCGAATTTCATGGCTCGTGCAAGAAACTCTCGTGGCCGCCGTGGCCGCCTCTTCGTCCCCGACGGCTGTGTACTCCGTGCAAGTTTCAAATGCCAGTAGGAAACCGGATACTTGCGACGCCAAGATTGGCAACTCAACGATTGCAGAACTGAGAGTCGTGTGCAGCGCTTGATGATGCCCATCCTCGAGGTGCAGTGGTCTCTTCGCAACAGCTACAGCCAGCTCAGCACCATGGTGTTTATCCTCATTAGCTGTAAGGATACGGACCTCATGGACAGCCCTACGGCGGGCATTTTCATTTCCATCCTGCTTGGGGATATGTATTGCCTCCTCTAACAATGTCCATGAGTCCATACCAGGCATTCGTACTCCTGCCTACTCGTCACTCACCACGGTGAACCCGTACGCTCAGACAGATCCTCGCTTTGTGGAGTGGGAGCTCAGTCGAGATTTTATTCACGGCCTAGGAGGTGAGTGGTTCCTCGGAATCATACGGAGGCCACGGTCGACACGGACATCAGAAGCAGCGTCAAGCTCGAGAATGACGACGAGGCTTAGACCACGGCTGTGATTGATCCCACGAGGTCCATTGCGACGATCGTCATATATGATGAATACGACGACGGCTGGGCGCCTGCTTCAGAAACGGAGCGTCATAGCGAGCTGGTCCTGGGAGATTCGGATGCTCCATCTGGGTATCGAGTACAAATGTTATTAGTTCAATCCAGGTGCCATTCTACCAGCCCTTTCGAGACCCTTTCTGCGTCTCCATCACGATCCGGTTATCCTTGACTACATCACTACCTCGAGGTCAACGATCCGTTGCATTTGCCCAAGGATCGAATTTCTGTGCCCGTATCCGAATATCCTCGAACCGCCTTAGTGGGCGAACGCCCGGCTGATAGGTGGTTCTCATCTAGGTACCACGCGCAAGATTTGTTGATGCTAGCTCCGTCATACCACCGTTTCATCCTTGTTCGGGCTGCTTGCAATCAAGCATACCCTGATACAGATCGGCTCTTCAAATGTAGTTCCTTAGATGAGAAATGCTGCTAACCCGGATCCCCAAGCACTGTGAAGTCCCGAGTACACGACTTCCGATGTTTCTTCATTCCTCTTCCAGTGGTTCTTCCTCGTTGGTCCAGTGACTCGTGAGTAACAGACGGGCTGTTCATTCTAGGAATCACGTTTGCTCTCTTCCAGTGACTCGGGAGCAACAAGCGGGCTGCTCGTGTCAAGACTTGCGTTTGTTCTCTTCTCGGACCTCGTGTTCATTCCCTTCTGGGTCATCTTGTTTATTCCTCGAGTAGTAGAACAAACCCCGAGGGTCAATGGGGTTGATGATACCATCGAGGCCGGCTCGCCTGCTTATTCTCTCAGCTCACTTGTGTAAGATTATGGCGTACAAGTATCCTTCTACCGGTGGGAGAGCTTCCAATTAGCCAGTCACTGAACACCCGTCGTGACGCGGAAGTGAATGTTGTCGGCCTTCCATGTCAGGCTTCTCGAATACTACAGTTCATGTTTGGCCACAATAGGCATGTCCCACGTAGGCATCATCTGGCTGCCTGGCAGCGCTGGAACTCTGTGTATCACCTTGTATCGACGATTCCATGTTACTCCGTCCAGTATCAAGTCGCTCGCAGCTCGATTGACGAGAACGGGCTTCGAGATCAGCGTGTATTTCTATCGCATGGTGTCTAGCATCAGTTCTGCCATTGTTCGCAATTGCCAAGCAGCAAGTCCGCCTTGACCTCCGCGATATTCCCTCCGGCTGCTTCACGATCTGTGTGTGTCGTCGCTTGACTGGGACCTTGTCCTCGCCAATTGTTCTTCCATTTATCTCGGCTTCGGCGCGGTGGCTTGTAGAGGCTCGTGAACGGCGTCGGAGAGATCGATTGCGCATGCTGGCAGCGTGACGTCTTGTAGCATGGAGCCTAGAGGATTGCCATTGGCGCATTAGTATCCGGGAGGAAGCGCGCCGAGTGTTCGCTTGGAATGGAATTACATACAAATGCCACTGATGGAGTCTCGTACAGATTCCGACTGGTTGTTAGTCAAGATATCGTGACAGCACCTTTTCTTTTTCTGTACGTTCTCTTCGCGACACGACTGTCTTTGCCTCATTCTCCCGGTGCTCCCTAAGCGTATGCGTTGTCGGTTTGTTCCCGTCGAGCCAGTAGGTGGTCGAGTAAGTCATGCTTTTGTTGGCAAGTCTTTGGGCGTTGGCTCGGTCATGGGTTCGAGTCGGTCGGATTCGCAGGACTCGTCGTCGATATCATCTGTACAAGTTTCTTGCCGAGATAGCCTCCGGCACCGGACCCGGAGAAAAGAACTCACAATGTATTGCCAACGGCATTTCGGTAGCTGCGTGCCGAACGCTGACGTCTTATTTTGGAGGAAGCGTCACTGGCCGAGTTTGCTCGTTGCAGATCTCCGGAGACAATGTTGATGAACGGTAGGCGCTTGGGAGACACCGTACCTCCAATCGTCGGTGATTTGGGTCCGATTCGGCACATAGGATCGCTTGTTGCTTGACAGCTTGGATTCTGGCGCGAGATGCTAACGTGGGAGTCTGTCGGTCTCAGTTTCCGGCCATTTTGGCATCTTGCAAGTCGTGTTGCCTGGTGTAAATGAAATGTCAGTCAAGCATTTGTCTTCCTCGGGACCAAAATTCATACCTAATGGGTCAGCGTACATTACGTAGCATGTAATCATCATCAAAGTGTGGCCATTCATTTCACGAAGAACTACGGGGTGGACAGCATTCACGTCATGCACAAGCAGCAGCAGGAGTTCCAGTCATGTCTGTTTGGGCAAGACGGTCTCATTAGTCTTCTATCTAATATCAACGCGCCTCTGGGTGTGTGCACTCGAATCCTCGAGTGCACCAGAAGGGGAGGGGTTTTCGGCAGGGCGGCTCTCACCACCCCGCCAACCACTAGCCACGCTTCGCACCCGACTTGCTTTTCGGGTCCTTTGAAGCCGTCTCCGCGGTCTTCTTGGACTCGCCCTCGGCAGGCTTAGCCTCCGTGGGCTTCTTTTCGGCCTCGTCTGTGGCCTCTGTCGAGGTATCCTTGGCAGGTTCGGACTTCCCACTTACCTCTGGCACTAGCCTGAGGTTCCTGACAAGTCCCTCTCCTTCCAGGAAAGAACGCATATTCGACGCCGGGGGGACGTCCATAACCTCAGCTTCGTCAGCCCATTGGCCGACAGGAGAAGCTTCCATATCAATGGTCTTCTTCTGATTCGCTATATCTCTAGCGGGATAAGCAACCTCGGTGATGACGGTTCTGCCATTATCCAAGGGTTTCTTCGAGGCTTCCTCGAAATCGAATGCATTTTCTTCCTGAACAGCAGCCTTAGTTTTGATTCTCGCGGCCTTTTCCATAAGCTCATGCTTCTTGGGGTCCAACTCAAGCCCTCTCCGGAGCTTGACCAGTTCAGATTCGAGCACAGCCTCGTCATAGCCGACTCGTTCGCCTGCCAAGGTAATGATGAACATCACCGGGTCCAGCAGCAAATGATAGCGCCGGCCAAAATTACCCTTTTTGGCAAAATCGGAGAAGAAAAGGCTGCCGACGGCCTTGCAGAACGCTTCTTCGCCCATATTCTTGTTGATGGCCGCTTCCAGTATGTCTTCGAGGGCATCACGCCATCCCACCACGACCTCTCTAGTGTATTCTTGGTCCATGTGGATGCCGTTCACCGCCTGTTCCCAAACTTCCTGGGCCATTAGCTTGCGTTTTCGACGGTCATCTGCCGCCTTTTTGTGCCGCTCCTCTTGCGTTATCGCCGGTGGCTCCTTCTTCTCGAGCCTCTGATGCGGCAAGAGGGTTTCGCTCGCCGGAGAGTTGGGTTTCGCTGGTGGAGCTACTTTTTCTGTTGGAATACCCAGCTCAGGGGCAACAATCAGTACGGTTCAGGGGGATCACGTGCGCCGTGCGCACGGACTATTTGTTTTACCGTACAAAGGGGATTTCACGATCCCTTCTCTATTTAGATAGAGTATGCATTATAGAGGACTTGAAATATACCATATTGTGCATCGTTAACCATCGTATGTACGTATAAAGGCCATTTAATATTAATTAGTGATTATATAAAGTAATTATAGATTAGTAAGAGTAAAAAGACGGTTTCCCGACCGAAGCCCGCACTTCGGTAACCGTACTAAGCAGCCTAAAAAAATCCCGCAACCGGGACTTCGAAGGAAAAACGTAACGGCCTTTACCGTATAAGACCCGGACTTTTTTTCGCCGACGCCTATACGGTTTAAAAAAGACGGTCTGAAATTATACGGTAATTTATTACGTTATATACTATTTTATACCCCGATAATTATTATACGATTAAGTAAAACGATATAATAACCGATAATATCCTTCGTTATTATAAAACGATATTTCGTTTTAAACTCGAACCCCGACCGGTTTATATACGAAGAGATTATATAAATTACGGGCACGTACGCCCGGGAATCTCGAGCCGTTATAAATATTAATTAATAAAACGCGGAGCCGAACCCTTTTAATATTACCGAATCGGAAAAAAATAAAAGTATATATATAATATATTTCGTACGATTTTTTTACGACTATTACGAACTTGAGATATAAAGTACCGTATTTGAAAAGTAAATTTTTTTCGACTTTAAAGAATAGATCGAACCGCATTTTAAACTAGTAAACCGAGGGTACGTAAAAAAATATTTTTTTATACATCGAAACTTACGGGATAACGACCCCGGCGAGCAGAACAACGACCGAACGGTTTATACGCTTTATAAATTAATACCGTACGGAAAAAGTCTTTCTATAATAATTAACGGTATTTTTAATATCGGAAGTATAATAAACGTTAACCGTACGAAGCCTTAAGGAATATTTAACCGTATTAGTTAAGGACGAATTAATAGACTATACGAAATAATAAATAAGCGCTTCTCGATTCGTATTAATAACGAACCCCGAATTACCCGGAGTTTACGTTAATTAATTTATATATATTTACCCGGCTTTTAACCACGACGTTATACTCGACTTATTCGTATAAACCCCGATATTTCCGTATAAAATAATAAATAATATTTTACCGATATATTTAATACGGAATAAAATAATCGAAGGTCGCGAGGTTATCGCTTTTTAAAAAAGCGTACCGAAAAAAATGAATGTATACCGGCCAACTATATAATATTTTCGTAGATAAAGCACGGATATTTATTAATTAATGCCGTCGGCACGGCTTTTTCGAAAAGAATTACTATACGCTTTTTTAGGACGTATTTATTAATTATGCGGAGTAATATTATTTTTATTATATTAAACCCGGAAAAAAATGAAACGAAATATATTATTTTTTAAATAACTATTTTAATACGAAGGTAAACTATAATTAATACTATATAAATTAAACGGGAATAATTTTCGCACGAATAAAGAAAGAGAACCCGAAAAAAATATAGCACGAAATTTTAAATATACTCTTAAATAAACTTTAGTTTATATAACGAGCCTTCGATAGAGATTTTTAAAAAGAGGTTTAATTTCGAACCTTCGTTATACGAATATACCGTGGAGTTTTTAAACTAAAACCGGCCTTTATTTATTAAAAGTTAATATGCGAAGGATTATTTTTAAATCTTTAAGCGTTTATAATTACCGCTTTTAATCGAAAAAGGGTAGTAGGATACCTAATAAATATTCTGTATAATGATTTATTACCGGAAATATTTTTTATTAATCGACGATATAATTACACGGGAATTATACGGTAATTATACGGTAATTAATAACTATACGATTAAGGACCGCCTTAAAATAATCGAGATTAACGCATAATAACTATATACCGCTCGAAGGTACTATACGGCGTATTAAGGTATAATATACGGCTTAATTAATCGAAAATATACCGTGTTTATAATAAATAAAAATACTAGTCGACGTATTACCGGCTCGAAGAGTAATAAAAAGTACGCATATAATACTTATAAGCGTACGAAATTATCGGAACGGATCCCGGGAATTATAATGAGTTTTTATATAAATAAGAAGGAAACGCCCTATTTATTAACGACGAGGGAAATAATACGCCGAAGGAAAAAGTTATTAATTTCGACGCCGTATAAAGCGGTACGTATTATTTTATAAACGCCGTATTTTTCCACCGCTTTACGGGAAAAAATATTTATTCCGTAGAAAAACCGACCGTATAAATAAATTAATTTTTTTTCGCGAACAGTATAATTAATAGTATTAAAGCGAATTATAGGATACCGGCGTCGTATATATTTTTATCGTCGGTAAATCGCAGGCTAAAGTTTACGTGCGAAAGAACCCCGACGTAGATATTAATTAAATTCCCGGAGTAATATCGATTTAATTCGGAAACTCGCCTACTATAATTTTTATTAGATTTATTATCGTATAGAGAAATTTAGGAGTTACGAAATATAATATTTGTTACGACCTGGCCCAGCTATGCGGCTTAGAACCTACTTTACGGCACAGTCTTACGATACCTCGAACCTCTGCATAAAAACCCAGTATAATCCGAAGCCCTATTAATTAGCGAAACCTTATTAGTTATTACGACCCTATTAATTAATAAGGTTAACCGCGACGATAATTAACACCATTAATTAAATAGTACGAATTAAATAGTATAAACGAAATAATACGAGTTAAATAATACGAAATATATAGCTAAAAAAGGATAAACTATAGTAAAATAATACTAGTTATATAGAAATAAAATAAACGTAACGACTTTCGAAATCGCGATAAGAGTTAAAGAGTTAGCTTAATAAGATCTCGCGAAAATTACGAGATCCCCGAAATTTAAAGAAATTAGTAAAAGAGAAATTAAATATATAACGATAAACGTTCCTTATATATTTTATATAAATACTTTTTATTTTAGTAATTAATTTAAGCATTAATTTAATCTATTAATAAAATAAATAGTCTTAATAACCCTATTATAAATCCCTTTAAGTCTACGCACTTTAATTACCTTTATTTTTACGGCTATTATATATTATATCGATAAAAGCGAACTTTTATTGCACGTTTAAATACTTTTTTATATTACTAAATATAAACCCTAATACGTTTTACTAAGTTTTTTTTAAAACTTAAATAGCGTTCGTTATATTTTAATCGCTCTTATTCTTACGAGTTACTACTTAAATCTTTAAGTAATAGCACTTATAGGAACTATATTTACACCTAAACCTAATAACACCCCTCGCTACGAAAAAGCCCCTACTATTACCGTAAACACTTCGCACTAAAATCCCGCGATAAAAATAAATAGCGACGATAACGACGATAGCCTTACCCGGTAAGCGTTAGCTAAGCGAATTAAGAAACTTAAATAAAAGAGTACTAATTATTAACACTATTACGTTAAGCTTAAAAAGAACGTAACGAACTTTTAGCTAAGAACACCTTAGGATAAACACTAAACATTAACGAGCTACGCGAAAAAGTACGCCTCCTTCGTACTGCCGTTAATATTATTTAAACCCTTATTACTTTTAAAGAAAGCATAAAGATTAATACCTTAATAGCCTTCGTGTTACAAGCTAACCAGCTTCGCGACCCGACTCCACTTACGGCACGGCCCTACGATACCCCGAAGCACACCTAAACCTTAGCGTCAGCCCAGGACCTATCAGTTAGCGCTTACGACCCATTACGATAATAAGCCACCAGGGGTCAAACATTAACCAGTACGATTAAGACAGGGCCTCGATAACAGTACTAACTAGCTGGAACGGAATGACTAGGACAGAATGGCTAGGACAAAATGGATATCCAGAACCAAATAACCACCGTAGGTCACGTAAAAATAAAATAAAGAGCTATAGGATCACGACGCTCCTAGTGATTAAAGAGTTACAGGATTACGACGCTCCTAGTAATTACGAAGCTACAGGATCGCAACGCTCCCCGCGATCCCAGGATCGCAGGAGCTAAAACGATCCAAGGAATCGGTAAAAGAGGGATTAAATATATAACCACGGATATTTCCTATATACTTCATATAAACACTCTTTACTTCAACGATCAATCTAAGCATCAATCTAACACATTAGTAAGGCATATTGCCTTAACGAACCTATTGCACCTTTAAATCAAGTTCTACGATCAGTTGAAATATTGCCCATTATATCAGAGAACCAAGTCTTCTGCACGTTCAAGTACTTTCTCGTCTTAGCCAACATAAACCCCAGTACGTCTAACGAGGTTTCTTTTAGACCCCGATAGCCGTTCGTTACACTTCGACGGGACCAGTAAAAATCTCCGCGGATACTTTATTTAAGTCAAGGCTTACTAACGATTCTATAAGGGAACGTTTTAAGATACTACTTAGCGAGTTATCTATGCCGCCTCGTTTTTTAAAAATAAAGTACTCGCCTAGTTTAAACTTTACCTAAATAAATTAATAAAAAATAATTAGTAAATTAAATTATACCGCGTAAAAGCATAACGAATCTTCGAAAACTATAATAATTTCGAATAAACTTTTAAGTTACTCTTTTAAGATCCCGACGAAAAACGATAGGTAAAAAAAAATTAGAAACTTTTAAATAAAAGGGATTAGCCGCCTTTTATACCGCCGAGTTTCGACGTATTATAGTCCGATTAAATTATATCGAAGCCACGAAGATTATAATGTATTACCGAGGGTTAAAGGAAAATATTAAAAACGAACTCAGCCGGCTTAATACCCTTAATAATTTCCTTTCGTATATAAAGCTTACTATTAAAATCGATACTCGTATATATAAATAACGCCGCGAAAAGCAGGGCGGATAATAACGGTAAACTAGTCGAGTTTAAATTAATATAGGACGACCACGTTACTATTATAGTATACCACCGAAAAGCAGTACGGCGTATAGCTATTATAGTGGACTTATAGATTTTAACGTTACTAAGTATAATAAACACGATAAAAAGTAAAGCGTTATTTATTATAACTATTAAAAATAAAGACATTTCGCTCGAAACTATTAATCTTTAAAAAAATACTTTCGAAAAGTCTTAAATAAATAATAAGTTAATATTAACGTAACCTATAGTCTAATTAAACACACGGTTTAATTAAATACTTTTTTTTAATTCCGTATAACTTATATTTTATACTTTATATTTTTATTACCTATAATAACGTAATCTAACGGTTTAATTAAACACACGGTTTAATTAAACACTTTCTTTAATTCCGTATAACTTACATTTCATTCCTTATATTTTTACTACCCACGATAATAAATTAATAAAAAAAAACGATATACAATTAACGCTTTAAGCGCTTTAAAAAAACCCTAAATTACGCGTACGAGCCGTAGCGCGAATATATAATATTCCCTATATAACCTTACGTACCGGTTTCGGCTTTACTCCGCCGCCTTATATATATAGAGACCTAGGCCCCTTAAAAATATAGAAGGATAAGCGTTAGCTTTGTCCTTTTATTAGCCTTTATTTATCGTTACCACTTAAATTCGTACACCTTTTACAATTTTAACGCTTTTATAATAATTTACCTAGTAATAATATCGATCTCGAGAAAAAAGAGTAAAGCTTTTATAAAGCGCGCCCTTTTTAATTTAAACCCGGGTAAAAAAAGCTTTAGGAACGCCCCGAATTTACTATAAAAAAGAGACCCCTCTAAGTTTATAAACGACGTTATAGTTAAAACTTCGGGCACTACGGGATTAGAAAAGCTTTTTTTTAAATCCCCTCGGACACGTTTACGAAGGGAAATAAAGCAGTTTATAGCGAGCCGTACTTCGTTTAAACAGCGCCTTAAAAAATTTAATAATTAGTGACTACGTTTTAATTACGCGAGAAATAATAAAGACCCCTTTTCGCCCTTATTACCCTCGAATAGCGGCAGCGATACCCCTTCGATACCCGATAAACGCGACTAGAGTTTAAATTACCTTAACGACGACGCGGAAAGGGCTTTATTAATTAGCGATTCGAATATAAATCTTAATAAGCTTATTAAATTCCGCTACGAATAATTAAGCTTGATTTTTACACGAGCGTAATAAAAAAGCTAAATTAAAAAGCTAAAAATAATTTATAAAACGGCATTAAAACTATATTAACGTTCGCGCGCGCGCATCTTATACGCCCGTAGTTAAATAATATTAAAAAGTAAAATAATAATTCCGGTTTAAAACGGAATCCTTTATAAAAAACGAAACGAAATAATTACGAAGTAACTAAAAAATTTTCCGGATTTAAACGAAATTAATAATTCGGAACCCCGTTAACGAAAACGCTATAATTAATTTATAATTAAAAAAAACCTATTAGTTTTTACGTTAAGATTCGAGGTAATTTTACGAGTATTTATCGTCCTTAAAAAACTAAATATATTTACGCTTCGATAAAAAACATATACACTATTTTTTCGAAAAACTCCTTTTATTCCTACGTTAAAACATTATAAATTATTACGATAACCTCCCGAATCGGCGTAATAATATAATCGATCTTGCGAAATAATAATAGGAAATCTTCCCCGCTTTTATAAAAAACGGAAAATTTTATAATTAAACTAAGCCGACCTTAAAAAAACGATTTCGAAACAAAGAAAACGCTACCGAGTTTAAAAAAAAGAGCTCTAAGTAACGTAAAATAAACCCTTTTAAAACTCGGTAAAACATTACTACCCTATCGTTTTACCCGGGTAATATACGACTTTTATTTAATAATACCGCGAATCGTTTTAATTTAAACTAGGTTATTTATTACCGATACGGAAAAAAAAGCCATTACGCTAATAAGTATATAGCCTTGAATATAGCGCTAATATAATATATATCGAGAAATAGCCGCAGGTTTTAAACGAAAAAGTACCCTCTTTAACTATTAGTTTAATCGTGGAGGTATTTAAAACCTTACGGACCCTTATTACGGTTATTACCTTATTATCGCGCTTTACCCCGGTTTATACGTTTATTAATTTAAATACTTGTTTAAGGGTAAATATAATTAGCTATACTTTCGCCGAGGAGGCTAGGTTACCTCGAGCCTTATTTTACGTAATATCGATTACGTCGGTTAATAAGCTATATATCTTTACATATAACGTTTATTAAATAGAGTTTAATATTACTAATTTTCGAAGGGCAACTTAAAAAGTTCGCCGGCTTTACGTCGCGATTAATCGAAACCCCCGACATATCGGCGCCCCTGTCTTTTTATCCTATAAGATTATATAAGTATTATAAATAGTATTTAATACGGGACTAAACCGTTAATAGTTCTTTATTAATATAACGCGGGTTTAATTTTTTATATCTCGAATATTCTACCGCGCTTATAAAGGCCGAGCCTAATATTACGCCGTAGTATTCCTAAAAAAGGATATATAAAAAAAGAAAAAACGTTAAAGGTCGCTAATCGTTTTTTTAACGCGCTTTTTCCGTAATATTTTAACGAACTTACCACTTTTTTAATACGAAAAAGTATGATATCCTCCCGTTTAATTAATTAGTAAGTTATACTATTAATTTTAAACTAGGCACGAAACCCCTTTATAAACTTATTTACTTATTATCGTACTCCGAGTTAAAAACCTTATACGAATAATTAAACAAAATAAAAAAAAGAGGGAAAATCCGCGAGTCTTAAAACTTAGCCGGGGCCCCTATCTTTTTATTCTTAAAAAAGACGAAACGCTATAGTTATACGTAGACTATAAAGGCCTTAATAAGGTTACGATTAAAAATCGTTACACTTTACCCCTCATTTCGGAGATATTAAATAGAGTTTCGTAATTAAAAGTTTTTTTTTAAAATCGACCTAAAAAATACGTATTACCGTATTCGTATTAAACTAAGGGATAAATAGAAAACCGCGTTCTATATTTAATACGGTCACTACGAGTTCCTAATAATAGTTATAAGCTTTATTAACGCTTTAATTACGTTTTAACACTATATTTCGCAATGCCTCGAGGGACTAGTCGATACGTACTATATAGTATACCTAGATAATATTTTAATTTATTCTGCTAATAAAAAAACCTACGAGAAATACGTACGATAAATCGTTAAAAAGCTAATATAAACGGACTTATACGCTAAGCGCGCTAAATATTAATTCTTTTAAAGCTCGCTCGAATTCCTAAGGTATCGGATTTCTATAAAAAGAGTATCGATAAACCCGTCACGGGTAAACATTATTCGAGAATAACCTATACTAAACTTCGTTTATAACCTATAAATTTTTTTAAGCTTTTATAATTTTTACCGGCGATTTATAAAAAAGTATTCGGGAATCGCTACCCTTTTAATAAAGCTTTTTAAAAAGCGTAACCCTAAAAAGAACGAAAGTTTATTCCCGTTAAACAGCGCCGCGAAGTAAGCTTTTAAACACTTAAAACAGTCCTTTTAATTAACTCCGTTATTAGCTTATTTTAACCCCGAAAAACCGGTAAGGTTTAAAATAAACGCCTCCCAGTTCGCAATAGCCGGAACCTTTTCTTAAAAAGGTAACGGAAAACTTTAATACCCGATCTCTTTTTTTTAAAAAGTTTTCGAGGCTAAAATTAAACTATAAAACTTTAAATTAAAAAATACTAGCGATCGTCTCGTACTTTAAATACTAGAGACACTATTTAAAAGGGGCGAAGCACGCTATCGAGGTATTATCGGACTATAAAAACTTATAAAGCTTTATAAAGAGCGAAAAGTTAAATAATCGCTAAATACGATAGTATATATATTTAGCTCCTTTTAATTTTACGATTATATACCGGCCGGGAAAAAATAACCCGGCCGATAGCCCGTCGAAACGGCCTAATTATATCGCTAATATAGAAAACAATTTAATGTTATTACCGACGCTAAGGCAAAAATTAATAGTAAATACTATATTTTTAAAAAGCAGACCACGGGTATTAACCTAGGCGATATACGGGACGCGAAGTGCAGGGGAACGCATAATTTTATCGTAAGCGATATCCCGGCGAAAAGTAAAAGGGTCTGTTTAAAAAAAAGACCTTTTAATAAACTAAATTAATATAAATCTAAAAATTCTTATTATACGAGCTTAAAAACGGAACGAAGCTTATTAAAAAAATAGAGCGTAATCCGCGGCCGAGGTTAGCCCGAACCGCGATTAGTCGGTTATAAAAAAAAACTTAGTATACTTTAAAAAAAAGCCTACGTATTAAAACAAATAATACTACGGGCATAACTATTATAAGTTTATTATAATAACCCGCTTAATAACTATTTCGAGCGCGACCGGATAATATAGTTTTTAAAAAGAAAATTTTATTAACCCGAGCTATAAAATAACGCAACGGAATATATAAAAAACTATTCGGTATACCTCGACTCGAAAGCGAAACACTATTAACCCTATAATAAACTCGCGTCGTTACCGCAGCTAAATCGCTTTAAAAAAAAGTATAGTATAAACTTTATTACTAGCCTACCGGAATACTTTTATTATAAAAAAGCCGTTAACGCTATTTTTATAATAATAAACCGATATATTAAATTATCCTTCTTTTTCTTAATAATAACTTTTATTAACGCCGCAAAGCTAGCTTAACTCTTCTACGAAAAAATAAAGTGCTAGTTCGGGAGCTTAAAAAAGCTTTTCTTAGACCGGGGAATTATTTTTATTAGCGTTTTTTAATCCGAGCTAAACTATAAAAATAAGGTAAAACTAAAGTATTCGACAACGTTTTACTTATAAACCGACGGATAAACAGAGCGTATAAACTAAGTTATCGAAACCTACTTACGTTATTACGTAACGGAATAGTTAAAGTTATAGCCGAACCTATTATATACTACTTTTTCGTAATTAATTTAGCCGTTAATTTATCGATAAACCTTTCCCTTTTCGAGGCAACTTATAGTTACTAGCCGGATTTCCGAATATTTGTCGAGAACGACTCCCTCTTAAAAAAAGCCCCTACGGTAAAAAACCGGCTATTAAAACTATAGGAGCTACGGGCGAAAATAAAAAAGAGATAGTAAAAAGCGACTAAAGAATAAATAAAACATTACAACTTTTATTATAAGCCGTTAACTTTAAGCGTAGGCTAAATGGTAAGCTTATTTATTAAAAACCTAAAAATTTAAAACCGGAAACTAGCCCCTAAATTCGTCGGACCTTTTAGGGTTTTAAAGCGTATCGAAACCCTTGCCTATTAATTAACCCTGCCCGAGAAATACGCCCGGTTTTACGACGTTTTCCTTATTTAATTATTAAAGCTATAAACAGCGAGGGTTAATAAAGCGCTTCTAATACCGAAACTAAAGGCCGACGAAAAGTAAAAGGTAAAGGAAGTATAAAATAAAATAAAATAAGAAAACCAGGTATACTACCTAGTAAAGTGGAAAGGCTGGCCGTTCGAATACAACTAGTAGGAGCCGGCCGAAAACCTAGAAAACGCGCCGGCGAAAGTCGCGTAATATAAAAAAAGGGCACACGTTAATCAATTAACTACGAAAAAAGAGGTAGGCCTAGGAAAAAGTTATAATAAAAGGCCGAAATAACCTAAAAATTTTAATAAGTTATTAATTAATAATTATAAAAATACGACCGAAGCCGGGCCCCGGTAAGAATCGAACCTACTCGTTTAAACAGTAATTATATCTACGCCCTTTTAATAAGCTACGAAGTTTCGTATTACGCCGATTAAACTATATATTTAGTAAAAAGAAACGCGGCCGAAATAAAAACGAAACTTCCGTTTAAAAAACTAAACCTACGGGTCCTAAACGATTTTCGAGATAATCGGCCTATTTATTAACGGCGTTATTGTTAATACGGGCAAAAAAGGCGGCGATACGCTCCTAAATAAAACTAAAAGCTATATATTAAATAGTAAAGCTACGGTCGCGGGGTAATAAGCGAAATTAAACGAAGGCCTCGATAATTATAAATTCGTCGATAATTTAAAAAAACGTTAACGAAACTACGCAATATAAAAAAAAATCCCTAAACTTACGGCGTTAAGGGCGTTAAGTTAAAAACATTTACGTAAAGTATCCTCGTAAGCGAAGCACTTTTAGCGGTAATCGACTAAGCCTTTCTATTTAAAATAGATTCGTTAAGCACCCGCGATAGCTATAAAAAAATGGCCGAGAGTTTCTATTTACCTTAATAGTCTTCTTCGAGCCGCTAATACTAAATTCGGCCTTATAAGCCTCGACTATACGAATAAAAGTAACGACGAAACGGCAAAAAATACTGCCCGCCTCGCGGCGAAAAGCTAAAGAAAAAATATATTTATCGGCGTTATTTATCTCTTAAAAATACTCGGCTAAGCCCGAAAAAATAGTGCCGACGATATTAAAATCGCCCACAAAAACGCCGGGAACCTGCTATAAAACGTTAACGAAACACTACCGATACCGAAAAAATTACGCGTATTTACGGCCTCGTAAGTCTTATTATTACTAATATAGCCGAGCTTCGAGTATACCTAGCTATATAATAGGGAGCGCGGGTTATTAAAAACGCAGCTAAACTCCGGTAATTCGCCCTTGAAAAGTTTATAATTAACCGCTTAAAACGAAACGTATAAATAATAGGCCTAGTCGGCCGCGGTAATAATAAAAACGCCGTTATAACTGCTTAACAAATTAATTCGGTAATAAGCGGTAACTATAATAAGTAAAAAAGTATTAAAAGGGTTATAATAAAATAACGGGCGCGAAAATATTAAGATGCGGAAAAAAAACCGTAGTATTAATAATTATAAAAAAGAGTTATAATCGGCGTTATAAAAAAGATATCGAGCGTAGGTTTAATAATTTTACAAGTTTATTTATATTTCAAAGGGCACCCTAAATATAAGCGCCTCGGCGCCCGCGCCCCTTATTTACCTCTTACCTACCTCTCATTTTTACTTTATTACTCTATAACTTACCACGGAACTTTTTATTAGCTAAACTCTCGTTAAAATAAACGGACCGCGTAAATAAAGCCGCCTACGTAATTAGAACGCCTGTTTAAAAAAGGGAATAGTTATAATAAAAACAGAAAAAACGGGGCGCTTATATACCGGTTCCGGTTTTACTCCGCCGCCCTATATATATAAAAACCTAGGCCCCTTAGAAATATAAAAGGACAAGCGTTAACTTTATCCTTTCACTACCCCTTACCCATCGTTACCACCTAGATTCGTGCACCTTTCACAGCGAAGATTAAATTTAATACTTTAATGAATATACGAAGTCTTATACGAAGGGTATTTACCGCCTATTAATCCTTAACGGCTATAAAAATTACTACTCGATAGCTTTCGAGTTTTATTATAAAAAAGAATTCGATTATTATATTTTATATACTTTTTTATTCGTTATATAAGCTTTAGCTTTTTAATATCGACTATTTTTATATATTAAAAAGGGCGTACGGGAAAGAAATTAAAGGTTTTATACGGGCGTATATTATTTATATTTTAAAAAAAGACTTCCTACCAACGTTTTTAAAAACGTTCTAAGCGATTTTTACCGTTTTAAATATATAAGGAAGCTTTTAAGGAACCGGATTCGTTTCGTACGATTCGGAATATATTATTTTATAGTTAAATATAAAACTACGTACTTTAACACCTCCGGGGACGTTTTCCGGCCTACTTATTCTTTAAGAATTAAAAACCTTAAATAACCCGATTAAGGCTTAATTTTAAACCGAATACGTTTAAAACCGTATCGTACGGTATTAAAATAGCTCTCCGACGTCGATTTTAATTAAACTTAATTAAATTATAAAAGGTATAACGTAAATAATATACCGGCTCGCTTTTTTTAAAAGGTAAAATAACCGTATTACGAAAAATAAATAAAATACTTAGCCGGCGCCGCTATATAAAAAAAAACGGCTATAGGATAAAAAATCACTTTATATATAAACTAAAAAAAACCTATAGTTTTAAAGGGACATTAATAAATAATTATAGGATAAATCGCGCCGAAATAATAGTCGTACGAAAAAGCTTAAAACGCGCCCGCGACGCTATAAAATCTACGAGGAGCCCGGGTATAATACGCGTACTTATTAAAATAATATAAAAATATTTAAAGAGGAGGATTCCGATTAATTTTAATATATTAAATGCGTTGTGATAAAATTAATTTATATTTCGTTATACGAGGCTTTAAAAAGTATTTAATTAAACCGTGTGTTTAATTAAACCGTAGATTACGTTATTAATAATTAATTAACCCTTATAGCTATTAAAGAAAGTAGCGCTAATAGTACACTAAATATACCCCACGGCAGCCTATCCTAAATAGCCTATTATAACGATAATTACCACGACCACTTAGTAAATAAGGAAAAAACGAGATAGTTCCTTAAAACCCCTAAACGGCAAGGTATTACGCGTACCCTCGCGATAATATAATAATAACCCTTTTATAATAACGAAAACAGCGAGGGCAGTAACGAAAATAAAAACCCGAAAAATAACCTAGTCCGTAACGAACGCCGATTAAAAAATCCTAAACGGCTTATTAAATTATTTATACTTAAACTCGCCGTAAAAGTAGCGAAGCCTCGAAACTTAAATATTAACGGGTAATTAACGATCTTAAGAGTTATATTTCTCGAATTACGAAAGCTATAATAAGTATTCATTATATACGGATTTAAATAAAGAATAAAAAAACTACGTTATTAGCGATAATCTTAGAATTTCGCTAATACACGATAATTATTTCTTACTCGCTTAAATCGGTTATATCCATAATAATTACACCGAGCACTTAATAAAAAACTCGAAAAAGGGTAATTCCCTAAAAAAATTAGTAAACACTTAATTAGGCAATCGCACCTCGACCACCTTATCGGGAAAATTAAAACGACTATACTTAACCCTCGACGAGCTTATTTACTAATCGAAAAGACTCCGCAGTAGCCCCGGGAATACCACCTAAGAAAATAGGACTAAAAAGACTACACTAACGACAAATGCTTATAACACACTTAAAAAAAATCACGAGTTTACTAAACGTTTAAAAAAATATACAATGCTTTTAAAATATTTAAAACTCCTAGGTTAAAAGACTTACTATAATAATAAAATTTTAAACACCGCCACCATTATATAATCACGAGATACTGTACGCACAAATCCGTCGCTATTAATAAATAACCGACGAACGAAACCTACTATAACGGTCGGGAAACAATTTCCGCCGGTTATAAAAAAACGATATTTAACGGGACACGATAAATCCCTATACTTAATAACGGATAATTAGAACATTTACGATCACATCGTATTAATAATTAAAATTAAAAGAGTTACTATCCGAGCGTTATTAAATAGCGAAGCGTAAAGTAATTACATTTTACCATGAATCGTTAACAGCTTAGCCTTAAAATAATAATAAAAAAACGCTTTATACCGACTTAAAACCGTTAATAAAAAACTTATAATATATAACGATAAAAACGTATAAAAGGAAATCGCGAACCTTTTAATTAATATCGAAAAACGTTATAAACGAATCACGTATAATATTACGAACGTCGTAAAATACGATATAATTTTAAGGATACCTTAATTACGGGTAAATAATCTTAAAATTAACTAAAAAACAGGCTAACTTTAGTAAAATATATTAAAAAGAGGTTTAATCGATAAGTAACGGTTTAAAAAGCAACCCCTTAATAAACTTAAAGTCCTTAAAATATACGTCATTATTAAAAAGCTTAAGCCGAAGGTTATAACGATTATATTAAAGGAGTATCGGTAATTCGAAGCCTTTTTTAATAAAAAAGCTAAAAAACGGGTTACCGCTTTACACACGGTAGGATTACGAGATACCGCTAAAGGAAAAAAAAGAGCCTCCCTTTATACCGATTTATAAACTAAACTAGGAGTACGAAAAAGCCTTAAAGAAATATATTACGGAGAATCTCGAAAAAGAAGTTATATAACTATTTACGTCGCTAATAAGATTCCTTATATTTTTCGTTTTAAAAAAAACAAGGACGGGAAACTTAAGTAGCGTATATATATTAATTATCGGAAACTTAACGAAATTATTATTAAGAACCGGTAACGTAATCCACGGTTTAATTAAACACACGTTCTAATTAAACACTTTCTAAGGCCTCGTATAACGAAATATAAATCAATTCCACTATAACGCATTTAATATATTAAAATTAATCGGAATCCTTTTCTTTAAATACTTTTATATTATTTTAATAAGTACGCGTATTATACCCGGGCTCCCCGTAAATTTTATAGCGTCGCGGGCGCGTTTTAAGCTTTTTTGTATAATTATTATTTCGGCGCGATTTATCCTATAATTATTTATTAATGTCCTTTTAAGACTATAGGTTTTTTTTAGTTTATATACGAAATAATTCTCTATTTTATAGCCGTTTTTTTTCGTACGGCGGCGCCGATTAAATATTTTATTTATTTTTTATAATACGGTTATTTTACCCTTTAAAAAAACGAGCCGGTATATTATTTACGTTATATCTTTCGTAATTTAGTTAAGTTTAATTAAAATCGACGTCGGAGAGCTATTTTAATGCCGTATAATACGGTTTCGAACGTATTTGGTTTAGGATTAAGCCTTAATCGGGTTATTTAAAGTTTTTAATTTTTAAAAAATAAGTAAGCCGGAAAACGTCCCCGGAGGTATTAGAGTACGTAGTTTTATATTTAACTGTAAAATAATATATTTTAGATCGTACGGGACGAATCCGGTCCCTCGAAAGCTTCTTTATATATTTGAAACGGTGAAAGTCGCTTAAAACGTTTTTAAAAACGTTAGTAAAAAGTCTTTCTTTAAAATATAGGTAATATACGCCCGTATAAAACTTTTAATTTTTTCCTGTACGCCTTTTTTAACGTACGAAAATAGTCGATATTAAGAGGTTAGAGCTTATATAACGAATAAAAAGGTATATAGAGTATAATAATCGAGTTTTTTTTATAGTAAAGCTCGAAAATTATTAAGTAGTAGTTTTTATGGCCGTTAAGGATTAATAGGCGGTAAATACCTTTCGTACGAAACTTCGTATATTTATCGAAATATCGAATCTAGTCCTCGCTTTTTTTATTCGTAATTTAGCTATTTTTAATAACTGCGATTACTTAATTTTTTAATAATAAGCTATTTTTATACTAGGAAAAAAGGTACGTTTTCCCGGTAAAAATAATATATAGAAGAATAACGTAACCGTATAATTTAACGCTTTATATTATTATAACCTATTCCCGGTTTTTTTATTATACTATTTTAGGCTTTCCGCGTTAATTGAAAGTAATTACGATTATTTTGAACGAGATTTAATTTATAAAAAACCCGGTTTCGTTGAAATTATATATATCTTTTTTTTAAATTTTATACTTATTAATTATATTTCGTATAAAAATAAACTACGCGCGATACGCGTCGGGATTTTCGCAGAGGACTTTTTAATAATCGATTTTTCGGTTAAAACGCGTTCGGAGATTTAATTGTCGTCGTACGAAATTAAAAGCTTAATTAACGCCGACGCGTCCCGCGTCGCGTAAATTAAATATTCGATTCGCTATATTTTTAATATTATTTATTTAAGGCGGAAATAATCGCGAATTTAAATTAATTATATATTATACGATTAATTACTTTTCGGAATTCGTAAGCTTTTACGTTAACGATTACGTATTTCATCGTAAAATACTACCGCGACGCCGATAACGTAAAATTATATAGGGGATATTATATATTCGCGCTGCGGTTTATACGCGTAATTTAGGGTTTTTTTTAAAACGCTTAAAGCGTTAATTATATATCGTTCTCTTTCTATTAATTTATTATCGTAAGTGGTAAAAGTATAAGGCATAAAATATAAATTTTACGGAATTAAAAAAAAGTGTTTAATTAGACCGTGTGTTTAATTAAACCGTGGATTACGTTACCCTTTACCTTTAATTAGTAATTTACGAGATAAGCTATTACACGCTAAAATTTTTATAATACTTAACCTCTTTAACGTATATAACTTAATTCGTATTAAGGAGGGAAAGGAGTAGAAAACCGCGTTTTAAACTAAATACGAACATTTTAAATATTAAACTATGCTATTTAGCTTAATTAATACACTAATTAACTTTTAAATAATAATTAATCACGTTTTATAAAAATACCTCGATAAGTTTATCGTAATATACCTCGACGATATTTTAATTTACTCCGAAGACGATAAATAATACCGAAAATACGTAAAATTAATACTTCGAAAACTATAGGACGCTAATTTACTAGTTAACCTAAAAAAAGCGAGTTCCACCAACGATTCGTTATATTCGTAAAATACGTAATATCCCCTAGAGAAATCCGGATAGAACCTTTTAAGATTTTAATAATTAAAGAATAGCCCACGCTTATAAGCGCTATAAAAATTAAATCTTTTTTAAGACTAATTAACTATTACCGGATCTTTATCCCCGGATTTAATAGGTTAACAATACTTTTAACGAACTTAATAAAAAAAACGAACTATTTCGATAAAAAAAAAAAAAGACTAAGCCTTCTACGATATTAAAGAGCGAATCCTTAACGAACTAGTATTTCGCGTAGTAAACCCGTTTAAACTATTTAAAATCGAAACCGACGCATCGAATTATACGATCGAAAAGTAATTAAACTAGCGAAACGATAACGGAAAATCACACCTTATCGCATTCTTCTTTAAAAAATTAAATAAACTAGAGCTTAATTATTAAATCCACGATAAAAATTAATAACTATTATTAAAACATGTAAAAAATAAAGATATTATTTTAACGGAATAATAAAACTAGTAAAGGTTTATACCGACTATAAGAATCTTATAACGTTCATTACTATTAAAAAGCTAAATAAATAATAAGTACGATAGTTTAAATTCTTATTAAAGTTTAACTTTATCATTATTTACCGTAAAAATAACGAGAACGGTCGCGCCGACACATTAAATCGACGACTAGACCACCGGGAAAAGGTCCCACTTAAAACACAGACTATTTTAACTTATAATTAAAACGATAACTTTACGCCGTTATAATAATTAAATACTATAAATTCTGTATAATATAACGATAATTAAATTTCTAAGTTTTAATAACTAAGTTAAACCCCGGATTTTATTAATTACACTAGGGATCACCTCGAAAAACGAAATAACCTCGTTTTTTACCGAAATAAGATCTATATCCCTAAATAGTACCGTAAAAGCTTTATTAAGGAATTTCACGAGCACCCCGCGTACGAACACTAAAAAATATTTAAAACCTAGAAACGAATCACTAAACAATTTAACTATAAAAACCTTAAGTTAATCGTAACTAAAGTAATTAATAAGTATAACCTTTATAATAAGGCTAAGGCCGCTAAATATCGACCTTATAAGGAACTATAACTAATTTCACCACTAAATAAAGCATAGAAAATAATCGCACTCGACTTCGTAATTAAGCTACCCTCATTAAAAAAACCCCTAACTAAAGTTAATTACGATAGCATCTTAATAATCACGGATAAACTTATAAAGTACGTTTACTTCTTATCGTATAAGGAGTTTAATAATATTAATAACCTAGTTTACACGTTTTTACGAATAATTATTAGCTAGTATAGGCTATTTAAAACGATTATTTCTAATCGAAATAAACTATTTACCGCTAAGTTTTAAAAATTATTAATGGCGTAACTCGGCGTGAAATATAAGCTATTTATAGTTTACCACCCTTAAACGAATAGTTAAACCGAGCGAATAAATTAAACACTAGAATAGTACTTACGTTATTACGTTAATTATAAATAAAATAACTAAGTTTAATTATTACTTATAATATAATTCGCTTATAACGGCGTAAATAACGAGGCTACTCGTATATTACTATTTCGGGTAAATTACGAGTATAACTTCAAAATTATTAAAACACCCCTAAAAAAAGAGTTAACACTTATCGCGACTATATAAATCGAAAAACTAAAGGAACTATAAATAGTACTGTAATAAAACCTTACTTTCCTCTAATAACGAATAAAGCAGTACGCCGATTAAACTAAGTTAAAAAAACTAATTTTAAAAGAAGGAGAAAAAGTTTACCTCTTACGACGAAATATTAAAACTAAGCGACTAAGCGAAAAACTAGACTTTAAAAAGATCGAATTATTTAAAATCGTAGAAGTTATTTTAAAAACTAACTATTAATTATCGCTACTTAAAATAATACGGATATACCTTATATTTTATATTTTATTACTCGAACTAGCCCTTAAAAACGCGAAAACCGAAACATAACTAAAAGTCGAAACGAATTAATACGAGTATAAAATTAAAACGATTCTCGATAAGAAATAAGTGGGGAAAAGATAAAAGTACTTCGTTAAATAAAAGGGTTACTTAATAAAAAACAACACTTAGAAACTTAAAAGATACTTAAAGAACGCCGCTAAAAAGCTTTAATAGTTTAAAAAATAACCCCGAACTCCGCTAATAACGACAGCTTTAATAGTACGTTAAGGTACACGGCGTTTTAATCGAATAAGAAATCGGAAAATAATATTAAAACCTCTTTAAAAACCGGTTCGAATATAGCCTTACAACGAGCCTTTTCCTCCGCCTCTTCTCGTTCTATACGTTCCAGCTCCTCGACGGAATTTAAGCCTCGCTAAACGGCACGCATTATTTTTTTAAACTATAGCTTTTTTTATTTCCGAAAGCGTTATATTTTCATATTTATTTCACAACGACGTTCCTCGATTTCCTCGATCTCGGCCTCTAACTTTAAATATTAAAAGGCGGCGTTTATTAATACCTTAACCGAAAAGCCTATATTACACTTAGATTAATAGTTAGAAACGTACTTATTACACCGAGAAGAATCGTTTAATAAAAACTAATAAATAAAACCACGACGAATATAATAAAAATAACCGTTCGGCATCTCGATAAAACATTAAAAAATAGCCTAAGCAAAAAGGTTATAAGTATAAAACTTTTCCGTCTTAAATTACTTAAATATATAACGTTTTTTAACACGACTAGACGATATAATAAGCACATATTATAATAAAAGCAAAAAAAAAAAGAACTCACAAAATCCCAGCATAACGGTAACCCGTGGGTACTTATAGCGACTAAACTACTTTAAGAATAAAATAAATAAAAGGGAAAGGATAGTATTACGACCTAGCCTAGCTATACGGCCTAGAACCTACCCTACGGCACGGTTTTATAATACCCCGAACCTTTACATAAAAACCTAATATAATCCGAAGCCCTATTAATTAACGAAACTTTACTAGTTATTACGACCTTATTAATTAATAAAGTTAACCGCGATAATAATTAATATTATTAGTTAAATAATACGAGTTAAACAGTACGAACGGGATAATACGAATTAAATAACACGAAATATATAACTAAAAAAAATAAACTATAGTAAAATAATATTAATTACGTAAAAATAGGATAAGCGTAACGATTCTCGGGATCGTAATAAAAGCTAAAAACTAGCTCGATAGGATCTCGCGAAAATTACGAGATCCCCGAGATTTAAAGAAATTAATAAAGGAGAAATTAAATATATAACGATAAACGTTCCCTATATATTTTATATAAACACTCTCTACTTTAATAATTAATTTAAGTATTAATTTAACTTATTAATAAGGTAAATAGCCTTAACGACCCTATTATAAATCCCTTTAAGTTTACGTATTTTAATTACCTTTATTTCTACGACTATTACATATTATATTAATAAAAGCGAACTTTTATCGCACGTTTAAATACTTTCTCGTATTACTAAATATAAACCCCAGTACGTTTTATTAGGTTTTTTTAGAACTTAAATAGCGTTCGTTATAATATTTTCAATACGTTTACACTATTTCTACTTTTACTATACGACGTTAATTAACTCGGAGCTTATTACGATAATATTTAAAACGTTATCGTACGGAAAAACGATAACGTACGGTTCCTCGTTATTTAAAAATAAGGACACTTATTTTTTAACGTTAACCGTACGGAGTAAGTAATATATTTTATCGAAATATAACTTCGTTATTTTTATTAAAAATTCGGATATCCCCGTACGGAAAAACTATATAATTTTTTTAAAAAAGCCGGATATAACGATATCGGATTAATAAATTTAAAAGAGATCTAGAAATTCTACTTATAATATTAATCGTATAACTTAGCTTCGAAACGTTTTAAGTTTTCGTTACGCGACGATTACGAATTTAACTACGAAATTATCGCCGACGTCGTATATATTAACGAACGAAATATTTTTTACATTATTAATACGAGTATTTCGTTTTAGGCCGCTATATTTTTAAAAACTTTTTCCGTACGAAATACATAGAACGCCTTTTACCGATATTAAATATACGTTTATTAAAGGCCCTTAAACGTTATCTTATACGATTTAGGCACTTATTTTAAAGGGGAGTTTAGCGACTACGCACGAATAATAGGAATTACGTATAAATAAATACTAATCGAGGTATATTAAACCGTAGGAAAAATTAAAAAATCGTACGGCCCGCTCCGCCGAGCGTATAATATTTTATAAAAAGAATTAAGTTAATATATTAACCCGGAAACGCTTTTTTAAATAACCGTTAAAGCTTTTAATAATACTATAAGCCCGGACGGCTTAATTTCGACGCTCTTTATTTTCGGGGTATACCCCCGAATCGACGCACGATCCCCGTTATTACTAAAAATCTAGGAACGTGCGAAAGTTATCTACGAAATAATAAGGATATTCCGGAAATACCGTATAAAAGTCGATATTAATCGGGCTTTAAATACCCGAAACGAATCGTATATCTACGATATCTTAACCCTTTCGCTTTAAACGGAAGTTTTCGTATAGCGTAAAAAAATGGCTAAACCGGACTTTATCGAATCGCTATAATCGAGGGACGGATAATTCGTGTTAATATGCACGATAGTTTAAAAGATTTCCGAGTTATTTAAGTTAAGCCGTTTTTTCGAAAAGAAAAGAACCGAACCTCGGAAAGTAATAAAATAAATATATCGGTACGTACCGTATAATATACCGATTAATCGGAACCTCGTTAAATATAATTTAAGCTACGTATCGAATTACCTTAAAACGAGGATATTTATATATCCTCAGACTATACGAATACTTTAATACGATTATACTTTAACACGGAAAAAAAAGATATCGCGGATTATATCGTTATTATAATATAAAAAAAACCGCTAAACGATAATATATCGCATAATATTTTTTTACTATACGAGAGTAAGAAAATTACGATTTTATATTAAAACTCCGGAGAAACGGCGTTATTAATATATTCGGAGCCCCGTTTTAGGAATTCGATACGGAAAAAATTAATAATTTTACCGCGTAAAGCGTTTTTTAATTCGTGCGATACGATTTACGAATATACGGTTAATAACGGATTTTTAAGACACGATTTATACGCGAGGTAAAAAAAAATATTAAGCCGTACGAAAAGTTTAGGCTTATTATTTAAAAGTACGGCGATATCGATAAAAAAAAGATTTTAACTTAATCGCCGATTATTTAGCGAATAAATTAACGCTTATTTTTTATTTTCGGACCGACGTTTATTAAAAATTTCGGAGCGTACGAAGAACTTCGGGATATAATATAAATATATATTTAGTTATACAAGAAGCTTACCCGAAAAATATACGCCGAGTTCCCGAAAGAGTTTAAGCTATACTTCCCGAAAAATACGATCTTTTAAATTATATTACTATTATACGAATTAGCGGAATCCGGCCTCTATTAATTTAAAACGTACTACGAATACTATATACGGAATCTCGGAATAACGGTGTTTACGTACGATCTATACTTCTTATTTACGTGCGACGGATTAAATATTTTTAGTATTACGGTAATATAAACCGACGATATATTTAGTTTTATTATTTCCCCGTTCTCTTAAAAAAAAAAGAGCTTACGAATACGAAATTTCGTACGAAGCCGAAAGAAACTTTAACCGAGAATAAACCGATTAAGTTTAATAGAGGAAAGATTTAATTTAAATCGCACGATATCCTATTCGAATAAAAAGGATAGGCTTAATAATTTCGCCTTATTAATATCTAGGCTACGGACCGAAATTAGTAGTACGTTTTTTAACGTGCGAAAGGAGCGTATATTGCCTTAATATATTAATCGAAAGCTTTATACGACCTTTTTATCGCCGTTTAAGTTTAAACGCCGAAAGAAAAGGATATCGAATACTTTAATACACGGATATTATAATAAATTAAAAACCCCGTACGAGGATTAAAATATATCCCTTTCGATTTTTAACGTACGAAAATATATATTTTTATCGACGGCTCGTTTACGAATAATAAAGATTTAACGTTTTAATTCGAATATATTATCGCGATCGGCTAAAAGATACGCCGTACGAAAAATAGTTTCGAAAAAAAAAATATCGTATATTAAAGCTCGACGAAATATAAAAAAGTTACGCGAAGTATATTCGCGAATAAACTATACGGTATAATTTTTAAAGTCGATAACGGTATCGCACTTAATTTTATACTTTAAAAGATCGTACGAAGCTTTAAATTCTAAGATATCCCGATAATCCTTTATACCGATTCGAAATTACTGTACGAATGCTTCGTTAAGCTCGGGACTACGAACGAGAAAAGGCTTATAATCGATATTATGTCTCTCCGAGAATCGTACAAGAGGTAAGAGATCTTAAAGATCTACTGGGTCGACGGCCGAGATAATCTAGCCGACGCCCTTACGAAAAAGACTCCGAACCAAGCACTCGAACGGCTTATTTCCACGAATAGGCTTACTATACAAATAAAAGCATACGTAGAAAAACCCGAACCCCAGCTTAGGTAAAAAGGGAGAGGGTAAAATATTTCCTTTATTACCGCACGATACACAGTTATATTACCAGGAGTAAACAAGGCAGGTACGGCGCTACCCGTACCGAAAGAAGGAACGCAAAAGATCGGATAATTCAACACGTCCGTACGATCTACGGGGGAGGTACGGAAAAGGGGTGCGTTCCTCTTAAAAAAAAAGTTGCCAGTGTTAAAATACCCAGCTCAGAGGCAACAACTAGTACGGTTCAAGGGGATCACGTGCGCTGTGCGCACGGACCATCTGTTTCACCGTACAAAGGGGATCTCACGATCCCCTCTCTACTTAGATAGAGTATACATTATAGAGGACCTGAAATATACCATATTGTGCATCGCCAACCACCGTACGTACGTACAAAGGCCATTCAACATTCTCCACGGGCTTCTCCACGGGCTTCTGCTCTGGCTTCTGCTCTGGCTGCCTTTGCTTCTGCTCCGCAGCCTCTCCGGGCCTTGGACTGTAGAAGTGAGAGTTCTCCGGGAATTCGTCTGGGGGTGCCACTCGCCATTGCGTCTGTACCCCTCGGTCGACCGTCCCGGCATTGGTTTTGCTTCGCTCAAGCATGGAATTGGCATCCTCGACCATGACACCCTGAACAAATTTGGTCAAGTCTTTGGCCTTTTTGTTCTTGTACATGTCGGCAGTCCAACGGAGGAAGATGTCGTACGCGCGGCGTACCTTGATTTCATTGTCCATATCCAGGACGTCCTTTGGTAAACCCCGGTCGGTCTTGCTACGGTGAACCTTGACCTAGATCGAGTTCTGATCCTTGGGGGTGTGGATGAATACTCCCAGGAGCTTGCCTAGGGTCGCCATGTAGGGTACAACACACTCCGACACCTTGACATCGCGTGGCAGCTTGACTTCATAGCTGAGGCAGGTGTTAGGGTGAGCGGGTGGAAGGCCCAAAGATGACAGACTGTACTTCGCAACCGGTTCGGTCGCCCGAGGAGTCTTGGCCTTTGCTCCGACCAGGGTAAAGAAGTCCGATCCCAGATCTTCAGTTGGTTGGGTAGCTGGTTTCGCAGCGCTTGTCTGCGCCGCTGGGGGGTTTCCAGATGGGTTCGCGACGCTTGTCTGCGCGGCTGGGGTTGACGGAGGGGGTTTCGCGACGCTTGTCTGCGTGGCAGGGGGTTTGGTTGTGACAGGGCCAGCCTTGGCCCATGGAGACTCCGCCAGGCCTCCGCGTGGTTTTGTCGACGGAGGGACAAATGAAGCCGTGGGTTTCTTGCTGGCAGGTACTTTCATAAGAGAATCGATCAAATCGTCGACCGTTTCATACTTAGCTATCGTGACCTCCCTGATCACTTCGGGTGTTAACATATCGGCCTCTGGTGCAATTCCTTGCTTTTGAGGCCTGCGTTGTCCTAGTTGATCGTCCCCGCAGACTGCAGATCATGTCAGCATCAAACGAGCAGCAAGACCAAGGAGCAAGCACGTACCGGTGGACCAGAGTTCTGAGGCGATAGACCACAGGAAATCCACCCTGGGTGTCCTAGCACCGTCCAGTTTCGTGACATTGTCACGGATGACCTGACTGAGAATTGTGATTAGAGGCGCATGGCCTCCTGATTTTGTGACGAGCCACTCGCGGCCCGTTTGCCAGATACGATTAAAATATTCTTGATCTGGTGTCGACATGTTGGTGTTGACACGTTGTGGCAAGAAAATTGGATGAAGAGGAAAAGAGGAAATCTCCAAACCACCAAGTTGACTTGCACAAACAAAACACTGGGAATTGTTGTGGCAGTATCTGACCGCCTTCCCGAGTGGGTACGTACGTAGGGTTGCCGTGGGCTTACAAGCGTTCGCAGTGTGTCCTTAGGCACTTATGGGTCACGTCCCGAATGCATTCTTTTGTCAATTGCTACCTAGGCACGAACTCATGTATGGCATGGAGGTCCTGGCCTCTTCACCAGATGCAGAGACATCAGACATATGTTGAGGTTGGCTAACCCGGATTAGCAGCTACCTGATTGCCTGTTCTTGCTACATACTCGAGACTTGCGGTATCGTGTGCCTACATGTGCCCTACATGTATGGAGGGAGACTCGGGCAGGTACTGCTTTTCATGTAGGTACCTATTGCACTGACACGCCTGTAATTCCACCATGCGGTGATGAACCCAAGTAGGTAGTGGAAGCTCCAGGTACGCAGACGAATGGCAGTGCCCTAAGGGGCGTGTTTTGCACGATTTCTTCCTCGTTGGCTTGCCCTACACCAGGAAGCAGACGACACTACCGACCACTATGGGCTTCTTTACCCAAGGCATCTGCTCGAACACGATATCTGCTCTTGGGGACCGGGACTACATGGCATCATGCAACAGCATCAGTAGATAATATTCTTGAGGCTACAACCAAACCGTGCCACACCAGCCCCCTTTTGACCATTTCCTCACACTGTTGCACAGGCCTCACCATCACCTTGTGGACATGGCGAGATCACCCACGGAGACATGTCCTCAAGCAGGGTGGTTTGAAAATATACATGTGAATTGGCTTCAGGATTCGAGTTCCGTGATGGTCGACTTTGAGGTCCCACGGTGGCAGTAGAGACTCCAGACATGGAATATTATCGCCTTGGGTTCTGTGGCACGGCGAACTTTCATTCACGTCTTTCACGAGCAGCATATTCCAGGATCAATGATTGGGGATTGTCGAAACCGATTCATTGTCTTCCCTGAATCTCTCCCGCATACCTGTCACCGAACATTGGACGATGTCCGACATTGGGACTTTGTAAGTACTTTACGTATGATTATTCCCATTTATCAGTACCGCCTCGACCAGATACAGAAAGACGTCCCTCAGGCAAAATCCAGAGACGACGCGCGCCCATTCCGCACAGTTCATTCACGAGAATGCATCAGAAATGTACGGATACGCACGTTTAATATCTGGCTCTGTAAAGTGGTATTAATGGCAAACATCATTGTATCTACGGGATTAATTCTTCCCTTTTGATCCTCAAGGACCTTTGTCCTCCCTGGCCTCGGTCAAGCATAGCTGCTACTTCATGTCTCATTTTGCCTGATCCGTGCCGGGCCTGTAAACAAATCGCTATGTGCTGAGCTTGGCATTGTTTGTGGCGTTGCATCAGAAAGTCGCCAATTTGCAAAGTCGGTTCTGGCTTTCTCCAATTTCACTACCACTTTCGAGTAAATACTTCCATGTCTCGCGTCCGCGGTAAGAGGATGAAGATGAACTTCAGCCACCATGCCATAGGTTCTTGTTCTATCCTCGGACTCTATGATGGCTCCCCTGGGCTTAGAGACCATCCTTCATCGTTTCAAGCTTGCTGTATGCGAGACAATGCGGATGAAATGACTTGACCACGGCAATGGCAGGATACCCACTGTTATCGCGGCACCGAAACGATGTTCTGCCTGTCCGCGTGTCAGAATCTTTCAATATGATTTGCCATCAACGGTTACTGGTTAGAGCCACGCTGTTGACTGCTGAAGGACGATACCAGCAATGACCAGCGACGGAGTCCACGCACTGCCAGCCAGCACCCAGTGTATTTCGCGATACTCACCATCAGCCCATTTCAGCTTTTCTCCATTCTGACTCTGAAATGGACGGCCACAGTCGTGAGCGCACAACCAGAGCAACATGCTCTTTCTACATTCTTGTCTCACGCCTTCCCGATTCCCATCCATCCGACGACATGTTCGATCTTCCTCGACAAAACATTTGGCCCTGCTCGTCAAGACCACGGCCATCTGCCCTACATAATCCCGACGACCAGAGAGACGAGTAGATGCCTACCTCGACGACGCAAACCGTCCACTACATCGACTCTATTGCCCCGTGAGTTCCGGACCAAGAACCGAGACCTCTTCGGCGGCACGTTTCCCTTTCAAGGGCTAGACATGCCTGTACAACAATAGCACCAACGTAGATTTGTAACAGCTAGCGGCGGATGCCTTGTAGTCTAGGATGATGTGTACCAAGGCCGGTCAGAGGTATCGTCGCCATGGCTGGCCAGACCGATTGAGCCGCAAGGGAGGACCAATATTCGCGCAGGCCAGTAGGGAGATACACCCAAAGCGCGTAACACAAATGTAGAATGGGATATATCCAAGCCCCCTATGTGGAATTTGTTCACGCCCAACCTCTCATCCCTGCACTACCACTGCCGCCTTGTTCCTGTCGACTCGACAGGCAGAGCTTATCATATATTAATGTAATCAAGTCCTTTTGACAGGCATGGAATGGTCGTAGTAGCCATTGGAAGATGAGATGTTATCGTCTGTTTGGTACTTACCCGCCAAACGAGCAGATAGGACCGAAAATTTCCAAGCACATACATACTAGTAGCGATAATGAGTACGGAATATGATGGTCGGCCATTGTTTTTGACATCACGAAAATGGGGACACGATTGCTGACTATCGAGATAACATCTTCATCTCTATTTCTCTGTTCCAGTTACATCAAACTATGTAAACAACGGCACGTAAGGTTCCATTGCATCCACGTTGATCTCCTTGGGGGGAAGTAGCTTGATAGTCCACCAAACCTCATACTTCATCCCAGGATCGCGCCAAATCAAGTCACCTCCACGCCTCGTGTCTGGAGACTCGATGACGAGCTCCGAGTACGGAAAGTTCCGGATCTGCTGCGCATGGCACAAATCAATGGCCCAGATCACCCGGCTGGAGAAATCGACGGCGACCATGAAATCTTCGCCCTCTTCCTTGTAGATGCCCAAATCACCCACCACCCTGAGGTCGTCCGGCAGGCGCATCAAGAGTTCGCCCTTGATGGCGGCACCATTTTCGCGGCCACACCGCTCCGTCGCTTCTTCGATCGCCAGCGGCAGCAGCATTCTCCCTTTTGATGTCTCGTCTACGACAGGCTCGACACCGACGACCGTCGCAAGCTGGCCAAGGGCAAAGGCGGCAAGCACTCTGAGGTGCATCGCGGAGGACGTCTTTCTCAAGAACGGTTCTCGAACCACACGCAGCATATGTCCGATGCCTACGGTGTCCGATGAATTCTTTTTCGCGTCCTTGGAGATGGACGCCAGCAGCTCCAGTGCGATGCTCATATCGTCCAGGTTCCATTTGGCTTCGTTACTTGCCAGCCAAAAGACGCGCGCGACTCGGTCACGCAGGCACGAACAATCAGGAGGCTCGGCGACGCGATCGTCAGCCAGGGGGCACCCACCGTCCAGGGTACCGACGAGGCGGCCGGTTCTTCTTCGACGCCAGAGGGCGCCGGCCTGCCTGGGTCCCACATCATGGCAAACTTCTTCCAGCCCGATCGGGGCAGCTTGCCGAACCTCCCTTCGAACCAGGCCGCCATCGATATCTCGAGCGTCTTCAGGACCGCCGTGGTTACCGTGAACGACGTCTTGGTCCCCTCAAGCTCGCGCCGGACTTCCGATGCGCCTGCTTCTTCCTGGCGCGCGGCCTCTTCCAGGTCTCTCACGCGCCGCTGTACGCCCGTCAAGCTTTGCTCATGGCTTGGCTTTGTCCGCCCCTCTGGCCCTTTGGGCATCGGAGGCCGACTGCTTCACCATCTCGAGCTGCTTCTGGAGCGCAGTCTCACGACGCGTCTTCTCCGCGGACTCCCCTTCGAGCTCCTTGACCCTGCGCGCCTGCGCCCCCTTCTCTGCCTCCAGAGATTGGGTTCGAACCATTAAAGCCTCGACTCTAGGACGGATCTCCTCGAGTTCGTTCTGGGCCTTCTCCAGGTCCTGCGACTTGGTTTTTTCCAGTGATTGCATGCCATCAAGGCCCTCCTGCAGTGCAGTCACCTCCTTGCGAGCGCTGTCCAGCCGGGTCTTGCAATCTTCGAGTTCGACGGCTTTGGGACGAAGCTCCTCGAGCTCCTCCGCGGCCTTCTGGATCTCGAGCAGCCGGTTGTCATCCAGGGACTTTGCGGATTCGAGCTCTGCCTTGTGCTGGCCCAGAGACCCCTGAACTTCGGTCAACAGGGTTTGGTAACTTACAAGTTCCGAGGCCTTTGGACGGAGATTGTCCAGCTCCGCTTCCGTCTTTTGCATCTTCCACTTGGCGGCGGCCAACTGGTGCTTGCAAACGACGAGCTCCGTGGCCTTGGCGCGCAGATCCTGGAACTCCTCACTGCTTCTCGGACGAGTCTCGTGCAGCTCGGAGCGCCTCTTCTCGGTTCTGTACGGCCCCTTGGAGCGAAGCCACGCTCGCTCGGCAGGCAGTCAGCTGTTCTTGGACGCCTCGGAGCTCACTCACCTTGGTCCCCATCTCCTCGTCCTTCTTCTCTTCGTGCCACGAGGCCGCACGCAACTCGGCCTCTCTCTGCCGCAGCTCCTTCTCGAGCTTCTCCGAGACTTCGGCCCCGGCCTCGATCCTCGCGTTCAGCTCGGCAATGGTGCTCCGACCATCTTGACAGACGTTGCCTTGGCATTGAGAGACGACTCCTTTGCCGCGAGGTCTGAATTGGCCGTGGCGAGAGCGCGTGCCGACTCTGCCGCCGTCTCCTCCAAAGCATCAAACTTGCGTTGCAATATTTCTTGCTGCTTCGACCTGAGCGTGACGTCGGCGTCGAGAGACCGGATCTGCTCCTTCTGCGAGTTCTCGCGCACCTCGCTCTCGAGCTTGGTCTGCCGCAGCACCAATGCTGCCGCGCCAGACGGCTCGCTCGACTTTTGCGCGCGTCTCCTCGAGCTGATCCTCCAGCTTGGCCCGGATCGTCTCCTCGGCCTTTAGCTTGGCTTCGGCCTCGCCCAGCTCGAACTGCAGCTGCCGCACCTCGACCGACAAGTTCTGGTTCCCGGAGTCCAGCGTCTTCTTGCGCAGCGTCGCCTCGGTCTCGTCGTGGGCTTCCTGCTCGCGCTGGTACTCCCCGCGGAGGTTCGCCAGATCGACCTGATGCCCTGCAGACTCCCTGAATGCTTCCTCGCGCGGTACAGGCGATCATATCCTCGTGTAGAGACCCGGGCGAAGTCGACCAACGTACGCCTGCTAGGTAAGTCGGAAGAAGCAATCAAGAATCGTAGACTGGCCTCGAGTCTTGGTTTGAGACGGGGTGCTGGGGTAGGTAGCTTACGAGACACGAGCATAGCGCTGAGGCCGGGAGAAAAGGAGCTCAAGCGGGAGGTGTATTTGCCCTCGGTGCAAGTGGCCCCAGCAGCACCTTGGCCATCCACTGGAAAACAGTACTGTAAAACAGCGATAAGGCTGCTCAGCCAAGAGCGTACGCACTTGTGCCTTTGAGCCCCACCGTGCTGCTGTATGTTGGTCGGAATAATTATTTGTTCAATTCTGTTCGCCTCTTTACGTCCCTCTCGTCAACGCCGCGCCATTTCCACTGGCTTGATGGATCTTCAAAGCAGTCCTCGCGTGGCCGCCCAACTAGCAATCACCGCCGGCATGAACTCGCCTGTCCGCACGTCGAGGTCAGCAAGATCGACCACGGGCCAACAACGCCAAAGTCAGCAAGCATAACCACTTTTCTGCCGCAAGCCACCTTCGACGACGTCGGTGGTCATGTCCAACGAACCTATCAAGCTCGTCGACCATGAGCCACCCCGATCCTCCTATTTCTACGAGATAGCCGCGAGTCCCCTAGATACTGCCATGATGGCCTCGCGATCTTCGATCCTACTACGATGGACAAGCACCTCCTGAGCCTCCGACCTTACTACGAAGAACCTCATGAGCCCAGTGATACTACTATGATCATCACCCACGTGAGCCCCGTCGATTCTGTTACTACAACGAAGGCTAACAAGAGGCACGCAGGTAACCCCTCCACGATCTTCTCGATCTTCCTCCTCGATCACGGCCCCTTTACGTTGTCGACTCCTCACCAGCGCCTTGAGAACCTCAATGTATATATGTAGATAGCTTCTATACAACTGCAAGCGACGAATCCGAACCTTCTGTCTCGATTCCACCAGAACACCATTGACATGCTGCTTCATCCGGTCCATGCCTCCCTGGTGCTGATGGCCAGCCATTCGTAAACCTGTGACGTGTTCTCGCCGCCACCTGGCCCCCTTCCCCCTCTCCAGGCGAGGACCATACCGGCCCCTCGCTGTCGGCCGCCGGCATGCGCGAGGACGACCTCTACTACCTCCCGACCTGCCGCCAGAACAAGCCGCAGATCCGGTCGGTCCTGGCGGACCTGGCCGCCCTGTCCCCGCTGGATAACTTCCCGGAGGGCATCAGGTTTTCTTTCCATTTGACGCAGGCTCGCGATCTCTTGATCTGTACCCTTCTTGAGCAAGATCCAGCGCAACCATGGTGGAGAGGAGTGCCAGTTCGGATCTCGCGAGAAGTTCAGTCTGACAAACGTAGCCGCAAGCTGGCTCCCTAGCGCAATCATTCAGTACATGGCGGCGAATGTCTTGCGTCTCGTACTTGCCACCCTGGCGGTCGTATCTGTCTCTCCGTTTCTGTCCTGCGCATGTCCTTCTATCCTCCTGCCCTCCTGTCTTTCCTTTCTCATTCTGCTGTTCTGCTGTTCTGCTGTTCTGCTGTTCTGCTGTTCTGCTGTTCTGCTGTTCTGCTGTTCTCTTGTCTTCCTGTCTTTCTATCCTCCTATCCTCCTATCCTCCTATCCTACTATCCTACTATCCTCATATTCGCTTGTTCTCCTATCCACTGATTCTCCTGTTCTTATGTTTTCTTGCTACTTTCTCCTATTCTCCTCCTTCTCGCCTTATCTCTTTCTATTCCCCCGTCTTTTTGCCCCCTATCCTCGCCTTTTCGCCTTCTGCTCTTCTGCTCTCCTGCTCTTCTGCTCTCCTACTTTCCTGCCTCCTGGATCTAACTCGCGTTTTAACTAGGGAGGGAAGGCCCTCTGGCAAATCAACGGTACCCTCGCGGCTTGATGCCCAGAGGTCAGATTGTCCATCGAAGCCCGATCAAACAGCGCGAACCGGCTACCTTCCTTTCTTCGGGCGACAAGCAGAGCAGCGAGCCTTCATCACGACCGACTTCGATGCCCAATCCCCGGGGCGCCAAGCGAGCAACCGCCTTGCCTCACCTTGTTCAGGGCCTTTTCTTCGGCTCATACATGCCCAAGCCAGCACAAGCAAGCGACTCAACCGAGCAACCTGAACACTTACAGGACCTCTTCGATGTTCAGCCCGGGGACGCAACAAGCCGGCCACTGCCCAGCCAAACGCCGACGCCGTTTAGGACCGGCGCTCGTGGAGGAAACAGGTTGGCCGTCGAGCTCTCGTGCCATTCCCAGAGCACACTCATATCCCTAGGGCCCCCTGAGCCCTGAGCCCTGAGCCGATGGGAGATGGCGCCAAGCGTCAGTCATCCTTGACTGAACCCGACGACGCTCCATGGACGCTCTTTCTCCCGCCATTGCACGTGGATCAGAAACGAGACGAATACACAAAAAGGACCACCAAGCCCAGTACATCCAACCAGGATGACATGGTCGATTCTGACTTCTGCTGTCTCGTGGCCGTCATTACAATGACCCATACATTTCCATATGGTCAGAACAAGGTGGCTTGGGTCGGTCGAGGGCCAGCAAGTTGCCGCCGCCCTCCGTACTGGCTGATGACCGTCATACACTTCAGCCCTGCACGCAGTCACGCAGGCCTGTATTCTCAGGGATGACACCAGCAACAAGTTACCTCCAGGAGCTCGCCTCGGATTAACCCCGCGATAGACTCCGGGGTGGCGGTCAGGAGGAACTGGATATATTCAGATCGTTTAGTAGAAGCGATGGGAACGATTCCGTGACAAAGTTGTGCGAGCGGATACATTACCCCGTGGTTTTGTATATGTCCAGTGTGTACTCAGTCAACGAGACCTCTCTCCCGAGTATTCAGATGGGTTTCCCGCCACAGTCGCTATCGAGTATCCCCTCAGTGCTCTTTGCAAGTCTCGTATTCCGCCTCCGGGTGCTCATACCTACCTACCTACTTACATATATACATACCCACGTACATACATACCTACCTACATGCACATATACGTAGGTATATGTATGCATATATATACATGCTTGCTTGCTTACTTGCTTGCTTACTTACATGTACGGATCTGTGACCAGCATATCTTGCAAGCTAGTCGCCACACGCCCAGTCTTGCGGCTTACTGAGAGCAAATACTCGTAACCTCTCGTTCCTCTCAGTGATTGCAAGCCGCCTACGTCAGTAGTTACGAGCCCTACTAAGAAGAACCTCGCGAGCCTCGTCAATCGTGCCATGAGACACCCCGATCCTACTCGCATCACCTCGTGTTCGTTGGCTCTGCCATGACCTTCATGTCGTCGGTCCTGCCCGGCGCCTTAACACCCCGAGTCTCAAGAACCGAGGCACACAATCTTGCAAGAAACCCGACCCGGAGGAGCAGGCTCCCGGCTTCGACGAGTGCTGTCAGGATACACCCAAACCCGCCCGATCTGGCCTGCGCTGGTATGAGTCGAAAGCAAAAGAACAAAAAAAAAGTCAAGAGACCCGCCCGATACAGCGGCCACGGAGGAAGCAACTCGGAGGAAGAAACAGCAGAACTGCTCGACAGACGTTCATCACCAGGTCTCTGCCAGTAGCGGCAACGATCTGTCTCTTGGCAGGAAACACGTTATTTGAGTTACCTTGTATCTAGTCTTGCCCCTTAATGGCTTTTAGAATAGACCTCCGGGTGTTGAGCACTAATAAGATACCAGCATTTGAGAGCCTGTCACGTCAGGTCGACGGATTTCTTGGCACTCAAGGTAGACGAATAGTACTCTTATCTGTCAGATTAATGTGAAACTATATGCTTCAACGCGTACTGTAGTGCCCTGTGAGATATTACACACCTTCCTCCGGTGAAGTCGTCATCCGCCCGCCCATGCCGCTTGGGTAGGCTGGATGAAATGCATGCTTCGTGGTCAGCCAGGACGTCCTCTACTACATATCAAGCAGCGACTGTTGCTATCAGATGAAAGGTGCTTGCTTGACAACAGGCATCCAATGCTGATGTGCTTGACCCTTCTTGCACTACATGGACAACATCCACGCGAGGCCACACGCAGCCGGGACAGTCTATGAGGGAATGGTGGCATAGAATCTTACCGTCTTCACCCCTTGGGCGTCTTCCGAGATGGCAGTCCTCCTTCCCGTGAACTTCAGATCATCCCACACGGCTGCGATTTACAGTCTGCTCCTTCTCCGTGATGTCTGACACGCTGCTTCGCCTCCGCAGGACCTCCGAGGGGTGGTCCGCCGCCACTTCGTTGACTCATACCATCGCAGGCCAACAGAAGCAAGTGACTCGAAACCGGCGTAGTACCATCCGCAGTAGCAGCCTGAACTGGGACCCCAGCCCCTTGATGAATTTTTTCGCTGCACCTTTGTCGACAACGATACCCTGCTGAAATCCACGTCGACCGTCTCTCTTGGCGTTCTCGGCATTGTGTCTGATACGTTTGTGCTTATCAAGCCAAGGCTGGGAGTTTCTACCTTTGTTCCTATGTGAAATTGGACAATGACAAGACAAGCCGAATGCTTTGCAGCAGGATATATAACATTGAATAATACACAAAGCCCTGTTTTGAGTGCGAGGAATCCTTTGATTATAAACAGACCACTATAGGAAATGCATATAATATACTGAAGATATACATAAATAAGGGTGCGCGTACTATGGTGCTGAACACTACTGGTCGTACATCGCCACCATCGAGCATTCTCAGCCATGTCGGACCATCTCAGAGGCGGGAAAAGCCCTAACCGGGACCAGGAAAAAGCATCTGATTCTCCTATGGGCAGCCCCGAGCCACATTCCCAAGAGGAGTCTCCTGGAGACCCTACACAGATACATATGGGACGACGTAACGCTGTGTCAGAGCTGCGCTCAGAGGAGCCTACAACCCAAGCCCATAACAGCAACATCTCCGGCGACCATCCCAACCCCCTCCGTAGCAACCCCGTCATCATCACCGAGCGGCTTGCTCACATCCTAGCCCGCGAAAACGCGCAACCCCCACCGCCTGCTTTGTCTCCGCATCCGTCGCCTCCTCCGTCTCCCCATCCGTGACAACGACGGTTCCTCGGCACCCGCCGACCACGCGTACGCGCGTGGCGGGCTCCGAGGTTACCCCCCATCGACGAAGGTCTCGTCTTGGACTTGGCGTTCCCTGTGCCGCGGCCGATTTGGCCTCTGTCGGCGGCGCAGAACCCAAAGACGAAAGCAGGCGTTGGCGATGGCGCCTGCTTGACTATTCGTCACATAATCCGTCGGCGGTGAAACATGTGCCTGGCGCGTCCGGTTTCAGATCAGGTAATCTGTGATGTGACTTGTTGCTTTTGTATGACCGGCCCCCCAGTGTGTATGGAAGCACATCAGCTTCGTGTAAGTAGGTACGTAGTATGCCGGGAATGGATTCTGATATACCTGAGATTGTCCCCATAAACTTGTAATCATTTCTTATCAGCGAGTAATCGCCGTGATACAGCCGCTGTCTGTACTGTACCGAAAAGCGGCCTTCTGCCCCTGTTCGTGCTCGGGCCGGGGTTCAACGGTACCATCTGGACGGCCACTTGACATCTCAGCGAGGAATCCGCCGCGGCGACCCAGTTGTGTCCTAGAAGGAGAACGGCGGCGAAACTGTGAGCCAGCCGGCCGCGTACACGGGGAGGTGCGATGACCGTTTCTGTAATTCTGCCGAGCCAAGCGGCCTGGTCTGGGTCCGTCGGCGAGCGGGCGCGCTCCGCGATGAGTCTCTTGCGCAGCGAGCCGAGGCCGTACTTGTCGACGGCATTCTCCCTCACAAGCTCTGGAGTTCCGAGTGGTCCTCTCGGAGAGAAATCGAACTCATCGATGAAGAACTGAACGCCGCGGTTCGCTCGCACAAGAGCGAAGACGGACTCAATAGGGGGCCCCAGGGCAGCGCCTCGTATTTCTGGATGGAGTCTACTGCTCGTGTGGACCTCGGCAGGAGTAGACAAAATGGTAACGACGGCGTCTCGTAGCACGGAGCTCAGGGCCCGAAATAAACCATGGAGCACAGAGATCGGCGGCGGAATCGGTAGCCGACAAGACCTGCAAGAGCAGCTCGGTGGTCAAGGGCTGGTGGCGAAGAGCTTGGAGGTATTGGCAGTTTTCTTGGACGGTTGTAAATTTGAGTCGAAATGCAAAAGAAACGGCCAATCAGCAATGTCGAAACAGATCCAGGCCTTTTGAGACGCAAGTATCGACTTTACGAACCAGCAACATCAACCAAGCTAAGAAAGGAACGCATATGGCCTGTCATAGCAATCATCCCACTCTGTCTTGCCCGAGTCCCAAAGCTTCTGCATGGCCGAGCGCGCCACCAAGGGGTATCCCGTTCCGAGGCCCCGACTCAACTCGTCCAGGGCCTCTTCGACAAAGAGGCGGTCCGAGAGGGACCTCGTGGCCGCCTCGACGCCGGCGACGTTCAGCGGCCACATGAGGCACAGTTTAGTCTGCGGAGAGAGGATGGCCTCGCGCAAGAGACCAAATAGACAGTCTGCGTGTGCGACTCGCAGCATCCAGAGGTTGTACAGGAACCCTATGGGGAACAGGTTCCGCAGCGCCGAGATACAGTAGAGCGCCACCGCGGAGTGGTAGATGCGCGCGAGGAGAAACAGCTGCTGGTAGGATTCTGGGTAGAGGCTCGCCCACGCGTCTGGGTTGAAGCCGAGGATTTGCGACAGCAGGTCCTGGGGCGAGGGCGAGTCCGGATCATGCATTTCCGGCGGCTGTGTGGTCTGGAGCCGCAACCGGTTGATCTGGCTGATGATCAAGAACAGAGAGGGCGGGCAGAGAACAGTCGGGTAGTCTCCCTTTCCGTAGACTTCTTCTAGGAAGTCCAGCTCCGGCGTGGTGACGAGATAGTCCTCGGGAGGGCTCGTCGAGCTCGCCACCACCCCCAGGCTGTCGGTCTGATCAGCAAACAGAACTGCTTTGCATGAGTGCCGGGACAAAGCTACGAGAACTTACATCATAAAGTACTTGATTGTGGGCTGCATGGCGGGGTTCCTCGCGTGCAGCTGCTTGATACCTCCACGGCACGCCAAGGCATTCATGGCTGCGAGGAAGTGGACACGCCAGTCCCGTGGCGATCCATAAGAGAGCTAAGCGGCTGTCAGTCGAGGTGCATTGGCGGCGCGTGGGCACGTACATCGACAAGCATAAGACACATAATGCCGAGAACAGTCTGGTCAAGTCCTTGACTGCGTTTCTCGAGAACAACCGCCTCGGAGATACCGCGGAGACTCAGCCCCTTCTCGGTGTGGAAACGATACCAAAGTTCGGCCCTTTCGGCCTTGGGCGGCCGTGTCTGGTGCAGGTAATGGCCGAGTGCCAAGCAGAGATAGGTACGCCGTATGGGCCCGGTGAGGTACCTCATTACCTCCAATGGTATCGGCTTGGTGTAGGGACTGGGACCAAAATGTGCAAGCGGCTGTATAGTTGGATAGATACGTATATTATCTAGATACGGAGTGACTTGATGTTAGTCGGAAACATGTCCTAGCAGTGCACTAAAGAAATGGGTTCGACTTGCAGTAGCATGCGGATTGGACGGCTTCCGACACGTCGTCCCTGAGATGGACGACTGGGACCAAGGAGCCCTCGTACATCTCGGTAGGCACACGGACTGCCCGTTCCATGGCAGCATCGATTTTGGCCTGTAGGCTGACAGCAGAGTCCTCGTCCTTCTTCTTCTTCTTCTCCTTCTTCTCCTTCTTCTCCTTCTTCTCCTTCTTCTCCTTCTTCTCCTTCTTCTCCTTCTTCTCCTTCTTCTCCTTCTTCTCCTTCTTCTCCTTCTTCTCCTTGGCAGCGGGGGTCTTGCATTGACGGTTCCGAGAAGTGACCCTGCCCGGAGCCAACCACCTCAAGGGTTTCTTGTCGTCGTAGCCAGGGCAAACGACCCCGGCCTGGCGGCACTTATTGCATACAGGGCGTGTAGAGTCACATTCGAGCCTGCGTCTCTGGCACTCCCAGCAGTAACGCCGGGCCGACTCAGCTGACGTATCCATACCTGAGGCGGGCAGACGGCCCCGACGGACACCAAGTATGCTGATTGGACAACGGGGATCAAAGTCAACAATGTTTGGCGTGGTGAGTGATGCGCGATGGTCGTACGGACACGACGATGGCGTCGGAGGATTGGCGGAGATGGTGAATTGTGAACGGGAACTCAGGACGGGTTGCACCACTTGGTAGATGTACAAGTTATATCCCAGCTTGGCCTAGTGGTGGAGACGGTATGCAGTCAGATCGTCGGCGAGAGTCTTGGCCAACCACGTTTCCCGATCCGATCTAGTGTGGTGCGACTAGCCGCTTGCTCTGCCACCATGGCGCAGCCGGCAGAAGATAGGTCGAAATGCGAACGTTTGACCTAGAGTAGTTAGTATATTGGAGACAAGCCCCTTCTCCTTTGCTAGTCCAGTGTCAAAGATGCATGTAGATGCCGAGATAGGCACACCAAAGCAGCTGCAGAATGCAAGGGGTTCCTGACGATCACCAGTATATGGAATAGGTATATCAGCGGATCAGGTGTTCAGCCAATGAGGATTACCCATTAATAATACATGGTATACAAATGCCTGTGAATGCAGAGTAGCTCTATAGTACATGATTCACATCTGAAAAACAGGCAGGATATACACCCAAACTCCAAGTATTAATCGTACAACAACACCTAAAGCCCACGGTTTGCCCAGAGCTATCATACAGGACTATTGCTGCGAGTGTAGCCATTGTCCTCCCAAAACGGCTTCTCAGTGCCGTGTCCTTTGCCCTTCTGCCGGTCTCGCGTGCACTGCATGAAACCAAACGGATCGATGAGCGTCATCCAAAAATTCTGCCCGCTTTCCCAGCCAGGGCCGGCCAGCTCCGTCTTGCCGTCCTGGGCGAGGTATACTTGGTAGCTCTCGGGAAGACATCGTCGGGGGTGGAGGGTGTTCCATAAGAGCATGTTGATGAGCATGACCGCGGCCTCGAAGACGTAGAAGAACCACTCGTAGCGCAGGATCGGGCTGACCGTGCTCCAGTCCAGGTTCGGGTCCATGAGCTGCGAGCGAGAGGTGCTGAAGTGCTCGGCGAGCCGGTAAATGGTCCGGATCAGAATGAGACCGGAGCTGATGTAGAGGGTCCACAGGACCATCGAGACGTTGTGGCTCGCCACGCCGGCCTGGCGGCAGCGGCAGTAGAAGGTGGACGCCAAAACGATGAAGAGGCCGATGACCACTATCTGCAGGAAGAGCGGTACCTTGGTTAGGACCTCGCCGAGCTGGTTGAAGTCACTTCCTGCATTGGGATTGGCGATGTAAGATATTCCAAGGGCGTTCAATATTTCGACCGCGGCGGAAAGAGCTCCAAAGGTAGTGAGGACTCGTCCAGGGTGGATTGGGGTGCAGTATGGTACATAGTATAGCAAGCGGCCGAGGATGTGGTAGTTGGCCAGTTCGGCAAGTGGTCTGGACAGAGGTTAGCAAGTTAGGTCCCAGGATGTCTACTGCTCCCGAGGTTGGAAGCCATATCGAAAACTTACGGGGCAAAGTAGATCAGACACTGGGAAGCGATATACACGGGAATGTTATCGTAGTGGCTGGCCTCGTAGAGACGGCAAGCGAACCCGGCAGTGAACAGAGCGCCGCAGAGAGGGTATAATGCTGTGACCTTGAAGCATTTGTATCGCCTGCCAAGTGGTGAGTGAGCAAGGGAAATTACCATGGTGGTCTGTTGGGCTCCGAACTTACCAGCATTGGACGAAATGAAAAACCATGGCCACGACAAAGGCCGCCATGAAGAAGGCGGCTGCCCCTACGTTGGGGGCATAGTAATAGAGAGACCCCTCGACCATCTGTCCGTCTGACATTTTGCCTTGGGTCCAATCTGTCGTGGTTGATGTAGAGATCTTGCTATTCAGTAACGGAGACGAATGGTAAAGAAATACTCACGGTGATAGACCACACAGAGGACAGGATGGTTTCACAAGAAGCAGTCAAGTTAGTAGCTTTATATCTTCTCATTTGATGGCGTTGCCTTCATTAACTATGACCCGAATAGGCAATACAGCGTATAAGAGTACATGCTCACACTGGTTGAGTGGCTGTGCTATCGCGTCCCGGGTTAGCGCTTACTTATAGGCACTGGCCCGGTTGCCCGGATGCGCGGGGTGCGCGATTGGGCGGCCGGAGAGATTCTGCAGCCCAAGCTTTGGCTTCCACGTTTTTGAGCTCAAGTGGTGAGCTAAGGTCGCCAACTCGTCAGCTGTTGCGAATCTTTTGGTTGTCTGAAATGAATCAGTGTGACTGCATGGTGATGAGGAGTGGCCTATGTAGGTGAAGGATATCGTCTCCTTCAGCCCTATTCGTGGGCACCTTGTACAGCTAACTGATGGACCCCACCCCCTACCAGTTAGGTTAGCGGCCCGAGACATCATGCTCTCCCTGCGAAGCCGACGACCAACAAAGAGCAACGTGCACCAGCGGCAAAGGGCCTTGCAACACTGTAAGCCGCCGGCCGACGTACAGCAGGCAAATCAGATCGCGGGAGAATGTGGTGCTGCCACCGACAAGCATGGGAGTGGAAGTGCGACTTCGTCCGCGGGGCCAAATAGTACCAGTTCAACAACGCCAGGCGAAGATCCTACCGGGGCGACAGCAGGGTTTGAGCACTTGTCAAACGGCTATCATCACTCTGATCTCGCAAGTATTTAGTGTACAAGGACTGAAATACATCGAAGTCCATCTAAGCTATTGTGTTGAAGTCCAGGATACCAGAGACGAAACGGTCGCCATCTGAGCGAGCGATCGACGGCTCTAGCCTACCGAATTCGCGGGGCAGCCGAGGTACAACCTCCTTACAACGCCTTATGCCGAGGCCGTAACCATTTTCATTACTCCCCAAGGACGACATGCATCAGACGAAATAGACCATTATAGAATAGACACGTCATTACCAGCCCCTTGCCTTTCAATCCAGGACTATCCGCAACGAAGAAACCTCAAACATGTCGGTCCAACAGAGGCCAGCCGCATCTCCCCCACCTTCGCCGCCGCCTCCGCCGTGCAGCAAGTCAGCACCCACACCTACCGCGCCGCCTTCGACGCGTCCTGGAGCGTCGGCAGCGTCCCCCACGGCGGCATCGTGACCTCGGTCCTGCTGCGGTGCGCGGCCCTGCACTTCGGCACCACCCTGGCCGCCCAGAGCCAGCCGCATGCCATCACGCTGCACGCCGAGTTCCTGCGGCGGACCCAGGCCGGCCCCGCGACCCTGCGCGTGCGCGACGTCAAGCTGGGCCGGCAGACCAGCACCGTGCACGTGACCCTGTCGCAGCCGACGACGACGACGGCGTCTTCTTCCGGCGATGGCGATGGCAGCAGCAGCAACAGCAACGAAAGGGAAGAAGTCGCGGCCTACATCACCCACACCAACCTCGCCGCGGAATCCGGCCCTACCTTCGAAACGGGCTGGCAGCTAGACCCGCCGCCGCCACCCCCGCCGTCCGACTTCGCCGCCCTGACCCGCGGCAGCGACGCCGACGCGCACTGGGCCGAGTGGACCGCGAAGCCGTTCCCCGAGTTCCGCAAGGTGATCCAGCAGATGCGCATCTACCTACCCCGGGGCGGGCGGCACGCGGCGGACAGCCTCTGCGACGAATGGATCCGGTTCGCCGACCCAGCCCAGCGCTTCACCGACGCGAGCCTGGGCCTGGTATCGGATCTCTGGCCGCAGGTCATCGAGAGCCTCGTCGCGGCGCGTCAGAACGATTCTTCTTCTTCTTCTTCTTCTTCTTCTTCTTCCTCGAGCGGCGACAGCAAGAAGAGGCAGCCGCTGCCGTTGGCCAAGTTCTGGTACCCGACCCTGCTGCTGAACCTGGACATCAAGAAGGCCCTGCCCGCCGAGGGCGTCGAGTGGCTCTTCGTCCGCGTCCGCGCCAAGCGGATCCGCAACGGGCGGCAGGACCTCGAGGTCGTCATCCTGGACCAGCAGGGCGAGGTCGTGGCGCTGAGCCACCATGTCGCGCTGGTGTTGGACGCCAAGCGGAATACGGCGGAGAGGAGTCGTCCTAGCAGCAAGATCTAATAGACTGCAGATATGATTATATAGAAGAATAGGAACGATTACCTCAGTTAGGCAACATGCCTCCGTCATCCATTGGTGGTGTCTAGAATGGGAGAGCAGTGACAAAACCCGACCAACTTGGACTCACAATTAATTACTGCCCACTTGGGTCCTGAAGTTATGTCCTTGAATGTGATTCGCATAGTACGATTACACCCCTTATACACATCCATTCCGATGTAATTAACGTACACCGTTAGAACGTAAACTGATATATAACGCGAGCACAGCTGGCACTAGCAGCCAAGTGATGACGCTGGACGTATGTGTGATTCGAGTATCTATAAAGTCCAGCCTTTGACCTCGAGCAAACCAAAAGCATATTGACCACCCCTGTTGTATCTTCTTCCCTATCTTACAGCTGCCAAGATGCGTTTCGTGGGTAAAAATGCGGTATCTACGTTAATGAGTATAGAGCGCAGCGACGAAAGGATTCCTAAGCGACACCAATGATGCTTCCTCGCTTGATACCATGGTCGTTCTTGCCGAGAAGCCGGCCGACCCATCCCCGGCTCGACTCGCCGCCTCCCCGGGGCAACAGACACTCCTTGCCCATGCGTCGTGCGTAGTTGTACTGCCAGGTGTGCAGGCTCTTCTTGGCTTCGTGCGTGATGCACAATGCTTCGAGGTGGAGGAAAACTCTTCGCGCTCGATTGTCCTCGTCCAAGAGGAGCATGGCGTCCAGATCTCGCGAGGCTCGGTTCGAAGTAGCGCTCGAGGTCGATGACGTGTGTTTATGGCCTCGGGTGGCGGGATAGGACATATTCGGAATGAACGACGACGTCGGTACAGCTGCAGGTTTGAGGGGAGCGGGAGGAGGAGGAGGAGGAGGAGGGAGAATCTGCGAACGATCCGCATGCGCTGTGATCAGAGTGGTCAGGTTCTCGGGGAGCAACATCTCCGAGTGGAAGCGGTCCTGCAGAGCCATGAAGCGGCCGGTCCAGTACTCGCACGACTGGGCACCGGTGACCTGACGAGGGTTGACGACGACCTCTGCTTCCTTTGACGACGCAATAGAAGCCGTACGCGATCTCTGGCCGGCTCTTTCGCTCGCTCCCGCTGTGGATGCCATCGAGGGCGTACGACTGAAGCTGGGCAGCGTGCCGCGGGAAAGAGACGCCGTCAGGTTGGAGAAGACGTTCAGCGAACGCGACTTGGGCAGGCTGCCAAACGGCTTGTACTTGGCCTTGAGGCTCTCCTTGGAGGTGTTGGGGGGGAATGTTTTCGTTGTTGGTCTGAGAGTACAAGGTGGGGATCGCTGTGCGCGACGAATGAGCCGCGGTCGCTGCCGGGGACTTGGGTAGGACGATCCCAGTTGGCGTTACCTTGCGAGAGTGGCTGATCATGCCCGTAATGCTCAGTGGCTCGTCATGGGCGGCGAAGGTGCTTCGACGAAGTGGCGAATGGGCAATCGCTGTATCGCCCGCAGTATGATAGCGCAGAGGACGGCGGCGATGAGGGGCGTCCATAACTTCAGGAGGTCACAGTACGCACTGAGATGAAGGGCGAAGATTCTCCACAATGCCCTGAAAGTGCCGACAAAGAGGATGCGAATGATGCCAAACGATGTCCAGACCGGCTCCAGCGGGTTCAGGCGACCATCGAGCATGACGTATTGAAGCACTGCTGTGTTGGATCTGGGGTCTTGAAGCTCAGGTATGGTTTACGGTTGGATGCTGAGGGTGAAATCAATGTCGATGGGGGCGTGAGGAGACAATCGCCACGCAAGTCAGGCCCTGCCGATATCTTCGAGGCATGAAGCGGAAGGGACCAGCTTGGTTTGGAATGGCCTGCTGCTTCCCTTGCTCAATGTCAAGATTTCATTGCCGTAGTGGCCGTCGGCGTTGTTGCTGGGCAGCACCTGCTCCAAGAAGTCCACTGGAGATTGGTTAGGTGGGAAGTCTGTTCGGTGGGAGGCAGCCCCCGAGTTGAATAGCAATCGAATGACCCAAATCGAATAAACACTTTCATTAATACCCTTGTCAGATGAGCGATTGTTCGTCGTATGCACACACGATGTTCTTCCCTCCCCGAGAAACGACAGAACGATTGAATGTCTACTTGGATATCATTTAACCCCCTATGCTCCTCGTCACTGGACCCGAGTCTCGTAATGCAGAAGCGTTTTACCCTAGAACGCCAAACTAATGCTCTCTAACCGAAATGCTCCTCCCCGTTTTCATATGCCTGGCGGCCGAGTTATTGCTCAGCCTTGCGCCGGTTTTTCACTGCAAGGACCACGGGTCAGTTCGCGTTCAAAGGCACACGGCCAGGGGAGGGGGCGGGAGAAGTGTCAACTTACTGAAGTCCTTAATCTGTTCGACCTTGCTCGCGAAGAACATGCCCTTCCTATCGTTCCGCCATTTGAGCACGCCAATCTCGCCGGCGAAGTTGGCCATGTCCTCATACTCGCGCACGCTCTCAAAGTCCTTGAAGAGGAAGCCGGGGCAAACACTCATGCGCTCCGTATCGAGCTGCCACAGGCGAATCTGGTCGACAATGACGGGAGGCAGTAGCGGCTTCTTCTGTGCGGCGGCCAAGCGGTGCATCTGCTCGTGTGCGTGTGTTGCCAGGTAGGATATAATTTGATCCGACGTGATGCCCATGTCCACGGCCTTTCTGATAGACTGCCTGGACAGCTTGCCCGACACAAGTTCGCGGAACCGCATCTTCAGTTCGCAGAACAGGGCCAAAACCGCAATCTGCAGTGGTGACGACGTGTACGCATAGACGCGGAAATTGGTCTCCAGGATGATGGCGTTCTTGTCCCCCGCGTCGGATATGCCCCCTTCGGAGGCGGCCAAGAAGCCGGCCGACACGGACCTCAAGCTGGATTCGGAGCTCGTAAGGGTCGTAGCCAGCCGAGTGGGGAAGTACTGCTGATGGTCGTGCGGCGGGATGTAGATCAAGCCAAAGTCGACGAGGTACGGCAGCATGTTACGTCGCGGCTCGGGCAGAGCATCTGTACTATAGCCTCGACCGAGCTCGAGCGAGGCGAGGAGAAAGAGAAACGACAGCATGTCCACGCTGTCCATACCAGCACGCTCGCCCGCCGCATCGGCCGCTTCTAGCCACAGCAGCAGCAGCGTCCACACTTGCGAGTTGGCCTCCTGCAGCAAAAAGGTAAAGCCCGCCTGCGTGATGCTGATGGTGGCCACGCTCCGCTTCTCGACGAGGCGGCCGGCAATGAGCAGCTCCTTGACCGACGCCTTAGGCCCGCCGCCGCTCGTGTCCTTGTCGCGCATATCCGAGTACTCGACCGAGTTGACGACGTAGTGGAGGATGTCGTCCCATTTCTTTCGCGCATACCGATCCAGGAACGCCAGATCGACGTCCGAGGGCACAGGGAGGGTGGAGGGCACGCCAAAGGAGTGGTGGTCGCCGCCGCCTTCGAGGGCCAGGCGCAGGCTGTTCCGGAAGTTGGTCGTCAGGGTCATGGACTGGGGCCCGGCGCTCTGGATGATGTGCAGGCTGCGCAAGGTCGCGAGCGCCTGGTCCTTCTGGCGCTTCGAGGTAGGCTTCACCCAGATCTCGAGGTCGGATATCAGGAAGGGCGTGGGCATGTACAGCATGGCCATGACGAAGGTCTTGGCGAGGTGCGGCAGCATGCGTCGGAAGATGGCGAACGCGGTCGAGGGCTGCTGGTAGAGGCGCTTGAAGGTGGTGCCCGGCAGCTTCTCCAGGTAGTCGGAGAGCTGGAGGGGAGTTGGTGTTGACCGACATCGTGAGGGAGGTGTCTGGTCAACAATGAGAATGTTCGCTATCTCATGGTCGGTAATGGCGATGGGGCCGCTTCTGCGTCGCCTTTGTCGGTCGCGGAAGAAAATGCTGGATCGCGGTTGCTGGTAGACGCGAAGCAAACTGGATCGAATTGTTGTTCTTGGGGATTGCAAGTTCGATAATGTTTGATTTGGAGCTGATGCTTGCTGGCGTCACTCGCTGGCAGGGATCAAATGCTCGAGCTACGGTGGTTTCTATTGGCTGGCAAAGTGCCAAGCCCTTGTTCAGTGGGTCACCCTAGGCGGAAATCTTCCGCAAGCATTCCAGTCCCTTGCGTGTCAATACATCCACAACCTTGACGAGCCGTAGGTTGCCCGGCAAACTCGACGATTGAGGGTAGTAGCCCTTGTGGTATGATATCAATTGAAGAGGGAAAAGTACCAAGATGTCTAGGAAGCCACACCACTGCCCATGATGCCCAACAGTAGCAACATTGGGACATCCAACATCCTCATGCGCCTTTCATGCTAACCTACAAACCTGGGCTATGTTAAAAACACTGCATCGTTCAACCGGCCTCTAGCGACGCCGCCCAAGAATTCAATTCCACCCGTCAATGGTATATTTGAAGGCCACATCGCCTTTCCCGTGCTCGACGGGATTGCCGTGGTCGTCAAACAGCGCCCGTTCCTTGTAAGTCACGTTGCCATCCCAGTCCACTAGTATCATGGTCTGCCTCTGAGTGCCGTATGCGCCTTTGTCAAACAGGGTGCCGTCGTCGTGCCGAGACGCCTCGAGGAGCTCGTGGTCCTCATCCTCTATCTCGTTGAAGGCGGCCTTCATCTTGCCCTGCTCCATTGCGTACAGCATGTCTCTATCCTTGTCCTCGTCGGTGATGGCCGGGATGAAGATGGACTGCTTTAGCGAGTCCAGCCGCTCGTCGAAATCCATCTTGGCGCGGCGTGCGATAGGAGGCAGCGTGTCGTGGTCCAGGACCGAGAAGAGCAGTTCCGAAAGCTCGTCCTCGCTTGCTTCGCTCGCAACGGCCTTCTCAATCGCTTCCTTGAGCAGCTGCCTGCCCAGCTTGACCTTTGGCCAGGTCGCGGGCTCCTCGTAGACCGTGTTGCTGAGGCCCCAGACACCGCCCCTCTTGCCGCCGATCCGGGGCACCCCGTCGACGGCCTCACTGCGATTGGAGATGATGACGAGCGGCTCGACCTCCCGGTCTTGGACCCAGTTGCCGTTCAGTTCCTCCTTGCTCCTCTTCGGTTTGAGGTCGCCGCAGATGAGAGAGAAGCCGCCCACGCCCTTGACCAGGCCACCCTCGAGCATCTTGGCGACGAACTGGTCCAGGCTCTCGTCGTTTGGCGCACCCAGCCAGGCCGTGACCATGCCCCCACGGCTTCGGATGCCGTGGACAGGATGTACCGTGTCATCGATGGTCTCGCGGAAGTTTGTGAGGACGGCAAGGCGGCCCGACTTGGTCACTCCCATCCATGTGCCGCGCTCCCGTCTCTGCAAGTCGCGTGACGAGAGGACCTGGTTCCCAGAGTCCTGATGAGTCCACCATTTCGGCCGGCTGGTAGGCCGTAGCACGTACTCATCCCTGTTGTCGAGGACGATGAGTGCGTAGTCGGGATGCGAGGTGGAAACGAGTGCTATGCACATTGCAACGCTCTGCTTGGGAAGCAAAGGGTAGAAAAAAGCAATCAATTCGTGAGTCGTCGGCGGGAGTGGCGATATGCCGGGTCACTTATAAAGAGAACCTAGAATGAGGTGCTTGTAGTAGAAGCAGTATACAGTTTGACGCCTAAAGTTGTGTGCCCAACTCAACATCACACCGCCCAAGGTGTTGGCTATGTGCCTATTAATAAACGGTTGGATTGGGAACCAAGCCGGCTGCACAGCAGGACCTAGGCCCCCAAGCCCCCTGCGCCTGCATGAATCATCTGCTGTTCCTGCAGCTTAGGTAAATGGTACTACCGTATTCTGCGTGGCGGTTGGCTCCGTCGAATGGGACAGATCGTGTTACCTAAAGAACGGTGATCGAAATGAACGGGTAGCAGCAACAGGCAGTTTGGCCGTGCTCGTGATGTGCCCGGATATCGAGTGCTGATTCTTGCCTACACACACATGCACAGCAGGTTGATGATCACGCACCGTCGTTGGGGCGGAGGCGGCCATCCAAGGCCAGTCTACTCGGCGGTGCACTTTTCGGCGATTGGGAGCTGATGACAGCGGCCAGAAGCCTACCTAAGTAACCTAGGCTAGTGTCTGGGCCTAGCATCCTGCATTAGCGCTGCCGGCATCCCCTCCAAAGTGACCCGACATTCCCCGTGCAGGCAAGCAGGCCACCAAGAGACCCCGCGAAAGAACAGGGCGAGCGGCCAGACGGCCTCCTTTCGACCCCGACTTGGAGGGTCTCGTGCCCAGTCCCGTCAACTCAATCCCAGAACGGGCATGATTATTGTGCATGCTGGATGCGCGTTTTCCTGGCATTGCATCACTCGGCCTCCAAGGCCTTGGATTCGGCCACCGGTAAGCGGGACAGGCTGGGAATCTGTTGGGAGGCTCCGTATGCTCCATCAGGCCACTTTCGAGGGTTGGAGGAAGATCTGTACGGTTTGGGTAACCGGTAGCCGGGCTGATGTCATGTCATTAGATGGTCGGCTGCCTCCGAACACATTGGACCGGGCGACCCCCAAGCACGCTGCTTCATACTTGGCCCCGAAGCGAGATCCGTAATCGGGCTCTACTGCCCGGCTGAATCTTCGTGTGTAAGTGCACGTCTGTTTACCTACCTTGCGATGCGACTGATCGAGTCTCGGGCAAAGTTTGTCACCAAGCCGACTCGTGTACCATACCGATCCCTCGACCATGATTTATTTCTACACGATCTTGGCATCTTACATGGACTCTCGTCCGAGGGCAATTCCATTGCAATATTGAAGGGCGTGATAGGAAGGAGCAACCACAACAATCGGATTACTGATTCGGGCTCGGCCAACAAACGTTCCAATGGAGTGGCTTGCAGCAGGTGCGACTGAATCTCTTGAGCAGCACCGGAATCAAGTAAATAGTTTTGGTACCATGCAGGACCGTCCATGGCGGGATACATCGTTGTTAGACCAATGTTGAAATCACAACTCCAAACCTAGCCTTCGAACACAGTCTCTCCGCATCCCACCTATATATCTATATATATTCGACCCTATCTTTTACTGTCGCTTACCATCGTCTGGAGATGCCTGCGTCAATACGACCCTCAAGTGGAAGTTTTGGCGAAGAGAGGTTCTACAGTGCACCCAGCAGCCGATTGGGAAGTCATCATGTAAGTTTCTCCGAGCACCTGAACGGAACAAGTCCCCAACAAGATAAACCAGAATAACGAGCCGAGACAGATCGATTCCGGCTTCATTGCTCGAGCGGGCTCCCAGCTGACCGTGGCCAATGACTGGAACCACGATCCCGAACCCAAGACTTCGCCGACCAGTGGAAGTGTACTCGGCCTCGGGAAGCATCGCAACCAGAGCATGAAGCAGGCGGATCCAAATACTCTACAGCCACAGATCAATGGGAATGCGCCCCGTTCAATCTTTAGTGGAGCTCGCAAGTGCTCTTGCGACCTTGAAGATGCTCCAGGGAGATCCGGACGGTCTGCAAAGCAATCGAGCACGACAGGCACTGGCGACATGCCCCATCCGGCCCTCCGAAGCAACCCAGCAATAACAATCGAGCAGACCGAGAGCATTGTGAAGACCATCGAGGCATACTTGTCGCATCGACGCCATGATACGTGCGACGCGGTGCCTGGTACAGGTGTCCAGACCTGTGTACCAACGCCCAGGCCCAGCACACTGGGACCTCGGGGCGCTGATGCCATCGGAACACAGCCAGATCGTGCCATCGACACCTACCTCGTCTCGACCGATTACATTGCAGGGATCCTGGATATCGTGATTGCTGGCCTCCGACCATCGCACGACAGGCACCTTTCAACGGGGTGCCTCTCGGTCCTGCTGCCAAGCCACACCAGGGCCAGAGCTGGTACCCACGAGAAGGGTATTTTCCCCCAGTGCCCAAAGTCCGCCGACCCGGCTACTACCATCAGCTCCGTCAAGTCTGCCTTTCGCGCCGCCGGGTATGGAACGGACCTTGACATCACCCCCACGCTACGCAACAACAAAGCCGTCATAGTTACGAGGCAGAGCATGACAGAATGTGATTAGTATACACCTTCGGAAGGTTCTTCTCACAGAAGCCCCCAGGGCGGCGTGGCGGTATCCACATGTAGCACCCCTCACACGACCTCGTCCACTTCGAGCGTGCTCATCCATAGAGGCAATGGCGTATCAGGATCTGGCGTCCCGATCTTCAATCCGTTCCGTGATGAGGACATTTGGGGTGTGCGTCGACCAAGTTCTTCGCCGTTGCCACAGAAACAGCCTGTGGTCGAACGCGCATATATGACGGCCAACGGACACGACATCGTGTCATTTCCACCACTTAGGCCGCGATCTTGCACAAACGACTGGATCGCGCCTCAGTCCAAGCTAGAGAATCTTCACCCGGAAGGGCAACGTGCCTTGACTCTGTTGCAGTGCGGCGTGGATGCCCATCGTGGCGATACCCCGGCAGCCGACACTGATAGAGACGCTTGGATTTCGACCCATGACCTCCAAAGAACTACGACCTCTTCCCGCAGTTCACTCACGGAGAGTCCCAAGAACCCCGCCCAGCGGCAAAGAATGGGCTCTTCTATAGGCGTCGCCTCTCACCGAAGGCGAAGTACTATCCACCAAATCGAACAGCCAGACCAGACCCCAGATATTACCTTCTTACTAGACAGCCTTAGACGATATAGCTTGATGCCTCTACTGGACCACACGCCCGAGGTCTTGAGGGAAAACACAGTGGTCTCCAAACCGCTCGAAGACGTGGCATTATCCGACCGTAGGCGAATGTCAAGTCGCGATATGTTGGAGGGGATACTGGCCAAGGACGCAAAGGCCGCACTGGCCGCAAGTCAGAGCAGCGGTTCTCGAAACAGCTCTTCTTCCAGCAACCGCAGCAAATCATATCGAAAGGCACACAGACCAAGCAGTGGCGGTAGTGCTTTTAGACGGCACTATTGTTTGGAGGATTCTGTGCCCCACGTTTGTGCGGATGAACAGCCAACGCCCGTTTCGGAGAGATCGCTGGAGGATATCCTCAGATAGCATCCTCAGATAGCACCCTCCTAGACAGCCTGAATGAGGACACCTAAGAATTTGAACTTGCAATACTACTACTGCAATACCTGGAGGTGTCTCGGCCTAGTCCACACCGGTTGCATCCACTCAGGCACCTGCTAGGGTATGCCTGTAACTATCCTGGAAGCGTACGAGCTGCCCCTTTTGGCATAGAGATAGGGGCAGCTCGCGTGCTCCAGATCGCCCACACAACAATAGCATATCTCGGGCAAGGCTCTGGGCCCGCGTAGTATGTACGAACACAGCAATATCCCAGCGTGTTGGCAGTAGACGAAGGGGCCGTCTATGATGCCGTCCAAGTAGGCGGTGCTGTCGTCAATGAATTTCCTCGGACGCCCGCCCAATTTACGCTGCCACCGAACAACACTTTGTCTATTGCTGAGCGTGGAAACTGTCCAATCCAGAACAAGATATTCAAAATTGGTTCCCATCACTGACAACAAGACAAGGTCTAATTGCTGCCCCTTTTCTGGAGCTTAGCGACTCCAATATTCCCACAGCCAAGTAGACACATGTGAGACTGCAATGGCAACCAAAGGTAGGATATACTCGTTGCCCACCACCACGACTTGGATTGTATCTTTTCAGCAGCCCAAAATTCAGGCCCCATGACCAGACCCATGGCTGAGACAAGGTTCGAATACTTGCTCAAGAGTGAATGAAGCCTAATCTCACCCGCCACGCCTTTGGAAGAGTGTATAAGTATCCAAATTACTGTTCCCTCCCTTGACCGGGCCGGTGTAGCCTAGCGGTAGTATCATTAGTTATTATACTTAAAGGCAAGAGGGTTCAACTCCCTCTGCGGTCACCTTTTTTTCACCTTTTTTTTCTCTCTTTTTTTCTTTTTCTTTTTCTCTTTCAACCATGCTCTTTCCCCCCTTTCGCCTCCTTTCCTGCCATTCACCGCAATTTCCACATCTGAATATCTCTCTGGTACTGGAATGAAAGACTCCAGTGAAACAATCTGTAAACATATAGTTTCAATGTATCTAAAGTTAGAAACGAGCTGCAATCACAGGACATACTATTTCCAAACACTGGCACTCGCAACTCCCTGAGACTTGCCCTCCTGGTACGTCCCACTCAGCCCATCATACAGTCTCTTCACCCTCTCAATCTCCCCTCTCCACTTCCGCTTCACCTCCTCGCCGCCGGGTATCTCCTCCACCAGCTCCGCAAAGCTCTTGGCCGTAAAGAACTTGTTTCGGCGGTTATACAGCGGCCGCCTCGCGAGGCTGTCGTCGCTCTCGTGCACGCCCTCGACGGCGCGGACCCGGAACACCTCCTGCAGGATGTCGATGTCGTAGGGGATGCTGAACCGGTCGCGGCTGTCCTCGTACGTGAACAGGTGGTAGAAGTTGTCGAAGCCGGACCACGTGATGCCGCTCAGGCACAGCGAGCACGGCTCGTGCGTCGCGACGAAGAGGCAGTCCCGGGCCGCCGGCCGCGGCGGTGTTGCGGTGTCGGGCGACGAGAAAAATTGCTGGATGCAGTTGATCTCCCCGTGCAGCAGCGGCGACGCTCGCTCGTGGTTCGTGGCCACCATCACGGCGGACAGGTCGTCTTTGCGCAGGATGGCGGCCCCGAACAGCTTACTGCCGGATGAGACACCCTTGGTGGTCAGGGGCACGATCTTCGTCTCGATGGTTGAGAGCAACGTCTCCAGGAGGGTCTCTGGGTTGTCTGCCGGTGCTGTCATTTTGGTAGTATAGTATCAATGGATTTGATTTGATCCGCAATGTGACGTATCGAATGGAGCTATTCAATTATCCATGTAGGCAAGAACCAAGTCCATATATTGATCGACCGCAGCGATACATCCGCGCGGCTGAGATGCGCTATCGGAACCGGGGGTGGCCGCTTGTTTGCGCCCATTTAGGTATGTGGGCCGGCGAACTCCGGATCCCCCTTTCCCGTCAACCAGGTGTCTCGCCAACCAGCATATCTAGAGCTTTGCCAGTTTTATCATGATGCTGCAATTGCGCATCCAGTTGAGGCGCGGGCGAACATGCGTGTAGCTGCCACTGATGCTGTAGATAACGGAGGTCGGGGTTAACTCCGTTGAGGTGATGATCAGTGTCGTCACATGTAAACTAACGCCGAAACACGGTCACCCTGCTGGGTTCTATCGCCGACAGCAGGTTGGGACTCGAGGTGCAGATTATAGGTTTGTTGTTATGCAGTTGATGTAATCGCATCATTGAAAGGCCTCGGAATTAACGGAGGAACGATCTGAAGCGGACTTTGAGACGGGCTGGTCGTGGACGAGAAGCGTAGTACTGGTGTATAAGTATCGCAAGTCGTTATCAGGGTCATGTAGATAGTACGTATATATATAACTAAGAATACCCCTACAATCACATTCGCAACGTAGGAATCGACAAAAGCAACATCTCACCATGACTACCTCGCCTACTCCAAGAATACTGCTGACGGGAGCGACCGGCTTCATCGGAGGGACCATTCTCACCCATCTCCTGTCCCAACCCTCGCTTGCCCACCTGACGTTCACCTGTCTTGTCCGCGGGGCCGACCGCGTCGCCAAGCTCATTGCCCACTACGGCGACCGCGTCCAGCCCGTGCTGTACGAGGACGTAGACGATCTCGAAACAGCGGTATCGGTCGCCGCGCAGCACGACGTCGTCCTCAACGCCGGCCTGGGCTACCACGTCGCCTCGGCCCAGGCGCTGGTGCGCGGTCTGGGCGAGCGCAAGGCGGCCACGAGGCGGGACGTGTGGATGATCCACACGTCGGGGACCTCGAACGTCGGGGACCGGCCTATCTCAAGTGGCGGCGGCAGCGGCAGCGGAGCGCGGGAGTTCGATGACGCGACCGACGATATCTACGGATACGAGAAGCAGCTCGAGGCCGCGACGCCGTACATGCAGCGCACGGCGGAGCTCGGCGTCGTGGACGCAGGCCTGGCGCTGGGCGTCAAGACGCTGGTCATCATGAGCGGCCTCATCTACGGGCGGGGGACGGGGGCCTTCAACCAGTCCAGCATCCAGATCCCCGTCTACGTCCGCGCGGCTCTAGCGGCGGGTCGGGCCGTCGTGGTGGGTCAGGGCAGCGGGGAGTGGGACCATGTGCATGTGGAAGACCTGGCCGAGCTCTACCGAATCATCCTGGACGACATTCTGCAGAGCGGCGGGCGGAAGCTCCCTACCGGCAAGCAGGGGATCGTCTTTAGCGGCAACGGTCGACACACCTGGCGTGAAGTAGTGCAGGGCGTGGCGGATGCGTGCTACGCGGCGGGTCGGATCAAGGACAACACGGTCAGGAGCGTGGAGCTGGAAGAGGGCGCGGAGCTCTTGGACATGGGCGTCGAGGACGAGAACGTTGTTGAACTCGGTTTCTGCAGCAACTCGAGAACCGTGTCGACGGTGGCCAGAGGCCTGGGCTGGAAGCCGACTAGAGGACAGGAGGCTTGGGCTAGGGGGCTTCAAGACGACGTCAATGCAATTTTGGGGCGGGCATAATGAGTATAGGTATCATCAGCAAGCACTTGGCATGAAGCTCGAAATTCCATTGCAGCTGTAACTTATCATTCATTGCTGGCTAACTGACCAGTCCCCGATGTGGTTTCGAGCACTCTTCGCATCCCAATACACCCAATCATCCATCCATTATCGTTGTACATTCTGGAGCTTCACTCCTTAATCATAATCCGAACTCCGGCCATCCGTAGCCCATGGTGGACGGACCGACAACTCCATGCGCCTGCCACCCAAGCGGTGTGACAAATGTTCCCATTCTTGTTCTTGGTATCGTACTGTTTCGCATCGCATCGTGTGTGTTCTCTATTTCTTCCACTGGCCGGCGTTCTCGACACCCTTGGCCACGCCCACGGCGCCGTTCTGGACGCCCGTGCCCAGGGATCCGAGTGCATCGCCGACGGGCTTGCCTGCCGAGCCGGTGGCGCCCGTGATAGTGTCGCCAATACCGCGACCAGCGGCGCCCGTGACGTTGCCGACGGTGCGGGAGACGCCGCCCACGGTGTTACCGAGGGCGCTGGTGACGAACTTGGCGGCGCCGGTCACGCCGGTGTCTTGCGAGGACTTGTCGAGAGGCATGTTGACGGTTGGCTCGGTGGTCTCGTTGCGAGTTGTTGTGACAGAGGCTGGCTGGTCGAAGTGGTAGTGTAGGAGAAGTAGCAGGAAGTGTCCGTGTTCGCTGTAAAGCGTCAAAAATATCAATGACTCAATCTTCAAGCCCAAGATGTGGTTTGTTGCCGGGATATTTGTAGCCATCCGTCAAAGGCAATTGCCCCGCCCCAAGCAGGGAACCTGGAAGGTTGGGCGGTGACGTCACGGGCGCTCTTTGTCAGAGGTTAGCTTGTTTCAGAAATACCATATAAGTAGGGTAGGGCTGACGGAAGACCATCAACCAGCCTTCGAGATCGACATACCTGTCTACCTATTATTAGCCAAAACCGTATCGCTCGTACAATGTCTTGACAGGAGCGCATCTTGCGTAGTTGTACGTATTATTCGCAAGGCGACGAAAAGCGAAGCGCGTCTCGAAAACTAACAGTTCGGTGATTATAATTAAGCGATACAAGTAAATACATGTAGGCGGTGCCTGATGAGGAAGCTGAAGATAGGATCCTTGAACACGAGGTAGCCTAAGTTGAGAATGTACCCTTCTACTCCAGTTCGAGTCCCTAGCAGCCATGCACGTTGATCGCTCTCAATGCCAGACTCTCGTTCAGTTCGCTCTTGAAAATGGAACAGACGACCACTACCGTGTCACGCTTCTCTGCGGTAGACGCAGGCTGGTCGCTGCTGAACTCGGGGATCTTCTCGGCCGTGGTACCGTCCCAGGACATGGACAACTGGCAAGTCGACTCGGCCCCGTTGAACTGAAGCACGCTGCGGTATACGTGGTTGGCGAAGGTGATTTCTTGGTCCTGATGAATGGTCATGACGGCTCCGAGCGCCGCGTCGTCGCCACAACTCGGGTCCGTGGAGAAGTGAAGGGTCATTTCGCCGACGACTCGTGCGGCCGCCGCGACGAAAAGGGGTAGAGCGATGTTGTGGAACTTCATGGTGCAGGTTGCGGTGATGTCGAGGTCTGCATGAACGTCGAGTGAATGGTTATATTGATGGTTGGTGATGATATGTGCCTGATGCATGAGCGACCTGGTAGGAATGAAGGATCGTGGTGAGCAGGTGACGGGGATCAAAGAGTGACTGCTGCTGCTTCTGCTGCTGATGGAAGACAGTTTCCCTTCCCGAGAAGACTGTTCGCTTCCTACTTATATGCGACTTCCCGATGGCGAGAGCACTTATCTGGTCATCATATCAGTTGCCCTGGCATGCCGTGCTCGCATTGTTCATTTCCAACAGGCGAGGCTCTGATATTAGAGAATGCTACCATCAAGAACAGGCGATAGGCTTCGGGGTCGATATTGGAGATGAATCATGGACTTGATTGGCCAGAGTCTTTGATGCCAGCAGGGGTAGGATGTGTTGGTCACGCGCCTGCAGCAGCCACCGGGGTTGCCATGGGGTTCCCGATCTGCTGGGAAATGGAACCTGGGGATCGTACATTTCCCACTGGCCCGTAAAGGCAAATTCCAATATGCAGTTGGTTCGTGGCCGCGAAGGGGTCATTTCTTTTCAGGTGGTATTGCGGCTCGGTGTCGGCAACCCCTGATCTCTTTCCGGTCAGGTCGGCCCAGGGAGTCATCTATGGTCGGACATCGGATGCAAGGGGTCACTTTCTGGGCCTGACCAAATTATCAATTGTGGAAAATACCTACCCAGAACTCCTGACCTCAATATCATTTGGACCAGCCGCGAGCCCGACTATCTTGCCCCTACGTCCCGAAAACCGCTGATCTATCTATCACTACAGATAGATGCCCAGCCAGCCAGCCAGCGCAGGCTAGCTCATTTCGTCTTGTCCTCGTGCCTAACCCAACATCCCGCAAAACCAACAAACGTCTTCGTCGGCACGGCCTCCCCGCCCTTGACCGCCCTCTCGGGCGCGTCCAGGAGTTACTGCGAGCAGTGCTCCATGTGGAAGGGGTCCGAGATGACGCTGTCGAAGGCGGCCCGCCTCTCGAACAACTGCGCGAACTGCTTGCGCCACATCACGGCGCAGTGGTTGACGTGGTCGCGCCGCGACGTGTAGTAGAACTCGAGCTCCCCCAGGGCCTCGCCGCCCGGTTCGATGCGCTGCGTCAGCGCCTCGTCGCGGTACGCCGCCGAGCTGCCGTCCTCTTCGTACTCGGCCACGAAGTCGGCGTCGTAGCAGGGCGCCGGCACCCAGTTGTTCAGCAGCACGTCGTAACGGCAGCCGCGGGAGCGCGCTTCTTGGGTGGAGTTGCCGCAGATTAGGTAAGTGGCGCCTGTCGTGATGTTGACGCGGTGTTGTTCTTGATCGGGGTTGACGAGGGGGCTGGTGTTGCCGGTGCCGGTGCCGGTGCCGGTACCCTCAATCGTTGGTGACGACGCGCAAGCTGCTGCTCCGTCGTTTGAGGATGTGTGTGATAGCATGACCAAGACCCAAAAGAGAGATGTTGTGACGATCACCACGACATATGATACGATATGCTTGGAGAGTATGCGACGTTGGCAGCATGGCGTCTTTGTCAGCCCAGGCTGCCCTGGTTGAGGTCTGGGACTGGCCTCGACCAATATTGGATCGTCCGAGAATTCTGCATACTTGAGGAAGGGCTGGTATTGGATCTCGAGATGTCTATTTGGTGCCATGATTTCCAGTGTTCGTGGAGGATTGTAAGAACTGTAAGAGGCCTGCCAATTCAATATCTTGATCTTATGTTTCGAGACGGATTGCGGACACTGGGTCTCACTCGCCGCCTTTATTTTGCAAACCTCTGGTAGTCTGTGGATATAGTTAGGATATCAGAATCTCTGTTCCGATTTCATGAAGATTGTTCACAACAGGGAGGAGAAGCGAAGAGAACACCCGCCCGGTGGCTGCTGGCCAATTTCTACTGTTGGCGCATCTTGCGCCAACAACTGCGGCGCAGCAGCATCACAATACATTCGTCCGATAAAATCAATGAGCTGAAACTGAGGCAACATGCAACTCATATTCGCGACCGGAGCCTTTATCTGAATTGATGAAGCAATTAAGTTCGCTGCTCATCGTTGTTTCATGGCTTACAACTCTATGCGGGTGCTCAGACCATGAAACAGGGGCCACGATCGACTTGGGGTTTCTCGGAATGCATGGGCTCCGCCGCTAACTTCATGAGGACCCTCTTTCTGTCTCCCTACTTTCTTGCTAGCTTCAACAGTGCTCTCTCGAACTCGACTGTCTTTGCGTTCTTCGCGGGACGGGACTTCATGACGGTCTGGCCGTCCATGCTCATGTAGACGACTCCCAGCTCCGCGAGCGCCGCTTCGCCCATCAGAATCTCGCTCAGCCCCCATTGGCCCAGGTCGGGAACCAGCTGCAAGCCCAGCCACTTGGCGAAGTCCTTGGTCTTCTCGAAAGACAGCCGCTTCTGCTCGTCAATATCCCAGACGGCGAAGATCCGGAACTGGTTGTGAGGTCGAGGTCCGTTGGGCGTCATGACCGCTCTGGTGACGAAGATAAAGCCCTCAATGGCAATGTTGCTCGTCGAGAGCCGGCCGAGCGTGGCGGGGACATTCATGCGCGTAAGCGAATCCCACATGGTGTTCCTTCCGGTGTCGCGGAAGTCGTTGTCCTCGCCGCAGACCCCCATGCGGGCATGAGGCAGGACGCCGCGGCCGACGGCGGGTCGTCGCTCGATGGATTCGGCCCAGGCCGAGTCGTTCTGGACCAGGTAGATGAACATCTTCATCCGGTTGGGCATGTGAGGTGTTGCCTGCCAGATGCTGGGCCAGTTCGCCTCGTCCCAAAAGACGCCGGGAGATTCTTCGACCATGGGGGCGGTGGTGCTCGGTACGAAGGCGGGCCGTTCGCCGAGGAAGGACTTGGGGTCCGGGGGTGTCCATTTCTTCAGACCGAACCCGCGGGATTGGCGTGACTGCGGCCTTACTGCTGCTGCGCTTGCTTTATTAGGGGCGGTGTCATTGTCCTTGGTGCTCTTCTCGACGATTCGCTGTACTTTAGCATTGACGTCGGGGAAACGGGCGAGCTTGACGATCAGGCCAGCAGACACTTGACCCTGAACCATGATCGGCTTGACGTGGACTCCGCGGACTCCCGCTTCGTCTTTTTGGACATCATTGTGGGCAGTGTACTCGAGGATCGCATTGTTGGTGTCGACGAACACGAAGGTATCGACGGGGAATACCATGACCTGCTCTTCGACTTTGAACTCGCCGGTCTTGACCACGCAAGGGAGGTTGCCGACCATCGCCGTCTCATATTCGGGGCAGTCGGTAATGCTGTTGATCGCAGCAATCTCTGCCACGTACATCGTCATGGTTGGCTTGTTGCGGACGAAATCTGCTGGTTTTGCTCAGATTGGGCGGCTACGAGGCGAATGTGGTCGCCTGATTGAGCAGTGCGTGCGCCTTTGCGTTTGACAAGAGAATGGAAGTGAGGCCCCGTTTTCGTCTGGTTCCGAGGGGTTCTAAATCCATGCCTTCAAATGTTGATTGACGAACGGGTCTTGTTCTCAACCCCCAAAGACCAAAAAACAATAGGGGCGACGATAATTGACACTGGGCAAGCAACACTCTTCTTCATTTACTCTTGATATTGCTACAGAAGAAAGAGATCTTCATACCAATATTGTCATTATTTGAAAAGACATGTACCGCTCTCACTCATTGTTTGATCTGTTCCTCGGGCAAGCTTTGTGCTTGATGATGGATGGCTCACATATGCATCTGTTTGCGGACAGCACTGGTGGGATGCACCCAACCGTCGAGGTTAGAAGAAAAGAGAACGACTGTATGAGAGCGATTTCGCCATGGCAAGGATTCTGCGAGAGCCGACATCATCAGTATTAGTCAAGATAATTGTTGCACTCGCTGTAAATTACATTGCGATATTTATCATTACCATTCGAGAATCTGTAGATAGGTAGAAAAGGATCATCCCCAAAGCCCAATACCACCCGGCTACAGGGCTGGCTGCAGGATGATGATGGTAACCTGCGATTCCCAATTGATCGCCCCACAGGCCGAGTCGCAACCCGCGAACCAGTCGATCAGCGGTCATATCAACAACCCTCCAGGCCGGTTTTACGCCATGCAGCCATTGCTATTGAATGTCCGATTCAGGATTAGTACCCCTCAGAGCTACGAGCGATGGAACCATGTCCTGGACAAAAGGTACGGAGAGGTGGGGTTGTTAAGTTCTCGTGGAATTCGGCGCCGGTCCACGGCCGGTTCTTATCTTTCTAATTAGAGCCAGTACTGTAGACGCTTATCAGCGAATTGAGGGGTAGGCCTTTTAGGAGATACACCACCTGCAATCGTCACGATTGGGCTTGTAACTCCTCCCATTGATCCCCGGCTGGCTAGCGGCCCCAAGCTTGGTGCGTACTACAACATGTACTGGTGATCATTGACCATGGAAGGGATGCCATGAATAATACCGATGATTGGCGTTGCAAACCTTATCGTTAGGTAACCAACCCTTCCTGGCAAACCTGGCTGGAGGTTGGACGCCTCGAGGTTTGTCGGCTTTTGGGCATCTCAAGCTTTCAACCGTCCCGAAGGGCTAGAATTTCCTCATCGAGACATGGCTTCCTCAGACCCAAGCATCCACCTGGCCTGCCCTATATCAAGGGCCGCCTCGCCAGCTGCATCCCCTATATGAAGAATACAGTTTATATCGCCATTTCATGACTCTACGCTTTCCTGTCTTCTCATCCTTCACTGTGTACTGCACTTGACCAAAGACGAGACTCAAACCCGACGGTGCCACAATGGTCTCCGCAGTGGCGAACCCCGACTTGCACCCCTTCGACCCTTTGACGGCAGGGGAAATCGAAGCGGCCATCTCCGTCGTGAAGAAGGCCCATGGCGAGGTTCTCTTCAATGTCGTCTCTCTTCACGAGCCGCGCAAGGCGGAGATGATGAAATGGCTCCAAGACTCGGCAAACCTGCCCAAGCCCGACAGGATTGCCGATGTCGTCGTCATTGCCCCTGGCGGCAAAGTCTACGATGGTTTGGTCGATCTCAAGACCGGAACCATCACCAAGTGGGAGCTGCTAGAGGGTCTCCAGCCCATCGTAAGTTTGATAACCTCTTCTCGTCATTCATGTCAGGGATACTACTAACAGGACGGTTCTAGATCACCATGGAAGAGCTCCAAGCAGTAGAGCACGTCTGCCGGAAAGACCCCAAGGTCATTGAGCAGTGCGAGATCAGTGGTATCCCCAAGGAAGACATGCACAAGGTCTACTGCGACCCCTGGACTATCGGGTACGACGAGCGCCACGGCAATACCATCCGGTTGCAGCAGGCGCTCATGTACTACCGCCCCAACCCAGATGACTGCCAATACGCCTACCCCTTAGACTTCTGCCCCATCTACGATGGCGAGAAGAAGGCTATTATTGATATCGACATCCCCAAAGTCCGGAGGCCTTTGAACAAAGCTCCGCCCGTCAACTACCACCCGGCGGCAATCGAGAACGCCGGGGGATACAGGACCAACCTGAAGCCAATCAACATCACACAGCCAGAGGGCGTCTCCTTCGAGATGAAGGGCCGGACGCTGGAGTGGCAAAATTGGAAGTTCCACATCGGCTTCAACTACCGGGAAGGAATTGTATTCAACGACATCACGTACAACGACAAGGGCACCGTTCGGCCAATCTTCTACCGACTCTCGCTGTCCGAGATGGTGGTCCCATAGTAAGTTCAAACAAGAAAGACCCAAGCCCCGACTTCATTCGTTCTGACAAGAAGCAGTGGAAACCCCGAGCATCCCCATCAGCGCAAGCATGCCTTTGATCTGGGCGAGTACGGAGCCGGATACATGACCAACAGCCTCTCGCTCGGGTGCGACTGCAAGGGTTCCATTCACTATCTCGATGCCGAGTTCCCTTCTCGCGAAGGCGGCATCCGCACCATCAAGAACGCGGTCTGCATCCACGAGGAGGATGCAGGTATCCTGTTCAAGCACACAGACTTCCGTGACGAGTCGACCATCGTCACCCGTGCACGCAAGCTCGTCGTCCAGCAAGTGTTCACTGCTGCGAACTACGAGTATGCCATCCAGTGGATATTCCATGTACGTCCCAAACTCTGATGAAGCCGATCCTGTTCCATACTGATCCCCATTGTAGCAAGATGGAACGATCCAGCCGGAGATCAAACTTACCGGTATCCTCAACACGTACGCCATGAACGAAGACGAGGACCTCGGAGGCTGGGGCACACAGGTCTACCCCGGAGTCAACGCCCAGAACCACCAGCATCTCTTCTGCCTTCGCATCGACGCCAACGTCGACGGGCCCAACAACACCGTCTTCATGTCAGACGCGATGCCTTCCGAGGCGCCGGTTGGCAGCAAGGAGAACTTCTACGGCAATGCCTTCTACGCCAAGAGGACGAAGCTCGCCACCACGGGCCAAGCTGCCACGCCGTACAACGGTGACACGGCGAGAACTTGGGATATCTGCAACACCAACCGCTTGCACCCCTACAGCGGCAAGCCCGCCTCCTACAAGCTGGTCAGCCGAGAGGTACCCAGGCTCATGCCCAAGGAGGGCTCCTTGGTGTGGAAGCGCGCTGGGTTTGCCAGGAACGCTGTTCACGTGACTAAATGTAAGCCCAACTTCCCCCTTTCTCCCTTATCACTAATGGTAGCTAATCACTGTACAACAACAGACAGCGATGACCAGCTGTGGGCAGCAGGCCGCCACGTCCCCCAGACCTCTGGCGAGCCGTCCCAAGGCATCCCCGAGTGGGTGGGCGACGGCACCGAGTCCATCGACAACACCAACGTCGTGCTCTGGCACACATTCGGCGTGGTCCACTTTCCAGCCCCCGAGGACTTCCCCGTGATGCCGGTGGAGCCCATCACGCTGATCTTGAAGCCGCGGAACTTCTTCGACAACAACCCGGTCATGGACGTGCCGCCGAGCTACGCGAGCACGCCGAGCCAGGTGGCGGCCAACAACGCGGGCGTCTACGATGCCGCCGACAAGATCAGCAAGCTTGCGTTTGGGAAGGAGTGCTGCTCCAATGGGACGGACGGGACGAACGATGTCAATGGGTATTAAGTGATTTGCTGTGGCTGTCATGTGAGGCCTTGTATCTGATGTTATGGAGTAGGGATATGATATGTAGCATGTATATACGGGTTATTTAACTGGGATTCCAATTTATTCGCCTAAAGCTTGCTGTTTCCTTGATTCTATTCACATCGCCTGCGTCCGGCATCTTGTGTACGTGTGTCTGTATTTGGACACTCATAGAGGCACAGAATGTAACACCTCCGAAGGCTCCCAGAAAGGGAGCGCACTCATGAGTTTGGCCTCATGCCACAGGGCTTGGGGGCGGATATACGAATTGGAGAAATATATCCTCAAGGCTGCCACCTCCTGAGGCGAGTACATTCACATGAATTTGGCTCTCAGTGGAAGGCCGAGGGTGGGATACACAGGTAGCAATGGGCACCCGGATACGGAGTAAACAAGCAGTGGGAAAAGTTCCTACTTGTACATAGGTTTTTCATGCACATATGATATTCTGATAGGTGATCCCTGCTTCAATAAAGGTAATATATTCGGCATATGGGAGTCATTTGCCACCTTGGGATTGTTTTCAAAATATTTGCATTCATCAGAAACACGTTCCCCGGGCACTTACTTTGCATATGCCTGGTCAATGGCCAGGCCCGAGTGATAGAAAAGTGAGGTTCCTCTGATGAGGTGCCTAATCTATTATTGCTGCCTGGTCTTACTGGTACCAAGTTATTAACACAACAACGCATCTTGCGGGTGGATTTAACTTCAACATCTCCCAAAACATCATCTCGGTCTTTTTTTTCAGGACTCAACCAACTCCCCTTGAACACACACACACACTGCAAGCCAGACAAGATGGATGAGAACCAAGAGTCGGAGATTCACGGCGCAGATGTCGAAATGACAACTGCGGTCGAGAACGATGTGGAAGGTAAGTGCTTTGTACCTACCAATCCAAACCACTCAGCAACGCGACTTCCACGTACCTTATCAAACAAACTTACATGTAAATACCTAACCTACCTGCACCATACAGCCCTCGAGATTGCCGATACCCTCAAAGGTCGTGGTGACCAGCGCAAGACGTCTCCCTTCCACGACGATCAAGCTGCCGGCGTCGACGAGCCTGAAATCGACCAGGCCCTTGCCAGAGACATCGCGAACAAAGCCGAGGTTTTGCTGCAGCCCGAGGAAGCTCCCGAGATGGCCCCTCCTGCCTCTGTTCCAGCCAAACGTGGCCGTGGTCGACCTCGCAAACATCCGCGTCCCGCACCGAAGACTGACGGCAGTGCCAAGGGCTCTCCTGTGCCATCCAACCTGGAGGAGTCATTGTCCATCGACACCCCGCCATCCAAGCGGCCTCGAGGCAGACCCCGCAAGAACAGTACCGTCCAGTCTCCCTCGATCGCCACCACCACCCCAGCACGCAAGACTCGCAGTCGCTTTTCAGCCGAGTTCGAAGATCCTCCTCTTTCCACTGGCCGACGAAACCTCCGCGTACCCATCCCAACTGGCATAGACTCGGACGACGACAACATGAGTCCTCGCACGTCTTTCTCGGCTATCAACTCTCGTCGACGAACCGGTGTTAGTTTTGGCAACCCAGTTGCCAACGGCGACACATTCGGACCCGATCTCAAGTCCAAACTGCGCCAAGCCCTCTTCGAGAATGCTCTGGAGTACGATGGTGGAGTGCACATCCCCGAGGACGTGGCCAAGGACCTACACCAGTGCTTGGGCGCTGGTCTTCCGGAACCCCACGGCGAGCTCTTCGTCCGCGCGGACCTTGTCCAGGATCTACGTGACCTTTTCCTCTAGGCGTCTAAGCATGTTTGACAGCGGAACTCCTTTCGGTTCGCCGATACACGGGGCATTGTAGACAAAGAAAAGGAAAACGGGCCTGGGCCTATCATGGTAGCTAGGAGGTTCAGATATGGAAACAAGATGGCATTTACGGACGATAGTGCCTTTGTGAACCCGAATCAGACTCAATTAGGCACTCCTTTTCTCGCAGTAATGATGGAAAATAGATGAGCTACTTGTTCCTTCCCATTCCCGAGCGTATCATGGAACTGTTTGCCACTGGTGGCGATTCCCAATTTGGTCATCAGCCAGCCACGTGGGCAGGGTTTATGCAGAGTGCAAACCCGCATTCTATTGGACCGACGAATACGGATTGCGCTCATCGTATCCGATTCCAGCCTTCCAACGCGTCCGATTGGTACATTGCGCCTTCCGGGACTCCGGATCAGTTGTGCTTTGGCAAATGATCCCGGAGAATGGCTATCTACGGTGGCATGATGGCGCTGAAAAGGGCTGTACCTTGGCTGGCTGACACTGAGAACCAAATATAGTAAGATGGGCGAGCCAGGTAGGGTAGCTCGTGAAAGCTTGGCACGTGGTGCGTGGCTGTAGACGACACCGCGGCATCGGGATTCGAGGCTATGAGACGGTCTCAGGTGCCTGGACAAAGAATAGATAGGGCTGACTGACTAAGACGGGATGCCATCCTTGGCCTTCCCAGTCACACGTCAAACAAAGATATGCAAACGGCACAGCCAGATCTCGTAGGATTGCCCTAGCCTCTTTAGCTCTGACCCTTGGCATCTATGCAGGCAAAAGGGTATTACCTAAGATGCGGCTCCGATGAGGACAAAAAGGGTTGGCCTTGGGTTTTACTGAAATGGGACATAACTTGTTCTCCTCGAGCTTTTCCCCGAGCTGGTATCCTGCTGGAGCAGCAAAGCCTCGTATTGGCAAGTCCAATCATACTTATAAGGTAACTCATACTGCATCATTATGACGGTCGTCTTAATCTATTCTCGACATATCGTGTTAGATGGCACAACCTTTCTGAGGCTGTAGAGGAATGTTTCAGCTCGGGGTTTTGAGGTGCAACACGGCCTTTCGGTGAGTTTCTCGATTTAAAACCGAACATTACCGACAGAATATGTCTCTGGGAGATGTCCTTTTCATGACCTTTGTTCGGTGTGGGGTCGGGCTAGAGGTGATCGTTAGGGACGGGATAGTTGCTTGATAGGGCAACTGGCTGGTTTGATAGAACATGACCATCTTGAGGGAACGTTGTATTTCCGACTTTCATAGTACGGTTTGAAGTAGTATGTAAGACTTAAATTATGTGATGACCGTTCTAAAATCGAATGATGCTGTGCTAGATAGATATCGTATACCTATAGTCAAGCTCAACGCCAAGGCGGGACACAGTACTCGTATAGCCGCGCAACACCGCTATGCAACACCGGATCTGCCCGTAATACCTTGAGCACTATGGATTTATCGTGGTTCTCTTACCGAATATGCCGAACCTGTTGCCCTGGTGAGCAGTAAAACCTTTCAGGAGTACGACTTGAAACTCTAGGAGTGGTAAGTCGTGATTGGAAAGAAAAGAACTTGAGATTTGATGCTCGGGAACCCCAAGCGGCGTATATAATACCAAGGATCGAATACGGGAAAGCACCCTTGCGAGCGAGCATATTAGGTAAGGGCCGAGAAGAATCAATCGCAGCTAGTGTTTACTCAGAAAGGAGCGACCGGTCTAGAGCCCGTATTGATTCAAGAGACCAGCAAGACCATCTTCGTTTCAGGGCTGCCGACCCAATGGATCGGTTTGGCCACTGCCCGAAGGACGTTCGGCTTTGTCCACATTGCGGGAGGCTGTGGTCCATTAGGTGATGACAAAGATCTCATCCGTATTCGGCAAGACGAGCTCCCCCTACAGGATCGAAGCTTGTCTCGCAAGAAGCAGAGACACGAATGAGCCAATGACGAAGATTCCTGGCCGGTATTTCCTCAGCTATGATGCCCGAGAAACGGGATTGCCAGTGTTGGTCCCGACACACACACCGAACGAGGAAAATAAAGGTACCACGAGGAGCGAGCACTGCATGGCTGAGTAGAAACAACGGTGCTGAAGTAAGTAGAAAACAGAAGCTCCTACTCCCAGACCAATTATTCCTCACGTGTCGCCGCTCTGGATACCTCTGCTGCCCCTATGTGTGTTAAAAGTAGACCCGTCTCGCGTGCCACAAGAGTTCGATCGTGGTGAGTACAAGGAAATATATAATGAACTCGACGGTACGCCTGAGATTTCTATGGTTTGGTTAACAAACGCAAGACCAAACTACAGCTATCATACATATACACATACAAAATGGACGTATACCTCCTCCAGTCGCCCCTGGCATCTCTGCCTGACTACCGCTACTGGCAAGCAGGCCAACTCCTCTTTATACAAGGGCCCACAGCAGAAGACTACCACATCGTCACAGCCGGCGGGCTCATCCGCGACGGCAAGAGCCTCTACATGGTCATTGTCCAGGACGTGTCGCTGATGGGCTGGAGCGCCTGCGGCTCGTCGTCGTCCTCGTCGTCCTCGTCAGCCAAGCACCACACCCGGTGCGTCCCCATCACGCGGCCCATCCAGTACTACCAGGACCTCACGACGCAGGAGCCCGTCGGCCAGATCGGCAAGGTGGTGCACTACTCGACCGAGCAGGGGTACGGCCTCGTCAAGGTCAGCTCGCAGTGGTTCCGGGGCGACGAGGAGGCCGTCGGCCAGGCCGCCGTGCCGCTCGAGATGCTCGACCAGTACGTCGACGAGCCCGAGATGATGGATCTGGTTGAGTTCTCGACGGCGTCCGGAGAGGAGGTCACGGGCGTCGTCGCCGAGGCGCGACCTTTCTGTGTCGCTTCCGCCTCGAGCAGCAGCGGCGCCCGTCGCAAGGTCCACGGGCTTGTCGTCAATACCTCGAGCTACCCCGTCCGGCCCGAGGACTGCGGCATCTGGGTCCGTCGCACCGTCGCCGCCGAGAGGCCGCTGCTCCTGGGCCACGTCATTGGCTTCAGCAGCGAGGGCGCCGACTACAGTATGGTGGTCTTGCCGTTTGACCGGTTCAAGGACGATCTGAAGAAGACTATTCGTCGCAAGGATTTCAACATGGCTTGAGGTTCCGACCCGCCTTAAGGCATGAGGAGCCAGGATACATATAGTGTACAATGACGGTTTATGGCTTTCGAACATTGGCCAGAAGGGGGGCGTTATGGGCAATGCTGGCATACGGGGCATAGAAGGCTCAAGCCTCATTCATATTAGATTGGCATCAGATACTAGATCTAGACGGTTTAGATAGACGCCGTGAGCAATATTGGCAACGGTCGTGCAGGCTCGCGAATCATTTACCAATATTCTCCCTATGCAATCATCTTATCTTGTTCAAGGGGGGATCACTCTCGCTCCGCACGAACAGTGCCCTGGACAACTAGCCGATATAACTCATCAATCGGAATGAGGACTCGCAGCAGATACTATCATTCCCAGAGAATCCGCCCACCGGGCAAATTGCACGTGCGAGCTGAGTACATGCTCTGTGTCTGCTTCGTCAGGCGCGTGGCGTAGCGGGCAATCCGTTTCAGGGGTTGTCTATTTATGGAAATCTGCTGAGCGGAACTGGGCCGTCCACGGCGGAGGATCGAGAAACATTTTGAAACAGCGAATGGAATGATTTTCTCATCGCACAATTTTCTGGGCGTATTCGGTAGACTGTGGTAGAAAGTAAAGTGCAAACAGGGCGACTTCACGGCTGCATAAATTCGCCATCACGTGACTCCAACGGTCCTGCATGGACGGTACATGCCCCTCCGTTTATTGTCGGCCCAGCTTTAGGGGACCCCACTCTACTTTTCTAGGTATGACTCTTGGGAGATTACCGTCTAATCGAAACCCGACGTCATTTTCGTCCCGCGTACTAGCTTCTACTTCTCACGAGAACGCGCCGGCCCCCTAGACCGAGTTAACCTCGGATATGTTGGTAGGTTTTCTTCAAATAAGAACAGTGGTCCTTCGCAGGGAAGCGGTGCAATAGGTTGGAACATCCCGTGTCTTGCAAAAGAAAGCATAATGGCCAGTAGAAACAGACTTGTGCGCAATGTCCTCACCACGGCGTCCCGAACGGCGCGCCGGGGACAGACCGATCGGGCCCTCCTCCAGGCACGAGGCATCCACGCAACACCGTCGCGTCGTACCGATGGCGTGTTCCGGGGTCTGACCGACGATCGACTACCCACGCCCTGGATCGAGGCCTTCAGAGCACAGCAATCGGGCAAGGGGACGGGCTCCGACGATGCGCTTCCGCGCGAACGCGACATGTCGCCGAAGAAGATGAGCGACAGCTACCACCGGGTGGTGCTTCCTCTCGGCCAAGACCCTTGGCTCTCTGACACCTACATCAACTCCTCCGGCCACATTCGGTACGCCATTGACCATGCGTTCGCAAAGCAAACCAGATGCGACAACTCGCTGACAATGTAACATTTAGGCTAGGAACGATCTTCATGGACTTGGACGCCCTCTCGGGCATTATTGTCTACAAGCACACAGGCCCGGGCGTCACGACCGTGACTGCAGCACTCGACCGTATCACGATAGCCCACCCGCTGACGGAGATTTGCGATTTGGAGTACAGCGGGCAAGTGACCTACGCCTCGGGGCGCTCCAGTCTCGAGATCACCTGCAAGGTAGCCAAAGCGCGACCCGAAGGCGAGCCCAGCAAGCCGGAAGACGTACTGCTCACGTGCACGTTCACCATGGTGGCCCTGGACTCGTCTACGAGGAAGCCGGTCAACGTCCCGCGCTTGGAGTATACCACGCCGGAAGAGGAGAAGATATTCAAAACGGGCGAGGCCAAGTCGTTGGCGAAGAAGGAGGCGCTCAAGACGTCGCTGCTGCAGACGGAGCCCAACGACGCCGAATCCGCTCTGGTTCACAAGATGTGGCTGCAGCAGGTCCAATACCACGACCCCAACGACGATCTCCGAAAGCCTGCCAACGTCGTCCCCATGGCCAAGACGCAGCTCTCCACGGCCGCCATCATGCAGCCCCAGTACAGGAACCGGCATCAGACCATGATCTTTGGCGGGTACCACTTGAAGCAGACCTTTGAGCTGGCTTTCTGCTGCGCGGCCAATTTCGGGCACGCCCGCCCTACCTTTGTGAGCGCGGATCCATGCACTTTCAGAAACCCGGTCCCGGTAGGTAGTGTACTATATCTGAAAGCCACGGTCGCGTATACCGATCCCCCTTGATAGAAGAGGACGGCAGCCAGCCGCAACAGCAAGATGCGAACAAGCCTGTGACGCGGGTGCATGTGCGCGTGGACAGCAAGGTGAGAGACGTGCAGCATGGTAACGCGAAACCGACGGGCCAGTTTAACTACACCTTTACCGTGCCCAGGGACATCAAGGTCCTGCCTCATACGTACCAGGAGTTCATGATGTACATTGACGCGCGGAGGAGAGTGCGGCTTGGAGACGTGCAGCTTCAGCAGGAGCAAACCGAGTCGCCGGCGAAGAAGAGACAGTTGGCCGATGACGCGAGTGTCACGGAGTAATGCGGTTAATAGGCAGAATAGTCACTTTAGATACTTGATCTGCCGAAGAGAATAGAATGCCAGCAAGCCCCTTTTTCAGTCATGACGGATAGTCATTTTGCGTTGGCGCGATCAGATGAAACCGCCCGCATCGCCTCCTTTTCTTGCTTTGGTAGTATGCAGGGAGGGACCCGGATGGGCGAGCCAGCAGCCAACAGCCAGCAGCATCCCGCATTCCCTTAAGTCGCAAAAATGCCCCACCCACCACCACAGCTACAGGTACAGCAGCCAACCCACTAATGCGACGCAGCTCAGCACACATGCAGCTTGGAGACAGTCAGCTGCCTGGACAAAGTATATCTGCATCTACATCATCATCCCCAGTCAACAACCACACAAACAAACAAATCTCCGGGCATTACACACCCTGCATCTGAGGAGGGCATTTCACATCCTTACCGGCCCTATTCAATAAGAGTGCCTGCCCGCTACACCGTCAAGATGGAGTACCCAGACGTGCCCGAGCACACCAACTCGCCCTCGCCGCCGCCGTCGCCCATCCTGGACCGCCCGGCCTCGCCCGAGCTGCCGCTGACCATGACGGCGTCGGCCGTCCTGACCGCGCTGCCGCGGGACGCCAGCTCCGCCCTCGCGAGCGCCGGCGACCAGCTCGAGCAGCCCGAGAAGGTGGTCGTGCGCTTCAAGGCCGTCGGGGCCGCGCCCCAGCTGTCGCGCGAGGTCCGCAAGATCACCGCCTCCCAGAAGTTCGAGGCCGTCGTCGCGCACCTGCGCAAGGCCCTCCGCGTCGCGCCCACCGAGGGGCTGTTCCTCTACGTCAATAGCGCGTTTGCGCCGGCGTTGGACGAGGTCGTCGGCAATCTCCACAGGGTATGTGCTGTGTATATCGTGGGTGTGAGATGACCTTCTTGCTATTAAGTAACTAACTTTGGGGAATATAGTGTTTCAAAGATTCTAGCGACCAACTGGTTGTGGCCTATTCTATGACGCCTGCTTTCGGATGAAATGGCTGCCTTAATACACAGCTCTTGGTCGATTGCTCAATCTCTATCTTGGCTCCTGGTATCCTGCGAACGCCTTCTAATGCTAACGCTAAATCATGCACCTACGCCCTTGGGGGAGAAATTGCTCCGGGAATTCTTTATCACTGCCCTTCACGCGGGCCCCCAACTGCCTGGCTGAATACCTCGAGCTCCTCCTTGGAGATCGGATAGGTATGCTCGGGCGCCGGGTAGGAGCGGGCCTTGACCTCTTCGTGGTATGCTGTTATCGCTTTGAGACTTTCGGCCCACACGTTTCCGTACTGCTTGACGAACTTGGGGAGGAACCGGCCAGGGGGAAGTTGCCAGTCATGTCGACTTGCACGAGAACTTGGCCAGAGCAGCCGTTCCCCGCGCCGATGCCGATGGTTGGGATGGAGAGCTTTTGGGTGACGATGCTGGCTACCTCGGCCGGCACGGCTTCGAGCACGGTCGCGAAGCTTCCGGCTTCTTGTACAGCGAGCGCATCTTCGAGCACCCTCATGGCGCCGTCGGCAGTCTTGCCCTGTACGCGGAAGCCTCCCAGGGAGTTTTGGCGCTGGGGGGTCAGACCGATATGGGCGAGCACGGGAATGCCGGCACGTGTGATTTTGGCGATGGTTGGTGCCATCTCCTTGCCGCCCTCTAGCTTGATGCCCTGCACGCGGCCCTCCTTGACAAAACGGATGGCTGTGTCTAGAGCCTGCTCAGGGGAGATTTCGTAGGAGCCCATGGGCAGGTCACCAATCTATTGATGCGTCAGCTTTCAAGTGTCTATTGGAGACCAGCATGAACCATGACTTACAGTGAAGGCTGCCTTGGTTGCCCGCGCAACAGAGCGGCAGTGCAGCAGCATTTCCTCGACCAGGACCTCGCTGGTGTCTTCCATACCTAGAGCAACCATGGCCAGGCTATCGCCGACCAGCACCATGTCCATGCCGGCAGCATCGGCCACGTGGGCGCTGGGGAAGTCGTGGGCAGTGATCATTGTAATGGGCTCATTCTTCTTGTACATGGACCGCAGTGTGCCCATGGTGACCTTCTTCCTTTGGGACGCGGACTGAGTCCCCAAGGGAGAGTGTGAGCTCCATCGATGCTGTTGCTGCTGCTGTTGGGAAAGGAGCGACGACAAGGGTCTAATAGTATTCAGGGGTGCGGATGGTCGGGTGCCCCGATATAAGGATAAGGCACATGACTTAAGGAGTTGGGAAGACATGCTCAATTCGCGATGCAAGTAGCCAAAAAGTAGTGTGCGATTTAACTGGCGATGAGCTTTTGAAGTTTGAAAGAGAGCGAGTCGTGTTTGCGGTTCTTTGGCGTGCAATTACCGGTTTTATTATTCGGTCATGATGGGATTTGCTGCGTACAATTGAGACTCATCACGGATACCTTTGGTGTTTTTTTCTTTGAACCCTTGCCTCAGTAGGTCAGGTACTTTAGGTACGTACCGATTCTACCGTTTCACCGACCGGCCGACCACTCAATCAACTGGATCCACTCAGGTCCGCCACTGACCGAGGTATTCGGGGTTCCAAGCGTTTGGGTTCAGCCTGCCGATCCCATCCCATCCTATCACATGAATTCGTCTGTACCTTTTCAGCGCTGCTGAATCAGCCGTAGTTCTTACTACTTCGCCAGTCTGATGTGAGATGGATTGTCTTGGTCTGGCCAATCTCCAGAAGCAGGCAGGGCCCGAGGGGCCACCAACGTACGGCTTGGTGAGCAACTGCAACAGTGCCGAGGGGCACAGTCTGGCAACGCAGAGAAGGAGAATCTTGGGCCATCCACCAAGCGAGCCGAGTCAATCTTATGTCTCATTTTTGAATGGGGAGCTGGTATATGTACTGATTCGAGCTTACTACATGCATATTCCATACAGGTTGAATTGATAAGGTTGGATGGCATTGCAAGACAGACAGCCTCAGTTCGGCTTGACAATAGCCCGCTTTCGCCCGCCTCCAGGCTGGCTTTTAGGGGGTAGCAGGCGAACGCGCATGCAGTCTCTAACCGCTCCAATCACAGCGATCAATATGCGGCACGGGTCTCTAAGCCAAAAGATGTCGGTCCAGATAGCAAGACGGAGCGCGTGCTCAGGTAAGCATTCATTTTACCGGCTGCGTTTGGCTGTCCCGAAACCCCGATGGCGGCGACTTCGAATAGCCTCATCTCGCTCCGTCGCCATGATCTGGACAATGTCCGCACCTTCTTGACCGGCCTTGTGACCGTCCACCATGCCACCGTGGCCTACGGCGGCGCGGGATCGTGGCCACTAAAGTCCGCCTTGTTCCATGGCGGGACGTCGCTGGCCCTCACGTCGCTCAACGTCTTCAACCAGTCCTTCTTCATGGGCCTCTTCTTCTGGATCTCCGGTCGTGTCTCGGCGCAATCGCTCTCCAAGACCCCGCCTTGGCCCTTCCTGAAGAACAAGCTCATCCGGCTCGGACTGCCGGCTGTTGTCTACACCGTGGCAGTTGCGCCGGCGGTGCGCCTGATGGCGCTGCCGCGATGGGATGCGACTTCGACGCAGGCGTGTCTGTCCAATTACTGGTTCGGGTTGAACGCGGTCCAGGGCCCCCTATGGTACAATGCGACGCTGCTGGTCTTTGATGCCGTGGCCGCCATCTGGGTAGTAGCAACAACCAAGAAGACCAGGGCTGAGAAGCAGGAGCCTTCGTCAGTGCCCGGGGTATCTGATGGCGATCGCCGGGGCAGCATGCGGATCCGTACGTACGAGAAGTTGAGCAAGCTGGGCTGGGTTGCAGTGGGCGTTGCCAGTGCTCTGGTCAGACTCCGTTATCCGGTAGGCAGGAGTCTTCCCCTCATCGCTCTGCAACCTGCATTCGGCTGCCAGTACGTCTTCGCCTATGGTCTGGGTTACCTGTCGTACGTATGGGAAGTGCCTCGAATGCTCGGGCCATTCGATCAGTTGGTAGTGGCTCGCGCGGCAGATGTGAAAGAGAAACCATCGACGTCGCAGCCAACAGCTCCCCGGATCGTCAGCCGTATCTCGCTCCCTACGGCCGTTGCAGTGGCAGTCTCGTCGATGACCTTGATCATCCTGCCGAGATATATCGATACGCCTGACGACTGGCGTGGGAGTGTATCGAGACAGGCATGGGGCGGCTGGAACCTGCCGGCGCTGATCTATGCGTTCTGGAACGAATTCGCATTCGTCACGCTTGGCCCTGTGATCATGGACTGGTTCGAGCGACGGTACAACAGGCCGTCATCTCCGTCTTCAGTCTGGAATGCGAGGTACTCGTATGCTGCCTTCCTCGTTCACACGCCGCTTCTTGTAGCGGGACAGATCATGGTAGAGAGGCTATTGGCCCCTTGCAAGAGCGTCGATATATGGGCGAATGCCCCGCCCTGGCTGTGGCAGACTGTCGGGCCCGTGGTTCTGGCTCTGGGCGTGGGGGTAGGTAGTTCGTGGGCGTCGTTCTGGCTGGGGAAGAAGCTGCTTGAATGGGTGCCGAGCTTGAAGACGATCATTTGACTGCTGTATGTACTGATTCGGTACGAATCAACAAGTGTCTACATTACCTTGCCTCCTTTTCTTTGTGGTCATGCAACTTCTAGCCTGTAGTGCGGGGTTGTTATACCAATGAATGGTCTGGGTTCGCTCGGCTTCTTGAAGCAATCGCCACAGGGGCACTCGCTTGTTATTCAGCATGGGACGCCGGGAATCAGCACACTCAAGCTGACACTCGCTCCCGCACTCGGGAGTCGGAAGACGTGGTGTCGTACCCTTTGCCAGTTCCAGCCAGTCTGGTGCATGCATCGTTTGTTAGGCTCAAGGTCCAAGTTTGTGTTGTCGATGGTTATACCATGGTGCACTGGAAGACCGGTTGTATGACGGTGCCAGCCAGTCAGGCGTGCTCACACTTGCGAATAGGCGATTGTCCAAAAGCCCCCCAGGCGCCTCTGGGCAGGGATTAGCGCGAACCGCTTCAGCGCTCAATGCAGTGGGCTTCGAAATGCCTACATTCCTACTTACGCAAGGTACATAAAGTACCGCCCACTTACAGGCACCTAATACCTACTGACATGCACCTCACTTCCCAGGCATGGAGATTGAAAATCCAGACTGGTCCTAAAATGGTATTCTGACTTGGTTCAAACTCATTCAAACATCTTTCAACAGATTGATCGTCCAACATGTATTCCAACGCCGATCACTCCAGCATCGGCGACGGTTGCGATGTCGCCGATGCCTATACTGTCGCTATGACTTACAAGCGGACCGCTGCCGATGAGGTCGCCGACACCAACATGCTTAAAGACAACCTGGCCGGAGCGGCTTTTGAAAATTGGCCCAATGAAGCTGGCGTGGGTATCGACGCGTTTTATTCATGATTTATTTTCGGTGGCATACTAACAAATATCCGCGTTCTTCTTGGCTAGTTCGAGGGCTTGGCCGAGCACCGTGGACCCGTCGAACTCCGAGTCAAGGGCAACATTCCAACCTGGGCTGCCGGCTCACTTTACCGCACTGGCCCCGGAGCCAGCAGCGTCGAAGACACCAAGACCGGCACCTTTCACATCTCGCATTGGTTCGATGGACTGGCCCACACCCACCGGTTCGACATTCTGGCGCCGGAAGGTGGCAGTTCGGCAGATCGTGGCACGGTTCGCGTGGTCTACTCCTCTCGCCTTCAGCCCGACACTTTTATCCAGCAGATCAAGGAGGGAGGTCGTATGCCGTGCAAGTCGTTTGCTCAACGCAGCGACCCTTGCGTCAGCATGTTCGGCAAATGCATGGCCATGTTCTACGGCCGCGGCCAGCTGCACACCAACATCGGCGTCACTGTCATGGCCAATATGCCCGGTTTCCAAGGCGCCGCCAGTGCCAACCGGACCAGCTCTCAGGGCCACCGTGCAGGCGCATCCAATCTCGTCATCGCCACGGACACGGATGTTTTTGCTCAGGCCGACCCCGACACCATGGAGGTGACGAGCTATGTTCACCAGGCTGCTCTGCACCCCGAACTCCGAGGCCCATCTGGACCTGCACATGGGATGCGGTGCCCAGAGACGGGCGATTACTTCAGTTTCAACCTCGAGCTTGGAATATCACCCACCTATCGTGTCTTCCAAGTCAGTGCCGCCACCGGCAAGACCACCATCTTGGCCAGATTTCAGTCGAAGCCCGCCTACATCCACAGCTTCTTTCTTTCCAAGAAGTATGTCATCATCTGCATCCCGGTTTCGCACTACCAATGGAACGGCGCCAAGATCCTCTGGGAGGGCACCTTGTTGGACGCCATGGCGCCGTTCGACGAGTCCGCAAAGTGCTGTTGGTTCATCGTGGACCGTCACCACGGAAAGGGGGTAGTTGCCCAATTCGCATCGCCTGCCGCCTTCTTCTTCCACACGACCAATGCGTTCGAAGATGAAGACACTGGCGACGTGATTTGTGAAGTGCTCCTGTATCCGAGCACATCCGTTATGAAAGGATTCTACTACGACGTGCTGTTGCAGCGCAACAACAAGGCCAGAGAGTTCTGGTGCGACAGCGCACGGAGCTCCGACTTGATCGGCGAACTCGTGCGCTACCGTTTCCCCTTCATCCAAGTTCGGTGCCAGTCAGGGCAAGCAGGCGGAGCTGCCGTCTCCGGAGGTCGTCCTCCAAGTCGCGGCACCACACATCGGAGACCTACCCACCATCAACGATGCCTATGCCTGCCGCAAGCATCGGTACATGTACAGTTTGCTCTGGCGCGGCCTGAGCACATTCTTCGACGGCATTGTCAAAGTGGACTGCGACACCAAAGACGTGCTGATCTGGTCGGGACCCCGGGGTCATTCACCGAGCGAGGCCATCTTTGTGCCCCGCCCGCCCGCCGAGATGGGAGAGCCCGTGGACGAGGATGACGGAGTCTTGCTCAGCGTTGTGCTGGATGGTGCGAACAAGACCAGCTACCTGCTCTGCTTGGATGCCAAGACGATGACCGAAACCGGAAGAGCGGAGTGCGAGTTCGCGATTGCCCACCACCTGCATGGCCAACATGTCAAAGGTAGGGGTTCGTGTTTGTGAGGTCTTACCTGACCTTTTGCTTACTTGAGATGGAATTCTAGGTTAGCGTGTCTCGGAGTCGTTGAGGATAACACCGAGCTAAGGTCGTTGCAACATGGCGAATACAGTACAAGACCAGATGGATTGTTGCAACTTGACTCGGCTCCGCAGAGGATAAAGCCGACCGTCAATCGCAAGAGTCCTCCTGATTTCCAAGGCCCTTTGAAGAGTTCCAAGGAGAGTGGAATTGAATGACGCCAAACAACTGGTGGCGGAGGAAAGGGACAAGGAGATAACTAGCGGCAGATCAAAAGAGGCTTGAATGGCAGGCTAGTCTAGAAGCAGTAATCCCAATCCCCGAATACATACATCTCCGATGTTACATGCGGCCCGTCGTCCACTGTAGAGTCCCCCGGAGGTAGGCCAATGGACCGGATCCTAGGTGAACCAAAGTCCGAATTGCTGTCGACGTCAATGACTATCATGCACTGCAATCACTTCCCATGTTGAAATGTATAAAGCCCCCGGGCCCTGTCCCAAGACAGACTGGGCCCTCATCCCTCGCCAAGCACTTAAATGTCAAGACAGCAACAGCTCTGATCCTTATCCATCAACATTTATTTACCTTTCAACTTCTTACTACTGTTCCTAACCACATTGTATCCTACATCTCCATATCCAGACATATAACGCCATGTCTCACGTCAAGAACGTCGCTATTGTTGGTGTAAGTCCGGACTGCACAGTAATCCACAACAAGATGATCTTGGACGCTGATCAACGCATAATAGGCCACTGGCACTGTGGGCTCCTACATCGTCGACGAACTGCTCAAGGCCGGCAAGCACCAAGTAACCGCCATTACCCGCCACGACAGCACCGCCCTCATCCCCGATGGCGTCCAGGTCGCCAAGGTGGACTACGCCGACCGCAACTCCCTCGTCGCCGCCATGCGGGGCCAGGATGTCCTGATCATCACCATGAGCGTCCAGGCCCCCAAGGAGGCGCAACTGAAATTGATCGACGCGGCCGCCGACGCCGGCGTGCCCTGGGTCCTGCCCAACGAGTGGGGGCTCGACCAGACCAACTTGCCGTTCGCCGACGAAGCCTTCATGGGGCCCCCGAGCCGCGCGGTGCGGAAGCACATCGAGGAGAGGGGCGTGAGCGGCTGGATCGGCGTCGTCTGTGGGTTTTGGTACGATTTCAGTCTGGGCGGCTCGCCTTCCCGCTACGGGTTCGATTTCGGCAACCGCTCGGTGATGTTGTTCGACGAGGGGACCCAGCCTATCAACACGACGACGTTTCCGCAGGTCGGGCGGGCTGTTGCGCGGCTGCTGGCCTTGCCGACGGAGAGAGAATCCGTGGGAGGGAGCGGGGGCAGGAAGGGATCTCTCGCGGATTTCCGCAACGGCTTCGTCTACATCTCGTCGTTCTGCGTCAGCCAGAGGGACATGCTGGAGAGCGCGCTGCGCGTCACGGGCACCCAGCTCGAGGACTGGAACATCAGCCACGAAGGGTCCGCTGAGCGCTACGCAAAGGGACTGCAGATGATGAAGGAGGGTAATCGGGTCGGGTTCGTCCAGGCTATGTACACGCGCACCTTCTTCCCTAATGACGATGGCGCCTATGAGAAGAGCCGGGGGCTTGACAATGAGTTGCTTAGTTTGCCGGTGGAGGATTTGGACGAGTTCACCGGGCTGGCAGTCGCTCGGAAGGGCGATAAGTACTAGTGGAAGAGGCAAGAGGCGTTGGATAGAAGGATTGTGAAGATATGTGATGGTAATGGGAGGCAATACGTAGAGGGGCTTTGATTCCACATCCTTCTAGATGCACGAATAATGGGACTGTCGTTTTACAGGTGGCGTTTTTAGACCGCTCGCGGCTGTGAAGTTATTCATTCACAGTAAACATAAATAAGCCAGGCATTGATGTTGCAAAAAAAAAAAAAAAAAAAAAAAAAAGTCCGAATGGTTCCGGGGCATTATCATTATGCATTCTTCCAGCAGCCGTGATGGGCTCCGCAAGGACCAGGCTACACGAATACGTTTCCCTATTCATCGTCTCAGTAAGACGGGAAGGTGAATAGGCGAGTATGCTTACAGCCGGTTATTCCTATTTCTGCCTTGGGAAGTTATCCAGGCCCAAAAGCAAGTCAGAAAAGCCCGCCGGGCCAGTCGAGACCTGAAACGCCAATGTCAACATTTTGCCGTGGCCCTTTCCGTCACCAAACGTCGAGGCAAAGGTTAACACGTCTTTACCAAACTCTGCTGCGGAGAGGATTTATCTCTAGAACCATCGAGTCAAATCCTTTTCGATGGCTGGCCAGGTATGAGCGATGCAAATCAATTCCAAATTGAGCACATGTAGAGGTAGTGCTAAGCAACGGGCCAGACGTAGAGTGACGGATCGGTGATTACCCAGAGCTCACATGCTACCTAAAACCTTACTATCAATGGAATCCTCCCTGGCCTGTAAAAATACGTTGAGGCATCAAGATACGACAATATCAAATTGTATCAGCTTGAGGTGTATGCCCAGTTCCACGAAAGGCTTCGTGGGAAGGCAAATACAAGTTTTGTCTCGTCCGAGATGGATGGCTCCTTTTCCCAACTCTTAGGTAGTGGCCTCGTTTTAATATATATGAGGCCTGGTCACATATGCGGCTCAGAGTTCCCGTGACAACCATTACCTTGGCAAAAGGCTTTCACCCCTGAGCTCAATAATTGCAACAGTTGATAAGATCATTAGCTGTTGCTTGAATTATGACTAGCCTTGTGCCTAGACATCAGTAGACAGAGCAAGGGATGCATGCCTCATCAGGAAGACTTATATAAATACGTCGAGAGGGAAGATAGTATGACGGGTCTACGGACCGCCTGCTCCTCTACAAGAATACACAGCGGCCTTGTGTTGCACACTGCACACCGACGCGGTTCCGGGTGAGTATTGCCGACAATAAAACATGTGATTATCAACACAGGGTCAGTATCTGCGGGTTGCACGCTGGTGGTCTTCGAACTGCCTCATGGCCGTGGCATTAGTCTGCAAAATCTCGGCCTCCCACTTTAGAGAGATATGTTTCAGTATCGCGGCTGGACCATCGCACGCTTCTTTAACAGTCAATTCTGCCAATCAACAAAGCTCCTCACCATCACCTGGCATTAGGGGGGGTGAAAGCTGAAACACGGACAGCTCAACGGGTGTCTTCATCCATCATGCGGCTTAACCTAATCAGTAATTGTGTCCAGGGTCTGTATATTACGCAGCCATTTGACAGCCTGAGTCTTGCCTATGTACGTGTGGGGAGGGATGCACGGCTAAATTGATACCACCCGTCTTTGGAGGTTATAGTCTCGTATTCCCCAACGCGGCCCCTGACTGGCTCAGAGGCACCAATGCCGTCTTGGCACTGCAAGGGTATCTCGTACTAGTAAGGACATACTCAACGGCCACATCCCGTGTTTGCTGTCAAAATCGCCTTTGGGGCTAAAGATAAAACGAGCTTTGGGTCAGTCATGTGCCTAGTTGGGCAGATTCGGGGCCATCCCGTCGAGAAAGGTCGATAAGTAAAGGCCAGATTTTGTAACCGAGATGCGGCAACAAATGTAAACGTCAAGTCAGGTGTGGAGGAAGAGTTAGACGGAACATGCCATTGCCGTTCTGCCTTTACGAAGAGGTCTTCCCATGTGGTTGACTTCCCAAGTCCCAACTCTGTAGCAACATGAACAGATCCAGTTTGCATTATTTTCTCTTCAACTAGGGATTGGGCAAGTCTCGAATTTGCACCGCACCAAACCGATTCACATGTAGAGGCGAGGGAACGGCCGTTTTCATCAAGTAGTATGGTCAACATGGGAGCTGATCTGCCTCCTTACACAACGCAGCAATCGCCTATAGCAAGACACGCACACGGGATACAAGATGATATGAACAACGAGCTAGTGAGCATATCCTCAGCAAGGCCCAAGGCATGGCTAACAAATCGCAAGGGGGACAGTAGGGCTGCCATCGGCGCATTCTCCGGGATCATGATCACGCACGTCATCTGTACCATTTTCCTAATGCTGCGAATAGCTTCAAGACTTCGCTGCCTACGAAGGTGGTTCGTCGACGATACATTGATGGTCATCTCCTGGATCTGGTCGACCGGGATCTGCACCGTCTACAGTCTCGCACTCCACCTGCCATCGCCTATAGATGTCATGCACAAGAGCCCAATAGTGACGTACCTATTGCGGACGTACCTGGGCCTCATCCTCTATCAGTTGGCGTTGTGCTTTGCAAAATTGTCCATCGGGTCGTTTTACCTACGCATGTTCAAGAGCAAGCCGGCCATGACAGCATTGACGTGGGCCACCATGGGTTTGATCATCGGGCTGGCGATACCCTTGACGGCTATGAGCAGTCTACAATGCTATCCCGAGGATGGACAAGTGTTCGGACGGCCAATGGCCTGTGTCGGGTTCACCCCACTGCTCATCATTAGTTCCTCGACGCACACGGCCACCGATGCCTGGCTGATCATCATGATCTTGCCCACGATCTCCAGGCTGGGGCTGCCCCTACGACGGAAAATCGCCATATCCGCTGTCCTATCCCTTGGAATCTTCGAGATGGCCGCGAGCATGATACGCCTACAGCTCAGCCTACACAAGAACTTCAGCCCTTCCGCCGGCAACCAAGCTTCCAATACGCTGGCGTTCTTCTGCACGACGGTCCTCGAGTGCGACACGGCCATCATCTGCGCCAGCGTGCCGATGGTACGGCCCATCTTGTCCAGGATCTGGCCTTCCGTGTTCCCCGAGCCGCGTCGCAGCACCGGCAGCTTCAACCTCACGGTGGTGAGCTTCCACGGCTACCCCTGGCAAGACCACCCCGCGAGTCCCCGGAACCGTCACAGCAGCAGCAACAACAACAACAACGACGACATTAGCAGCCCCACCATGACCGACGCGCGACACAGCAAGACGAAGCGACCTTCGAAGATTCTTTCACCCGAGGACGCCATCTCCGGCACAGCCGCCGCCACCACGGCCATTTCCAATAGAGGCTCACGACAATCCAATCGCCGCACCCCGACGCCCCTGAGCCTCAAGAGCTTCATGAACTCGCCCCGGCCGTACCAGGGCCTGGGACTGACGGGGCCGGACACCAAGCCGATCCTGAGCACGCACAGCGAGGACAGCCTCGGGGAACTGACGCGGTACTCGGACAACTTCCGGCGGTGGGGGACGCCGGACCTGAGCCTGACGCTGGGCGGGAAAGACCCCCTGAGTCTATGGGGCGTCGGCGGCAGTGGCGGCGGCGGATCGCCACAGCTACCACCACAACAACACCAAAGATCGTCCTTTGGGCAGCGCGAGAGCGGGCAGTCGTCGGTCGGCGGAGGGCGGCCCGGGTTTGTGCGGCGGCCCTTCCGGAGCAGCCAGGAGAGCTTCATGTCGCCGTCGGACCCGGCGAGCCCGCGCACGCTGATCCCGAACCTGGGGTCGGGTCACGATACGTACGGGACGCGCCGGCAGAGCATCGATCTGGGCACGCGGCCGGAGAGGCCCTGGGTGGCCGATGGGAGACCTGCCACAAGGGACTAGGCCAAAATATCATAGCCTGCCAGCGTCTTTCTTCCTCGTTTCCGCTTGGTGGTTTCAGACCGCGCTTGACGTGTGGCGGACGAGATCAATCCTAGGAGTGCCATTGCCCCTTACTCATGAACAACACATGTACCCCATCCAGTGTACTTATACCCATCTCCTTAAAGCCCCTCGGAACAGAGATACGTCCTAGAGGCTGCTTCTCAGTACAGACAACACCATTAATAGTTAGATACACACGTCTAGATAAATATAAGTTGTTCAGTCAAGTTCGCATGACGGTTACGGACGAATGTGCCGGAAAGAAGAGCTGATTTGCCGGTTATTTGTGCAATGTCTCCTCAGGTTTTGCTAGAATTTGGACACGAGTTCTGACCGGCGCCAGGCCACGGACTCCAAGACAACACCCGAGGAAAACTATTGCCATACACAAGATCAATGTTGGAAATCCTTTTGTAGGTTGAGGTGCCACAGAACCCGTAGTCTCATTAGAAGCGGCGAGATGCAAACTCGCACAAGTTGTTCCAAGTCTCGCCAGGTCGTGGTGTCAGATGATATACAGATAATTATACTTATACACAGTTCCTCTTTTTTCGTCTATCCCAATGACACATGAATTCCATAATGCCCATGCCAAATAACGCCAGGCCATGCCAGTCGAGTGAAGATGTGTCGTCAGGGTTCCGAAGCAGCGAGGATTTCCGCTCCAGCCCATATTTGCTGCTGCGCAGCTTTGTGTATTTTTATTTTTATTTTGTTCATTTACAACCGCATTGAACGGCTGTCGAGTCTCGCGCCGCAGGGACTATCGGTCCTTGTACACCTTGGGTTTGAACCCCTCTTTGACCTCGGCTTCTTGTGCTGCTTTCTCCATGGCCGGCCGCACTTCGGATTCGATCCGTTCCCTGGCTCGTAGCACCTTGCTCTGGAGGTAGAAGCTTCCGCCCTTCTGGGGGTCGTTGGCGTCGAATAAGCGCTTGAAGCGGTCCATGACTTCCTCGATGTTCGCCTTGCCTCCCTGCGGCGGCTTGACGTTGAGGATCTTGCAGGCCTCGTCGAGCGTCATGCCGGTGCCCATGGACGTGCGGCCGGTGCCGTTCGGGTTCAGCTTCGCCTGGGACCGCGCATAGTTGGACGAGGCTTGGGCTTGCTTGAAGGCTTCGGAGAAGGCGCGGCCGAGGACGCGCGAGCCGACGATGACGACTTGTGTTATAAGACGATGCGCCTGTGGGTTCGTCTCGTTAGACCAAAGCCCGGAATCACATGCGCCGGCACTCGAGTGAACCTTACCATGCTGAAAGAAAAAAAAGACTGCCGATCAACAACCGGGAGCAGCTGGATAGTGGATGGTGCAGCGGCCAATGCCCGTGGCGAAACTGCACACGCGCAAATTGATGTCTCGTCGGAAGGGGATGAGAGGTTGCCCTCGAAATTGCCTCTAGCAGTATGCAAGCAGCTCGCAGCCTCTATCGATGGGAATGCGCTGGGAAAGGTTCCGAACCGGCAGCGACAGGGAAGTTTTTAGTCGGTCGGAAAAATCGCCATGCCCGATGGCGTTCCTGTCAATCCCTTTACCCGCAAAGTCTCGCATTCCCCGGGTTATGCCGTTAGCGGGGTAATTTATGCAGCAAACCAAAGCCAGACCCAGACCAGAGATGATGCCAGCTCACGGAAAGCACGGACGTTTTCAGCCGCCCGGTTAGTGGAGGGAGGGTGAAGCTTAGCGGAAGCTTTAGATTGAAGGTAGCCTGGAACTTTGGATTCTGGACTCTGGTGAAGCCAGATTGATTGTACCAGACAAACGCCATCTCCAGTCACTGCGTCGCCCCGTCTTCGTATCTTTGACAGACCTTCTCTTCTGTGTTATTTCTTATCGCCCTTCATTTGCCAACCGCTTTTTTTTCTATTGTTCGAACTCGCGTACGCTTCCTGCCTCCCCAGGGGCATCTCCTCGACCACAAAACCTCCAAATTGATGCGATCCGTCCGTCAGAAACAATGTCCTACAATTACGGCGCCCCTCCGCCCAATCAGTTCGGCGCCGGAGCAGGCGGCGCAGCTCAGAACCTGCAGTTCTACCCTTCGTCGTACTCGCCAGGAATACAGGGCCATGCGACAGCGCAGCCGTCGGGATATGGATATGGTGCACCAGGGGGCACCCCAAGCTTTGGGGGCTTCGGCGGTGCAAGTGCCCCTGGTGTCAGCGGACGAATGGGCGAGCAAGGAGGGCTTCGAACCGGCTGGCTCGCTGCGTTCTCGACCGAAGGATACGAAAACGAACCCCCGCTGCTGGAGGAGCTGGGCGTCAACTTCGGCCACATTCAGAGAAAGGTACGTCATGCGCCATCATCTTTCTGCCTCGTCACTTTTTTCCCTTTACAAGGCGGTACTAACGACTGGTCTATAGACACTCGCGGTCCTCAACCCCATCGCCCGGATAGATCAGCACATCATGGACGACTCCGACCTCGCCGGCCCAATTCTCTTCTTCTTCCTATTCGGCACCTTCCTGCTGGTGAGCGGCAAGGTTCATTTCGGCTACATTTACGGTCTGGCCCTGATGGGCTCCTTGGCACTACACACCATCCTCTCGCTCATGTCGCCTGATGGTTCAACAGCTTCTCCCGCGCCTGTTCCGGCCTATTCTTCCGCGGAGGGTTACCCGGGGGATACATCGTCGGGGGTGGACGGAAAGGATCACTTGAGCTCGACTCTCACCTTCCCGAGAAGTGCAAGCGTTCTTGGCTACTGCCTGCTGCCTCTGGTGGCCACCAGCCTGATCGGTATCGTGATGCCTATGGACACCCCGTTCGGCTATGTGTTGACCCTTTTTGCCATTGTGTGGTGTACGACCAGCTCGAGTGGCATGTTCTGCGCAGTCGGGCGCATGAGCAGCATGCGCTTCTTGGTCGCCTACCCCCTGTTTCTGTTTTATGTAGGATTCGGTATCATGGGCATCTTCAGCAGCCGCGGCAGCGGCACTCTGGGCAAGGCGACCGGTGTCTCATAAATCGGGCCTTCGCAGGCACCTCACGGCCTCGACAAACCATCTGGATTTGGCCGATTGCATATGCTCGATAGAACGTTAGACTCGGGTCCAAGGGACGAATTGGAAGCCGTTCCTTTTGGGTGGTATCAGGCTCGGGGGAAATGGCACGGCGTTGGAGGTTGATCAGCACGGCTGGCGTTCGCTGCTGGAATTGATGTGACGAGACGATGGAAAAAAAAACTAATGGACGGAAGATCTTATTCAGCTGATGCTGCCTAATCCGGTAGACAACTCCGATTTTGGCAGAACCGAGGGCCGCTACCCGCGAATCGTGACTTGGGGCTTACTGACAGGCCTTTTGTCGGGTTTCCTGGCTACCTACCGAGATGATACTGTGTACCAACGCAACCAAGCGACTGGGTTGTGCCGGCTGTGTTACCCCAACACTGCGCGCCTCATGCGAAGAACTGCTTTCTTTAAAGGAAACCATCTCCGAGGAGAGGTGACATTGCCGAACAGGTTGGTGCGACCGGCGGCGGCTGGGTCTGCAACACGTCGCGTTGGTTCTACAATATGAGTTTATATATTGCGGCCCGACGGGTTGGTGCAAGTCGACCATCCGCCTGGCCGATCCGATTGGACATGGAGACGGTGATGTGTCCATGTGTCCATGTGTCCATGCACCATAGTGCCCATTTCAGCAAATAGGGCTACGGGTACTTGTGTCATCCTGCGATGCTACACCGTCTATTGTCTGACAGGTTGCTCCGGGACCGCGACTGATTGACGGGATTCCGGGCATCTTCTGGGCACTTTATGAAAGCGAAACGCGAGCGAATGTATCCATAGCGGATGTGTTCAAGGCCAAGAATACTGTAACCCAATGTGACATCATAAGATTTACCACTTGCGCTGAGTCTGAGTTCCATCTACGGGGAGGCCATGTAACAATACCAACACCCCGAGGCGTAGGTATGTTCCAAGGCGACACCGAACCAATCCGGTCACGAGACCAGAGATGACGACTGAAGTCATAGGCAGTATTTGGCCCTGATCCAATTAGCCCTCGGTTCCGGGGGTAGTTGTGGTTGGGGAAGCAGGGGTTCTGTTCGTCAGCGCATTCGATCTAGGGCTGACTGACTCTGGTTGCGTTGCCTGCCGATGCTGGGACGGGTGGGGGCTATGTCACGATCTTACTACAAGTGCACACGCGCCTGTTTTTCTTTTGGCCTGGAAGGATTCGAACCCCCCTCCCCGTACACATAATTAGGCAAGCAATGCAGTCTTTGTTTTACCCAAATCCCAAGACGGGAGCCTGCAGACGCCTCGAGACATATTGATTGGCGGATAACGGCCTGCCCGTTACGGTTTACGAATGGAGGCACGGCGCAGCTGGAGCGAAGCGTCAGATGCTGACTGTGTGTGACCCGCCGCGCCCGCCGCGTCCGCCTTTTCACCCTGGGACCCAAGGCGCCAGCGTATGGTCTAGTCGGTATGCCGTACAGACTATCAGCCCTACAAAAGTGGGAATGCGCCGAGATAAGGAGCAGGCACCAGGGGGGGTGCGTTCTAGAAGGCCAACCCACAGTCCTACACAGACTGGTGAAGAAGGGCCCTCCTTACGACAGGGATTGGTCGGCCGGGTTTCGCTAGGTTTCGCTGGCTGCTCCGCCCTGCTGGGAAGTTGCAATGATATTGTCAGCATGGCAGCCAGCAGCATCGCATCGGCAGGATGACTCGTCGTCTTGGGTTTCGGTCAGCACTGAGCCACCCAACACCCCGTCGTTTACGCTGGTCCTGTCCTGCCTGGGGCCAGAGCCACTCAGGAGGCGCCGTTACGTCTTGCTGCGTACGATATTGGTCTTCTGTAGGGACGCTTCCGGTATGTACGTTGGCCGCAAAGAGGAAAGTGGTAGAAAGGGGGTGGGAGTAATGTAGGACACTCCTCTCCTCGGGTCCACAGGCCGGTTGATGAGAGGCAGAGAGCGGGAGTCACCGTGCCGATGGTTATTCTATAAAGGGGTCCGTTTCTCACCCCGATCCAATTCGTTGGCAAGCAAACAGACCATCAGCTATAACCTCTCACCCACTAGAATCTATCTTATATCACCTCATACAAAAAGGCTTCTTACGAGAGAGAGAGAGAAAGATAGATAGAGTGGTGATCACACACACTCAACATGACCCGACTGACTCAGCTTGTTGGGCTCCTCGCCGTCTCCTCCTCGCTCATTTCACCCCTCGTTGCAGCCCAGGTCGACGGGTCTCGTGTTATCGATGCATCTGTCAACACTAGACAGGTTGACGGTTCCCGACTCTCTGATATCACCGTCGATTCCAGACAAGTTGATGGCTCTCGCATCCCTGATACCACCATAAACTCCAGACAGGTCGATGGCTCGCGTATCATTGATACCACAGTCGATTCCAGGCAAGTCGACGGTTCCCGAGTTTCTGATGTTGCCATCGACGCCAGGCAAGTCGACGGCTCGCGCATCATTGATACCACAGTCGACTCCCGACAGGTTGATGGGTCTCGTATCATCGACTCGACCGTCGACTCCAGACAAGTTGATGGGTCTCGCATTGCCGATGCCGAAATAAACGCTCGACAGGTCGACGGATCACGTGTTGCGGAGGGCGAAAGCATCGGCTCCAGACAAGTTGACGGCTCTCGAGTTATTACCGAGGCGAACGTCGATGCTCGACAGGTCGATGGCTCTCGAGTTTCGGGCGAGCCGACCATTGGTTCTCGACAGGTCGATGGCTCTCGAGTTTCGGGCGAGCCGACCATTGGTTCTCGACAGGTCGACGGATCGCGTATTGCGGTTGATGACAGCCTTGATACTAGACAAGTGGACGGATCTCGCGTAACCGAAGGCGAAGGAGTCAACTCTAGACAAGTAGATGGATCCCGCATTGCCGAGGCCGACATCGATGCCCGGCAAGTCGATGGCTCTTCCATCACCGACGGCGATAACATTAGTGCCAGACAGGTGGATGGGTCTCGCGTTGGAGACAATGAAGGCGTCCACTCCAGACAAGTCGACGGATCTCGGGTTATTGCGGAAGCCGACATCAACGCCCGACAGGTTGATGGCTCTCGCGTTGGAAATTCGGAAGGCGTCAGCTCCAGACAAGTTGATGGATCTCGGGTCATTAGTGATGCCGGTGTCCAAGCAAGACAGGTTGATGGCAGTCGTGTCGTGAATGGCGAGGGTATCAACGCCAGGGACAGTCAAGTTGTTGAGGCAGGCAATGGTTTGCAGCTCCGAATCATGCCCCTTGGCGCGTCGATGACCTTGGGCTTGCAGTCCGCGGACAGCAACGGGTACCGAAAGACAACCCACGACCGCCTTGTCTCCGACGGATGGTCAGTTGAGATGGTTGGTTTCAGGGCGAACGGCACCATGGCCGAGAACGTAAGTCGTATCCCCACCATCGATCCTTTTGCTGCCGATGAGACTAATATGGTTTTGCTTCACAGAGCCACGAGGGTTGGCCGGCCTACACCGTCGATCAAGTGCACGGAAAGTTCAGCCAGGCCAAGGGCATGAAGCCCAACGTGGTCCTCCTCAACGCCGGCACCAATGATTGCTTTTTCAACGTCGACCCCGCCGGCGCGGGCAAGCGCCTCACCTCGCTGATCGACGACATCTTCGTCTCGATCCCGGGCGTCACCGTCATCATGTCAACCCTGCTGCCGAGCCGCCACGACGCCGACTGCGTCGCCGATCTGAGCGAACAGTACCGCGCCGTCTTCGCGAGCTACGAGAAGCAGAAGCGCCGGGTGGCGCTGGCCGATATCGACAAGGAGCTCGACATCAGGTACCTCAGCCCGGATGGCATCCACCCGGGCGACGAGGGCTACGTGGTCATTGGCGGCCTCTTCTACGACGCCGTCAAGAAGGCCCGGGGCCATATCCAGGAGCCTCTTTGAGCCACAAAGGCCGTCTTCTGTTCCCTTACTCGATTGAGATTTCATTGACCACCATATTTGAGATGCGTGGAAGGAAAGCGGATGCGTCAAGCAACTAGAAGTAAACGTCTTCACGGACGACTGATTGGGTTTTCTCTCTTCCAATCATGATGATACTCCTTTTATATAGATTACTCAAGGTTTACCTCTGTTTTGCAACACTGCGTCTTAGTGTTTGGTGATTCCTCGAGTGACTGGCTCAAAGTAGTGCATAGGTAGAATACTTACTCAATCTCACGCGCCAGGATTTGGTAAGGTCCCAAGAGCTTTGGCTTTCAGGCGAGAGGCTTCCAAACCACACGCGTCACCCTCCAACCTGGAAATACCTTACTCACGTCAGTCGCTTCCACCAGAATGGAATGCGGGCGCTTGTGTAGGGGATGGGATGACGGAAGCAGCCACCAGGTGCCATACGAAGCAAATCTGCCGTGGGCGTCAGGGTTCACAAGTCAGCCCTACCACCCTGCCCGCTCCTTCGGCTTTGGTGGTGTAGGGATCTAGTAAGCCACCTGTATCAAAGTCCCCAATAAGACGGCACGCACACTGGACCGGCAGAAGAAACAAGCATTTCCATAAATAGGAAACCGGTTAGGGCTGACTCGAGCATAATACTAGATGAAAGAAACAAGCGAGTTCTGTGGCGCGTACTGTACGTTGGTATTGAGCCCTCCGAACGGATTGATGAATGCTGGGCAGTTGTTTGAAGTCAAAGAACAGCCGAGATGCCTGGGATCTTCATGTCAAGCACCCTGTTTGAGCGGACCAGTTTGCTGGGCGGCAGGCCTGTAGCCAAGGGCGGAGGTAACGTTGAACCCCGGAACGTACAGTGGAGTGTGCTACACACACCCCGCTTCCGACTGACTCTGCCATCTGCCTAACTGGTTTAGTGGGGGCACTCAGAAATTCGGACACTCTTCTTTTATTCTGGAACTGTCCGAAGTCACAGCTGATGACTACCTACAGACCCATCACGACATATTGGCTAAGCTCGACTTGTTTGCTCTTATTCGCTGAGCGCTATCTCCAGACTTTGCTCAAATCCAAGGCAACTCCATGGAGGCGGACTTGGAGGGTTCGCCTGAAGCCCCCGCCAAGAAGGCGCCTGCTGAGCCTTCTCCCCCCACCCCGACAAGTAAACGTCGCTACCGGTCTTACAATGCCGAAGATGTCCAGCGAGCTATCCAGGCCGTACGCCACGACGGCATGTCACTACGAAAATCTGCCATCTTGTTCAATGTCCCCAAGACCTCTCTGGCCGACAGACTGGGGGAAGATCGTCCCAGCCCTCCCCCGTTGATCAGCCATCAGCCCGGAGGGCGACGACGAGTCTACACCCGTTTCACTTGGACCGAAGACGATGTGGCCAAAGCCATGCTTGCCATAGAGGCCGGTACGGGAACTTCCCAAGCTGCCAAGCAGTTCGGTGTTCCTTTCACCATACTCAATGCGAGAATTCGGGGCCACCAGCCCAGAGTCTTGAAGAAAGAGACGGCGAAGCTGACGATGAACCAGGAGCAGCTCCTGGCGCAATGGGCAGGCGCCCAATGTGAACTTGGCTTTCCTCCGTCAAAGGAAGAGATCTACGACCTAGCCAACAGGGTAATGCAGAAGAACGGGGCCGATAAGAGCCTCGGCAGGCAATGGGTTGCGCATTGGCTGCGAAGGAATCCTCACATCAGGGTCCGTGGTGCTGAGAGCGCCGAGTCACAGAACTCGTCGTTTACTACGGCTGTCTTTGAAGCTCCGATACAGGCAACCACTGACGTTCATGGAGACGCTGGAGACATGGTCGACGCGCCGGCAACTTGATCGATTAACTGTACTTGCATCATGGCTAATATATCTCTTTGTGGTCTGGTCCCCAGCTCCTGCCCCCTCGGCACGACCTGCGTGACGGACAGGTCACGCTCAGCACCGTTGCTCGCATTTTCGAACCTACTTCAGACTGGCAGAAGTCTCCTCTGACTTTCAAGGAGACACGTACTCACAAGCCTCCAGACCCTTATTGCCTCTTGGGTTCTCAACAACTTCTCCCCGTCATCATCTGGAAACAATACGCGACTGCGCAATATCCGGCAGAAGCTCATGCCTGGGCGGCTGATTGGACTTGCTTGAACTCAATCTGGACTGTAGGATCCGGGGCCTCGTGGGACCCTTGGATGAGACGCGGATACCTTTCCGTCGCGCCATTCGGCATTCTCATGTCATATCGAAGCAGAATGTGGATCATGATCAGTTTGATCTCGTTTGCGGCAAAGAATCGACCGGGGCTACACACTCATTAGCAGGCCTCTCCGAGCTGTCCGTGCTGGCAACTTACCAAGCATGTTTGCCATAGCCGAAGCCCATGTTCTCCTTCGTCACCGTCACGTACTGGTACTGCTCCCGGGTCTTATAGTTGATGGGGTCCGGCTTTGTCGCATTGCGCAGATCGTGGAAGCGATGCGGGTCGAAAACACCTGGCTCGGGGTACAGTTTGGGGTCGTGATTGACCGGACCTATTGCTGTTTCGATAAACATGCCAGCGGGGATCTGCGTCCCGTCTTTCAACGTGACTGGCTTGGCGATGTAGCGCGGGAACCGGGCTGCGCATCCGACTGTCAGCAACAACTCCAACCTTGGGGGTGCGGCAGAAACCTACATTGAGAAATCGGGTTCCATCGCTGCGATTCTCGCATCACACTGTCTAGCAGCTTCATCTCATAAAGTGCCTGGGTCGTTAGAACCCCGTCGTGATTTTTTAGTACTTGCTTGATCTCGGCCCGGAGCTCATCGACCGTGTCAGGCCGAATCACAATGTCGCATAGCAGGTCGGCCACGGCCATCGTTGTCGTGTGGATGGCAGCCATGCTGAGGTCTAGTTGCAACTCCGCCAGGCGAGCATCACTGACTCCGTAGGATTCGGCCTTGTTCATCATCCACTGGAGCATGTCGTCTGGGAGGTCGCTACCATTCCTCATCGCTTCTTTTCTTTCCTGAATGACCGGGGCCAAGAAGGCTCTGGCCTTACGGCGATGCTCAGACAAGGTTTTGAGCTCAGGTATGAAGAACTGCACGATTGGCTTCAGATATTGGTTCCAGGCCTTGATCTTACTGACGGCCCTGAACACGTCGACGGTGTACATCGTACTGGCATAGATGTATTCCTCGCGTCGACATAGATCGGGTCCCAAGAAGACGCGCCCTGATACAATAGCCACGACACGAAGAATCTGGTTGAATGGCATTTGCGAAGTCCAGTCGTCGCAAGGGCCCAGCTCCTCGCGGACTGTCCGCTCTACCTCCGCGGCCAATTCGGGATTGATCCGATCTGCGAGGACACTTTAGCATAACTTGGGGCCCAGAGGAACCCACGGATACTCACTCAGGCTTCTCGTGAGGTCGGAACGGACCATGTGGGCCGCGAATGCGGAATTTTCGCCATCCAGACTTGTGTATTTTGTCTCGATTTCCTGGGGGAAAGTCAGCATCGCTCGCTACTCAGGACGGTCCGAACGGCGTACTTTACTCAGTCCTATAATGTTGTTGACAACATTATCCGGCATGCCCCTCAACTCTTCCAGTGCTTCCAGAGGCACGACAATGCGCTCTCCTACGTCGTGTCAGCGAGTTATATGACGTAGTTTCTGGCTTCTTACCATTCAGGGTCGTCATCCGATATGCCTGGTGCCTGAAGATCTCATATCCCTTCTGGTACAGCTTCGCAGCATTCGTCATATATTCCTTGCGGCGTTGTGCAGCATTACCATAGCCCGCGCCAAGCAGGGGCAGGGTGCTCTTTTCGTTCCAAAGACTGGACACCGCATAGACCACAATTGTGAAGAGAGCTACCGAGACCAACGCCGGGAGGCGGTCTGAGAGGACATGCGATAGCTGTTCTATCTCCATGGCGACACGTTGGGGGAGGGAACTGAACTCGTAAACTGCGTCTGTATCGAAGTTGTCACTAGAAGGACTTTCACAGTTCAGGGGATTCAGACTGGGGCATCGGGTATTTCTATTTAATGGAACCACCTCTTTTCTCGTTCTCCACGATATTCCATCGGGAAATATGGAACACCCCGAACCCGAATTATGCAGTGTCTCAGTACGCAGGTCCCCTTCCAAAGTCTTTTCCATCCCCCTTTGTTGCCAAGATTCTCGACGCAGCTGTCCACCAGCTGTTTCTATACCGTAAAAGACCGAATATAAAAAAACGGCATGGGACAGGGATTACTTACCCAATCAAAGTATGCGACCAGGGATGCCTACCGTCCAATACCGACAAGCAACAAAGCGCCAGCTGACAGGATGATCTTGGCAACAAGGGGCGTGAATAAGACTTTTGAAGATCTTCGTATAATCGTCAGATTCTCGAACGGATATCTCGGACTCGACACTAGATTATGTAAATGTGGGCGGCTCGGGGCCACGCCAGGCAGGGATGGGAATTAGGAAGCAACGCTCCGCAATGCTGTGCCAGGGGATCTTCAACTTTCAACCAATCACCTTGCCGACTAGTTTATGATCTACGGATATATATGGCTCGATATACTACGTAGGGGGGGGTGTCACACACATCAAAAGCAATTACAAACCAGCACCTAGTTGGTTTATCTGCCGGACGGATGTGCAACAGCCGGTGTTAGTGGATTTAGCTGGATATTTGGTTGGCTCTGGAGGGTCGGTTCATTGCTTCTGGCATACTCATACCACGCAAACACAACGCCACGACTTGGACGAATGGGGGTGTTCTTGACCTGATCATCCAATTGTTCCCATCATGCTACTGGCCTTTCACGAAGGGGCTGGCTCGTCAGGCGATGTTGATCGTCAAGCCGGCACGCAAGCGAGCGCTGCAGGTGGGGCTGTGCTGGTGTAGCCAATGACTCTGGGGTAGCACCGTCAGCATCTCAAACGTGCACCAGCCCGTTCAAAAACGTCGATGGACGATCACCCTCCGAGGTATGGCGGGGGTAGATACCCCAGGTTGGCATGTGATTGGATCTGTTGGGGATGGAAGCAATACCCGGTTCGGCAATATACTCGAGGGTGCATGTTTCCGCCATCAGGAGAATTGAAGCACAGGTGTCATTATCCAGTGTGTATACCGTATAGTAAACTTCACCTCCAAGCTGGGCGGTTCAGAAGAGTTCGCACATTCTTTGCGATCGTCTGATTATTTCTTCATCCAACGGCTGAGCGTTAGGTTTGGGTTGCAGCTATTGAGAAACAATGGATCGTACCGATGGCGAGGGGGCGCAAGCGACTTTACTCGACCTTGACCCAAACATCTCACTTGCGTTTCTCGGGAAGGCATCTGCCCTGGGTGGAAAGCCGGCGCCTGTCCACGTCTCCAGGGAACAGCTTGTACTCGTCCACAATGCCGAGTTGACGAAGCTGGGGGAAACAGCAAGGGGCCAAGACCGGTCAAGAAGATATCGCTGTCTCTGGCCTACCCGCCTTCAACGGAGCCGCTCTTGGGTCTCGAAAAGGTGAATATATACATGTTCTGGGTACTGTAACCGAGGGCAGATGTACTAACTTTTGTTGAGCTCTACCTGAAAGACTTGCTTGTGGAGATGCACCATGAGGGTAAGGTCTTGGTGCTGAGGACGATCACAGAACGTTACCTAGGGGCTGGCGTCGTGGCCATCGTGGAGGATGAGAGAGGCGACGCGAATAAGCTGGCGATCTACAATCAAACCGAAGCCTCGACTCTGTCCGCTCTACCGGAAGGTTCCGTCGTGGCGATCAAGGAGCCTTACTACCAGTTCAACGGCGATGGCGATTTCATGATCTGCGTCGATCATCCATCTGACATCGTATTATTAGATGATAGACATCCGTTGGTACCAGGGGCTTTTCGCAGAGCAAGCAACAGGGATGGCGAGGCGACGCCAGCTGCATGGGTGAAAAAGGGGGACATGTCGTTCATCGGCAGTGACTTCACAGAGGCTTTGAGATGGTAAGTTAGCTGAATTAACCTGCTGGTGAGATAACTATTTCCGGACGCTTACGAAGTTTACAGTTACACCAGAGCATTGGACCTAATGCCCAAAGGGGACGAGGCCGCCATAACGAGCGTATTAGGCAAGAGGGCGCGGATTCATTTGTCGCTGAAATGCTATGATGACGCCATTGCCGACGCCTTGGCGTCACGAAACGGCAGTAAGAACGATTGGAGAGCATCTTTGGTGGCTGCAAAGTCGTGCAACCAGCTCCAGCGGTTCGGGGAGAGCTTGCAGCATCTCGAATCGGGCATCGCGAAAAGCCCGTCCGAAGCGGTCCTCAAGAAGGAGCGTGACAGGTGCCAGGCCCGACTTCTTGAAGCAGAGCAAGGCCGCTTCGACTTCCGTGCACTGTCTGCGGCCGTCAACCGCCGAAACGTCCACCTGGACGCCGCGAGTTTCCTGCGCAAGACCGAGGTGCGCGACTCGGCCATCCACGGCCGCGGCTTGTTCGCGACACGCGACATCAAAGTCGGCGAGCTCATCTTCTGTGAGAAGGCCGTTTGTCTCCCCAACGAGTACAACGTCCAACACAACGGCGCGGCGCTGTACGTCAAGCTCGTCGAGGCCTGCACCTCGAACCCGTCCCTGCACCGGGGGGTATTACAGCTGCACAGTGGCACCTACAACGCAAGGAGTAATAACAGCACCGACGACGACGCGCGCTCGCTCAACGTGGTCGACGGCGCACCCGTGGTCGACGTGTTCCTACTCGAAGCGATCCGCCGCGCCAACTGCTTCATGGGCCCGCACGACTCCTCCGCCGCGGCGGGCCCGGACTGGTCCATGGAGCGCGACGGCATGGCCCGGGGCATGTGGCCGCGGGCCGCGCGCGCCAACCACGCCTGCTGGCCCAACAGCTCCCGCGCGTTCCTGGGGGACCTCCTGCTCTCGGTCGCGACAGAGCCCATCCGCGCGGGGGACGAGATCACGCACGTCTACCTACCACCGCGGGCCCTGCCCGAGGCCCGCGCCCGGCAGTTCCTAGCATCGTGGGGCTTCGCGTGCGGGTGCCGACTCTGCGCGGCCGAGGCAAAGTCCCCGGCCTCTCAGCACGCGAAGCGGCACGAAGTACTCGAGGCAATCTCGGCCATGATCCGGAAGCAAGAGGAAAAGGAGAACATGAAGAAAAGGGCCGCCAATAGCAAAAATGCGCTCGCGCCGCCGCCGCCGCCACACTCGGCCCTGCGGACGGTGGAGAAGCTCACGCGCAAGCTGGAAGAGCTGCATGAGGAAGAAGTCTACGGTCCTCTGCCGCGCCTCGCCCTCGTCTGGCCCACCATGTGGCTGCTGACGGCGTATCACGCGATGAGGAACCACGCGAAGACGCTGAAGTGGGCCGCCCAGGTCCTGAGGAACTTTGGATTCTTGCAGACGGCGTCGACATCGGGCAAAAAATGGGACGTTTTCGACCAGGAACCCGTCGGCATCGCCACGTTCGAGGCGGCCAAGGCGCTCCGGCACGCTCGCGATGCGAACATGGCGCTCGGCCGGGCGGAGCAGGCGAGGCAGTGCGACGACGCGGCCAAGTTGGCCTGGCGGATCCTGGTCGGCTTCGAGCCCGAAGCGGAGGTGCAGACCTCGGACTGGATTGGGGACGAGTACAAAGGGGCGGCGGGCCAATAGTACATGCGGCGAACCTCACCTGTTTCGGGAATATTGGGTGTTTGCTATGTGTACTCACAGACGTATCTATATTATAAGTGTATATATGTATATATCAGCTCTATAGCAGGGGGGACTGACTCGAAAGGGCACGGTTCCAAAGAGAGAAAAACAGCAAGCACTCTTCTGAAAGCGTGTACATGAACCCATTGGTGCTATCATGCTGTTGTCATTTTTATTCATAGCTGTCTGCGTACGCCAGTGTTCCCAAATCAACCATACTCCGGCTCGATAAGTAGAATATTGCTCTCATGCAACTGCAAAAGAAACAAAGGCCGCGAGCGTCTACATACACCCACCCATCATTTCACAAGGGTACGCTAATCTATGTCTGCGTTCGACGGATCACTTGCGTCTCAGGCCCCTGGGTCGCACGTCTGACGTGCGGGACGACCTCCCGTTCATTTGCCTTCTTGGCCGAGGCCTTGACTAGCAGCGCTCTCGCCAACGCGGAGCTCCTCTTCCGGCACGCCAACCCCGACGCTGCCGGCGACGCTCATGCTGCTGAAAGCCCGCTCCATGCCCGCGCCCCCGGGGGCTCTACCTCGCCCGCCAGCGATGCCCGTGCCGCCTCCGCCCACGCCAGTCGCGCCGCCGACACCGCTAGTTGTTGTGCTCACACTCTCGCTCCTGACCCGTCCACCGACCGAGGCATCGCTGGCCCGTCGTTCTCGGACCACCTTTTCCAGCTCCTTGATCCGGCGCTTGAGGTTCTCGTTTTCGCGCTTGGCCGTCTCGAGCTCCTGGCGGTAGTGCGCCGTCTCTTCGTAGCGTAGGGTGGCCGGCATCAGTCCTGGGGACAGCTCCGACCCGGGCGTCGCGGCCACGCTGCCATGGGTGGAGATCTGCCGGCGCGGGAAGTAGCCGCCGCTGGCGCTGGTGAAGGAGCCGACGTAGTCGGAGTCGTGCCGCGAGAAGGGGTTCGGCGAGTGATTGCGGGAGGCGCTGCGGTGCGACGTGGTGCTGTTCTGGCGGGACATGGACATGGCGCTGCTGCGGTTGGGGTTGCGGGCGGCCTCGAGGGCCGAGGCGCCGCCGCCCGTCGAGTGCACGGCGGACAGCGGGCCCGTGACCGAGCCGGCGGCGGCGGCGTGGCTGAGACTGCGCGTGCTCGTGCTAGAGCTCGTCCGCTGGTGGCGCCGGTCGGAGCTCGTGGTGGGGAGGGGGAAGCCGGGGCCGGACATCAGGTGGGTGTCCACGAACGAGGTCGGGGTCTGGTCTACTGATGCGGAGGCGGAGGTCGAGGAGGTGTTGGAGACGACGGATGAGTTCTGTTGCGCACGCAGGATGGTGAGGTCTCGAGTGAGTCGGTTGACCTGTGGAGGAGCGGGTACTGTCAGTTCAACTCATTCGTGGGAGCAGATAGTGGGTACTAGGGTTGTATATTAGCATCGCCATGAACGTACCAGTAACTCTTGCTCCTGTTCCAGCTGTTGGTGTAGTTCAGCGGCGGTCAAGGGGCGCGGGTGACGGATGGGACCAGGACCCGTCTCGGCCGGGTCTTGTCGCGCCGTCGCTGGTGCTGGAGGCGGTGGCATGGCCATGGGCAGAGCTGCTGGATTTGACGAGGGAGCGGGTAGAGGTGGAGAGGGCAGAGACGTAGAGGATGTTCTCTGGTGGTAGGTCTGCTGGTTGGAGGGTAGGATGTTGAGTGCTGGCGATGTTGACGCGGGGGCGCCCGTGTGCTGTTGCTGCGCCTGTGACGCTGATGATGCTAATGATGCTGCTTGTTGTGGCTGCGTGGTAGACGTGCGGCGAGGGGTGGCGTAGGGAGACGCCGGGATGGAGTTGATGTCGGGCATGGCGGCGGAGGAAAGGAATGCAGGAAGTGGTTGTGGATGTTGAATATGCTGGCAGTGCGGACGACAGCCCTGAAGGGAGCGAGCTGGATAGGGAACCGAGCTTGCCGGTCCTGTGGTTTTCAATCTAACCTCGTTGACAATTGGATGCGGCTGGGATTCGGGGCTATTGATGTATCCTATCACACCACGCGCACGATTGGGTTGGGTTTGGTACTCTAGTTGTGTGTGCATGGAACTAGGTTAATCACTGTGATGTATAGAGCGTATATCATGAACCAAAAACAGCGTTGAGGGACGAGAAGATGACAGTCATGCAATCAATCAGTGGCTAAAGCCTCACATGCTCGCTCACTCGAGGCTGCATGGCTCGTACGATAAACAGCCTCACTGCTGTCTGCCTGGTGTATTGTGCCTGCCGTTGTTGATACACCCCTCGTTTCGCGCCATTCGCTGGCTGGTCCTGACAGCGCGGACGCGTTGAGTGGTCGCATGGGCACCCCATTGCTTGCTGGGCTGGGCGATGCGGGGTTGGTTGGAAATGAGCTCACCAGCCTCCATTCAAGCAGGCAGGTGGCAGGAGCTAGTAGTATTGTGGCTTGTGGCTCGTCGGAAGACAGCGATGCATGCGCCGCTGTGGCTTGCTGCACCAGCTTCGGGGTGGATGCTCCGGACCAGTACCTGCATTGGCCAGTCCCCACAACCTTATCACCGATAACAGTGCTGGCAAGCTCGCAACCTTGTATGACGTATGGGGCCGAAGTCCCTCCACGGCCCTCCCTGCAGCTGCAGCGGATGGAGCCCATGACTTCATGAGCGCTCGATCTGATGTCAATTTGCGATCTCGAGGGTCCTTTTTTATGGGAAACGAGCTGCCGCAGGTTGCACACCCACGGATTAAGCGCGTTACGGCCGCCTTGATTTGCTTTGCCCTGCCGAGCCGGAGAAGAAGGAAGAAGAGGGGCAGGAGGGACAGGATCCGACTAGTAGGTGGCAGGTAGCTAGCTGCGTAGCTGTACAGAAAGAACCCGTTTTGCTCTATCCGAATGCCCTTATTTAACCCGGGTCTCTCTCCTTCGTTCTCGTCATTCCATACTAAACCACTTCCATCAAACAACTCAACACTCTACACTCACTCCTCTACCAACCAACTGTAAGTCATGCCTCTGGACTTGACCGACATTATTCGGTCTCTTGTCTCTTGACGTATTCGTTCAGCAGCTAACCATCAACCAAATAGCCCACCAAACCCAACAAACCTACCACATCACATCACCATGTCTGCTCAAGAAGGCCGCCAGTCCCCTCCCCCGAGGCCCAGTCCGGCCGCCAGCAGCAGGATGCCCCCGGCTCCGGCAAGGGTACCGACCAGGTCGACTCCGGTAACAAGAAGAACGAGATGAACGACCAGCTCAAGGTACGTTGAGGACCACCGTCACACATATTTCCCTTCGTCCCTCGTAGCAGTGAATTTCCAAATACTAAACGTTTTCTCTGCAGGGTCTTTCTTCCAACCCCAAGGGCGCTCTCGATGACGCCGTTGATGCCAAGTTCAGCAAGACTACCGAGCCTCAAGCCAAGTCATCCTAAACCGCCGAAGTGGCGGATAGACAAAAACAACCGAAATAGTGTATGAGAGGGGAGGACAATGGCCATTCTGATAGAATACATGGCACATCGCTACGATCACGATGTTTATGACTACACAGGACACTCAAGCCTGTACACCTAGATTCCCATGATCAATAATAGAAGTTTTCGACTTCATTCAAAATGCATCTCCCAATCATGTGAAGTTACTCAAACTAGCCCCAGCCATGTACACGTTGAACTGAGTTTCAAGATATACATGTTCAATTGTGTACGACTTTCTGATGTCTGAAATCATATCCGCGTTTACGCTGAGTGCCCGTCACATCATTAATGAAGAAAAATCAAAATCAGAGGCTGAAGATCTATCTCCAAGACACATCACTTGGCATACTGTCACGGAAAATGATTTGGAGATGGTATAAAATTTAGACCAATCGTAATCTCATTGCAGAACGTCGTGGGAATCAAGGCAACTAAACTAATGTAGGTAAACAGGAACCACTACCCTCCATCGCTCGCTTATGCCTTCTCGGAACCGGGCTCCTTGGTAGGAAGAGGCCCGGTAGGGTCCAGAGGAGTCGACTCCGTGGTGCCAGCCTTGGGGCCGGGCTGGGGGACACCGGTAGAGTCGGTGGCACCTGTGGTGCTGGAACCCTCGGCGGCAGGTTGCTCCTTGCCGAAGACGCGCTCGAGGCCGGACGCCTTGTAGGCGCTGCCTCCGTGGTTCTCCTTCTTGAGGTCCGCCAGGCGGCGGGCCTCGGCGTGGATGTCCTGCACCTGGCGCGAGCTGACGGTGTAGAAGTCGACCAGCTTCTTGCCGGTGGGGGTGTTGCTGGCCTTCTCAAAGTACGAGCCGAGGCCGAAGAAGAGGTTGCTGGCGCGCTGGGTGATGCCGTAGGACTGGTCGGTGGCCTTGGCCTTCTCGGTGGCGTGGTACTTGTTGTCGAGGTTCTGGAGCGTCGTCATGAAGCGGTTGGTGACGCCGTGCTTCTGGTCGAGCTCGATACCGCGCTGGAGGGCGGCATCGCCGACGACGTAGCCGTGGGCGAGGTACTCGGCCAGGATGCGGCTGCGGGGCTTCTCTTCTTGCGTGATCTCGTCGCTGTCGCGGTCGGCGTTGGAGGCGTAGGCGGTGTCGTCGTTCTTGGCGTCCTCGGCAATGACCTCGATCTGCGAGCCACCGAGCTGGGTGTTGTTCAGGAGCTGCGCGGTCTTGGCGGCAGTCTCCTTCTCGAAGATGACGGTGGCGTCTTGCGTGCCGTTGGCATCGGTGGTGACCTTGAGGTCGGTGATCTTGCCGCTGTGAGGGCGCACGTTAGTAGGCTGGCGCTGAGATCGCGGCAAAAAGCCGAGTGTCAAGTGCAGCAGTGGGAACTTACCAGAAGGCAAAGAAGTCCTTAATCTCCTTCTCCGAGGTGCTCGAAGAGATGTTGCGGACATTGACAGTGGTGTTGGGCGCCATCTTGGGAGTGTTTGTGTATGCTTGATTGATTGAGAAGCGGGTAGGTAGTATGTAGGGGTCGGTTGGGGGTTGTGGAAAAGAGTAGGTATGTGGTGGAGAGAAGACAAGACTGATGATGGGAGGGGGTTTGGTTGTTTTTGTTTTATTGACAAAGGCCAGCTACCTGCTTCCTTATGTATCCATTATTCAATGCAGCATAGTGGAATGCGCTCGTTCCTTCCTCTACCTAAATTGCTACATGTTTGAAGTACATGGGAACGGTCGCCCATAACCTTGCTTTGGTGACGGGACCAGGACTGCCTGCCAGCCTGCTACGGGCTGTGATGCTTGGCATGGCCCTGTCGCAAAGAGGGGCAAACATTTGAAAGACAACCACGTCATTTCCCTCTCCCCTTTTTCGCGGGCACCTGCTAGCCTGTGGCTGCCTCCCCAAAAAGTGGATTCATCTCCAATTGGGGGGAGGGGTTTGCCGTCGTGTCGCCCGCCATCATCAGTTGCGACTCTTCGTCGCAAACCGCGGTGGCTGTGCTAGTCCACCTTGACCGGCGTCAGAGTCCTGCCCGATCTCGTCCATCTTGAAGACGCCATTCCAGTCCAATTACGGATACTTATCTCCTCCAATATCCCCAATATCCTCCAAACCTCCAAATTGCCATCCGCCGCTTTTCAATCGATTGCGCACGTTCAGATAAGTCCATGGCATTTAGGCAGGTAGCAGTAGGTTCGGGGCCGGGCTACTGTCCGGGCCGCCTGACAAGTTGAACCTTTCCACCGCCACCATCCAGACGCGTCTTCCCGGTACCACTCCACGCGGCCAATCTACTTGCTTATATTCACATGTGATTTCTAGAACCATTGGAAAGACTTGGACGATGTGGCTGGTTGGCAAAATCATGATAATATTATTAAAAATTACTTATACGGACCTAAACACGTAGGTAACCACTAGGAAATAGGTAGGATGTTCAGCCGCCTGAGGTAGGCAACTCCCGGGCCCAACTTGGCTAGCTAGCCCACGCCACGGACGACCCAGCCTGGCTTCCCATTCTCGTGCTGCCGCCCTGTCGGCAGCTTTGACAGCTGTAGCAAGGCGTCGCCATCTCCTTCTCCCTCTTCATCGTGGCCGCCTCGCTCCTCTTGGTCCTCTGTCTCTCGATGACTGCTGGCAGCTTGGTCCCCACTATCAGCGCTATGCAGATGACGGCGCCCGTTCCCGCCAGTCCAACCCCTGTCAGGAGCGCCGCTCTGTATCCACTCAGCACCCGCTCCTTGGTGACGGCGCCCCTCGTCACCTGCGCCTCGACAGTGCCGCCGATGCCTATCCCAATCGACATGCTGTAGTTGATCACAGTCGCAACCAGACTGGCCGCGATCCCCTGGTGCTTCTTGCTGACCGAGTTCGACAGGAGCAGGGTCGCGGCCGGGAAACTCATGTCCATGCCCCAGGAGATTACCAGCATGCCTACGAACGTCTGGCCCCAGTAGGTTTGGTCTTCGGGGACGGTGGCTATGAGTGCGGTAGATACCGTAAAGGCCAGCATCGAAATGAGCATCGCGACAGGCGGGCCCAGCTTGTGGAGGGCCATGCCGGTCGTCATGGACGCAAAGATTCCCATGGCCACTATCGGACTCATCCACCCCGTCGTCAGGAGCGGGGACAGGCCTTTGATGATCTGGAGGAACTGCCAGGTGTAGAAGGACCATATCCCGAAACAAGCCCAACCGCAGGCCACGGCGCCCAAGATCAGCGAAACCTGGGGCGAGAGGGCGTTGAGGGGGACGATCGGGTTTTTGGCATAGTGGCACTCGATCATGATGAAGATGCACATGAGAACGCCGCCTACAATCAGCGCCTCCCATATGCTGGGCTCGTTCCAGCCAGATATGTGCCCTTGGTTGAAGGCGAAGTTGACGAGGACCAGGGACGATACTCCGGCAGTCGCACCGGGAATATCGAGCTCGACGAGCCAACCCCGGAAGGTGTGCGGTCGTTCCGTTTTATTGGTAGCCGAAGGGATCGCATAGTAGCCGATGGTGGCAATGATGCAGAGGGTAAAGGAGAACGCCCAGTATGCCACTGGCCACCACAGCAAAGCAAAAGCACTACCCCCGCGGCACCAATGATGGATCCGCAGGGAGCCATGGCCGCAAACGCCGAAAACACCAACGACTTCTTTCGGCCCGGGGGATACGCTGTCCCTAGCAGTGCAATGGCATTAGGGAGACACATGGCGGCACCCATCCCTTGCAGGACCCGGCAGACGGTGAACAGGACGGGCCCGGAATAGTAGGCGGCGCCAGCAAGGCATGCCCACAGTGCCGACCATAGGAACCCGGAGAGGAATACGCGCTTGTACCCGTATACATCGCCGAGCCTTCCCGCGATGAGGATAAAGGTTCCGATGGTCAAGGTGTAGCCGGCTATGAGCCAGCTCAGCTCGGACGGGTTGGTGATGCCCCAGGTCGATCCGATCACGTGAATGATGGCAAGGGTCTGGCCCAGACCGGCCTCTGCAAAACAAGCTTCATCAGTCTCGTTTTCTTCCGGAGCTTCGTTCGGATGCTATACTTACGAGTACACAGCTGCGCCATGCATACGGTAGTCACGAAGAAGAACTCGTGCAGTTTGGACATGCCGTCGTCGCCGGGCTCCTCCGATAACACGGACCATCTCGGTTGGTCGTTGGCAACGGGCCTCTTCAGCTCCAGCGGTTCAATGGAAGCCTCCCGAGGAAGCTGCCATATTCTGTTACCCGATGTCCGACAGGTACTTCCAGTCCGGTAGTACGGGTGTTCCTCGTGATGGAAATGCGGCACGGCCGGCAACCCGATGGGGATCGTGTCGATATCCGGGTTCGACTCGTCCTCAGGGTATATGCTCAAGCTGTGGTTGTATCTTCTGTCCCTGGATGGATCGAAATTTCCATATATCTCGCTCTGGCTGTTGTCGTCGGTGCTGGCGCTCCAGTGCGATTCGCGAGGGTAAGCCATGCTTGTAGTGTTGTGCCGCCGGAACTGATGATTCAAAAAGAGTGGAAGAGTGGTTGGTTGACGAGCAAGGCCTGCAGAGCTCACTCACTTGAAGGCATGCGCTCTTTACTTTATATGCCACAGAACGAGGATTGCGCTCAGGGTCCTTGAGCGATACGAGCAGCAAGGTATCTCACTGCGGACCCCCGTATCCCTGTTTGCTTTGCTCTTTAGCCTCCAGGTATGCTCGCAGGACAGTTGCACCAGAACTCTGGAATAACAGCACCAAGTACGGAGGCTCCATCATCGCCCTGGTGATATGATACCCCAGGCTACCGACATGCGCGAAAGGAAGCGAAGCAGTTCTTCCCTCCATGTTGGTAAGTAGGCGAAAGCCATACACAACATCCACCGCATCCGCCGTAACCTTCTCATCACCATACAATAATTTGATTTTCACGGCGGTTCGTCAAATTTTGATGAAAGCTGGGTCTCCCTGGGTTTGCCAGGATTCCCCCAGCCTTTGGGGCTGTGACCTCGAGTCTCCTTCAGGCCTTTGCCGTCCAGATCCATCTGAAGTTACGCGGTTTTATTCTTCAGTAAGCATTCAAGAGAGCGTGGTAATCGCTCGTGCCGCCAGGGTTGCTCATGTTGCCCATGGTACAGGCGTTGCCATGGTTGCAGGGGCGACAGGTGTCGTTATGCAGGAGCGGGATGTTGCTGGGAAAGATTGTTTGCTTCACAGGAAGGCTTTGGCCTCCTCCGCGGCGGAGATGCACGTCCCGTCTCGGCAGTCAATTGGGCCCAGGAAGGAAATTGATTTCTGTACGAGATCCGTACTCAACCAGGAAAACACCGGTTCTCTCCAAGGTTTAGCAAGTGCACCTTGGCTGGTGTCGCGCGGTACGTAACCCATCTTGTGGTATATTCCTGCTTCTACCAACGACGCTTTCCCTACGGTGGCCCCTTTTCGTGACCATCGCATGATACCTTGTCCCTCATCCCAGGCTGAGAGGCATCTAGCTCTCCATCGTTGTCTGTGCCATGCTGACTACAGTTCCTCCATCTCAACCCCGAATGGTAAGCGTTCTTGCTTTGGCAGGATTGCATAAACTCAAACTCAGTTGTTGGATTTGGGCATCCTGATTCCTGTCAACGCCATCGGTTCCTGCATTTGCCCTCCCGCGCCCCAAGGAAGCTTAATGTAAGCTCTCTGGCGCATCGTCTGCCCATCCGATCCGCACCACGCATCTAATCCATGCTTGCGCGGATGATATCACCTGGCTAGACCTTGCTGGGATTCAATGGGCAAGTTCGTTCTATCCAAGGAGGTAGCATCATATCAAAACGTGTCGGTTCCCATCACTCTTTGATGGCGAGCTTCAGCACAGATCTTAGCTAAACCTCACGAGTGCCAAGCAGGGAGGCGCCGATGGTTTCTGCAACTTTCGTGTGGCATGTCTTTAAGTTAACTCAATTGCGCGCCACTCACCACGGCTACCCACCCCTTTTTCGTCGACGGGTGTTGTGATTTAAAAAAGGTTCAGGCGAACGATTTCTGTCGCCTTCCCCTCCCCCTTCAACATAATTAGAATGAATACATTGTTCGGATTATGCGAAGTCCTGCAATTTACCCAGTAGGGTGGTGCATGATGGACCAAAACACGTCAGATGAGTATTACGTCTAAAAGTATAACCTATATCTACCTTTTACAACAAGCCTATTCATATCCTGGACATGGTGCGTGTCACATCGGCAGCCATCAGTGCTGCTGCTGCTGCTGCTACGACTGCGTTCCTACATCTGCAGGAGCAGGCGTGCGTATAGGACCCATAGCAAACGTCCCGGAACTACTCGATCGCCTCCGCGACCGCGTGATCCCGCCGGCCAGCTGCGCCGCGGCGCCCAGGAGCGTGACGTCGGCGATCCACCCCATGAACAAGGCGGCGGTCCAGCCCGGGTTCCCGCACGCGGCGGCGTAGCTCACGAGCGAAAGCACCCGGGCCAGCGCGCTGAGGCCGACGGCGGCGAAGAACCAGCCGCGGCCGGGGGCGCTGAGCCGGACGCAGTCGCGCGTGTGCGGACGCACGGCGGGCGAGACCAGGCACGCAAGCAGGGCCAGGTGCACGAAGAGCTGCGCGAGGCGCTGCCAGAAGACCGGGTCGGACTTGGTGGCGCACGTCGCGTGCAGGGCGGGCGCGGACGGCGACGAGGAGATGGCGACGGCGAAGCCAAGGAAGATGCTGGTGAGGGTCGCGGTGACTAGGACCACTAGCCAGACGGTATGCTGGGAGCAGGCGGATCTATCGAGCATGTTTCTAGCTCTTATTCCAAAGAGATGTTTACTTTTCCTTTTCTCTTCAAGTTTTTGGTTAAGAGGATACGAACAGAAGGCCCAGGTGGTAAGTCGAGAATTTAATGGGCAGTCCTCTAGGATTTATAGCCGTTTGCCACGTTGGGTACGTTGTCAATCGTCAAACGGTGTCACAACCCCTGAGTAGTAAACACGCATTGTTCTCCAGCGACGAACACAGCCACTCATCCACATGTCCCTACGACAGTCACAACCTGTTACTCCTGTTGCAAGTAGCCAGCCCCCTTATTACACCATTGACATCGGCGCCTCGCTCTCACGCGCACCCTTTGAAGCAACCCAGAACCGCCAAATTGCCAAGGTCAGGGCGGTCAGGGCGAAGGTCACGGCCACGAATATCCATATATAGGGCGACAGAATGCTCTCTGCGCTGCCCTGCCAGTCGAAGAAGGTCATGGAGAAGACCGTCTTGGTCATCGCACCTTGGTCAGCCAATTTCGATCTACTACAGCAAGCGAGATATCAGTGTTCGACTTACGGCAACGAATGTCCCGGGGAGAAAGGCCATTGTGAGTACCGCGATGGACCTCATGTGGCTGCTGTCTCTTTGGGCGGCTTTCGATATCTCGACGGTCAGATTTGTGGTTTTCATTGTTGATTCGGCGATACCCAGGTTCGTCTTGATGTCTTTACGCGCAATATAGTTCCATTCCTGTAGCTTGCCGTCAGCAAAAAGTGCCATAGGAGAGGTTCAGGCCGGACGCCACTCACAACCTGCGTGGCAAAGTTCATCCCGTCAATGATCAGCGAAGACTGTCTGATCTTCTCGTCGTATTCCAGCAGTAGCTGCTGGAGTCTGCCCTGGATCTGAGTTCCTTGATGAGCCAGGCCCCGTCGGAGATTCTCCTGCTCAAATGTGGTGTCATGAGATCCATGCGAAGGAGGATGAGCGCGGCGGAGCTCCCTTTGGTGCTCTGCCAGGTTCTGAAGCTGGGCCTTCCAGTTCTCGAGCCCGTTTCGGAGGTGATAGAGCTCCATCCACTGCGACATGGTCTCGGAGTCCCTCTCGGGTCTCAGGAGCCCTTCGGTGGGCTTATCGGTCATGGAAGAGGAGGAGGCCGAAGCGGAAGACGACGATGGAGTGTGAGAGATTTCCGAGTCTCTCCTTGAGTCGTTGCTGAAGTCGCATGCTCGCTGCATGAGCATGCTGTGGAATTCGCGGACCAACTCGGTGTGGCGGCCTCTCTCGATGTCGGCGAACAGAAGAGACAGGGTCATTGGGTGCATTGCCCGCTTCGGGTTCCTCTGTAGTCTCCCGACCAAGTTCTCGCGAGTCTTGGCGTCACAGCCGTAGAAAACGGCAAACGTGAACCTCCTGTCGGGTATATGCGTGGCGGAGAGGGCGAGGTCGCCGTCCCAGGACGCAGCGGAGCGACTGTTGTATACTTGGTAAAAGGTCAGTCCGAATCTGCCAGATACCACTGCTTTAGGGAGTTATCCGTCATTCGTACCCGTTGCCGCAGGGGCTTTGTCCGCCCACGCGCCGATGTCAGCGGAGCAGTGGGCATCCGTACTGCGGTTGATCACCCGCATGATGGAGCTATGTACCCAGAACATGCTCGCTATCGTGTCGAAGGTGCCTCTCGAGAATGGTAGAGTCGAAAGTATCCCTGGGTCTTGCCACTTGCTCTCGGCACGGCCTGCGAAGCTATTCAGGGGTCATGGGCTGGGGTTCGACGGGAGGCGGCGCGGGCAGCTACGTACATGACGCACACTCCATCTCTCCATTGGAGCGAATCTTGCTCATACGTCTGCGCTTCAGTCAGTAGCCAATACGTGTGGAAAGCTTGGCCCTTTTCTTGTTTGTGTGCTTGCCTTCAGCCATTTTGACCACTCGTCATCATTCGCAAGCTCCCATGTCTTGTTGTGTGGCGTGTCTCTCTCCTATCCCATATCAGCCGACCTGCTCAATTCAAAAATCATGTGGGTGACGTCTCACTTGGTTGTTCTGTATCAACAATACTTTGCTGTATCCGGAGTTGAACCTGAGCACCTTCGCGTCGCACTCGGAGATGTCGGGGTCGCCCCTAAGCCAATCCATAGCTCGTTGTTATCACCGGCGCAGTTCTCTCTGGCTGTTGACCAAGAAAAGGGGGCAAATATGACTGTCGCTGTTTTTATGGACGATTGAGGCGTTTCAGTATCGGCGCCTGAAAAGATGTACAAGCATCCTCCTCCAGCACCGCCTCGGTCTCCGGGTCATACAAGAGTGCCTTGCCAGATCCTGGAGCCCCTCTGAGTTCCCCAGCATGTCTGCAGATGCCGGAGCTCCACATTCGTGCATATCACAGATGTGAGCTGCCCGTCCCCCTCCTCCGTCCCCGATTCTTATTCGGCGGCATCGCTGTGATATGGTTGGTGCAATCTTGCTATAGGTGGCATTGCTCGCTGTCGTGCATCCGCGAGTCTGATTGCATAACAGGTGCGTCACTGGCACAAGGACAGCCGGTGAAGGTGTGGTTTGAGGATTACAAACCCCTCATCTGTCGGAGTAATACAGCGTGTCATCCGGGGAGTATGACTTGCCAGAGGCTCTGCTCTAGGGCGATTGGCTTTCAGATGCAGTGCACGTACTTAAAGCTGTCGGGAATTTTGGCTGTATGCCTTGAGACCCGCACCAGGCTGTTCCTTATACAACCCTTGCTATCTCGGATGTGTACATCAAGAGGAACCGTCTACCGAGCCAGCCAGCCCAAAGTGTACAAATACCCCCTCCTGCGGAATATTCGCAGAACAGCCACAACATGCCGAGAAACAGCTACATCGAGCAGACCATCCCGATAAAGTACCTTTCCTCTACTGGAGAACTGGATAGCAAGATAAAGGATGTACTGGGCCATGGTAAATTTGGTTTACGGGTACGAACTATTCCCCCTTTTCTGATTTCCACCCCCCTATAATTTGTGTGCCAAATTCTCGGACAAGCTGTTGGTTGACAATGGATTGGTGGTCAGATTGTTCACGATCATGTCTTGATCTCGACGCCTAAAGGCTTATCCAAGGTATAGGGTTCTGCTTTTCCCGATACTCCTGCTTACAAATAATTACTGGACTAAACATTTCTTCTTTTGTTTGTCTGTCAGGGCAAATTGGACGAGTTGGCTCAGCGTTTGCAGAACCATTATGAGGCATAACTGGGGGATACGATACGTAACATACAGAGAGCCGTGGTAAAAGAGGTTTGCTGAAGCATATACGGTGGAAGCACCCAGGAAGCGGCATATAATTCTTGATATCGTATAAACTGGAGGTAGTGCTCGTGTTACGGGGGATACGACGACCTAATTGTAAAACAGTATCTTCGGGAAAACCCGTGCACGAAGAATAGACCCTAGAGTAGGCCGCCTTGTCTTTTTCGTAAGGTAATCCCCATCTGAAGCCTGCTTCTTTGACATCTCGTTCAGCTTCGCCAGAACTTCGCCACACTGCTTGCGGTCTTTGGGTCTACATAGCAGCATGCTGTGTTCTATGAATTCCAGGAGATCGTACAGATAATCAGTACAGTCTTCCAAGCCCTGGAGATATCGAATCCACTGAGAGTGTGTTAGTTGTTTGTTATATGCAAGACACATATCTATCAGAGAAGTAGAACAAGAAAAGAACGAAAGGAATAATGGAAGCTCACGTATTTGACCGAGGTCTTGACAACAGGGGGCCCCAGGGAACCCCGAGGCCCCTTTTTCGACTTCCAGAAGATGTCGAGGTTGAAAGACGACAGATAGCCCTTTTCACGAGACCGGTTGTCCGAGAATTCGTCGAGTCCCTCGGGGCCAAGGAGGAGCCAGGTTACCATGTCGAGATAAAGACACCCAAGACACCAAATGTCATACCGGGGACTGAGCCTGTTGTCCGGTTGGTTTGCTTCCGCTTCGGGCGCTCGATATGTCAAGCCGCAGGGCCTCGTGGACCCTGGGCGGTCTGTCGATCTTGACATGTTGGAGTGAAACACGGTCAGGCCAAAGTCGGACAGCTTTAGAACCCCTCCCTCGTCTCTTTGTTCGGACAGGAAGACTAGCACATTGTCGCGTTTGATGTCGCCATGTCTCCCGAATATTTTGTCGCCCTCTTCTTGGTTGTTGTCTAGGACGGCTTCGATGGCTTTCTGAACCCCGTTGGATTTAACGTGATGGACTCGGAAAAGACCATCGACAAGACCCTGGGCTTGTTGGGCCACCCATCGAGGGCATGCGTAGGCCGGCTTGGGTTGGCTCGTTTCCCACAGGTTCTCCAGGGTACCGCCGTAGGCCCAAGGGAAAAGCAGGTAGTAGCGACCCTTGTGCTTAAACGACGTGAGCAGCTCGGTAAGGTGCCGGTGTTGGCCTAATTTCCTGAAACTGCCACACTCTCCGTCGAATATACTGGGGTCTTTCGATTTCAGCTCTTTCAGGGCGAAGTAGGTACTGCCCTCCTGTCAGGCGGTCAGATACAGCGCACTAGTTAAGGGGGTAGTCGTAGGATGGCATAGAAACAAGCATGCCTCTCTTTTGGGGAAGCAGTGATGCGCATCATGAATTTCTACTTTGTACACCGACGAGTGACCACCTTCAGCGACATCACTGTACTGAGTCCAAGGCAGGGTTATTCCGTCGTCGAGGAGACCAAGGCTCCGAGGTTGCAAGAAGGGCGTCAAAGTATACCACTGATAGATTTCGAATTCGTTTATTGTCCTCGATCTCCAGGTTTCGAAACAGCCAAAGGATCCCCAGAAGTTGCGGGGAATGAGCCTATTCCGCCCATCTCTTCGAAAGGGGAGATGGCAATCGCTGATTCCCTCTTGCTTAAATTCCCAGATCGAATCAAGTCGGTCTATTAGCCCCAAAACGGCGAACAACTTTGTACCTCGAGCCGAGCCGTCACCATCGGATTTACCAGGGCATATAAAAATGACAAGCTCATCGAGCTCGGCAGGACCAAGCTTCAGCTTGCGAGCCAGCTCCCGACGGACGGAGCCTGCATTAATAATTTCTTCTTGGGCATCGAGTGGAATGAACTTCTTGGCCGAATCGCTACAATCAGGCAGCCTCCTTGCCCAGAGCTTATCATGAATTGACTCCTCGATTTCCTGAGATAAGTCTGGCCTGGTATCATTGCTCTCAAGTGGTGAAGTAATGGAGGTATCTGCAATGGCTGTGGAGGGCTCCCTGGTAGGCGCTGGCGATGCCTCGGGCGAGGAGTCGAATGACTGGTACTGCATTATGACCAGTGGTCACAAAACAACGGTGGACCGGAGGCAGGAATGGGAGACAAGCGGCGGATCAGTCACTGTTGGCCCAGCTCCCTCAGACAGGGCAACTGGGCGGGCACCCTCCCAAAATCCCATAGCCACGGCGTATACCTGTGACGGAGGGGGCCATTTGACCCTACCAGCCAGCGCGACTGACGTGAGAAGACTCATGTACACCAACTACCAACTACTTGACTATTGGTTCGCTTTGTAGGGTACATGTGTTGCCTGCAGGCTTATCGTATGGACACTTTTCGGCCTAGGGGTCTTTCTCAAGGTCGCATTTGCAGGCGAGTCCAGCTTCTTATAGGAGGACCCGGCGGCCGGAGGCCCACCACCTTCACATATCACAAATGACACAGAGTAATGCAAGAACGTGCCCAGGCTGTACGACGGGTGAGAAATGGCAGTGCAGCCGCTCCAGTTCTCTCGCTGCCTACGTGTGCCTCGCCTGCTTCAATCGACACTGGGTGGTGAAAAGTATTCCAATCTCGAACATCCCACATACGGCAATCCAGATGAGATCAAAATGATATATCATCTTTGCCGAAGGGATTGATGGCGGTGAACCGGCTCGCCATGAGGGGTGGTAAGCATGAGTTGGAAAGAGGAAGGCTTCTGCATTCACCCACGGCAGTATGACCCTACAACGCACCACCGTCAGACAACCTGTCCTTGGGCTGGGCCAATCGGAGAAGGGAGGCAATTGCGAATGCCTACGCCCGTGTACGGGTTGTGTCGAATCACGGGCTGGACGACGGTGGGCCTCCTGCACACGATCATCAAGTCGTGATTGGGCCGGCAAATGCTACACAGTTATACCCTCACGATGAGGCCCCCCAGAACGTAGGAGGCCCAGCATTTCCCGACAGTCTTCCCATCTACGCAACTGCGAAACCGCTAAACAACACACAATACGGCCAGCGACGCCACACTTCCAAGTACGCTTCATTTGTCACATTCAATGCGAAAACGTTCACTTCGATACTAATTATGTCTTCATAGCAAATTATTTCCATCCACGAGACTCACGCATTCAATGCCGTGGGACATGCATCTTCGCTTACGGCCACACCGAACAGACTCGAGGAAGAAGCATTCCTTCGAAACCGAAGTGCCCGGCAAGAATGTAAACCTGGGCGAAATGGACAGGATATTGAAGCAGGAGTTTGGGAGACGGAAGGACTATCGCGTCGTCGTAGGTCACCCTCCTATCCACCACTGCGTCCTTGAAACAGCCTCTGACTTGAGGATTGCCAATTACAGATTCGAAATGACCGATGCATGGTATACACCGCGCGACCTCTAGACCAGCGCGTCAAGACCACCTTGTGTTATTGAGCCAAACAAAGGCTGCCAACGAGCGCGAAGTTTGGGGGTTTTTGCATTCGGCCCCTCAAAGAAGCCATCAGGGACATCATCGGTTGGTTACATGGGAAGGACTTGAGAAAGCTGACGCATTAGGGATACCAATGGACCATCACTGTATACGTACACATGTATATCATTTTGTTATTTATGCTAGGAGCAAGTTCATGATATGGACAAGCAAAACTTCACGTACGATCCAACGACTTAGTGTAAGTGACCTAGGCGACCGGTATTCGCTACAATGTTTCTACGGCGACATAAGGATGGCTATGGTTTCATACTCATTCATCATGATTCATTCTTTATACAAAAGCTAAGTGCAGATCGCTCATCGCACTAGAAGAAACTTATGCGATACTTGAGTAGGTAATAAGGAGGCAGTTGGTTGAGGAATAGTCAACCCCTTGGGATACCCCTACAGGAGTCTTGACATTAGACCGCGGAGCCCGGGTCTCGTGCGCCGGGGCCGGCAAAGGAGATGGTCCTGGTCTTCATCCTCCGTCTCGCGCCGTCCATGTCGTCGGTGGTGTCGGTGCCGTCGCCCTCCTTCAGCGACGCGCTCGTCGTCGTCGACATGACCCGCCGCTGGAAACCGGGGCTCTGCAGGCCCTGCTGCTCCATCCACTTCTTGCGGGCCGCCGCCGACGCCGCCGCGCCCTCGCCCACGATGGAGCTGTTGGTCGTGTTGCCCCCGCCGCTGCGCTTGAAGACGCTGAGGAAGTCCTGCATGAAGGTGGTCTCGAGCTCGCGCGGCCGCCCGTCCGAGGTCCAGTACCGCTCGTTGCTGAGCTCGATGCTGAGGTGCCGCCGGAAGAAGCGGTCCTGGTTCACCCACCAGGCGCGCCAGAGCACCACGATGAAGAAGGTCAACGGGATCGTGAAGCACCAGTACACCCAGAAGAGCGGCATGATGACCACGTGCGGCACGTCGAGCCGCGTCGCGTCCTCGCTCAGGCCCGCGTCCCCCTTGGTGTTGTACTCCCAGTTGAAGAAGGACATGCCGAACAGCGTGCCCATGTACTCGCCAGGCAGGAAGATGGCCGTGATGACGGCGAGCGCCTTCATCGACGAGCTGTCGCGCGTCGAGGCCACGGCCATGCGGGCGTTGAGGTTGTTATCCTCTTGCGCCATCTTGGAGTAGATCTACAAGGAAACACAAAGCGTAAGTCGAACAACCCAAAAAGATATGACGTTGGCGTAGGCAGTAGGGAGGGAACTTACGATGTCAATCTGGGCGCGGCACCGCAGTTCCGACATCCTACGATCCGTCTCCAGAGCCGTGCACAGCCTCCAGGTAGACTCCAAGTATTGTCGGATCTCGTGCCACTGATGCGACAGTTCATCTTCGTCATCACAGTCGTCTCCGTCAGTTCGTTGCGCCTTGCTACCTATATTGCCAAACGAACGACTCCTTAGTTTCTTGGCCTGCGCATCCAGCTCGTCGCCGACGGTGACCAGCAGCTTCACCGCCCTCTCCATCCACCTCAGCGTGTCCAGCAGCTTGATGGCGCCCTTGAGGACGTCGTGAGCCTCCTTCATCAGGTGGATGGTCTGGGGCGGGACGTAGTCGTCGCCGTACAGGGCGGGGTTCCGCTCCTGGTGGCTGCTCCGGCCGTTGCCGCAGCCCGGGTCGTGGCTGCGCTTCGTGACCTTTTCCTCGACGAAGGTGGAGAGGCGCCGCAGCGGGCTGAAGGGGATGCTGTCGCTCTTGTTGCCCGAGCTGCTGCCGCGCCGCTGCGACTTCCAGAAGGGCCGGCGGCGCTGCGTGGCGCTGCCCGTCAGGTCGTCCACTTTCGCCTCGAGGTCCAGCACCTCGTCATTGTTGGCCACGACCTCCTCCTCGGTCCGCAGGAACTGCACCTGCAGCAGCACGATCGGCAGCACCAGCGGGTGCGCCCAGAGCGAGCGCGACGCCTCGAGCCGCTTCTCGTACTCGTCGAGGGCGTCGTCGTCGTGCCAGCGCGTGTCGAACGAGCGACGGATCAGGGCCGTCGTCGTCCGCGTCTTGAGGCTGTACGCCATGGACAGGAAGTCGTAAGGGGGCTGCGGGTTGGCCGAGAAACTCAAGACAATGTCTTTTTTGGAGGGATTGCGGAACCGCGTTAGCAACAAAATTGGGGCGACGGTTGTGATGTCCGAAGTGTCGTAGATAGCTTACATAGAGTCTCTTTGCGTGCATCCCAGAAGCTCGACTCGCTAGTCACCCGGCCTATCGTTGGGAGTGTTGATGCGTGTAGATCGAGAGAGGCGTAATCCTCGGGCGTGATGAATAGCCCATCTTGGTGAGAGTTGGAATCTTGGGTGACTGGGAGAGGCCTCCGGTCTACGATGCTATTGTTTGGTCGTCAGCACTTTTGCCGTGTGTAGTTGTGCCGTATGACCAGGCCTGGCAGTTTTACAGTGATCAAGAGCTGGCCAGTCGATCATGACTAGACTGGTGGCCTACACTTTGAGGTGCTAGGCTGAGTGAGCGCCTCTCGTGCCAATGGCGTACTGAGAATCGGAGGGAGGGGAAGACTTACAGTTGACGCACCCTGCCCAGCAACCGAGGCTTTCCTGGTGGAGCCTCGACAAACTCGCCCTCGTCGTCCAGACCGTGCCCGTCGCGGACCGAACCCCGGAACATGCGCATGGCCTCGTCATCGTCGGCCATGATGCTCGGGGACCGGAAGGGGCCGTCGAGGTCCCTGCCGGGCGGCGTGTAGACGGCATACTCGTGGTAGGAAGCGTGGGTGTCTCCGTCCGTCAGCAGCACCTTCTGGGCCAGGTCGCGCAGCTCGAAATTGAAGAGGTTCAAGTCGGACATGCGGGTCCTCCGGCCGCCCCGGAGCCCGCCTGAACCCCCACTTAGGCCCGACTTGGTGGACGTCGCGGTGGTGTCGACGCCGGGCGGCATCAGGCTGCCGCGCCTGGTGTGGTAGTTGCGGGACCCTCCGCCTCCGCTGTGGCCACCCGTGGTCCTGTGACGATCCAGCGACGGTCGCTGCGGCAGAGGGGTCTCCGCATTGTTGCTGAGGTTGGCATCGAGCTCCTCGAGGTTGTATTCCATGGTGGTCGATCAGCCCTACAGGGTTGCCGGCGTGCCGTCGTAGCCGGAGAAAAGGGGGCTCCCCCTTTACCTAACGATTAGGTAGGTGCCCTAACCTAGGTATGACCAACAGCCAAAAGAAAAGTATGCAACACACAGACAGACAAACGCACTGCGCTTTCGCAAGCAAAAACCCGCTTCGCTGGTTCACCCTAAGATTTGCTTGTTCCCGCAACGCAAAAAAGCCAAGACCTGGAGAATGGAAGCCAAGCATCAAGGAAAAGCAGGAAAAAAAGAGGGAGCAGCAGCCAAGCAATTAACTAAAGAGCAAAGGGCGACGCAAACACAACTTAAGCTTCCCTTCGGTCCGATACGCCGCAAAAGAAATATGGGAATATGTAGCGACCAGAATAAAACGGACAGGAAGCGCAGAGGCGGAGAAGGAAAGAATAAGGTCAAGGCAAGCAAGGGTAGGTGCAGAAACGAGCTGCTGACCGACACAAGCCTATCATCCATCGGTTGAATGAAGGCCCCCTCAGCCCCTGCATTGCTGCTCTGACCCCCAGCCACCAGCCTGCGCGCTGGGGGCAGGGTGAGCGACATACCGTAGCGTGATAGGTACCGTCTGTCCCTACTGACACTGGCAAGAGCCGGGCGCTTCACGTCATTGGGCCCGAAGGATCGTAGGTAGGTTACGATCGCTTGTCGCCCGTAAGTCTTACGCCAAGCGACGACTCGCCTTTCCCCATTTCCAAGCACAAAAGCACGAACGGGGCAAGACGGGGCCGTCCTGGACTGGGATGGTTCGTGGGCCCAAAAGCCAGCACAGCAACGCCCCAAGGCTGGCCAGGCAGCGGCGCCGCCCATTCTCGCTGTGGATCGGCACCCCCCACTTGGACGACTTGGCGGTATGGTCGGCGAAGAGGTGTCGCTTGCAGGGTTATTCTAGGAAACGAGAGGCCGAAGCATCACCTGATCGTGTTGTGCAGTTTATACGGGCACCTTTTACTGGAGCTGAGCACGGAGTACATATGCAAGAAGACGAACTTGTCGGTGAAAGAGCGATGCCAAACCAAAACATCTCGTCTCTCGACTATCAGTGGTATTCGAGAAAAAAAGATAAAGAACAGCGGGTCAACATTCGACGCCGGAAGCAAGCAGCTTGGTTCGTCGCCCAACAGACAGTGGTATCTAACGTGTTCAAAAACAAATAAGCCAACAGAACCTCCCCAGAAACTCCAATGCGGTCCGTGTCTACACGTGGGAACCCAAGTCGTCTCGTCGGTCATAATCATGTCTCTCTCTACACGCGCCTCCTCTCACATATCAACGCCCCGGGTATCGTCCCTCATCATGTCGTCACTGCCGAGCTCCTTCTCGAGCTCGTCCGCGACGAATCCCTCGTAGTCCTCCAGGTTCTTCTGGATGTGCACCTTGAACTTGATGATATCATTCAGCATCTTCTCAATCTCGGTATGGAGCTCTTCGCGCAGAGAATTCGCGCGCAGAGTGAGCTGCTCGTACCTATACAAATGTTAGTATACAGTTTCCGGTAATTGTGGGACGATGCGACCCGAGAGGAGACGTACTCGATATTGGTGTTCATTTCACGCTGTTCCATGAGCTGAACGGACTCGGTAAGCTGCGCGCGCATCTTGGCGAGTTCCTTCTCCATCTTTTCGATCTGCGCATCGCTGGCCAGCTTCTGCGTGGTTGTGACTTCTTTGGTCCGCTCGTACTCTTCCTCGGCAGCGCGGACACGGTGCTCGAGAGCCTCGACCTCAGACCGCTTGTCTTCGATGGCCTCTTTAATGCCATCCAATAAGTCGTGGTCCTTCATCATGGCGTCCATGGCGGCGCTGCGGCGTTCGCTGATATCTTTCCGCAGGGTCATGAAGGCGTTCTTAACGCTGCCTCTCAAGTCCAAGTTCAAGATATGGGCCGGCTGGTATCCAGTCACCGGGTCGGCCAGCAGTCGTTCCGAAGTTTCTGGCACGGCTCCTTTGTAGGAGCCGCTGTTCATCATGGAGCCAGTAAAGTTGGACTCGTTGACCGTGACCGCCAGCTCGAACTGTTGGCCATTGGCATTGACGGCCGTACTGGGAATCAAGCCGATCTGGTATGCGAGGGTGTTGTACTTGTCCACAAGACGCTCGAGCTCATCCAGCCGGCGACTGGCGTCCACCTCTTTCTCCGCCACCTTCTTCTTGACATCTTCCAGCCGTAGCGCGGCCGATTCGATGCCCTTCTGTAGCCGTTCGCGCTCCGAGGTCATGCGGTCAATATCCTGCATGCTGATTCCTTGGTCGTCAACTTCTCTCTGCAGTCCGCGCCGTTCGTCTTCGGCCTCCTTGAACTCCTGCGCCAGTTTGTCGTACTCTTCCTGCAAAACGGCAATACGACTCTCGTACTTGTCTGAGCGTTGCATGGCGAGCGCGTTGTATTCTTCGAATTTGGTCTTGTCCTCCTCCATGATCTTGAAATGGTCATCCAGCACGCGTGGGTCTGGAGTGGCCTTCTCCATATCTTCTATTTCCTGTAAGAGCCGGGCGTTCTCGGCTTCTAGCATGTCAAGCTCGGATCGATACTTCGAGTTTGATCGTTCAAATGCCTCGGCCATCCCCTGCACGTGCGGGGCCAGCGCTCTTTCGGCGTCCTCGTCGCCCGCGTCGTCATCCATGGCAAGCCAGTCGCGGTATGCGCTGCTAAGAAAGTCGAAGATGATGCGATCGCCGCTGATATCGACTCCGGCCTCTGCGCAGGCGTCATCGTAGCGATAGCAGGAGTAGCCCTCCAGCATCTGGGCCAACTGCATCATCCAGTGCAACAGACCAAGGAAGGTACTCCAGTTCTGACCACCGACAGCGGCAATCTGCGATTTGGTGATACTCCTCTCGAAAGGATACCGCAGTTGTTTCAAAATAGGAGGCACCTCCTGATCGATGTTCTTCTGGAATCGATAAGCGGGATCGATACGGTGATATAGCCATTGGAACAGGTAGTTGAAGTCTTTCTGTGTCGGGGACTTCATGATGTTCTGGGAGAGGTTGTGCTTCATCTCCATCTCAAAGTTGTTCTGCACCAGGTAGTCGAGCAACTCCTGGCCGATGCGCGCCTGGAACGATCTGTCCTTCAACGGCCGGGGGTCTCTTGGCACACCGGCGGCTTGCGGTGCCTGCTGGAAAAAGCTCTGGTGGCTCATCGGGCCATTGTTGGAAGGATGCGGTCGATACACGCTACTTCGGCGCGCATCGCCTTCGGAGTTGCGGTTGGGTAGACTTCCGGACGCGTAACTCTTGAAGGCCGAGGGAGGGTGTGCGAGAGACTGGCGCTTGACCGAAGACAAGCCCATCTCGGGGAGGTTTGTGCCCGAGGACGAGCGACCGAACATGGGCTGCGTAGGGCGACTCATGGCCAAGGAGTGCCTAGACCCCGACATGGAGCGCACATGGCTGTTGCTGCCGCTGTTCGAGTTTGATCGTTTCATGGCTGATGCTGGATGTGGGATGGCCGAATTGAGGGGGTTGATGCCGCCTAGGGTCTGGTCACAGGTAGCGGAATATTAGTCGCTATACATACACCCGTTTGCGACAAGAATCAAAAGGGACAAGAAAAGAAAAGAAAAGAAGAAACTTACCTCACGTGGTCTTCGAACGCTCCAAAGGCCTGTGTCCTGCGACATGTTGCGGAGGGAACTGCGACAGGTGAGGTTCTCCCCTCAAAAGGCCGAATCGAAGGTAGGACGGCAAGTTTGAGTAGGGGAAGGGGGGTGTGCGACTAGGTTGTTGTGTTGCAGTATTGCAGAACAACCGGAGCTTCACCAATTGTTGATACCGCCAACAACTGTCGTCGCGAGTCGCAGAATAGATTGCTGCCCAAGGAAGATGCGATGCATTGATTGATTGATTGATCGGTGTTGTCTACGCTGGGTCGAAGTAAACAAAACCCGCCGCAGAGGCTGATTGGCTGGGGACAGCGGGGGCTACAAAACGCTTTACTCTAGCCCGCCCGCCCCACCAAACCAGTGCCTACAGTTTGGAGGAAACACTCCTGTCAGCCCGTCCTTTCTTTTCCGGGTGCTAAGTTTAATAAGTGCTGCTGCTGTTGCTACGAATGAATCAGACGGCATTTCAATCTTCATCATGTCTCCTCTACATTCACTTCAGTCTTGATGGAACGGGTGTATTGACCTGAGGATATTCAATCTCAACCTCAAAATCGCATATTTCCTCTTCGAGAATGGATCTAATGCACACCAGCTCAATCCACCATGGCGCCAAAGAAGCTGGTCATATTCACGGGTGCGCCAGAAAGGAGCTCCCTTGAGCAGAATGGCCCGGGGTTATTGACCAAATTTTTGGAACCTCATGCCAAATTCATCCATGGACGGAACCCTTCGCAGCAGCATCTAGCTAAACCAGAAACCCGCAATGCTGATACAGCTGCCTGGAGGTCGATCCCGTTACACCGAAGCCAGCTCCATACCGGGTTCTCGCAAGTGCACGAGCTAAGCCAGAACTACGTTGGCGATGGCGATTTCTTCTCGTCAGTATCGGCTTCAGGCAGCTTCCCAGGGACGGGTGACGAGACCAGCGGGCTAAGCCAATCGTTGCTGGACGATTTCTACGACCACTCCCTTGCTGTGCACGAGGATGTCCGGTCCTCTCAGCTGCCCCCCGAAAGCTCCATGGCAGGATCACAATCCTTCATCACCACCCTGAGCTACGAGGACTCATACAGTGAAGGGGCTTCCTCTCAGGCAGATCGTACCCTCGGGCTGGGAAATGCGAGACTCAGCAACCTGTCCGGACTGCCAAGCGCGGCTCATCTGAAAGCAATCCAGCCCCAGACAATGAGCGTCAACCTCATCGTGGGCATCATCTCCATAGCAGAGCCGCGCACCGTCACGACCAAATGGGGCTCAAGCAAGACCCTTGTTGAGCTCTTGGTTGGAGACGAAACGAAAGCCGGGTTCAGCGTCACGTTTTGGTTGACTGCCAGTGGCGATGCGGCAAATGAAACGGACGCGACTCTGCGGAATCTGCGGAGGCGAGATATCGTGCTGCTCCGCAACGTCGCGCTGAGCGAGTTCAAAACCAAGGTGCATGGCCATAGTCTACGAAAAGGACTCACCAAGATCCAGCTGCTGTACCGGCAAAGGCTCGACGAAGAGGACGAAGGGGGTTTCTACAGCCTCAGGGATCTCTCGTCGACGAGCGCAACCCATCCCCAGCTATTGAAGACAGCCAGGGTGCGTCAATGGGCGTTCGATTTTGTTGCGCAGCCCGTCTATGCTGGTGAATCCAATAAGCAGGGCCTCAGGCGATGGGAGATGCCCCCTGACGATACACAATGAACAGAACAGGAGTGGTCAAACTGGCGGCACCTGCCGGCTCGAAGAACACGTAAATTACAATTGAATGGCAGAAGCTTGAAACTTGCAGCAAGCCCGCGAGCCTACGACGTGTGGTGTAAATGGCCGTCTGAAATCACAGCGCCTTGCTCGGTCGAACAAGGTTTGGTCGACGGCATCCCATGACGTTCGTGGGTAAATCCCCGTTCTCGGTTTCCCCAAAATTGAATTGAGAATATACAATGTCCCGGTTGACTATAAAGAGATCTCGATGCGTCCCTGGTACGATACGATCTATGACCGATCATATTCGCCTCTGTAGACAGATGATGGGTTTGATCAAGTGTTGCACCGCAGTTGGACCCTTATCTGATCCATTGGCCGACGCCCAATCCCTGTCGCCTGCGTTTCCAGCCAATTGGTTTCGTCCGCCCGCTCTGATTGGGCCCGCTATGTTCCTAAAGTAACCGCGGGGCATGGGAAAAAAAGTGAAAAGTGCATGGCCTAGCATCGGAGCCCCTCCAAAATTTCATCCAGTCACCGTCACCCCGCGATCCCACATGAATTCACGCGCAATCGCACTGCACTCCCCCTATAAAAACATTCACCCCATCGGCAACTTCTCCCCTGCTCAACGCTGCAGAGACCGTGCCAACCTCCCTATACCACTCTCATAGGCCGACCTCCGTCGTCGCTTCCGCAAGAATGACCGGCTACGATACGTACAAGACCCCCCCTGGACTCTCGCTACTCCAGTAAGTTACCCAGATCGTGTACCATTCGTCTTACGACGCACGAGTTGTTGCGAGATATATCGCACTTGTTGCTGCGCCACTCTTGACTTGCACCGGAACAACATGGCTAACCCCGTACTGTAGGCGATGAGATGAAGCAGCTGTTCAGCCAGCGCTCCCGCCATTCCACCTGGCGCAAGCTCTGGCTGTATCTGGCCGAGGCCGAGAAGTAAGTGCTTCGGGATGCTGCTTGTCGCCTTCGAAGAGCCGGCTACGTGAGAGAGCTGGCCTGACGGGAGACTGACCCTCGCGTTAGGGAACTCGGCATCGACACCATCACCGATGCGGCAATCGCCCAGATGAAGCAGCACCTCATCGTCTCTAACGACGACTTTGGGGTGGCTGCTGTTGAGGAGAAGCGCCGCAAGCATGATGTCATGGCTCATGTTCACGCCTTCGGCCAGGTAAGCATCCCGACTACCTACTGATATGGCTACTGACACTAACATGAGTTGAAGGTTGCGCCCGCTGCTGCCGGTATTATTCACTACGGAGCTACCTCCTGCTATGTTACCGATAACGTAAGGATTGGTGCCCCCACACGAGATTGGCCAGGCGTATCGGGCAGTACTGACTACCATGTTGCAGGCCGAGCTCATCCTGATGAAGAACGCCCTGGAGCTCATCATGCCCAAGCTTGCAAAGGTCATCTATAACCTGCGGGCCTTCGCTCTCGAGTGGAAGGATGAGCCTACTCTTGGCTACACTGTAGGTTCCTGCTTGCGATGAGTATATTTTCGGCTGGCATAATGTGCTGGTTCTCATGATATCCATTAACACCAAGGTCTCTGCAGCACTACCAACCAGCCCAGATGATCACCGTTGGAAAGAGAGCCTGCCAGTGGATCCAGATGCTTATCATGGGTCAGTATACTTCATTTTCTGCTAAACTCCAGGAACGGTCACACGTTCGAAAGGTTTTGAGATATAGTAACACTAACCCGTATGCTTCATATAGATCTGGAAAATATTGAGCGGGTATACCAAGACCTGAAGTTCAGAGGTGCCCAAGGTACCACTGGTACACAAGCGTGAGTTTTGATCCGTGTATAGTGTGCAAACAGCATTGCAAACGCATCGGGGGGCACGTCTAACGCAGTATGTTTAGCTCGTTCATGGAAATCTTCCACAACGATGCCGAGAAAGTGGACCGCCTGAACGAAATCCTCTGCCAAAAAGCTGGATTCCCCTGCTGCTACGACATCTCTTACCAGACCTACCCTCGAAAAATTGACCTTAACATTGCGAACGCTGTTGCTGGTCTCGGCGGTGAGTCTACATCACCACGTCTGCCGCTTATCTGGCAGCGGATCTTTGCCAGGCCACTTCTTCGCTGGTAGCTGACTTGTGCTGGCAGCAACTTGTATGCAAATCACTGGTGACATCCGCCATCTTGCCAATATGAAGGAGGTGGAAGAGCCTTTCTCCAAGGTAAGAACTTGTACAAGTCCTATATGCATATTCTCGTTGTGATGCGGTGACTTACACAAGAACAGGATCAAATAGGAAGCTCGGCCATGGCTTACAAGCGGAATCCCATGTTGTAAGTTCTCGGTGTCGGACTATGCCGCACTATAATCATTCTTTGGCAGACGTGGCTAATCTCAAATTCCGCCCTAGGTCTGAACGAATTGCCAGTCTTGGACGCAAGCTCGCTTCGCTCCCGATCAACTTCATGAACACTATGAGCGTCCAGTGGATGGAGCGCAGTCTCGACGACAGTGCCATTCGTCGTAGCGATATCCCGGAGCTGTTCCTCCTCGCAGATGCGTACGACCCCCCGAGACACGCGACTTTTCACCTGGAAGAAACCTCGCTAACGTTGAGTAGGTGCATGATTGGCATGGACGCCCTTTCCAACGGTCTAGTGGTCTACCCCAAGAGAATCCACGCGCACAATCTTTCTGAGCTCCCTTTCATGATCACGGGTAAGTGACCTTTTCGTTGGCATTTCCCAAGCTCTTTGCCCTTTCTGAAAAAGGGGCCAATGCACGGAGACTTGTGGGAGTATCCGCATTTCGCCAATAGCAAGACGTGAAGACTACCTATACTTTGATACGCGTTACTGACACCCTGCCAGAGAACATCATTATGAAGATATGCGCCCAGGGTGGCAGCCGCCAGGACGCACATGAAGAGATCCGAATTCTCTCTCACCAGGCCTCCGCCGTAGTGAAGAGCGAAGGTGGCGAGAACGACCTGGTCGAGCGAATCAAGAACACCGAGTACTTCAAGCCGGTATGGGGTGACATCGACGGCATGATGGATCCCAAGCTGTACGTCGGACGCGCCCCCGAGATCGTGCAGCGATATGCCGGTCAAGCAGGACCGGTCGAGGTGAAGCTCGCCCCTTACATGCAGAAGATCCTGCACAGCGCAACAGCACAGCTGAACGTCTGATCTCTCAATGAGAAGACCCGGGGCAGCTAAACTGTTCTTGCATTGCGTGGCGTTTAGGGGGGGGTAAGGATTAGTTGTGGTTGTGTATATTTGACGGGACCAAAAAGTATGTAGATACAAGTCAATGGCCAGTATGATGACTTCATTTTCGAAGAGCCTGGTGCGCCAACTTTCTGTGAAGCTGTGAATTGCGACAGCAAAAGCATATTTCTCGATGGCGTAGATGCCAGCAGCACTCAGACATATATTTTTGATGTTGGAAGTTGACAACGTTGAGGGCCCCGTCGGTCGGCACTCCACCGACCGGTTTATTATTAGCGCATTTCACCGTAGCAGGCAGCGATTGTGGCAGGTCCCAGGCCAGTAGCGTTAGGCAGGGATTGGCACAAGAGACCCCAGTGCCGTTCTGGACCTCAAGCTGGGAGAGAGTGAGAGTTTCCGACGTCACTGCGCAAGGGATCGTTACCGACTCTCCCCCAATCCACACTTAGGTAGGTTAGGTACTTTATTTCTCAGCCTCTCCCCCCACATGCGTAGAAATCACACAACCACTCCGTAGCAATGACGGCCTAATCGTGGCATTGAAAGACCCGCCTGTCCTCGGCATTACTCGATATGGAATCAAAGGTGTCCAATTACATCCTTCTTTTGTCATGATCAGTCTTGCCAGCTGTTGCGCCTATTCAACTACTTAGTCAATCAACTGAGAGCGAAAGCGCGTCGTGACCCTCGCAATACCTGAACACCTCCAAACGCGCAGGCGCCCGAGCGAGGCCTGGCTGAACCCTCTCAAACACTGCTGAACTTTCAACACTCCCAGAGATAACTCGCCGTCGTGTAGATTGATCAAGTCGGATGGCAGGTATAGGCTACCATGAGGTAGCAGCGATGGAAGGATTAAAAGAAGGAGACTCTGGTGGAGCAAACATAACAGACGGCGGAAGAATGGAGAGATCGCCCTTGTCCAAGACCAGGAGTCTATCCGATGGAGGAGGCACGCAGCTGTCCCCCTCACCGCTCATCGTCGAAGCTGCGCGACGGACTTCGAAGGACGACAGCTCTTTGCGCGACCCGGGCTCCTTTGCTGCAGGAGCGACCAATGCCGCTCCGGTGACTCCCCGAAGGCCAGAGTTCCCCATGCGTGGTCTCTCAATACAGCTTCCTCCCCGCGACGCGTCTCCCATCCCGACCCCCTCCTCGATCAAGCCAAGCCCTTTGTCCCCGAAGCTCGACCATTCCCAGATCTATGCATCGCCCACAAACATCCTTCCCCGACGGTCGCGAGGCCTAGACTTTTCGAGGGCAGCTACGAGCCTGCACCACTCGACGCTTGCCGAGCAGTCCTCGCCCGACTCCTCTCCCACCATTGGCGGCGGCAACGGCCGGGCCATGAACATTCCCGGGCGCAGGATCGGCGACTACGGGTTCGAGCAGTCGAATTCTCTGTGGTCCATGATGGGCAACCAAGAGCGCATGAACATCTCCAGCTCGGTCGGCAGCGGCAATATGGTCGCTTCGGACAGCTCGTCCAGCTCGGACGACGACGATTTGATGGACGACGACATGGAAGACGCCTTCATGGGCACCCCTCAAGGTGCTAAAAGCGGACCTCCAATGGGCGAGCAGACCCCACAAGGGTATGGCATGAGTCCTGGCGTACCATGGCTTGCCAGCAATTCACCCGCCGCGAACAGTTTGGCCAGCTTCCGGACGCGCCCACGGAAACAGCCAAAGAAAAAGTCGAGAGGTTTGTTGGGGCTGGGGTTTAAGCCTACCAGCAACGCGAACCTGGGGAAATCGCCCCCCAATAACATGGTGAAGGATATGAAGGACATCCCCACCACTGCACATTCAAGGAGAGAGAGTATCAGCTGGGCTGCGAATCAGCTACACATATCAGGCGCTGATTCGGAGGATAGGGCCATGGACTCCGTGGAAGGTGGCCAGAGAGGCGTCATCCGACGCACAGTCACTCGGCGAGGCAATCTCTTTGTAAGACACCATCTGCCAAACTCGATCTTGCGTTATCTAGAAGAGGACACCCACTCACATTGAGCACAGCCGAAAACGAAAGGTTTCGCCCGTATCCGAGCGGCCCTTGCCGAGGAAAACCAGCCCGTCGACTGCGAGACCCGGCGCGAAGCTGAAGTCATTCGCCAAGTTCGCGAAAGCGACATGGACCTCGAACCGCGGATTCCTTCCGGCCCACCTCCGCCGCTAGACATCCCCGCAGCACAGGATTCGCCCAACCTGCAAGCCGAAAACCTGGACGATGTTGTCGAAGACGAGATGATTATGGGTGAGTCCGGCCTGTCGAGCAGCTTTAAACAACAGGCTATGAAGAATCTCAAGGGAAAGCGCTTCTGGGATACATTTTCTGAGACGGGCAGTGTCGCAGGCAACAGAGTTACCCCTCCCCCACCCGCCTTCCTTCCACGTGGCTCATCGTCTGGAATCAGCGAGGATATCAATATGGACTCGCCTTCCCTCTCGGCCGGATCTGGCGCAGCGAGCCTGTTCGGCCCCGGGCCTGCTCTGGCGATGATCGGCGCCAGCAGCGACAGTAACCGATCCGAAACCCCGCAGCCACCTCCTTCGGCGGGCGGCTCGCAAGGAGGCGCCCGAGTACCTCCCACGGCAGAAGAGATCACGCGGCGAATCAATAACAAGAGGCGGCGAGACGATGATCTGGATTCCGTAAGCTTCAAGCGACGAGCGGTAAGTCCTGGTATGAGTGTGCATAATTCGCCCGTCATGCAGAGCCCTTTGCAACGCGACAGCATGCCTTGGGGCTCCCGCCCGGGGAGCAATGGGGGAGAGAAAGCATCGGGTACACCCAGCGATAACGGAAGCTCCGGGGGTAACAACGGGAGCGCGGGGCCAGGCAGGCCTATCGCCGGCAGCAAAGGTCGCGTTGGTTTCCAGGGGATGACGGATACTCATGATGGCCTCATGCGGATGAGTATCGAGTAGGGGGGAGCCGGCCGAAAGGCGTCGTTTGTTTGCTTGCTAGCGTTTTCAGCGTTGATATTCGGTACTTTCGGTGGCGCCTAGGGAATCGTTTCGGGCGCCTTCTAACAAGTACATACATACTACCGGACATGTCTAAAGTCTGGACAGCCGTTCCTCGGTCTCTCCATAAAAGACTGCGATCACATAGGTTACCGTCGTATGTACCTATTCACGGAATGAACCGTTCCAATCCGAAGCTCTCGGATTTTTAATCAAAACCATACACATACGTACACATAAGGCGTGATCAATAGATCGAGTTTTAATACATCTGATGGCTTGCAAGTTGGTGAATCCGGGACCGGTTTTCGGGGCCGATATTAGGTCGGACAAAGTTTGGCACTTGACGAGGCGACAATAAAGCGCGGGCTGGGAACTAGCTCCTGCGAGGTCCATCGCGGCAAGGCGATCTCCGACCTACCTTCACAACACCATTGAACCGACACCATCGCTTCGGAACTCATACACCGCCAACGACGACAACCATGCCTCTCCGCGGACCCGTCCCCGTCAACCACTGCACCCGCGCCAACTCGGAGCGCGTGGTCGTGGGCCCGACCACCATCTACATCTACGAAGACGGCTCGCGCACCGACTCGCGCATCGGCTGCATGGTGCTCGAGCTGCCCGCGGGGGCCTCGGGCCCGCCCATGCACTGGCACCGCTTCCACGACGAGTGCTTCTTTGTCACCAAGGGGTCCGTCACGTTCGTCACCCCCGACGGCGACCTCGTCTGCGGGACGGGGGAGATGGTCACGGTGCCGCCGCGCGCGGTAAGTGTGGGCTCTGCTCTCGCTGGACTGGATGGGGCTAATCACGAGTGTTTGCTAGGTGCATACATTCAAGAACGCCAGTCAGACTGAGGACGCTGAGTTCTTCATGACGGCTACCCCTGGTACGTCGAGACCCAAAAACGATATGTTCAATCCCAGTTCTATACGACTGGGGTTTGCTTTACTAACCCCTCTCCTCTTACTGGTAAACAGGCTATTACATGGACTGTAAGCCCCCGTCCCAACTGGCTACCACGAGCGCTCCTTCTGCCTTGAATTTTGGCTACTGAATAACAAAACAGATTTCCGCACGATGAGCAAGGTGACGACCGAAGGAAAGAAACTGACCCCGGAGCAAACCCAACACATCATGGAGCTCTTTGGCACGTTCCCGCCCGATGTGGAGTCGGAGCCGTAAGATGGGGTGGGGATCCCGCACTCTTGGGAGTAAGCATGCCCCAGACTCCAGACTGGCTGGGGCTGACGTTAGGTCGGAATGTGGAGTTGTTTAGCAGCAGCGAGTCTGGGGATAATCCACAATGCCAAGGGACCGACTCTCATGTTGTTGAGAAAAATCCGGGGACACGTTTGTTCGTATTGTTCCACCCATTCGGAAGACGAATGTTTATACGAGTGCATGGCAATTGGATCCCTTAAACTAGTTGAGAGTCTATATGCCTTTGAATCTCTATTATACACACGGAAGAAGGTATCACGCAGTTGATGAATGCCGTATCCTCGTCCTCGAACGTTTCATAGCTTGGCCCTGGAAGAGAGGCTGAGTTTAGACTTGAGAGTTTCCTCCGCCTCTTTCTCAATACGCTTGACCAGCACGTCGCAAGTCGGGATGTCGTGAATTAGCCCGATGACCTGGCCAGCTGTCCAGACCTGTGTTCGCTGTTGTATCAGCAACTGATCTTTCTCGAGGGGGGAAATAGAAGCGTGGGCTTCAAGCGGAACTTACACCGTAATCGGGATCACCGTTGACAAAGACCTCGCGGCCGCGCTTGCCGCTCATCAGCGGCGCCATGGGCTCGAACGTGGTGCCGTCGGCGGCGGCCTCGACCTTGATGGCCTCCTCGGTCACCTTGTTACGGTACAGGCGCGTCGTGTTGGTCCACTTGCGCATGACTAGCGACGTGTCCGTCTCCTGGGCCTTACAGATGGTCTCCTTGATGTTCTGGTGGATGGGCGACTCGGCGGTGCACATGAAGCGCGTGCCCATGTTGATGCCCTCGGCGCCCAGGCACAGCGCCGCGGCCAGGCCCTGGCCGTCGGCAAACCCGCCCGACGCGATGAATGGCACCTTGAGCGACTGCCGGGCACGACTCAGCAGGATGAAGTTTGTGATGTCGGACTCGCCCACGTGACTAGTAGTACTTGTTAGCATGCATACACAGTCGGAATAGTTACGATAAAAGAGCAACCCACCCAGCGCACTCGAAACCGTCTATCGACAGGAAGTCGACGCCAAGCTTAATGGCGCTCTGCGCGTGACGGATGGTGGTGCACTTGTGCAGGATGATGACGCCAGCGGCCTTGAGCTTCTTGATCACGGGACCAGGGCTGTTGCCCGCGGTCTCGACGATGTTGATGCCCTCGTCGATGACGACCTGGGCGTAGGCGCCGTAGTCGGGCGGGTTGAGAGCGGGCAGCAGGGTGATGTTGACGCCAAAGGGGTGGTCCTTCTTGGTCATGGCCCGGCACCGCCGGATCTCCTTGCGCAGGTCCTCGGGCGTCGGCTGCGTAAGCGCCGTCAGGATCCCCAGACCGCCGGCGTTGGACACGGCCGACGCCAGCTCCGCGATGCCCACGTGCTGCATGCCGCCCTGCACGACGGGGATCTTGATGCCCAGGCGGCGCGTCAGCTCCGTGTCGAAAGGCATGGTGTGTTGGAGGATAAAGGTCTTGGTGGTGGTGGTAAGCCTGTTGCTGGGTTGGCTGTCAGATGCTAAACTAAAGCCGGCGGTGGCAGTGAGATCCCGAGCGTTCACGGGCGGCGAGCGACTTGAAAATTTAATCAAATGGAACGAACAAACGCTGAAGAGGAGTTGTCTAGTGGAGAGTGGTATTTCCAAAATCTATTGATCCAAGATGCGGTTCTATGCGTTGTTATGAGAAGCGGTCGCATCGCATTCTTTCAACGGAACGCATTCACCTGACCTCATGAGATGCCGAGGTACCCCACAATTCGGCTGCTCCCCAAACCCCTGAAACTCGGAGTCGGTGGAAGTGGCTAAGGCTGTGCAAGCCACACACACACACACACACACACCTGCATACCCTCCATGACCTCGACATACTCTTTTTCGCTTGGAGGGGAATGGCTCTCCGCTTGAAGGAGACAATATGCCGACGTTGAATCTTTCCATGGTGGTTTTGTTCTTTCTTATTCTCCCCGATTTATTGAACCCAAACCGATCCGCTTAGCAGGCGCACCCCCGTCGTTCTCAGATGCCAAAAGCACTGCACGAAAGAAACGAAGGCGGGTATCACCAACAGCCAAAAACTGGCTGACTCGTACGGGAGGAGAGTTCCTCGTTTTTTTTTTTTTTTGTTCCTGTTGTCATGCCTACCCGTGCCACCAGCTGCCGTGCGACGCCTCGTCGGAGGTCCAACAGATAACATGTAAACCACCTGCTGGTTCTACATGACACCACTTTCTGCTCCATACCCCTTGCACTACGCGTCAGCCTCTTCTGTTGTGTCTTGTTGTGCCGGGTCAGCTTCGCCTAATAGTAAAGTTCGACTCGACGGACCGGGAGGACTTCGCGGCGAGGCCCTCTGTTCAAAATCCCTTCCGAGCTTGCGACACTATCCATGGAGTACGGGAGGCCGATTGGCCCGAAGTGCCCCCATTGGATGGACGGACGGGAGGGATCCTTTTCTCTCTCTCTTTGCTTGTGAAGCTCGGCCCTTTGGAAAAGCAAAACAAATCGATGGCGTCTGAGGATCCCTTCCGTCTTCCGTGGGCAGATTTCCCGTCCAACATGACACCAAACGCAAAAGCTTTGCTACAGATCGCATATGGCAACAAGATTTGCTGTCTTGAGAAAACGAACCTGAGTGGCTGGTTGACAAACGTCCCAGCTGCTGCCTGCCTAACCATCCACCTCCCAGCAGGACTCTGCGGTCAACGCTGGCAACTCACTGGATGGAGGAGCCTGCTGATGGCAGCAGTACCGACACGTAAGCATGTTATGCTGGCAGTTCGAGCCCGACTACCCCGTTCCTGCTCTACTACCTATAGGTATTGCGATGGTTCAGGTCATCTGGGCAGAGCGGAATTGCATCGAACTCCGACTCCGCTCGGCAAGCCACAGGCGGCTTGTCCGACTGAGTAGGTAGCTGTAAACTCCTGTCACATTTCTAGTTTACTTTTCAAATGTGGGAGCGGCATCCTCTTCCGCGCCCCTCAAGGCATCAATCAACCCTATGCATTCTGCGGTTCGGAGAGTCTTGAGCTTATGAATCGTGCCTCAAGTCAGTTTCACCTGCTGTGCATACACGCGAGCTTATTCATCGGCTTCCACTGGTATGACACCGTGGCGAGGTAACACCGGTCTAGGAGGTTTTTCTGGCTCTTTGCCTTTGCTGCATCATGTTCTATCACGATGCAGAGTCCCAGCCGTAAAGTCGCACTGACATGGCCGAGGACCCGTGCTGTCGGATCCGCGCGCGTTGCAGAGGCGCAGGCTGGCAGCTGGCATGCCTTTTCCCTGTAGGGTATTTCTTCTGATTGCGACGCGTCCAACTGCACGCCATGGCCCGTGTTCTAGTTACATATGTCAAAAGGAGTTGGCCCTGTTGATCTACATACCTACAGAGTTGAGGTACATGTAATGTACTGGGGGGTTTTATTCCGACTGGACCAGGTCACGACCGACAGCCAGTGGGGGGGGACAACAGGGACGAGAGGGACCGCCAGCCAAAGTCGCGCGAGTATGCGGGGTCGCAAGGGACAAGCTGGATGCCCCGCAATTGGATTGATAGTGAAATGGTGCCTTCCAGTGGGGACCTCGCCTGGCAAAAGGTGCAGGTGCCTATCAAACAACACCAGCGCCACCACTGACACCTTCTGGATGTAATCTATCGCCTCCACGTCAAACTTGTTCCCTTATCAACTTGACATATGCCGGGATTCTGAGGAGGCCCAGACCGTTTCGCATATAGTGATGCACGCCGACCCAGACCCTATCTGCGAAGGTCATATCATCAATTGATGACGACACTAGGAAAGCGCATCGGCTGCTTGCCATGCTACGTGGATCAATCCATGCATTAACCAGGCAGACCGGTAGTTTCTTAGGTTAAGTAGATTGGCAGTAGAAGGGCTACATAGCTAACCACATAGCTCGCTGTGCGGCACGGCTCAGCTCCCAGAGCAGAAGTGACGACAACAACGTAGACGAGGCGAGCGCTGACCATGTCTCTGACTCAAAGGACAACACAGCTGCTGCCCAATCTATATCTTCCAGCTACGCCTACTTCTTCCAAAGCGACATCAACCAACCGAGCAGCGACAGCCACTGCCGTCCGTCAGTCAGACGCATGAGTGGCCCTTGCCAGCTAGACTGCTGAGCGAGGACGCTTGGGCACGAGCACAAGCACGAGGCATCTATCTCAATCTCACTCACCCTTCGACTTGAGGTCTCTCCTCCTTGATGCAGACACCCTAGTCGCGGCAACACGCTGTGCCTTCGATGGGTACTTGACTGCTTGCTTGCTTGCTTGTTAGGTAGGGGCTTGCAACGCCTACCCTACCGTAAAGTCCCATCAGATGTGATGTACTTTATTTGGTTTTCACCCATGGCTAGCAGCTTGACTTTTGATTCTGATCCGTTCGTTTGCGAAAAGCAAACATGCTGGAGGAATGACCGCCCAGCAGCAGACGCGATCGCTCTCCTTGCAGGCAGGTACACCACGCCGGGGTATTCACCTGGGAGGTGCAAGTTTCGGCATCTTGCTGCCTTGCTTAGATGCCCACGTGCTACTTTACCAGCCGAAGCTGCTATAAGGTATGGTAGGGACCGTTCGGCGTTGGGTCTGATCGATAAACGACAATCACTTTCCGCGACGCAACGCAGCGGCACGACGCCAATGAGCGACCACAAGAAACAAATCCATTGGGCAGCAAGAGCCTCCTCTCCGATGCGCTTGTTCGTCCGTCGGTAGCGACAGCCGCAGAGGATGTGCAGTGCTACCCTAGGAAAAATTGTCCGGTCTGTGCTTGGGTGACGACGGTTGGGGACATCTTGACGGCTGCTGCTGTGCGCCTCTTGGTCGCTATCTGCTTCCTCCCGTCAAGCTCCCAGCAACACGCAGCACAGCAAAGTGACAGACAGACCGACTGGCGAGTCTCGATGTCTCTTTATGCGTTCTTTTCTCTTGGTGGATTCCCTGTTTCCCTCTCATGATGCCAAGTGGCTGGCTCCTCGGTACAAGGGGGACGAGAGCTCGACGACTCGATGTCTGTCCGCCTGTCCGCCTGTCCGTCTTGCAAACAAGCTACCCAAAGTACCGAGACGCGATGACTTAGCATGCCGAGGTACCTGTCAATCTTGATCCCTTCCCTTCCTGTGTGCTCAAACACGCCCCCTTGAATTTCATAAGAAAAAGAAAGCAAATTATCTAGCAAGTAGCTACATGAGTGCTTTCCCAAAAAGGAATTGCCAGTCTTGTTCTCGACAGAAGGCTAGAAATAGAGCCCTCTTCCCTCATAGAACGATGCACTCTACCGTCATTTGTAGAACACGGTCTACTTCCCTGTCACTGCCGCTTGCAACATCGCGCAAACACCAGCCGTGGACCAGCTATACCCGACCCGTCGCTTCAAACCATTACGACTGTCGTTGATTGATACTGTGCTCCTGGGCCGGCCAGTTCGACTCGAGCGTCCTGAAGATATAAATGCTCCCCGTCTTCAGCGCTTGCCTACACTTGTCTTCATTGTTACCATCGCCTCCGCTATCCTCTTCATACTGAAACTACACATTCACCTTTGCAGGCCAAACGAAACGCTTTCATACTACTCTGAATCTATACCCGTCAGCCCCCTAGCTAGACGCCATGCCATCTTCATCATCTTCATCTTCACACCACCACCATCACCACCACCACAGCCACCAAACCACTTCTTCGCCGTGGCAACAGAAACTTGAGGGTCAGTACTTGTGGAGGTGCCTGAGAAATCCCTGCGGACATTGCTAATACGTCTTAGAGGTCTGTCGTGAATGTGACTCCCCAGCACCGGATTATCAGCTCGTGTCGGATAGGAGAGGTTAGTCGAGGAAACCCGCCATACTCCATCCCTTCAGTGTTACTATCAGGTCTCGTTGCAACATGATCTCATACTGTTGGATGGGTGAACAGGTGGTCGCACAGCTTGGTCAAGCATCGTTGTCGTCTTCAATACGACGATCCAAGCTCGCTACTGGTACGACGGCAAGAACCTCAACAATGCCCGTGAAGACGCAGCCGAGGCAGCCCTGAACTGGCTGCACCAGAACTGCGGCCATACCCAAGCATACTAGCACGGTGCCCGCCTCTCCCCTTTCCGTACTTCAGTGCTATGCACAGGTCGACGGACTCCCAACTTCGGCTAGCCCCTTTTCTTCTCCATTTCATATTCGTTGGTTCTGTTCTTTCTTAAATCCGATATGTTGTTTCCTTCCATTCCGTTTGTATACAATAGAACGGGCTTCGGGCGGGCGTACTTGGAATGGCCTCACGGCATCAGGGCAAACAGTTACTTGGGAATGGTAAGCGCGGGGTTGCACTGCATACGAGTTTCCTGGCTGATCACAGTCGTGGCGTTCCATCACGGTTCACAGTGGTCCGCGTTTCTTCTGGTCTCAGCCCTCGACAGCCTCCCTTCCCCCCAGCTTGGCTTAGTTGGCCGGTACCGAGAATCTACGGTGCGGTGGAAAACAAGGATACTCGACCAGGGCATGGACCTCAGGGTTACTGAAGTAGCGACCAGGAGGGACAATCTCTCTTCGCCCTCGATGTGGCGGATCGATGTCCGGATCTCTTCTCGTGCGCTTTGATTGGGCCCCTGACACCTGCAGTGTAACAGGAGCTCGGATTCCAGAATATTTCTGGAATTCTTCTCCTGTTTCGGTACGTCGGGCCCTTTGTTAGGCACCTTCCAATCTTTTTCATTCTGCAGGATGTCCACCTTGAAACAACGACAAGGAACATCGCCAGCAGGAGTCAACAACGGCCCAGCAAACTCCGACATACTCTCAGCTCTTGTGGAGCTGTGTAACAGAAACGGGCATCAACAGGACCCAGGCACAGATACAGACAACAAGCATGCCAATGCGTGCTGACGTGTGGAAAGGGCCACTACTCGTGGGGTTTAGGGGCGTTTGGGCATTGTCACTTTTGGATTTGGGATGGTGCAGGAGGGAAAAGCACATTTTTGAGACTGGGCGAATTTGGGAAAAAGGATGCAGTTTTTGTTGTGTCGGAAAAGGAATCGGTGAGACGAGACTGTTGATGGAGGGCGCATGCTCCGGACTCGTGGTGTTGGCTTCTTCTTCTTCTTCTTGCTTTTGATTGTTCCTCCGTGGACCCCCCACGCAAACGCTCCGATATACCCTGGTATCACTTCCATGCCACTGCTGATGAATGGAATCTCGATGGCCACGTTCAATGTTTATGCCGTTCCGAGCACATACCTGATGACTTTTGAACCTATGTCTTGTGTCTCCGGCAGGGTGTAATCTTGGTTGTTCCTGCCGGATACGGGGATGAAACCCACGGAGCGTGTTTCTGTGACTGGGCACCCCCCTTGTCTTACTAATTCCCAGTTTTACAGGGTTCCCGGGCTAGGGAAAAGAAGGAAACCCAGTCACCGGTGACGTCAAACGAAGCCCTTTTACTTGACACAGGCCGCGCTTGTCTGATTCTGGAACAAGGTGAGCGAGACATACAATCCCATTTCATTCCGACTCATCACATGAAAGTAAACGGCCACGACCCCACGACCGGGCCCCTCCCTGGAGCGAGACCGTTCGTTTTGATTACCTATACATGTCGTTTGTCATCGGGACGCGACTGGTACAATAACGAGAATGTGACCTCTCATCGTTTCTATTTTGTTTCCCCCAAGGTAAGTACTCTACGTCCCCATGGTCATGAGGTTAATGCCAGATAACCAATCTACCTTCTCATGCCACCCATCGAATTACGTAACGTAGTACATGCAATATGTGTGTGGGAGGGCATATCCAGACGGGAACGAGGGGGTCGCGGGGCAGAAAAGAGAAGGGTATAACGGTAGATAAAAGTCTGATATGATCTAAAGCAAGCACCCAACCCCATGTCGCCATCGGGGAAAAAGGAAGCAGTCTGCTGCTATTCTGGAAGCCGGTGTAAGTGAGCCTCATCCAAGTAGCGTCTTGCCCTTTTTCTTTTCGATTCATCTTGCGAGTTTGAAATCCATTAGCGATATATTGCTCTCTTTCTATTTTTATGTTACGGAAAACAAATATGTTTGAGTCAAGTTGGATGCTGTTCATAAGAGATGGACTGCCTACTAGACGTCTCATTCTCGTCCATCCGTGTCGCCTCGTTGCCAATCCCCCCCACCACCTGCCACCCTCTTCCTGCCTGGCGACGACAGCAACGCACAGGATTGCCGTTGAGCTTTCAGCTACCTCGACCGGTGATCTCTTATTCCATTGGTAACAATATCTGACCAAGATGGGTGTATCGAGCGTGGGATAATGCATCAACATTACAATTTAGCTGATGTCAATCCTCCATACCCCCGTACCCCCACGACATCTGCTCCGGCCAGCCCGAACCTTATATATTGCAAGGATATTGCTTGTATGGTCGACAAGACGGTCCTTGCGCCGGAGTGTGGCTCATTCCTAATTCTGAATACTGGCCCGGCTTGGAGACAGACCCCAAACGCCTCGTGCGAGGTCATTCGGACGCCATAACGTCCAAGCACGTTCCATCGTTTCTCGCCCGGTGGCTTGCCCGGTGGCTTCACCGGTACCAGAGCCGGCGTACCAGCCCCCAGCCCGCATCGCGAAAGTACATCACATGAGTGCTGTCAAACGCGCCATGGGACAGAGTGTAAGTTAGGGAGTGCATGCATTAAAGCTTAGAGACTTTCCTGTACATCAATCTGTACCTAGGTAGGTATGCTTTCCACATCGGCACTCCTTCCCCACCCGTTATGTGTTAAGATTATGACATGAGAAAAGCAAAACTACGGCAGACGTCGGCCAGTAGATTTTCCCATCTCACCCCGAGAAGGAACTTTTATCAGAAAAGAACGTCTTGGGTAAAGCACGTACGTACATACATACAAGACAGAAGTCGGTGTATCGGCCTTGGGAGGAAATCCCCAAAGAAGAAGCAAACTGAACTGCGACAGAATTGCTTGGCTTGGTTAGCGAATGTCCTCCTTTCAGCCGCCATTCCATATCTGATTGGGCCCAGCGATCCTGGCCGCCCGTCATGGCTGGGGGATGTCTAGCATATATCTGCGACAATCAGACAGATTGCCCTATGAGAGAACTGCCGACACGGGACGGACGTGGGTAAGGCGACGCAAGGCAACGCGAGGCAACGCGAGGCAACGCGAGGCAACGCGAGGCAACGCGAGGCAGTGCAAGGCAGCGCAAGGCATGACAGGGAACCATTGCAGAAAGGGTACATCTGTGCATTGGAAAGCTGACTTGCCGACTGGCAGCCGCTCAATCGACAATGCAAGCCGTGAGTAGCGTAGAGATGCCTGTTCAGGAAATCCGGCTACACTACATCTAGACAGCCGTCCGCTGTCAGAATTGAGCGAAAGGGGAAAAAGCAATGAGAGAGCCGGCCTTGCTGGCCCATGTGGTCTTGAAGCCTGTCCAGGGGCAATTTGGCCAGCATCATGCGCCATGCGCCACGACGAGTTGATGCCCTGCTAATACAACCCCCTCAACGTATGACGGCGCAGTGCCGACGATTTTTGGTAATGGGATGCTATTATTGAATAGTATGAACCGTAGCCTTGGTAGAAATACATGCTGGGATCTGCAGAGATGTCCATGTGGGACTCCTGATGGACCGACTACACTTGACGCTAGACCAGTATGTGGCTTTCCTTCCTTCTTTTCCTTGTTAGGATTTCTTTGGTTACGGGTTGAATCACAGAAGACCCCCGCGACGATCTGTACCAGAGACCCGGCCGCAGCCGAATGCCGAAGAGACTCTTTGTCACAGACCGAAACCAAAATGACATGTCAGTTAACGTGGCTGTCTCATAAAGGCGGTAAGGCCTTGCTCGTGTCCTTTCCGAGATGGACTTGGACAGCGGCGGGAGGATGTGCCGGTTTCAAGTTAAGAAACACCCAGCAGCTGTAAAGGGGTATTGTTTGGTATAAGCCTGTCGTGAAATGGCATGTTCGTCAAAAAAGTGTATCGCGTTGTAAGGGCATCATGAAGCAACATCTGGTCTGCAGAAGAATATAGCAGCAGATCGTCAGGAGGGGACTTGAGAAGAAGCCCCCCCTCGTCATCCGTCGTCCCATGGCGTGCCGTATCATCATGGAGTCGGTTGACTGGCTCAATCGTGTTGGAATAATCTAGATAGTGACTCGCCGTAGTGAATTCTTCGTATAGCCTCCGCGAAAATGGGCGCGATGTCCAGAATTTCGAGCTTCGGGCACATCGCACTGTGCTGTTCCTGCGGCACTGAGTTGGTCACAACGATCTTGTCGATCGCCGAAGCATTGATGCGCGCTAGGGCATCGCCGCTGAATATACCGTGCGTCAAGAGGGCATAGATGGCGGTCGCGCCTTCGCGATGCAGCAGTTTCGCGGCGCGTGTGATCGTGTTGGCGGTATCCGCCAGGTCATCGACGAGAATACAGACTCGATTCTGGACTGATCCTACAAGCATCATGGTGGCGTTTTGGCGGTCTGTTATGTTAATCGGCCGCCGTTCCTAACGAAACATTAGTCTCAATTCGGGCCCTGACCGTATCGTATCTCAGCTCACTTTGTGGATAAGAGCAAAGTCCATTCCGAGAGAATCGGCGATGGCTGTCGCCCGCTTCGCACCTCCTGCGTCGGGAGAGACGATCACAGCCTCCTTGAAGTCGGGAATCTGCTGTTTGATGTAGCTCTTCAATAGCGGGCGGCCGTACAGGTTGTCCATGGGTATGTCGAAGAAACCTTGGTACTGCGCATCGTGCAAATCAAGCGCAACCACACTGATGGGGTATTAGCACGCCTGCGTGACATGTGGCCAGTTCATGGAGTTGGTATACATACTGGTCAGCCCCGGCGCATGTCAACAGATCCGCGATCAAAGTGCCAGCCTGTGCCACCCATCTCTTATATCCGGGCTTTGCCTCGACGGCCTCGACAGCTTTCGGGTCCAAGTTCACGTCGTAGTCGTGAGTGGTGAAATTGCCAGTCTGGGACGTGACGGAGCCGGAGTGGCTTCGACCGGTGTTTCCGTTATGCTCGTGGTGCGAAAGGCGGACCTTGTTGAGGGCCTTACTCAAGTCACCGTTGCTCATGGCGGCACTTTGGGCAACCCCATAACCAGGGGTGGGCGGCACACTTTCGAATGTGTACTTGCCGTCGGACGTTGGCTTACTGAGAGGAGCGCCTTGCTTGCGGTAGGCCAGGTCGGGCTGGCGCGAATAGGGGAAGAGGGGAGTCACGGCCGTCACTCGCTTGGCGGAGCCGGTCTTGCAAGCCGATATCACTGGTGATGCATACTGGTTAGCCAGGCAGATCGACATGGAAAGCAGGGCCACGGATGTAGGGCACGATTGGCAGTCACATTGTCACAGAGGCATGGGGCGACGGCAGTGGGAGAACGAAGGTGTACTCACTGATACATAGCTCCATCAGATTATCGTTGACTGCGCCGCCTCCGGTTTGGATGATGAAGACATCCTTGCCTCGCACGGAATCCTTGATTTCGCATCTACTCTCGCCGCCCGAGAACTTGCTCAAGACGCGATCGCCAGAAGCTATACCAAGAAGGTTGCACACATTCTCCGTCAGGTGCGGGTGCGAGTTGCCCGAAAGAATCACTATATTCCTAACCATCTTGACTCGACCCGGACGTTTGGGGAGGCTTCTACTCGGCAAGCTGCCTGGCTTGTCGCAAGAGGTGGGTGATGCGCCAGGGGGTCTGAGGTGGGTTGTCCGTCAAATGATTGCGTCTGGCAGTATTGGTATTTGCAAAGTTGATCATGCCTGGCTGTTAACGAAGGGGGAAAGCAGCAATCCAGTCATCGTATGACTTGACTTGGGGGAGTAGGACCACATGCAAAGTCAGTGTTGCGTCAAAAAAGTTCATCGAAGTTAACGTGGGGGAGCTGCGATGAAAAGAAAATTGGCCGTTGACGGGAGCTTGAGAGTCCCCTGGAGCCACTAACCTTCATGTGCACTGGCCCAGGTACAGTGTCAACCCCCCGAGTCAGCCACAGCACATACTGTACGGGTAACCTGAAGTCAATGATGTGACGACAGGCGCGGGATCGACGACGACGCTGGCTGCCAGGCAACAGGGGTTTCCAGGCGACCGTGCTTTTCTATCGAAAGAACGTGAAAATTGGCACTTCTATTTTACGGCCGAACCCTTCAAGTGCATCCTGGATACATTGTGCCTTTTCGAAGAGTTCTGTATCATCGGTCAACAATGCCTGAAATCGCCGAAGGTAGGGGAGCCTGGCCTGTCGACCCCTATTGCGAGTACTGACGCGTAAGGCGAAGTTGCTCGTATAACCCATTTCCTACGCCGGCATTTGGTCGGCAAAAGAATCAGCAAAGCCATTGCTGCAGATGACAGCAATGTCTTTGGCAAAGTGGGGACCAGCGGCGTCGAGTTCCAAAAGGCCGTTACGGGGAAGCAGGTTGTAAGCGCTGGAAGCCAAGGCAAATATTTCTGGTATGATATGCATGGCTGGGGGTGCCAGTGGACTGGCACCAGAGGGGATCGTGCACTTGGAGACTGAGACAGTGTCATTCTTAGGATTACTCTGGATAGTCCACCGCATCCTGTCATGCATTTCGGCATGACGGGGTGGATCCACATCCGCTCGGAACAGACGGGCTACACGCGGTACATTGAAAAGACCAAGAACGACAAGGAAGAGTGGCCACCGCGCTTCTGGAAGTTCCAGCTCGAGACCGACAGCGACCCCAAGGTCGAGGTGGCCTTCACGGACGCCCGCCGCTTCGGGCGCGTCCGCCTTGTCCACTGCCCGGGCGACGACATCCGGAAGCACTCGCCGCTCAAGGAGAACGGACCCGATCCCGTCGTCGACAAGGACGTCTTCACCGAGGACTACCTCAAGCAGAAGATGAGGAATCGCCACGTGCCCATCAAGGCCCTGCTGCTCGACCAGGCCATGATCAGCGGCATCGGCAACTGGGTCGGCGACGAGATCATGTACCATGCCAGGCTGCATCCCGAGCAGTACTCGGACGACTTCAGCGACGAGGACATGGGCAAGTTGTTCAAGTCCATCATGTACGTGTGCGATACGGCGGTGGGTCATCTAGGCGACTCGGACAAGTTTCCCGAAGATTGGTTGTTTAACCACCGTTGGGGCAAGGGGAAGAAAGACGCTGCCACTACTCTGCCCACCGGCGAGAAGATCGTATTCATCACCGTTGGCGGGCGAACTAGCTGTGTGGTGCCTAGTGTACAGAAGAAGACGGGCAAAGCAACTGTGCCTGATACCAAGGAGGAGCGCCAAGTTCTGGACGACAGCTCGGAGAGCAAGTACTTCGAGGAGAAAGCGCCAAAGAAGGGTGGTAAAGCCAAGGCTATCAAGAAGGAGGAGCAACAGCCAGCGCCGAAGACAGCTAGGTCGGCGAAGCGCAAGGCTGTGAAAGAGGAGGAAGAGGAGGAAGAGGAAGCAGCTCATGAGGAGGTGGCTCCTGTCAAGGAGAATACGAAGAAACCTCGAAAGGGTTCCACCACAGACGCAGGGCCTGTCGGTGGCAGTGGCACCAAAACGAAGAAGAGCAAGACGGCAGCCAAACCAATGGATCCTACGCCGGACTCGGGTCGCAGACGGTCGGGGAGGCTCAGAGCAAAGGAGACATGACATGGTCTTTGATAGCGTGCTTCATGGTGGTTCTCTGGGCGATGCTCTTGTATGATTTGGATGTGGTACTAGTATTTGGCTTTTACGCGTAGTAATCTGCCCCTGGTAATTCCTGTTTGCTATGAAGGCACTATTCTGCCACCTAGCACTCTCATGAGCAATTGAGGGTCGTCTTGGTTGTGGGTATATTTGTCTTTTGTCTACCTCCAGGATTTCCGCGGTATCTATGCCACTGCTGATTATCGTCTCCATGCCATTGCCACTCGTGTGCTCACCCTCGGTGCCTCCTCTTGCTCAGCACCATCTGGCCTGCGCCATTGATATTTCTTGGAACCATCCCTTAATCGTTGGCAGCCACTCGGCATGGTGAATATCGTGGGCTCCCTCTTGAACGTCCACCACTCTCATCAAATAGCATAGCGACTCTTGGGCTGCATCAGCCCAGCAAGCCATTTCCATGACACGTACAACCACATGTCGTAGACAACTCGGGATCTCTTCCGCTCTCCCCTTGATAAGATGCGAGCAGCCGAATTAGTACTGGAGTCGGTGACGATCCGGGAATCCCCGGTGTTGTATGCAAGCCATATGTTTGCCGTCTCTTCTCTCGTACACATCAACTTCGTGGGTGCTTATCTTGGTTCGTCTCGGCTTGGTAGGTTTTCACTGCGTACGGTCATAGTGTTCAATGGGGCGGGGACTTTGGCTAATGAGCAACCAAATTTTTTTATTGGGTTCTAAGCACGACCTTCGCTCACCGGAGAATTCATAATGCATCAGTCCTTGAGTTTGTATTATGATATCTCTTAGAATTACGACATTCCCATGGGTCATGTCAACGTGGGTTGAATAGTCAAGCGACTGCGACAACAATAATCGAGATATCGACAGACTAGTACCAGAAGCCTAGGTACAGTCAAGCAGACAGAAAGTGTATCTCATTTCAGCTCACGAGTTAATGAGAACATGCAGCACTAAGCCTGACGCATAATCGTTGCTTTCCCCCCTTTTGCAATCTAAGTAGCAGCCCCCCAAACGCCTTCGCTCTCCACGTGAAGCAATACACACTATGGATGGTTCGTGCTTCCTGTAATCAAGTAAGGGATATGTAGGTCTCAATCCTTGAGAGCTTCCCGAAGCAGTCCCATCTCCGCCAGTTTGACAATGAACGCGTGGATCGCCGGCGTGTAGTCCAGTTTCCGACTCTCCATCTTGGCCATGGCCTCGTGTCTTATCTCGATGATCTCCTTTTCCTCAGGTGTCGGGTTCCGTTTCTCTCCTTGCTCCATTCCGGGCGCAGCCTGGTCGACCCCATCAACGCCGGCCACCAGAGGCGCGTCGCAAACAGCCAGCAGGTTGTAGTTGAGCTGAGCGTCGACACTGGCTTCCATACGTGCCATGATCGCGGATGCGGCGATGTGCAGCCACGGCTGTATTAGCTCGTTGTCTTTGGTGCTACCACCTGGTGACTCGGGGGCGGGGTACGGGCCATGGCACAGCGGTTTAGCCTCTAGGCCGTCGAGTTCCCAGACACGGCCGGCCACTGGGACATAGGCGATGTAGTGGTTCGCGATCTCTATGTCCCTCTTTCTTTTCCTCGGGGGCTTCTTCTTGTTCCCGTTGCCCGAGGCCTTCCGAGTCGTTAACTTCTTCATGGCACTGGAACCCTTTTTCTTTTGGTCCTTTCCCCACTCCTCAAATTTGTTGTCCAGCAACAGATCCTCGGAAAGTAGATCGAGACGCCGTGCGGCACTGTTGTGTATTCCACGGATGAAGTCGTTCTTGTCAAGCATTTGGCCTCGGTGTGGCGGTGGTAGATCGGCGGTGGCAGCCTTGAACTCAGTTAACTCCGGACCAAAACCGGGATCTGTCGCATTCATGAGGATGTTCATTATGGCGACGGTGGCGCAGGCATTGGCGGTGGTCTGGTTGCCGAACCAGAGCCCCTCCGGACATTCCTCGCGCTTTTCGGTCATATCCTCATCCTCCTCACCCTCGTTATATTGGTACAGGAAGATCAAGCCGTGGGCAGGCCGCGGCAGAAACGCCAAAGTTTCCGGGTCCAAGCCCCAGAGCTCGCGAATTTGGAAGCTTGGCGCACCGAAGGATTGCAGCATGGCGTTGAAGAAAGCCGGCTCGGACTCGATCTCTACCCAGCCTGCGAACTCGCTGCGCTCGCCTGGCTGCATGGCAGACAGAGCGTGTTCCAGCTGCGCGAGGTTGGCCTTCAGCGTTTCTGGCTCCATCCTTTTCGATGCCATTTCCGACGCCTTACGTTTGGGTCTGGTCAGTAACTTAATTCTTGTGGTACCGCCGAGGGATGCTGAAGGAGGCTGGAATTCTTCATCTTCGTATCGATTGACGACCTTTCTCGCACGTCCGGAGCGGCGAATGGGCTTGGTAGGCTCGTCATCTTCACTAACAACGGCCATGGGAACAGGTTCCGGGAGTGTGTCGTCGTCCTTGGGCTTTGAGGATGACGGAGAATCAGGCTGGGTGTTCTCGGCGGGGTTGAGCGTGCTCGTATCCCAGTTCTCTGCCTCTGCTGCAGCGACCACCTCCGTATTCTCCCGGTCTTGCTTACCGTCGCTCGCCGTAGTGGTGGGCTCTGGTACTGTGCTATTACTTGTAGCGGTAGGTTGCTCAACTTCCATTGGCTGCTGCACGCTCACGCTCACGATATTTGAGTTCGTGTCTTGCTGTGTTGTGGTAGGCTCAGAGCGTGCTTCCTCCATGCCATTGTCCGCTGCGCTCTGCGATGCAGTTTCCATTATGCCGTTGTTCTTGGGATGACCTGAGTCTGATATTTGATTGAGGGTTCCAGGCTCGCTGCCTGTTGCCTCATCCACCTTGATACGGCTGCCCAGGTCTGCGCCTTCGTCCTTTGTTGCAGCAATATCATTCATGATGGGTGAAAGAATGATGATGGCCGCGGTGACAACGAAAGACCAGGTGAGAAATCGGCGAGAGACAACCAACCAATTGGGGCCAAGATGGGTGATTTGGGTATTCAAAGATACGTCAGGAGCGCCAGGTAGAGGCTGTAAGAGGTTGCAGCATTGGAGTACAAGCCGGCAACGCGCAGGTGACATTGATAAGGGTAACCACTACAGAGGTTGCGAGTTGGATATGGGCAAATTTGAAAGAAAAGTACAATCCGAATAAGACAATGGTTTGGTCCTATTCACGCATGAACAATCGCTGCCATGCTTGAGATATTCCGAATATCAAACAAGGTGGTATCTTTGTGGACTGCTGGGGTCTCAATGCCATGAAGGCTGTTGGTCACAAGCAACAGTAGCAGTGCCGTAGCGGCAGCAGTAGGAGCTGCTAGCAGTAGGTAGGAGCTGTTAGCAGCAGGAGCTGGGAGTAGCTACTAACATTGAATGTAACCTCACCTAGCTCCAAGCTCTAGTGGGTCCGCAGCTTCGGGTTGGGGAATGCAATTGGGCTTTTGTTTGCGTGCTCGCAAGCTAGGTTAGCAAACGGTTTATGCACGCCCAGCTTAGTGCACAACAATGCTGCTGCATAAGTGGATGCGGCGTTCAGTGACGCGCCCGTTTGGGGTGTCCAATCTTTTTGGACGTGACTGGTGCGGAAAGATTTCGAGGCATGGGTCCGGGCCTAATAAGTGTCCAGTGTGTTTACTCCCACCTGAGCCTGAGCCTTTGAGCTTCTGAGGATTCATTGATTGCTCCAACAACAAAAGTATTTCTGGATCCCGACGATTTCTGCCTGATCGTGGGTAACAAGACACGGTTGACCGCCATTTTTCTTCCCAACCAGCCGGCCGGCGACCCATCCCGTCTTCCTCTCCCCATCCTCCGACTGCCATTGCTTCCTCTCATGACCGCTTTCCACCCTCACGGAATGCCATGAATGCGACGCCGCGCATGCGGGCGGGTGGCTTTCCAGCCACCCCAGGTACAGCTGCTCCCAGAGCACGCAACGGGGATGCCTTCAACTCGACCCCGAGAGATCCTCCCAGACAACAGAGGCCGGCCAAGCCAACCCTGCCGCCCGCTCCCACAAATACTGCCGGCCCTGTGCCCGAACGAGAGCCCTTGATACCATTGCACATCGTCGACGGCCCAAGCCAAAGATTCTACGCATTTGCCATATACGCCGCGCTGTTCGCATGGAGGCTGTATGACTGGCTGCAGGTCGTCACCACCGGCACTGGCTCTTTCACCTCGTTCACAAAATGGGTCGGCATCGATTTCGTCTACCTATTCGTCGCACTGCCCACCCTCAGGATACCATGGCTGGATTTTTCGCAACCCGTGGTCATCACCATGTTCGTCGTGCAGTTCATCCTCAACTGGCTGTTGATGTTCAATATCCAATTCATCCTGACGACCTGGCTGCTGAGCATTGTCAACCTCATGTTCTCGGAAAGCGAAATCTCGCTATCGGGCAGCGATGTCAAGGTCAACAATATTCTGCACAATGCCTCCCTGATCATGGGCAAGCAGATTATCAACATTCTGCCCGAGGGCTCTGCTATGCTTAATCCTACCAATACACCATTCTGCATCGGCCCTGGCCGCAACACGGTTGCGGTGCCCTTGTACTTCAACGCAACGATTCCCGTCGAGGTGGAGATTATGCGCATCGATTTCGAGACGAACAACGAGGAGGTCGTGAAGCTGAGCCGCTCTCAGATTCGCGAGATCGAAAAACAGGCAAGGAAGATCACCGAGGACGGGTCCGTCACTTCGTACGTTTACGACTTCCCCGTCAAGAAGCCAGGCGCCTATCGCCTGAACAAGGTCCTGGACGAATACAAGCTCGACGTGCAGAGGGCGGGTGAGCCCACTTATGTGGTTCCTTGTCCCAGGGCACGTGTGCGACCTGCGGAATCATCCACCAGATGCATCAACGACTTGTCGGATCTGTCCCTCGAGGTCTATGGTACCCCGCCCTTGAAGATCGTATACAGCCGCGTTATCAATGGCCAGGACCACAGCTTCCATTTCCAAAGCCTCCAGCCCGATGGCTTCTCGTCTCCGTTAATGGGTGCCGGAAAGCTTAGCAGCCTGATCCGTCCAGGAGAGGAGGACTTCACCTGGGCCAGAGCACAGACAGTCACCGTGGCGCTCAATGAGTCGATGAACCAGGCCGGAGACTGGCAGTATTCGATCGATGAGGTGCATGACGTCTTCCAGAACGTTGTCAAGTACGTCGCACCTGATAACGAGGCCGACTTCAAGCCCAAGCCCAAGCACCTGTACCAGAATTTCGGCGTTAGGGAGCGGCCTCGCGCAACACTGGCCGGCTGTGACCTACGCAACCCTCTCAAGGTTGCCAAGGGCAAGGACAAGAAGCTACCGGTCAAATATGACATTGCCGGCCTTGAGGCGCAGAGTGCCACCTATACCGTCAACTGGCTATTCTCACCCGTTGACAAGCTTACCAAGAGTGGTGACCACGGGGACGTAGTCGAGACCGGGTCGTTCACTGCCAAGAACGCGTACGACCAGCCCACCATTTCTGCCCCCGGCTTGTACACGCTCAAGTCGGTCACCTGCGAGTCCTGTGAAGGCGAGATTGACGAGCCCTCGTCTTGTCTGCTGCTCAACCCTCTGGAACCGAAGTTGTCGATCCAGGCGGAAGAAATTCCGGATAAGTGCGCTGGCAACTCCATCGGTCTAAGAGTGAACCTGGATCTCGTCGGCACCCCCTCCGTTCAACATCCAATACGATGTTATCAGCGATCTGGAACGGACCCGAAGGGAAAGGGTCGAGGTCAGGGGTTTGCGACAACAAATCGAGCTCCTACCAAGAAGCGCCGGCAGATACCAGTACAAGTTCAGGAAGCTGGACGACGCCATCTACTCGGTCCCGCTGCCATTGGCGGATGAATACACGCTTGAGCAATATGTCAAGCCGCCAGCGACTGCCTTCATCCAGAATCCTTCGGATGTCATCACCGCCTGCCTGGACGAGCCCGTCAAGTTGGAAGTCAAGCTGCTTGGCGACGGGCCCTTCACCCTTGAGTGGGAATTGGTTCATGATGGCAAGAAGAAGTCCGAGAAGGCCACCCAGATCACCAGCGACACATACACCATAGAGACAGCCCCCTTCTCCCAAGGAGGCGAGTACACTCTGTCGCTGACCAGCATCCAAGACCGGACAGGCTGCCGTATCTTCTTGAAGGAAGAGACCAAGATATCCGTGCGGAGGCAGCGTCCACGCGTGGCGTTTGGCCTTCTCGAGAGCAAGAGGATTACGACAGTCGTCGAGGATGCCAAGGTTAACCTTCCTCTGCGCCTGTCTGGCGATGGGCCTTGGAGGGTCACTTACCGTAACCTCGAGGGTGACAAGGGCGATCAGATCCGGGTTGCCAGCTCCAGCAACGATTACATCGAGATCACCGAGCGCGGTAACTACGAACTGGTTGGCGTAACAGACAGTCAGTGCCGCGGACAGATAGACCCGAAGGCATCCCGCTTTGACGTGCACTGGTTCCCGCGACCAGAGTTGAAGCTCGTCCCCGATGACACCATAACAGAGAAGAACGACGTGTTCATCAAGCAAGATGTATGCGAAGGGGATATCGACGGTTTCGAGGTCATGCTGAAAGGTACGTTGAAGACAAACTAAGACATACGGATGATGGCTAACCAAGTTTTGCAGGCTCTCCTCCATACCACGTTTCCTACGAGGTCAAGCATAAGCCAAAGAGCGGATCAGGAGCAGTCGCCCAGAAGCAGTTCGATGCTGCCCTGGGCAAGGCCTCGATCCCCTTGGACACCATCAAAGCCGGCATGTACACATACAAGTTCTCTGCACTTGCTGACAACCTGTACAACAACGACAAGAGGAAGTTCCAACCCCTGGTGCTGGAGCAAAATGTCAATGCCAAGCCGTCAGCAACATTCACCAAGCCCGGGCAGGCCATGAAGCTTTGCATGTCGGAGCAAGACTACGAGGAGAAGATCCCGGTCAGGCTCGAGGGCGTGGCGCCTTTCTACCTCGAAATCGAGATCCGTCACCAGTCTGGCAGTCTGGCAGAGACGCACCGCATCGCCAACATTCCCACCAACAACTACGGTATTCAGATTCCCCGGCAGTTCCTCAAGCTGGGAACGCAATGGATCCGTATCCGCAAGATCCGGGACGCCCGGGGCTGCCAGCAGAAGACGGAGGTGGGAGGACCGTCGGTGCAGGTACATGTGTTCGACCCGCCGGCCATCTATCCGTTGGAGACGCGAACCGACTACTGCGTGGGTGAGCGAATCGCGTACACGCTATCCGGAACGCCGCCCTTCGAGGTTCTGTATACGTTTGACGGCAAGGAGCGAAAGGCCAAGTCCTCCACGACCAACTTCCGTCGTATTGCCGAATCGGCTGGCGAATTCACGATCACGTCTATTAGTGACAAGGCGTCCGAGTGCCGAGCAGCCGTGCATCTGGCCAAGAATATCCATCCCATGCCCTCGGTCAGGATCTCGCGTGGTAAGACCAACAAGGTCGACATTCACGAGGGCGGGCAGGTGGAGATCATGTTTGAATTCTGGGGAACGCCGCCGTTCGAGTACACGTACACGCGCAGCACCAACGCCCGGCGGGGCCAGGCCAGCCAGATCCTGGAGACGCGCCACGACGTCAGCTACGACCACAGCAAGTCGATCATGGCGAACCTCGAGGGCACGTACGAGGTGGTGGCGATCAAGGACAAGTTCTGCGCCTTCAGCACGCTGAACACGGAAAAGAAGGGGGATAAAGGACAGAAGAGGCTTCAATACTAGGGCCTCGTAGCCTAGGGGCGAGGTCTGCGTTTGGACATGTGTTCACAGTAGGTGACGATGTAAAGAGTTAGGTAACGTGTAGCTGAGGTAGGGGGGTTGGTTAGGGAGCTTGGGAGTGGAAAAGCATCTAGAATGCGTGCATGAGCAATGGCGTTCTGGTATGGCAATCTTGACTGGCTTGCTGTGGAGAATAACACATTACACACAGACGGGCGATATGAACAGGCGGGTAATTCGCATCCAATAAACCTTTTTTCTTCTTCACCCTGGTTTGTGTCTTACTCTTCTCGTCTTGACCATCGAGACGACTCATAAGCATGCAAGCGGACGCAGCATTTATCGAAGATGTGCCAAGGAAAGGGGGGCAGGATATATACTTCCGCTTCTCCATGTTGGTTCCGAACTTCGGGGTGGGTCACCACTTGCACTAAAGTCGTCTTAACATTGACACATCTACTCGAGCCGAGCTACACTCTCGCCTTTGAGTTCTTTCTGCCTTCTTCGTCAAGCCCATTTGCTTCCAGATCGCGATTGTATATATATATATATATATATATATATTACCTGCACACTTACCTCCCCGTCTTCAGCCGTGTCCCCGTAACAAGTCCCCCTGGGCAAAAGAGAGACAGCCATGGCCGACCAGCAGACGCCGTCCATGCCACCTGCCGACCGAGCCCGGCTCGAGGCCCGGAAGCCCGTGCCCAAGATGCCGCCTGCGTACCTCCCCACATCGGGCAGCCCGCTGGCCGTGGACGAAGAGCTCTACCGGAAGATCCAGCAGGCGCCGCGCGTCTTGGACCAGGAGTTCCTCCTGCCCATCCGGTCGGGGCGGGCTTGGAAAGTGAAGGCGGGCAATGTGGTCCGGATCAGTACGCCCGAGGGGGCGCAGGTTGGTGAGTGATGCGATGCCCGGTTTTCCTTCGGATCTGTCGAGCGGCACATGCCGGAAAAGATGCTTGGCCGCTCTGCGGGGACCCCAGGCTCATGCTTCAATGCGTGGGCTCTCTCTCTCTCCACTCCCCGTGTGTGAAGACCGGGGTGCGTTCTGGGGTGCGATGCTGGCCTCCCTGCCCATCACAACAATCCTAATTAATGCCCTTAATCCACCCAGGCGATCTGAACCTCTGGAACGCCCACAACCCCCGCGAGCGTTTCTGGGCCTCGCGCACGCGTCAGCTCCACGCCTCGCACGTGAGCACCCACGACCGCCTGTGGTCCTGCCTGCCCTACATGCGGCCCCTGGCCACCATCATCCACGACTCGCTGGCCTGGTACGGCGTCGACGAGCACGGGGGTCGGGTCCACGACCTGCTGGGGACGCGGTGTGACCCTTATATCAACGCGGTCCTCTCCGGCTCCGACTCCGAGTCTGGTGGGACGGGGTACGACTACCACTGCCACTCCAACCTGACCCGGGCCGTCCTGGAGTTCGGCCTCGGCGAGAGCGACGTCCACGACGTCATCAACATCTTCCAGGTCACGGGCCTCGACGAGCAGGGCCGCTACTTCATGAACCCCTGCCCCGCGGACAAGGTGGACAGCATCGAGTTCCTCGCCGAGCAGGACCTGCTGATGGCGCTGAGCACGTGCCCCGGCGGGGATCTCTCCCTGTGGGGCTTCGGCGCCGACAGCGAGAAGGAGATGGTCAAGTGCTGCCGCCCACTCAAGGTCGACGTCTTCCGGCTCGAGGACGAGGCCCTCTTGGCCCGGAGCGGGTGGAAGCCGCCTACGGTCGCGCCCTACAGAGGTGCGCACGGGATGCGTATTCCCCGGGGAGAGTCCCAAGGTTGAAGATGGTGTGTATTTTTCCAGTTAGCTACCGGTCAGTAAATTGGATATGGCCACGACGAGTGTGGCAAGCCTCGTCGCAAATTGAAAAGGTTCAATTCATCTTTTCTACGGATATATGATTGTATATACTAGGCCAAGGGGTGACTATATCAAATTTTGGTTGGGCCATCATTAAAAAGGTTTGAGGTCAGCTCCAGCGACTTGCGCAGCTGGAGGGTGACATATGCAACGAACGCACTGCTTCTCTTTAGCTCCTCCACACAACCAACAAGGCCAGCAGCCACCAGCATCGGACCAACGTGCTAACCGAGCCTCAAGTTGTGAGATGAGGCGCAAAGGAAAGGAAGTCCCTCTCTAGAAGAAGCCGTAGTCGACGCACTTGTCCTTGAGCACCTTGAGGTCGCGGTTGATGGCCACGCAATCGCGGTACTGCTGCGTGCAGGCCGCCTCGGCCTTCTGGCCGTCATTCTGCCAGCGCTCGTGGGTGCGGGCCTCCAGGGCCGCCGTGTGGGCCGAGTCGGCGGCGTACTCAAAGTACTCTCCTTTGCCCTTACCGCCGTGGCCGCCCTTGCCCTTGCCGCCGCGGTGGCCGCCACCCCACTTCCCGCCGCCCTTGCCCTTCCGCTGGTGGCCGGGATAGCCCCTGCCGTACTCCTTACTTTGCTCGTCCTTGCCGTCGTTCTTGCAGCCCCGCGCGTACGTGTCCTTGCAGGCCAAGTACTGCTGCTTGCAGGCCGCCTCGCAAGCGTTCGGGGTGTGTTGCCGCTTCCACGAGCTACACTTGCTGCTGTCTTGGTCCGTGTAGAGCTTGAAAATGTTGCCTTTCAATGAATGTCAGTACGCTCTTTCCATCCGTTTGCGGCTGTGGGTCAGAAAGGAGACGGGTGGGGAGCGTGGCTCTGAAGAGAGAAGAAGGGGGAAGTCACTTACCACCTCGGTGCTCAGACTCGACATTGTTGCAGTTGAGGATAGGCAACTTGACATTGCCAACAGGCTTTTCCTCGCTGTAGCCGTACTTGTCGTTGCTGGGCTGCTTGCAGTAGCCGGTCGGGGCCGGCGGGCAAGGCAGCGGTGGGGGGCGTGGTCGGCGTTGCGGGAGGCGTTGACTTGCACGGGTAGACGCTGGTCGTCGTCGTGTGTGGCGGGCAGTCGGCCGGGGGGTAGTTCTTGAAGCAGTGATCCTTTCCGAACTCGCTGCCGTAGTAGCTCTTCTTCTTGCAGTAGTACTTGATCGTGGTGCACCACTCGTGGAAGTTGAAGCAGTCCATGGCGTTGGGCCACCCGGCGTTCTTGAAGCAGCCGGAAACCTGCAGCTTGCAGGCCGAGTGCACCTCGTTGCAACCCTGCTCGTCGTCCCATGTGCGCAGCGGGAGCGAACAGAACTTTTCGCCAGACTTGTACTCGCACTTGGGCGGGGTTACCAGGGTAGCTGTGCAAAGACCGCCAGAAGTCGTGGTTGTAGGCGACTTGGGAGTTGTCGTCGGGGGCTTGGGAGTCGTCGTTGGAGGCTTGGGAGTACTCGTAGGCGGCGGCGGTGGCTGGGGGGTAGACGTTGGCGGTTCAGGGGTGCTTGTAGGCGGAGTAGATGTCGAAGGATTCGAAGTACTCGTCGGGGGAGGAAGCGTTGGAGGTGATGCTGAGCTGACGCTGGTAGACGAGCTTGAAGACACGCTCGTCGTGCTAGACGATTCCGGAGGCGGGAGTATGTTGAAGCCGCAGGGCTCACTGGACTCGAGCTCCTCACAGTGGTAGACACTGATGGCGCCGGCGCCGCCGCAAATCTCGTCTTAATTACCGTTGCAGGGAGTGTTGCATGAAGTAGAGTTGATCGAGTAGGTCTCCGCGTTCTGGACGACGCCACAGAAGCACTGGCTCGCGTACTGGGTACCGGCGTACGGGAACCCCAGATCCAAACAAGCCTGGATACACAGCTCCGTCGTGAGGATGTCTCCCGAGAGCTGGTCCTGCTCGTAGCCCAAAGCGCGTCCACCAGACAGGTTGTCCGCCCAGCAGCCGATCGGCGTGTAGTCATTGATGGTCAGTCCTGAAGTGCTGGAAAAAGTCGTGTCCTCGAAGACGTTCAAGTAGTTGTTGCCACCGCACCCCTGATTGGCATTGCCGGAACAGGCCATGTTGCAATTGCTGCTGTCCACTTTGTCGACTTGAATGTTCGGGCAGCAGTAGCAGGCTCCTCCGAATGTCAGACCGGCGTAACGGAAAGCGTTGCCTATCTTGTGTGTCAGTAACGTTCCTTCTCTTCGCCAACTCGATCAAGACCCGGACGCACCTTTGCAAATGGCCCAGCACTCCTCTTGAGTTATGGAATACTGGTCAGCGGCGCTTCTCATCGGAAGAGCATCGAAGGGGCCCGTGTCATCGTAGCATCCCAGCGGCTCGAAAGGCGAAAAGCTGGATGTACATTATGGTAGCTCGGGGGTCCATTGGATCTCCAAGTCCGGCACCGCCGAAACCAGGGCGCTCAGCGGGTGAGCAAGGGCCATCTCGGGGACAGATATTTGCCACGGAAGCGTGACTGCAGGAAGCGAATGTGAAGCTGTAATGCTAGGGCGTTTCTCAGAAGCCCCGTGACCAGATGTCCTTTGGATGGTTGCGAGAATCCGGAAATCCCCTCCTCCGGGTGGCGATTGGATCTCTCATATATAGACGCTTCACACATAGGAAAGTGTGCCGAGGCTATCCCATGGTCCGGACTATCGCTTGCATCCCGTGTTCTCGACTCATCTTCACTCGTTCGTATTCTGGGAACATCTGTTGCATGAAGACATCAAGGTCCAAGGGGGCTTTTACCACTGTGAGCCTACTGGCCAACCTTGCTCACTTACAGGAGCGAGGCGTCCGTCAGTCCACGAGCCAAGGTCCGATAACTTATCGATGCCAATCTTGTGATCGTAAGAGTCTTTCCATCTTCCTATACCGTACGTCTTGTTAGCTAGAACACTATGGCTGCCCCCTCAGTTCGAAGTCGCCTGTGATGAACTGAACCATATGCAATATTGCTAAGCAGATTCTGAGTGCAAGGTACGGCCGATGGTGTCACCTGTGCCAGTCTAGCGGCTCCCCAATTCATGGGTATAGGCTCGACCACAGCAGTAAATTGACACCTTGAAGGCCACGCGAGCCTCCCAATCCGGGAGGGCAAGCTCTCGGGACAAGACAGCTCGGCCATCATCCACAACATTGTCGGGCCCATTGATCTGGCTCGATGCTCTTCTGGGGTTTCGGTTAAACCATGCACTCCTAGTTCCGGCTAGCTACATCACCTTGGGTTCGAATCGTATCCATATAGCCGGGGTCCGTACTGTCGACGCGTACACCATACATGGCCCATTCGGCGGCGCGGCTGCTCTGCAACAGGCCCACGGCAGCCTTGGCGGTACTGTATATGACTTTTGTGGCTGGAGAGCGGCTTACGCTATGTCCCGCTAGAGCTACCACCAAAAGTGAGTATCCCACCAGACTTCAGAGCGACCCATCTTCCGTTAAGGGATGAGCCCGCGGTGTTGGCAGCAGCAAAAGCTGAGCAAGGTACCGATGGGTCCGAACTAGGTCTCCAAATCGTTCACTGCCTCGCCCAGCTGTTCGGTCCGAGTGGCATCGATGCGGGGGAAGCGAGTCTGGCGGTGCCTGTTGCGTTGTTCCGAGAGTGCTGTTCACGGTGTATCGCACCTGCTCTTTGGTGCTTCCTAGCATGGGTCCTCCTTCCTCGAACCCGGGCCTTTCGCAGGACCGCATTGACTGGCTACCAAAGCAACTTACCTAAAAGTAAGTAGGTACATGTAGGTATGCCAGGCACCCATTTTCAAAGAGGCAACTGCTCCTTCAGCCGCGTGCCATGTACGGTATATCGAGTACAGCGAGAGCGCGAGGCTTTCGGCGTGCAAAGTCCGACGACCGGTCCAGACCATGGGCTTCCTCATCGTCCGGACCTTCCATATTGGCCCTGAGTCAAACTTTAGCATCATGTCACGTTGCACTAGGTCAAGGGATGGCGTACCCTGGCGGGGATATGAGAGTGCTCTCTGCTTTATACAATACATAGTTGGTTTAGTATATATATGCCTCGGCAAACCCTTAACTAAGAAAACCGCCATTGGCGGCAAATTGAATCTGATAATCTCTTAAGCTTGCCCAATGCTGAAGCTCCTCTTCTTCGTCATGAGGTGTCATTGTGCCGTTTGCCCCTCCGGTGACCGTGCCGGTCTTCTCCAACTTCATCATGATGTCGAGGAATTTACTGAGGTACTCCTCGGCCTTCATGGCCATCGGCCCCTTGCGCTCCGGGGCATCGTTGAGTAGCGTGCTAGCAATTTGGCGAATCTTGTTGACCAGGGAAGCACCGTTCGGCTCCATGTTCCGCTGCGTAATGGTGGTCAACACGGTCAATAAGTGCTGAACAATGAGCTCACGCTCGTTTGTTATCATCAGGTCGACCTCGTCTTTGCCACCACCTTCGCCGTTTTCAGACATGTTGGACTGTGCTCTGTGGGTGTCTCGTAGGTTTAGATATCTCTCCACGTAGTAGGAGCGCGTAGCCAACTGCGACGCGTAGATATTGGCCTTTTGGATCTCGAGCTGCAGCTTCCTGCGGCGCGAAGGTTGTTCGGCAAAGGCATGCCGTACATCATGGGCAGGTTGGATAGCCGGGAATGCCGGTGGACAATACTGGAAACCAGACTCATCGAGAAACGCCACATTTCTTTCTGCTTGCGGGTTCACCGTATCCACCTGTAGCTCAGGGGGAGTGTTTCGGTAATGGCCTTGGCCTGATTCAATGCATTGTTCAACATCGTCCTCTGGGCAGACCACTCGAAGAACTTGATGCCATAACACATATCAATACCTATGAGCTCGTTCATAGACAGATACGTGTTGATGTTCCTATTGAACCCAGTGATAAGAGACATTGTACCCTCTGGTTGGGGCACCACATGGTCAGCAAATATGTATTCGTCATCGACCTCCAGAGGCATCTCTGGGTACGGCTGTTGGGCATTGGGCGGCGGTATCGGGATTTCATTAATGGAGGCTCCCATTTGCTGCATGGATCGGACGCCTGCCACCATAACCCAAAATATGCGCTTCCCGACTTGATCGGTAATGTAGTTGATGGGTTTAGAGGCAGCATGAAGGGAAGAGGCCAGATCGGTGCCACTTGGCATGAGCATGGACGTGTCTGGAGGCCTATGCGTACCAAGCTCTCTGCAGAACGTCATGGTCTCTGCCATAAAACGCCTACAAGCCTTGTACTGGAAGGTGTATGCCGCGGCTAGTCCAAGGAAATAACTTGTAGCAGCATCGTTCACGGACATGTCCTCCTTGGCCATGAAGAGAGGGCCTCTTGCTTCCAGAGCTACCGAACGGCACCGGTCGATCATGGATATAGCAGTGGGAAACAAACTAGGGCTGTGGGACGCTTTCAGATGGGCCCTTGCACTGCGAGGGAAGGAAGCGACCAGCGAGCCAATCATGCTCGCCAGCAATGCGAGGAAGCCCGGATCCGTCCGATCGGCTCGAGCATGGAACGCCTGGCGAAACGTGGGCTCATGAGGGAAGGGGACAAGGGGATGAATGTAGGTGAAGAAGTCATCCACCAACAGAGACAAAACCGGCCAAGGGGCAATTGTTTCTGCATCCATGGTCCCGTTTCCTCCCTCATGGCCAGCTATAGAAACAAGTGCCGCTGCGGCATGTTGTGGACCTGGCGAGTCGATCGGGGCCTCTTCTATCCGTGCTCGCTTCGCAGCTTTGGCGGCTTCGGCATGCTTATTAGGCGGTCCGCGGCGCTTCATCTCGCGTTGAAAGGTGCATTCGACGTTGAGGTCGTGGCAAGGCTTGCATGGGGGGCCGCTCTCGTCGCACTGTATAACATGACTTTGATTAGTATCCGGTCTCCGAAGCAAGCGGCGCAACGATAGAATAGCGTACCTTCACTTTGCGCTGGCTGCACATGTCACAAGCGCGTCGCAATCGCGTCACCTTCTGTGCCGGAGGCGTTGACGACTGCGCTCCTTGACTGTGGCCGTTGGTGAGTGACCCACCAGCCCCAGAGTGAGAATGCGCGGAAGGTGATACGGAAACAGGTCCAGTGTTGTATTGAGCGGCGGCGGCGGCGGCGGCGGCGGCGGCAGCAGCCGCTGCTGCAGCGTCGTTTACATGCAACGATGCGGATTGCGCATACTGCTGAGCGATCAGACTGGGCGACAGTGGCTCTGCGCTTTCGGCAGTCGCAGCTTGGAGCAGCTGGACGCCTTGGTGCGCAGCAGTTGCGGCGGAGATTGGCGATGGGAGGCCATCGTATGAAAGCGGAATGTGATCGGACTCTTGCTCGGTCGTCGCCGGGACGGACGGCGAGGGCAATTGATTGTCGTATTCCTGGTGAGTGTGGTCGTGTTGTAATGAGGGTTGGTCCAGCAAGGACTGGTCTGTTTGGTGTGTGTGTTGATGCTGTTGCTGCTGCTGCTGCTGTTGCTCTAGTTCGGCCTGTTGTTGCTGCTGGTCGTGGTGATGATGCTGATCATAGGGACCGGGATCCGATTGGCCTGGAAGGCCGTCTGCAAGTGCAGTATCAATTGCGGCCGATGACGGTGGAGGCGGCAGCTCTTCGGATTCAGAAACCAGTGGGTAAGGCTCCGATGCCATGATCAAGTCGAGCCTGGATCGCCCATGCAGCACGCCTTGCTGGTTTGTCCGACGGCTTTTCGTCGGGTGAGTCGGTTGAAGTTCGCTGGAATTACGAGGGCGGTTTGGATTGAAAGCTGCTGCCGACAAGTCTCAAGGCCAAAGCAGCCAAAAAAGGTAGGTACGGTGCTGCTACCCAATTAATAGGTCACTTGGTTATGTAACCTGGCGGGTTTTAGGTTTTTGGGGGTCAACTTCTGATGGGGTAGCGGTACCTACTGCCGGAAGTACGGTGCCCACGCAACAGGTAGCCCCGTAGCCCCGGTTGTATCCCTGGCGATTCACATTGAACGCATCAAGTTTGGGAGATCCATGAGTATAGGATGCATGTATGTATACGTAGTCACTCAACTGATCACGCAGTTACATGCTATCGGTGACCTCAACATTGCCTTGGCGGGAAGGTGTAGCTGTCCCTGGGAATTGCTGAGCTGCAGCAACTGCTGGGAACGGATTATCATGTCAGCTGGAGACTGGCCCAGCGGAACCCATTCGAACCGCAACCCAGCGAGTGCTAGCAAGACCAATACCACAGCCCAGCACAACGAAGCAATAATGATCCCTATAACCATACGATCTAGAACCAAAGTAGGCTTGGTGGTTTGAACGGCGTTGCTACTGCTAGGCACGGCTTGCATCTCGCCCATCTCTGGCCTGGCCTGCTCTTCCTCGGTCTTCCATCGTGGCGGGAATTCGGACTTTGGCGACACCGGCGACGAAGACGCGGACACAGAGTCCCGTAGCTCGGATGTTCTCAGGCTACCCACCGAGTTCTGGAACCACCGATGCTGAAGGACCTCTTCGATACTAATCCTCTCGCCGGGATCATATTTGAAGATCCTCCGGAGAAGGTCGCCGAGTTCAGGAACCTCGCTGTCGGGCATGGAGTGGCGGAAGGCGACCATGTCTTTGCTCTGGTCCGGTTGTCCTTCGGCGTCGAGCGGGAAGTTGAACCAGTGGCGCTCCTGCGAGATGGCCGCCTCGATAGGACATGACCGGCCACTTCTGGAGAACGACTCTTTGCGTGATTGTACCAGCTCTTCGGAACTCATAGACATAGGCTGCGACGGCAGATCACGTTTCTGCCGCTTCTGCATTTGTCTTGCTGGGAGCTGCTCGTCGGACTCGGACGAAGTCGATTGGGTCTCCTCGCCTGCGGATTCATCTACCAACGTCTCCCGTGCGCTTCGGTATTGAGTCGGCAAGTGCCCAAGTAGGTATTCCAGATCCTCGAGATACTTCTCTTCTCCGCCGCCATACCGCCCAACACCGAGCAAGCTCTTCCCACACCGCAGCTCGGCTATGGTACAGCCTAGTGCCCAGACATCGCTCTCCAACCCCGATGCGACATCCTTAGTACTTGCATATACAACCTCCGGCGCAGCATACGCCAGCGAGGAATCGGGATGCATCGGTACATCCCCATCCACACTATGATAGTACCCGCCAGAGTCCACCACGGCCACCTCGTCCTCCACCCCAAGCCCCTCAAGGCTCGTGCGGCGTACCAGGTACCGCGGCGCATGGGGACCGGGGTCTCTATCGCCATCCAGATCCAGATCGACATCCGAGACCGCGCGGCGCACTTTCTCCAGCTCAGGCAGGCCAAGCAAGAGATCCATGTCGTCCTTGGCGCATTCATCATCTCTAAGCCGCAGCAGTATATTTTGCGGCCGCAAGTCGCCATGGCGCACGCCGTGCTCGTGCAGAAACCGCATGCCCTCCGCGACCTGACGCAACAAGTCGCCGTGCGTCTCGGGTGCGTTCAGCTTGCTGAGGATCGAGGGACCTAAAACGGGGAAAACAAAGCAATGATGCGTCCCATTCGGGCCGGTGATCTGGAAGCTCTCGCCCGGGATTATGATGTGGTTCCTCCCGGCCTCCTCGGCGTCGATGCCCTTGGTCTCGAAGTGTTGCATCAGCCGCAAATCGTCACACGTACTAGCTGCTTCATCGAAAGAGTATGGAGATATCAACGTTGGCACTGAAGAGGGAGATGCTCGCATGATCTTGACGGCTCGCCAGTTTTGGGTCCTGGTATCCAAACAGAGCCAGACTGTGGCGTCGGAGCCGAAGCCGAGCTTGTGGAAGACTTCGAAGCGGTCATCCAGTAGGTCGCCCAAGTGGACCGGGTGGTAACCGCCTCGCCTATATTGCTCTACATCTTCCAAATCGTCTGGGTCATCTAGAGGCTGGTAGCGACGGTGTGCTTCCTCAGACTCGTCGTTTGCAATGTTCGGTATATGGACATCTTGACCGGCAAGTTGGAATGGAAGATGAGGTGATTTCGAAAAGGTGACTTCGGCTTCAGCCATACTGTAGGGAAATAGGGAATTGATTACTGATGGAAGAGGGCGCCGCTACGAATCGTCGTCTGAGTTACCCGATATTGCTTCTTCATGGGGAGTGTACGAGCCGAGCAGGGTGGTGACAAGAGTGCCTCGCGAGCGCCGACTTAAGAGCACATGCCATGTCGGCAATAGAGATGTAATGAAACTGGCACGTTTCCATGTTGGAATGAGGTGCCAACTTGGACAATACCGTTATCATGTCGTTTGGGCCGCATCCAACTGTGTGACAGGACAGGCGCGTTCGGCCGCATTCCTAGCAATCCGCAAACGGTTCGACCACCTGCAAAGGGCTGGCTTCATCCATCTGCTCATGGCTGACCACAATTCGACAGTTACGTGTTTGTCGAGTAGGTATTACATACATGTATGGATATGGATAAGGGCCTCTTGGCCAAGGTAACCTGTAAACCAAGCAGAGCTTCTGTCCTGGTCATCGTGTCCAAACTCAATGCTACCCTCAATCTCATCTTGGGCCCAACACCTGAATTTGGGGTCAATTGTAGTTAATTTGTTTCGTAGCATTTCTTGCAGTGTTGAAATCACATTTGCTTCACATCATCAGCCTATTTCTAGGGTTCACGTGATGTTGATGTTGATTGTTCTAAAGACCAGTGTACCTGAGGCATTGCATCTGTGTAGGTTAGGTCCACAGTTCGTGCCTGCCTTGGATTGAATTGAGGTAAGCCAATCAGAAGGAGCAGGTGCCTTACCAGTAGCTCGCTGCCCGGCGTAGTGGCTTGGTTCCTGCCTGAGACAGCGAATTCCAGCCAAGCCAGCATTCAATGTTTTTGTGGACCTTACTGATTTGGCCCACCCAGGGACTGTATAAATAGCTGGCCTCCCTCCCACCTTTTCCAATCTTCTTTCTTCTCCTTTTCTCTTCATACTTACCTTGCTGGGGCTTGGGGAGATCAAGTATTCCCTGGGCCAGGTTGAGGAACCTGCATTGCACAGCGCGGCGTTCTCTCTTCCTAAACTATCCTTCGGGGTCGTTTTCGGTGGAATTTTTGCTGTCACATCACTGCTTCGCAGTCCTATCTTTTCATTGTGGTCTGGTGCTTCGCGCATCGTCATGAAGAAGAAAAAAAATCATCCCTCTCGTAGTGTCTTCTCCACCTGACCCAACGGTAAGATAACAGTCCCGCGTTTGATGCTGCCGCGGAGTAACCATGTCTACAGCAGCATGTGCATTCCAAATGGTCGCGGGATTTTGACAAGTCGCGTAATTATATGGCCGTCGATGGATTAGCTATGAAGCTGCCTCATGATGATCTCCTTGCAGCTAGCGGAGTGCGCAAGCAAGTGTTCGTTATCTGGAAAGAGAGGTATTCAATCGAAAGTGCTGCTCGCAATCGAGATGCTAAACGTACTGAACATGCCCAACTTTGGTTACGATCTTTGTGGTCTTCACCGTGACCTCACAGTGCGAGAGCCACAGTAGTGAGAGCCTGTAGTCCTGCTGCTGTCGGGGTCAGGCGGACCGGCGCCGGCCTAGCTTGAATTTTTGAAGCGCGGAACGCCCAAAGCTTGCGTTGCGAGATCTCGAGTGCCGATTTGGTTGAGCATGCTACCCCAGTCGCCTATTGGTCCTTGAATTACTTCAATTTCCCTCTTGCGTGCTGTTTGACGACCACTTGATATCCCAATTGACGTCCACGATGCGTCCAACTACCATGGCGGCGCCCTGCGTCCGCGCAGCTTTGTCCCGGCTCGGCAGCCAGGCCACGACGAGCTCCCAACTTCAGTCGCACCTCTCCCGACGGTTCGTATTGTCCCTCTTCGGCGCAATTGCGTTCTGCAAATGAAGATTACTCGAACTGAACTGAACTTTATTGTCTTCTACGTAATATAGCACATTCACATCCCTCCCCTCGCTGCGACCCTCGCTCCCCAGCGCCCGCCAGACCGTCTTCCGCGCCTCGCACCCGACCTGCGCCCCCGTGCCCACGGCGGCCGCCCCGTGGCCCTCCACGGGCGAATCGGTCCTCGACATCGTCCCCAAGACCGCCATCTCCTCGAGTCCCATCTTCGGCGGCGTGCAGATCCGGTGCGGCCCGCGCCCGACCATGGCCACGTCCAGCCGCCTCGTCCGCAAGCGGCGTCACGGGTTCCTGAGCCGCATACGCTCGCGGAACGGCCGCCGCACGCTGCAGCGGAGGAAGTCCAAGTCGCGCCACGTCCTGTCCATGTAAACCGAACATACAAAGCACCACGCATAAAGACCAAGGGAAGAACGAGATGAACATCCGAGGGTTGATACCATTGGGAGGAGTGGCCAACTGCTCGGCCACTTGTTTGGGCAAAGGGGAAGTTACCTACCAAAGAAGCCGCCACTTGACTGTGGTAGCCTTCTCGGAGGAAATGGTCTGGGTGATGCAGATGTGCGATGGGCTGCCTCAGTTGTATAATGTGGACAATTATGAGAAGCCCATAGAATCGTGTATAATAGATGTGATGATAGCATGAAACAAATATATATCCTGCTCATCGACCCAAGGTGCTCGATGTGCACATAGTTCCATTCGTTTTCGGGGACAATATCATTCATATGACGAACTCGCTGAGAGTTTTGTCACAATACTGTAAACATGTGACTCCAATGACGAGGTACTTCCTAATAATACACGATCGCACGGGCAAAATTTGGGCATTTTACGAACACATGAGATTTGGTAGGCAAGATAATCTCAGAAATGAATCTGAACAAAAAAAAAAAGCAAATGGTATATTTGGTTTATCGAGCCCTCCTTTTTATCAATCGTAATCACAGCCTGCTTGTCATATTTCCGCTCGCCCCGGTGCATACCTAACCTGCAGTTGCTAGAGTAGTTTTCTTGTTATTGCAGAACCCGTATCAAAGCAACTATCCCCGCCGCTACTTGGACGACTTGCCGGCTTTGATGATCTTATCATTTGCCCGGTTAAGCTTCTGGCGCGCGGAGTCGTCAAGAAGCCCGTGCCATTCCCTCAGATAGGCCACATGAGTTGTCTCGCCCTCTCCATACTCGACAGGCGGACCTCTAATCTGCGCCGGCTCGTCTTCGGTATCGAAGATGGCCCAACTGGAAGAGTCGTTGGTGCGGAGGCCGTAGCCTTTGTCCTTGAGCGCCACCACGGTAAAGTTACGAAGTAGGACAACATCCCCGGACTTGACTTTGGGTAGGGAGTCCTTATGCGGCCGGTAGAGAAGTACCTCATTGACAGAATTGGGCCCAACAGACTGGTCGGTGATAGTAAAGGACATTGAGAACTCCCGAGGCCCGCCCTTAACGCGCTGGGGGTCGGTAGGCGTCGTCAAGGCCACAGCCATGACATCGATTGACTTGCCTATATGATATCGCAATACCTTCAAATCTGTATATTCGGGAATAGTGTTGCGGAGATGACGGCGAATCTTCGCCTTGCAGTCAGGGAGAGGATTCAGCTCTTCACCAGACTTGGCGGTGGCCGGGGACGTGGAGGCCGCTTTGCTCTGAGCTCTCGAGCTAGACTTCGAGGGCACATTGAACGATGCCATGGCAAGCTGAACGCTGGCATCGCCCTTGTAATCCGGACTCATTTGAAAGCACATAGATCTAGTATGTGGCCGGGTGCTTTCAGGCGTGCCGTCGCGCTTTCGACTAGCTCTTCGAGATGCAATCGACGCCCTCGCAAGTCTTACGCTGGGGTCTGTGAAGGACTCGTCGCCTACTTCAATTGATGGAGAAAATTGTTCTTTGGACCGCGGTCGGTCGTGCTGCGACGTTGGGGTTCGGCCGGGCTTGGAATGCTCATGCCCAGAGCAAGACTCTGACCGAGATGGAGTGTTGGGCTGAATCGCCTCGCTGGTTTCCTCCTCCTGTTCATTCTCAGCACGAACAGAGTCCACTTCCTGCGCAGTAGTCGGCAATGTCGATGGATCTTGGTCCAAGGGGGAAGTGGCCACTTCTACGGGTTCATCCGTATGAGTGATAATCTGGCTCATTTCCTCATCCTCCCGGTCTTGTTCTTCTCGTAAGGCGGCTTGCAGAGCATCTTCCTCCTCGGGTCCCTCTTCACGCTCTTCATCTTCTCCATCCTCGACCTCTTCCTCGCCTGCTTCTTCTTCCTCGCGCTCGTCGTCCTCTTCCCGCAGTGCGGCTTGCAATGCATCCTCTACACTATCCTCTTGTTCCTCTCCTAGTAATGCAGCTTGCAGTGCGTCTTCCTCTTCTTCCTCTTCTTCTTCCTCATCGCCTTGCTCCCCTCTTAATGCGGCTTGCAGAGTATCGTCATCAACAGTCTCTTGGGAGACGAAGTCGGATAGATTGTCTTCCATTTGCGTATCCATCTCGGCTTGGGATTGAGAGATCTCATCGTAGGCAGCGGCACGGATAGGCTCTTGGTATGGGACTTGGGTTTCGAACACAGGCTCTAACACTTCGATCGAGGCGGACGCTTGCGTTGTCCTGTCAGTCTTGGTAGTAGTTGCAAGGTCGCGAGCTTCGATGGGCTCCTCCGTTTGCTCCACTTCAACGACTTGAGTGGTCACTACGTCCTCGACTTCCATGGCCATAACCTCGTCCGAGTTTTGAGACTCATCAGGCTCTTGCAACTGAGGCCGATCGACAAGTTGCGAGTCCATTGGCGTAGGAAGCTGGTTCTCGGAGGCCCTAGTCTGTGCTGCGGCAAAGTTTTGCTGAGCTGCAGCCTCGAGCTTATCGTCAAGCTGGTTCAGCAAATTCACCTCAGTAGGTGGTGGTGGTAAGGCCGCGCCTGAGGCTCCGGAGGCTGTGTCCCCATCAAACTTGGGCGAAAGCGCATCGCTGTGACCCATTTCGCGCTCATCTTTCGCGGCATGACCGTTCATGCCACCTTGTGAAGACCCTTTTTCCTCTTGAAGATCCGTAGAGGCTACCTCATCAATTGGTTCCATTTGGGCTGTTTCGGCGGCTGGACTGTTTGTATCCTCCACGTTCGTCTTGCCGATATAAGAATCGTGAGTAGCTTCATGATTGGGCTCTAGTTGAGAATCGTCTGGTCGAGACTCGTCCGGCTGAGCGTCTTCAGGCTCCCTATCCGCATCAGACATGGGGACATTGTCATCGACTTGGAGCCTCGTTTTCGGTGCTTTCTGGCCTTCGCCAGCTTGGCCCATGGGGTTGCGGGCCTTTCCGGGTGAGGAAAGGATCACCAGCTTCTCCTGGCCCTCAACCAAGGGGGAATGCTTCTCGGACTTGCTAACAATGTCATCCTGAACATCTTCCATGTGGGCATCCAGTTCCCGGGAGTCACTGATATCCGACTGGGGTTCTCCATCGCCATCATCGTATTCCGACATATCCTCTTCGACTTCGTCCTCGCCGTCATCTTCGGCCTCGGCATCGTCAGATAGTATCTCTTCATCTTCGACATCCTCTACATCACTCTCAGAGCTGTACTGAGGAGAACTGGGAGCAACTTGTGGTACAGCGGGACCCTGGCGTGTGGCGGGCAGGACTGTTCTCGACGGGGGCTGGGGCACTGGTTCCTCGTCATCTTCATCATCCGACGATAACAAGTCGATGACGACCGGCGCAGATTTGGTGCCCGGAGGTGGTTGGCGTTGCCGCAATGGTGCATCTACTTCCATAGCATCCTCCTGCTCTTCGTCGTCGTCGTAATCGTAATCGAGCTCTTCGACGTCCTCTTGGAGCAGGTCGTCGTCCTCATCCCATTCTTCACCGTCGCCATCGTCAAATTCAGGTTCCAAAGGGTGAGGCCTCAGGTCTTCGTCATGACTATCGTCCTCGTCGTCGTTTGGACCAATGTAATTTCTAGTGTCATAGTCCCCGCCTTTCTCGTTGTCATCGTATTCTGGCTCATCGTCATCGGAATACTGTGCGTCCACTTCGTTTCCGTAGTTGTTCCCTTCGACGTCACTCCATTCGGGGTGATTAGATTGCAAAACCTGCTCGCTCTCCAACGAGACAGGCTCTGGCATGTTGGTTTCGGGCTTCATCTCACCAGCATCTTCCTCGGCGTCGCTGTTATCGATCACCAAAGCAGTATCGGGAGATTTGCCATCGGTGCTGACTGATCTCTTCTCAGAGACCGGATGAGTAGAGAACATGTTGTTATTGATGGGAGCCCACGAAGAAGGAGCCGCGTGCTGCGGAGGGTTTGCGGGGACGTCCTCTTGTGGCAGGAATGGGTTGGCAGGAGCCGTAGCCGGCTCGAGATCGGGATAACTGGCTGTCACTGGCGTTGCAAAGGGATTCGAAGGCACCCCATGATTAGAGCCCATGTTTGCAGTGGCTTGCATCTCGAGCGGGGGGTAATGCAAATCATGGTGGTGTTGGTGTTGATGAGAACCCGGTTGCACGACATCGTACTGTGGCGCGTCAGGTTCACCGAAACCGAAACGAACAGCTGATAGATTCGAAGAAAACCCAGAAGCGTATTCGGGAGGGAACGCAGCTGATTGCGTAGGGAGCTGCGCATCAGGGCCAGAGCCGAGGTTTGGATTGACTTCGGAAGCTTGTGGTGCCCAGTGATGCTGAATCTGGCTTCCAGCCACGCCTAGATCCAACTCTATAGCATGGGCGAAGTGTGTTCTTCTTTGCCCCTCATCTATAGAGAGACCGATGTCCGCTCGAGATTCTCTGCTCATAGGAGCGATGCCCCAGTCCCCGGAAGTCATACTTTGGTGGCCTTCATCCAATAATCCATTCATGTTATCTGTTAGAGCATCCGTGCCTTGCAATGGTTGATGCAAGTGCGTGCTCGCTGTGCTGGAACCAAATCCGTGTGGAGGGCCTGGCAGGTCGATCTCCATGGTTTGACATCCTTCGTCGGTCATCTGGGGACGCTGGGGGCGAGGCGACGGACTGGGTCTGCTCGACTTGCTTTCAGGTACCGCTTCCTCTTCCCTGATTTCGAGCTCGTTTTCAGGCTGCGGTTCCGGCTCGGGTTCCAACTCGGGTTCGGGTTCCGGCTCAGGCTCAGACTCAGGCTCTGGGTCTAGCTCTAGCTCGGGTTCGGGCTCCGGACTACGCGCGGGCGACTGGCTGGTATAACGCCATGCAGCACTCCCACGACCAAACTTCGACCTCTTTCGGCCCCTGCCCCTAGCTCCGCCATCCTCTTCAAACATACCGAGGGCGTCCTCGAAGATGTCGAAACCGTCCTCGAACAACGACCCATACGATACTTGTGCTCTCTTGATGAAAGCAGGCGATGCAAACTCGCCATCGGCAAAACGCTTCAGTGATCTATTCTGAGCCGGCGCCAATTTGAAGCTCGCGGGCAGAGGGATTTCCATGTCGGCGGCCGGTCCGACGACTGGGGCCTCGATCGGACCGGGTGGTGTGGGTTGCGGTTGAGGAGCGGCCGGTGGCTGACCAACCTCAAGATCTTTTGTTTCGCCAGAGTCGCCAAGCTTGGCCTGATTCCCCAGACACGAATAAGTAATCACATAAGCTAATAAGGCTTTGGTACAGTGCTTACCTGAAGGCGCAGCTTCTGGGAGAACTTCAGCTGCCACTCATGCCCGGCACCGGAAAGGCGACGGTTTGTCGCGGCAGGCTCCCATTCGACACCATCGAGAGAGATGAGGAGCTCGTCGCCGCTCCCTATACCCGAACTCGACACCGTTTTCGCAACATGGCCAGCAAAATTGACGCGGATTTGGCCGTTCGGACGTCGGAGGCGGAATTCGGACTCTGCCAAGGTGAAGGAGAGGGAGCCGGTTGTTGAGCTGTAGGGCCAGACGATGGTGACGACACCACGCACGGTAGCGGTTTGGCTGGGTAGCTGGGGGTTCAGCTGCGCGATCGGGGTTGGCGCATGGTCGGTGAACGCCATTGTTGCTGTCTTTGCAGCATTACGAGGCAACGGTGTTGGCTCTGTGCTGGGCGAGGCGTTGTTCTATCGGTCGATGCAGAGTGGCAGAAACGGCAGTCCACCAAGGTCGAGAAATTGCTACCTGCACCAGCGCAAAGGTAAGCAAGCGGGTTGGAATTGCGTCAACGGTTGCGACGGGCAATCGATTTGATGTGATGCGATATGACGATGGCTCGGAGCTCCAACTACATGATGTAGCTAGCTCTCTCTTCCTGCAAGTAGACTAACCTTGGCCGATTGGCAACGGACGGATGCAGCGTGGGAGCTGTCATCGGTCATCAGAAGTTGGCTTGGGCTTGGAATGACGGGAGTGAATGATTCAAGATTAACTTGATCGATGGCCTGCATCCGGGATTTAGGTATCGATAAAGAGCCCCATAGGCCCCAGCCCAAGCAGCCCCAGCGTACCAGCAGCGCTAGCAGCGCTGGAGCCTGGGAGCGCAGTTGGGTTCAGAGGAGCTCAGGCCTGCCACGACCGCCCTAGGAGCCCCACTGATGCGGGGCTGTTTCGGTGACTTCAGCGTGGTCTAGTGGTTCCAGCTAATCCGAAGCCAGCAAACATTAATCCAACAGCATTCGTGCCCGAGACACCGTTGTGTTGGAAGTAATAAAGACATTTCCCGACGGCCAACAGTGTAGGTCACCTACCAACCCCATATCTACCTACCTGGCTTAGGCAGGCCGTTTGGCGCATCTCTTTTCTTTTCTTATTCCAATGCGTACGTAACCATTCCTAGGCTTTTCTTCTAAAGGAGAAATATGATATGCTTCACCACGTCTAGCGAACTCGATGTTTGGGGAACACACATACCAAGGTAGGCTTTATGTATCTCTTTTGCGTCTGGCATCAAATGCCGACAGCCCATTGTCTCTTCAAGAAACATCATCTTGGGACACTCCAGCTGTCTCGTGTATTTGCTACGTGTATTTGCTGTTCGCACATCCATCAACGCAATGCCCATTGCCAGTGGAGTTAAGGATGTATTTGTCTCTGTCGATGGCGTACTATTCCTTTCGTAATCCCAACGCTCGTTGTTGATATAGCACTGTTGACCATCAACAAAAGAGCAGGATATATCAGATGCCGTGATGAGAGCCGAGTCTTATGATCCCAGTGTTGCATCCCTCGCCCGTCCATAGGACCCGATGACTCAAGCGATCAGCATGCCGCATTGTGGGCTCGGTCAGATCCGATGTTCTCCTTGCACAAACCTGGCGTCTGAGCCTAGGAGCTTGCGGTAGAGATTACAAAGCAGCCTACCAGAGGTGGAGAGAGCACGCACCGCGATCAAGAAGGAAGGTAGCATACATATAGCAGTTAACGTTGGTGTTGATCTCGCCCGACCCACGTAGCTTGAAAGTGCCAGATGTGAGATAAGGAGCTTTGGTCTATAGGTCCCGGTCTCGCCCAACCAGGCACCTTGACAACGTCGGCATGTGTTCAAATCCGGCAAAAGTGCCTATCTGGGAAGCGGCGCTTTTGACTTCGGTAATGATTCGCGAGCTCTATGTGATGTTGCATCGCGTTGGATTAACTGGGGTACACACGAAACGAACATTGAATGCGAGTAAGCGAACCAATGATAGCGGTGCTAGATGGATCATCATGCTATAGGTGGACTGAAGCCCAGGAATACTGTTCATGACTCCAAGGTCCCATAGAAGATTGTGCAGAGGAGTGCATTATGTGAGATGGAGCCGGTGCTGGCCACCCGGTTCGTATAAAACGGGGCAACTGCTATCATATCTACAGAGGGGGTATATTTCTCACACCACCTCGGGGCCTGCGACCTGTCTCTCTTCTACCGAATTCGAGGTTCTTGATAGCGAGTATTATATATATCGACATCATTCAAACTCTAAGATGACTGTGCCCGCAACGAACACCGCCGACCTGCTTCGCCAGGCTAGCGCCCACGACTTCGACGGGGACGAGTCCACCCGCTTGGCCACGATCCGGGAGGCGCAGCGGCTGATCAACCGGCTCCAGCACCTTACCGAACGCAGTTGGGAGCTTGCGTTCGAGAATTGGGCCGTCCTTGGGATCGTGCAGACGTTCGTCAACCTAGGCATCTTTGAGCGCTGGCTTGATGCCGGAGGAGATACAGCGTCCCTTGAGACCCTGTGCGGGTTGGCTAAAGCAGCCATCGATCCGAAGCTACTCGGTAAGTATCGCATACATGTTTTGGAACCCCATAACCCCCTTCGCACATTGCCCCTTTGACCTGCCACACAGCAGACCATTGTTTCTTTCCTGTAGTATCATGAGCTAATACCCGTCTCGGCGACAGTGAGACTGTGCCGTCTGCTAGCAGCCAAGGACTTCATCGAAGAGGTTGCCGAGGAACAGTATAAGCCCACTGCATTTAGCTTGGCTTTAGGGGATAGAGGATCACTCCAAGCAGGCTGGATCCAGTGTGGGTAAGTCGAAGCCCCCTATTCTTTGAGTACTTATGTACGCCACGTGTCGAAGACGCTACCCCATATCACTATCCCGTATACAACCAGGATCGAGCTCCACTTCAACCGACTAACATTTCCGTAGCCACGACCATTTCAAGTATGGCGGCTTGGACCATTTTTCTCGATTCCTGCAAGAAACGTCCTACCGCGATCCCGTAGATGGAGGGAACACAGCTTACCGACTTGGGTGCCCCGAGAACCTCGACCTTTGGGCCCGCTGCTCACTCACGCCGGAGCTCCAAACGAGCTTCAGCGAAATGATGGAGTGCTGGACCAGGTAAAAAAACGCACTGGACTGAGTACTTTGATACCAACGTCTTGCTGAGCTGTGAGATCGACCCCTCTGCCCCTATCCTGGTGGATGTGGGGGCAACAGAGGCCACGACATATCCCTCTTCCGGGCGCGGCACCACGCCGCTATCCCCGCGGGATCTCTCGTGCTCCAGGACCGCCCCGAGGCCCTGGCCCTGGCCGGAGTGGACCTAGACAAGATCCGCATCATGCCGCACGACTTCCTGACGCCGCAGCTGGTGCGCAACGCCCGGGCGTACATGTTCCACGCCGTGTTCCACGACTGGTCCGACGAGAAGTCGCTCGTAATCCTGAAACATACGGCTGCGGCCATGAAGCTCGGATACTCGCGCCTCCTGATCGCCGACGTGGTGCTACAGCCCACGGGCGCCAGTGCCTTCCAAGCGGCCATGGATGTCTCCATGATGGGGCTTCTCTCCGCAAAGGAGCGGACACAAGGGATGTGGGAAGAGTTGTTGTCGGGTGCCGGATTTAAGATCTTGAAGATTTGGAAAGACCCTAAACGCTACGAGTCTGTCATCGAGGCCGAACTGGCTGGCCCTGATGGGGGAGCACACAGCCAGTAATTGCGGCAGCCCGCGAAATGAAAAGTGCCAGAGTGGAATTAGATAAAATATAGCGACCTTGGTCTTACATGTTGCCATAACCAACATCGTATATCCTTGTGGATAAGAGAACCAGGCTACCCTAGTTGTTCCATTACAAAGGGAATTTGAGCGCCGGTAACACTAATATCCTTCGACGGATCATACCGCTCAAGGCTGTCCAACGGTCCGTATTTCTCACAGAGGTACAGGATGTCGTTGTATGCACTAATGAGGTATTAGTATTAGGAGATACAATCATCTCATGAAGGTATATATAACTCACATCTGCCTTGACTGGCTACCAGGGTGCCCAGCCGAATCAGTGAGATAGGGGTGAATGGAGTAGATTCGGTTGCGGTCGTCGAACCCCTCTACTGGCTCGGACGGCTCGATGGATCGCTGGTACATCCGCATGTACACCGGCGAGTTGAAGTAGTAAGCCCATGAGCACCTCCAGGTGCCGAACTCCATCTCGTTGTGTGCGTAGGTACATCCCGGGTCGAATACGATGGTCTCGCCTGTTTCCATACCGATGCCCACGTTCCTCTCCCACAGATCACCGTGTACCAGAGCTGGTGTGATTTGACGCCCTTCACTTTGCAATACGCCGAGCAGTCGAGGTATGACGACATCGATGAGCTGGCGGCATGCCGCGTCTAACTCTGGCCACTCGCCATTTGTCTCGTTGTCGTAACCGATCACGTCTTGAAGCTGACTGGTGAACGACTTTGCCCAGCTCGCCTCCCAGGTCACCGTCCGTTCCATGATTCCGATGACTGTGGGGACCGAATAGCCAAAAAGGCCATTGGACGATGTCGAGCTATGCATCTCTGCTATCTTGGCAGCGAAACCTGCTGGCTCTGGCGCTGTCGACAGATCTATGTCGTGGAAGTCACCAATGAAGAAGTACACCGTTACGTCCCCATTGATATACTTGCCCCAGCCTGCTGCCTTTGGGACCAGACCGGGGCACGCAGCGTCAATATCAATGGCTGACTGGAACTCTCCGTTCACTAAAGCTCGCGCTCCCTTCCCAACGATACACTGCGTCGCTGTGAATCGATTCTCTAGTGACCGGATTCATAGGATACACACCTTCAAGAAGTACCGCTTTGGGCTTCCATCTCGTAGTATAGTCGAAACCTTGGCAGTCTTAGTCCAAGCAGAGATACCGCATGATTCGGCGGAGACAACTCGGGTACCCTCGGGCAAGACTGATGCCGGTCAGAAATCAGATATAGTGTGCAGTAGCAGTGACAATACCTTTTGTGACGTTCCTGTGGATGGGAAAGTTGCCCTCGATCCCTTCCTCCCAAGCATCATCCGCCGACATTCTTGTTACCTTGGTAATACGAAGGCTGATGACAAGATAGCGAGTCTCACGTTGTTCTGGATAATATGAACCTCTCTTAATATGGCCTCTAAAGAAGATGAAAAAGGGAGTATCCAGGTAGGTGATTTTACATCTGCGAATTTGTCTCTCAGCCCCTCGCTCTCTTAAGCGCCGAGCAACATTGAGATAAGCACTTGTCTTGAGGGGTCGGGATCCTGCAGTTCGGAAAGTCCGACAGGGGTCGAGAGGGTGTGATCAATCATGTTCATGATAAGAACGCCTTCGCCCCCCAACCCCTTATCACACGCACAGGATCCCATGACATTTTGTTTCATCCTCGCTTCGAAAATTACAGCTTGGCAGTTTTCAACCCGAAGCCTCTGCAATAGCAAGAAAAGATGCGCACGAAATCGGCCATGATCTCTTGCGAGCAAAAGTTTTAAAGTATCGTTAGGCCGGACGATAACGTCCCGACATACCCCTGCCAGTTCTACTCCAGCAAACGCCGCCACCCGTACCGACCAAACCCCTGAAACGTTACCACACACTTCCCGCTATTGGAGTACCCCGCCATTGGCTTTCCACCAGGCAACCTCACGAGCCCAGTCGTGGGCAGCCCTTCAGGTCCAAACGACAGAAGATGGTAGGTTGAACGAAGAGGCCCTTGTTACAGATGAAAAGTTTCACAGCCTGTTACTAATGGCAGTCGGTAGTTTCGCAAATTATCGGCCTTGAGGCAGAAAAAGGGTAACAGGGACAATGAATCCCATGAAGAAAGCCATGCGTTCTCCTCTCCCGTACTTTCAACTTCCACCTCTGCGGGCCGGTTGACCCGGAGGACCAGCGAATCCGAGCCTGGACCGCTTGGACTGAACGTCGTATACACCCCTGAAAATGGACACAAGGCCGACATCGTTTTCATCCATGGCCTTGGCGGGACCAGCCGGTTCACTTGGTCGAAGAATAAGGATCCCGATCTCTTTTGACCGTTGACGTTTTTGCCGCTTGAACCAGATATTTGCCTTGCTCGGATTCTGACTTTTGGGTACAATGCCAACCTTCGAAAGTCCGGACAGGTCTCCACTTCGGTCCTGGACTTCGCTAAAGACCTTCTGTTCGACCTGAAATACGGCAAGGATGAACAGAAGGGAGAGCTAGACATGGGGAGAGCGAGTACTGCTGAACCCTCTACAAATGGCTCAAGAGACTCACAAAGCCATACTTAGGTGCCATTGATCGTTGTGGTCCACAGCATGGGTGGCCTGATTGTAAAAGAGGTATGAATAAGTACTTCGGAAAGAAAGTCCTGCAACGTACTGACATATCACAGGCATATATGCAGGGCCAAAATGATCCTGAGTATGAGTCGATAATCAGAGCAATTTCGCCATCACTTTCATTGCTACGCCCCATCGCGGGACACATCTAGCAGAAACCCTGAATAGGATATTGCAGTCGAGCATGATCACCAATTCGAAGCACTACGTGCTGGAACTGGCAAAGAACTCGCCTACGTTACAGAAGCTCAACGAGCAGTTTCGCCATATCGCACCGAAACTTGACATTATGTCGTTCTACGAGACCGAACCAACCTCGATAGGGATGAAGAATGCCCGGGGGTAAGTATCGACCAGAAAGAACACTTCATTTGGCTGTAGCTGACTGAGCCAGATGGTACTTGAGAAGGACACCTCCGTTCTTGGATATCCCGGGGAGGCTTCGAAAGCTTTGATCGCCGATCACCACGGTGTTTGCAAGTACGACAGCCCAGCTGATCCAAACTACATCACCGTCAGAAATGTCATCAAGTCTCTTGTCAGCAAAATTCTAGCTACGAATAAGAGCAACGTGGGCACTGAGAGGCACGCCAGTATAAGCTCTCGACAAGACACGTATGACTTACAGTCAGCTTTGGCTATACCTGAGATGCCAGAAACCGACTACATCTTCCACCGTGATCTCTGGACGGAGGAGACCTGTGAATGGGTGACCCAAAATGCCAGTTTTGTTGGATGGACTGATTCAACTCAAACCATGACTAGAATTCTATGGCATAAGGGGGGCCCTGCAACCGGAAAGTCAGTCATGTCCTCTTTTATTATCAACACCCTGGTCGAGTCTGGTGCTTTATGCCAGTACTTCTTCATGAGGTTTGGAGACCCAAAGAAAAGAAGCACCAGCGTCTTGTTACGCTCTCTCGTCTACCAGCTATCGCGCGATGTACCGAGATTTTCACGGCAACTTGAAGAGCTAATCGGGGAGGCCATCGATCTCCCGAGCGCTAGCCCCCGGCTTCTTTGGGAGCGTATATTCAAGTCATTGTTATTTAACTTGGAAGGCTCGAAACCCATTTACTGGGTTATCGACGGGCTTGACGAAGCGGACGATCCTCAAGGGGTGATGAGACTCTTATCTGATATTACTTCCATCCGCATTCCCCTTCGGATATTATTTGTGAGCCGCGATACCCCAGCAATCACAGCAGCCTTCCAAAGACTTCACCAAGGCCTGAAGTGCACGCCAATCGACATTCACGTACAGCAAGAATACCTACGTTGTTTCGTACAGTGAGAACTGAATATGCCCGGAAACGACGAGTTTAGACAAAGCATAGCTAGCAGGATTATTGAAGGGGCACAGGGAAACTTTCTTGTGAGTATCCGACAATGAATCATGGTACAGGGATAATGTACTGACGGGTACAGTGGGCGCGACTGGCTATCAACAGGCTGAGTACATGTCACAAGCAGTCTCAAGTTGAAGCGGCACTCCAAGACTTTCCTGTCGGGATGGAGTCCTTATTGACCAGATGGCAACATCAATTGCAACCATCAATTCGCAGGAAGCTCGAGACCTAGCAGAGAAGATCATTGGCTATGTCAGCTGTTCTTTGAGAAAGCTGACCGTTTCAGGCTTGCCACAAGCGCTTGACGAGGACGAGTCTGACGCTTTGGGCCTTCAAAGGTCCATCGCCGAGCTTTGCAGCGGATTCGTGACCATCGATAACGGCGGCGAAGTGTCATTGATCCATCAAACAGCCCGCGAGTATCTCCTGAACGACATATCTCGTCCTTTCCACGTCAACCCCAAGACTGCACATGAGCGATTGTTCTTGAGCTGCATGAAATGCCTGCGAACCAATGGACTACGCGCGAATATAGCCCGGGACCAATTGCCAGACTTTGTCTGTTATGCATCCCTTCACTGGTCGTCTCACCTTTTGCTTGCTCCTATCGAAAGCGAAGTTGTCGCTACCGAGCTCAGCCGCTTCATGACCGGCCAGTCGATATTGACCTGGATACATATTATTTCCAGGTCGAAGCAACTACGCGTGTTAGTGCAGACATCCAAGCATATCTCTAAGTATGTAGCCAAAGTGAAGACACTGCATGGTTCACGAGATATGAAAGCAGATTTCATAATGCAACAAGCATTGCTCGAGAGCTGGGCCGTGGACCTTGTGAAGATAATGGGGAAGTTTGGGTCCAACTTGACGAGAAGACCAGATGCAATCTACAAGGCTATCCCGCCTTTCTGCCCCCGGAACTCGGCCATCTTCCAGCAGTTTGGGAAGGGGGAAACCAGAAGCCTGTCTGTTAAAAGCCATGACGACTGGGATGACTCACTTACGCGGATCTCCCTTGGCTTTGGTGCCTATACATCTTCGATAAGGACCGCGGGAAGTCTCGTTGCAATACTAGCGACACCCGGAAGTGTGTTCATATTCAATTCCGGCACCTTCGAAGAAGTATCTGGAAGCCCTTTCAAGCATGGCGAGCGAGTTTACAGCATGGAGATCCACGCCAGCTCTGCCACGCTTGTCACCTATGGCTACCGAACCACCAAAGTGTGGGATACTTCCTCTGGAGGGTGCAGAATCACTATTCCCAACATTGAATCAAGGCCTCGGCCCCTGACGATGGTTCTAACCAACCACAGCAAAGTACTATTGGTGGGCTTTGATGACCGACACATCAGGTCGCTCAACCTTTCAGGAGCTTCTCCTGGCTGGCAAGTGTATGCGGAATTGGAAGAGCCAGAGCTAGAAGGTCATTTCTTGAACTCTGCAAACTTCATGGCCACGAACGGTGACGGTAGCCTATTCGCTGTGGCCTACAGGGGCCATCCGCTTTCAGCCTGGGAAACAGAGGGCCCTGCCCATCTTGGCCACTGCTGGCGTAAGCGTGACGAGCTGGCCCGCGGTGAATTCATAGACGCGGTTTGGCACCCCATGTCTCCCGAAGTACTCGGAGTTTACATCGAAGGTGTTGTCTTCAAGTGGCTCCCGTACGAAGACGTGGTGGAGGAGATCCAGGTCGGGGCATCCAAACTTGCTATCAGTAGCGACGGAAACATCTTCGTCACCGGTGATGTGCACGGGACAGTCAAGGTGTTCGGCACCTCGGACCTAGGACTCCTGTACCAGCTTGGATCTCAAGACACCGTTCTCGGGTTGGCCTTTAGTCCCGATTCTCGACGGTTCTACGATATTCGAGGTTGTTATGCCTCGGCTTGGGAGCCGAATGTTTTGATCAGGATGACCGAGCAAGCAGACGCGAATCTCGAGACTGCGAGCGACAGTATCAGTCTGGTGCCTGGAGTCGCTCACTTGCTAAGTTGCAAGGACTCCGGTCTCAAGACCTACCATTTTGATCTCCCAGATTTGTCGAGTGAGACACCGACTTCCTGGAAAGACCAGCAACCAAAGGTAGAACGAGTCATGCCTTCTTCTGACTGTCGACACCTCTTGGTCCAACTTCATCTACGTAAACCAATGTCGGAGAGAAACTGCTTTCTCTATTTCCCCCTATCCGCCTTTTCCTGGACGCCGGCAGGAGGCAGCAGCGAAGCACACCCAACCAGACTGGTCCCGCTTTGCTTTCCATCACACATTTCCTCGGACATTGCCCTTGGCCTTTCATTTCTCCCACAGAACAAACTTGTGTACCTGTCGAAAAACTTCGCAATCTCCACTGTTCGAATTGCACCAGGCTCGGACTGGTCTCCCGCCCAGACTACGACTTCTCTTCAGACCCAAAAGGGCACAAAGACTCGTACAAATCCCATGACTGAGCTCTTCGCACTGCCACGTGACTGGATTAGCAGGGGCTTCCTAGGGCTCAGCGTTGTTTGGCTGAAAGGAAAATCGTTCTTATGTCCACGCAATGGTGAGGTCTCGGTGGTCCGAAGCAGTGGCCTAGGTTAAGACGGACGAGTATCAATAGGGGCCATTTGGAAGATTCCGATTTCGTTCCTTGTCATCGTCTCCCAATCGTGTTTCTTGTTCGATCTAGGCTTATCAAAATCCGGCGTTTGTAGATCTCTCTGTTTGTAGAGTACTTGTGGAATGCATATCAATCAGTACCGGGTGGTTGGTCCGTATCGTACGTCCCGGGATGCTGCTGTGCGGGGTTCGGACAGGGGTTGCACCCTCCGGAAGCACCCCTCCCCCATTCGCATGCCATTATTCGGCTTCTCTTTCTCGTCACCCGCGTGATACCAATCCAATTGCTCGTCGTCTGCTTTACTAAACTGACTCGGGTCATGCCTTTGCAAGATATGGAAAACCAGGAGAACCATCCCTACCATGACAGAGAGGAGGTGCATGTCCCTTACAGCGCATTCAGTCATGCGGAGAAATGGTGCATCGTCTCCGTCGTCTCATTCGCGGCGTGGTTCTCTACCGTGAGCAGCTTCATATACTATCCGGCCTTGCATCTATTATCCGAATCATTGTCTGTCTCGGTTGACAAGATCAACCTGACAATCACTTCCTACATGGCGGTTGCTACGATAGCCCCAACGCTAGTAGGGGACGCTGCGGATGTTCTGGGTCGCCGACCTGTCTATATCCTGGTCTTGACCATATACATTGTTAGCAACGCTGCAATAGCTCTAGCAAAAACGTACCCGGCTCTCTTGGGACTACGAGTCTTGCAGGCATTGGCGATATCTGGTACATAGAGTCCACAACCGACTCCTCTAGGACCGAAGAAAGAAATTACTGCTGACCCGATTCTAGGAACATTCTCTGTAGCATACGGCGTGATTACGGACATTGCATCTCCTGCCGAGAGAGGAACCTTCGTTAGCGCCGTCTCTTGCGCGTAAGGCTACAGATTTGCTCCCTATGTATTGCCAGCTAATACTCTGCAAAATCACAATCACACCGAGTGTTGGCCCTATCCTTGGAGGGGCTTTGACGTATGATGCCGGCTGGACGTGGATATTTTGGTTCCTGGCAATAGCATCAAGTACGTGCCTGGCATTGGTGGTATTTCTTCTACCCGAGACATCGCGGAAGATCGTCGGGAATGGGTCGATGCGACCGCCTAAGCATTTGCGGTTGCCGATACCTGCCATGATGCGGCATTGGAAGGAGGATGACTGTGATACAGCCACGGTATGGGGAATACCGAACCCCCTCAAGTCTTTGCGCATCCTCGTGCGCAAGGACAATGCTACCGTAATCCTCGCTTGTGGCATCCTGTACGTCATATACACGTGCGTAAACGCGTCGCTCTCGGTGCTGTTCATCGACATTTACGGGCTGAATCAATGGCAAACCGGTCTGATATACTTGCCGTTTGGCCTAGGCGGGACCGTATCGACCTTCTTCTCTGGTCCGTTGCTAGACAATGCCTATCGCAAGGCGAGGACTCGGCGTGGGCTTCCCACCAATAAAGCTTCTGGCGACGACTTGGACAGTTTCCCCATCGAAACGGCGCGGCTTGGTGTCATCTGGGCGCCCATGATTCTGACGACCGTGTCAGTGGTGGCCTTTGGTTGGGTGTTACAGCTTCGCAAGGTTAGTGTACCGTCAAGCCCTCCCACGCCCCATGTTATCATGCTTATGTACTTGCCTTAGCATATTGCGCTTCCTCTTACCTTGCAATTTGTTGCTGGTTTGAGCATGCAGCTAGACTTCAGTGTGAGTTTAACCATCTGACTGATAAACCAAGCTGCCATGATACTCATCAGTTAACAGGTGTATAACACATTGCTTGCGGACAAGAACCACCGGACACCAGCAGCGGCACAAGCGTCGAGTAACATCGTGAGATGTACACTCGCGGCGATTGTCATTGCTTTTATGGAGGACATGTTCGGTGCTATGGGTATTGGCTGGACCTTTACTTTTCTGGGAGGTATGTGTGTTCTCGCCACAGGCTTGTTGCTGCTTGATTATCTTGTGGGAACTGCATGGCGCCAACAGAGTCTGAAAAGGTCGAGGATGGAGTAAGGCACTGGGATCTCGTATGGCAGGATTTGCTTAGGCAGAGTGAGCAGTGCCGAATACACGAATGAATGTAGTAATGCCGTAATGGCATGGTCTACCTGTGTAATTAGGTAGCTAGGTGGTCAGTGGTAATCAAAAGAATCACAGAAAGTTCGCGGAGAAGCGAATTTGTCTCTATTGTTTTCTACCTGACCGTCATTGCCATTAGAGTAGCTTTGTCTCTTGCAAGAATGAGTGGCGAGTGCGCAGCGAGTCCAGACAAGAGTGAATTACTAGGATTGCAATGGAACCACGGATTATTCCATTCAATCAATCCAATCATTGGCATCATTTCTTTCCGTGGCAAAACACAAGATTGGATCCAGAACATTCACCAAAAGCTCCAAACCTCAAGAATATTTTGTTCATGCTGGAGTTATTTGGTATCTGACCAACACAAGAGGCGTAAAGGCGACAAACTGTTCAAGATGTCCGACCAACATGATCGTCACGACAACGACTCGCCTGTTCGGATCAAGAGCGAGGAAGATGCGCCGGGTGGTCTCCACGATGTGCGTCCAGATAATCGCTTGACTAAGAAAATAGACAAACATGTCACTTCACGCGCAAGCGAGGCCGGACAGCCTCATGAAGGCGACATCAGTAATGTGCTGGAGGAGAGACAGGCTGCGCACCAGGCGAAAATGAATGAGTACCGCGAGACCCACGAGGCAATTATGAACGTCACCAGCAATCAATACGAAAGCGAAACGGAATACATGCAGACTCAGCACGAAGAAATCTTGAGACTCCATGGCGATATCCACCGACTCCAAGGACGCAACCGAGAGCTCGAGGCCCAAAAGGTGACCTTGAAGAGTATGATCTCGGAGATGCGGCGCACTGCCGATGAAACCGTCCAGTTGCTCAAGTCCAACCTCAGCGCATCCGAGGAGTCCGAGGACGCGGCCAGGAAACAGTGCGTCGAGCTCGAGTCTGCATACAGTCTTGCATTGTCGGAGCTAGAAGTTTACAAGCAGTCCAAGCCCAGTTTCGAAGTGGACGATTCCACGGTTGTGGGAAAATGGACACAACTGGACAACGCCATCGTTGAGATCTCGTCCGAGTACTTCCGAGCACATTTGCAGATGAAGAGTTTCTCCCACAACCAGAAGACGCTCTATCACTCCATTTGCGGCAACGCTGGAGACTATATTGAGAACCGGACCTTGGCCCCGTTCTTCTTTCGTGCTGTCATCTGGCACGTCATCATTGAGAACGTCTTCCTGGACAGCTTCAGTATCTACGGCAAGGGTACACAAGAAGTCGCGAAGTGTGTACGAAACAATATGTCCCGTAAGTCTGGTTTCCTCTGTTGGAATACACAAATAGCCGACTAACCTCCAGGTCCACAGCCACGGACGTAGTATACATCAGTTGGCGTGCCGAGACCGCGATCTACCTGGATAGAGGGAGAACCGAGGACCGAGCGAAACAATGCACAGAGAAGATTGTCGGCAACCTAGCAACTAAGCTGCCACAAAAACACCTGACGACGCGAGACCAGGCCATATTCCGTGCACAGCTCGTCGTGATCTCTCAGAGAGCTGCTGGACTTGCAAGCATATTTGCCCAGTCAAAAGCCATCTACAGGATTCTACGTCGTGGACCAGATTCTCCGGCAGTCCGCTTCAACGAAGAGGCGATGGAGATGACCAATCAACTCAGAGAAGGCAATAGTATCGTGGAATTCACCACACGCCCGGGACTGACCAAGGCTGGTGATGCCGAGGGAAAGAACTACGATCAGGCCATTACTCTAGTGAAGGCCGGTGTATGCTGCTGAAAAAAAAAAAAAAAAAAGAGAAAAAAAAGATCGACAACGTGCTATCTTGGCAACGGCATAAACGACGGCATAAGGAGTCAAAGTCGGCAACAGTACGACGTCAGCAACACCATTGAAGGAACCGCTGTTGGTGATAATGTCGCCAGTGTCGATAGGTTAGCTGGGCGTGTACGCGATTAGTACAGCGATTTTTCTGCTGGAGTGGCAGTACCAAATAATGTACTGCTTTGCAGATGTTGTCGACAGGGCGATGCAGATATAGCCCGTTTTTATTCTACGTTGTCAGAGCGTCTTGAGCGCCATATAGGCCTTATAACGTAAAAGATCTGGCCATCAGGATTCCGATCAGGAGGCGCTTGGAACGTCCAAGTAGTTCGATGTCAAGTGCATATCGCTATTATTAAGCAGTACCATCTGGGCTCTGTTGTATCTACGTAGTTACAACTGCATCCGGTATTGGATTTGTGAAAAAAAAGAAGAGAAGAAGTGGTAAATCATTCGCTCGCTCAGTAATCATGACAATCTCCCTAATGTAAGGAAGCTTCAAAGTGGCGTGATCATGAGACTACGTCGGCCTTGGCAAGCAAAGAGTATTCGTCGCCGTCTCTTTCCAGCAGGCAGGGTGTTATCATCAAGCTGACTTTGCCGTCTTTGATAACCTGGCCCGCCTCGTTCATGGTGTTTGCGTTGCACTGAAACCCGTGCGTCAGATTACTCCTGGGCTCGTTGGTCATCAGTGGTATGACTTTGGTCCTAGCGAAAGTCGATCCCATATCTGCTGCCAGCCTGACGATTTCCCGAATTTTGCTGTGCAGCTTCAGTGCATCGCTGCCCGAGGCAAACCGCACCATGACGTCCTGGATCTTGGACGCTACCGTATCGACAACCGACTCATCGATGTCGTGGCTTTTGTGGACCAATCGCGCGGTGTGAACGCGCCAGCCCTGAAACTCGAACTGGCTGATTTTGCCCGTCTTCCACAGGGCGTTCCCCATGTTGTTGAGGTTGTCGCACACCTGCCGTCCCCACACGAGACTGAAGTTGATAAAGAGCTGGTCGCAGATGAGCCGCCAGATCAGGGAGCGGAATAAGTAGCAGGGCATGCGCTCAGTGCTGAGAAAGGTGCGGTAGTGAATCGATAACTTTTCGAGTGTCTTTCCGTCGTCTTCCGATATGCTGTCGAGTGGCTTAACGTCGTTGAAGCGCTCCAAGGAGAGCTGGCGTACTTGGTCGCGCAGCTGGTTCCATTGAACAACGATGTACTGATTAGAAGGTTGGTCGACGGTAAGTTGGGCATTGAGGATCTCGAGCTGAAGCTTCTGCCGAGAAGACTCTTCCTTCAGCTGCTTGTACTTGCGCTCACTATACTCAATCTGAGCGCGCGTCATTTGCACCACGTCGCCGTCGCCGTTGGAGCCCGCATGCACCGGCTTTGGAGGCGTGCCGGTTGCAGTAGACGGCCCCTCTATCGACTGTCGGAGGTGGTTGACCTCGCCGTCCAGCGTCTTAATCTGCCGCAGCTGGCCGACTTCGGCTTCCAGAGCCTTGATTCGTTGGGCAGCATCCTGGCGGGCTTGGTCCCTGTCCTTCTTGACATCCTTGACGATCTTCTCGTACGTCTCCTTGATGCGGGTCGCCTCGCTGTTTTTCGCGAAGTCCTCCAGTTGGCGAATGCGGGCATCCCGCTTGGCGAGGGCGGCCTGGGCGCTGGCCAATTGGGTTGCCATGTCGGTATCCATCTCCAGTGTCACGTGTCACGTGCTGGTCAGATCAGGCACTGCAATGAATGCGGTTGTTTTTGTGTGGAAAAGAAGGGTTGAAATCTGGAGGAGGCTCAGATAAACCGATGAGGGAGGAAAACGATCGTAACCAGATTTTCCGAGGCAGATGAATGCATTGTTGTTGTTGACGACCAACCTAGCTGCCTTTGAAAGAGCCGCTCTTTGTGCTTGCCGAAGCGGGGCCTGGTGCGATGCTGATTTTTAACTTGTTCATCATCGAGAGGGATCTCCTTCACTGGCCAACTTGGAACTCCTCGCTGAGACTGAGGGAGGGGGAAGGAAGGTTCAAATGGTCTCCTAAACGAGAGAGACACGGGCAACAGCTAACGTGGCTTATTGAATTGGGAGAAATCAAAAGAGATCTAGGCGACGACGTTGGATTAAACTTTGGCATCACGTGTTAGCCCAAATGGACCCAATCTTTGCTCACCTTCGCCTGCCTTTGCCTTCACTTTCAATCAAGTGATTCAATCTGGAGGGGCAAACCAACAAGCGTTGGATATTTCACAAAGACGTGTTTCAAACGGTGGCATTTGCATTCCTACCTCGCGTGTGTGCTAGGCAATCTCATTACGTGTTTCCCCCTTTTCATTGTCCTGCGTGCTTGCAGGGTCTTGGGATTGCTTCTGTGAAGTGACTTGGTTCTTTGGACGTACCTCCCTCTATATGTTTCTGGTTCAATAGCTGCCCCGCAAACCCATGCCTCTACTTCACCGCAAATATGACACAATTACATAAACTGTTCGATGACTATTATAAAGAAACCAGATTCTGCATAATTAAGACGTAAGGTGCTTGTCTTTAAAAGACAAAAGGGCTACCAATGGATGCATAACATATAACAAGGCCCCAGGAGTGTAGGTATCCGCTTCAACGGGCTGGCTTGCTTCAAACAGCGAGGCATCAGATGATGATTAAAACTTCCTTTAGTAATTCAGAGCCTGAGAGGCATGTGTAGCAAGAACAAAGAATAAGGTGTCCATCAAAATCAATTACGCCCGCTGAAATGCCCTGGAACATGCAAGAGTATGTACACTAAGTAGGTAGGAAGGCCGTGGTGAGCCCTGATGCTCCTCACACACCCAAGGCAGCAACTTTTCCCCCTTTGCTATCATTCACAGCAAACAATTATTTTCTCTTGCCGCCGGCAAAGGCTCCTTCGAAGCCCGCACGGCCACCCGTCTTCTTCTTGGGACCGGCCTTCTTCTTGCCTGCCTTGCCAAGCATCTTGGACTCCTTTCGCTCCCGGATGTTGGCCTCGCGCTTGTGCTGGCGTTGCTTGATGCTCTTCTGGACACCTTCGGCCCTCTCGGCCCACGCCTTCTCGCTCCTCTTCTTGGTAGTCTCCTTGCGCTTCACGGCCTTCTTCAAGAGCTTCTCGTCATCTCTTATCTTCTCGCCCTCGGCTCGTTTCCGGGCAGTCAACCAGGCCTCCTTCTCCTCAATGTCCTTGCGCTTCTCCTCGTCCATATTCTCCAGGCGTTTCTTTTCGTTTTGGAACTTCAGGAGGGCCGTCTTGGGGTCAGATGGCCCCTTCTTCTTGGCATTGTTGAGAACGTGTTTCAGGTCATGAGATAGCCGAGCCCCATCTTCGAAAGCGACGCGTCCAAAGGCGAAGTTGTTGTCTGCCATGTCGACGGCAGGGCTAAGCATGCTGCCTGGAGAATTGCGGGCTGACGCGAGAGCCTCTTCTCTCTTCAACTCTTCCTCCGCCTTGGCCTTTTGGCGAAGCTCTTGTTTATGCGCCTTTCGCTCCACCTGCTTCTGCCGGCGGGACTCGATGAGCTCTTGGCGTGTGCGGATCGGCTTTCCGTCAGGACCATCTGCTTTTCGGGCTTCCCGAAGAGCTGTTATCCGGGCGGCAAGACGGGCACGCAACGCGGTGGTGTCTGAGGGGATTTTGATGTGCTTCGGTTTCTCGGACGGCGCGACCGTAGAGGAAATGGATGTGTTGGTGCTCGGTGCTTGCTCAGTAGGGTCGGCGGGTGTACCGTTAGGATCAAAGACGGGCGAGGCCGGTGCAGATGGGGAGTCGGAGGTTGAGCCGGATTCTTGGTCTTTATTTTCGGCCGCGAGACCCGATACGTCGACTTTCTGCATATCAGCTGGCTCAGTGGCTGTGGTCTCCTCGTCATCTTGCTCGACAGACTGACTAGGTTGGGTCTCGAGCTTCTCGTCCGGTTTGGGTTGTGTGGCGGATTTCGCCTCTCTCGGACCGAGCTTGACCTTGTTGACGCCGGACTTGACGTTCCTTCTTTCGAAGGCAGCCTCTTCCTCTCGAAGCGCCTTGCGCTCTGCCTTGCGGTCCTTCTTGCCCTGCTTCTTCTCTTCCTTGCGGCGCTCCTTGGCGGAAGCCTCCGTCTCTTCTTCGGTCGTCTTTTGCTTCTTCTTTTGCTTCAAACCTTGGCCGGGCTTTTCGTACTCGACGCCTTCGACGTCGGACCAGTCGTCCTCGGAGACGGCCTCGCCTTGGTCCCGCTTTCGCTTCTTTATGGCCTGCTCGTCCATGATCTCCTTCACGCTCTTGTTGAGTTCACTGTCGGGATCGAGCTTGTTTCGCCTCGCCTCTTTGGCTTCGGCTTTGGTCTGCTTCTTCTTTTGCCCTTGGTCCTGCGAGGAGACGGCACGCATTAGCAACTGGATGATGCTAAATGGCAACAACGTCTGCAGAGCGCAGTCAAGCGGGATAGGGACGGCACGCTATACATACACCAGACTCTTCGCCGTAGTACATCTTGGCCGGGATCAGGGACAACAGGCCATCGAAGGCTTTGGCATGGTCGCGCAGGCGCTCCTATATGTGTGGCTGTGGTTCAGTGCTTATGCTCTTCTCGAAGTTCTGGAGCCGCGGAAAGCAGAACAAGGACAGTGGCGGAGTCGCGGATAAACGAACCTGCAGCGAAGACTCAGCCATGATTGATTGAGCAGAACACAATCTATCCACTATGCAAGTGTCTTTGGCGGGATCGTGGGATTGATCCGGAAGAGAAGGAATGCTGAAGGCTTGGGCCGATATGATGATCTGATCAAATCAAGGCCAACTTTTTTGCCAAAGTTTGTTTGTAGCTTCGCTGATGGATGGAGAAAAACCAGCCAGTAGTTTCCCGCCTTCCATCCTTCGACTGGGCAGGCAGAGCAGAATCGCGAGTTCTGATTGGTTGCATTCCGCTGGTTTTTTCTGGCCCCTCTGAAATTTTCTATTTTCTGCGAAATCTTGGCGCCCATTCTGCCGTCTTTTGGGGACGCCCGTGCGCTTATCGTCCAGGCGGTGAGAACGGATTGATTGGCTTGCCGCCTATCCAGGGACGTGTGCACGCTGATGGGCAATTGATTGCATGTGGTCTGTAGCTATGAAAGGTTTGCTAAGCATGGATATGGTATATCCCGTGTACATGTACTTCTAGATAGCTTCACGTCTACTGAGTCCGCCCGAATCCTATTCTTGGCTTTCCGCCAATCACAAAGTAGGATATGACGGCCGTGAACCCAGCTGCGCCCGCCAGGACGGCATTCATATTACCATAACCAATCCGGTCGCGCAAGGTGCCGCTGATGATTGGCCCCAGCGTGAGGCCTGCGCAAAAGAAAAGCGAGTTGAATCCGTACAGTTGCGCATAGGGGCCGTTCGCCCCAAAGAAGCCGGGGTTCGCTTTATCATACCGCTGCACCACATCGCTCGCCTCGACGAAACTGGGCGAGTCGATGATCGCCAGCCCAACTCCGTTGAGGGCGAGCAGGGCACAGTACAGTGCGATATTGCCCGATCGATCAACATGCTGCTCCGGCGGGAGGCGGAGTAGTAGCAGGACGGGCACGAGGTAGCCAAACCCAATCACGGCCGCGGGCTTGGTGCCAAATCGGTCGACAGCCCACCCCGCCACTGGGCCGAGAAGCAGACAAGGGATGTTGAGAGCGATGAACAGAAGCCCGGCCTGCAGAGACGAGAACCCAAACAGGTCCCGAGCCTCGGTCGGGATGGTTGCGTCAAAGGCCGCTAGTAGCGCAGCCTGTGCAAACGCCATGATGAAAGCGACAAGAAGGCGGGGGTTACGCAAGCAGTACAAGACAGGAATCGCGCGAATGAGCCGGTTAGGTTCCCCGTCTATCTCGTATCGTTCATCCTGCTTGCGCTGCAGAAGTGCATCCTCTTCGGTTGGTTCGTCGGTCGCCTCGTCCGCCGCGGAATCGGTGCCATCGTTCTCGTTCTCGGGGTGGCTGCCATACTCCGCCGCGGTCTTTTTCTCAACGACTAGCAAGCGCATGACGAAATCAACACCCAGAAGAGCGGAGCCGACTCCAAAGACGCCTGCGTAACCGATCTTATCGTAAAGTATCCCTCCTACTACAGGTGCGATCAGGGGGCCTACCGAGATGAACGAGAAGATCTAGTGGCGTGAGTATGTTGTCTTCTTGTGAGGGAACCTGGGATAACTTACCGTTCCTATGGCCTTGCCGAGATTTTGGGGCCCGACTGTGTCCCTGATCATTGCGAGACCTACGGTCCAAACGACGGAAGCACTCATGCCCTGAAGCGCTCTGGCAATCACGAGAACGCCTATGCTTTGGCCTACTGCTAGCAGGATGGTCGCGCCAAGCAAGGCAGTAAGGCCGCACAAGAAAGGGGCCTGTCGTGAGTTGGTCTTGTCGGCAATCCACCCGGCGGGGACTGAACACAGTAACTGCACACCCGCGTAGACCGCCAACAAGTCCGAAGAGTAGGATTGAATTTCATCGTCTGGTATAGAGATTCTGTCGCGCAGCAAGAATGGCAGCACTGGCACCACCAGGCCATACAGGAAGAGGTCGGTGAACAGGCCGATTGCAACAGTGGCGAGTATGAAGGCGGTGCTGGAACGCCATTGCAGGCCCCAAGGAGGGCGAGCCCCTGTGCCTGCCATTGATGTTGCTCGCGTCGGGGGTCTGTCAATAGATGCGATCGATACCGGATGATTGGGGGTTGCGAGTTCTTATTGGCTGACTTGGACAGAAGGGTCGAGACGAGACAAGATCGGGTATTGGTACTTTACTAGGTTAGGTCGTATGGTCTCAATGGGATGGTGGGCAGCTGGCTTTTTGTTGGGTCGGTCGATGATATCATCTGGAGACACGCATTGGTGAGACCGGCAGCGGGGTTGGTTGGATGCACTAAACCGTGGGGTAACATGTATCCTACAGGGGTCCCTGATCTTCCATGGGTTGATGTCCGGTTCTCGAGACCACATCCTGGATGTGCTAGCAAATGCCACGAAGCTTGAAAACTATTGCAGATATGCTACCAGCATCAAAACAAATGTAAGCATTTGATCCAAGCTCGTTCCATTTCGGCCCTGGCGGTTGGACAACAATGGGAGACGCGGTGCTGTTGGTTCGGAGCATACAGTAGAAAAGCATGCAATCTCGGAGAGATGCATCTCGCCGAAGCGAGCATTACGAACCAGCACCTTTCGCGGCGCAGTGCAATCCTCTCAATTCTAGGTATTAGAGCCTGATCCACGCGGAATGAAGCGCACCTGGGTCTGTCCAGCTCTCATTTGATTTTCATACCTCTTCATATAAACCAGGGGTCGTTGGCAGAATCGCAGACGAGATGGGCATCTTTCCCTCAACTCCGTCCAATGTGTTGGCACAGCCACGGAGCACAACAGGCGCAGCATGGGCTGTTCTCACTGGCGCCACCACGGGAATTGGTCGCGACGTCGCCCACGAGCTCTGCAGCCGCGGCTTTAATCTCGTCGTACACGGACGAAGCGAGAGCCGCCTTGAAGAGCTCGCCAACACCTTGCGAGCCGATCATGGCGTCCAGATCAAAACGCTGCTCCTGGACGCCAGCACGGCGTTCAATCCAGAATCCTACGCCCAGACGCGCGCGGCCATCGCCGACCTCGAGTCGCTCAACGTCCGGGTCCTCGTGAACAACGTGGGCACCGGCCACGCCCCCGCGGGCTTCAAGCCCTTCGACCAACAGACCGCGCAGGACGTCAGCACCGTGCTCAACGTGAACGTGACCTTCATGACGCACCTCACCCATGCCCTCCTGCCCGCCCTAAAGGCGAACGCCGCCGCCGGTGGTCCCAAAGACCCCAGCTTCGTCATCAACGCCGGCTCGCTCGCCGACATGGGCCTGCCCTACGCCGCCGTCTACGCGGGCACCAAGGGCTACCTGCGCGCCTTCAGCCTGGCCCTCGACACGGAGCTGCACGCCGAGGGCGCCCACGTGCACGTCGTCGCGAGCATCATCGGCGACACCGACAGCGACGGCCACCGCGTCGGCGTCAACCTCTTCACGCCCTCGAGCCGCGACATGGCCCGCATGGTCGTGCAGAGCGCCGCGGCGAGCACCGGCGGCGCTGTCTTGCCGTACTGGCTTCACTCGCTGCAGGAATGGCTGTGCGCTCTGCAGCCCTACTGGATGCTGCGGGCAGGCATGGGAATACACATGAAGGCTTTGGTGGAGAAGCATGCAAAGGCGAAGTGAGTTTGCGAGTCGGGTAGACGTTTCATATGCTATCAGTAGTATATCTGTGCAACAGAACGATCACCTGGTGGCCAACGCTTTGTCGTACGCGCCGCCACTTTCGAGTGAAATGCAACATTTAAAGTTGGGCTGGTTGCATTCTATGTATCCTAAAACTCGTAGATCTTTGTTCACGGATCACACCTCAGAGTCGGCATCCTGCCCTGGATTGGCTTCTTCATAGTGCCAAGCCTTGACGAACCTGAAGTACGCAGCGGCCAACACTGCCCCCAGGCATGGCCCAACCCAGTATATCCAATGGTAACCAGGGAACGTGGCCGATGCCACAGCACATCCAAAACTTCGGGCTGGGTTCAACGAACCACCAGTGTAGTATACACCTGCGATACATCAGTAAGTAGGAAACCTCCACGAAATTGGATAAAAGATCCAAATGAACAGCCGACCAGGTGGTTTGGTCCGTGTGAACTTACCAGGAATCTCGGCTACCAATAGGGCCAGTCCAATCCCGACAGGCGCCAGGAAGGTGTCGCGCGACTTCTCCGCCGCCAGCATAAGCACCACAAAGACCAGGTATGCCGTGAAGAAGATCTCCGCGAAGAGGCCCTGGGCTATATTGACCCTGGGTGCCAGGATCGTGTTCACTCCTGCAAGGTTACCGGGGAACATGGCACGCACAACACCGCCGGCGCACATGCACGCAATCAGCTGAGTGGGCATCAGGAATGCGGCTCGGGTCCAGGGTAATTGATCCGCTAGGCAGAGCCCCAGCGTCACCTGCGTGGTTCGTTAACTATGAGCAATTTTCGACATATGGGGTTGGGTGGCGAAAGGGGAAAAAGGTGGGAGAAGGGAGACATACAGCAGGGTTGAAGAGACCTCCACTGATCCGATAAAATGCCCATACCGCGACCAGTAACGAGAGGCCGTACGTGAAGCCGACAACCATGGTCTGCAGGAATCCGAGTGACGTGTTGGCCACACTGGTCCTGTCCGTCCCGACTTGGTCGAGGACCATGAGATGGCCGCTGTAGCCCATGAAGAGAAACATGAAGGTGCCCACGAACTCGCCCGTGGCGGCAACAATGTGCTGCTGGAGCTTGGTGGTGTAGGTGTGGTGGTGCTGGTGGTGCTGGTGGTTACCACTCCGTTCGTCAAGGGGACGGCCGCCCATCGTGGCTTTCTATATTTCCTTTCGTTTCTTTCAATATCCGATAGTCATAGGTGAAACGGGGTCCTTGGGCAACCAGGTCAATTGAGGCAGGTGCAAAGTCAACTGGCAAGAGTATGTGTTTTCAGACGTTGACGTATCTGACAAAGCTATGGCAAAGAGGAAAAGCAGCATGGTGAATCCAAATTCCTCCTCCACTGGGAGAAAAAGACCACAGCTTCTATATGATCCAACCCCAAGGCTCCTACGGATCTCGACAATCGGTTAGAATCTTTCGTACTACAGTGTTTACTGGTCGATGACGCGAAAGCTGATCCTAGAGGAGCCGAGTGATGTCGTGATGGCGCGGCTCGGCGCACCAGGGGGCGCTAGGCGGCTAGGCTTTCGGTAGTGTATAGCCGCCCCCGCTGTTGACCACACCATCGGATTATCGCGATCGAGAACAGTCTGGGCCTGGGCAGGGCAGGGTTCATGCTCCTTTCCCCTTGGGGACTCCATGCTTGGCAATGGTCGGCCGCATCGAGTGGACTGACCACTGCCATATGCCATATATAGATACGGTGCTAAAATATAACACTGTGCCTATTAAATATCGCAATAAGCCTTAGGAACGAACCCAGTTTGATGGAAAAACACCCTTTTCTAAAGACGAGACTATATAAGACACTGCTTATTGCGTACTCCACACCCGTGTATTTGACGCCAACACTTCTTACCATCGTCGAGTACAGTTGTTCCTTCTCTTACCAACAAGCCTTTTCTTCTTGAGTATGTCCTTTGGGACGCTGGCAGCCACAGCCACTTGACGTCATCACTGTCAAAGGCAATTTCTGCCAAATCCCACAGTCCCGGACCGTGGCATCGCCACAGCTTATATAAGTACTCACTTGCTCACTCAACAGCAGCGCACACTCACTCCCCCAGGTACCTCATGATATACGAGTTGGACTGATGTGGTAATCCCCTGGCCGGGCCGATGCAGCCTGGCGGAAGTATCATTAGCATATCCTTAAAGGCAAGATCTGCCGTCACTTTTCCGACCCCCACTGGGATTTCATTTTCACATCTCTGTTTGCCCCTTTTTCATCCAGCTGGGTATATCCAGCCGGCGTAACTATTCACTTGACTCTTGTCGGCTCTTGTCGGCTTGGGCGGGAGAAATCCAGACATTTTGCACTCATGTGATCCTGCTTACGATGATGGCAGTTCTTCTAGATCACGATTCTGTAGTAGCTATTCCTCCGACTACCTTTCTAGCAGTCCTTCATTGAGGTACGTCAAAGGTCATTGCCATCGTCGTTGGCTCTGTCAGAACCCAACTAAATACCAATCCCAGACATACCCAGCCTTTCCTCGTCCTATCTATCATGCCAGAATTGCCCACCAAGTTAGGTGAAATATTACTACTATATTCATTTCAAGTCGGACTGGAACCTTATACTAACAGGGATGCTTTCTAATTGATGTCGGTTATGCAGAATGTCGTATGAATGCACGAACTCATGCAGCATGCACCACTGTTTTGAAGTGAAACGTCATGACATCACAGCCCGAGGAGGGGCAGGCCGGCAACATCAACTTTACTGCGTTCAACTCATTCCATCTGGATTGTGTACTACTCAACATCAACTTCGCCGCAGCCCTTTTTCTTCATACCAAACACAACTATCGTCGACGCAATGGCATTGTTTCGCCAAGCCGCCGTGGCCTTGATGCTACTCAGCGTCCGAGCGCTTGCTCGTGGCAGTCCCGGAGAACAGGCCGTCCTAACTAGCGATGAGGCAGCTACTCAGGAGTCCAAGCTAGACAAGGTCCAAGAGGAGTAAGTCTGGCATCGCCAAACTGCGTTTCATCCTTGCTCAACGTGACCAGATTGAAGGAAGCCGAGATCATCCCCACGGGTAAGCTATTCCCGCTGAAGCCGCCACCACCACCCGAATAGGATCTAATCCGTCCAGTGATTGACGACTTCACTCCCTCGTTCCTACTGGATGCGGAGTGGTCATCGAGCAACTATGCATCGCTTGGCAACACGATGAAGGTGAAGAAGCTTCAACATGCGCCGCAAATCACCCTCAGTGAGGCGTCCGACTCATCGACTTCACTCTGCGGATCCAACATGACATACATCGTCACCCTGTCCGACCCTGATGCACCATCTCGAGACAACCCAAAGTGGTCCGAGATGTGCCACTTCATCGCCACAGGTCTCACTCTCTCCTCGCCCTCCGATGCTGCGTGTTCCAAGGTTCACTTCACGGATCTCCAGGATATTATCCCATACAAGCCTCCGGGACCGCCGCCCAAGACGGGAAAGCACCGCTATGTGTTCCTGGCTTTTGCACCCGCCAACGGGACGACAGAGCCTATCCACGTTTCGAAGCCGGATGACAGACAGCACTGGGGCTTCGGAAAGGAGGGCCACGGTGTACGAGACTGGGCCAAAGCCAACGGTCTAAAGCCGGTCGGTAAGTGAAATTCCACTTCGCTTGGTCTATACATACTGACTGTCCCAGCTGCCAACTTTATCTACGCCAAGAACAAAGAACAGTAGAGTATGAAAGCACCGGATACCTAAAAGCCTAAGAGCTGGGATGTGGACTGCGTATAGCTCCTTGCTACTCAAGATCGGATACCTTCTTCTGTCTACTGATGACTGAGTCGGCACATGATCCTGGCCGATAGCGAATACACTCGTTTACCTTCAAGCAATAGTGAAATCCGTAGTATAGTGGTGCTTACTGCGATATAGTCTACAACGTTCTCCATCCCGCTTGCTGTGCTTCTGACCCCCACGAAATGCGAAATAGGGGCCGGTGGCGCCACAATACCGGTGGGTCCTGCTCAGCCACCTACTCGGGCCAGCAAGTTTGTTTTGTTTTCTCCGACTCTCGCGTTGGTCCATGATGAAGTTGACTTGCCGGTCTCATCGCCACGCTGAGAGCATTTGAACCCCATAGACTCATTGCACCCCAGCGGCGGGACCCGCCATGGCAGCCCACCTGCTAATGGGGACCAAGGGTCGGGAACTGGTATTCTTGACCTTCCGTTGGAAATTCTGTACCTCACATTCGAGGATTTTCGGAACGACGATCTGGACACGTCCACGGAAGACGTCCGGGAAAATTGCCGTGCTCTGCGACTGACGTGTCGGCGCCTGAGCGACGTCGCAACCTCCATGTTATTCTCGACTCTGGCCATCGAGTTGGACAAGAAGGCAGTACGCCGCGCCGAAGAGCTGGTCTCTTGCAATCCTATCATCGCCGCCAGCGTACGCAAGGTTGTCATCTCGCTGGCCTGCTACAACCCGGAAGAGGCAGTCGATATGTCACTGTTCGTCGAGGCCCGGCTGCATGATGTCGACGCATATTGCCGGTATTACGACCCCGATTGGCGATTATGCCGCGACGCATGGGATGAAGTACCTCGGCCTGCTCTGCGTGAATCGGGAAGCCTAGAGCTCAAGGAAAATTGCGGCAATGAGGATTACAAGGATTCTCCGGAGGTGGCTGAATGCCTCCGCAATGGCCACAGAATTTTTGATGCCTGGGATGGAGATAGGTACTTGGAGTATTACGATCGACCATGTCACTTCTACGGCCACGAAGAAACGGAGAGAGAAAAGGCTGTCCGCACCTACCGAGAGTTGCTATGGAAAGCGCACGAGGTCTATCATCAAAAGCACCAAGAGCAGTTGGAACTCATCCAGAGCGGCTCATTCGTCCAGGGGATTGTTCGGTTTCTGGGACGCATACGGCATGAAGGGCTTGAGTTTGTCATAACAGATGAGCCCATGCTAGATATGCAGGCGGGACCCCGTAACCCCGATTGTTTCAGGGTCGTGAACGACAAGAAGCAACTATTGACAGCGATGTTGATGCCCCACGACTGGCTCAAAAAGATTTCGAGCCAGTCTGGCGGCGGCGACGTCTCAATGCCCGCTGTGAGACTGCTGTCAGAGCTCCCAATCGCCTGTCACAGAGCCGGTACACCAATCATAAATCTCACAATTGAAGGTTTCCCTACTTGGGGTCAATTTACTCTGCTCTCCCCCCGGAGAACCCAAGGGTTCTGAGATGAAAACCATGACTGAGCTAGGCACTGCCAGTGAGCAGTTAGAGAAGTTCGAGTTTGGGCTTGAAGGCACAAGCTTCCTTGCAGCTGGACGCCGACTGCAACCTCTCTCACCAGAAGACCGGGACTATGCCATTTCTTACTTTGAGGCCATGCTTTCGGGAGGTAAGCTCAATACTATTTGGGTCAATACGAACCCGTTTGGCCACTACGGGCCGGACAGCACTCCCGACGACAGATTTTTTGCCTTGGGCCCCGCCCTTCAAGGAGTGAACTGGACGAAGGTGCATACTTTGGTTCTCCACAGCTTTACTATCAGGCAGGATGTACTTGAGAATATGTTCGGCCAATTGAACGGCAGTGCCCTCCGAACCTTGCGTTTTAGGGGTGTGCGTCTTTGGGGAAATGACGGAGGAAGCTGGGCCGATGCGCTGGACATTTTGCGGGACACTCTGGCGTGCCGTGGGGACAATGTGTCGGACCCCGACGTCAGGCTGGGCAACCTATACGGTGGCGAGCTCGATGCCCTCTACAGTTCACCTCGCAAATGGCATCGTGATCTTGACACCCTTTCTGACCTCGAGAATGAGGATGGGGAGATGGAATACAGTCCCTGGACGGCAGAGCAAGTTTTTGATGTGGCGCACGCTTATGTCTTGGGCTACATTGAAGTAAATCCCCTGCGGTAAGAATGAGAAACTGTGCAATCTGTGATCTTGGAGCACAACTGCATGTGGATCGTTGTACATGCACACTGTTCGGTAAATTTCATCTTCCAAGTCTAGTAGGAGCAGACTAAAAGTCTTAGGTGAAGGTCTGATCAAGAATGTATCGGTTGAAGGTTATACTGCAATTTGGCTGTTGAAACCTATTATTAAGGAGGCCCTAATCCGTATGGACCCAAATTAATGCAATCGCCTCCACGGGGCAGTTATTACTTATGTAAAGCTGACTTTAAAGTCTTCTTGGCTGCTTGTGACAAGTCATGAGTTGATGCAGCATCCTTGACGTTGCCTAATCTAGATGTGTATGCCTTAGTTGGCTGCAAGCACACCGTATCTTCGGGTTCAACTCGGCCTCAAGCATGGATACTCGACTTACACAGTAGGGCTTAGAGGCTGAGCCACTCTACAATGACCGTCTGTATCAGATGGTGACTGATAACGCTCGCACTTTCTTGCCTATCCAATTCTTGGAAGCAGGAACAGAAGCCGGCTTTCCATGGAAAACAACCGTCAGCGGAATTACGGGCTGTACGTAAGCTAACCGGAATAACGGTTCGTAGCTCGGAATGACTAGCCGGGACTGGGACAACCATGTTTGTTTGCTGGCACTGGCATTGGCTGGTGCACCAATTTCGTGATGGCAGGGATAGGGGCTGACCATATATGGCAATCGGTCATGTGCATTATGGACAGCCTACAAAGCAACCGGTTCGACAGGGATACAACAACTCTGATATCATTGTAAAGAACTTACATACGGGGACAGCACCAACGGATTCCCCAATCTGGAAAGACATCACAATTGATACGGCTGAATACGGGCAACCTTGCTGTATTGATTATGACCATCTCTCTCGGTGCGGGATCGGTTTGCTACCTCCCCACGGTTTTCGTTGCAGTATGCGTTGTTAGCCGCAGCGGCGCATCATAATTATGTGCGAACTGTTGATCACTGTAGGACAGAAGTTGTCGCCGAGCCGAAGACCGAGGCTGCGGCGGAACGCAGCCTTATACCCCAGCTCGCTCGCGGGTCGGTTTGGCTTCGCGTCGGATGTTCCGTATTGACGGTATCCGGGTGGTTTCACCGACACCCCATATCGTAAGCGTCGGGTCGATTTTACCAGTTTTCCGAAGGCGCGCGGGGGGCCGATATGTCAGCCGAGTCCTACTTGGCCAAGTTCGTATCATGGCCCAATCGGTGATGTAAGCGAGACCAAGCTTCCTGTCATGCCCATTGGTGTGGGCTGAAATCACACGTGAGGAAAGCAGCCCTTACGTGGACGAATTGAGTTGCGGCTGAATGCAGCCCTACAACCCAAATGCTCGGAACCGTGATCACCTTTGGATCTGAGTCACCCCCGGAGAGAGAGAAAAGACCCGACTGCTTACCTCGTGAGACTCGCGTTTTCTACTTGTCACATTGATAGCACGCGGGCGTTCTTTGTTCCCATCCAAAACGCAACGTAACATGGCCGAAAATATGCCGGAGGCCGGTGAAGATGAAAGACCATGATTCGTCAGATATCCAACTATTGAAAATCTAGGTAGGTAGTGCACACTTGATCGAAGGGCTCGTCTATGTTTGGTATTTGCCATTACGAAACGTACAGGACGACGAGTAACTGTTGTTCAGCTTTCCGGCCGAGTAGGCCGGAAACTCAGCTCATATGATGGACGCAGACGCAGACGCAGCCACTGGCTTTCAGCTCCCGCACAGCCTGCCTGCCATCAACCAGCTCCTTAACATGACTGGTATAGGCACGTTAGTCAACCTCCTTTAGGCGCAGCTCTGTGTTGCTTAAACAGGCAGTAGCCTCACCGCCAACGATCTCCCTCCCTATCCCCCTTGCTTATGTTGGATACGTAAAAGGTCGTAAGTTTCTACGGTGTGGCCGAGCTTTGTAGCTGCTCGTGGCCATTGAAGGTATACAGTACTTACTGAACGTGGCAAATGCATTGGTGAATAGACCACATATAAGTTGATGGCCGTCGCTCAAAAGAGTCCCCCGGTGAGTACGTAGGCAAGGGTAGTAGTTCTCCAACAACTAGCCATTTAGTCGCCAGCAAAATGGGTTGGTTTCAAGTTACCGTAGAGTTTGTGCTGCAAGTCACACAGCTCAATCCCTTTTCTTCTATTATCGTTGACCAAGACGCCTCCCAGAAGCCCCTTGGATTACCCAAGGAGGTCTCCCACGACCCTGGTTTCCCTTCAGTTCCCGATGTCAATGTTCAACCAAAGGCCGCTTTCGAATGCCACTATCCCGAGCTAGAAGCCCAAGGATGGGAGTTTTGTAATACCGAGACATCCAGGGACTGCTGGATCCGAGACCCCACGGCCAACACGCCGAGCTTCACTCAATACGACGTTCGCACCAACTGTAAGCTAATCCATGTCCCATTTGTAGAGCATCGACTCGAGGAATGTATACTTATTGGAGATTAGACGAGGAAAGGAAGAATACGCCGAAGGGGATCATCCGAGAAGTATATACCCTTCTTCCCAGTCACTCGTAACCTGACAGCAGCTGACAAAGAGCCACAGTACTGGTTAGACGTAACCGAGAACCCAGACGTAGGTCCCTCTGTCGTTTCGTCCATTCGCACTTACTTACTATTCTTGACAGTTGAGACCCGATGGCATCGAAAAGACCAAGGGAAAGTACTTCAACGGCACCTATCCCGGCCCCGTCATAGAAGCTTGCTGGGGCGACCAGCTCGTCATCCACGTGACCAACAAGTTGGCGGACAATGGCACTACCATCCACTGGCATGGGATCCGGCAGCTGGGCACCAACGAGATGGACGGCGTCAACGGGATCACCCAGTGCCCCATCGCCCCCAACGACACCTTTACGTACACCTTCACGGCCATGCAGTACGGCCACTCGTGGTATCACAGCCACTACTCGTCCCAGGTATGTCGACCCCCTCTCCCCCTCCGAGTGAGGTCTGCATGATATACATATGGTGCTGACTCCAAGAACCAGTACCCTGACGGTGTCGCTGGGCCGCTGGTCATCCACGGGCCTTCCAGTGCAGACTGGGACATCGACCTCGGCCCCGTCATCATCTCAGACTGGGTCCACGAGACTGCGTTTCTTGCTTTCGAGGCGGAAATGACGAAAAACGTGAGCGACCCGCCGCCGGCCACCGACAGTATAGTTGTCAACGGCATAGGCCACTACAACGGCAGCACGGATGGACCCTACTACGAGACCGTTTTCACGCCCGGAAAGAACCACACGCTTAAGCTGATTAACGGGGCTGTCGGGACCAGCTTCAACTTCAGAATCGACGGCCATAACTTGACCGTCATCGCCAATGACCTGGTAGCAGTCCAGCCATTCACCGTCGAGGAGTTGTTTATCGGTATAGGTACGTATTCTCCCGGTTTATCGCTTAGCTCTGGAACAGGGTCTCCTGACTTCCTGCATGACAGGTCAAAGATACACGGTAATCGTGGAAGGCAAGGACGACACCTCCACTGACTACTGGATGCGGACTACGCCTACGGCTGCCTGCAATTTCTTCGGGGATAACATTGTCGATAACAGGACCGCGATTGTCCGATACGATGCGTCGAGAAAGGGGTCGACGCAGTTGCCTCAAGACGTGGGCGGGCAGCCGAGTACCCTCTGTGACGACGTCGAGCCTATCCTACTCAACCCGATTGTGCCGTGGTGTGTCGACCAACACCCGCAGAATAACGTCACCAGAGACACCTTTGAAGCAGGGAAGCCCCAGGAAGGGCCTATCTTCGGACCGCCGGGGGGCTCCCTACGTGCACTGGAAGCTTGGCAAGGATCCCATCTGGCTCGACTTCGACAAACCGACTATCCTGAACGTAAACGAGTCCATTAACAACCCCCTCTACAGGATCGTAGAAGGTGCGCTCTCCTTCCACGTCCATGACCCCTTATGTTCTATCTAGACTGACACTGGCGACAGAGAGGTACGACCACGGTTTCATCTACGTGGTTCTGGACTCGCCAGATCCACCAAGAGGTAGCCCAATCATGTAAGCATTGCTTTGTACCGCATCCCTTTTCCTTCCCAAAGGCCACCCTTACTCACATTCGGTCTCGCACCATAGCCCCCATCCGATGCATCTGCATGGGAGCGACTTCGTCGTCCTGGGACAGGGCAACACGACATGGGACGAGGCGACGAGTCCCGAGCAATACTTTAACTACGAAAACCCCCACGAAGGGACACGGCCATGATACCCGCCGGTGGTTTCCTCGTCATGGCTTTCAGGCCTGATAACCCCGGCGCGTGGCTCTTGCATTGCCACATCGCGTGGCACGCCAGTTCAGGTGAGTGCTCCTCAGAGGAAAAGAAGGAGGGACCTATGGAAGAAGCGGCGGGCATCGGGTTCTTGAGAGATGCGGGAAGCTTACTTTCCTATCCAGGCCTTGCGGTCCAGCTCTTGGTCCGGCCCACGCGCATACCAAAGTTCGGCAAGAACACCGAGGTCCAACGCGGTTGTACGAACTGGGCGGAATCGCCGCTGTGGGAGCAGATTAAGGGAAAACAAGACGACTCAGGCATCTGAGGTGTCGCAGATTATTTGTGGTAAATTGTTGGGATTGGATGGTCCATGAGCGTATGTTGTGTTTGATGGGAGGGGGCCAGGTAATTACATGGCTTATTACATAATACACAGGATCACTCCTGGATTTTCCCATCATATCATGCATGCCTCAAGGAAGCAGTCCTGCAGCGATCCGGCAATTGGTATGCAAATGCCCACAGAGAAGTAGTTGTCCATGTGATGTGGTAGCTTGGAAGCTCCACCAGGCCTAGTGATTGACCGGCCGATCTTGCTAACGCCCATTGCCGAGAGGGCAGCCGCCGTCGTCTGGAAGATCTCACGATGCTTCGAAAGCCCTTCGCCAGTGGTTCCTTGCAGCGAAGACCCACTAGAACAGTTGGCAAAAAGAGGACAAGCTTCGTGGCGGTCGATCTAGCGGTACCCACCGATTCGGTCCGACAGCCGGACGGGCCAGGGATTCGTGGGAATCCAGGCGAATACGGGCCCCGGACATGCCAGGGACGGCCCAGGGATTGCCCAGGGGGGGTTCTGGACTCGCGCCTTCTGACCCTTCTGACCCCTCGGGCCCATTGCACGCCATGATGTGCATACTACTTACTACGCCTTTGTAGCGGTCGTGCCAAATGCCCGGTTGTGGGACCACAATATCGTCGCAGCAGTCAACCCAGCTCGGACGACTAGGGAGGCCCTTCTACCGAGGTAGAGGCCCTGCTGGGCCACGGCCGCCCGGCTCTTCGGTAGTAGCCTCTGTGTATCTCGTTAGCCTTACGTGGTGCGTGGCGGCGACGACGACAACAACGTGATTCCCTAGATTGGGCGCATTGGCCACGATATCACGAGAGAGCTTTGGATGCCACTGCGTATATATATGTTGAGCCGCATGACTCGATACTGACCAACCTAGACTGCACACTTGATCTCTGTTGATACCCAAGACCAGAAAGAAAACACCATCTTCTCTTCTCACCACGACTTCTTACCTACCTACCATACCAAACACCCACCTATTTACCACAACACCAAACCACATCGCCATCATCACCATGCCTCTCGTCGGAAACGTATCGACGGCGTCCTTCGACGAGGACATCCGGGACCGCCACCTGCTCTACTCGTACGCGGTGCCGGGGTCCGAGACCGAGTCGGGCAAGCCCGAGACGTGGCGGTACGAGATGTGGTTCTTCAACGAGGACCGGATCGTGTACGCCATCCACGGCGGGCCCATGGCCGGCCGCAAGAACTACCAGGCCGTGACGTACCAGTGCGTGCGGCCGGGCGAGCTGTGGCAGTGCAGCTGGCTCGAGGAGACGGGCACGCTCGTCAGCATGGTCTACGACATCAAGGAGAAACGCATCAGCACCATGATCGGCTTCTCCAAGGGCCACTGGGAAAAGTCCGTCGACGCCCACGGCGACAAGCGCAACCCCGAGGACCTCGCCCGCTGGCGCCAGCTCGCCCAGCTCGGCTGCCAGACCGACCGCACCATGCTCGTCGAGCAGGCCGAGCTCGAGGAGGACTTCCGCGGCGCCGGCGACCTCGAGCCCATTGAGATGGACTGGCCCTGCTTGTAGGCAGGCTCGTTGGTTGGACTCTTGGACTGTTTTGTAGAATACGATGGGAAATCAATAATATACAAATTCGACCCATTCCTTACCAAAGAAAATTTGCCCACTCGGAGAAGGCCGGTGAATGCCCGTTCCCCTTGACCATCGTTTCGCTGCAACCGGTCGTAGCCGTCAATCGGGATTGAGAGGCTCAGGCGCGAGGCGCGAATGACGTCGAGGTCATGTGGTGGTGGGTGCATGGAAACTTTGCAGAAGAAGAAAAAGAAAACCCAAGAAAATGGGGATCTTGGTAGTGGCCATCCGCAGATCTCATGATCCGGTGGCAAGGTATCGCCTCGTCGCATCGACTTTTATTGTTGAAGCAGCGAGAGCGCATTGCACTCCAATTGCTCTATCACTGACATGGTATCGGCAGCTGCTGCCAGCCCGCCACTTAAGAACACAACTCCCTGTTCAGCCTGAACTCCTGAAACACTCGATGAAACCGGGTGTAAGTTGGCCTCAAGCCATCCACCACGTGTTGAACCGAACGATAGCACACCCGAACACCACCCCAAACGGATTGCCAAGCAATACGATCGACCCAAAACAACAAGGCCGGGCCCGAGAAACAAATCAGACCAAGCAAGACGAAGCGAGATGAACCGAATGAACCTCGGCCTCTTCTACGAGGCCTGCGCCGCGCCCGACTGCCGCCGGCGCGGCAAGGACCTCTTCAAGTGCGGCGCCTGCCTGCTGGTGCACTACTGCGGGCCGGAGCACCAGCGCGCGCACCGGCCCGCCCACAAGACGTCCTGCCTGCTGGTGAAGCAGGCGCGCGCCGCCGCCGCCGAGGCCGAGGCGGAGCTGCGCGCGCGGCCCGGCGACGACTACGCGCCCGCCGGCGTCTTGGACGAGAGCGGCGGCGCCCTCGGCCTCTTCTGGGGCCGCTTCCCCGCCACCCGGCCCTACATGCAGGCCCTGCACGACCACATGACGGCGTGCCTCAACCTCCGCACCGGCGAGGCCGTCGAGGCGGCGCTGGCCAGGGCCCTCGAGATGCTGCGCCTGTGCCGCGGCGACAACCTCGGCGTGCGCAGCCAGGTGCCCGTGCTGTACCTGCGCCTGGGCCGGGACCAGGAGGCGTTTGATTTTCTCAAGTGGTACGCCGTCAAGGGCACGAGCGCCGACTACGACTGGTCCGACATGTCCCAGCCGTTCCTGGACCTGACGGGAGAGGACGCGCTGGAGGACTTATCGAAACCCTTCAGGAAGGTCAAGGACCTCAGCTTCCTCGCATCCGTGACGCTCGTCAAGACGCGCCTGATGCTGGACCTGGTGGCGCTTTCGGCGCACGTCGACGAGATGGAAAAGAAGAAGGCAGAAGGCGGAGAGGAGGCGAAGGCAGAAGGAGGGGGAGACGGAGACGACCGGCCGACGAAGCTGAGCTACGAGGAGAAGATGGAGTGGGTGCGCGAGGAGGCGCTGAGCGACATCGTGCTCGCGCGGCGCGACATCGTCGACCGCGATGACTACGCGCCCCTGATCCAGGACGTGACCGGGCAGGTGGCGCGGCTGTACCAGCTCACAGAACACCACAACAAGCACTACTGGCCGGCTCTGGGCCACCCGGAGAACTACTCCCACGCGCTGCCCGAGGCGTACACGTGGGGGTCCAAGCAGGAGACGGTCCTGGCTTTCCGGCAGACGTGGTACGCCTGGGCCGAGTGCAACCCCGCGCTCGAGACGGTGAGGCAGTTCGCAGAGTGGACAAGCAACGCGAGCTAAAAGATAATACTCTATCGAACGTTGTCCACCAAGCAGGGTCAATGAGAATGTGTAAAAAGGAATAGTACAGGTGGACATGGTCAATATTCAGTATTAGTGAAGGTGTATTATAAATACTAATTATACATAACGTGGTTTACCATTGAGTGGCCCGTATCATTAAGTGGTCCACCTTTACTACTTTTTAACCCTAATTAAACTTTGACGCGTAATAACTTTATAATTATAATGCTTAATTTAAGTTAAAAAAACCGAATCGGTTTAACTATTTAAACGATACGAAAACATTTAAATCTATTAAGTAAAAAAATACTGTAAAAGTATACGACGTTCTTAAAACTATTTTACGTTATTAAATTTATAACCGAACCCTATAACGCGATATCCGATATTTATAATATAAATTAAATACGAATAAAAAAAAGGTACTTTGTAAGCATATAATTAATTTAAATACCCGCGGGATATCTCTTAAAATCGCTAATATAAAAAATATAGCTAATCTCTTTACCGCGTCGCGCGACGGCGAACGCGTTAATAAATACTAAGTTAGGCGCTTTATTAACCGAAACCCGGACCTTAAAACCCGAATAAACCGTCGGTACGATTAGTAAAGGGCTCTCTATAAAAATCTAAACGTTATTTCCGGTTAATTTAAGCTAATCGCGAATATTAAAGCTAAATACGGTATCGTTAACGAGGATATATAGAATTTTAACGAGACCGGCTTTATAATAAACATAATCGGGTTAACCCTCGTCGTAATACGCGCCGATTAACGTAGGAAGGCGAAATTAATCTAGCTTAGTAATCGAAAATAATCGACGGCGATTAAATATATTAATTCGTAAGGCTAATATATCCCGCCGTTTTTAATCGTTTAAGGCTAATATTACTTAGCGAATTAAGCTATCGAATATAACTTACCGGGCGATTAAGTAATTAAACCGATTTTTAATAAATAAACCGATAATAAAATAAGCTTAAACTAAATTAAGTATTTTAATAAATATATTAAATCGTAAACGAAGAATCGCTACCGCCTCTTAATTCTCGACGGCCACGAAAGCCACATTTCGGCCGAATTCGAGGCATATTATTAAAATAACGACATTATCATAATTAATATACCTCCTTATTTATCGCACTTATTTTAACCTCTCGATATAGCACTTTATTCGCCCTTAAAGCGTATTTATTTAAAAAAATCGAGCTATTTATTAAGGCCTTAATAAACTATATTACGAAACTCGAGTTTTTTATCGCGTTTAAAGCTATACATTTCGCTATTTTCATAGAAATTAATATTAAATTTAAATTCAGCGTATCCGGCTTAATACCTTATAACCCGAATAAGGTAATTAATAAACTAAATATACGTCTTCGAACGCTTACACTTAGCTTATCCCGTTTAAGGACGGCTAATACCTACGACCCTTAAACGCTGTTTAACCCTTAATAAATAACTAAGCACTCTATTTATATTAAAAGAGGGTGTTTACCTATTAAGGAAGCTTTTCGACGCCAATTTTAAATACGGTAAATTAAATAGCGAAAAATATAACCAAAATAGCCCATAAAATAACCCTTATATATAATCGAATATATACTTTAAAAGAGGCTAATTTAACCCTTTTAAAACGCCGAAAAATTAAAAAGTCGCGAGTCCAGCTTAAAAAAACCCTTATAATTAAGGAATCTCGAAGGCTATAAAATAAAAAAGCAAAAAAAAAGCGGCCAGCGATTAATAAAGGCGAAAATAGTAGTTTATTAAAAAAGCGCGCGACGGGCGGCAGGCGCTGTAAAATCTACGGCGAGACAGGCTATAATACGCGAACATATAAAAAACATATAAAATCGAGTAGCGAATTAAATAGCGAGTGAATTTAATTAATTTAAAGCGTCGTGGTTAAAATAACTTTTATAAAAATATCGAGAAGTGGTAAAGGTAGACCACTCAATGATACGGGCCACTCAATGGTAAACCACGTTACAGAAATAACGGGTAAGAGCGACCCATTGAACCAAGGAGACTAACCATGTCCTCGGGAACATCTCCATGCACACTGCACGCTGAAAAATCAAATGACAAACACTCGCAGAAGTGACAAAATGCAGACAGTGAAGTAGAAGCGCGCTGGTTGTCTACAAACCGGGCTACAGAAACCCCCAGAAAACACAATTGTCCCCCGCCTTTCGTCCTCTGCGACACGCGAGATGACTGTCTACCTTGACGCCAATATGCTAGCCATGATCTCGGAAACCTTAGCGAGATTGGTATCGGAACGAGACCTGCCATGAATCAACCAAACTCCTGGTAACACCGTAGTGCCCCTTCCCTTCCATGCAACAATGTGATTTTTTAAACATGAGAAAAAGCCGCCGGGGTTTCGCCCCTATCGCCGTGATGCACAATATCAAGCAGCAGCAACGCTCGTGGCGTAATGCCTTCTTGATAACGAACCCGGCCTTCGCAAAGCTATCATCAGGGCCAGTGTTTGGCCCGAGCTTGCTAGGAGAGCAAACAGATACATTTCGGGTGCGATCCGCCCGTTCAGATCTTATAATCCAGCAAACTGCGGGCTGGTTGGATGCAGCACGTTGTAGTTGGTGCCGGTACCCGACTTCTGCAGGAATGCTTGCTCCCGCTCCAGTTTCTCGCGGTCCAGTTGAGCCTTGTCGGCCTTGGTCATGCGAGGCTTCCGTACAGCACCGCCCCGAGAACCAGGGCCACCACCGCGTCCTCGAGTGGTACCTGCGGCCCGAGCGGAGCCACGACCGCCCCGTGATCCACGTCCTCGCTTGGGTAAACCGTCGCCACTAAAATCATAAGTCAGTAAGTGCACTCGCGGCGAACAGCTTAGCACCGTGTAAGGAAGCACATACCGTCCAGGTTCCGGTTTTTCGACCTCGGGAATCAGAGGTCCAGAGTACACAAAGAACCCATCTCTGCTGGCAGCGGCCTGCTCCTCCCACAGCATTTCGGAGTCGTCGACGAAATCATCATCCTTGTCATACTCGTCCTCCTTGAAATGTCGCTTCTTTCGCTTCTTGATCTCGCCAGGCTTGTCTGGTCCGCTGATGCCGCCCATATCAACATTGCTGTCTTCGTTCTCCGACTCGTCGACACTCATTTCGTCACCCTCTCGGCTGGAGTCGTTCTGGGCCAAAGCAGCAGACGCGGCAGCGATGCGTGCTTTTCGGGCACGCTGTTCGGCTTGTCGTGGATGCAGAGCATCCCACCCGTAACGTTCTTCGGCCAAGCGCATGAAGTTGACATACTTGTTGGTTTCGCCCCCGAGAGGAATGTGGAGAGAAATCGAAGGAGTCGTAAGTTCTTGGCCGGGTTCGGCCTTGCCAAAATCCAAAATTGAGCGTTCCGCGCCTCCACCCATAGCAAACGAGGGGTCTTTCTGGGCTCCCATTTGCGGGGAAGACGAGGCAGCGCTCTGGTTTTTCGGGGGCGTACGCTTGGATCCGGCGCCTATAGTCGTGATGGAGGTCGGGCGGATCTCAATGCCTGCTTTCGAGGGCAACACCACAGTGGGAGTTGACTTCTTGACCTCAAGGGTCGACTTCTTGACTTCCGGTACCGATTTCCTCATTTCAGGCGCGGCTGGCTTGGGAGCCGGAGGCGCCACGAACTCTTGCCGGAAAGGATTGGGAGAGACTGGCTGCCGGAAGGGGTTGGGAGAAACTGGTACCGAGCTCGTCTCTTGTTTAGCACGCGGGGGCTGAGAAGAGGTGCTTTGCGAAAAGGTAGCGCGCGAAGGAACTGGCGAGATCAAGTTCTGGGCAGGAGTAGGGTCGACCAGGCTGGCAATCGAGGGCGACGCGCTGGCGCGGTTGACCGTGTTGGATGCAGGGGCGCGTGGGGACCCCATACTACTGGAGAAGCTGTGCGTCACCATGGTTTCCCTGACGGGGTCGTAGTTTGAACGGATAGGGTCGTAATTCGTCCCGCTGGATCGCGCGGGAGGAGCACTCGGTCGTGGCGGCGGTTCGGGGTCGTTGAGGAGACTTGACATGCTGGAGATGCGAGGCTGGGCGCTAGAAACTTCGCGCTTGAAGTTGCTGCTCGGCTGGGCCATAGGCTCTACTCTGTTGTTCAGGTTTGTGGTTCCCATCTCCGATAGCTGCTTTTGCCGCGCGGAGATGGGTGTGCTGGACGCGCCAATGGTGGCAGCCCTATGCTCTGGCTGGGGCTCGATGATTTTGGCCTCTGGTTCGGCGGATGCGAGCTTTCGCTTGCGGGCATTCGGCGGTGCAGTGGGATCTTTGGATTTCCGGGGTCTTCGCACCTTGGCGCCGTCGGCTGGCGATCCGTCGGTATTGGAGAGGCGCTTTAACTTGGTACCGGGTTTGGGGCCAGGCTTTCTCCGAGGTAGACCATCTTTGGTCAGCACAGGTTGGCCTGAGCCATCGTACCGGTAGTCGCGTTGGTTGACCACGATTTCGTCCAACTCGCCAGGCCGGTTTCTGGAGTTTCCATAATTGGTAGGAGAGTTGTCTGAAAGAACAGAAGGAGGGTCTGACAGCTCGGGCGACGAGCTGTCTCGCATCGGGATATCCGCTGTCGAAGTCATGATGTGTGATGGAGGCCCTCAAAATGAGGCAAGTGCAGAGAGTATATTTGCACTCTCCTCCTACGACGCGAATGGAATGGTGGCAGTAGGGGTACTTTGGGTAGGTAGAGGTGTGGATGGTGTGGTAGGTACTTGGGATTTACACAACCCAAGGCGGACAAGGGAAGAAAAAAGATGGAGATTTAATAAAGTCCGGTATGCTTGATCCCGCACGGCATTGAGAGATCTGTACGAGCAGGGCAAGTATAGAGACAATAGAGGAGGCTGAATGTACAGGCGTGAATGGTACGGTACAACAAGCCAATCAATCCGACGATGCGCAAGCTTGGTTGGCTGGATCTCGTCCAATCAATAAGCTCGTTAACGAAATATGACGAACCGGACTACGCCCGAGATTTGGATTGAGCTGCGTTGGGGGGACGGTCGACTATTCGGCGTTTAGAGGCGACCTTCTAGTCAGGCTCCTAGTCGGGGTAGAGAGTAACGTGACTTGTGCAAGGCAAGGCCGCTCAGTCACTCTCTTTCTTGTGGGGCTGCCTAGGTGAGAATAACCTCAGGTCGCGGGACTTGGAAATCGTGCCAGAAGACCGCAAGAGACTATTCTGGGCTCGAAATCCGATGCAGCAGGTCCAGTAGAGAGGCCGAAAGACGGTGAAAAGTATGCAGCGACTTCTTGTGAAGAAAATGCCGGCGAAAAACGAATGGATAGTGCAGGGCGAAAGATGGGTTTTGATGATTGAAGTACTCAACACCACGGATTTGCGAGGTTGTTGGTTGGGAGGAGGTGAAGGAAGAAATGAGGAGATTTGGGTGCAAATTGGGAGTTGGGGATGGCTACCTTTTTTTGGGAACGAGCAATTGGCAGGTTAAGGCGGCAGAAAAGAGACAGACAGACGAGAAGAAGAGAGAGAATTGAATGCGAAAAGGGAAAACCGGGGCCTTGACCACCCATCTGACAATTGTCCTGGGAGCTGCGAGGGAAATTTTATTATTAAAAACGAATTAAAGATCGGACTAAGCTGGGGGGCAGAAACGTTCAAGGGAAACAGGTTGGCATGGGATGGGATGGGATGGATGGGAAGAGGGACATGGGAATGGGGACAATGGATGGGAATGGCTGGCTGGCTGGCTGGCTGGCTGGGCTTGGGACCAGGACCAACGATCCGAGCTTTGGGCCAAAACACCAAAAGCAGAAGAGGAGAGAGCGGAAGGCGGACAAGGAAAGGGAACCAGAATGGGGCGACACTAGACGAAGGGGGGAGGGGGCAGGGGTGAGAGCGAGCGAGAGAGAGTAGAGCCAGGGCCAGAGCCAGCGGACGGACAATCATCGTCGACGCGACGACACCTCCATCCATCACATCGGTCGGCGAGCGAAGGGAAGGAGGTAATAGGCAAAGCAAGCAGGCAAGCAAAACCACCAGCACGGCCAGATGGGCCAGGTGTAGATGCAACTCCAGGTGGAAGCGAGTATGAATGGAATCGCGATTCGGCAAAAGGGTCAGCAACAGCCCTTCACTTGGCAGCCAACCAGATCAGCTGCAGGGGAGAGCGCGAGATCATCAGACTCAACTGCCTGACGGCTCTGCCCTCTGGCCTCATTGGGAAAACAGGTCCGGCGGGTAGACAAACGGTACTGGGGCAGCATGTACAGTTATGCTTGCTGTCGTTTATGGTTCTGGCGTCTCTTTGATAGGGTCGTGCCTTTAGTGCACCCAGTCCCGGACTATTCCTCTCTCTCTCCAAGGGCCATGAATGGAAAGTATGCCATATACCGCGCATGGCCTTGCAGGGGAGGGCGAGGTACATGGCACTGGCAGGTACACTCGTACCACGTCAGTTCCAGCCCGGCTCCCAGCTCTTGGTCGATTGATTATATAATAATGCCTGCCTACCTAGCACGAACGCACGATAGCCGCAGCATGGGATCGGACAGGGGTGGGTCTCGGAAACAGGGGTCCTTTCCCCAGACTTGAGGATGGTGTGTGTAACCACAGAAAGAACACTCGGGACAGCCGTTCAATCTTTTCTTCTCCTCTTCTAGACTTTCTTCCCGAATAACGACTGTACTGCGAATGTTGCGCAGTTGTAAACCAATACCGCAAAATCGGGATATGGGCGATAGTACGCAAGAACCGGTGTGACTATATGCACGTCTATAGTCCGGAGCGCCGATCATGAATGAATCAATCAATCCGGCTGATACTCTTTGCATTGACCGTTATCGATAATGTGGAGTGTTCTGGTTCCTGGCCGTAGATAAGATGAATTGAGTATTCGTATTCAAAGCAATGCCTGCTGCATCTGTCAGCAAAATCTGCTCCACACCGAAGCTTTGGGGTGTATGTGGTCCAAGAGCAACAGTCAAGATTGATTGGCACATGGTACCCATTTGATGAATGCATCAATAAAAACACGGTGAGAGGCCAAGGTCTGTTTTGTCTCGTTGGATCCGGTAGCCTTCGAAGACTGGTGTTTCAGCCCAAATGTGCCTTCGATCGACTGAAAAGTGAAACCCGACGTAAGCGTACCTACAATGTGGCGGCTGATTGGCCGGCTAAGCGTATGGTGGGCTCCCGCGCTAAAATCGAAACCTGTTCAATGTTTCTCGCGCCCGTCTCCGTGCATGGGGGGCAGTTGTCGTGCCGAGAAGTGGATTTGCCCACTAATGCATTGTTCTAAATATGGCTTAGTTCATCCTCCCGGCTGGTCGCAGGCGGTTCCGGGACCTATCTCTCTGTGTTTACCGGCTTGGATCCTGCCCAGCCCATCTCTGGTGTCTCTTGAGCTTTACCGGACAAGTATAGACATGCTTATGCCCATGAGATAAAATAATCATAGCTGCCAAGTTGCATGAGTTCAATCGCATTGCTTGCAATGTGAGTGAGTCTAGGTAGCGTCCTGGTAAAAGCTCCCAGGCACAGCGTTTGGCTAACCTAAAGTGGCACTCTTCTAGATTACGACAGGCTTCAGACAGGATCCGTGCACAACCCCCGACGTTTTCTAGCCAGCAGTCGGTGACACCGCTAAGAGAGCGGTACATTGTACGCTTTACTTGACAGAGGCTCAAACTTGAGAGGGCAGACTATATCGTCGTAAATACCATACTCTAGAACAGTACAAACTGGAAATCCCCGCTCGCATTCTCCCTCTCACAGCGCCTAGTAAGAGGATGGAACTATAAGTTACGGGGTGCGTGTCATTGGGTACCTTACGTCCGATACAAATCAGTTCAGAGGTAGTCGGAGGTATGCAGATTGGTAACCTAGTTTTCCCAACGACAGTGCAGACCCACCTTTCTTTTCTTTGCAGCCCACTTCTGATTTGCATCATCATCGTCCCGTCGCATCATGCGCGTATGAGAATAGTCTGTACAGACCCTTCAACAGCTGCATCTCAAGATCGCATCCAAGTTCGTCCTTCTAGCCACTCCTGTCACTCTGGCTTTAGTCGCCCCGTCTTGGTCTCATCAGCGCCATCATGAATTCTCTCATGATTTTCGACATCAAAGAGAAGGAGACAAGCTCACCCCAAGCGCCGAGCTTCCCACAGCCCAAGTCAACCGCCACTGGCTTTCCCGAACACAAGAAGCGTACACGGATATCAGCCTTCAAACAGAAGCGCCAAGGACAGCCGGCCGACGATGTCAAGCCCCCGACATCGACCCCGAGCTCCAACTCGAAGCCTAGCCCGACAGTCGAAGAGCACAGTACAGCACCAGCACCAGCACCAGCACCACGGCGAGATGGCGGCGCGGGCCCTGTCCAGCAGAGCTGGCCAGAGGATGAGAAGAGCAGCATAGATCGCGAAAACAGCCAAAGACTGGCTAGTATGTCACCTGAGGAAATAGAAGCAGCAAGGCAAGAACTGTTCAACGGCATGGACTCGTCTCTCCTCCAAAGGCTGCTCAAGAGGGCAAACCTGGATGAACAGAATGGCCCCTCGCCCTTTATGGACGACAAACCGGCCGAGCAGCCAGCAACACAGGCTGACGGCACCGAGCTTTCGTCCCCGCCCACTACGACTACAGATGTACAGGATACGGACAAGAGCGCCGCCAAAACAGAAGAGGGGCCCAAAACACCAAAGAAAAAGGTCACATTCGAGACGCCCACCGTGGAAGACGACAACGATGACAGTACTGCGCCCGCCCCATCATCCACCGCTCAACAGGCCGCCCAACCGGCCCCCTCCGCCGAAGACCATGACGAAGCCCAGCACGGACGGACGCACTGGCCCGAGCCCCCCCAAGTGCCCGACCTCGACCCGTCCGACCCCAACTTCCTCGAGGCCCTGCACACCAAGTACTTCCCCAACCTACCGGCGGACCCGAGCAAGCTGGCCTGGATGGCGCCGATCCCGACGGCCAACTCGCCCGCCGACTTCGACAGCCCGTACCACCCGCGCCAGTCCTCGCTGCCCATCTCGCAGCTGCGCTTCGACTTCCGCGGCACCCTGCTGCCCCCGCGCATCAGCCGCGCCGTCCCCGTCTCCAAGGGCCTGCACCACCACGGCGAGGCCCCCGAGGCCGCCGGCTACACCGTCGGCGAGCTCGCCCGCCTCACCCGCAGCGCCGTCCCCGGCCAGCGCTGCATCGCCTACCAGACGCTCGGCCGCATCCTCTTCCGCCTGGGCCGCGGCGAGTTCGGCCGCGACGACGTCGCCGAGGGCGTCTGGGCCACCGTCCAGGAGAACCGCGTCATGGAGAGCATCCGCGAGGAGGCCAACGTGGACCCCGCCGACTTCGCGGCCGGGAACATGGTCGGCGACGGCAGGGGGCGTGGCCACCGGAGCGCGTATGCTTTTGCCGTCGAGGCTTTGTGGCTATTCGAGAAAGGGGGCTGGAAAGAGAGGTTGCGACGAGGCAAATAGAGTCCCGAGTGCTATAGGGGACCCCTTGCTGTATATTAATCGTAGGACATCTAGGCCTCTGAACTCGACGCTTGGCAAAAGCCACAATTTCAACCTCGTAAGATCTGGAGGCGCTAGGCCATGCCTGTCATACGAAGCTGGGGCTATTAAGAAATTACCTCCTGGTGCTAATCCAGGGACTGATTATTCGGCTTGCGAGAAGAAGAAAAACGGTAAGAATAGAAAATGAAAATGCTTGACTTGAGCTAGTATAACACGGCCGAAGAGAATCGCATCAACCTTTCACCTTACACCAGACAGCATCTACCATGCTACGCGTTGCTACCGGAAATTTGGATACTACTTTTCGTGCCCTTTCCTCGGTCAACAAGGTGCCGTTGATGCCCCCAATTCCATGGCAATTCAAGACTTGCTGTATAAGTCGTCTCTAGCTGCCTCCTTGTTGCGCCCCCAAATTTTGTATCTAGAACCCCTCCTTGCCAGCAGAACTAAAAGCGGCTTGGGCGCAATATGCCTAATACCCTCGCTCCATTGTTGATTTTTCCTGAAATCCTCATGAAATCCGGGGTTGACGAAGATGGCATTCATTCATTGTGTTGAGAAACGTTATTGGTGGTTGTCGAAGAACTAAAGAACCCAAATAGTTGTAAAGGGTTTGGTCGGTCGGTTGATGGAGGCGATTACAGGAGGGAGTCGAGGCGAGTGAAGACACTGAGGCAAGCGGCGACAACTTCGAGCTGAAGCTCCTTATCCTTGGCCTTGTTGCCTTCCTATCTCGTGGCATCTGGATTAGCATGATACTCGGCCAGGTCTCAAAGTGCATTGAGGGTCCTACCTCGGCGATGACCTGCGGGATGTTGGCTCCGATACCCTGGCTGCCAGTCTTCTTGCCGAAAGGCCATTGGCTATATTCGGCAAGGATCTCGTCGGTCTGCGTGAAGGCGCGTTCTCGAGCTTCGTGGCCGAGGGTGCTCAATGCGTTCTCCAAGACGTTGGCGGCATAGGCAGCGCAGACCATGGCAATTGTTCGTGTGTAGCGGAACTCGAGATTCTCGGGGAGGAATTGCGAAGCGGGCAGGACAACGGTACGCTGGGTCAGCACGTTTCTAACGCGCCGGCGGATTTCCTCCTTGGCGCCACCATCGGCGACTGGGTGTGTGGCCATGTCGAAGAGCAAGAAGTTGCGCTTCTCGGTTCGCAGGATGCCTTTGTCGACCAGACCTTTGCAGAGCCGCTCTCGAACTTGCTTCAATTGGTAGCCAATCTTCATTAGGTTCCATGTCTCGCCTATAGGCGGTTAGCCACTTGTTCGACTTCGATATCTTATGATGTCCAGGACCAGTGCGTATTTTCGTTTCACGGGATGGGGGTTTTGTCGGGTGCTAAGTGTTTAGACGTACCACTCATCAGATCGATCCAAGAGCTGACGCTCATCTTCTCGCTGGCCTTCATCATCTTCAGCGCCTCGTCAAGGAGGACTTCTCCGGTAAGGGTGTCGTCGACAACTTCGATCACTCGGTCGGCAAGGGGGAACCGCCGCCTCGAGGGGTCTTTCTGCATGCTGATACGGCCACGGAAGGCAAGCTCGAGGACGATGCAGCCACGAAGCGCATAGCTGATGTTGTCGTTCCAGAACGAGAGGTAGCCCTAGGAGCAGCGGCGGATCAGCATCTGGTCGGGGGAGATGAGGGCGAGGGCGGGGGCGTGGGCGTGATTAGGGGCATGAGTTACCTGTTTGTCCTTCAAGCCCAGCAATATCACCTCCTCCATGAGGGTAAGCTTGGGCTGCTTGCTTCGCTCGGCGCTCTCGCTGATGTCGCGCGGGTCGAAAGCAATCTTGTGGCCATTTTCGCCCGATTCGTAGCTGGTCTCCGGGGCGGCGTCGCGAACATTGGTGGCCGACGCACTGCGACTGGGGCCGTTGCTGCCTTCGCCGTCGCCCGCAGCCGGGCCGCCGCCCGCACCGCGGCGTCTGGTCAAGCCGGACGACATTATGAAGGGTTGTAGGTCAGTACAGGACGTAGGATTAGATAATTATATGTGGTCAGGAAAGGGATGGGCGACGTTGCGTTCAGCGTGACCCAATGCCAATGCCGGTGCCGGTGAGAGGAGGCGAGCGTCGCAATCGACTCGCGTGAGATTGAATCGAATGTACTGGGACAACCTTTCTTTCCCCCAATGATGTCGCGCCTATGGTTTCTTTGTGGATCGGGGAAGCGCCAGGCCGAAATTCAATTGACACGACGATGAAGGTTTGACAGGGGAAGACCAAACCAGGAATCAAGAGCGGGCAGAGCAGTCGGGTGGCAGTCGATGGGCAAGCCTCTTCTCTCTACACGTCCTGCTGCTGCGAGTTGTAATGTTCGGGATGCGGATGGGATTGTTCTGTTCTGTTCTGTAGATACGGTCTCCTTTCAGCCAGCCCTGGCTTGGTAGCTCGACGTCGAGTTAGAATTGAAGGTGGACCGTGTCATCAATTAATCAACGAAATGAGATGGATGGATTGGTTATCGGGCCAGGCACGCCAGATTAATCAACGTCTACTACAAAGTGGTGCACAGTCGAGTGAGGGCCCCGACTCTCCCTGCCTCCAGGCGCCAGCCAGGCTACTACCGCACCGGCTAGGCTGCCCCCTTTTTTTCCCTTCCAGGCATGGCCAGGCAGGGCCAGGTCACTATCCAGGTGGGCTTGGGGGAGGGAGAGGTTACGCACTGTAGTTCCAGTCAAATCTCCAGCCTCAAGCCAGTAGGGCCCGCTAATTATTTCAGCCAAGTGCCAGGCTGCCAGGGGGGGTCTGTCTGAACGTCTTTTCCATGTGCGCTTCCATTGCTTACGGTGGTGGGGTCGAGCCTCAATATCTACATCATGTACGGAGCACCAGGTCGCAATCTCATCTCAAAGCAACGATGCGGCTGGACGATGCAGATTTCAATTTGGAGTAATCTACTACTTGGTGAGTGCGCCCAAGGCTTACACAGACGTACGGCAAGCAATCCGACATTGTCCGTGTTCATACCAACCTGCCTAGAAGTAGTAGAACGAAGGCAACGTGTCAGCGAGGAAGCTTGGTAACACAGCTAGGCATGGTCGCGTGCCTTTTCTCCCGTCAAGCACATGATTTGTCTGCCTGCATTTCCAGATACTTCTCTCCACACACCATCTACTTTTTCTCCGGATGTCTATCTCTGCCCGCAAGCTTACCCGATGGATGATGTAGCTGGGTGGAGAGAGGGTATGCGTGGGGTACATTAACATCCATCCATTTTGTGGCATATTCTAAGTACCTAACTTACCTAGGTACCAATGCCTACTAATAATGGAGGGTCTCGATCACCGCCACAGAGCCATCCGAACCATGATGACTCCATCTACGTACATACAATGCATCTATGCTGGTTGACAATACAGGGTTGTCGACTGCGTGCAGAACATGCGGTCTCTTTGCTCACCCTAGACAATCAGTCTTTGTGCTACGACAGAGCACACAAAGACTGTCAATAACAAAACCTACTGTGCCCCCTTTCAGCTTATGGGTATATAACAATGCCATGGTACTCGAGTCTCACTGCCATGGTTTATGAATGTTTATAAACGTGCTATCAGCAAGCTTCCCCTACTCTCCAAGCTGAATCCCAATAATCACCCACTAATATCCCTTCGACTACTGCATTCTACAGATATCCCTGATTCAATGGAGTCCCCGGACTACTTGCTACTCGACCCCGACGAGTTGGAAGAGCATCACAAGTACATGCTCAAGACTGGGTTGGGGAAAGAGGAGTTCCTCGAGAGCGAGTGGAACTGCATGGGTATCAAGCTCAAGAACTTTCTCTCCTTCGACGGCCACCCGCGGGTGCGCAGCACCACGACGCCTGGCCAAGGAGCTAAGGAGACACACTCGAACGCCCTGAGAATTATGCGCGTTCTTTGTTGTCAAATCATACTACCAAGTATGGAGAATAGGGGGCCTCGCGCGGCTGCTAATGATTCCAGTGAGAACAGCTCAGGCACCAAGGGCAAGGAGCCACCTCTCGTCGTAGCAGATCTCTTGGCTTCGATTAGAGAGAGACGGCAAAAGGAAAAGGCCAAGGAAGCAGACGAGGCGTTCTTCCGCCCTCGCAAGGTTGAACGGTACGACTGGTCCAAGTACGACCCGGATGCGTCCGATGACGATGTCGATGTATGGAAGATGAAGTCTGCGTCTGTCCCAGATGGGGCGTCGATGGCCAGCTACGAACCGTGCTCGTCATCGGAAGATGGGTCTTCCATCCACGAGCCAAGCTTCCCATCTGACTTTGGGTCCTCTAACATCAGCCTAGGGAGCAGCATGCTAATGAGCCCAGAGCAGCCTCGTCTTCCCACCATATGTGCTAGAACAGTCCCACCGGTTCGTTCAAATCGTTATCTGGGTAACCCAGGACCGGTGGGTAGCGATAGTCTCTCCCGGGACCTGCGCCGCCTGGCGGCCCGCGACAGAGACCCCAAGCCAGACCGTGAACATACCGCCTCAGGCTCTCTGTCTGTTGAACCCCTGAGATTGGTGAAAGCTATCGGCAAAGATTCTTCGTCAACCACGCCCTCTTCAAAGTCCAAAGGCTCCACCTCTGGCCGATCCTCATCGTCCGTCACTTCTGGTAAGTCTCAGGCCAGCACCATACGGCCTGGCTCCTCCCAGAGGTCCGAGGGGCACGACTCCGTTATTACAGTAATTGAACGTCCAGTCACGCTCAAGGCCGCAGTAAGTCTCTCTCGAACTCAATCCAAGCGGAAGGCTAGAATTGCGACAGAGCCCCATGCCGCCCAGTCGTCCGACACAGTTCCTCCGCCAGAAGACAAACCCCGGGCCCCCAAGACTGCAAGGCCACGCAACCACACCCGGCGTAGTTCGCTGCAGATGCCGCTGGCCTCTCCCCGGATTGGTGGCGGATCGCGGCCCCCCCTTGTCGGGCAGCGCTTATGGAGGATCCCGCAACTGCTGCGCTGCCGCTGACTGCCGTGAGTGTAGAGAGAGCACCACGCCCGAGAAGTACTTCCCATTCGAACAACAAGGTGCACTGCGGCCCAAACCAGAGTCCAGGCACCAGAGCCAATACTACACCTAAGTTGACTTGGCGGCGGCTTCGCTATCGATGGCCATTCCCGGATAGCTATTTAGGTGTCGCCTCGTGCTGATTACCAGTACTAATCCCGATCAATCAAGGTCAACATGAGTAAGTAGAGTGGGGATATGCCTGTGACATCCAACGGGTGACATGTTATATATTATAGATACAGGTACAGCAGAATCATATAAGCTTCCCAGTATAGTATGCCTTTGGGTCCGCGCCATTCATTTGCGATGTGTTCTAATGAAAGTAAAGCACCAGGCTGCTCCGTTAAGGCTTCCAATCCATCTCAGTAATAATAGACAGAACCCGGAAAGAGCGCGACGACTATAAATCCCGAACACTAGTTGAAGCAAGCCGCTACCACAAGCCGGACCTTTTGCTGCGTCGGTGGTGTAAACGGATGCAACAAGCCGCGGGCGGCATACCAGTCCACATGTGGCCATCGTATACGGCAAGTAGGGAACATCGCACGCACCTCGTCAGGCGTAACGTCGCACAACCTCCACCAACCCGGCTGCCGATATTATAGCTAGCCTGTTACCCCGTCGCTCACGTACCAACCAGTTCCTCATGAAAGGTAAAGAAAACCAGCACTCAAAAACACACGGCGCGCCCGCGCATGTTCTGTCTCCCTTTCGATATCTCTCGCTCTCTCTCTTTTTCCTTCGCCTTCCCCTCGCGGAGGGGATTCGAAGCTTTGCGACCGGCGAAAGATGCCCTCTTTACCCATTTCATCGCCATCGATCTCATCCTCATCGCAGTGCTCCTCCCCATCCCGAGCGTCCCCTTCACCATCACGGAGCAAGTTTGTGACCGAGAGGGCGACCCCGCACCAGAGCGCCAAACCAGCGGCCTCGCGTCGTACAAGTACAAGATCGAGTTCAGAGAGGGCGCCCCACGTACGTCGTCGTCGATTTTCTGGCATACCCCTTTTTGATTACTACCCGTGTCTCTGTCTACCTCTGTCTCTCTTTCTCGCAAGCGACATGTAGCCACGGCATTAGGAAAAGGGGGCAGACAGGTTGAAGCGGCTGACGTTTAGCTCCCTAGGGTGGTGGCCGCGCTGGTACTCTTTCATCACATCCCAAACAAGTAGACGGTAGTAGTCTGGAGTCAGAAACGCTGCCACTCGCTCGGCAGCCGCCGTTGGCTCTGGCACACCCGCACCAGCAGCAGCTTCACTACCAGACGTTCCAGGACATTCCGGCCCCGTCCGTCGACGGTCCCTCGGATGAGGAGGATGAGTTCTCGGAGACGTCGGACTGGTCGATGGTCGTGCAGGTCCTGTTTGGTCTGGCCGCCGGGATGATCGTCATCTGGCTGATGGTCCAGATGGTCCTCTTCGCAATCGCATGGTACGCCTAGGGGGACGAGGCCTGATGACTTGTGGGGAGGACATGGACGTCGCCGTCGTCTTCGGAGAGCGGCAAGAACGACGTGCTGCGGTCGTGGCTGGCTGGCTGCGAAGTTCGTAATTCTTTAGGATGGTGTGCGGTGTGGCGGCTTCTCGGTTGCTGGTGATAGGGGCAAACAGGCTGGCTGGGAGTGTTGCGTTCAATACAAGATCAGAAGGTTCACTGACTGCGTCGTTGGGAGTAATCAATGCATTCAATTAGAGGTTGAGATCAAGAGTACCACGTTATAATACCATTTCCAGTTGATACTGTTGGCAGTGCTCGCCGCCGCCGGCACCCTGGTGGTCCCATTCTTTCGTACTTGCGCTCTCGACATAAATACATTCAAAACGGACGCAGCCTTGTTGAAAGATGCGAAACAACATAGGGAACTGGCATCATGGAAAGTCACTACGTTGAATTCCTTGCCGGTGTTACGTATGGAGGTCTCGATGGACAAGCATAGATTCAATGTGCGTACAAGTGTATCATTATGAGCCGAGGCCCTGCCATTTCTATATTCACAGTGAGCTCATCTAGGCACTTAATAAAAGACCACGCTTTCCACCGCGATTAGGTCTTCTCCTCTTCCCCACTTCTTTTCCTCGCACATCACATCTCTTGAGACTTCCGCCTGTCATCCAACCCGAAACTACATCTGGAGTCAGCAGCACTCTTCCACCTCTCACGGCGACGAGAGCTCTGAATCATCCATCATGATTCTGGTCGTGGCCCTCCTGGGCCTGCTCTCGATGGTCTCGGCCGCCGCCAATCATCTACTTGTTCACCCCGACAGCCTTGTTGATCATGAGTACTCTCTCAAGGTCGAGAACGACACGGCATCTGCTGCTTTGGCCAATGGCACCGTCATTCACGACAATCGGGACCCGTGCACGAACAGAACTGATTATGAGATCGGCAAAGAATACCTCGAAGCGGATTGCCCCGCCCCCATCAAGTACATGAATACCGACGGGTTATGCGATGTTACCCAAGCCGCCGGTCGATCCACGCACCCCTGCGTTTCCTTTTGTCAAGTCCGTAGGTAGTCTCCTCGACGACGGACCGGGTTTTGCTTGCTGACTCAGGGCCGGCCGTCATTATTCTAGGCACAACGTATTACTACGACAAAGAGCAAATATGGGACAGGACCTGGTGCCGCGGGCCCCTCGACTGTGAAATCAGATCGAACCATGATTATATGCCTTACCATGTCGACTTCGAATGGTCTGGCATGGAAGACGTCTACAAGCGAGGTATCTCTGGCGAATGGTTTGCCTCCGATGCCGATATTTATAGCCCATCCCCGGCACAGAGCATTCACCTGGAGAAAGAGCAATGCGGGTATTGGACGTACATTACCTTCAAGAAAATCGTCTGGTAAGTCAAGTGCACAATCTACACTCGAACACACACACACATACACTTGGATGATCTGTGTCGCCCTAACAAGCCCCTTATAGTGGAAGTACCTCCTGGGCTATTGCCGATCAAGATCTTGGATCACAAAAGTGTTTATACGACAAAGTATGGGAGACTATCACCACCGTAAACGACTGCGTCGTGGTGAACCCTGTGGGCTGGTCCAGTGGTGTGGCAGGGAAAACCGTCTTCGTTCGGGTCAACTGCTGGGACCTCACAGTTCTCCCACCGGACCAGCAAGAGGATGGTGCATACATCCAGGCGGCCAGAAAGGTGTCGCCCGACGACCTGGATGTAAAACTTAAGAGCTGGATCGATTTCAGCTGCGACGTCTACGGCGAAGGGTGGCAAAATCCTGCTGTCTGGCTCCAAGGCAGAGGATTTCCGGGCAATGTAATCGGCACGGACGGTGGGCAACTCCAGTCAGACATCAGAATCCGCTGCAACATGCCAGGCGGTTGGCAGTTCGAGTGGCAAGCGGGATGGGGTCCGGACTACTGGGAGTGGTACGCCAATGTCCCCATAAAGACCAACAATGGCCTGCCCGCTGGATGGCAATGCGTCCTAGACCATCTTTATGGGATTGGTGGCCCGCGGAAAAAGCTCACCACCCGTCTCGCTGACCCCCTGCCTCGCTGACCCCCTTTTCTCCACCAAAATCGTAAAAACTTCATAATATTCAAAAGGTTCTATAAAATTAAATAAAATAGGTAAAATTAATCAGATCTTTATATTTTAAAATAAAAGACAATTTAAAGTTAATATAATTTGAATTTAAAAATATATAAATTTAACGCTATTAATATAACGCTTAAAAGGTGAATTTGAAATTTTATATATAAATTACTAAGAAATGTAAAAATTAGGATAAAACTTTAAATAAATATTATTATTTAAGTTTAAAACATTTTACGGTTACAAGATATTATTCAAGAGGTAAATTAAAGAAACGAAGCTTATAAGTAATTTATTTATTTAATTATTAATTTATTTTAAAATTTTAAATTATTTTCTATGTGGAAAAACTAGAGAAAATTTATTTTCTTTAATTAAAAAATGGTTTTATTTTATTTATTTTTTATTTCTAAAATAAAATACTTTATTAAGCTTAAATATAATAAATAATAAAATAATCACGTGATTTATATATAAACTTTATTTTATATTCGTTATAATAATATTTTAAATACCTTAATTTATTCTATTAAATAAAACTGTAAAAAATATAAAATCTTTATATTTACTATTTATTATAGTTAAATTCTAATAAAACGAAAATTCTTCTTTATATTTTAATTAAAATATTTAAAAATAGCCATTAGTCAATGAGAGGGGGAGTCAGTGAGGGGATACGTGAGCTAAACCAGGCGACGGACTGCAATCATAGGACCTAAACCACGAAGGATCTGCCGCCTCTAGGTAACGAAGAAGTTCTCGAGAGCATGATCAGATAAGCTAAATGGGGTTTAGGATGGGGCAAGGCAGTGCTTTCGTTAACTACACATGCCTAAAAGAGTAGTAGACCAATACTAGCCTTCACCTTCGTAACATACTTTCAACACAAGTACAATTGGTTGCCCGTGTATAACAGATTGCAAGATATGTGTGAAGGAGTGCAATGTTTCGGTAAGAGACATAGTGAAACAGCCAAAGTCCATAGCCCCAAAGCACACAGAGCGTAATGATGCCAAGATCCCTGTTTACGGCTCTTTGTTTCGTCACAGCATCATTGCCCCAAATTTATTCTTGTATATATACAAGTCCTTTATCCCAAACCAAGTCCGTCCCTTTTCTCCATGCTCATAAGCACCCGGCTACCGCACCAATCGTGCCCAACAAAGAGCCTCCTCGTCAAGGCCTCTGCAGCAACACACTTTGACCAAGACTCTTTTTCTTATATGAAGACGGGCACGTCCAGCACAATGAAATCCCCTTCTCCATCTCCTCGTCTTTCTTCCCCCTACAAGAGATACGACCAAGAACCCCCGCCGGGCCTATCCACTCCCGCAGTCATTGGCTATTGTAGCGCGGTAACCTTTCTCGGCATCTTGGCACTCATCATCTACTTATTGTGTGTAGACCGTAGAAAGAGGCACGAGCGAAGGCGACAACAGCAGCGGCAGCAGCGAAGCTCGACCCCACCGCCACGAGTGTCGAACCCCGAATTCGTAGACATAGAGCTCGGGAGGCTGACACCTCCCCGGCCGACGTCGATGGTGTCGTCCATCTCGACTTGGACTGCCTCCTTTGCTGGGGGAACCAAGCCGCGACTACCTCGGACTCGGACTCGGTCTCGAGCCGGTCCAGTTTCTGGAGCTATCTGCTCCCTGGCATTGTCCGCCAACGCCGGGGCGAAGATATCTTCGGGGGAGACTTGGAAGGACACCTCAGTCTACCGACTACCCGGCGGAACTCTGGTGGTGTATCCGAGTGAGCGACAGTTTGTTGCTCCCAGTATGGGTGAGTCAGCCACAGCCCCTGTACCACCCCCTCCACCCAGAACCGGCCGACCGAGTAGATTCGTTGAGCATATGGACGACTAAGTCCCCATGCTTTGATGACTGCTTTCATACGTGCGTTCTTGTGTGGTTGCATGTTTGTTTAATGTTTCGACTGTTTCCGCTGTTTCGAGGTTCTAAGTGATACGTTGCTGGTGCCAACAGTGACTAGACCATCTCCACTTAAACCCGTAGATGTTTCGATATTAAGCAATAGTGCCCAATATACATGTTTAACACAGCTTTCCTCTGGTCCTAATCTCTTCAATCTCTATCCTGCTTTTTCTGCTTTGGCTTCACTAGTGTTATGGTCTCATTATGTTCCAATATAGTGACATGCTGAGACTGATTTGTATAGTTGATTTATAATGCATACGACGAAGATTCGGCACTGCGAATGGATATAGGTATGATTGCGTTGGCCGTACTACGTACAAGAGCCAGCTCAAACCCATCCCTACATGGCCGCCTCAAATATCAGCTTGGGTCTTGAGGACTTTGAAAGCATCCTCCCTCCGTCCCCTGAAGCGGGCCTCGCCCGCTTTCCAGTTGATGACCTGCCAGATGTTCTTGATGTAGGTCGCCTTGTCGTTCTTGTATAGCAGGTAGTACGCATGCTCCCACATGTCCACGCCGAGGATGGGCGTGTCGCCCACGACGACGGCCTCCTGGTTCGCGAGGGTTACGATACGCAACTGGCCCGTCGCGGCCTCCCGGACGAGCCAGCCCCAGCCGCTGCCCTGGATGCCCAGCAGCGCCGCGCCGAAGGCCGCCTGGAACTTCTCGAGGCTGCCCCAGGTCGCGCCGATGGCGGCCAGCAGCTGGGGTGCCGCGGCTTCCGGCCGGGCGTCAGGCGACGACGCCGGCGTTAGGTTCTCCCAAAACAGCGAGTGGTTGATGTGGCCGCCGCCGTTGAAGCGGATGGCCGAGAGCTGCGCCGCCGAGTCGTGCAGTCTGCCTTCGGCTTGAGCTGCGGCCGAGGCCTCCAGCGCCTTGTTGAGGTTCGTCACGTAGGCCTGGTGGTGCTTGCTGTGGTGCAGCTCCATGATCTCCTTGGAGATGCTGGGCTCCAGTGCCTTAATTTATCGGAACACAGCAATAATAAGTATATGGCCCAAGTGGACGGAAATAGCTTACCCACGGAAAAGCTGAACTTACATCGTAAGCGTAGGGGAGTTTGGGAAGCGTGTAAGGTCCGGGCATGCTAGCGGTGATGGTCTGGTATGAGAGGACAATTGAGTTCGCAAGGCTACCGATGGATTGATGCAACGTCCACTTAAGGTGTTTCGTGGCTGCAAAGTAAAAAGCCACTGGACTCTGGAAGCACAGAAGAATTAAATGGGCATGTATGTTGGAAGGTAGATTTTGGGGCCGTAGAGAGGGAGTTGAGCACCTTGAGGGCTGCGGGCTTGGGGCAGTTTGTCATGGGCGATTCGCGATGCACACTCCCCGGCCATCAAGGTATCCGTCCGTCCATCCTCCCATAACGCACGCATCCTTGCTTCCAATCGCCAATATCCAAGTGCAACGGGCACGTAATAGATTGCGCAGACTTTGGAAACAAGTGTGATGTTGTCACGTTTGACCTTTGCATGCGATCTGCCCTTTGTCTGTCTAGGCCCTGGGGCGCACTTACGCTAAAAGTGCGCAAACTTGCTCACCCCCCCATTCACCCAACCGGCGTACCATTGAAGCACGAGGAAACTTGCTCAACTTAATAACGGCCTTCCAACGGCCGCCCGACCTGGTCAGCTGGGCCCTAGTCTCAACGGCCTCCTTTTATTCTATTCACAGGTAGGTACCTACTTACTTAAGTAAGCATACTTCCCTCCTGTTCTCATGGTACTCTTGACTCTGTTGTTCATCCGTATCAGTCCATACCCTCTTTCTACCCTTTTGGAATCCTCTCACTTAATCACTGCTATTCTCACCTTGACTTTGACGAATTCCAGTTCGCTATATCATATTACACGCTACTATACTTCATCAACTCACGACTCAAATCTTGCTGGCCCATCATGTGCGGTAACAACTCAAGGCCATCTTACGGCGGCGCGATTGCCATCCTCAACCCTCCCGAACGTGTTAGTGGAGGACTGCCTAGCCCAGAAATGTCCGTCTCTGGTCGCCTGCTTTTCCACAGTGCCAGAGACGACACCTTGGCAACAGACGCTACTTTTATGCACGACGAGAACGCCGGATGTGGCGGCGGAGCGCTGTATACCATCGGAATCCAGTAAGACAATTCGTCCGGCATCTGCCCTACTACTGCACACACTCTCTGACAAGAAATAGCAAACTGGGAGACCTGACCACATCGGCACTTGTGAGCCCCTTCATACACAAGTTCAGCTTGGAAGGGAAAGACCCAGATTGCGATGCTCGACCACGGACTATGAGTGCGAGTCTAAGTCACCCCTTGAGGATTGAGGTCGGCCATGAAGGTATCATAGGTCGCAGAGTAACAGTATGGAAGCAGGGCGGTGTCTCGCCTTTGGCCGAAGGCATCATAGGTTACAATTAATACAGCACGTACCATTCTGATGTGAACCCTCACTCGTGAAAGAACGGCGACAACTGGGCATTGTTCATCGTAAGTTTCTTCTCTGCTCCAAATCTCGTTCATAACTGGTCCTTATATAAACGAAGACCAGAACTCAACTCCGCCGACTCCTTGAGAAAAAAAAAAAAAAAAAAAAAGCAAGCAAGCAAAATCAGAAACCTTCCTACTCCTTGCGGAGTCCCCATAGAGACCCCTTGCTGGCCTTCTTGGCCAGTTTCTTTTCCTTCTCGGCGGCTTTTTCCGCAGCTTTCTTCTCCTTGCGCACCCGCTCTCGCTCTAGTGCCTCCTCTCTGGCCTTGAGGGACTTCTGCCGAAGCCGTTCTCCCTCGTCAGCGGCGTCCACCTCTGTGGCATTGAGCCAGGGCGTCGGGCCCCGCATCGGCTGCTCGAACGTCTTGAGCGGCTGCTTCTTGATGGGGGCGGGCTTCCGTAGGTGGCTGGCACGGCTCGAACGAGCGGCCGAGCTGGTAGACGAGTGGCTCGGCTGCGGGGAGGCCGAGCCTCGGTCGGACATGGTCGCCGTGGAGTAGACCGACGAGGATGACGACCGCGGTGTGCTGGAGGCGACCACCTCCACCGGCGTGATGGACGTTATGGTGCTGTTGCCGGGCGAAACCACGAGGGGCGACGTTGGCGGTGGTGTCGGCGCCATGCGGAGCGGATGCGGTGGTGTGAGAAAAGCCATCTCCTTGTCCTTCCTCTTGTCGACTCTCGGCCTGACTCGGGCCAGGGCAGATTCATATTCACTGTCGTATAACTCCTCTTCCTCCTTCTCTTCCGCGATCTTGCCCAAACTGGGCTTTCTGGCGCTGACGGGGTTTCTTCTGCCCCTTTTCTTGACGATGAGGGGGAGGGGAAGCCGGTCAGTTCTGGATCCAGCTCCTAGCTATGATCGGAAGCGATCCGGCGCGCCTCGGTCAGTAGGTCTTCGACACTGCTCTGGCTGTCTTCAGGTTCCGGCGACTCGGGTTGTGACAATGCGACTCTCATATGGGCGGGAAGAGCTGGCATTGGGATGACCAAAGGCTTGCGCGTAGGCGTCGATGGTCCTACGGAGACTTGAGGCGGCAACACTGGGCTGTGAAGCTGCGATGAAAGTTCACCTCCCTTCCGTTTTCCGAGCGATCCATAGTCTTTGTTCGGCGAGCGAGATGCACCAGTCTCATAATGACATCCAGAAAATCCGGTGAAGGGTGATTGTAAGATACGATTGCTGTCTGCAGCAGGCTCATGATATTTGGCCGGACTTGCAGGCTCCTTCGGGGGCGGTCTCGCCGGAGGCGGACCCGGACTCGGAGGACAATCATTAGGTTCGGCGAAGCGTTGAAGCATCACCGCATGCGGAATGGTAGGTGACTCCGGGAGTGGCGTCTCCGACTGATCTTGGTCGTCCATGCTTGCTGAAGGATCTTGGTCGGTCATGGTGGGCAAGGTCGAATAAAGTTCTTCTAGATCGACGTCCTCATCTTGTGCAAGATCATCAACCGTACCGGCGCTTGTGGTAATACCGGGCTCCTCGGCAACCAGTACGAGTTTCGACTGATCTACAAGCTCCAAGATCGCACTAAAGTCATCCGATCCCAGAACGAAGTCAAGCTGCGGTAGAACTGGTGTTGGCTCATGACTAACTTTGACGGGACTGATGTTGAGCTCATCTTCCCCATAAGTCGAAGAAGCTACAATAGGTTGAATTAATGAGATTGTTCAATTTTCTTATTTCTCCAAAGGAAATACACTCACCTTCTTCTTCATTTGCGGGTCCGTCTCCGCTTGCCGGCTTTTCCTCACTTGAGGGCCTTTCATCGCTATTCTGGTCCGATCCAGGTTCATAACCTGAGTCGGGCGAGACCAGGTTCGCGGCAGTGACAGGGCCTTTGGGGATCAGCAGACCACTCTGAAGCGCATCCACCAGCGAGATGTTCTGCTGTGCGAGCGCGGGATGGACAAGCACGTTCAAGTGCATCAGCTCTTGCGGCGACAGCGCGCCTCCTGCATTGCTCTTGAAATAACGATTCGGTACCTCGCCCACAGGCACCGTGATCAAGAGAGAACGCCGATAGGACTCTTCTGTCGTGGACGTCGAAATGGATGATACGTCCTTTGCCTCGGCTTCATCTGCCTGCACGACTTCTTTCTGTTTCTGCAGGAGGGACCACAGCTTCATCGCCAGTTTCCCTTGGGGTTTCACCTTGGCCTTCTTCAAGTCTGTCGCGCCTGCAAACGTCAGCGACATCATCTCCTAGGTTTTCAGGCGACAGGAGGAATACCTTGAGAGTCCATGTTTGGTGGATTTCAACACTGACTTGCAAGACACACCAAAATTGCTGGCGAGCTGGATGCTGTTCTGTATGCTGTCGGCGATGATGTTTTTGAGGGTCGCCGACAGCGTCGTCGAAGATAAATGCCTTGATCCGTGTGGAGGTAGGCCTCTGCAGCGAATTACCCAAGCTCACTCCAATGCTCTCTTCGGTGCGATAAATCGATTTTTACTCGGCCAAAATTCTGGTTTCAACAGGAGGGTGCAGTGGCAGTGAGCTTTGCAAGCCCCAGTGCTTATAACACCCCAACAGTCCAAAGAGGGTACCGATATCCGAACAGATGGATCAAAACAGGCTTAAAGAGCTCGAAACTGTTTTTCGTCGTCGTTATGAGCCCGTGTATCAGGAAGATTTATCACTAGGGTTGCTTGAATCGAGGTTGAGGTCTTGGTTCGTCGAGTATGGTACATGTGGAAAGGTGCAGAATTGTCATGAGAGGGAGGAGAAATTGCGAAAACCAGGCCGACAATAGTCTGAATAGTCCGATTGTCAACCCAGGAGTTGACCAGAGATAGGAAAAAAGAACCGGACGCGGCGGCCTTCTGATGTGACGTCGGAGAACAAGGTAGATACGGCATTGAAGGCTGTTCACTGTTTTATGAACCTGTAAGTGTTGTGCCCGAACACATACATACGAACAGGACCCTTGCAAAGGTGTACGAGCTTGAGTGGATGTGATTGTGGGCAACGAAATCCAATGGTTTTGTTGCATTGGAATTGCAGTCAGTAAGCTACATGAGATCTCAATGCCATGATTGTTTGATTGAATATGTCAGCTCGGGTGCTGGTGAAAGATAAGTGAGGCTTCCGTGAATGATGGAAGGATATCTATTAACAACAGCATCAAGAGCCACCCTAAGTGCAGACTGATCTGTTTGGGCCATCTTTAATAAAGGTTGGAAAAGTCATCGCCGCAACGTCAAGCAGGCCTTGTCGCCAGACTTGAACAACGGTGAACTGACTGTCGCAGTTGGGATTCCCACTGCCATAAATAGACATTCTCTCTCTACACTCTACCCAAGTAGGTAGCGATGTATTGACTTGCATTCCTTAGAGAATTCCATAAGAGCCATCTTGTTCTGAAACTCTCATCATTGGGCATACCAAGGAGCATGCCGTTGTCGTTGTCGTAGTCGTAGCACGCCTTGATCGCGACTTATACGGCGAATCTTCGGATGACAATTGACTTGGATCTAATAATGTGCTACAGGTTCACAGCTGCGTCATAGGCAAACTACCAACCTCCTGCCAAGCTCACGTTAAGCTTTGGCGCCAAGTGGACCCAGTAGCTTGATGTGCCAAGTGGCAGGGTGGCCAGTGCCAAGTGGTTACACGAGATTGCCAATCCTTTCTTTGTGAGGCCTCCCTGATTCCCACGTCGCGACTTGTTTTTCGTCTGGGCATGAAGAACATCTGAAGAACCCGTGACAGAAGAAATCAATCTGATCGCTTTCATTTCATTTTCGCTCGTTACCAACTTTTGACCATGTTTTTAGGGCGGTGCGGCAATCGCATTGGCAGGACCAATGTGTCGGGCCTAGCCCAACGCGCTGCTGGCTTCATGCAGAGGCAGCGTCTCCAGCCAATTACGGCACAGCGCGCTAGCTTCGCCAGCACTTCACGACGGGCGCAGCAACAATACCAGCAGCATCAGCACCAGCAGCAAGGGGCCCGCCATGGGCAGTCCAGCACCCAAGATCCCGAGCCGTCTTTGCGCTCAAAGATGGTCGAATCGGCAGTGACGACGCTCGGCTCTGTACTGGTCCTGGCTGGAGGGTTCGCGCTCGCCGCATATGCGTACCACAGGTCCTACAAGCATCTTCAGCTGCGGAAGATGGCCAATGCCTTCCAGCCCGGAGATCCGGTGCTTGAGCTCGCTGCACACCGCAATGATGCGCCGGACCCGGACGCCGAGCACTGGATCCCAAGACCGGAACAGGCCAAGATTGATAACATCATTCATGGGGAAGGAAAGGGCCACTACTTCCTCATCATGGGCGAGAAAGGAAGCGGCAAAAGCAGCAGTAAGTGGGCAGGCATCTCTCTCTTCTCCCTCCCCATCTCTTTGAGGGCGTAAATTGCTCGGGTGGAACTGGGGTGGAACTGACACCCCGATGGGGCTCTGGTTGTTCGTTACAAGGATGGTGACTAGCTACATAGCCCTTCGTCCGACATTTGTCTGTTGCCAATCGGGTGGTCTGGTCTGGCCTGTGTGATTAGGCATCTAATTTACGGGCCGGGTGAATACGGTTCGGGTCAAACACAGAAAACCATCTGATCTTAGCCACCAACCCATGCATACATGGAGATTACTAATCAGACTCTTTATAGTGATCTTGGAAGCAATGCGCAAGAATGAAGGTGACGGGGTTTCCATGTTCGAGGCGCACGCGGATTTGGAGATCTTCCGCATTCGGCTAGGGAAGGCCCTGGACTACGAGTACCATGAAGATTACATTGGTGGTTACTTCAGCGAGCGGGGTCCAAGGGATACTACGGCGCTCTTGGACATCGAGAGGGCCTTCAACAAGCTAGAGAAGGTAGCGTTGAGGTATCGAAAGAACAAGAACAAACCGCTTGTCCTTGTCGTCAACCAATGTCATCTCATCAGGGATGATGATGATGGCAAAGATCTTTGGAGCTACTTCAACAGAGAGCAGAGCAGGTATGTGTATTTGCAAACAAACTTCCTCATCTTGTCCCATTTGCTTGTGCCGGGCCTCTTGACCAAAGATTTACCTTGACGGGCTGCCCCTTTACCGTATTTCTACTTACCTTGGCTCGGTGTAACATTTCTGTAACGGCATGCCCAAAGTCTCTGGAGGCGCATCTGCAAAGCCTCGCTCAACCCCTGCTAAAGCTGAAGAAACGCGTATACTAATGCTTCCATCTAGTGGGCTGCTTCCAATCTCGTCACTATGATCTTCAACACTGACGATTACTGGGTCTATGAAAGATTCAAGCAACTCGCGGCACGTATGGAAGTTATTTCGGTATCAGACCTGCCAAAGACCCAGGCAGTCGCTGCTTTGCGGAAGTATCGAGCCAAATACTTCAAGGAGAACGTTCCACTTAGTATTTTGGAGCAAGTATACGACCGTGTTGGTGGACGGTTGAACTTCCTCAACAGAGTAGCCAAGTCATCGAACATGATGGCAACTTGTGACCGGATCAAAGAGATAGAGAAGACTTGGTTTCTCAATCAATGCTGGATCCTTGGTATGGAAATGGACGACGATGTGATGGACCAGCAAAAGTGGGCTGTGAGTATGGTTTTCTGTGTGGTACGAATCTTACTGACAGTGGTGCAGTCAGCAGCAATGGTGCTTGCACAAGCACTTGTCGACAAGGAAGAAGATATGGAAAACACTTACGACGACGTAACAGGGCACGTGCTTCCCTCGTTTCAGATGCACAAGGCCCAACAGATCATGACACGCTCCGACTTCATTCGCGAGCTTGATCGGTTGAATCTTTTCACCATCACCAGCAACGCAGAAGTTCGAGCAAGCTCCGTCCCCATGCATCTTGCATTCAAGGAGATCTGCTCAGAAGAGGGCTTTAGGCAGTTCCTTGACGATACTTTGCAGCGTATCTCGGACATTGAGAGTTTGGGCCGCACAAGAGAACTTGTTGCGAAGGACCTTGTTCTCGGCGGAAAGTACGAGTTCAAGCAAGGGTGGAGAGGCAACGTCTCGGTGCAGTTGAAGGAAGACCCAAGCAAAGACGAAAAATAGATGGCTGCTATCCGGCTTAAGCAGAAGCTGACGGGACCGCCGTGATCTTGGGCCTGGCGCATGCCCCAAGATACGATGCAACCAAAAGCCTATTGCCAAAGGGCGTACAGAGGGATATTGTTTCGTGGCAACAAACCTGGCCGAAAGCAAGATGAATCTTGAAGAGGAAACACTCAGGGGGCTGCAAGGTAACAAATTCTCTGACACCCAGGTAGTCTCAGTGTTTGCGATAACCCTTTTCAAACCAAGCAGAGGTGAGCTGAGCATACAAAGGATGGGGGTGAAGAGAGCAGAGGGCAAGAGATGTAAGAGTGGCGAAGAATGGTCAGTGCAACAACTACTAGGGGGTTTGCACACCTTGTTTTCTTATGTTTAAAGGGGGCTTTCAGAAGGGACGCTCATGTATAATTGATATGTATATATAAAGCTTGTATGTTCAATATCTAGTTACACTAAGTAAGAGCAGTTGTACGATTTTAAGAAAGGGACATGTCAGTAGCTATTAAGTCACCTCCTATTGTCGCCATCCACCGGCCCTGATCCTGTAAGTTACTAACATAATAAACTTTGGGTCTGCTCTATCCGTGGACCAAAATTTCCTGTGTTCCAGATGCAGAGAATGAGGCGGCGTTTCCAAGGGGTGTCAGCATCAACGTCTTGCCCGCCCAGGACCGCTCGAGGCTTGCACAGCCTGAGTCTTGACATCGCACTATCGACTAGTAGAGTTGGCCCCTTTTCATCGTGTGCTTGTACAGAGATTCCAAGCCACAACATTCAACGATGCATGTGAGCACCACTTCTCTCTGTCAAAAGGAAAACATGACTACCAGTCACTTCGATGGTGTCCACCATTCCACATTCTCGTCATTCGTCTTTCTTTTGGTCCCCTCTTCTAAATCAACTCATACTTATGCGTTTTGGGTTTCATGTAGGCCTCGATTGCCCAAGCATGTCCACACCAGCCAAGATGACTTCCAGTTCCCCTACTGAAACGGATTGGGAGCCTAACTGGGACGGGATTTGCTGCTACAAACTCACGAAAGCGTTTCCGCGCGTCATCAAGATCCTCAAGCGTGCTTTGCGCCCCTTCAAGGGGGCTGGCGAAACCGTCGACCTCGCGTATCGGAACTGGCTTGACGAGGACACCCGCGACGACGCCAAAGCCTCCTCGCGTCTGCGAGAGGACGTCAAAGCCCGCCTCCACCGGGGCTTGGTGGGTACCTTCCACCGTCACGCGCTCGTCGAGCGCTTGGAAAGCCTCGAGAGGTCGGCAGGGTGGAGGAGCTTTGAAGGCTACGGGGGAGTCGCAGAAGGAGGACGGCGCCGTCTCGAGCGACGGGGACGAGCGCGAGATCCTGAGGGTCGAGGCCTTCTGCCGGCAGCACGACGTCCACTTCTCCATCGAGCGGGTGCTCGACGACCCGCTGCGCTACATCCGCGTCATGGGCGCCCGGGGCCACGAGACGCCGTGGATGGAGGTCTTGTGTCGGCTGCCGACATTGCCCAATAATGTGTCCCGCGAGAGGGAGGCTATCTGGTTCGAGTGGCCTTGGGACGATTGGTATGCCTCTTGGTATCCCTCCTGGGCATCAGGGTCTTGACCTGCAGTCATTGGGAAGCCCAGATGTTCTAGGGTATGGCGTACAGATGGTGTCTGCTTGTCCCTCACAGATACAGGGATCTGTCTAGGGTTTTACCCCTGAAGTACCGATCAATGGGCCCTCGGGCAACCGAGAGCGTCTCTCTGCGGTTTGGACTGGCACCCCGGGAAATCATCTTGAGCTATCACCAGCACGTGATAGCACGTCACTGTGAGGTCTGTCTCTAGACCGTGTTCCAGGCTTTACCAGGTCGGCTTATTTTACTGCCTACACCTTCAATCTTCACCGTATCCCTCTCGGCACGGTTCTTTTTCTTTTTGAGTGCTATGCTTCAGGAATTATTGATCCTAAGTTATCGTATAGACCCAATTGGCTTCCGCTGAATACTCCGTCCGACCTGCTGGTGTTTGGGGCACTGGAGATCTAAACTCCGTGCACTGCTGGCTTATCTCCGAGCTCAGCTTCATCGCCTAGTGTTAGCTTAACCCTCCCATCCCCAGAACGCGTCATTTCTTTTCTGCATGTACAGTACTTACCTGCAGGGCTCAATTCAGCCTTGGGACTCCTCCACCTGCGTGCCGCTTCAGCTGCCAGAGATGACCGTCTACGAGCCTCCAAAGCCATGATCCTCAGGAATTTCCCGCGGCCGCCCGCCTGCCGCCCGACATGCGTTGGCTTGTTCAGTGCCCGCAATGGGCCACGGGCACCGATCCGAGCCCGCCCGGTGCCGGCCTATGCGGCGTCGCAGCGCCTCTGCTTCGGCCAGTATGCGAATAACCCACCGCCCAACGAACCGAACCCGAAGGCCGGCGCCAAGGCAGCTTCCAACGCCGTCCCCAAAGCGCCGAGCGCGGCCTCGAAAGACCCGCTCGTTACGCCGGACAAGACCACGCAGGAGCAGCGGAAGGCGGACTGGGCTATAATGAAAGAGATGGCGCATTACCTGTGGCCCAAGGACAGCATCTCCACGAGGCTGCGCGTCAGTCTCGCGGTTGGCCTGCTGGTCGGGGCCAAGGTCCTCAATGTCCAGGTGCCGTTCTACTTCAAGAGCATCGTCGACGCCATGAACATCGACGTGGGCGCCATGGGCGGCAATGCCACCATGATTGCCGGCAGCATGATCCTGGCCTACGGCGCCACCCGTGTAGGCGCCACCGTGTTCCAGGAGATGCGCAATGCCGTGTTTGCGAGCGTGGCGCAGAAGGCCATTCGAAGAGTTGCCGGCAACGTGTTCGACCATCTGTTGCGGCTGGATCTCAACTTCCACCTATCCAAGCAGACGGGAGGGCTCACGCGTGCAATCGATCGCGGTACTAAGGGCATCAGCTTCCTACTTACGAGCATGGTGTTTCACATCCTGCCGACTGCGCTAGAAATCACCATGGTCTGTAGCATTCTGACGTGGCAATACGGAGCTCAGTTCGCGGCCATCACAGCGGTGACAATGTCTGCCTATACTGCCTTTACCATATGGACTACGGCGTGGAGAACCAAGTTCCGCAGGCAGGCAAATGCGGCGGACAACAAAGCTTCCACGGTGGCAGTGGACTCGCTCATCAACTATGAAGCTGTCAAGTACTTCAACAACGAGAAGTTTGAGGTGGCGCGCTATGACAAATCTCTACTCGACTACGAGAGGAGTTCCATCAAGGTCCAGACCTCGCTCGCGTTCTTGAACAGCGGCCAGAACATCATCTTCTCCAGCGCATTGACAGCCATGATGTACCTCGCCGCAAATGGCGTCGCGGCCGGCTCCCTCACGGTTGGCGACCTGGTTATGGTGAACCAGTTGGTCTTCCAGCTATCCGTCCCTCTGAACTTCCTCGGCTCCGTCTATCGTGAGCTGAGGCAGTCACTGCTGGACATGGAGACTCTCTTCAACCTGCAGAAGGTGAACGTCTCCATTGCCGAACGCCCCAACGCCAAGGCACTGCAATTGTCCAAGGGCGGCGAAATCAGGTTCGAGAACGTTAGCTTCGGATACCTGCCCGAGCGACCGATCCTGCGAAACCTCAACCTGACTATCCCGGCGGGCAAGAAGATTGCCATCGTCGGACCCAGTGGGTGCGGAAAGTCCACCCTTTTGCGGCTGCTGTTTAGGTTTTACGATGTCGAAAGCGGGCGCATCTTCATTGACGACCAGGACATCAAGGATGTCACGCTAGGGTCTCTTCGCAAGTCTATAGGAGTGGTACCTCAGGACACACCGCTGTTCAACGATACTGTTGGCCACAACATCAAGTATGGAAACCTCGAGGCTTCCGAATCCCAAGTCACCGCAGCAGCCAAGCGCGCCCGGATCCACGACATCATCTCCAGCTGGCCGGCCGGCTACGACACGAAAGTCGGCGAGCGCGGCATGATGATCAGCGGTGGTGAGAAGCAGCGCCTCGCGGTCTCCCGGCTTCTGCTCAAGGACCCGCCTCTGCTCTTCTTTGACGAGGCGACGAGCGCACTGGATACCCATACCGAGCAAGCCCTGATGCAGAACATCAACAGCATCCTCAAGGAGAAGTCCAGGACCAGTGTCTTCGTGGCCCACCGCCTTCGCACGATATATGATGCCGACCTGATTATTGTCCTCAGGGAAGGCAGTGTGGCTGAAATGGGAACACACAAGGAGCTCATTGACCGTGACGGGCTGTACTCGGAGCTCTGGAGTGGTAAGTTGACAACACCCCGGCATGTGGCATGCGCGTAACATACTAACTTTATCGTAGCCCAAGAAAGCCTCTTCAACGAGGAGGGAGAACAGGCGAGTTCCAGCCAAGCAGCCAAGGTGGCTGCACCTAACGCCGCCAACACCCAGCCGCGGTCTTAACGTGGCGCCTTCGGTTCACAGACGACACGTCGTACATGATGAATTGACTGAAGGAGTTGCTCCACCAGATTGATATGCCATCCCCTGCTTAGCCTAGAGGGCTTACGAAGGTGCAGGCGTATCTGGCCAGCCATGGCATTACTTCATGGCCGGCGGGAGCGAACATTCCCAATCCACCAGGGCTGAGACTGGTGTTCCTAAGCAGGGCTGTCACAGGCAGGCACAATGTCCAGTAGTGAGCTGAGCCATCACGGTCCGACACTTAGTGATGCGGTAGCGATATCCGACAGACTGCGAAGGGAAGCTGGGACGGGCCTTTCCGGGATTAGAAAAATCGCATCCAAATTGCGAGACCACGCAACCCACATCAATGAATCTATGTCATCCCGTATCCGTGCCTCGGTACCACACACAGCCGAGTATCACGTACTTTATCTACTTGGTAACAGGTCACATGGACGACGCAGTGCAATCAGCGTCCGTGATGAAAAGCGACCGTAACATTATATTCTATCGTCATGTGCTAGTATCGGGTCCACTAAAGAAACGAGTGCATCGTTCGGGCCGCCTATTATAGGGGTCTCCCTAGTCTAAAGTTTGTCCTGGAGCTTGAACTTGTTACTCTTATTCACATAGTCGGTTAGCATAGCCAAACGGACAAACTCCACGAGTCCTCAGTGGAAGGGAAACGACGCAAAATATGGGAAACGAAAGGTGATATCTCTACAGGAAGGCCTGCTGTGCTAACCCAATGAACGATTTTCTCCATAACTCCGAGTTGCCCATCATAAATGGCGTGTGTGTTTGTGTGGTCGTCAACGTCTGCAATGCTTTGAGTGGTATATCCTTTCTTCTCTAAAACAAGCCCCAGCGGCCCTTCTCCTTTTCCGCGCCGCCCTTCTTGCTGCCAGGCTTGAGTCGCTGGCCTTCGCGGCCCTCTAGTTGCCGGAGGCTCTCCATCTTGTCTAGCACGAGCTCGAGCAGCTCCTTCCGCCGAATCACCTCGAGATGCTTCTTGATCTTGGGGTCCTCCTTGGCGAACTTCTCAACGTCTTCCTCCGACAGATGACGGCCCAGGCGCGTGTCCAACTCGCGCGGGAAGTTGTAGTAAAATTCCGACAACAACTCGACGTTCAAGAACAAGACGGCGGTTGATGCGAGCTTGGTGGCCACTGCATCGAGGAAGACCTCGGGACAGTGGTACTTGTTCTTCATGCTGGCGCATTGCTTCGACTTTACAGCCATCAAGCGCATCTTGATTATGTCCGCGCGGTCCCGGAGGAATGCTGCTTCGCGGCCTGCGGTGCGTTAGTGTCTGCCATGGTTTGACATCATCTGAGATGGGATAAATACCTTTTTTGGAGCAGAGCAGCGCTGAAGCCGCCAGCTCCGGCTTGGTTTTCGTTCTCGACGATAATGTCGCCCTTGCGTGCCTTATCCACGAAGTTCAAGACCTCCTTGAGCTTCCTTCTGCCACCTACGGTGCTTTCCAAGTCCTGCATGGCACCTTCGCAGGCTTGTAGTTCCTTCTTGAGCACCCCTTGCACATGCTCGCGGCCTTGGGTCCACTCGCGATCCTCCATGTCGATATCAAACTTGAAAGGCTTGATGCAGTTTTCCACCTGGTCGCTGGTGCTGTAGAATCGGTCGTTCAAAATGCTCGAGGCAGCCTCGGTTATGGCCTGGCGGGCAAAAGGATGGCTGACAAAGGTAGATTGGCCTATCAAGTTGTCGACGTGCGATTGGATGGACGAAGCCACCACGGTTGTAGCGAGGCGACCTACGCCCAACTTGGTCAGGGAGGATGTGGAAGCGTCCAGGCGCCGGTGCCAGAAGAGCGAGTCCGGGTCGGCCTTGGGAAGGTCGGCCAGATTGTCTGGCTCGAGGATAGGAACCGAAAGGTCGGTAATGGGCTTATTCCAGTATCGTGCCGCCAGCAGGTCAAGCACCCTCTGATCTAGTTCGTTCTTCAGTAGTTCGTGCATTTGCGGGCGGCCGAACTCCTCGGCGAATTGTTTGAAAGAATGCTTGAAGGCATCTAAGCTTTCGGCCAAATACGATTCAGCAGAGAGAGGCCTGTCGTTGTACTGAACCTTGAACTCATAAGTAGCTTCCTCCAGCTCTTGCTGGATGGCGTCACTGGTCGCTTGTAGGCTGGCGGACATGGTCTGTTCCAGCACGTGCATAAGCTTCTTCCGCAGTGTGGTAGTGCCGACACTGACTTCAGAGCCAGGGCCGAACTCCAGTGGATGTGACGAAAAGTAGGCGTTTTCGTTCTTGGTGATAGCAGTCAACACGTTGGTCTTCCCCGTCTTGAAGAGCCCTGTGGGCGTGGGCACTCGGGAGACAACACCCACGTAGCCTAGCCGCAGAGGATACTGCCTGTCATTGAGGATAGCAGAACCTCGAACAGCATCGACCAAGTCCATCTTGGTAACGACACCGATCGTGCGCTCTCCTCTTGGGTCAACCCTTCGGCTGGCGCGCAGTGCGGCTGAGTTTGCCAGATCCACATCGGCCGCGGAGATGGCCAAGATGACATTTGGCGCCTGAATGTATTTGTCGCAAAGCTCGGAGATCTTTTGCTTCAGCTCAAACGGTTGGTTGTGGCCAACAACCTGAATATAGCCAGGCAAGTCGATAAGGGAGAGGTCTGGAACATTTGGGGACGAGATGGACAGGCGGATGGGATCGTCCGAAACGCACTGAGAATCAGGCACCGCTAGGTTGAGCTCCGTGAGTGTCCGTTGGATGGACGAGAAATCCGAGATTTTGCCGAGACCGAGGTCCGGAAACTCTCCGTATTCAGTGTTTGATCCCGGAGTGTTGATCAAGGTGAGTTCAATAGGCCGTCTAGTGACCATATTCGTGCCCTTGGGCAGGAATTCGTGTCCGACGATAGCCTCGAGGACTGAGCTCTTGCCCGAGGACTGGGATCCTATGACGACGATAGATGGCAGCGTCAGAGTACTCGACTGCCCGACTTTTTGGAGAATGTTTCGGATTTCGATCATCTTCTTGGTCAGAAGCATCATCTGGTCATCCTTGGCGACCTCCTCGGACCCCCTCGGGTCGTCTTCGGGAGAATGCTCGTAGCCGTATGCAGCAGCACTTCCGCCGACGGCGGCTGCAGCACCTATCCTGCTCCTTTTGGGATCCTCGCCTCCGGGGCCCCCACCCCCGCCATCCTTTCCGGTGCCGATTTCTTCCTGTAATCTTAGCACCTTTTGCATCCACTCGGGCAGCCCAACCTGGTCTTTTGTGCTTTGCCATCCTTTGCTCATCTGGTCTGCGATATCCTTGGCGCCACCGAATATGCCCGAGGCTGTTCCCGAAACGGTGTTTTTGGCGGCGTTGATGGTGTCCCAAGCATAGTTTCCGGCAGCCGAGGCTTGATATTGTAACCAGGCCAGCCCGGCAACCGTCACACCGCCGGCCATGGCAGGGATCCTTATCAGCTTCGCAGCAAGCTTGGGCAGAAAGCGGATGAAGGAGGCATTTCGTACGATGACGGCATTGTGGAATGAATTTCCGCCGTACCACATTCGCCGTCTCGTCGCTCGTACGGCCGCGTCGGCTCGGAGGAGTCCGCCGGAGGGAAGTTGGTGGTACTGGCGGGAAGCGTTCGTGGCAGCCGACCGCGTGAAGGGCAGGCGCCCGGCGGCTGCTATAAGCCGTCCGCTCATGCTGTCGGTTCGCAGCGGAGGCAATAATTCGTGATCGGGAAGAAGACCATCCAGAGAGGATGGAGCGGGCGCCTTTGCGATGTTGGGAAAGAGATTGGATTGTTGAGTCTAGGAGGAGAGCAGGCGGGATCGCAGGCTTGATAGTGCCGATAGGGCCATGGTGGTGGCGTGGAGCTGTGAGATTGCATTAGGTACGTTCATGCAGCAATGCACTTAACAGAAGCGCCGGGTGGCTTGACCGACAGTTGTGGCTTAGCGTCAGTCAGTGGCTGGGCCACTACCAACTACTCTAACCTACTTCGTACGTGCCGGCGTTTTCCGGCCCCTCGCGTCGACAAACTACTCGAACCCACCGATCTTCTTGGGGCATGGATTGATGCGATAGAAAGAGCCCGGTTGGTTCTGGCCATCGGGGAACCTGTGGGAGCGGTGTCGCTTGCCTTGATTCTAGGAAGTCACTCTTCGCGAGGCGGCACGTTGATCCTAGAATGGTACCAGAGAGCCCAGCAGAGCGTACCTAGATTCATACCTCTTACCAATTCGAAAGATTACTGTAACGAGCGATGCCAATCTCAGTGGGACATAAATGTATGCATGAAAACCCTCGGAGGGAACCGGGGTGCTATATATTGCCCACACGATAACCGAAGCCTATAATACAGACATCGAGATGCACACAGTACCTGTCTAATCAACCAGCTACCTTTCGGCAGCACGGGGTTTACCTCTGACACAGATATTGTGACTCGCACAGATTTGATTACAAATACCGTAGCCACCGTCGGTCACGGCCACGGCCACGGCCACGGGCAAAACTACTGACACCCTTCTGGTGACATCGGTCTCCTCAGTGTTGGTGACGTACGACGACTGCCATCTCAATACTAACACAGAGTGTGGCGGAGACGATATTGGTCCCTAGTACAGGTCATAAATTTACAGCCATTGCTAACATGATTTCAGGGCCAGGTAAGTCGTGGGCCCTGGTTACAAATAACACCCTTTCTTATATGGGCAAATGCAACAATCCCACCATTTCAGCGATCAATGGCCACTGTACGTTCCTCTTACTTGTGGTTGCTCTACCCCTCTCACGTTGCCTGCTCGTCTTGATCAACAAAGCCTCCATGCATCTTCATCGTGTATACTGCAAAGGTGCTCAAATCTCGAGTGGCTCATGATGCGGACATTGACGTTGTGCCAGAGTCGCAATATTTACCGTGCCACGGAAGGCATCTCCAGGTTAAGTTTTATCAACATGCTCAACCGACTCCTGAGATGGCTGCAAATTATTGACTCCAGCTCAGCCGGATATGGTTGGAACCAACATCCACCAAGTAGTACATGCCAGGAAGGTCCTCAAAGTGACACTTTCTCCCCTAACAAGGCACGGGCGAATGCGACATGGAGATTCGACTACATCAGTTCATGGGTTGGCTGGTGTGCTTCCACACTCACCACGATACCGTCCACTTGCCTGCTTGCTCTAAATGTCTCTCGGTCCCTGAAGGGCCTCAAATACTAGCCTGATGGGCGACACATGTTCTCTCGGACCCTGTTGGATAGCTGCAATGGCACAGTGAACCTTGATGGGCCAATATGCTCTGATTTTGTGCCTGACCCAGGGTATATAAAGAGACCGGGTTCCATTGCTTTGGAAAAGAGCGCTGGGTATACACTTCTCAGCTAACTGCTTTAAAGAGCTTCTCATTTGACAGGAGCACCACCACCCACAATCAGATCGTGGCATCGAAAATAAGCCGCCAATGTGAAGATCCTTCAATCCTTCACCTTCGCCTACTTGTGCGGCTATGTCACTGCCGCTGCTCATCACAGCCCGGGCTACAACCGATGCCCCCGGCCTTGAAAAGGCGTGTGACGAATGCACCGAGTGCTTGAACAACGCAGCTACCAGCCTCGATATCGGGGCAGTCACACTTTGCTGGGACCAGCACTGCGAAGCGTGTGAAGAGGGCCCACAGCAGAATGGACAGGGGATAGACTCACAATCTTGGTCATCTACCGAAGACGATGATGACAAGGTGTGCGACAGCTGCTTCGCGTGTTTGTACGATGCGGATGACAACGAGGATGCCGAGAAAGTCTGCTGGAAGAAGTGCTGCAACACGTGTAAAGAGCAGCATAAAGACGACGACGACTCCGGAGACGAAGACTAGGCGTTGGATGTCGATACAGGTAGCGGGCAGGGGATGTCGGCTGGCGGCAGCGGCCGTGTGCATGGGTAGATGTCTAGTGCCTTCAGGTGACCGTATCAACACTACTACCGATGCTCCCGAGGTTGAGGTTCTGGCAATCAGACAAAGGGACCGACTAGCGGAGCATTTCCCCGGATTCCCAAATGGCTGGGAGTCTTACCCTGCATCAGCCCTACACAGACTAGGTAGGTGCAGACTGAAAGACACTCCCATCCTGGGCAATATTTTGACATGTACTTGATAAGAAAGCCCTAGGGCGGGACAGATCAAAAGGCCCCGGAGTGCAGGGTGGGGTGGACGGCGGGCGAGCAACTGTCCTGCCAGCGGTTTTTGGTTAGTGCTTCAGTGCATTCAGGGCATTCAGGGTCGGGTGTCCACTGAAATTGGGGGGCCTTGCGGCGCAAATTGGCAATCTCATTGCCCGGGACTATGGTATCAGTATGTACTACCTGAAGTATTGGCAGTGAGGGACCATGCTACTGGGACAACAATCGATGCAACACACGACATGTCTCCGTAATCGGCCGACTCATATGTAGGTAGGTACCGACAAATCCATGTGTGTTTTGGTCCCTGAGTAAACGGCCATGCAGTCATCACGCATACATACCTACCTACCTACCTACCTACCTAAGGTGCATAAGATATCCCGACATTCAGACTTATCCTCAGCAAACAAACCCCCAGACCGCCTGTCTCCCTGCCTGCTAGCGGCAACTGCTTGGACCGACGACAATCCCAACCAGGGGAACTTGCCGTGGGGGAGGACAAGCTCAGCTAAGGCGCCCCGAAAAAGAAGATAGATCCAAACACCATCCTGCTTGACCACTTTGACGCAAGACAATCCGAACACAAGCCACGTTGTTGGCAGAACACAGGGCAACCAATCCTCCAGGCAATCCCTCTGTCTACCTACATATGGCTTCGACCAGCTCTCCATCTCCATCGCCATCTCCATCTCAATCCCTCCACCTGGAAGTGGCCTCTCCTCAGATTACCTCTCCGCAACACCACATAAGTGATTGATACCGCCTATGCGTTGCGGCCATGTGCCGATTTCTGGTAAGCTGATTCTAAGCTGATTCCCTCTAGCCCCCTAGGGGCGCCACGGAAAACGAACGAAAGTCAAACTAACCATCTGTTTCCCTCCACCTATGTAGGTATACCGCGGCAGCGACGAGATCCTGCTCTCGAAGCTCATCCTCGATCCCACCCATTCCATCCTCAAGCAATCATTCGATTCTCGATTACGACTTGTAAGATATCACCCGGATGCGCCACCGCCTAAGCTCCGCCCAGGGGTCCGCCCGTTGCTAACTCCGGACGGCAGGATACCAGACGAGGCCAAAACAATGCCGACGGCTTTGGCGTCGGCTTTTACACCGACGCGAAACTCGGTGCCTGCCCCTGCCTCTTCACCTCGACCGTCCCCGCTTGGAACTGTACCAACCTGCATCGACTTGCCTCCAAGACTGCCTCACGACTGATCTTCGCCCATGTCCGTGCTACTACCGAAGGCTCTTTGAGCGAGGACAACTGCCACCCCTTTACCAATGGCAGTCTAATGTGGATGCACAATGGTGGCCTGGGCGGCTGGAAGTACATCAAGCGGCGGCTGGGCGAGAAGCTCCACGATAAATGGTACCTTTTCGTTCAAGGCGGTACTGATAGCGAATGGGCGTTTGCCCTGTTCATGGACCGCCTGGAAAGACTGGGCGTCGACCCCAGCTCCCAGCCCGAGAATGGCTTCGGCCCCGCCATATTGCGCAAGGCCCTGCTTCAGACCATCGAAGTCATCAACGAGCTGACCACGAGCATACCGGAGAGTGTGGTGCAGAGCGAGAATGTGGACACGAGAAGTCTTCTCAACTTTGCTGTCACGGATGGGCATAGTGTAATCTGTACCAGATATGTCAGCAGCAAGACGGACGAGGCCGCAAGCCTGTACTACTCTTCCGGCACCCAATGGGAGACGAGGCCCACGCCGGGGGACAAGGATTATCAGATGGAACGGCGAGATAAGGGAGCCGACATCGTTCTCGTCGCCAGCGAGCCGCTCACATTCGAAAGGGGTAAGAGTCTTCGCCATGCCGCGTCTTGCTCAGTATTTGCTAAACATGGTAACAGAGAATTGGGTTAACGTCCCGACAAACTCCATCCTCACTATCCACCGCCAGTCGGTTATGGTGCACCCCATTGAGGACAGCTTCTCCGAGACAGACCCCTACCATAAGCGATCGTCCGCCTTCGCGACGAAGAAAGGACTTACCACCAATGAAAAGGCTGCTACGCAGGTCATCAACAGCCCCTCGCCGATGCCCAATCCTGAAACAGGAGCCACGAAGCCTGTGCTCGGTCCTCTCATGTCGATGAATGGCCGGGCGCCTGACTGCTCCGCAAACACCAATGCATCGCTGCCATCTCGAGGGAAGACGCCCTTGTCCCAATCGCAAACCGCGGACACCCCGTCGGACATACGAACTGTGACATCACCCCCGGCTCCTCGGCCTGATGCGCCTGCGAAGCTGCCGAGTCAAGGCAACATTAAGAAAAAGCGTCGGTCTCTCGCACAGGGTGAATGGTCTCACCCTGCCGAGTATATCGATTCGGATATCCCTCCGCAACCATCGGAGAGCCCCGAACTAACTCCCACTCGAGCAGCTGAATACGGTAATCCCGAGAAGGCTGCAAGGATATTGGGGCTGGCACTCTAGAAGCAACGCGAGGGGGGTGCGACCCGGGATTCATCTGAAGCGGGGTGGAAACAACATCTGGCGTGCAGAAGATCTAAAAGACCCTCGCATCCTCGCAGCAATGCGAATCTCTGGTCAGAATGGGTAGGCAGACCCCATGTTGTGTAGCATCACGCGCACTTTGCATATATCCCTTAGACTGTGCTGCTATTGATGAGGCGAGGCGTTTGGTGAAATGGGTTGAAATAGCGAAGAAATCATGGAGCGCTGCTTGCTTTACTCCGTTTTTGTCCTGGGCGATTTAAGCCGCATCCCCTGTACTATATTATCGTGCTTCTGCCTGGAAGGATACGTTTTCCTACAGTTCATAGAGCGCACCAGAGAATGACAATAAAGCGTGTAATTTGCATGGCTGATCACTCGGGACGTAACAAGAACAATGCATGAGGTGTGCCCACAGTTTCATTTACTCTTCTCAGGGTCAGGTTCGGGGGAGTCTTGTCACGTAGACATCCAGAACGAAATAGCACAGTGAGACAGGCACTAAGTGGCCGACAGCTGGTGTTGAACTTTATTCGTCTTCTCGTTATTATAACCCAACTATGTAATGGATTGGATGTTGATATCTTTCTCTAGGGCTCTCTCTTTGTAAGCCCAGTCCTTCCGCAAAGGCCATCGGTGTATTTGCTAGTAGATCACATATACAATTCGCATGTGGTATATTCGGTGCAGAAAAGCCACCCCCTGGGGGACAACCCATCCAAATAAAAGGACGATTCATCATCAGATTTCCTCCTGCAAATTTCCCCGCTCCCGCGCTCGTAAACCAAAAACAAACCAAAAAGCACAGCACCAGATCTCATAAAGAAACAACAAGGCTAGACTTTTAAACCAGCGGCCATCAAGGAACGGTTCTAAGCAATGTACCGGAACTCGGGGTGCCGGTAGCCAAGGTCGGCGATCTCCTCCTCCGTCTTGCCCTCGAGGCGGTAGTCGCGGCCGCCGCGGGCGCGCAGGCGGTTCTCCCAGTTGCAGTAGAAGATGCCGCCGAGGGCGAGGAAGAGGGTGCAGATCTGGCAAACGAGGTTGATGGTGTGGCCGATGGGGAAGGTGGGTCCGTCAACGGAGAGATAGGCCCAGACGGCGAGGATGCCGCCCATGGTGCCGAGGGAGACGATCCAGCCGCTGGTGACGGCGCGCACGGCGGGGCCCGCCGAGTTGTTGAGGCCCCAGGACAGGAAGCCCGGGCCGCCGGGGAAGGCGCCCATGGCGACGAAATAGATGCCCATGTACTTGATGTTGTCGTTGGTGCTCCAGCGCAGGACGGCGAAGCCCGTGATGCCGAGGAGGGCGAAGAGGGCGAGGTAGAGGCCGCGCTTCTTGGTCTTGTCGCTCACGAAGGAGATGGCGATGGCGACGGCCGAGGCCACCACGTAAGGGGGCACCGAGTAGAGCTGGGCCTTCTCGGCCTTCCAGCCCAGGTTGAGCAGCACGGTGGGCATGAAGACGGAGATGCCCTGGACGGTGACGTTGATGAAGAAGAAGCCCCCGGCGCAGATGTAATTGTTGATGTTAAGCATAGCACGCTTGATGTGGTGCGGGCGGACCTTCTCGTTCACGAGCGCCTTGTGCTCGAGGCGCAGGCGCTCTTCGGCAATCCACTTCTCGCGCTCGTTCAGACGTTTCGACTGCGCGGGGGTCTGCGGCAGGAGAAGGGGCGCGAGGAGACCGCAGGCGATAGTCAGGAAACCTTCGAAGAAAAAGATGTTGCGCCAGGTGTGGATGGGTGCTGCTGCGGTGCCCCATTCTGGAATACGGGCGAGTGCGGTTGCGAGAAGGCCTAGTTGGGGTTTCATGTCAGCTTTAGAGGCTCTAGAACACTATAGCACCCTCTTGCAAGGAAGTGAAAGGGGAGTTCTTGTATCAAGATATATAACGACAAGCAAGTATAGGCCGACTTACCTCCAAAAGCACCAGCCATCGAAGCGGCACTGACATAGATGCCCACCCTGAAGTACAACTCTTCGCGCTTGTAGAAGTTGCTGAGGAAGAAGGCGATGCCCGGCATGGCGCCACCCTCAAAAATACCAAGAAGGGCGCGCAGGCCGCACAGCTGCTCGTAGGTGGTGACGAAGGCAGTCATCATGGAAACGAGGCCGAAGCCGACGACGAGGCCGGGGATGTAGAAGCGAGGGCCGATTTTCTTGAGAAGCAGGTTCGAAGGGATCTCGACGGTCAGATACACTATGTAGAAGATGGACGTTGCGATGTTGAAGCGGTTGTCGCGCTTCAGGTCCAAGTCCTTCTCCATGCCCTGGATTCTAGCATTGCCGATGTTGGCTCTGTTCGCAAGGGAGGCGGGTCAGTACGTGGTTCTCCTCTGTATGCCGTGCCCTTGTCTGGACAAAAGCCATCGTTGACTCTGGTCAACTGTCGAAGCTACCATCCGACTGGACATACCCGGCATTGTAGGCTTCGTAGGTCTCGAGGAGCCAGGCTATCAGATGGCCATGCTGGCCAGCAATGCCATCCATCAAGCCTCGCGTACACGTGCTCCCGGTACCCACGTCACACCACCCGTTGATGGCAGAAACTTACCGATCCAAGAAGCACAAGAGGTAAAGCAATGTGACGGTTGGGACGATTTGCCAATCCAGCTTGTGGCGTATCACGGTTTCTTCCTCGCGCGTCCAAGAGATCTCGTAGGTCTCCGAGTCGCTCTTGTTGGCCGTTTCGGCCTCGAGGGCACCCACGTCCTTCTTTTCAGGCGTTATGGACATACTGTGAGGCTGTATAGATATAGTGACTGGTGGGGAGGAGGCGGCGCTTGAACGGCTCGCTGGCGGCAGGCTTCCGCGGTCTCTTAGCGTGGCCGAATATTTTCTCCGCCGTCTTCTGTCTTGTTGTCCAGAAAGGTGCTGGGGAGAAGCAGCAGTGAGAATAGCCACGTCTGGACAGACTTGAATACCCGAGAGGAGGATACGAGGAGTAAAGAGGGGAATGAACGGGTCCCCCGGTCGGCAGCAGATGTAGAGACATGTCCCTTCTTATCTACTACCGTTGCTGCTGCTACTCCTACGCCTATCTACTCCTCCATTGGACACTTTTCCTTATCCCCAGGTTTTATCTGAGTTTGGCTCCCCCTGCCACTACCCGGCCCAAGCCAGGGAAAGCAAAATAAGGGACAGGGCCAGGGCTATGGCCAGGACCGGGATGTAGGAGTCAAGGATGCCGTACAGCAGGTGGCATTGTAGTAGCAGAGCAGGCCGGTCACCATGTCCCGTCAAGGCGATGGACAGCGAACGGCTGTGGCATCCAAGCCTAGACCCTGCACTTGCACGAGCGCCAAGGGCTTGGGGTAGGAACGGCAGATGCCATTGCAGCGAAACGTTGGCGTGCTGATTGGCTGCGAGACGGGGTTCTGCCTCTGTGACCAGCAACCAGCAAAACCCCAAGTCATGCTGTGCTTGGCGCCCAGGCAGATTAAGCTCTCCTAGGCAAAGCTCGTGCTGTATCGACCTGGATCTCATTGGTCCCGCAGGGTGCAAAGGGGACAGGGTTACCAGGGTTTTGATTGAGTATCTCGCCGGTCTAAACGTCTTGGCCTTTTTGCGGGGAAGAAGAGCGAGAAACGAGAGGGAGGGAGAAAAAACCGACAGACAGACAGACAGAGGGGGGGAAAGAAGGTGAGACATGGACAACTCCCGAGAAACCTCCAGAGCTGACGTCGCCTATGTAACCCAAGGTCTCCCTCCGCGTGCTACGACGTCGTCGGCAGTAACATCTTTTTTTTCCTCCCTTCTTTTCGTTTGCTGGAGAAATCGTGGCGGGACTTGTCTCTGAGAGTTTTGGGGGTTTGGCTTTGCATCAGCCAGCATGCGGAGAAGTGAAGGCTTCCGCACTATTGGAGGGTTCGTGGCCCGCGGCTATTCGAGTTAGCGTCTTTCGAGGCTGCATATTGTCAACGGGCGAGGAAGCGGCTGTTGGATAGCTGCAAGTCTGCCACGCTAACCAGCACATCAGACCAGACGAAAATGCCTAGTGGCCTGTTAGGTCTTGGGTTGGAGCGTACCAGGATTGCTAGACTTCGCCGCGCAAACTCAATTCGCCGATTTGGGAAACCCACGCGGCCAGGCGTTACCTGTCAGGACTCAGCCTGCTGAAGCTACTGTAGTAGCTTCTAGCCGGGAATCTGCCGGATTCCTGAACATCCTCTCCTCCCCCAAGTGAATAAGTCAGGAGGCGTGGCTCTGGCTGTTGCAGACGTGGTTTTGGTGGTATGGCACAGTGCAACGCTGGGCGCAGTATGTAATCGTGGCCCGTAAGATCTTCGCCAGCCGCTGTTGCAGAAACATGGATGGGGAAGCCAAGACCGTGAAAACGTCATCTAAGATCCCGTAGACAGTGCTAACCACGAAACTCTGTTCTACCTAGGTAAAAACGCCCCCAACCGCGCGCGCGGGATCTCGAGACGGCAATATTTCTACACGCGATCGTGGCCGGGCCGCCTGCTTCCCTACTCTCCGAAACCTGGGGTAAGGGCGACCTGCACTTACACATACTTACATAACTTGCATACTTACCTACTTCCGTAACGGGCGGCCTTTCGGACGCCACGCCGACACAATGGGTGCCACACTATTGACAACACTTCGCCAATGTGATCGCAACGGCAAGGGAAGACGGCAACACGGTAGTGGCCAGCCAATATACCGGGGCCTCTCTGGTCCTTGAGAAGAGAGGTCCGCCACGCGTAAGCTGAGATATCTCGCTAGCTGACCATGGTCAACCCTCCCCGGACAATGAAATGAAAGAACCTCGACTCCTCGAGGCGCCGTGCCCCTTTGCGGATACGAGACCTACATCGCAATCAAGGACGGCGATGGCAGAGTGCCCATTGGCCGACTCGAGAGTGGAAGGGATGGGCAGGCAACATGTACGCATTCGGTAAACGCATGGCACCCTGCACCTGCACCCTGCATCTTACTCACAGAAAGCGCTGTAAGGGTCTCTCACGCTTGATGCAGGCTATATGCATACCACACGCCACGCCACGAGCGGATAAATGTCGCTGGGTAAATGTTCACCAACCGGTCATACAATCATGCCAATCGCCTTGCTCGGCAATCAATTGTGTCCTGCAGCTCATCAATATGTCGGAAGGATGTCATATGAATGAGACGTCCGGGTTCCGTCCAGGCTTCGAAAGTTGAAAACGGAATGAGTGAGTGTAAGAGTAGGTAAGTATTAGTATTATGGAATTATAACCCTGGTATAATCCTATTTGTCCGTCATTGCAGTCCAATAAGACCAATGAAATTCGATATCCCGCTCTTATGCATTGTTCGTGAACGTCATTCCCAATTTCTCTACCCAACTTTTGAATACCACAAACGCCTTGCTCACGATCCCAAACAACGTCGCTTCGCTAAAATCATCAGACAACAACATACAAGCCATCCAAATCTAGACACTCTCAAAAATCAATCCCAACAGGCCCTTCCGTGGAAAATGAAGAAAAACAACAACATGCTGGCACCAACGCTAATAACCTCAACAAATAGACCAAAACCAAGGGCCCCAAAGACACTTTGACGAATTACGAGGCCACGGACACTGCCCGACTGACCAAACAACCACCACCACCCCTTTTCGAAAAGCTTCTTAAACGATGACCCAAAGGCCGCGGGCGACAAACCACCTCCCGACGCATAGGATCACGACAGCGAGCAGCTCAACACTGCCTCCCCAGACCTGGGCCCAGCGATAGGTGCCGCCCGTAGAATCGATGATCGAGCCGGCCGTGGGGGGACCCGCCAGGACCGCAAACGAGATGATACCAAAGATCATGCCGATGCGGACGCCGATTCTCTTGGGGTCCTTGGTGAGCCCGGCAATGGCCCCGACGTAGGCAGCCTGGGCCGCACCATTGGTGATGCCGAATGCCACGGCCCAGACGTACATGCCGGGGAGGTTCGTCACCCCGGTCCAGGCGAACAGTGTAACCGCCAACGACGCGACGGAGAGAATGTAGGTGTTGAAGGGCCCCAGGTGGTTGTCGGCGATCCAGCCAATGAATACTCGGGCCGGTGTCGACACGGCGTTGGTCACCAGCAAAAGGTTCACCGTCGAGGTAGGGGTGAAAACGTTGCCGGGCAACGTCAATGCGAAACTGTTGATCTGTTTGCCACTGGTAAGCCAAGGACAGAGGATGAGGTAAAGTAAGGGGCAGAGGGGATACGTACGTAGAAGAACCCGAAGTACAGAGCCCAGTAGAAGAACCAAGTCCCAACTGCGAACAGTACGTAAGGGGCCTCCTTGAAGGCTTTGAGTTCCACGATAGCCACATCCTTCCGGGGCGCAAGACGAGGCTTCAGGAGTATGCATCCAATCACACAAATGACGACTGCCACAAACCCCGAGCACCTGACAGCCCAGGCGAATCCTATCTTGGGGATGAGGAACTGGACCGTAGCAGGGAACACGATGCTTCCTGTGCCCGTACCGGCGGAGGCAATCGTGAGCGCGATGGAGCGCTTGCGCTTGAAGTACGAGCTGACGACGGAAGTCGAGGGCATAAACATCAGTCCGAGCCCGAGACCCTGCAGGACACCCTGGGCGAGGAAGATCTGGTAGTACTCGGTCGCAATGCTCGTCATGAAGGTGCCGATCAGGACGCAGAGGGACCCTGCCCAGACGCAGTGGCGCGCGTAGCCCGCATCGGAGAGACTACCTCCCGCAAGGCAGACCAGGGAATTGAGGAAGATCTGAAAAGAGCCGATCCAGGCGATCTGGGCGGCGGGTAGGTTGAGTGCTTCTGTGTAGTAGAGCTGGTAGATGCCGAAAGTGGCAGAGTACCCGCAGGAGATGGCGTTGATGAAGTGGCCGGCTATAACCTGACGCCACGCCATCCAGCCTCCGTCGGGAGCCTCATCTTCTGCATTTTCGGGTGCCGGTGGCGTGCCAGATTCTACGCTAGAGAGCGTGACCTGACTCCGGGAGAGCGGGACAACCGAGACTGTGAACTCTTCCTTCTTCTCGAGATCCTGGGAGAAGACATGACCAGCAAGATTGCTCTTGGTCTGTTGAAGGGATGGGGGGCAAGATATGAAGGATTTGCAGTATGATGCCGAGACTGCCAAAGGTAGTAGGGAAAGCTGTCTGGAGAAGCTGATGCTGATGAATATCTTCGAGTACGCCGCCGTCCTGTCTCTATATACCTACCTGCCCAGGCGCTGGGGCCCGCCAGAGGCCAGACTCACGTCGGGCTCCAAAGTCATTACCAACAGAAAACCCATCACGACAGCATTTTGCTGCCGTCATGACCAAAATTTGCGGTGAATCCAGGGTTGCCATGTTCCGTTAACGGATGTGGAGGACTCATGATCCACGATCCATCGAGGTGGAGCGGTAATTTATTGATATCAGGAATCGCCCCAGGCCTGGACCGGTCTTAGTGACCGTTCTGACGGGACCACGTTTCTGAGTTCCTGGGCTTCTAGCGGACCGGGGAACCTGGGAAACTGGGCCCCGGGGGCTTCTACTGCTTCTATTCGCAGTATAGGCCTGTCAAAAAGCAGCGTTGCGACGCGACGACAGCGGGCGCTCTAGCAGCGAAGTTTTTTTTTTTTTTCCATCTCACCGCCTGCGCCGAAACATCCTGAAGTCCCCGGGCTGACGATGTCACGAGCACTTGTGACGAGGTGTGTCAAGTTTGACACTCCGCATGCGAAAGTGCGCCGACTGGCTCGGGGAAATAACTCGGGCAGGGAAAACAGCAGGATCCTGGTTCGTCCAGGGGGATGCCGCGACGCCCAACGAGATCGAACCATCCAACGTCCCTGCATCAGGCTCAGGTTGAGCCACGGCCATCATCATTTCACATGGCGATGTTTCGTTCTGGGCCTTAAAGCAGCATTTCGCAGGGGCAAGAGAATCTCCGCCCGGAATGCTGGCGTTCCCGCCTCGTAAAGAGCGCAGAGTCGCCCGGCTTACGTGGGCTGCCGTCCAGAAGGCGGACGGACATCGAAAAAAAATGGTGCAATGGGTTGCAACTCCCCAAAGCAGACAAGTGGCAGGTTTCGTGATACCGGCAGAGCGCGTAGACGGCTTGGACATTGCCTAGCAAGCCAGGTGGGGCGCTGATCGAGTCAGCTGGGAAGGGGGCTGCTCCAAGCTCGAGTAGTAGTAGCATGCCGCCTTTGTGCGGTGGTGGCTCGCAAACTAGGGGGGGCGTGAATTTTGTCTTAAAAACAAATAGTATCATGGGATGGGGGGGGGGGAGGGGGTTAACAAAATTCCTTAACCCCGAGCCCGCGCCGATGGGTGGTGGTGGCTTGGGATTTGGGATTTGGGATTCTTGCCAGTGCAGCGAGGGGCTGACAGGAGCTGGCGCCTGCCAGGACCCCTGATTCTGATTCGCCGCCCCACCCCCTGCCCTTCGATCTTTGCAGGGTTCTGGCGAGGCTACTTGCAACTCAACTTCAACGTCACCCGAATCCGGCCCAGGCCACGCCCCCTTCCAATCCGGACAGGCATGTGCATATTCCGAGTCGCAGAGCTCTGGCGACCAAGTCGATGGCAATTTCGCGCCCCTCGAGCTGTGCGCGACGGTCGGGCCAGCTGGTCGAGCCATCGCAGCTTACACCAGCACCAGCACCAGCACCGGGGCTACCGGGATCAGCCAACCGGGATCAACGTTAGCGACGGTCGTTGCCGACATGGCTGCCCCGCAATTCCTGGATGCCGCTTTAGTCGACTTCGCATCGATCCCATGCATCGCTGCTGCCCTTCCAAGGCAGATGCTATATTTATATGTCTCTGGATGGAGCAGATGCCATAACATCACTTCCCAACATCGCGATTCGTCGCAGCTGCCGTCCCGTCACCCGTCGCATCCCTTGCGCCGCCGAGTACCTGACGATCCAACCTACCCACGGTTTCCTCCCAGCCGTTTTATTGCGATCCCCGATTCCGCGTGAAACCGCTGGGCGGCAACGCACGCTGCTTTGGATGGGAGCGGGTCGGCTCCCTCGCGGACTTTTGGGGCCTCGATTCCCAGGACTGCGGCCAGAGCCTGTGCGCGAGGCCTGGGCGTGTGCCTGCTGTGTGTGATGTCTTTCGTCGGAGGGGGGCAAGTCATGCTCTGGATCTTGAGGCTGGTTATGTCACATTGCGAGACCCATATATTTGCGGGTTGACGATGGCTTCAATAGTCGAGACCGCTGGCCAAGCGCAGGTGGCAAGTGAGGGGCCCGGATCAGGGAGGAATCCTTCCCATCACTAACCGACGCCCAGCGCTTCGTATCCTTCTAGAAGTACGTACTGGAGCGAGTCGCCTCTAATCTCCGACCCCGAAGACACCGATTCTTTCAAGTAGCCAGCCTACCCCCCCTACTTGCCACAAATAGTCCTTGACCTAACCTAATGGATCGCATTGGTCAATCAACCACCCTCTTAACCTAGGGCACGCAACACAAATATTCGAGACGGTTCAATTCGCTATTTTGGCACTTGAAGAACAAGCCGCTATACCCGACGTACGTACTAGACAAGGTTGATAACCACCGCGCTCCCGCCCCAGTCCATCCATCCGTATTGAGCAGCAAAATCAAACACAAAGAGACAGACAGGGAAGAAACCAAATCAAAAGGCCCTGGCACAAAAATTCAAAGAGCTATTCCATCACCAAGCATATCAGAGACCCTACATCTCCAATGCGCCAATGCCGTCGGCCTCCCCCAAGTCGAACCCCAGGAAACCCATGACTGCCAACACATTGCTTTTCTTTTCTCTTCTCACCATACACTCGCTCGGTCAATCGCTTGCTCTTCTATGATCCTGCACCCCGCCTACTCCGCACACGTATTTCCAACATTGAAACTTTTTGTACTGTGTTGTCGTTGGTAGATTGACAAGGTAGTGATAGTGCGTAGCGTGAAAATCAGAAGGGACGACACAAACGCCTGAACCGTGTCCACATGAGTGGTTTAAAAGGAGTGTAAGCAGCTTCATCACCGCGATATTAGATCCATCATATCCCCATGCATCTCCCCCGTCTATACCGACAGGCAGATGTGCCAACCCACAAGAATATATGATGTCCCCGTATAGCAAGATATTGGTCCCTGCTGAGTGCGTCGTCCTAAGAGAGGCAGACTATGGGCATGACGCGAGAAGGAGTTCCACGAGGGCGTAGGGAGAGTAGTGCCTTCTTATGACGTTTCCTTTCGGCCTATTGGGAATGCACCTCCGACTTGAATCCACCGAATTGGAACGAGGCCACCGATTCTACCGCTTGCGCTTCTTGTTTTTGTCAGCTTGCGATACAGGGGCGGGCATGCCGATCGGGGCAGCCGGCAGAAGAGGAGGCTGACCAGAAGCCTCGGTGTTTTTCAATGGTACACCCATGTGGCGACCATAACGGCCTTTGCGACCGTTGCCCTCGTCTTCGCTGACACACTGGTCGGCGCTGAGGCCAGCATCGCGGCAGCGACCGCAGGGCCGTTGGCGATCACAACCCTTCTTGCTCTTGCGGCATCTTTGACAGCGAGGCTTAGTTGACAGATCTGGCTGGTCGTCCTCGCCCGGCTGTCCGGGGACAAGGGGCGTCGTGATGGAGGGCTTGCGCGACTGCGCAGGTAACGAGGCAGGCGACATAGGACCGCTGGGCGGGAGAATAGTCGACTTCTTTACCTTGGTGCCATTCGAGGACTTGGACACCTTGTTCATCTTGGGCTTGTTTGCCTTCAGTGCAGGCAGGCGTGGCTTTCCGGCGTTTTGGGATTTCTTGTTGGGGCCCGACTTAATTGAAGCGCTACCTTCCTCAGCGCCATCCTCGTAATCGGCGTCGTCACCACTAGCGGCGGCACTGTCCCGATGCGGTATGAAGTGGCTCTCGGTGGTCTGATACATCTTGCGACTCGCGCCAGACAAGTCCAGCTTTTGACGACGAGCAGCATGTTGCTCACCGTCACTGCCGCTGTCGCTGTCGCTCGTTGCGCCAGTAGAGGAGGCAGCATCAGCTTTGCCGCTGAACGTATCATCCAACGTCGAGGCCGATGTCCGGCCATGCGAGATATTGGACATCTCGCCAAGCCGCATGAGCTGAATAGCGACGTCTTTGTCTTCCTCCGACATGCAACTACCGACAGTCGGGTCGGGAGTAGGCAGAATGCCCGGGACGGCAGGATAGCCGATGCTTCCACGGTGGCGCCTGGGTTCTGTGACCGGGGTCGCAAAGGTGCCAATGTGATTATATCCGGTATTGTAGCCTTGGGGTGACTGCAATGGCCGCGGGTTGGTGAAGGGATTCTGGCCCGGGTGGGCGAAAGGCAGCGCGGGCCGTTGGTGCTCAACTCGCCTGGCCGGCGAAACAGACGGATTTGAGGTAGCAGCGGGCATTTGAGGCGGCGCAAACAGGGGAAGCTCCTGTAGTGACGAGATCCATTAGACGACGTCCCGATTTGCGAAGGCCTGGGCTTGGTTGGCATGGGGTCATAACTTACAGAGCTCTCGAATTTGGCACGCTTGCGGCGGCCACCCTCGACTATGTTCTCGACGCTGATATCAGTATTTCCAATCTGCTCTTTGACTTTACTAGTGACGGAGCCGGCGCCATTGTCGCCACTGCTGTAGCCGTTCATACTATCGCTGTGGTTGTCGTAGTTGGGGCCGCGGTTCTTAGACGAGCGGGAGCGACCCTTCTTTCCCGCGGCGGGGTTAGTGCCAACAGAGGTGCTACGTCGCCCACGACCGCCATTAGGAGAGGGGCTGCGCATTCGTGATGTTCTTGAAGCGGGCCTGGAGATGTGCTGGCCAATTGCTTGCTGAGCAGACTGGGGCGCGTAATCACCTTGGCTATACGCTGGAGTTCCCATTGGTGCTGGCGGATAAGAACTGGCGGGATAAGGCCCTGAGGCTGGCGGGGAACCTTCTATGACTCTGACATAGACAACCATGTGGTTCCTGAAGTTCTCGTATCGAGCAATGAGCGTGTTGCCTCGATCATCTTCAAAACTGACGCCCTTGCTCCCATTCGGGCCAGAGTATAGGCCGTAGAAATTTTTGACAGTGGTCACAATGGACTCGGTGCTATCATGGGGGAAAATCTGAACTCGCAAAGGGAGGCGCGCTCGATATTGAGGGGACTCAGGAAAGAGTAGTTCGAATGCGACATGCTTGGGCTCGACTGGTCGCACTGGCGATTCACTGCCATTACTGAGTCTGGCCGCTGAGTAGCCCGAATAGCTCTCTACGGGCGAAGCAGAAGCCATTTTGTGATCCTTCGAGGAAGATAATGTGATAGAGGTGTTGCTTAGAATACAAGGGAAGGCTGATGGTCGAATTGATGGAGAGCGCCTGCGCGGGATGGCTGAGAGCGCCCGGCGGTTGTGTGGGAAGGGGGTCGTTCAGAGAAACCTGCAGGATTGACAACTTTTTCTCTCGACAAACAACTCGATTTTCAAATGTGTGGATGTATTCAAATGCCCAATCGAGGGTTTCGTTCTTGTTGGAAGTCCTGTCGTTCCGAAGGACGTACGTAGTATGGGGGAAATTGGGTCGAGCGGTCAGGGCCGGGGCACGAGGAGCGCACAACTGCGGCGACGATCTGGCAACCAACGATGTCTCTTCGAACCGTATAAACTGCATCGACGGTTAGTTTTTTTGGTTCATGGCCGAGTACAGATTAGAGAAGGACAGCGTGTGAAGGGAGAAGGGGGATGGATGTGCATCGCAAATCGGGGGCTTCGGAAGAGCGATATTTCTCGAAACGAGCAAATCGACCGCCCGAATTGGAAGAGCAATCCGGGAAAGGGGGGAGATGGCTATACGAAGAAACATGTTGTCGTCGATCGCATGGCGATTACTAGCAGATTCAACTTACCAGGAGACAGATCGACCGTTGGGAGGCTGCGTATTGATGCGTTGAATATTGTGCACTCGAATTTGAGCCAAGTTCACGGACGTGGGAAACAAGCAGCCGAGAGGCTTGCGCTTTGCGAGGAGACGGAGAGTCGTGGGAAGAGGAGGGAGAGTATCGAGAGGATCAATGGACTCGCAGACGAGGTAGGATGTTTTCCCAGAAGAAACGACAGCAGAATGGCCCTGTTTGGATGGGTTCTCCCGCAGATGGAAAGTGAGGAGTTAGAGGAGCGGGAGCGCAGGTCAGGTTTGAAGAGGTGAAATGCGTATCAATGGGTATGGGCCGGCCGCAGGACAGACTAGTGAGTGACACAGGTACCAATACCTGGCCTGCATACCATCATGGGCCCTTTTCCCTCTTGCCCTTTTTGCCGCCAGAAGCTCTTGCAGAAGACGACGGCCGTTTCGATACCCAATTCGTCTTTTGCTGGAATTACCGGAAACCGGCCGTGTTATTTTCATCTATCTTGACCACGTAGTTTTGCAGCTGCCCGGCGCCGAATTTGGCGCTGTTCTTCCTGGCCCTTCCATTCCGTACCTAGTGCACATTGCAACAAATTGAAGATTCCTTACCATCTCCGCTCTTACACACACACACATACACACACCCACCAACTCGGGGCGGTTAGGCAAAGTCTCAGCTTTTCTCGGCTCGATTGGGGGGCGACAGCCATCTCTCTTCACCGACCCGATGCGCTCATGAACAAGTCGATTATATCATTTGCAAGTGACTGGTATGGTTCTGTATAGGTAGAAAGAAAGCCCTTATTTGTTTGCCCTGTCCCCAATGGGCTGGCTACTGACTGCCCTGCTCGAGCTCGAGTACCAGTACCAGTACCGGTACCAGTACGGCGCAAAGTGTGCGCTCGCAACAATGCGCGGCGGCATCACCCGGAATCAACTTGCCGCTTCGGCTTTGCCAGCAGCAGTTCTGACAGGCACCCTTTCTGAATAACCCATGTATTTATCGAGATCGATTTCCTAAGTGACATATCCCGTGGGCGAAAGATTTGCGCTCCTCTCTCGTTCGTATGGACTCCATACCTAAATCGGATTTCGTTCGTATCATCAACGTAGTCTACTGCCTACTACTGCCTACCTACCTGACATGGCATGGGCCGCTGTCTGGCGCAAACGGCCACTAGACACTTAAACGCGGAGCGGCCAGCCTATGCGGATCGCTGCGATGATTGGCAACAGGGTCGTCGGCTTGCGAAAAAGAAAAAGGCACGACAACCCATCCTGTCGTGCCCAAGTCCCAAGTAGGTGCGCAGCCAGCAGCGAGCGCAGAGCGGCCATCTGGCTCTCGCACTACTTGCGCCCGCCCAGTATCTATCTCATGCGACAACATGGAAGGGGTGTGGGGACGGTTGCGCTTGTGCTCCACATTCTGCCATCATCTCTCTATCTATCCAGTCTGCCAGTCTGCCAGTCCAGGCCATGCTAAACCCAGCAAACTTCCCCCCAAAGGTTCGGACTGGAGCATCGCTAACAATAAGAAGGCGGATTGGCATCTGTGCAGGCTACCACCACTTCAAGCTTCGAGCTTTGTTTGCTTGGGCGCATCCCACCATCGCAGCTACTAGCCTGTACTACATGTCGTGTGGTTGTATGAGGAAGGGCAGCTGCCAGTAGAGATCTCACTCGCGCCGCCGGAGCTTTCAGCGCAAGCCGCCCGCCCACCCGCGACGCTGCTGTCGCCTGTCGGGGACTTCTGAGTAAGTAGGGTCGCAGTCGTCAGTTGTTATATGGGATGGCAGAGCCTGCCCTGGGCCAATTATGAGTCCATTCTGCATGCGCCAGCCAGAGACAGGGGGTTTCTTCCTCTCTCCCTCCCTCTCCCTCTCTCTCTCTCTCTCTCTCTGCTGTCCTGTCGCCTTGGAAAAGGTGGGTTAGATATCCCGCCGTCTGAGGAATCATCATTGGCAGTCGACACACGCTCTTCCATGTTTCGTGTTTCACCGTGCCGGACTAGAAAATCCTAAATAGAAATAGCAGCAAGCGGCAGACACACACGCGCCCACACAGGCCGCCCAAGTCTCCTCGCTTATTACCTGCCTACCTCTTGTACATGTATTTACCTACCTACTTACTCACTTATTCAGGCACCAAACCAAGCCAGCACGTACCTGAACCAAAATATGCCCTCTGGGATAACGATGCCGGGTCTCAGCAACAAAACTTTGCCTTGGTCCAATGGCTAGTGACAATTGGTTTGAATTGGGACCGACATGCGCTGGCGGCCCCATCTCAGGCCAAGCTCAATAACACCCCTCTATTGGCGATCGCACAATTGTGTCCCTCCAATGCGCCGCTAAAATCGCATTCAATCTGTCACTGACGTTGCGAGCCGTCGCTTGCGCCAATCCCCAATTCGCCCCCAGAAACCCGAGTGGTCGCCTGCTTGATAGCCTGTGTTCGCGAGCGCGCGATGGCTCATCTCTCCTTTGGAATATACAATTGTGCGAGCCCGTTACCGATGGGAGCGATAGGCGTACAGACGCAGGCTGGACGGGTTGGTAGACGGATGCGCCACGGTCGCTGTATACTTGCTTACTTTCCTTACCTAATAACGGTTGGTATGCGTGCGTGTATGTGCGTATGGAGCTTCCCAGTTCATAGTTTTTCCCTAACACACACAGTACGTGTGCTCGACATGCAAACTCGTCTGCAGGTGATCGCCAGGTCGTGCCTTTCTGGCCTTCTAGTCGACTAGTAGTATCTAGACCGCTTGCGATGGATCTCGGGGCCCAATAGGAAGCCTGCCGACTGCGGTGTTGTGTTTCCTAACCTCCCCATATTCATGAGCAACCAGGTATGTATATGATTCTACACCGCAATTGAGGGTCCATAATACCCTGGAATGACAGTTGTCAGTCGATGACCGTGTACACCTACTCGTCTTTTGGGCTCCTGTGCCCGCCAAAGCCAACACTCATTGTGTGCGCGACACATGAGTCCAGCAGCAAAGATGGGAAGAGGCGAGCGCTCCTCGGTGCTTCAATGCACGCATGCCTGGCTAGTGTCCGCAGCCGCCCATCCGTGAATCCCAACTTCCCACTCTCTAACCTATGAAATCGTGGGGGTGGCCCAACGAGAATAAGGTAAGGAGCCATGACCGTACCAGGTATGTAGGCAGACAATTGTCCGAGGCAGCGAACTCGCCTGTCTTTTAAGAAGGAGGCTGATCAATGGTGATTCCGCAGTTGCTGCGACTGGGATATCGGGATGTATGGCCTCTCATCAAGCCCACTAATCATGAGTGTCGATTGCGTAGAAAATGCAAGCATGCAACTAGTTTTGTTCTGAAACCTCCCCGCATAGCTTTTCGCTCCCCTTCCATGTTATTGAGTAACATGTGTGCCGGGTATATGGCGTTCTGGCCAATGGATATGCGCGATTACGACTGCTCTACGGCTGCCGAAATCTCCAGGGTACGGACGGAGGTTCGAACATTGTGCCTCCAAGGTCCCCATGTCTGCCTGGAGAATACCGGGAAGACGCAACGGTGTCATACGAGACATCTCGTGATCAATCCGCTTGACATCTACTGGACTGGCAGAATGAGCCCATGAATGGGCTTTCCCATAACCTCAGCTTCCAAGACTGCGGCTCCGTTTGGATTGCTTCAAGCAGGTAGCTCGGGAGCTTGGTGGCCAGTGTTGGGGACAGCCGGCTGTCAATACCTCAAGGTAGGAAATGGCACATGGACACATGTAGTGATGGTCACACATAATCATCTATATACCTAGTAGACAAACGGTCACGGGCTGCGTGATTCAAAAAGCCAAACCCGAAGGGATGGCCGGTAGACGGCCGATGTGTGCGAAAGGACAGCTGGCGGAGGGCACAGTCGCAAGTCGCATTGCGACCGAGAGATTGCCTTGGGCGCATCGCAAACTGAGGGGCACAACAACAACAACAATATCGACAACAGTAAGGCGGCCACTTCTTAAGGCCGACCAGCGGTCGCTCCGCAGCACGTGTCGTGTCCGAGGGCCGCGAACGGTGGTTGACAGGTAAACAACGTTCACGATTCAAATCGCATTACGCGCCCTTCATGGCAATGCTCCAAAACCATGGTTAATGCGACCTTTCCCTTACCCCCTCTCCTAAAGTGGTTCACGTGACCTCGCGTCTTGTTGGTCTGTTGACTTGCGACACAACGCGTATAGCGCCCGAAAGATAAACAAGGGCTGTTACGCAGACTTTATGCTGTCGCATATAGAAAAGGGGCTCATGGGCAAGTTCCAGGGCCTCTTGCGCCCAGTTTCATCGTCTCGCGAAGGCTTTACCGTCGTTGTGGTGCCTGTATCGTCTTGTCCTGATTGATCTGTTTTCCTGGGGAAGACGCGACGATGATGTCAGATATTTTGGCTCCCAACTTTGGACCCAAATCTGTGAAAACGGAAAAACGGTTTCCCCGCTCCATGATTTCTCCAGCTCGACTTTCTCTCCGGCCGCACCGATGGATGGAACCTCAGCCACGAGTGTCCACACCTTACATTTGCATGGCGTTTCTGACTTATGCCGCGATGCCGCCTACCTTAGGTAGTATCCCTGCTAAGGCCGGTCTTTTTTTTCTTCTCGAAGATTAAAGTGTCTTCCCCTTCATTACCGAAAAAGACGTTTTGTGTATGCGAACCGATCCCTATTACTTCGCACGTTGCAATGTCGCACAGCTTGCTTCTTTTCCTTGCCTGGGCAAGTAGGAATATAATTATTTGTAGGTATATCACATTACACCTAGATATGTATGCATGGGTTTTGCGCACAATGTATGTACGACATAGTAAGCCAAGTGTTTGACCTTGATGCCGAACCTGGCCCATTGCCCGGGGAACTTGTCTCAGAAGCAAATGGTGTTTTTGGTTGGTTGGCTGGTCGGCGGGCTCTGGGCCATCTTATCTTCGCTCGTTGCACGCACACAGCACTAGAATAGCACGAGTCCGGAGAGTCCCTGGCACGCCAAGAAGCAAAGCAAAGCACGCTTGGCTGAGAGTTCAGCTTGTCGCAAATGAACCATTTGAATCCATTGGCTGTCGATGGCTCAGTCAGGTCGGTGCCAACTCCCCCACCTTAGCTCAAGGAGCAACACCCACTGCGGCCCCCCCAGCTACTGCCCAGTTACCAGTGCGGTTCGTCTGAGTGGATGTAACCGGGTACCTCAATGCAGGCTTGGTCCAATGTTTATTCCATTCCAGGTTGTTTATTGACTGGTCCCGCGAGGTCATCACAACAGCCGTGGCCATTCCCGGGGTTCTTCTTGTGTTGTTCCCTCCATCGCAGTACTCCTCCGACGGGAAGTGAGCGGCCCTCCCAACCCTCATTATTCTCGCGATCAGATCCGATCCATTGCACATGCCTTAGCCCTCGATTCCTCTGCCCGGCGACCTTGCACAACTCACCCAGCATCCGGCATACAGGGGATAACGCGCAACCTTGGTATCCATAAACACGATCTAACTACAAGTTTGATTGCGCTTAACAACACGAGCCACCTTGCGATATTGGATGCATTGATGAGCCATTCTCCATCAATTTTGGTCGCGACCCTTTTCTACAGCTTGCACATCATTGCAGACCTCAGCAGTCGTCTACTTTTGACGGTACTGCTCGCCTGATCTGGCCCGCTGCTGAACAGGATAGCTCTTACACAAGAGTCAATAGCTTCATCCAGTAGAGCTATCCGTCATCCCATCACCCAACAACAAATCTCCCTCACCATGGATGCCAGAGTAAGTCAGCCAGTCCCCTCTCTTCACCTCCCACCACACCCGCAGGCCACCCGTACATCCATCCAACAGCCCACCCTGCTACGCATTCTTGCATTCCCGTTGTCCGACTTGCATGCACGCTTGCGATGGTTCGCTGGGGTGCCTCAGACCATCATCAGTATCGGCCCAAATCGCTTTGATCAGGAACTGCTTCACCGGAATAGTGGTGTTCCTTGACGCGCTCAAGTACGGCCTGGTGGTCCACCGTCAGGTTACTAGGAATGCAGCTTTATGGATCTGACGATTTGACGCGCTTCCATTTTCTACCAACCTGGTCTCGACCCAGCAAAGCCGTCTCCTACCTTTACCCACCCAAAACGTATCCATGTACAGAATCTATCGGCTGTTTGGTTTTGTATGGTAGAACTGACAAGATCTTGCTCGAGCAGCCCTTCCGACCTGCGCGAACCTTCGCGGTGGTAGGTAACGAAAACATGGACCCCAATCATGCCAAGCAGCAGCAACCGCAGCAATCGCTTCATCAGAGATATAAGTCGACCGGGAACCTACTCCAGCCCGTCACGGGGTCTCTCCAAACCGCGGCCAAGCGCACTGCTTTCGCAGACCGAAGCAACACAGTCAGGACCATTCTTCCCGATGAGCCCAAGCTCGCAGCCAAATCGCGAGCCGCCACTTTGAGTGTGCCTTCAGCCACATCGGTCGCGGCGGCCTCGGCTGCAGTTGCGGCATCCCAGGAAAACCAAGTTCGCGCTCGTGGACCCAAGAACAACGCCAAAGATGCTGCTTTTGCGCGCCCAGCGCAGCGACCATCCTCCAAGAGCGGCGTGTCGATCCTTCCTTCCACGGGTGGTGACCATTACACCACGTCCTCGAAACAGGCTACCTCGCAGCTTCCTGCTCAGGCTCCTGCCCGGGCTGCCGCATCGAAGCGAGCCACCACATCAGTCTACCACGACAGCTTCCCACGCCCGGCTACATCGGGTGGGGAGGTCAAGTCTTCCAACCTGCAGGCTTTGAAGGACCTCGTCATTCCTTCCCCGGAGCCCGACAACTCCTCTGCTCTCCATCTGGAGACTGTACCGCGCCAGCCCCGACACCATCAGAGTCAGCCGGCTCTGAAGACGGCCCAGCAGACCAGCAACCGTACATGGGTTTCCTATCCCGAAGAGGACAACGTCTCCGAAACGCCTTACTTGGACGCTGTCGGAGAGTTGCCCCAGGAGGATCATCGGTCCCACAAGTACCCGGACGAGGCGCCCAAAGAGGGTTCTCTGGTACCCGTCCCTTCTGCCCTTGAAGCGGCTGGATCAAGCAGGCCCGGCGTTGGAAGTGCCGAGGTTGATGCGAACTACCTTCCTGCCCCTGAGGTAATCGAGATCTCAGACGACGACGAGGAGGAGTTCTACGACGACCAGGGTTTCACCACAGCCCACTCGTTCCGCAACGACCCTACCCGTACCTCTACTGGGTTCGACATGACCGTCATGTTTCCCCCCAAGCTTGGTAAGAAGGGCCAAACCGAGCTGGAGCAGGCAAAGGAAGTAGTTGAGAGCAAGCGAACCATCGAGGAGATTGAAGAGGATCAATGGGACATCAGCATGGTAGCAGAGTACGGCGATGAAATTTTCGAGTACATGCGGGAAATGGAGGTAAGTTTAACTCTGGTATCCACATTGACAGCAAAGCGACTTGGCAGAAACTAATGCTCGAATTGCCGCGTAGATCAAGCTGCTGCCGAATCCTCACTACATGGATTCGCAAACCGAAATCCAATGGTCCATGCGTGGTGTCCTGATGGACTGGGTTGTCCAAGTCCATGGCCGCTTTGGTCTTCTCCCCGAGACTCTGTTCCTCACGGCAAACTACATCGACCGGTTCCTCTCGCTCAAAGTCGTATCTCTCGGAAAACTGCAACTCGTCGGCGCCACGGCCATTTTCATTGCCGCCAAGTATGAGGAAATTAACTGTCCCTCAGTCCAGGAAATCGTGTACATGGTAGATGGCGGTTACACAGTCGACGAGATCCTTAAGGCGGAGCGATTCATGCTTAGTATGCTACAATTCTGCCTAGGCTGGCCCGGTCCGATGAGCTTCCTTCGACGCATCAGCAAGGCCGACGATTACGACCTTGAGACACGAACCCTGTCCAAGTACTTCTTGGAGATCGCTCTGATGGATGAGCGTTTTGTGGCTACGCCTCCCAGCTATACCGCTGCTGGTGCTCACTGCCTCTCCCGCCTCATCCTGGAAAAGGGCGAATGGGTAAGCTCTCTTCGTGACGCGGATTTTCGGTGATAGAATGCTAATCTCTCGCTGACAGACACTCGATCACGTGTACTATTCCGGCTACACGTTCAATCAGTTGAAGCCCATTGTCGCAATGATGCTGGACTGCTGCCGCATTGCCACCCGCCATCACGCCGCTGTGTTCGAGAAGTACTCGGATAAACGTTACAAGCGCGCAGCAACGTATGTCCACAACGAAATCCGCAACGGCTTCGTCCTTCCTTACCTGGCAACAACCCCTCAGTCGTGGCCATCTCAAACCCCCGAGGATGAGACTACTAGCACCTCATATTTCCCTTCTGGAAACGACTACAATCCGTACAGGATGCCTATACCAACGCAATGCTGAGCCTGCCCCTCGGATACTTCTATCACCACAGGCACGAGAGCCGAATTTCTGTGCCAGCAACCCCCAGGTACATCCACCAACTACTAATTCTTGCTGCACATATGAATAAACACCGACCGCTTGCAACAAAGTGTGTCAAGTCCTACGAAAGCCTGCCGTCTCTAGAACACCCCATGACACAGGGCATGAGGGCGGTTTGATTTCATTTTCTTCGGGGGCTTAAGCAACGGACCGCTGTCCCTTTTGCACCGGACAACTGTGCAGGCACCAGCATCACGGCCATGGCCTTGAGCACATCAGCCCTCGGTGCAATATTCTCTTACATATAATAATGGGCCTTTCCGGCCCTCTTACGAAGCTTCATGACGGTTACGAGCCATACGAGATTCCCCATCGCACTGGATTTGGTTTGCAATGAGCGAAGGCATGGTATCTCTCGGCGTTCCTGGCAGGTCTTTTTCCCCGAGACCATAGACATCATCATGCACCCTTTGTGCATCGGCAGACACGGGCTTCAGGCGTAGGAACCTCCGGAAAACAAACAGACGAGCAATGGCTTGTTTAAATTTTTTTTTTTTTGGCAGCCTGTATTCGCCCAGTGGACTGCTCCACTGGATTTGACTTGCATCCCCCGCGCATACACCCCTGGATGAACCATCTAGCTTGCTTGTCACTTCGTCAGGAGTTGACAGCTTTGCCAGGGCCTTTTGTACAGCCCTCTGTTAGAGTATAATATTTGCCTTTTTTGCCTCGAGCAAGGGGCTGCATATAGTTTTCTATTCCTTCTTCATATCACACACGGACTTGTTGTCCCTGTGCCTAGAACATAGGATGGAAGCATTTCATTGACAGCCCCGTCTTCTCTCTCTCTCTCTCTCTCTACATTATGTGTGCGTAGCTTGATGTATCTTGAAAAGTAAACCATCGCTTCTTGCAGCTCCTCCATTCCAGGCTTAATCATCAATGAAGACTCCAGCGGGGACCGCTATTTAGTATTCGTGGGCAAGACTCCTTGTATGGCTTAAGACTTGCCACATCAACTTTGGCATGTCTCCTTCGACTTGGGCAATGAACAGAACACATGTGTAGTTGTGGTTAAGCAGCTGTGGTGGACACATGTTACCTCAATCAATGCCTCGGGGTGACACAACAACATTGCAGTGTTGAAACCTCGGGTTGAGCATCTCTCTGTGCTTACAGTATATAGAAGGAGAGAGCCATCGCAACACTGACATTGAATACTTGTACTTGGTGCTCTAATTCACAGTCACCGAAGCTACAATACCACCTGTGTTTTCGATAGCTATTGGTATGGCCGCCATGAGCCAAAGGTAGCTAGGTCTCTTTATATATATATAGGCTCAACGGTTCCCTGGCCTGTCAAATTTCTTGCACCATTTTTTATTAGCAAGCCCTGTGCCAAGAAGGGGGCTAGGTTTCTTAAGTGAGTCGCTTATACCTCCTATTATTTTCCAACCTTGACTCAATACCAAGCCGACCCGGCAGACACGAAAGACTTACAGCAGGCGTATAGATTGCCCCTTTTCTCGGAACCCCAGGAGACATCATCCCCCCCTCTTTGATGCTGCGAAACTTGTCGAACTTGTCGACGCCTTTGGACCGACAAAAGCTTGATGGCAGCCAATGTGCAGTGCAATCTTAGGTCTCACTGGCTTTGCGGTCACACGCACGCAGTCTGTCCTATCACCGATCCTTGTTTCTTATTAGTTCACGAGGCTAGACCGGACTAGACTAGTAGTGACTATAACATCCATCAGCACTTTCTTTGCACACTACAACCCTCCCAAGACGAGGCCTGCAGGCCAGGCAGGCCAGGCCAGACTGCTGTCGCATACATGGAATCAAGCTCCTGCCAAACACCATCACGCCCAGATGAATCGCGGGCCGAAGGACGCTAGTCCGTATTTGGCTTATCGCGTTATCGGCTAATCGGCTAGCGCAGCTAGCGTACCCCCATCCTGGCCCATGTCGCCATCGTCCAAGCCCGCCAAGCCGCCCAAGCCCAAGCCTTACCGCTCCAGTAAGCTGGAGCGAAGGATAACAAAACCCAGGTCTTTGGGGTCTTTGGGGTCTTTTGGGGTCAGGTACTCGCTCGCTAAAATCTTTTGCATGCCAGACCTGCATCTCGTCATCAAGGAAAACCGTCGGTGGAGCTTCTCAATTTTTCTTCCCGCCTCTGACTCTCTGCCACCGATTTGCGGTGATCAGGACCAGCATCCTTGTTTTTTTTCCTCCCTCTAGTCCCTCACTCCATCGCACACTGTCCCTACTTTTTCTATGGCCAATCCCTGCCCAGCACTGTTTCCCTGAGATTGAGAGTTTGTTCAGAGAGCGGCCGCAGCTTTCCCTGTTCCGGTCATTCCCGTTACCTAGTTCCGTTCCTCCTATTCCCGCATCTGCTAGTTTGAACCGGGGTAACCAATAATCGATATACCTGGCTCGTGCCCAGTCGCTCGCTCTCTGGAGGAAGGGAAGACAGCGACAACAAGAACACGGTCGCAACCATTCACTAATCGATAAGCCACCTGAGTCCCCGACCATTTGGCCTGATTCATGGTCCTTTTCGGTCTCTACAGACCCAACAAGCACTGAACGAACGTGTGTCTCCCTGATTCCCTTGCGACTTCCCGCTCGTTGTCAACTCTCCATCGACAACCATGTCTGCTCCTACTACGGTGAAGGAGGCTGTCAAAGAGTCCCTGCTGGGCACTGAGGAGCCCGTAGAGCTCTCGGCCAAGACTCGTGCCTACTTCGTTGATCACGCAGTCAAGGACCCTGAGTCTGGTGAGCTTTACATGGGCGAGGACGAGTTCATCAATGCTATCGCACCGCAGGATGAAGACTATGTAAGTATCCCCGAAAGCAATTCCTTTGTCAGCCAGCCCAGATCGACGGCTAACACTCTGGATCCACTAGGGCAAGATCAAGCGCGAGCAGTACGGCCTCCTTTTCCGCGTCGCCGACCGCAAGAGCACTGGCAAGCTCACCATCGCCGATTGGGCGGCCTACAATAACCTCCTGGGAAAGGCCGATGCCGAGTACGAGATCGCCTTCCGCCTCTTCGACGTTGGCCGTACAGGCAACGTCATGTACGATGACTTCCGACGGCTGTGTGAGCTGAACAAGGGTCCAGACAGCATCCCCTTCGATTGGGAGTGCCAATGGGCTAAGCTGTACATCGGCGACAAGACGCGACGCCATACCCTCACCTACCACGAGTTTTCTCAGATGCTGCGTGGTCTACAGGGCGAGCGGATCAGACAAGCATTCCTTCTCTTCGATAAGGACGGCGACGGCTACATCGAGCCCGAGGATTTCGAGCGTATCATTCGTGAGACCTCCAAGCACAAGCTCTCCGACCATCTCTTGGAGAACCTGTCCACCCTTTGCAACATCTCTCTTGGCAGCAAGATCTCGTATGCCAATGTACGGGCGTTCCAGAACATGATCAAGGAGATGGATCTGGTAGAGCTCATCATCCGGAAAGCATGCGGCAAAAGCTCGGACGGCAAGATCACCAAGACGGAGTTCTTGAACGAGGCAGCAAAAATAACACGTTTCTCCCTCTTCACCCCCATGGAGGCCGACATTCTTTTCCACTTCGCCAGTCTCGACGAACCTTCTGGTAGACTCGGTCTGCTCGATTTCGCCAAGGTCCTTGACCCATCTTGGAGACATCGCGGCTCCTCGGAGCCGCACGGCGAAGCACTCGCCAAGACCAAGTCAGCAACACAGAATGCTGTTCACAACGTACTCGCCTCGGCCTATAACTTCATGCTCGGCAGCGCTGCTGGTGCCTTTGGAGCCTTCATGGTATATCCCATTGACCTGGTCAAGACACGGATGCAGAACCAGCGGGGTGCCGACCCGGGCCAACGCCTGTACAAGAACTCAATCGATTGTTTTAGGAAAGTCATCACGAACGAGGGATTCCGGGGCTTGTACTCTGGTGTGCTTCCGCAGCTGGTTGGTGTTGCTCCCGAGAAGGCCATCAAGCTTACCGTCAACGACCTGGTTCGCGGCTACTTCTCGGACAAGAAGACCGGAAACATCAACGTTTGGGCTGAGATCTTGGCCGGTGGTAGCGCAGGAGCCTGTCAAGTTGTAAGTATTTTCGACTTTTTCTTCCGTGTTCACACAGCTAACCTTTGCATTGCTTAGGTGTTCACCAATCCTCTCGAGATCGTCAAGATCCGCCTGCAAGTTCAGGGAGAGGTTGTAAAGGGAAGCCAATGGAGCTGGCAAGCGCTCCGCCATGTGGATTGTCAAGAACCTCGGCCTGGCAGGCCTCTATAAAGGCGCCAGTGCATGTTTGCTTCGAGACGTCCCCTTTTCGGCTATTTACTTCCCCACCTACAGTCATCTGAAGCGGGACTTCTTCGGCGAATCTCCAACTAAGAAACTGGGTGTTCTCCAACTGTTGACTGCCGGTGCCATTGCTGGCATGCCTGCTGCATACCTGACGACCCCCTGCGACGTGATCAAGACCCGACTGCAAGTCGAGGCGCGCAAGGGTGACACAAGCTACACAGGTCTTCGCCACGCAGCGACGACCATCATGAAAGAGGAAGGCTTCCAGGCCTTCTTCAAGGGTGGCCCTGCCCGGATTCTTCGATCATCGCCTCAGTTTGGCTTCACCCTTGCCGCCTACGAAGTCCTTCAGAGCGTCCTGCCCTTCCCTGGCAGTGCTAAACCTGAGCAGGCCCATACTGGTGTCGCCGACGTTGTCTCGTCCATCAAGGAAAGGGACATTGCATCCCCTCATGCTCGCAGTCGCAACGCGCTCAAGATCATTCTGGACCTTGATGAAGACTTTGGACGATTCAGACTGCCCGACGCCAAGGCTTGGAAGTCTATGCCATCCATGTTTGGTGGAAATGCCAAGGCATAAGCCGTCCAACATCAAGTCATCGGCGTCACGTCCACCACGTACGCCCCGGGTGGAATATTCCACCATACTTGCACCGGCCGTGTTCCAATGGCCTTTGGATCCATCAGTGCTGGGATGGGATCTGCCACCATCTTTCAAGACCGCAAAACATATGGCTTATGATGCAACAACGAACCCATTCCCGTGATTTTTAAAGAGGCACCGCGTATCGTATAGGCTCCGACATAGACCGAGCACAGACGTCATTTGCATGAAAACACCGGCGTTGAGGAAGGAAAGGAGGCCATTTTGCTTTTTGTTGCTTTGGTTACTAGGCTGCGTTGTTGAGCTGCCTTCATTGCAAATCTTGTTGACGTTGAAATGGTTGTTTGAGTAGATATTGCCGAGTTCATTTGCAGACATCTGGAAGCAGACGCGCAGAAATGGGAAGAACGGTCCATCATAGAGTGGTCATTTGCTTGGTTCTGGAGAATGGTCTGTGTTCAGGGGAGGATGATATGAATGACTGAGAGTTCTGAATGATAGACAGTTTTGGGGGGGTCGTTAGGGATTGGTTGTCTGCCGCCCCCGATCTGGAGGGGGGCTGGCTCGACGTTAAATACCCCCATAGACCGAAATGAAAATCTCGATATTTGCTTAGAAAACATGCTCGTTTTGTTGGAAGTTTCATTGAATTGGCAATCATATTATGATTAGTCTTTGCGTCTATCTCTTGTATGTATGTGTATATGCGCAAGTTAGAGCAGACACTTGTGAATGCCGGCTCTTTTGTTTCCAAGTTTTATGTTCCCCAACTCCAGATGATGCAACGCTCCCCAAAATGCTTTTTTTTGTGCAACAGAACTGCAAAACAGAGAAATCGAAGGGTATCCCATGCGCTGTTTGCGGCAGAAAGATGAAATAGGCAAGAAGAACAGGAGCGAAATCGCAGACGTAGAGCTGACCTGCTAATTTCACATGTCCTCGCTTGCACTCGAGTCGGAATCCGAGTCTTCTTGGAACTCGTCCATAGGCTCGCCGATACCTTTCATCACTGTAGTAGAAGATGGTCAGTGTCTCGTTCATCTGGGTGAAAGGGGGGAGGGAAAAGGTGTGAACGTACTTTGGTTCTGGAGCCAGTGGGCGTAGGCCTCGTAGCCGCCGGCCCAGACGCGGGCGCGCTTGACGCCGCGGACGCCCTCGAGCATGCGCAGGGCGCCAATGTCGGCGCCGAGGTACTGGGCCTGCCAGCCGTCGACGTCGAGCTCGTCGAGGCCGCTGAGGAGGGCGGTGGCCTGGTCGGCGTCAAAGGTGGGGGGCGACGTCGAGGCGCAGGCGCAGGGTGAAGCGGCGGATGAGCTGGCTGAGGTGGGCGGCGGCGACGGGGGCGCTGCCCTTGTGCAGGCGCGGGAAGGTGGTCAGCATGCTGCTGTGGGCGGCGAACTTGTTGGAGGCGTAGAGCATCTCGACGGCCTCGTCGTAGGTCTGGTGGCAGGCCCGGAGGATTTGTGGGTACAGCTCCACGGGCTTCGGGGTGGAGCAGCACGAGGACGAGGACGAGGTGCTGCGCTTCATCGGCGGCCTTGACGACGACGACGACGATGATGCTGATGAAGCGTCGGAGGGGGATCTGTGGTCGTCCTCTTCGGGCACGGTCAGGAGGTACGAGTAGATTTCTAACCGCAGCTCTACCGGCAGGCCCATGAGGGTCGGGGAGTTTGCTGAATGAGATGTTGACATGTTTGTTGTTGCGACGCCCATCTTCTTTCTTGTATCTTTCTCTGTTGGATCGATGTGTGAATGTGCGATTTGTATGTCGAGTAGACAAGTAGGTATGTGGTGTCGAGAGTATAAGGTCGAATATGAATGTGAATTGTTTGTATTGTTCCAATGGTCTGATTACTAGATGGCCTCTACAATAAGTCTGACTGAGACGGGAACTACGAGGTTGTATATATATCTCTAGATAAAAGACCCGCAGTCGCTGTGTTGAGGGTCAGGCGATTCTTCCCGTAGCGTGAGACCACGATCACCAGATGGCCCGAATATCGAATACGTCTGTTTTGCAAATTGCAGATATCTTCGTACGATGGGTTGCATGCGGCTCAGGGGTCTGGCTCCGAAGCGCGAGGCGCTGGCTGTGTTGCTGCATGCGACGCAACGTAACTCGATGAACTGTTGTCGGTTCGCCCGCCGGGTGCCGGGGCAGGGGGCCAGGAAGGGCCAGGAAAGGACAGGGATCCTAACTGGGACAGTCGCACTGGCATTCGAGGCAAGTGCGTGGAGTCCCTAGATTTCCCGATGCGCGTATAGTGCTCCGCAGTAGTAGTAGTAGTAGTAGTAGTAGTAATGGTTACGGACAGTCTACAGTAACGTACGACGATTTCTCTGCTTCCTGATTCGAGCTGGCCCGGCTCGTCTTGGCTTATCTTTGCAGATGCTGCTGCTGCGTGCTGTTTGCATTGTTTGGGGAGTAATCTATTGACATGGAGGGAGCCTCCCAAACGGGGATGGCTCGGCATCGCATGGCGGACTCTTGTCGGAAAGGCGCGAGGGCATCTGCCAAACAAAGCTGCAGCGGTCTAGAGATTTCTAGACATTGGGAGATGCGGTGGTCAATCTATCTCAATGAAACCCAACATTACCAACCCTGCATGCGCCTAAGACTCCCGAAGCACCCCCACTGTAAATGCTTGCTGTAAGGCTGGGCCATGACTGGGCCATGGCTTGATGAATTGAAATGGGGTGATTTGGCTATCTTATCGCGCCCGCCAGCGCTGGGCTTCAGTGAGTTTTGCTCAAGTAGCCTCCTCCCACTCCGGGTCCGCCCGCATACAGTGCCTAAACTGGGACAAGCACCATCCCGTCGCTTCGCTTGTCGCCTGTTTTCGCTCCTCTCGCCTGTTCGCGCTTTCAGCTCAGCCCAAAGCCTAGACCAAGGATCATCCAGCCGTCGTCCAGCTCTGGTACGTATCCGAGTACCACCCCAAAATTACCAAAGGCAGAGATCTAGAAGGAAAACTTGGCTTTTTTTTCTTCTGGAGTCTGGCTTGCTGCCGGCGTCGTCCGCTTCCGACCTGCGCTAGCGTTATCAGGGTTCACTTCGTCTTACTCATCAAACTGCACGCGCGATGTCGTGATTGACGGGTTGAGGGAGCCATTGCATCACACTGCGCCGATAAGAACATCCTGGCCAAGGAACAAGAAGGAGAAGGAGAACCTCACTATCCATTCGACACCGTTGGAGAAGACCAACGCCCGAAAGCACCGAAAGCATGTCGTTCCTCGAGTTCGTCTCCGCCACCTTTGGCTGGGTATACACCCTTTGCTGGTCGGCCTCCTTCTACAGCCAGCCCCTGCTCAATTGGAGGCGCCGGTCGACCTCGGGCACCACCGTCGACTTCCCCATGATTAATGTCTTTGGTATGGAATGCCTCCCCCCTTTTATCTCCCTCCGCCTTGAATCGGTAGGGGGAGAGGGCGAGGGGACTCCGCCCAGCCGCGCCTGTCGCATGGGAAATTTCACTAACCGGACAAATAAATGGGTAGGATTCATTGCGTATCTGACGTCAAACATGGCTTTCTACTACTCCCCCGTGATCCGAGCGCAGTATGCGGCCCGGAACCACGGCCTGACACCCACCGTCGCGTTTAACGACATCGTCTTCGCGGCGCATGCCGTGGTCCTCTGCACCGTCACCACGTCGCAGTACTTCCTGCCTTCGCTCTGGGGCTTCGAGCGCGCGCCGGGCACCCGGCCCTCGCGGGGCATTGTCGCCGTGGCCGCGGGCTCGGTCCTCGCCGTGTGCGTCATCGTGTTCGTCGTGGTCGGCTCCGATCCTGGCGCGGACGCGCGCACCTCGTGGGCCTGGCTGGACGCCGTCTACACCATCTCCTACGTGAAGCTGCTCGTCACGCTGATCAAGTACGCGCCGCAGCTGCTGACCAACTACCGCAACCGCAGCACCAAGGGCTGGAGCATCTGGCAGATCCTGCTCGACTTCAGCGGCGGCAGCCTCAGCATCGCGCAGCAGGGGATCGACTCGTACCTGCAGCGCGACTGGAGCGGCATCACGGGCAATCCCGTCAAGTTCGCCCTCGGCAACGTCAGCATGCTGTACGACGTCTTCTTCATGACGCAGCACTACGTCCTGTACCGGGACGACAACGGGAGCGGCAACGGCGACGATAAGCGTGATGACGATAACCGCGGCGAGCGGGACTCGCTGCTGGAGAGAGGCGATGCGCCGCGCAACAGAAGGTTAGACTAAACTACTTGTTAAAGATTTTAGATGCCTTAAGGGATGAAAGCTTTAGCTTTCCATTATATTATTAGATATACGTGTTGTATATATGGTTGTTTAACCATCAGTTTGACTTCCGAGATGCTGCAAGTTGGGCATTTTCTTTGCTTATGGGTCCGGACGCCTGCGTAGCACTCATATTTGGTCGATTCGTACGCACGCCTTTTGTCCCAGCCGAACGTGGGGAGCGCTTCCAGTCTAGTTCTACCATTTGACACCGTCATTATCGCCCGAGATCAAGTGGTTTTACAGTGTTTCACTGGTGTTTTGTCATAACAGATATGTGCAAACAATTGGGTATATATAGTAACATGGCAAGTGACGTGACATACTTGGGCATGCGTCTTGTGGTATCTTGATGTCGTCCATTCCTTGCGTCACCATTTCCTGGCATCACCGACTGACTCTCGCCGTCACCGCCGTAGCTCCAAAGTCGCTTCTGGCTCCCGTCCTGCCGCTTTTCCCAAGGGTCTCTGCCTCTGTGGCCTCTTCGCCGGCTGAGCATAGCACTTACCGACCGTTCGACCTCGGTACGGAACCCATTTCTTCATCACCACATGCCGACACGTCCGGCAGGCCCCCGGAGTCTCGTTATATGTTCTATGTGATAGCTGTAGTGATGAGGAAGTGTTAGTCCAACCAGTGCTCCTTCGTATTCTCCTTTCTCTTCACGCCGAGGAAAGTACAGCAGGGAGGAAGAAGAGAAAGAGACAGAAAGACATACCGAAGCAAGACACCTCAAGTGGCCCATGAGGCTAGTGACGGGGTCGGCGGGCCGGATTGCGGACCTGCTGGTACACCACTTTGACGACGACGACGCCATCCTCCTCGTCCTTCCCCACATGCGATCGGACTCGCCGTCCCGCAGCTCCTCGGCGCACCGCGTCACGTCGCAGCCGCCCAGCTTCACGTGCCGCGGCTCGTGGTACTCGGTGATGACGTCGCCGCACGCGTCGGCCAGGACGTGGTAGCCGCTCGCCCGCCGGTGCTGCCAGCCCTCGACGAGCGCGAGGAAGTCGTTCGCGACGGCGGCGGCGGCGGAGGCGCCATTCTCTTCGCGAGTGGCCCTACTCCCCGTGGCTGCCTGGGCGGCGGGGCGTCCCGGGGCCAGAGGGGCGGTTGGGGAGGCGAGCCCCAGGGCGGCGTGGAGGGCCAAGACGATTGTTAGAAACGTCCTCATCGTGGCGACCTCTCTCAAGGTATAAGTCGATAGCCTCGGACTTTAGCTGTTTCTTCCGTATATGACTCTTGCGCCGAGAGGACGGAGGGGAGCACAATCTTTATGAGAATGAGAGTTCCTTGGACTAGCCACGTCGGTTGACTAAGAGAAGCCAGTTTGGCTTTCGCTCGGGTTTCTTCTGCATCGTAGTCTGCGGCACAGCACGCCTGCTTTGGTGTCCTCTAGCGGCGGAGAGAGCTTCCTACTCCCTATACGCTGCATCCTCCGCCCAAAGGAGGAAGCAGGGCACCGACACGTCCTGCAAGTACAGCGAGGAGGATGGATGCAGTATGTGATAAACTACACGCCGCTGGAAATCGCCGCGTCCTGGCGCGTCGGTGCCGACCGCACACATCAGCGAAATCGTGTATATGGACAGAGGGTTTACGTAGCTTTCTATTCATTCTTTCAACATCGCGAACCCACACCCTCTGGGAGGAGCTCCACCATTCATTGCCATCCCCGTGCCATCCACTCCCCCATCATCGCCCTCTCATCGTTGCATTGCAACACCACCCACCTGCCTGCCAGGCTGCCATTTTCCGATCCAGGAAAGCCGCTCTGGGCGTCTGATCCATGTCAGCATGATCCTTCGGGCGGCCACGTTCACCAGTAGCGAAACAAGGCTTGATCCTGCGGCAAACTATCATGATCCTTCAGAGGACTGTCTGTCGAAAAGGCGACAGTTGACATGTGATAGTCGCTCCAACAAATCCATGTGCTTTTCGTCTTTCCGGCCCTTGCGTCAATGAACGAGCATACTTTACTTTTGGCCTAGCTAAAGTCACCTTCCATAAGTCTGCGCAATAACCACCAACAGCCGATTTCTACCACTTACACTAGCAACCTTTATATAGTAATAACTATATTAAATTAACAGTATATTAACCGAAAATAGGCTTATTTTACTCGTAATTACGAACTCTTTAATAGTAATTATACTAGCTTTTCACGCGGCGTATTATTTTTATATAACGAGGAATAAATCGTAAAAATTAAGAATAAAGCTTTAATTTAATATAGCTCACGCCGCCTTTATTACTTTCTTCGTATAAGCTTCGTATAAAATATTATCTTTTAAAAATTAAAAATTAAGCTCGATTTTATAAATTATCGATTTTAAAACCTTTTATATTTACTTAATAAAATAAAAATTTGGTAAATAAATAAATTAATTAATCGTTTAAATTCTTTTTAATTTTAAATTCTTTTAACGGCGTTAACGCGGTAAATACGAACGTTATCTTATATAAAAAAATTATTAAGCTTATAAAAAACGCTTTTTTAAAAAAACTTAAATATACTAGGTAAAAACAAAACGTTTATAAATAAAATTAAAATCCCCTCAGTAATAAATAAAAAAGGATAACCCGGCTTTTTTATCCCTTTATTATTTTATAATTTAAACTATAAAGTTAATTTAAAAGTAATTATAATTTAAAAAGCTAATAAAATCCTTTTTATAACGCTTTAAATTATATTAAAAATGTCACGGGCGGTAATTAAATATTAAAATAAACAGGGCGATATTAGTTTTATTACTATAGTTTTTTAAGTAACGGTAATTATATAATAAAAACATAGTTTAAAAAGCTATAAAAATAAGGGATTAAAAATAAAGGTTTTTAAAAAAAGACGTTTTCTAAGCGTTTATACGTAGCGTTAAGTTAATCGGTTCGTTAAAGGCCGAAGGTTTATTTTAATATTTAAAGCTATAATAATACCCTTTTTTTTAAAGCGGAACACTATTAACGTAAAATAACGGGGTAAGGTTTAAACGGTATAATACTTAATTAATTTAAATAGCTAGTTTCCGGTGTAATTTTTAATTAAGCGGTAAACTTCTTAAGTTTAAGTTTAAATAGGTTTAAGTTTATTCGGGTAATAATAATAATAATTTATTATAATTTCGGCGTAGTTTTTTAAATACACGGTAAATTCTTTAATTAGTTTATTATATCTCGTTTACTTAACGGTATACTTTAAACGAAAGCGGCCGTCGCGGCCTCAGCGGTCTTAACAGGAATCTAGGAATTTTTCGATATTTTATTCCTCGATATCTTTTATTTTTATAAATAAGGGAAGGTTTTATTATTATTTAAATAAAAAGTTTTCGGTAATAAATTTTAATAAATTTACGTAAAATACGGGGTAAATCTTTATCGAAATAAGAAATTTTAAGTAATAAACGTACGGGTTAACGATTTTTTCGATCGTAAAAAATCCTAGGTTTTTTTAGTTTAATTTTTTTATAGGCGGAGTATTCGTATATTACGGGTATTTAATTATACTTTTTAATTAATTAAAAATTAGCGGACGGGTTCACGTTTTCGGCTCGCGTATTTTTTTATCGGCTTTAAACTAAATAAATCTCGGCTTAAAAATATTTATATATTTCTTTTATTTAACGAATAAAATCTTTAATATTTTTAATAATAATTTCATTATTTTATATAATAAATTTAAAGTTAAAGCGTAAATAAAATTCGTAATTCGCGAAGAAAAGCGTCGTGCTTATATTTTTATTAATTATATTATTAATCGCGAATTCGGTTAACGGTAATTATTTTATTTAATTATCTTATAAATATAATATTTAGCCTCGTAAATATTATTTTAAAAATACGTTAATAATTTCCGTTTATTTTTAAGCGGCGGATTAAGTATTTTTAAAAATCGGAAACGAATTAAGGTTCTCGGTTTAATATAATCGTTTTTAAGAATCTATAGAGTTTTTATACGTATTTCGTATATAAACGGGCAATTTTTTAAAATTATAAATATTTTTATAATATATAAAGTATTGTATTTTAATTAAGCGGTTAATTACGATTAAAATAACGTTATAAGTTTCGTTTTTTAGTAAATAAGTAATAAAGTTTATTAATAAGTTTTATTAAGTTTTTTAAGGAACGGGAAAAGGTTTTAATATTTTTTAGCGGGGTTTATAAAAATTAGTAATTTTTTATAAGTATAATAACTTTTAATTTAAGTTTCGATATAACGTGGTTTACCACTACGCGACGTATATTACTTGGCGACGCACCTTAATTTAATTCTAATACAATTAAACTTTAACGCGTAATACCTTTATAACTATAATGCCTAATTAATCCTAAAAAGATCGGATAGTTTTACTTATTTATTAAAAAGCGAAGGTTACGACGCTATTTTAATTATAATCGATCGTTTAATTAAAATAAAATATTTTATATATTATAAAAATATTTATAATTTTAAAAAAATCGCCCGTTTATATATAAAATACGTATAAAAGTTTTACGGACTTTTAAAAACGATTATATCGAGTTAAAAACTTTAATTCGTTTCCGATTTTTAAAAATATTTAATTCGTCGTTTAGGGATAAAGTTCCGTTTATTTACTACGTATTACTTTAAAATTAATAGGTAAACGGAAATTATTAACGTATTTTTAAAATAATATTTACGAGGTTAAGTATTATATTTATAAAACGATTAAGTAAAATAATTACCGCTAACCGAGTTCGCGATTAATAATACGATTAACGAAAATATAAGCACGACAATTTTTTTTATGAATTATAAATTTTATTTACGCTTCGGTTTTAAGTTTATTATATTAAATAATAAGGTTACTATTAAAAACACTAAAAACTTTACCCATCGAATAAAAAAATATATAAATATTTTTAAGCCGAAATTCGTTTAATTTAAAGCCGATAAAAAAACACACGAACCGAAAACGTAAATCCGCTCGTTAATTTTAACCGGTTAAAAAATATAATTGAATACTCGTAATATATAAATATTTCGCCTATAAAAAAATAAATTGAAAGAACCTAGGATTTTTTACGATTAAGAAAGTTATTAACTTATACGTTTATCGTTTAAAACTACTTGTTTTAATAAAAATTTATTCTATGTTTTATATAAATTTATTAAGATTTATTACTAAAAACCTTTTATTTAAATAACGATAAGATTTTTATTTATTTATAAAAAATAAAGGGTATCGAGAAATAAAATATCGAAATTTTTTAAACTTTCGTTAAAACCGTCGAGGTTATAACGGCTATTCCCGCTTAAAGTATATTATTAAATAAATGGGATACGATAAACTAATTAAAAAATTTACCGCGTATTTAAAAAATTAAGTCGAAATTATAACGAATTATTACCGCCGTTACTCGAATAAATTTAAACTTGTTTAAATTTAAACTTAAAAAGTTTACCGTTTAATTAAAAACTACGCCGAAAACTAATTATTTAAACTAATTAAATATTATACCGCTTAAACTGTTTAAACTATTTAAACCGTTTAAACTTTACCTCGTTATTTCGCGTCGACGGTACTTTATTTTAAAAAAAGGGGTATTATTACGGCTTTAAATATGAAAATAAACTTTCGGCCTTTAACGGGCCGATTAATTAAACGTTATATACGAACGTTTAAAAAGCGTTTTTTTTTAAAAACCTTTATTTTTAATCCCTTATTTTTATAGTTTTTCGAGCTACGTTTTCGTTATATAGTTACCGTTACTTAAAAAATTATAATAATAAAACCGATATCGCCTTATTTATTTTAATACTTAATTATCGCCCGTGACACGTTTTTTTTATTAAGTTATTATCGGTGCGATAATTTTAAAAAAATCGCGTATAAATTTTTAATAGAAATTTTTAAACTTAATAAAAGCTTAACGTGGTTTACCACTACGCGACGCATATCACTTAGCGACGCACCTTAATTTAATTCCAATACAATTAAACTTTAACGCGTAATACTTTTATAACTATAATGCCTAATTAATCCTAAAAAGATCGGATAGTTTTAGTAATTTAAGCGATACGAAACGGACCGAATTAAATAAGCTAAAGAGTAGCAGTAAAAGCTTATAATATACCCGAATTAACTTTACGCCATCGAATTTACGGCCGAACTTTAAAACGCGAAATCCGACCGAAACGACGTAAAATAAATTTAATTAAAAAAGAGGTACTTCGTAAATATATAATTAATTTAAATATTCGAGGGATGCCTCCCGATTTCGTTAGTGTAAAAAATATGACTAATTTCTTTACCGCGTTGCGCGGCGGTGACCGCGTTAATAAGCACTAAGTTAAACGCTTTATCGACCGTAACCCGGATTTAAAAACTAAAATAAATCGTCGGTATAATTATTAAAGGGCTTTTTACGAAGATTTCAAAATTATTTCTACCTAGTTTACATTAATCGTGAATATAAAGGCGAAATACGGGATTATTAACGAAAACATTTAGAATTTCGACGAAACCGGCTTTATAATAGGCATAATCGGGTTAATACTCGTCGTAATACGCGCCGAGCGGCGTAAAAAAAGCGAAATTAGTTTAGCTTAGTAATTAAAAATAGGTAACGGCGATTAAATATATTAATTTATAGGGTTAATACATTCCGCCGTTTTTAATCGTTTAAAGTTAATATTACCTCGCAAACTAGTCCCGCGAAACCGATTTACCGGGCGATTAAATAATTAAGCCGATTTCTAATAGCTGGACTAATAACGAGATAAGCCTAAATTAAATTAAATACTTCGATAAATATACTAAATCGTAAACGAAAAGTCGCTACCGCCTCCTAATTCTTAACGGCTACGAGAGCTATATTTCGGCCGAATTCGAGGTATACTACTAGAATAACGATATTATTATTATTAATATACCTCCCTATTTATCGCACTTACTCTAACCTCTCGATATAATACTTTATTCGTTTTTAAAGCGTACTTATTCGAAAAAAATCGAGCTATTTATTAAGGCTTTTATAAACTATATTATTAAACTCGAGTTTTTTATCGCCTTTAAAGCCGCGTATTTTACTGTTTTTACGGAAGTTAATATTAAATCTAGATTTAGCGTATCTAATTTAATACTTTATAACCTTAATAAGGTAATTAATAAGCTAAATATACGTCTCCGGACGCTTACACTTAACCTATTCTGTCTAGGGACGGCTAGTACCTACGACCCTTAAACGCCGTTTAATCCCTAATAAATAACTAAGCATTTTATTTATATTAAAAAAGGGTGTTTACCTATTAAAAAAGCTCTTCGACGCTAATTTTAAATACGGTAAATTAAATAACGAAAAATATAACTAAAATAGCCTATAAAATAACCCTTATACGCGATAAGATATATATATTAAAGGAGGCTAATTTAACACTTTTTTAAACGCCGGAGAACTAAAAAATCGCGAGTTTAACTTAAAAAAGCTTTTATTATTAAAAAATTTTAATAGTTACAAAATAAAAAGGCAAAAAAAAAGCGTTTAACGCTTAATAAAAGTGGAAATAAGGGTTCGTCGAAGCGGAGAGCGACCGGTAAAAGGCGCTATAATATTTGCGGCGAGACAGGTTATAATACGCGAACATATAAAAAGGATATAAAATTAAGCGAAGAATCGAATAACGAGTAATTTTAATTAATTTTAAGCGTTATGGTTAAATTAATTTATATAAAAGGGTCGAGAAGTGGAAAAAGTGCGTCGCTAAGTAATATGCGTCGCGTAGTAGTAAACCACGTTATATATTAATTAAATAAGTTTATATAATTTAGTTTTTAATTATTTTAAACTTTTTAAAAGTTATCCGAATCTTTTTAATATTTATAATTATACTTAAAAATATCGTTTTTTAAACTATAAATTCGTACTTTTTTAGTTTTATAAATAGCCTTAATTCTTTTAAGGCTTACAGGATTTTCCGGATATATTTAATATATTCTTTTCGTGTTTTATTATAAACTAAAATATCGTTTAAGTACGCGGTGTAAAATTAATTTAAATAAAATTTTAAAGTATTATTTATAAACTTTTAAAACGTTAACGATATGCTTATTAAATTAAACGGTATAACTAAACTTTTAAATAAATTAAAATAAGTATAAAAGGCGGTCAAGTATATTTATTTTTATTTTATATATATAACGTTAAAACTAATAATAATATTTAACTTCGTAAAATACTTTATTCTTTTTAAATTATTTAGCGATTTTTTAATTAAAGGTAACGGGTACCGGTTCTTAACGGTAATATTATTTAGTTTTCAGTAATTAATATAAAATCGAAGGCTTTTATCGGCTTTTTTAATAAATACAACGGGGGACGCGGTAAACGAAAAATTAAAGCGTATAAATCTTTTCTATAAATTTTCGTTTAATTATTTTTTTAGCGTAATCAATTCGTTTTTTAATATTAAATATAATAGTTTAAAAAGCGGGGTTTGTTTTTTTATAAATTAAATATTATAATTATAATTATAATATAACGGTAAATTTTTTACTTTTTACGGCAAAAAGATATTTATATAATTAAATAGTTTAAGCGGAATAATCGATACGAGTTTAATAAGCTTTTTTTTAATAACTAAACGATTTTTTAAAGTAATAATAAATATACGATAATCGCGTCGTTAATATAGTTAATAAACGCGGAAAAATCTTTTCGCGATACTTATATATTTTAGTTTTTCAGGTTAAATAAATAAATTTATTAATTAATTTTTCGACGGTACGTTATATATCGCTTTAATTTTTACCGGGCTTCTCGGCGTATTATAATATTTTTAATAGTAATCGCTATTAAAAATAAAAATATATCTAAAAAACCCGATTTTCAGGTCGTGTTTTTTTTATTAAAGTAAACTTAATATTATAAAGTAATATATTAATTAACTAATAAATAATTTAATAGTTTTAATATAATTTTAGTCACATGGCGCCATCGGTAGTATATGCGAAATCAGCCAGTCAAGTGAAATTAGAATATATTAGGCTGGAGAAAAAAGGAAGGAAGGAAGGAAGGTTAGCTTTAATGCGGTGCGAAAGGTAAGGTAGTAATGTGTGGGGTTAAAGTGGAGCTCTAATAACACCGACTAATTAAACCACGTGCATTGGCCTTAGTGGGGCCTAGCATGTGACTATTTTTAATAATTAAATCGGTAATAATATAATAAATAACGGCGCCGAAACTATAATTCGAGCCGTTAAAAATTATTAATTTAATAAAGTTAAATAGTTTATTTAAGAGTAAATTATAATATTCGGCTTAATTTTAATTTATAAACTTTATATCGTCGGCGTTAATATCGATTATAATATATATTAATAATAATTCTTTATTCCGCTTTAAAGTAATAAATAAAACTAAGGAATTTAAATATAGTCCGGCTTTTTTTATATAGACTAGTTTCGCATTATAGTTTTAAAAATTCGAAGGGTTTAGTTTTAAAGAGTGCGTATAATACGAGCTTAATAACGATTTATATTAAGCTTATTTCGTTTATTAAATTTTAAACGTTCGGGGTTAAATTGAAAAACCAGGTAAAAAAGCGGGTAAAAAGCGGATTAGTTTTAATAAAGGGCTAATAATTTTAACGGATCGAAATTAAAATTAAAAACGGTTATTAAATAAAAAAATTAAATATTAAATAGCCTTTTTCGCTATAACGAAAATATTTTCCTCGTTTATACCGTTCGTTTTTATAAATATAATTTAAATTTATAAGGTTATTTTTAAAGGTTAAGGCGGTAAAAAAGATTTAAAACGAAAACGAGCGGCGAACCGAGTTTAATACGAGCGAGGCGCGGGTAGTGTTAAATAAAACCGAGCTAAGGGCGCGAAAAAACTATTTTTTCGCGGTTTATTATTTATATTTATAAAAACGATTATTTAAAAACTATAAATATTTAATATATAAAGTATGTTTTTAAATAAACGTAAGGTTATAAAATAATATATTTTAAAGTTTTTATAATATATTTTAAAATAATAATAATAATAATTTTTAAGGGGTATTTCTTTTTCGAACGCGAAGCGTTAAAATTCCGCGTAGTATACGTTAAAGTCTTAGTTTTTTTAATAATATTAATATAATCGGTTATAGGCGTTTTAAACTCGGTTAAAGTTATCGAAAACCGTTTCGACGTATTTTAAAAAGTCGGTATAATTAAAAAAATTAGGGATACTTTTATAAACGCGAGGTAAAATTAAATTATAAACCTAGCTTTTTAAACGGCTAGCTATATATATTAAACGAAACGTAAAAATCTAAAAGCGGTTTTCGTTTTAAGTTATTTTATTATATATTTAAACGGAAAAACGGCGGAAATTTTAACGGGATTCGTTAAATTTTATTAAATTAAAAAGCTTTTTACTTTTAATAAGAAATTTAAAAAGGCGGGTAATAAACGGCGTATATAATCCCGATATTAAATCTATAAATAAATTAATACTAATTAAAATAACGGGGGCGAATATAAAAATATTCGGAGTAAAAATAATCGAAGGGGTAACTATAATAAAAATAGCGGTATAAAAAACTAATACTTTTTTTATACGTAATTATTTAATAAGCTCGTTTTTCGAAAATAATTTATTTTAATAAGTTTTTTTTAATAAATTATAATAACCTATTTTTAAGCGAGCCGGATTTACGTACTCGTAAATTAAACGTACGTATTTACGAGTTAAGATTTTATCGAATTTAATTTAATTTTTAATCCATTAATATAATTATAAAAACCGAGGTTATATCGAAACTAAGCTTCCGGGTTAAATATAACTACGTTTTTAAACGCGTTGAGAGTATAAACGTTTATAAAAACGTTAAGCCGGGTAATTATTACGGTAATAAATCGTAATATTTATAAAAAAAAGCTACGTAATATTACGGGTAATAATTAAATATTAAAATAAATAAAACAATATCGGTTTTATTATTATAGTTTTTTAAATAACGGTAACTATATAATAAAAACGTAGTTTAAAAAAGCTACGAAAATAAAGGATTAAAAGTAAAGGTTTTTAAGAAAGGACGCTCTCCGAGCGTCCGTGCGTAGCGCTAGGCTAGTCGGCCCGTTAAGGGCCGAGGGCTTATTTTAATATTTAAAGCCGTGATAAAAACGGTTAATTTAATATTTATTAACACGCTCGCCGTCGCGTAACGCGGTAAAAAGATTAGCTATATTTTTTATATTAATAATATTAAGAGGTATTCCTTAAATATTTAAATTAATTATATAATTTCGAAATACTTTTCTTTAATTAACGTTAATTTTCATTATAAATATCGGATTTCGCGTCGTAAAATTCGGCCGTTTAATTAATTATTAATTATTAATTATAAAAGGCCGAAGGCTTTTATAATAACTTTTTAATTAATAAGTTTTATAAGGTTTCGCGTCGCTTAAATTATTAATTTAAGCTTATATACTAATAAAAATTTAAGTATTATAATTATAAAAATAAAACGTATTAAAATTTAATAGAGAATATTAATTAAACTAGTAATCAGCGAAGTAATATAATTAACTTAATAATAAACCACGTTATAATTTACTATTAAAATATAAATAAATTTATATAAATTTATAATATTTTATTTAAATTATAATAGTTAAAAATTAAAAAGGTAATATAAATATTAATATTAATTTTAATATTCGTAATAGTTATTACGTAAACTTTTAATTAGTGATTTTACCCCTAGTCTTAAGATAACTTAAATAAACCCTATCCGTCTCTAGTTTTAGCCCTGTATTTAACAGGATATCCACAGCCCACCCATCGCTCGACTAGGCCTTTTTAGGCTATAAGATGCCGTTTAAGGTAGTAAGGAACCAGCGATCCCAAGGTCGTTTTCTATGCTGTAGGGCTGTCATGTTACTACCAACATCTATAGTTATATAGTTCATCGTCCTACAGTCTACCCCCTGAAAGTTTATTTATTTTCTACCCTTGTGCGAGAGCCCTGGTACGAGTATTTTATGCGTCGCCGATACCTTTATCAGGCTAAAACGTATACCTATAGTTGCCCAGTTATAGCATAAATATATGGTGATAACTCCTCCGTTTTTTATATTTCGAATGGGACGTTGGATATACTTTTTAACGTAAATATGGCCTGTCGATACTTTATCTGAACTACGAAACGGTGTCCATCAATTAATAAACTTTCAGGGGTGCACGTGTACAACACGCTAAAACGCTTAATGCTATTCTTAGCTGCAAACACACTGCTTTTATCCATGCATCTATACTGGTAACGAGAAGGGAGAGGAGACAAGGTCTTGTGACATGAATATAATTTGCATTGGCGGTCCATTCAAGGAATCATGCCGTCTCCATACACATTAGTATACACGAACGCCAGGCGGATATGAACTCCTACATGCAAGTATTCCATACAGAGAGAGGGGGCCATAGCAACCTTGAGCCCCCGGAAGATGCTGCCTCGAAAAAAAAAAAACCAGTTCCCTGCGCAAAAACCAGATATCCCCATCCAGATGATCCCCATGAATCCCCCCAAAAGCCATATGACTCCCTGCAAAACGCCTTGACAACATGCAATATGTGAGGAAATAGGTCAACAATCAGGCCCGCAGCCTCTCCTGCTATCGGCAACGACGCTTCCGTAGTAATTTGTTATTAACGTCGCCTGGTCGCCTCCGCCAGCAGAAACACAAACGCCAGAGAATGAGACGAGAGACGCCTCCTGCTCCTTCAGGAGTCGTCCAATATATGCATCAAGGGACATGGTGATGAAAAGGGGGGGGGCATCAACGTTAGCCTATGCAAACCCACTCGGCGAAGACACACCATCTAGCCGTGCGATCGGCGAGCACAAGACCTCTCCAGACTCCGCGTTCCGAGCACTTGATGATGGTTTCCCACGTGCCTCCGTCGCTAACCTCCTCTTCGGGGCCTATGTTCTTACCACCGACGCCAAAACCGCGCCGCTCCTCTTTGCGCATGAGACGCAGAATCTTTCCGCCAGGTGTCTGGATGGCCAATTTGGCCGGCTTCTTCCCGCCCACCGACGTACCGCCGCCATAGCCACTGCTGCTCACCGTACTAGGGTTGGAGGAGCTCATGCTCATTGCACTGCCGGGCCGCGCAAAAGGAATCGGGGACGGTGCTCCCGGACTGGTGGCTGGTGTCATAGAGGCGCTGGGTGACAAGGAAGGGTGCTGTCGGATCGCAAAAACGAACGTGTTGTTCAGAGCCAGACGTTGACACTGGGGCTGAACAACATAAATGTCGTGCCGCTGGGCGTGTGGTGTCGGATGCCTCGTAACAAACTCATACGGCGGGTTTTCGCCAGTGTGGATAACCGGCAGGGCAAAAGCCAGCGGATGTGGGATGTCCTTGATGCTGTGCATCAGACCACGCTTACCCGCATATACTTTGAGGACTCCCGTGCCTTCGTCGCCAGGAAGAAGTGCTTTGACTGTATAGCGTTTGACTCCGTTGTACCATTCCGCTTGAGCCAAAGCCCGTTTCTTCACCGTGTCGCCCGACTCGAAGAAATCACCGTCCGCATCACGGGTAAAGGCGCGAACTTCAACCTCGGCTGCAACCTCGATATCAGCTGGCACGTTGAACTTGACATGGACCATCTCAAGGTCCTCGATCCGTGTAAGTGACGTATTGTAATCGACCATGGCCAACTCGTTGCGGAAGTAAGGAGGGCAAGCACCAGGCAGGTTGAGAAGGATTTCATGAGCGACAGGTGGGCAAAGATGCTGCTGAGAGTGGTGCTCGGGAATATGCGTCCAGCAGATCTCGGAAGGCTGAGTAAGAAACCACCAGCTGTCGGCGTTGACATTGCCCGAACTTGAGTAAAGACTTCGCTGTGGATTCGACGCAGAAGCAAGGCAGCAATCCATGATGCGCCATTCGTTGTCGACGATGACGGCATTCCACCAATGGTTTGACCGAGGCATGATGCTCGTCTCTGGGATCTCCCCGGGAGTCTTGAGATAACCACGCACAATTTCCGAATGCAAACCGACCGAGGCACACATCTCGTGCACAAGGACGGCGTACTCCTCAGCACACCCTCTCTTGGTCTGGATAACTCTTCGGGTGTCCACATCGCCCTCGAAGTCCTCTTCCCAGTTGATCTTCTCTGCCACCCAAGTAAAGATGGCTCGCAGTTTCTGAACATCACTTCGATACGGTCGACAGACATAAGTCGTGGCGAGGGTAACAGCAGTGGTCATAGGGGGTAGACTGCTGATGAAACGTGAGTTCTTGTCGACTTGGCTGAGATTGATTGTTTGATAGTTCGTGGGCTCGTGGACTGGCATGCCATCAGCGCCTTCGCCACCTTCAATGCTCTCCCTGAATTCGTCCACGGGGTCGATGGCGGGATAATCCAACATCTGGCATCGATCGCGGCGCTCGCTACGCTCGTTCTTGCTGAGAGTGTTGGATCGATTCACATCCCGGCGGACTTGCACCCAGTCCACGCCGCTATTGCCCAAACCCACCTCCCTGCCTGCGTCCCGTGCAAGCTGAGGACTGCTGGCGCTACCGCCCGAAATCGCAGTTACTCCGTTTGAGGTAGGGCGGCTCAGCATAGGCGATGAAGCTCCAGATCCTGCCCCCGTCGCAAGACTACTGCGACCGCTAGCAACACCCGTCTTTGTCGCCTCCAATATCCTCTTAATGAAATTCGATTTCTTAGGCTTCGCGTTGCCAGGTTGCACGAGGCCGCCAACGGCAGCGATACCCTCATCACGGAATCCTGCTTGCGACTGAGGACGCACTTGGGAAGAAGAGTGGCTCGCATGGTAAGAAATGCCACTAAAGGGGGTAATCGGCCGGTCCAGGTCGTCGTCGTCGCCGCCGCCGTCCCGAAAACCCAGAGCGCTGCGTGCACGACTACGGTTTTTGCGGGCTAGGCTCCCGGCACTTGTTGCGCTGATGCCGCTAGCAGACACGCCACTCATCAGGCTCCTATTAGTACTCTGCGTGTTGATACTGCTGTCAGTAGCTCGAGTTCCGGAGGAAGCATTCGTCGAAACAGTCTTTGTTGTAGAGTTCCTATGAAGTAAGTGACGTCCAGCATCATGCGTAGACTTCTGTCGCTGGAGTCTTTTCTCATTTATATCATCGCTTATCAAAGCTTTCGGTCGGTCTGAATGATATGTTGCTCTCTTTGGTGGCGGCGGCGGCGGCATGTCATCAGAGGGCACAGCTCCCATGCTCGAACTGTGCTGGTGCATCTTCCGTAATCGGGACTCCATTCTGTCCACGTAGCTGTTCAGTTGGGGGAGGTGCTGCTCCTCAGCATGGCTATTGTGGTGTGTGTTTTCCTGCGAGGAGCTACCGCTGTACGTCTCATAGCCTTCATCTTGTAATGCCACCCCTATCGACGTCTGCGGTCGCGTCTCACGCTGTGTTCGGGTTCTGCGCTTCGACCGCGACCGATGTGAGACCATGTCGAACGACTCCGGCGACCAAGGATCAAATACAGGCTCAGGAGATTCTCGCCCCTCTTGACTTTTCGTGCCAAGTGCACTCAAAGATTCGATAACCCCGTCCATAGCTTCTCTCAAGGGCGAGGGAGTGAATCCATCTCCGTTTGGTGACGGCGGACACGGCGAAGGGGCTCTTGGCGTACGGGGCCGGCTGTCGTAGGAAGCATTGGAACCTCCACCGCGGCTCAAAAGGGCGTGGCGATGAGGAGGGGGAGGAGGCGGAGGCGGCGAATCGGATTTCGGCAGCGCGGCGCCGGGGCGATAAGGTATAAAGGCCGAGGGCGCAGGTGACGGTGCCCTGGAACCGTAGTGCAACGGTGGTTGCGGAGATGGCGCCCTGGAGCCATAGTGCATAAGCGGTTGCGGTGATGGTTCCCTAGCACTGTAGTGGTTGTCGAATGGAAGAGGAGATGGCGCTCGAGCGTTATAATGCAAAGGAGGCGGTTGAGGGGATGCTGCTCGACGTCCGTGGTATGACATTCGCAGTGGTTGGGCTGGCACCGGAGACGGCCCCCTGGCGTCCCAAGAACCAGGGCGCGCCAGCGGCGGTGCAGGAGAAGCTTCTCTGACGTCCCACGAGCCATGGCGACTTACAGGTGGCGCGGGCGACGCCCCTCGACCATCCCAAGAGCCGTGATGATTTACAGGTGGGGCAGGCGACGCTGCCCGGATATCCCACGAGCCCTGCCGACTAACAGGGGGTGCTGGAGACGGCGCCCTCGAACCCCAAGAGCCGTGCCGGTCTATGGGCGGTGCAGGAGAAGGGACCCTGGAACCGTACGCATGTGCGACCGAAGGAGTTGGCGCGCGGTTAATGGAACCATGTGACGAGTGCGGTGTTTGCTGTGTTGACATATTTGATGGTTGACGCTCCGGCATATCCCGTATGACCTCGGGCTGTTTGGCAGTAGTATAATGAGGTGCCTTCGCATATGCCTCGAACGGTTTGCGGAAGGGCTTTTTCGACTTGTGCATTGTGCCATTCGTGGGACTTGGAGTATTACTCGATATTAACGGGCTGGTCGATCTGGTGACGGGACGAAAGCTGTCGGGCAGGACTTCGACAAAATTGGACGGGAAGACGCCGACCGTCTTGTTGCGCCGCAGCCTTCCCATCCACCACGATCCATCTCCGGCATTCAGACATTCTATCAGGTCTCCCTCGACAAACCCCAGGTCGCGTTGAGACTAGAACGGGCAAGCCGGGTCAGCAGAGGGTCAAACAAATAACAGCAATGGCATGGATGCAGCAATCAACCTACCTCTCCTCCCCACGAGTAGACGGCTCTGCACCAGCACGGAAACCGCGTAGGAAGCTGCGGGGGCGCTGGTACCATGGCGCCGTATCGCCTATCAAGTCGGCCGAATGATTGCAATTTTTTTTACGCCAGCAAGGGCGTGTCGCAGGAGAGTGCGTCGAGCTCGAATTCAAAGGAGAAACTCTGCAGTGCTCGACCAAGTGGCTTGTCAAGATATCGGAGTCGGTGTCGTTGGGCTTCAAGACGCGTTGCGATTGGGACGTGGTGGCAGGCGGTGAGGCGATTGAGTGGAACTGGCTCTGCGAAAGATTGGATCAAGCACGGGTAGGTTGACCGAGATAGATCGTCAACACGAAGTGGACGGGGTAAGCGGCGCTACGTGCACGCCAACACATCAACTTATCGATCGATTGAACCAAGGCAATTTTGCGTGGTCGCAGTCGCAATAGCAGTGGTAGTATAATCTCGGGCAATGGAGATTACCTAGAGTCCCATTCCTGCTCGATACGGCCTGGGCTGTTTGGACTGGAACTGGAGTTCGGTCAATGATGGAGGGGAGCTGGAGCTGGAGTTCGGAAGATTTACTTGCAAGGCCCAGGACCAGGACCAGGACCAGGACGAGGTGGTTTGGGGTCACGGTGCAGTCCAAGCTCCGGACCAAACAGAGGGGACAGTTGACTGGACAACCCCCCAACAGCCGAACAGGGCCTATTTTCCTATTTTCGTCACTTCGTCATACCTTTTCCCCCACAAACAGAACGCTCGCTAAAGTCGCACCCAACCAGCCGGCAGTCTCAGACTGTTAGGATGCATGCCCTAGCAGTAACCTGTTTCACTTGTCGCGAGAGGGAGCAGGTTATCATGCCATGATCTTTCACGCGTCTGCATGCGCATAGCCATCGTTTGGAAGGGCTGCATGCGATGGAGTTCTGCGTACAGCGAATGCGCCGGGCCAGGTCTTGTATGTAGGTAGTAGGTACCTACTTACAGAGCTCAGAGGGGCGCTGGAGTACATACTTACATACGGTACTTACCTTTAGCTGCCTCAGGTAAATCTACGACTGGCAGCGAACAAGTATCAATACCTACCTACATTGCTCAAAAAGCTCACTGAAACGCGAACGTTGATTTTCAGGGTGTTTTGCAAATTGCAGTACCTGCATCTTCCACGCGCAAACGTGCGAATATAGAAACTGGCAGCAGGCCACGAGGGCATACACACACGAACACACGCACAAAACTTTGTAGATCTGTTTCGCAAAACTGATACCTCATTTTTAGAGTGTTGGAATGCAGGACAACAGCGACCGTGGTCGGTCTGGTCGTGTTGACTTTTCCCCCTCCCTATGGCTGCTGCCATTGACTGGATGACTGAGTGACCTATGTCTTGAATGTTTATGTGCCGTATGCGCCGGATGCGCCCCATAGCATGAAGAGCCAACCCCGACACAGCGCAGGGTTTTTGAACTTGTTCTTCCTCTTCTTCTTTTTCGCGTCCTGTCTTTTGGGTTCCGCTACATCCTACTCCGTCGAAAGGTCCGGATCAATAGTGGACTCGGCGTGTGCGCAGCAGACATGGTCGCAGTAGAGCCGCAAGACAGTACACTATTGACTCGCAGGTTGTCAGGCCGTCGCAAAAGGAAAACCTTGCTGGGATCCGAGAGCTGAAAGCAGGACGGTGCTACTACCCAGACCCTGGTCCATCTGGCCAGCTAGTGCCCACTGCCCGATCTGTCATTGCCCTGTTCAGGAACCCTGTTTGGCAGTCTGTTGATGTGGTGGGCCGGAGTGACCTAATTGACCCAAGCTTTTTTTACCTCCCGCCCAGGCTCACTGCTCACTTGGGCCTTGGGCAGTACCTTGGGCAGTACTACTATCTTGGGTTGGGGCCTTGGGGCCTTGGGACCTTGGGACCTGCCGCCCGCCCACTGTACTGTACCTGCTTCTTCCTGGCTCCCCCAGCAACCAGCAACCCGGCTAGAGCTGGGGCTATCCCGTCGCCCAGGCCCGTACACCACCACCACTACTACCACCACCACATTAACCTTTTATATCACATTCGGCCTTGATGCTGACCGCCTTATTGTTGTTGGCAACTGTCCCTTCGTGAACGTCTTCTACCCGTCACGCGTTAAGGAGAATCGCCTCGGTCGCGCTCCCTTTTGTGCTGCTCCTGTTCCTGCTCGCTGCCATCGTGGCAGGAGAGTTCTGCTCTATCATTGTTGCTTCGCTGTGCAATCACTGCGCATCCAAGATTCATAACATCTGAGACAACATGGCAGACGGGGCTATCGCAAGCCATTACCAAGTCCTGGAGGAACTTGGCCGTACGTTCTTCTGTCCCCTTTGCCCTCGATTCACAAAATTGTTAACTCCATTTCTCTATAGGTGGCAGCTTTGGTGTGGTTTACAAGGGCATTGAGAAGGCCACCGGTGAAGTGGTCGCCATCAAACATGTAAGTCGTCTGAGCCGCAACCATTCCCCTTCCACCACCACCACACGCCTTCAACACACCATACTGACAATGCCATTAGATCGACCTCGAGTCAACAGATGACGACATTCAGGACATTCAGGCGGAGATTTCTGTCCTCAGCACCTGCGCCAGCTCTCATGTGACCCAGTATAAGGCTAGCTTCCTCCGAGGAAGCAAGCTATGGATCGTTATGGAGTACTTAGGCGGTGGCTCATGTTTAGACTTGGTACGTCAACGACTCGCCTCATGCCATTGGGACATGCACTGACGTTTGCTCTGTAAAGCTCAAACCTGAGCCGTCCATCTTTAGCGAATCTCAGATTGCCATAATCTGTCGTGAGCTCTTGGCCGGTCTTGAGTATCTCCACGCTGAGGGCAAGATCCACCGAGATATCAAGGCGGCCAATGTTCTCTTATCAGAAACAGGCAAAGTCAAGCTGGCGGATTTCGGTGTCGCCGCCCAGCTTACCAACATCAAGTCGCAGCGTAACACGTTCGTTGGAACTCCGTTCTGGATGGCGCCAGAAGTCATCCAGCAGAATGGCTACGACTACAAAGCAGATCTTTGGTCTTTGGGAATCACCGCTATGGAGATGGCCCTTGGCGAGCCGCCTCATGCGAACCTGCACCCCATGAAAGCTCTATTCCAGATCCCTAAGAGTGCTCCGCCTAGGCTTGAGGGTAGCTTTTCCAAGGACTTCAAAGACTTCGTCAGCCAGTGCCTCATGAAGGAGCCTGAGCGCCGACCCAGTGCTAGAGAGCTCTTGAAGCACCGGTTCATTAGGCATGCCGGCAAAGTAGAAGCACTCCAGGAGTTGATTGAGCGCCGGCGCAACTACGACGTTACTAAGAGTAAGAAGAGGAACCGCCCGGTCTACCAAGAGACGCTGCAGACGATGTCGACAAGGGACGAGAAGGATGAATGGGTCTTTGACACGGTCAGATCGGTCATGCCTAGAAAATCTACTGTCAGGTCCAGAAAGCCCTCCTCGGTTTTCGCGACCGAGGATGCTCTGCGCCAAATGGATCCCAAAGACGGCCCTCTACAACCCTCCTCGCCGGCGACTGGTACTGCGCGCAAAGTTACGGCTCGCAGGCAGTCCTCTGTGACACAGATGACAGGGACCGGATCTGTCCGCGGACCGCCACCTGCCCCTGCGCTTAGAAAGCCATTGCAGACTGACCTGTCGTTTGGCAACTCTGGATCGTCCCAACGTCTCTTTAGAAGAGTACCATCTGATAGCTCGGCCTCTGGCAATATCTCATGGCCCGACTCGAATGATGTTTTCACTAACGAGAATCGAACTCCACATGCTGCTGAGGCAACCACCAGCAAGGAGGCCATGCTGGGTCGGCGACTATATTCGAAGGCTGTGGACCCCGCTCTGAGCGAGCTTCACGCGCAGACTTCTGCACTGGCAAAGCGAGAAGCATTGGCGAAACTATCAGATGCGTTTGCTACCCTTGATGCAGTCGATCCCGAGGGTGCTTACCACATGATGCAGAACCTCATGGCAAATTTGACTCAAGATCACAGACTGTCCAACGCATTCCTCCAGAGTTCAACCCCTCTCAAGTCGCCAAAGTCAGGAACGCAGTCCGGGACAGTGATTATCAAGAGCACCCCGAAACAAGAGGTCCCAAGTCCTGCCAAGCTGGTGCTTGCATCCAACAACCCCCATCTTGAGAGCCACCGCCGAAGACGGGGAAGTACCGCTGTGGACAGCAATGGGAGCCCCAGGAGGCCTGTTGATAGAGAGAAGGCGGCACTTGTGGCAAAATACCCTGGTCGCGAGCCGCCACCTGGAATGGAGCACAGCAAGAAAATTACCGATCTGGTGTATGGTGCTTGGATTAATGGCCTGCGCATGCGCTGGCCAGATCTGTAACTGTGGAGGGGGTGATTAGTCTCGCAAGTGGTAGTCGTTCACCACGGAGGTGATATAGAAACGACAGAAGGGGGGATGATCAGGCAAACCTCTACGGCAGGTGTGACGTTCATTTGAGTGTATGATGTGTATGATGAGGAATGTCGGGTGTTATGGTGGTTATCGTGATTGATCTAACTTGAGCATCAAGGGGTTCGGAGGAATAGCAGATGGGGATGGCGATGAGCTACGACGACGAAGGCGACGATCTGTTGGTCGTTTCGTTTTCTCCGCCAGCAGCTACTCTCGCCTTCCTCTTATGCCTGCCGTTTGTCTTTATCTCTGGGGCATCGCGACGGAGTTTGATGTTAATGTATGGTTTTTGTATGATGATTTAGCGAAATAAGGGTTCAGGTCCAGGAGGAACGGTTATTTGGGTAATTTAGATTCGTGTGACATATGTAGGCCCTACGGCTAGGTAGTCAGGATGGTAGCCAATTTGCGCAGTAAGGGGTAGAAAATGGCTGGTGGTATTGTACCTATATATTCCGGTTAACTCGTCCAACTTGGCCCAAAAGAGGGCCTTGAAAAGAGGAAATGTGATGATTTTGTACTCCCTACTTAGGGGGCTGGCTGAACAGCGAGAGCTAGCTTTTTGATATCTGGTAATTTACATACACACTCGAGTGTACTGGATCATAATCCAGACTTCAGTTTGTCGCTCGAGTCTCTGGTTCTCAAGAATTTGGCAAAAGCTAAGAAGTCGGCAATATGGTAGGATAACTAGCAACAAACGTTCAGACATTACTAGTATCTGTCGGTTATGGATAGGGGGTGCTCAAAGTATCTAGGCCGTGGAAGTGGTTTTCGCATAACTTGAGAAGCCCGGACTACCTGTATATTATTTCAAGATCAAAGACAAAACTTCCACGCCATATGACGGACACCGCGTAGTCAAATAGAAGGTGCGCTTTTCAGTAAGAACATCTCCCAGCCCATGATACGTAGAACACCGCCAATCTGCGGCTTTAGGGAATTCCCCGCGCCAGGTATGCGAAGACTGCAGTCAATGCAGGTCCTTATTGGCCGTGCTATGCGAACGGCATATATTGATAGGAGCTCCCCCGCCAGAGATTGCAACACACCATAATGATCGCTCTACATCGTAACTCCATATAACTCAGCAGAAGTCCCCTTGCGTGAAATTCGTGAAACTAGTTGTTGATTTCAGAGGAGTATCCATTATCTGACTCTGACTTTGTCCCGCCCAGTATGGCCGAAACAACTGCTACAACCATAGACACTACTGGTACGAATAATGTACAATATGTCTACTACCATGAAGGCGGTGTTCCCGGCCGGCGGCCCGTTCTGACAGGCAAGAACGCCAAGCCCACCTTCACAGAGCTACCACGCATAGACCTGGGCCGGCTTTATTCGACCGAGCTCGCGGACCGCCGAGCGCTGTCGTCCGAGATTGACGCCGCATTTCGCGATGTGGGCTTCTTCTACGCGACGAACCATGGCGTGGACAAGGCCGTGGTCGATGACATGTTCTCGGCCATGCACCGCTACTTCGGCCTGCCGCTGGACGTCAAGATGGAGGCGTACTCGCGCCAGAACCGCAAGTTTCGCGGCTACGAGCCCCTCTTCTCGACCAAGCTGGACCCGACCACGCGCGGCGACCTCAAGGAGGGCTTCCTGATGGGCGAGGACGCCCTGGACGCCGAGCAGTGCGCGCCGGGGTCGGCCATCGCGGCACAGCAGGCCGAGGCGGCGGCCCACGGCAGCACGGCGCGGAACCAGTGGCCGGGCCACGCGGACGCGCACTTCTGGCGACCCGCCGTGTACCGCTACTGGGCGGCGCTGCGGCAGCTGTCGGCGCGGCTGCTGCGGGTGTTCGCGCTGGCGCTGGGCCTGCCCGAGGACGCGTTCGAGGCCGTCACGCGGTTCCCCATCACCAACATCCGCGCGCTGCACTACCCGCCGCAGACGCGCGACGAGGACGTCGGCATCGGGGCCCACACCGACTTCGTCTTCTTCACGCTGCTGTGCCAGCAGGAGACGGCGGCGCCGGCGCTCGAGGTCCTCAACCAGAACGGCGTCTGGGTCCCCGCTCGGCCGGACCGCGACGCCTTCGTCGTCAACATCGGGGACTTCCTCAAGTTCCTCACGGGCGGGTATTGGCAGAGCACCGTCCACCGCGTGCGCAACAGGACGGGCGAGGAGAGGTACTCGATCCCCTTCTTCTACAGCCCGGACGAGGCCGGAGTGGTCAGCGTGTTGGAGAGGTTCAGGGAAGAGGGCAAAGAGTACGAGGAGTTCACGGCGGGTGAGTACTTCGAGAAGAGGTTGCAGATCGATCGCCGGACTGCAGACGGGGATGATGGTGGCGAGACTGGAAAAATGTATTGATTGGAGCTACGTGTTGTCGTATGCATTGCTTGCATATCTGTATCTGTAGGGGAGAGCTTCAACATTGGTCAAATGGGAGGCATGCCCGCAATCAGCAGCGTCGCCTGCACAATCTTGAAAACCTTATCTAGAGAGAGCGAGACTCTACTGGCTTAACATCGGGTGACCGGTCGGAGTATACCTAATCTTGGATGTTTACCCTGTCAGGAAGGAGGTATAAGTGAGGCTGTACGTAGGATAACAGGTAACATCCCGAGGTCCGTACCTGGTCAGCCACAGTTGGACGCCACAAATTTCCCCGTAGTGCGTAGATCTGACGGGAGGCACGGTCCATTCCCATCCATCCTTATTTCCCTGCCTCGGTGACATCAGTCCGAAAAAACTCCACCGCTATTCACGATGGAATTCCACCTGGACTTTGTGTACAAGTGATCGGGCGCGCGGTTGCGTCTGAGCTTGGCTATTTATTCGTGTATGGCAGGAACTATTCTGGATACCCGTCGCGCACCTTCACGAGAATACCGCCCTTGGAAGCAGGCCTGACCCCTGACCCCGCCGCCAAAACTCGACACTTTGGAACCTGGGCGGCCAGAATTCTCGCAGAAAGACTCGGGGCGATGGAAACCTGGCTCTCCTACATCAGACGGAGAATCCTCGTTCGCTACTGGAGGTTCAAGTCGCTGTGGCGCGGGCCCTGGTACTCGCCCTTTGGCATTCGGCGATCACTGCGAATCCTGGCCAACAATGGCTCGACGACCCCGACCTTGGACCTCCTACGCCTCCTCTGGCCCATCTACCCCTGGGAATGGCCATCGCAACTCCCCGACAACCCGCGCTTCCTTCGAGACCACCCGGAAGTGATACACGAGCGGTATGAGCACATCTACGAATATCGGCTCATGCCCATCTACCGATGGCGTGACACGCCCCAGCGCTCCCTGTACCGCATGTACGAGTGTTTCTGTGGCCTCGACGACAACCTGGTCGGCTACGAAGCCGAGTACTTCTGGAAACACCCCGAGCCGACCAAGTGGCAGTTGGACAAGATCGAGGACCCAGGCGAGCATGGCGACCCAGAGCGTCGAGCCGTGCTAGCGGCTCTGATTGAAGAGCTTGTCGCGGCCTTCAACTGGCGCTTGGAGTGGGGTCTTCGCCGCCGCGCGCCACCCGTGGAGCGTGCTGACGACGGCACCCCCGCTCCTTTTGTGCCTTATCGCTGCCCAGATTGGGTTGCGACAGTGCCAAGGCTGAAGAACAGGCTGGTCTTGGACGCGGACGGCGAGAGCGACTCGGAGGAGGAAGACGAATGCGATGATGCGCCGGTCAGGCCTAATCCTTGGAAACGGCTCAATATATCGAGCGCGTCTCGGCGAGGGTTCAGAACCATTTGAACATTACTGTACGACACTTGAACAGACGATCTAGTCTATCTGGGTGCGGCATCACTTCGGCGCCAGCAACATTACTGCACGCCCATATATCCGACTGCAGACGAGCATTTAGCGCGGGAGTTGAAACCCAGTCATGATCTCAGAAATCGGGGATATAAGCTAGTCAACAATGCCGTCTTCCTCAAATCGCTTTTTATATTCCTCCCTGACCTTCCTGACACCCTTTGACATGGAACCCTCGAACCCGTTGAAGTTCATAGCTTCTAGATCCGCAGCACGCAGCGGAGGCCCGTCACCCTTTAGATAGCTCAGGATGGCCACGGCATCCGAGACGTCCTTGTTGCTCTGGGCTGTCTGTTTTCCATTGGTAATTCTGCGCAGCTTCCGCTCCAGCTGCCAGTCGAGCCGAGCTGCGTATATTGTCATGTTCACTCCTTGGAAGATGACGATATTCTGCTCCACCGACTCGAGGAACAGGCCGAGGCGTTTGGGCGCGTGTATCCAGAGCTTCACCTCGTCGTTGAACCAGTCCTCCTCCATGTCCAGCTGGTTCGCGACGCGCTGAACCGCCGTGCGTATCTCGGCGCGGTACATCTTATCGGAGTCGATGTTGGGGTCGGTGAGGTAGTCGACGTCTTTGGTCATGGAGCGGACCTGGAAGTACTTGACGGCCATGGTGCCGCCGACGACCATGAAGCGGATCGGGGCGACACTCATGAGCAGCGGCGACTCGCCGAACATGGCGTCGAGTGCATGGAGAGCTAAAGGGTGTTGGTTTGGATTAGTTAGTTCAGGGCTGTTGTTTTTACAAGTTACAGAAAGTATAATGCATATATGTCTCTTCGACTGCGCGATTCACCCTCTCCAGGGCTGAATAGCATGTACTACTACTAGTTTTAATCGCAAGCAGTAAAATAAAAATGGATGCTTACCAACATCAATGTCCTCGGAAGTGAGCTCCGTCTTCATGCGCGGCATGGTTGGGAGTATAAGTATACTGTTATATATGTCTTTTTCCAAAAAAAAACTTCAGCGCCCCAGATCGACTACATTGAGGGACGAAGAGGACCAAGTTCACATCTTTTCGAATGTCCGGGTGACACACGCTTTTCTTGCTCGCCTGGCTTGCTGGCTGGCTAGGCTGGTCAGGTCAGGTTTACTGTTGTATTTTCCCTGCGGCAGTGAAAATAATTTTTTTTCTGTCCTGCTGCTCTCTCCCTCTCTCTTTTAAACCCTCTCCCATGTATGTAAATGCAATGCAATGTAAGGTAAGGTAGGCGAAGAGATAACAGCCGATCAGCTGTTTTGCTTTGTACTCGCGGCACCCTGCCTCAGTCAGTCACTTGCGTCGCGTTGCTGCTGCTTGCTGCTTCTTTGGGGTTTGCTTGCTTGCGTTGCTGGCTGCCCCTCCCTCTTGCGAAATCCATCTCGATTTGTTCGGCAAGCGCGAGGGGAGGGGGGTCGTGAGGGTCACATTTTCCGGGCCACAGGGACAAGGGGGTGGGCAGGGGGCACCACTTTATACAGGCGGCGCGGCCCAATAGAGCATCTCGGTACAGCCAGTCATCTGCATGGGCGCAGCAACAAACAACAGGCTCTAAAGCAGTACTCGGAACCAATCGGGAACGGCACTCGACAAAATACCAAGGCCCTCGAGCCCTCCGCTACTCGTCCTCCCTTACATATCCATGTTTGGCTGTGCCGTTCTGTACACAATGCTACCCTCCTCATGACACACTCGCATTCCAAGGCTCGCCCGGGGCCGCGCTGCTCACTCCACTCCACCCGACCAGGCATCAGTTCGGGACTACTCCCATGTATGTAGATCATTCTGGAGGCTTGGTATCCGGGCCCGTGCAACATGTATATCAGGTAGGCATTAGGTACGTATTGGATAATCCATGGCTACAACAACCACCGCCGTATCTACTTGCCATTGACGCTTACCTAACCTTCCCAAACATACCAACCTGGCTTGAGAAAAGCTCCCCTGTTCCGTATTGCGCATGCCGCTCTCACCGGTACTTGTCATACTCGGTATTTGCCATGCTCGGTATCATGATCTAGACCCCGAAGCGATGCCTTCGGTTACATCGCTCACGGGTTTACCTCGCCGAAGTCTAGCTGACAATCTTCTGTATTCTGTCAAGGAGCTATCTGCATGTTTAAACTCGAAAACCTGACGAGCCAGACAGCATGTAATAGAAGCCCGTGTTCAAAGATCCCACCCGGTAGCCCGTATAATATTTATCATACGGTGCTTACAAATATGAGAGAGTGTTGTCTTCCCGGATTCTTCCCAGGACACCGAGATCGGCGATTCCTTGGGGACCTGCGACAGCAGGACCGCGGGCCACGATCTGTCCTTCAATTGTCTGGCCATCTTCCGAAGTTTGGTGGCGTCCACTGTCCTTGAGCAGAACCTCCACACTGCTAACGGGTGGACCAAAGTGTGATGGTCCATCTCCACTAACGCGGTAGTCATGGAATTGCGTCTGGGCCACGGAGCCAGCAACCTTGGCTGCAGTCAGGGCGTAGATAACACGCGCACCAGTGAAGACCCTCAGATCCGAGAGGGTGGACTCCTTCAGAGCCGGTGTTTCCGCATTCACGCCCTCCGCAACATAGAGCAGCCGCAGCTTGCCGGGCGTAGTGCCGATCTCGGGGCGAATACTGTCGTTGAATTGGCTTAGGAAGGAAGCCACGGGCATAGCACCATTTTGGACCAGGCTACGGGTCTGGACCCAGTGAGCAGCTCGGCTGAGGGCGTTAGTAATCTTGCCTGAAGCCTCGGCGTGAGTCTTCAGTAGAGTCTGAGGAGTGGCCACCATGACTGTAGGTGCAACCCCAGAGGTCGCCAAGGCCAGATCAGGCGAGGTACCAGCTACCGAGTTGAACGCAACAGTAGCGTTGTAGTACAACGCAGCTAGTGTCAAGGCTAAGGGGTACGACGAGGCCAGGGAAGCAGCGGGCAGGAAAAGATCCGCAGGCGAGAAGCGATGAGTGGTAGGGACTGCGGTGAGCTGAGCCGAAACGGCAGCAACAAGATTCTTCTGAGTAAAAGTGACCATCTCTTCCACAGTGCCAGGTTTGCCAACCCAAAAGAAGATTACATCATTGGGCTCCTGGGTGTCGTTCTCGGAGGGCAGATCCGTACCAGCAGCGACGGGGCTGTCGTTCAAGATGTCCTGCCAAGTAGAGACGTTGACCTTGCTGCCAGTTCCCTCGGGCACTTCGTTCCAGTCCATGTGGCTGCTGCCCTCGTCGACGACCCAAATGAGCTGCTTTAGGGATGGATAGCTGGCCACCACAGCACCGAAGGGGAAGGCACCAGGAGCGGATACCACAGTATCCGCGCCAGACTGCTGGAGCATGGAAACAATAGACTTCTCCGGCTGGTCAAAAGGGATGAGGATAGCTGTCAGGTTGTAAAAGCTGCAGGCGAACAGAGTGGCCATCAACTCGACCGAGTTGGGCAGGTAGATGGCGACCTTGCTTCCGCCCTGAGCAGATATGTGTTGACCAATAAGGTTGATAGCACGAGTGATTTCCGCTACACAGATATTAGGCACGAGATATAGGAAATTTAGAGGCGCAAAAGCCGGGTATCATGCATACCTGGCTTGTGTTCGACGACATTCTCACGGCCGTGGACAGTCAAGATGCGGCCCTTACCCGACCGTCCCTCCTCGGCGGGCGCACCCGAGATGACACGCCTCCAAACGTCACGCAAATCGCCATCGCGTCCCTGGGACCACTTTGGGGCGCCAGCGGGCTTTACGTTGAGGCCACTGTTCAGAGGCATGCCGTGAGGGGCCGAGTTGCCGCGGTAGACGGGCGACTCCCCTTCATTTCGCACAGGAGAGCCCTGGGCCTGGCGAGCGAGCAGCATGGGATGAATATCCGACTCCACGCGGGTCATGATGGCATACGTTATGATAGCCACCATGGCGGTGACTATGGCAGTTGAGTAGCCATTCCATTGGCCGATGAGCGAGCTGATGGCCTGGTCGAGCTGGCCCAGCATATCGCCGAGACCCATGGCGGATTAGAGTCAAAGAAGAGAGCGACGGGCCAGATATGGATATGGGATGTGTACACTTTTCAGAGGCGAGGTGATGATGGCCCCGGATTGCGCGGGTTCAACAAGGGCTGTATGTAGACGCGGAGATAGAGAGAGTGAAGCCAGCTAGCTTACGGACTGGACGGCAGGCCTAGTCGACGGGCTTCCATGGTGGGGCATCGAAACAGACTGGACTGGACTGGACTGGACTGGACGGATGGATGACATAGCGGGCAGGCGGGCAGGCGAGCAGGGTCGCAGGCGGGGGGCCGTAAGCACAGTATGCATACAGTACCCAGCCCCCCGTTCTACACAGTGGTCGGCCGAACATTGAACATTGAAGCATTTGATTGAGGTGATGTCCGTGCACTGCCAAGACCCAATAGCAGTACATTGCATGGCCCTTGCGGAGATGCAGTTTGTTGCTATTGTCGCAACCCAAGGAAGGTCCTAAGGGGACAAAGAAAACAACCACCAAACTTTGGCCCCAAGCGATTCTCACGAGAGCTGCTTTCGCGGCACCCAGCCCACTAACCGTCGCAGGTACTAACATAGCAGGAAAACTCCACGGAAACGAGCGCAGCCCAATAAGGAGCTCGATTCTAAAATTCCTTTTTTTCCCAGGAGACCTCGCGTCCTGCGCTCTTCGCGTTCGTTGGTCTTTGTTGTCTGTCGCCTAACGAATTTGCCTGGGAAGCACCCTGGAAACTTAGGTCGAGGTTGGCTGCCATCCTCCAGGCGCCAATTGGAACCTACTACTGCCCACGAGCTCCAAGTCTTCCATCGGCACTCTTTGCAGAATTATTCGATTCCACACCACAACTCAACATGTCGTCGACTGCCCTTCAGAGGCCCTTGACCCCGACTAAAGCTTCGCCCGCGCCGCCTCAAGATAGCCCGGGCACATGGCGTCACCCGCGCCTGGAAGAGATCTCAAAGCGCCAGAACGCCGCCATCTTTGGCGAGAAAAATGTCAAGAAGGTCGTCTACAACGTCGCGGCCTTGATCGCCATGTTCGCGATCCAGGGATTCGTCTCTCAGTGGTTCTCGCCAGTGTCAGTGGTTCCTCAACCCTAGCGGAGATGGCAGCAGTATATTGACATGACAATTACCAGTCCACCAACACTCGGCCGATTCGCGACGTACATTTACCGCATCGCTCAGCTGGTACCGCTTTACAACATTGCCGTGGCGTGCATGCCCTTGGTTCGGTCTCCAGACGAGATGGCAGACATTGCCTTGACGCCTGGCCAGCGTAAACTGCTGGGACTCCCGCCGTCATCGAACCCTCCGACTCCCGGCTCGGTCTACAGCACCCCTCCGAGGTACTCGCGCACTCCCTCCATGTCAGGTTCAACCGGTGGCAAGCGCAACTTTTCAGACTCGACTATTAATGGCCAGACGAGCCCATCCCTTTTCCGCAGCCCGTTGGATTTTGGTGGAAATCTAAGCACCAGCAGCTTCGGTGCATCCAGCAACTTTGGTGCATCTGCATCAGCCTTCGGTGGATCTGGTTCAGCGTTGGCCGGGAGCCCTCTTATTCAGAAAGCCATCCACGGTGCGCGCCGGTCGTCGTTCGGGTCGCCAAGTCCCATGGTCGGTAGCATTAATGGCGGATCGATCTTCGGCAGCGGACCTGAAAGCCCCAGCCCCAGCCCTGCTAATGGCAAACGGAGTAGCGTGAGCTTGAACAACAAGTGGCTATACGAAAAAGGCAGACGAAGCTCGGGGAACATGTTCCTGCAGGCATCATGAGGTGCCCACTTGATTAGGATTGAAGCATGCAGCATGCGAGGTCTCGGCATCACCGTATAATGACTAATAGCAGGCGTATGAAGCAGGACTTGGAAACATCAATGGGCGCGTTAGCAGCTCCGCGTGAACATGACCACATGCAGTGTGGCAATATAAAAATACCAATGGGCCTTGATCATACATACTGTAAAGCAAGCGATGCACAACATGGTTCAAATACCTGAACCTTTGAGATCATCCCCTTCAAGGGGCTTTTGGACATGGGTAGTCCTTATTGAAACCCCGTTGAACCATATATTCGCAAATACGTATACTACCTATCCTTCCGTATGAAATCTTCTTTTGTACAATAGTACCACAGGCAAAGTATTCAACCCCAGTTTCACTGGGGTATGAATCTAAGCCAGCAGATGATACGTACTCAAAGGGTAGCAAAGCAAAGATTACCTGACGCGGAGGTTACATTAAGGGAAGCATGTACTGGGAGGTTGGATGAACCAAGCAATGGCTTGGGGGTAGCTGTTTTCCCGCGGCCCCTTACATCACTTCAACCAACTGCCCGGGTAACTTTTCTTCCCCGTAACCGCAATTCTTGAACCGCAAGTTTTGGTGCTGTTCTTTTTGGTGGGTGACAGTATTTCTGATAGCAACTACCGAAGACTTATATCATCCGCTCTTGATTAAAGACTCGATCTCGAAGGAACGATGACTTCTCACAAAGTTCCTAGTTCCGGCGAGTCTTACCCTCAGCCTATTCAAGGGTAAGTCAGGAAGGGCCTGGGAACTATCATTTTCGTCCACAGCTTCCCACCGGGGTGGTTCATAGCAACGAGGAAATCTAACACAGAACGGCACAGACCGCAAATACCATATCGAGGCGGGCAGAGACAGAGCCATCGACTGTATGGCCTTCTTCTGGTGATCGCGGCATACCTGTATGCTTTCATACCTGCCTATCCGTATTCCTTGACGATTGACACGCTCTAGGGTTGAGTATGTTGGCTTCATCAGGCGTACTGTGTGGCAAAATGCAGGCTTTGGGGCGCTTCGTCGTATCTGGATGCACATCGGCAATGCGGAACCTCGGTTCATGCCTACAGTATTTCCGTGTGATGTGCCCAGCCACGACGCAAAAGTGGTTTCCGTCACCGACGAAGCAAAGGAAAGGAACGTGCCAGCTTTCGCAAACTGTGCCGTCGCCCAGTATCGTAGATCATATCTGTCCGGAGATGTGACCCCGCAAGATATCGTCGAGGCCCTGTTACCCTTGATCCGTTGCGATATTTCACCTCCTGGTATTCACTCGACAGCTTGGGTTGACATCAAAATCGACCTCGTGCTCAAGGCCGCCGAGGCGTCCACACTTCGGTACCGACGACAGAAGTCTCTCGGCCCCTTGGACGGAATCCTAGTCGGGATAAAAGACCAGTATGATGTCGACGGGTACTCGACGATGCTCGGCTCGTCGCACGACCTCACCGGGCGCGACCAAGATGGAAATGCCTATAACAGCTGATGCGTGGAGAAGCTCCAAGAAGCGGGAGCTATTATTGCTGGAAAGCTGAACATGCATAAATTTGGGATGGGTAAGATCAAACGCCGGTGTGTTTATGTTAACATACTTAACATGGCGATACAGATACGGCTGGTATCAACACCACCTACGGAACGTCGCGCAACCCCTACAATAGAAACTACTATACAGGAGGGAGCTCATCCGGGCCTGCCTACGCCGTCGCCACGGGGCTGGTCCCGATCGCCCTTGGTACCGACGGTGGCGGAAGCATCCGGGTTCCCGCGTCCTTCTGTTCCGTGTTCGGCCTGCAGCCGAGTCACGGCCGGCTGTCCTACCTCCCAGGTCACAATCACAACAGCACGTGCGAGGTCAACGCGCCTATCGCCGTCGACATGGGCTCCCTCGCAACCGTTTACTCCGTCATCAGCCAACAACCACATTCCGCCTCGCCTTTTCCACATGCGCCGTTGTGCGACATGCTGCTTCCCAACAGTAACAACAAGAACTCCAAGAAGGTGCTACTTGGCGTCCCCGAAGCCTGGTTTGACCGCGCCGACCCGGGCGTGCAGGGCCTCTGCCGGAGCCTCATCAACGACCTCGTCTAGACCAAGGGATATGCCACAGTCCCCATAACGATCCCCTTCCTGTCCGAAGGCCAAGCGGCACACGCCATCTTCATCCTCTCGGATGTCTCCACCGCTCTCCCCCCCAGCTCCCCGCATCGTCTCCCCCGCGAACCGGATCCTCCTCGCACTAGGCCGTGCCACGAGCGCGGGGGACTACATCCGCCCAGCGGGTCCGGGGGGACCTGATGCGCCACCTCGCCTGGCTCTGGCGCGAGAAGTACGGGTCCCAGGGTCTGCTGATCGTGACGCCGACTAGGTCGTGCGCGGGTTGGCCCATCCGGTCCCCGCGCGAACTCGACCGGGGGCTCAGCGACGGGAACCGCACCCTGCAGTCTATGGAGTACGTCTGGCTCGCCAACTTCTGCGGGACGCCGAGCCTGAGCGTGCCCGCGGGATACGTCATCCCCGAGGGCGAGGCGGGCGCGGGCTGGCCGGTCCGGTTCGAACCTGCCGCCGAAAAGGCTGGTGCGGTGGTGCCGGCCGGGCTGATGGCCACGGCCGAGTGGACGCGGGAGGATTTGCTGATGCGGTTTGGGTGCGATGCCGAGGAGGTGGGCAGGGAGCGCCTGAGGCGCCCGGCCGCGTGGGTCGATGTCGTACAGCAAGCCGCTCAAAAGCGCTCTACGAGAGAGAGTCGCAAGGCTTGAGGGCTGAGGGTGCCATACAAAAACATTTTGATAGCTCCAAGCAAGTAACAAGCGTAAGGTGGCCTACCACATGACCAGGGGCAGAGCGCAGTAGCCAGACATATTAGCTTGAAATGTGCAAGGCAGTAGCCCCTTGCGACAATTCTGTACATGATGGCCAAACCAAGTACATACTGTAGAATAGCAATGGGCGGCCGTGGCCCTGCAGCGCGCAATGCCGATTCATTTGTCACTCAGTGCTTCCCTTTTAATCAGTATGCCTCCCGGCAATGCTTGGGTTGGCGCTGGCTTAAGAGGTTGCTGTTATTTAGAAACGTGTATTGGCGTTGGGCATATCCAACCAACTGACAGGAGCTTCCAGCTAAGAATGGTTCGTCCACTCATGGTTAAGTACAGCTAGTTGCGCGTAGGCGATGAGAGCTATTCTTGAGCCGAAGATCGTACCTAATGCATCAAGAGCTGGGGAGCGTCACCCGAGCGCCATAGAGTGGGCAATGAAAGAGGAAATGCGGCAGCAGATTTGGGAGCGGCACTGTATTTGTTTCACATTAGGTTAAGAAGCTGTATTTCTGGGTGGCCTTGAGTTTCATCTTTCGGCAGACCGAGTGCTGTCGACTTTGACGTTTCTGGACAATTAGCAGTGTCGCGGGGCACCGTAGTTCTCGAGGTGCCACCTTAGCGTGCTTACTAGGTTCATTAGTACCAAAGCTCAAAGGTGGCCTTATTTGTGATGCAGATCGGACCTCGTCGCTATCAAGCAACACCACCAGCACCAACGAAAACGAAAAGGGAGGAGAAGTTTGCAAAAGAAAAACCGGCCTTTTGCAGCTTCAATCGCCAACATGTATAACTCCCTGACCCGCATACAAAATGTCTTCGGCTTCTTCACCACCGTCGCCTTCGTAGTCGCCGCCTTCATCGCCGCCTCCGATTTCACCTACGACCGGACGCCGAGTGCCCATATCAAGACCACCAATGTGCAAGTGTAAGTCGAAGGACGAGAAGAAGGAGGGGGAAACAGGGGGTTATGAACTGAAGGCTGATTCTTTCTGCGCCTTCGCCTACTACAGAGTCAAGGGCCGTCCCCATTACTACAGCACCAAGAAGGAGGAATATGCCATAATGAAATTCAGCCTGGACGCCGACCTGTCCTCGCTCTTCACCTGGAACACGAAGCAGGTCTTTGTCTACGTCACGGCGGAGTGGACCACGCCGCCGTCGGCGAAATCGTCCGCGGCAGCGACGACCAACCAGACCAACAGCGCCGTCATCTGGGACAGCATCATCACGGCCCCCTCGTCGGACCACCTGGCCAACATCGGCCCCGCGACCCTCAAGAAGCTGCGCAAGTCGGCCGCGGGCAAGGCCGTCGACCCCAAGCGCGGCCTCCTCTCGCTCAAGAACCAGCGGCCCAAGTACCAGATCACGCACCCGACGGGCCGCATCGCCGAGACCAGCGACGTGCGCCTGCGCGTCCACTACAACGTCCAGCCCTGGGTCGGCTTCCTCACCTGGAGCCAGACGGAGCGCGACTTCGGCCGCTGGCTGCGCGTCAAGGACGGCGTGAGCCGCGCCTTCACTCTGCCTGCCGTCAAGAAGAAGGACGAGGGCAAGAAGGCCAAGGCATAGATAAGAAAACTCGTCGGGGTTGGGCGGCATTGATATTAGCTTTCAGTTAGACTGGGTATTGAAGGATGGCCCAAGACTGGCTACAAGCAATAAACATGGAATTTGCACTACATTTCCAGGGCAGGGTCGAATTCCGTGCGGTGTATAGTATCTGCACCAGACATATTTGCGAGTGTGTGCAAGGACTATCCCATATGACCTGGTAAGCGAGGATATTCGGTCTATAGTACGTTCGGTATCTTCGTCATTACAATCCATAGGTACATACTCCTCCCCAAAGCTTCTTATACGGCACAGAAGTGTACTGGATATCCCACCAAAGTCATCGTTGATAACCCATCACTGCCTGAACTCCAAACAATACAGCAGCTCGTAAATCATGCAATCCGTCACGCGTTCGTCTACACTTGCCGTTTTGCGACTAAGCGCCGTTTCGGTACACCTGTGCGCCCTGGTTTCGGAACATGATGGTGTCCCTCCTTTGCAGGATCATAAGGGCTCTGTTTAGGGCCTGCTCGCTGAATCCCTTGCCCTCGACCATTTCCCGGCGCAGCGTCGCCACGCTCGTGCTCCAGCCGATGGGAAGTCGTCTCTTCAGCTCCGACTCGACTCGGTTGGTCTCCTCGTTCAGCTCGCGACTTCCCTGGTTGCCGCCTTGGTTGACGGCATCCATCGTGGAACAGAGGAAGAGACGGATGGCCTCATCGACGTGCTGCTCCGTGGCAATCGGCGAGAGGGTCAACTTGGCCAGCGATTCGGTGATACGCACAATGGCTTCCAGCTGACGAACTGTGATGGGGATACTGGATCGTGTGTTCGCCTCAATCTCCGAGGCGTGCACTTGCTTCCTGATGGAGACGAAGTGAGATGAGAGCTTTTCTGCTGCCTCGGGGGACAAGCGAGGTGCCATTCGCCTAAGGTCGGGTTAGTTATTTGGGACTCCGGGTAAAAATAAAGGCGGCGTGACTTACGACTTGCAGTACGAGAGGTATCGCTTCATCTTGTCTACTGGGATCTCGCTCTCCGTCTGCTCGTCCAACCCACGGCCACCCATGTGAATGCCCATGACGTGCTTGGCAATCCTCTCATCCTTCTCTCTTGTGTGCTCATCCTTGACGATGAAGATCATGTCGAAACGAGACAGGATAGTGGTTTGGAAATCGATGTTCTCACCCGGTGACTTCATATCATCGTAGCGACCGAAAATCGGATTGGCAGCAGCAAGAACCGATGTTCGGGCGTTCAGAATGGTAGTGATACCGGCCTTCGCGATAGAGATAGTCTGCTGCTCCATAGCTTCGTGGATGGCGACACGATCCTCATCTCGCATCTTGTCGAACTCATCAATACAGACGACACCGCCGTCAGCAAGCACCATAGCACCGCCCTCCAGGTAGAACTCCCGCGTAGACTGGTCGCGTTGCACAGAAGCTGTCAGACCAGCAGCCGAGGATCCCTTTCCTGACGTGTAGATGGAAATCGGTGCCACCTTCTCGACAAACTTCAGCAGTTGAGACTTGGCAGTACCGGGATCTCCAAGAAGCAGTACGTTGATGTCTCCTCTGAGCTTCATACCATCTGGCAGGATCTTCTTTGAACCACCAAGGAGGAGGCACAGAATGGCCTTCTTGATATCCCTGTTTCCATAGATGGAGGGTGCGATGCAGTCAGCCATTGTGTTGTACAGATCAGGTCTTCGGCTAAGTTCGAGGAACTCCTGTTCCTCTTCTTCTGAGAAGGAAGAGTGCCCCTTTGCGGTCGAGTCCACATCTGTCTGGATTCCCACTGTCCTCAGGTACGGCGTTCGGATAGCGACAGCACCACCTCCCGAGTTCTTGGAAGCCTTGTTCTGGTAGATGGAGAAAATGCCCATGACGGTACATCTGGATCCGGGCACCACCCTGTTCGTGAGGTAACGATCGGCTGATATCAGGACGTGACGTGGCAATTCGCCCACGGGCACTTGATCCGGCGCTTCTTGCAGTTTGATTATTTGCTGGTCGACAAATCGCGATTTCTCGTGCACGACAAAGTACGGGTCCATGGGACACTTTTCCGCACCATCGCCGGGGGCTCTTTGGCGGGCGCATTGCCGTGGTAGGGTCACACCGGTGAAGCCACCAAAGATGGGTATCGTCTGGTTGTGCAGGCAGCTCCTGCACTGAATAGCCAGCTCTGTGGCTTTTGAGGACATGACGGAAGCGCCAATGACAATACCAGGTACCCTAACCAATCTCGCGATCGTCATGGAGTCCAGATTTCGGATGGAAACATCCTCGGCTGTGGAGTGGAGGAGCAATTGATGTTCAGGGATGTCGGCTTTCGGTTCGTGGGGGGAAAAGAATGCGATGCGTGCACTTCTTCAGAGCGGCCTCGAACTGTATAATTATGAGCCTCCAGTCTGGACAGACCACTCGTCCACATGTTACGTACCAGAGGTATAATCTCGGCTGGCTCTGTAGCCAGGCGATGCGCCAACTCTTCATTATATTTGATCAGGTCGCCGATGTCAATATCGCAGTAGTATTGCTTTAATAATGCATTCTCTCGCAGCTGATCTCTGTGAAACGGTTATGTTAGACACGGGAACCGCAAGCCAGGATGCGAATGCACACTCACCTGTAGACAAACTTGTTATCGAGTCGGAAGCTCAAAACAAACTGCATCAACTGCTCCTGGACCTGGGTTCGGCTGTCTTCACTTTGCCCGGCTTCGCTGTTGAAGACCGAGACCGAAAATACTGACTGTCGATCCATGTTGACGAGTCCTTGGCTTTCGTACTTGTTTTGGATTCACCAACAGACAGTACGGTAGTGGATTGGAAACGGTGGTGTGTTTGTTTTGGAGTTGAGCGTTGGGTTTGGCTGGCCTCTCGCTCTTTCAGCTCTAGCAGAAAATCGCAAGCGGGCGCCCCTCCTGAGATTCCGATTCAATTAAAGCCGGCGCGTGCTTGGGGGTCTCTGGGTCTGGGGTCTTTGGACGCGACGCTTTTTCGCGTAACGTGTTGAGTGCTTGCATGCCTGGCGCTAGACCGAACGGACTCTAGCATGAATCACGTGTATCGACCCTACCTGATTACGTATCCAGTACGCCGTTCTCCGTGCTGTACTGTCCTCTAATTGTGAAGGGGGAAGGACCCTTTATTAAACTCATGCTACTGCGTGCAATGTTCCAAGTTATGCCAGGCTTACCGGGCACCAGCACCAGCACCAGCCAGCGACTACTAGATTGGGTACTTCCTGCACGCCAAGTACCTTGCTAAAGTACACGAGACTGGAGCTAGGGGAAGGTGATGTGGCTGAAAGCACATTGCTCTGCCGCGCATCTCGAGTATACCCCAAGCCAAACGCAGGACATGCGCCATTGCATCTCTCTATGTGTCCACGCCAATTCGAAAGCCTCACTCGTGCCCGCGGTTGCCATCCCGTACCAGCAATCTGAAGCCTGATGCATCCCCCTCGTATACCAGCTATGATCTCTCGGTAGCCTCATGATAAGCTCGTCGTCCACGCCTTCCGACTTGCTCAACCTATGCGAACTCCAAACCAAACTTCCTGAGCTGCGCAACCTCGTTCATGAACCATGTATTCCAATCAATCAGTGCGCCTGTCAGTTGACAGCTTGTCGTCGCCCCAATCGCCACAGAATTCGCGGGGTGAATTCCCTTTCCACAGGTTCGCTTGTCCGAATCCGCCGGCCCTCGGTTCGTAGCTGATACCAGGTTATAGGCAAGGCTCCGTGACATCACACGCCACTGCGCGACGAGGTTCTACAGCAAGCTCGATACATTCAATAGGAGGGCACCTGGATACATCCAACAGCTGGGCTCAAGGGGTCCAGGAAATTGGCCAGAATGGTATGCGACACAAGCTCCGCGTCTCTTTTATCTCTGGGGCGTCGCTAACATGTGACGTCAAGCTATCTCAACTCTGCTTCAACCGCCCATAGTGCGAACAGGCTTATTACCTCATACAACGGCTCCTGCATCCAGTGCGCACAAGCCGCCCACCGCCAGAGATATCCCTCCAGTTACCCTGACCAACATTGAGAAGATCGACGTAGCCGAATTCAACCCCTACTTGTCGCAAGTTGGTGCCTTGTACGAACAACTGCGCCGAGTAAAAGAGAGCGAGGATAACGGTGCCGACCAGGTCTTCCGGCGGAGCAGCAAGCCCGACGCAGTTCCCGATTTTGACGATGGTCACCTCCGACCCGGCTCGAGTGGTGGCAGACCCTCTAGCTCGCGGAAGGCTTCGACATCGTCATTTGGTTCCGCGTCACCCCTCGAGTCGCCCCAGATACGCAGGAGATCTAGTGCAGGGTTCAATCGGAAAGCAGCTCATGGGCCACCACCTTTGAATACCATCCCGAACGTTTATTTCGACGAAGACTTTCACCTCGAAAACCCCCGGACGTTCGATGTTGTCAGCGAGAGATCGGAGGTTGTGAAGCCCCAACCCGGGTCATCAGAAGAGAAGAACGTCACCAATGGCACCACGGCGCCTCGAAAGTCGCTGGCCACAAATGCCATCTTGCAGGAGAAGCTATCTTGGTACATGGACACCATTGAAATGCACCTGATCAACTCCATATCTACCGCGTCCACAACCTTCTTCACGGCCCTTGGTTCTCTCAGGGAATTGCACTCGGAGGCGGCCGGGTCGGTAGACAGGATCAAGACACTGCGCAAAGAGCTCGATGCCTTGGATCAAGAAATCGCAACCACTGGCTTGGACATCGTGCAGAAGCGCCGGCGCAAAGAAAATCTTCAGCAGCTAGATGATGCGGTCCACCAATTACGCGAGATTGCGGAATCACTATCAGAGTGCGAATCTCAAGTCGAGACCGGAGATATTGAGAAAGCTTTAACGAATATTGAGGCTTTGGAGAGGCTGGTTGCTGGGCGCAAACGACTTCATGGCAAAGACAACGGAAGACAGATACGGGACTTGCGCGATGCTGTGGCTTTGCAAGGCGTGAACTCTGATATTTCGACTCTGCGCCTTCGAATTGGTAAAGGGTATGAAACTCGGTTCGTCGACGTGTTGTTGGAAGATCTCCGTCGCCACGTCGATACCGTGTCTACGCAGGACGTGCTCCTCAGATGGACCAGTGCAACTATGCGGTCACGCGGAGGGCATGCCAAGGATGCTACAGCTTTCCCTCCAGCCTATCTATCATCGACTGGGGGTCTACGGGCGCAGTTGATGCCTGTTGTGACTGGCCTGCACCAAGCCAAGCATATTACGATGGCCATCTCATCATACCGAGAGCTTGTGTTGCGGGAGATTCGCAAGTTGATACAAAAACCGTTGCCTAGCTCAGATGACGATGACAACGTGACGATAATGTCCGCGTCAACGCGAAGCGGGCGAAAGCTCACTCAAGGAGAGAAATCCTCCATTCTGGCCCGCAACCTCAGGGCACTCGAGCCGGAAGATGCCGAAGCACTCTTCACCAAGATGTACATTGGTGTAACCGAGACTCTGAGGAGATTAACAACGCAGGTTAAAGTCCTGTTTGATGTTGCAAGCTCGATAGGCGAGTCGCCCGACGTGACATCCGGGATGCGCTCGCCACCCCTGGGGGGTCTCAAGTCGCCTCCATTGAATAGCGCCAACCAGGACATCCAGGAGGACATCCACTTGACATTAGATATGGCGAACCTTTTGGGCCAGGCAGCGGATCTGGCCCAAGAAAAAATTACCAAAGTGTTGCGGGTTAGGTCTGAACAGAGTACCCGGCTACCGCTTGACTTGTTCTTGCGGTATTTCACGTTGAATCTCTATTTCACAAACGAGTGTGAGTCCATTTCTGGGCGAAGCGGGTCATCTCTGAAAACGGTTGTCAACGGGCATATTAAAGACTTTATTGATCAGCATGGGGACGTCGAGAAGCAGAAGCTCGCGCAAGAGATGGAATCGGACCAATGGGCGGCAAAGGACTTTACAGACGAGAACAAGCTCCTCCTGAATCGCGTCATCGACTCTAGCACTAGAGATGATGTTACCTGGTCAGAAGGAAGCAAGATATGGATACCATACTCAAACACACAGCCAGTGTCAAATGGACGCCCACGTGCCGAGTCTAACGGCACAGGAACAAGGGACAAGACACGTAGCGCCGTCATCGACTCTGAATCTTTTATCCTACCCCGGTCTGCTATCCTCTGTCTCGAAGGCATGTCACATTTCATGCAACTCATCGCCGGGATCCCATCCATGTCCACGGACATAGCCACGTCACTCATCTCCTATTTACAAGTATTCAACAGCCGCTGCACGCAGCTGATTCTTGGTGCTGGTGCAACACGTTCTGCCGGCTTGAAGAACATCACCACCCGTCACTTAGCTCTTGCTGCCCAAGCTCTGGCCTTCATATCGACCCTCATCCCGCATGTCCGGGAGTTTGTGCGCCGGCTTGCGGGTACAGGCGCTAATGTTAATAACACCTCCCTTGCAGCGTTGATGGGTGAGTTTGACAAGGTTAAGCGCCTCTATCAAGAACACCAAAACAACATTTACGACAAGTTGGTGGAGATTATGAGCGGACGAGCCGCTGCGCATACCAAGACCATGAAAGGTCTCGACTGGGATCGCCCGGCGAGAGAAGGCGAAGCTAGCGTAGATGTGTTTATGGAAACGCTGGTCAAGGAGACGGTCACATTGCATCGCGTACTGACCAAGCACCTCCCCGAGGGTACGGTGCACCTGATCATGGCGCCTGTTTTCGATAGCTACAAGACACAATTTGGGAATGCTCTCCAGGGGCTGGAGGTCAAGGAGGAAATAGGAGCGAAGCGGTAAGTATTTGACGTCTCATCATTCATTCAGGCCGATGTTCTAACCTTCTGTGTAGGATGGAAAAGGATATCGGGTACCTCATCAATCGTTTAGGAAAGGTCGAAGGCTTCGCCAACACGGGCGAACACCTACTAAACATTGTCAAAACCAAGATGCCGGACAAGCCCCCACCAGTGCCGGAGAAGAACGGGGCCGTGTCGAAACCGAACTCCCCCGCGCCCAAGGAGGCAGAGAAGCCAGAAGAGCAGAAGAGCTCCGAGGCGGCGGAGAAGAATGGAGGGGACTCCTAGCACGATACCAGTGTCTTCTATTGTTTGTGCATAGCTCGGTGTCACGATAGGCGTTCATTAGAATGGAGCGTTTCAACCTCCTGGGTCCAAAAATATTAACCGTGTATTGTTTGCTCTCGAAAGCGCTACGACTTGGTTACGAAATGCGGGTTGCTCAGGTACATATGAGGGAGAAGCCCTTGGAACATTGAAACGGGTTTGACATATCGACTACCTATGCATCCTTGACTTGACGAGAGCAATTTCCGCCGTGTCTTTACTCGGAACATGGAGTCTTATGCCCCTGGCGCTTGGGTAGAGCCTTCTGGTTGGATTACCGTAATACATATTCGTATGCGCAGGTGACTGTGAGATGAAAGTCTTCCAATATGCTCAAGTATGCAGGTGGTGTCTATGAGCTGTGAGGCAGAAGTGAAGCTTCCGTACCTACCTTACCTACCTAGGTAGGTACGCACCTAATGTAGGTAAGTACATGTATTCATCGGATGCTCGTTTGCTAGCAAGAGCCACTAGCCAGGTAGGTACAACCGTACAACACGGCAGTTGCCTATAGTGCCCCCGCTACTAACCTGTTACGTCAAGTGCATTGAATACAGAGGTAAAGCTCAAGTGGCAACCTTGGAAGGCAACAGCTCATGTGATACCGCGCACAAACTACTCCAAGGCTACCCCACTTCACAATTGGGAACGCGGTAGTAAAACGCGTGGGAATCGCGACCCTGAGCACTTACCCACTGACTTCATTTTCATCAACGGTCCGCCGGTGACTACTTCCGCCTAAGGTTTTCTGTGGCTAATTTCATGCTGCTTTCCAATTCCCCACATCCAAGAGGATGGACGGCGATCAAGTATACGTCACAAGCCCAGGTAAATGCTTGATTCGCGTTGTCCCAGTCAAGACTGAACCCGCAGACGACCAGGAAGTCCATATGGACGCCTTCAACATGGCCTCATCACCCCCAAGCCAGGAAGGTCAATTGGAGGGATCAGATCTCCCCGCTATGGACTTGGCATTCCCAAAACAGGAAGACGAAGAAGTCGACATGGACTTGCCTTCAGTGCCTCTGAAACAGGAGGATGCTCCTGCCGCAAATACAGGACATGTCAAGCTCGAGTCGCCAGAGCTCTCCGAGCCCCAGGTCATGTTGAACACTTCGGCTTTACAGAATCTCGTCAATTGTGACAACGTTGACGCCCTCAAACATGGCGTTGATGTCGGTGTCCAGTTCCTCGACCAACTGGCTGCTAGTCTTGCAACCCACACGAACAGTGAGACAACTAGCTGGCTTCGCAATATCTCGACGCAAAAGGTTTGTTTGCTCGACCTTTTTCTTCTTGTACCACCTTCACCCATCACCTTATACTTTTCCTCCACCTGAGGGGCGGTCGTTTTACTCGACCCTCCACCCTCGGCCCCAGCTCATCACCTATTGCTGACGTCACTAACATCTTCACAGGAACTCGCCCAACCTCGCAGAATTGTAGTAGGCGTTGTTGGCAACACAGGCGCCGGCAAGTCTTCTGTGATCAACGCCATCATGGACGAAGAGCGGTTGCTCCCTACAAACTGTCTGAGGGCTTGCACCGCGTCGCCCACTGAGATATCCTACAATTATTCAGACGACCCCAGTGAGCTGTACAAGGCAGAAGTTGAATTCATCACTCGCCAAGAATGGGTTCGAGAGCTCGAACAACTCTACGCCGATCTGCTCGACCCGAATGGAGATATCTCGAGAGAGGCGTCGAACACAGACAGCGATGCTGGAGTGGCATATGCTAAGCTTAAGGCGGTCTACCCTTCGAAGACCAGGGAAATGCTTACGCAGGCGAACCCGGAGAACCTTGCTGCCGAACCAGGTGTACAAAATGTACTTTCTAGCACCAAGCTCCTCAAGGCAACGACCTCTAAAGACTTGTACCGCCAACTTCAGCGCTACATTGATAGCAAGGAGAAGCTAACCGGCGACGAGCGGAAGAAAAACGTCCCGATGGAGTTCTGGCCTCTCATTAAAGTGGTGCGGATCAATACGAAGGCAAATGCGCTGTCAACCGGTGCCGTGATCGTTGATTTGCCAGGTGTCCAAGACTCCAATGCAGCCCGAGCTGCCGTTGCTGATAATTACATGAAGCAATGTGGAGGACTGTGGATTGTCGCGCCCATTACACGTGCTGTGGATGACAAGACAGCCAAGAATCTCCTAGGTGATTCCTTCCGTCGCCAAATGAAATACGATGGCACGTTTTCCAACGTGACTTTCATCTGCTCTAAGACAGATGACCTGCTCATCACGGAGGCTGCCGATAGTCTGAAACTACAGGACCAGATCGATGAGACGATGCGCAAAGCCGACGAGTTCAAGCAGAAGGTTAATGACCTCAAAGAGCAGTTGGCAAACCTCAGAGAGAAACGAGCGGCCTATGATGATAGGATCGATGAGATTGAATCATCCTACGAGGAATGGGAGGACCTTGCCACAGATCTTTGGGATGGAAAGACGGTTTATGCACCAGTCCCCAAAACCAAGAAGCGGAAGCGTGATGGAAGGCAGCCGGATGCGTTTCCCGGCACTGACTCCGAGTCCGACTCCTTGAGCATAGCCGGGGAATCTAGCGACAAAGAGAATTCGCACCAACAGACTCGGACTCCCTTGACAGAGGAGCAAATTGAATGTGTTATGGCGGAGTTGAAATCAGAGAAAAAAGAGGCCCGGAAATCCAAGCGAGACATTGACGAACAAACCAGCAGCGTACGCAAGATGATTACTCAAGCCGAAAGTCAACGCCAAGAGCTTCTTGCCGAGGCTAAATCGACATGCATCAAAGGCCGCAATGACTATTCCAGGACTTCCATTCGGTGGGATTTCGCCATGGGCATAAAGGAGCTCGACCAGGAGACTGCCGCCGAGAAGGATGATGCCAATTTCGACCCCGATCATGACGCTCGAGACTACGATGCAGTCGCCGCTGGCCTGCCGGTGTTCTGCATCAGCAGTCGTGCGTTCCAGAAGCTGAGTGGTCGGCTGGAGAAAGACGACTTCGACTCTCATGGGTTCATGTCTCTGGAAGACACGGAGGTGAGTCTTACAAAGGCCGAAGCATTGTCCGCATCATTTACGCTCTTGGGTAAAACTAACACTCGCACAGGTGCCGCAACTCCAAGCCCACGCCAAGAAGTTGACCGAGACGGGACGAATAGCGCATTACAAGGAATTCCTCAACAACCTCCTTAGGCTCGTGTATTCGATGAACCTCTGGGTTACCAACGAGGGTACTTCGTCCCTGTCCACTGCGGAGAAGAGGAGTGAAGAAATTCATATACGAAAACTCCTGGGCGAGCTCAAGGACGTATTTGATGCTTCAGTACGAGGATCTGTTGAAGAGATGGAGGAATGCCTTAGAGACCAGATCTTCAAGTCTTTCGACACATCGATCCCGTTGGCTATCGAGAAGGCCGTTACAACAGCCAGTGGATGGGGCGCCCATAAAAACATGGGTGGCCTGCTCTGGGCTACCTATAAAGCGACTGTCCGACGTGACGGCGTTTACGCTGGTGCTGCCGGGCCGCGGGATTTCAACGGCGAGCTGTTTGAGCCCATATCGCGGAGCTTGGCCAGTGGATGGGAGAGGGCTTTCCAGCGACGTCTTCCAAGTATACTGCGTGAACTGACCAAGAACCTGTCCAAGAAGCTTGATGACTTCCACCAGTCCATGATGCAACGAGCTCAACAGAGCCAGGTGAGTGCACTGCTCAACATAGGACATCAGGTCGCCGCTGTCAATCAGGTCTTGAAAGGGTGGCCAGCAAACCTTCAATCCCGAATCACTGAGCTCCAGAGAGAGGCAAGTCGTGCCTTTACGCCTGTGATCTGCAGGGCTATGCATGAGGCGTACAGAGTTTGTACCGAGGAGAGTGGCCCCGGATCATTCGCTCGGATGAAGACAGCGATGGAATCCCACGTCAGCACTAGTCGACACAGCATGTTCCACCAAGCTACTGAGGAGGTCAAAGGAATGCTGCAGGCTCTTTGCGAGACTGTACAGAGGGAGATTGCACAGTACACCGAGCCTGTCCTTGGTGAGCTGTCGAAGGACTACCTGGGGGCCATGCTCGGCCGCGACGTGGGAGAAGCCAAGCTCTCGAGTGCAGAGATTGGTATGCGAGCAAAAGTTAAGGACGTCTTGTTACGCAACGAAGCCATGTTCTCGCCGGTGGGCAAGGGAGAGGCTGTGGAACAGGGTGATGGAGAGGTGAAGCCTGATGCGGACATGGACGATGCTGATGATCTGCTGCAAGCTCAGCTTCTTCAGGAACAAGAGTTGGCAGCATAGGTGGAATTTGACGAGTCAATGTGCTGCTAGCCGAAAGGGAGACTTTGGTGGATGACCGATCATGTGGCTAGTTGTAAGGGAGATAGCATCGTGTATAGTTACTATGTACGACGACAGACGTGGCCACTGTTGGTCAGAATCATATACAGTATTTGCTTGCCATTGAATGTCTTGCATCAGTTCATTAGCGGAGAGCAAGAAGATGATGCTAGTGGGCTTAGTCACCTTGAAGAGACAAATAATCTGGCAGCAGTCTGTGTCCCCAGGGTGCGCACAGCATCATGTATCTAACGTAGGTCGTGGCGTACGTGCAACGCGCCTGAAACTCTGACCAAAGTCCGTCTTTTTCTTCGTCGTCTCACAAAGCCGACCTTGCCGTTGGTGCAGCGGCGGTTGCTACGACCCGAAAACCTGGGGAATGGGGGGTTTGCACTATATGACAATCAAGAGACGGCCTGGACGGAGAGACAGGCATCACCAAGTGCATATCTGTGGTACACTGCATACTCGTTCGGCGACCACCTGTGTATTATCTTGTCAACGTCTGGGTATACTCTACAATATACTACCATTATGCAGCCAGTCACACTTCAGAATGATCGCGAGAAGAAAAAGGACACCTGCCGGTCTCCTCGGGTCTTTTTTTATTTTTATTTTTCTAGTTGATTGATCTGCATGGGATATATTCATGGGTGTTGCTTGCCGCATTAACCGTTATAATATGTACGCGTTCCCGCCTGTTCGCAGATCATGGAACGGGCGCGCCAAAGCCTATTGGGCTTAGGGTACCAGCCAAGGCCCAAGCCGATCGCGAACGGCGAAAGGAAAAGATCGGGTCGCCGGGGAGGGGGAGCGAGAGGGGGCTCTAGAAGGAAGAAGAGGGGAAACACGGAACAAAAATACCGATTGATCGTCATGCACGTTTAATTCGACTGCGCAACGTCTCGGCTGGCAATTTCGACCATGTGCTGGGCAGAAAGGGAGGACGCGTGAAAAGTCAATTGGCGGTGCTGTGCGAAAAAGGTTGAAGTAAATGAATTCATCAAATGCGGTTATGTGTTATCAAAAGCAAGTCGGCAAGGGGTGTGTAGTGTGCTACTACCAGTACCTAGACAGGCTTGCCAGTGTCTGACTTTAGACTTCTAGCGCTCCTTCGTCCTAATCTACTGACGACGATTACTCTTCCATCCATCTATCTATCTGCCCTAGTCGTGTCGTGTAGTCGCAGGAGTAGCTCCGACGACACATGAAGCATGCAGTCGCACACGGCCAGGAATGAATGAGTGTCTACGAGCGGTATCTGCAGACCGCCCTCCAACATCCACCCCCCTTCGACTCGAGCAACGAGCCAACGGGTCGGTTGTCAAATCAGGATGCATGCATGCTTACCGTGGCGCCCAGCACGCGCCAGCAGTCGGCGACGTCGTGCCATCTGTCGTAAGCCAGATGATGACAGGGTGACAGTCGCCAACGAGTCAGATCACCAACAGCAGACCATGGGGCCGGCACACAAAACGGGGGCGCGCCTTAGCGCAATCCGCCAGGGGGAACATGCATGCATTCTTCGCGTGAAGTAAACAAGCAGAAGAAGAAGAAGAAGAAGAAGAAGAAGAAAGAGAAAAAGCTGTTCACGAATTGGATTGGTCGGTATAGGGCAGTTTAATCGTGGGGAATTTTATTGAATTTGGGACTCAAAAACCAGCATCTGTTGCCGGCAAAGGGCGGGAGCGCAACCAACTTGCTAGGTCCGAAGACATGCAATTGGTGCCCCCTGGAATATCTATGTACAAAGAATGGGTATCTTTCAAAAACGGTATGGCTAAAGAGCGTCAAGAATAGGTCAAAATATGGTGTGTGTGTGGGTTGGAAGGTAAGAAGCAAGGGAGTGCGTCGAGCAAACCCGCTTCTTCGGTGGAACTAGCCACCCTTTAATGTTCCAAGCACCTGTCCTCCCGTGGAAGTGTCTATAAGGCGTGTAAGATGGCTTCCAGCCTGGGTGTGAAAAGGATGGTCCCGTCATCCGAAAGTCTATGTGTCGTTTGAAAAGAAACCCCAAGGGCGGCAGCCCCCTATGCGCGGAAGCGGATATTAGGTTAACGGCTTAGGTATCTTGGAAAATCCGGAAAACAGCGTGGCAGCGTAGATATCGTCATGGTCTAGCGCTCAGCGCGACTACCTTGGACTAGCAAGGTAGATTTCTTCGTCTCTTCTTCTCTGTGTTGACTGTATGTAGACTTAGAACTGGCCAAGGACAAACTTGCGAGCGACCAGGTTGGTCTCGTCGCGCTTGCTGGGCGCCGCGTTGCCACCACCCAGGGTGGTGATCAAGTTGGTCTCCTTGGTCGACACGGTCTGGATGTCGTCGGGGTGGTAGTAGGCCGTGTTGCAGGGGAAGCTCGTGCAACCAGAGACGGCCATCTTGGTCTTGGCCAGAAGCTCGGTGGCGGGGAAGATCTCCTTGACACCGTCGACATCGGTGGCATCCACAATGGCGGACACGTCAAAGTAAGTCAGGTCGTTCCAGCCCTGGAAGGCAACCTCTCCGAGCATACCGGGGTTGTTGGGGGAGCCCTCGGCGACGGAGTAGTAGTTGCCCTGCCAGCCTTGAGGGATGGTGACCTTGACCTCGCCATTGCCGTCGACCTTGATCTTGTCAACGGACTGGAAACCGGGGTTGGCAGTGAAGACGACGCTCTTGGGGGTGGAGTCCTGGTTCTTGAAAGTGATGGTGTTGGTTGCGCTGACCAAGCTGGAGGCAGCAGCGACCAGAGCGGCAAGGTTGGTAGTGAAACGCATCTTGGCTACGAAGTGAGAGTGTTGGACTGGAGGGTCAGGTAGGTGATATTGCAATATCGGTTGGTCTGATAAGACGGTCTGTTGCTTGAAGCGATATATGCAAGGCAGCGATAGCGATTGTAGCTTGAGTAGATATATATATATATAGTGATCAAAGAGTGAATCACCAGGGAAGGAATGTGTTCGAAGCTGGCCAAAGAGCTCGAAAGTAGATGAGAGAATGTGAGCTGTTGGGGTTGAGTTCGTAAATCATAGACGCCAACATCCGGTGGCGCGGAGAGCTGACGACTTTATACTCGAGTGAACGGGTGTCTATGTTAGACTAGCAGCCGGCTGTCCCCCGACTATGGGCACCATGGCGGCTGAGGGAGGTGTGGAGGGAGGGGGCTATAGAGCCAGCAATGGACCACGCCCTACTAGAAGTCAGGTACCCTGTGGGCCGTCGGGCAGTCCATGTATCCATCACACCAATCCCGTACCCAGTAATGGCAAAGGGATGCGTGGCTCGAAGCGACTCCGTAGCATCGGTCCGCTGCAGCAGCACGAGGATGCTAGCTTGTTTCTTCGATTCGAGGCTGCGGGCACTTTGCCCTAGCCCGGGCAAGTTTCTTACTGCCGGGGCATACTACCACAAGTACCATGCCTATACCTGCAGGACCGGGTGGGCGGCGTCATGTCCCCGGCGGGCCATAGGGTCGATGCTTCCATACCATCGTAAACACACACACACACCCACCCACACACCCACCCACACAGATACGATAGGTAATATCCGCCCTGTTGCGACGGTAGAAGCAGCCATGGAACCTCCGCGCGGCCTAGGTGGCAGCAGTATCATCACAACTTAGGTTCGAATTCAAACAAACAAGACGAAACGGATTCGTCGACAGGGCAGTACTACTACCCTGAACACGCACGACTCAGGTAGCCTTCGAGCAGACGCCAAGCCGAAAGGAATTCAGGGAGAAGGGAGAAAGGCTTTTTCTTGTCCTTAGTTGCAGGTGCGGCGCGAGTTAGCATGGCAGCTTTGATCTCCAATTGGCCGTGCCATGGTGTGTTAAATCGGTTCCTGGCGTGCCTGGCGTGCCTGGTACCTGACAGCTCCATGTGGTGGGCAGCGTGGGCTAGACCAACTATCGGAAAACTCGAAAGCTTGCAATAACCCGGATGGAGCCAACGGCCAATCGGAAGCACAGGGCCAACCGCAAAGGGTACCTTGGTGGGAATGCAGTTAGCTATTTTCTCTGCTTCTCATTTTCTTTCTCGTATCCTTGGCACGACACGTGTAGAGTGCCTCTCCCGCATCGAACAGCATCGAACGATACAAGGCAATCTACGTGTCGAGCCGAGCGACATCTGAATCTGCATTTTACCTGCATCAGCTCGTTAGTGTGATATGATATGTTCAACAGGAACGACCCAACAATCCTGCATGGGCGTGGTGATACAGATGGACAGCTTCCATTCCCTGCTTTCCCTCCCTGATGAGACGTGCAAGTACTGATTGATGCAAGGCATGCATCGAGGCCCCCTCAGACTGTTGATATGGGGTTCGCTGAGACCCTCTCTGCGATCTCATCGGTGTCGCTGTGCATGTCATCACTCATCGCTTCGGAGCTGCTGCTCACCGAGGCCGGTCGGAGAACCCCCGCGCGGGAATGGATCCCCAATGTAAAATACGGACACACACTCACATATACACACAAAATTTGTGCAGAGTTTTGCGGTCTAGAGCTTCTGCGAGAACGGGGACGTCCAAAACTGTGGTGCGAAGCCGACGGCCTGGGACTGGTGGAGTGAGGCCACTGGTTAAGCCGAATAACAGTCCGCAAGCTCTGCGCAAGCTGCCGGATCTCTCCCGCCCGTAATCCCTGTCCATCCCACCCACCCTGCCAGGAACACACATAGATCGAAAACTTTGCGCTGCAAGGCACAGCGAGCAAATATCGCCCACGCGGCCTGGCGCCCTAGCAGTAGTTTCGGGATGGAAATGCCCACCGATTTGAGGCATATATCGCACGACGTTGCTGACGTGCACCTCTCTTGGCAAGGACCCTCTCATACCACGATTTCAGGGCCAAATGCCCGTATTGTCTGCCTATGGTTCCTTGGACTAAGCTCTCGGGTTTTCCAATGTCGTTGCTAGGCCATCACGCCTCGAGAGGGCCACCATGACGTCAAAGCTCCTTTCCGTTCGTATTCCGGCGGTGACTTGTGAGGCTGCAGGTTGTCAGTCGCGCCCGAATACTACTATCGCAAGTGTGGCAAGCCTTGTCGGCCCCAGTGTCCAAGGATGGGATGGCATAGATTAGCATAGCGGCGTTAGATAATCACTGCGAGATGCACAATTCCGCTCGGTGACAAGTCTCATCAATCGAACTTCGGGTAAGAACGGTCGTGACTCATTGATATTTTTGCGGCAGTTTTCTCATTGGATCGATTAGCATCTGGTCATATCTGCCAGTCTCGTCTCGAAGCATGTCAGGTCCACCATGCAGCGGCGACCTCCACCACCCTGGATAGTCTTGACGTTCGCGTAAAAAAACCTGCGCAGCAAGCGAACAAACAGGTCAAATGCAGGCGTGTCGTCGCTATCACAGGCCCAAGACGTCCTGCCACATTCCAAAGATTGAGAGGGAGGGGGTCCCTCTGTCGACAGTAAGCCGATTCGGGCAAACGAGACTTGTATTTGGAAAGCTTTTGGCCTCGTGCTCACCAACTGATTGGGCTGACGGCCGACCAACGGAGACGCAGAGATTGATGAGCGTTGCATCAGACTCTGCATCATGCACGACCGACATCATCTTCCATGGCCATCTCAACAAAAACCACAGACGCCGCAAGCTTCAGGCTGGCACCAAGCGGGAAAGTAAAAAGGCACAAGCCATTCCACGGCCGTGCCAACTAGCCCCTCATGGTTGGCAGATTTGCTTCCCATCATCATGGAAGCCTGCGACGTTGTCCAAGCAACTCTAGTCCGAGAAACGGAGGTCGCTATGGGCTTGCGAAAGTCTGGCGTCTGGCGTCTGGCGTCGGACGTCGGGCCCTGGCGTTGATTAGATGTTTACCATCTCCGTTGTGAGCTGTGATGTGAGACCCGTTGGTGACGCAGTTACCTTTGGAGCACTGGCAGCAGGGTAACAGACCTAACGCTACAAGCTAGTCAATGGTCGTTCTCGACTTCGACTCGGAGATAGGCAGTAAGATCGTTGAGAGGTCATGGTCGCCCGATAAGCAAAAAACAAGCCGTATGGCAAGTTCGAGCGAGACTCTGCTGGCGTTCAAGTCGTCATCCTCTTTTCGTGACCTTGGCGGTGAAGATAGGAAATGACCAGTAAGTTACTAGGTTAGAAAAAAACCGAGTCGGTCGCATTGCAATATGTAGGCCTCAGGTGAAAGCGGCCACGATGGAGCAAGGCATGAGTAAAGAACTAAGGCGGTCAACGAATGTTTGGAAGCTTTTACTTTTACGATTTCAAAGAAAAGAAGTATGCATCAATGATCACATTCAAGTGTGTTCAGACCAACATGAAAACTGGCAATCGCCTAACCCACCCAGCGTCTGCTGCGGCAAGCGCGGCGTAACATTTTGTCAGGAGCCGGAAGGAAGAGGCGTACGTGGATTGGATATCGACCTCTGCACGTCTTTTTGGTCACACATAGCACAGATGGCTAAGTGGTGAGAAGCACACAATTGTCATGCTGTCTGATCCGATCGCACACCAGCCTGTTGCTCACTCTCACTCTCGTTCTCTCTTCATTTCCTCGGCGCCCGCGGCTCACTGCCGAATCCTTTGGAGGGCTCCTGCCAGCCTGCTTTCCGTCCTTCTGCTGTGTGGCGCGCTAATGGTGGCTGGGGCTGCGGCTAAGTAAGACAACTACAGGGCTTTTTTTTTTTTTTTTTTCGCAGTCAGCTATGAGTCAAGCGCCTCGCGGCGATTGCGACCTTCTCAGCTCTTACGAACCAAGATCGTTCAGTTTCGTTTCCCTTTGCATTATAGGGCATCCCAAAATAGAACTCACTCCTCTTTTGCCTTCGAGAAAAAACCCGCACATGATGCAAAACATCCGGGCCATTAGGTGGACATTTGGTGAGCGGGATCGTGACTTGGACGTTACCTACCTACTACGTATGGGCATTCGTAACACGAGAGAGAGATGTTGGTAGATAGCGTGCCTCGGGTGTCGACACGACACGACAATACAATACAATACAATACAATTGTAGTATTTCCCATCCACAGTTGGTGAGAATCGGGCAAATGCAGCTACCTGCCAACCTCCTCTTTTGCCCAAATCGTGTTCGATTCAATATATCCGGCCAATCACACCCCTGAGTCAAATGATAGCTCACCAAGCCAGATTAGTGCGCTCTATCACCAACTTGTATATGATTCGTTCGCTAAGCACATCCATCCACACGACACACACACACACACACACACACACAGTCAGAAAGGAATCTGCATCCCCGTCACCTCGTATTTGCAGTGCGGCCTGTGACTGTGTGTGGAAGCTTCTACATACACGTACGATCACCGGCGTCGGCCAAAATGGCCTCCTATGCTGATTCCAGCAACGTTGCGCGATCACTTACTGCCACCCCGTCCTCCTTACGATGTGCCCGTAGGCCATCTTGGTAAAGCATCGTGTTGCTCCCTCTCTCCCTCTCTTGCCCATGCTATAGATAGCAGAGGGCGGATTATACGGTCTGTTGTCACGAAGCTACCCCGCTGATGGCGAGTGGTCTCGATCGATCGGTGGTTGTTACGAGGTAACGCACCACACAATCGTGCGAACCATGGGGCGTTGGGCTGAAAAGGTGTGGGCGGACTTGCCGAAGATGTAACCTGATAGCAGTAGCTTGACAGCTTATACTCCACTGACTTTCCTGACTGGGCAATGGCAGATCCCGTCTGGGAAGAGTAGACATGGCAACGCCCACGTAGATCGCATAGCAGCGCCCCCCTCCCTCCATCTTCCGAGCCAGCCTCCCTTTAGCCGTATCGTTACTTCGAGGGCCAGCCGGCGGGCTGCGATGGGCTGCTAGTCAGCAAGCAAGCACACTTGACATGTAAGGTTGCGTTGCGGGGGGCAAAGAAAAGCAGGAGGGCTCTCCGCCCGACCTGTGGTGCTTAAATACCACAGGATGGCCTCTGTTGCGTCACTCTCTTCTGATGCTCTCTACCTCTCATCCACCTATCTATTAATACCAGCCACCCTCACTGTGAACACTCTGTTAGTCTTGTCGGATTTCGACTGACATCACAATCGCTACTCGCTTTATACATACACAAGCAACCGCGAAGACATAAGGAGGGCATCGGACCACTACTCTCGCTATTAGCCAAACCACGGCAAAACCTCACTAGTCAAGATGAAGACGATGCAAATTGCTCCTATGGCCGGGCTCCTCGCAGCCGCCAATGCCTGGGGTACTACTGGCGGTGCTGAAGGCACAGCCTACACTACTCTCGTTACCACCGACTACGTCACCTACTGCCCGGAGCCTACCACGTTCGCCTACAAGAACGTGACTTACACGGTCACCTCTCCCACCACCCTGACCATCACCAGTAAGTCGTCCCACGTTGCCGTCGGGTTGATCGATTCAGATAACTAACTATCTTGCCCCCAGACTGCCCCTGCACCATCAGTGTGAGCCAGCCCCCGCCAGTGACGACTACGTCGTACTGCCCGCCTACCTCGTACCCCATCGGTACGGGTAAGCCTCCTGTGCCTACCTACGGCAACAGCAGCATTGTGATTCCTCCCCCGGCCACCGCAGTCCCTCCCCCTCCCCCAGGCACCGAGGTTCCTCCTCCCCCGGCCACCGTGGTTCCTCCTCCCCCCGCCTCCGGCCTCCACCGGATACTACACCACCATCACCTCCACGCCTCCTCCCGTCACCTACCTGCCCGGCACCTCCGGCATCCCTGGCAAGCCCACCGCGCCCGGCGCTCCTGGCGTTCCCGGTGCTCCCACCAACACGCCCATTGCACCGACCACCACCGGCTCCGTCCCGATCCCTACTGCTGGCGCTGCTAAGGCCGGCACCGTGGGCGCTCTCATTGCCGTTGCCGGCCTGGCGATAGCTCTGTAGAGAGACAGTGAACGCGTGTTTCTGAGGAAGAACGGGAAAATGAACACCCCTTTGGGGGGTTCGACATGTGGCGGGAGATACGATGTTTGGATTTGACGCATTTTGCGGAGACTTTTCTATACCCTCTTTCAACCAAGGCATTTGCAACTTGGAGCTTGGTACTTTACGGTGTTACGATGATATCCGGTCATGATATCCTCTTGGGATGATACACCGATGACAGCAGTTTTGGCGAGAGAATCTTTGGCATTTGGTGCATAGGAGTTGTTCGGCTGGAAGGGGAAAGACACAATTAATTCGGGATACCCAATTACGCTCTCTTGAAATTTGCATAGCTCACACAGAAATGAGCGTCCAAAATAATACATACACCTAATAGACTACCTAATCATCCGAATCGCCTTGTCCCTTGTTTACATTCGCCTGTCCAGGACCTGCTCTCTTTCTCTCGTCTCTCTCTGCTCGCTATGATCCCTTTCGGCCAAATACCCATGTTTGCCAACACTCGTCTCGCGTACGACCATTACCATATACGTGTGTGATGTAAATCCTGGGCAGCTGGGCATATGCGGGCTGGACCAAAGGGGCCGGGACCCCTTGTAAAATTGAGTCAACAAGTATATATTGGGACGCAATGTAGGTATATCCCTCCTTGCCCGCTGTCTGGCGGTGTATCTGCGCCGACCGGTCTTCGCAGCCCATTCCCAACATGAAGATGTAGAGATCATCCTCGCTCGTCCAATATGGGAAGCACTGACAACTCATTCGTAACCTGCCCTTCTCTATCCCCGCTCCAAGCTGCCAACGACCGTCGCATCCAACCACTCGAAGCTTACCATGCGGAGGAACAGCTGGGCGCGTGGGATTGGGGGAGGAATGTAACAGCAACCCACCCTTCTTATCAGCAGTTTGTCTCTTCCCCTTGGCCCAGCAAATAAGCTTTCGAACTATAAGTACTTTACAACAGTTTCCCCTTTACGGATGTCTGCTATAGGATAAAAGCTCGTATTCTCACACCCTTTTCACCGGAAGGAGAAAACGCTTGGGAGCATAAGAAAAACTCGAAGTAGGGAATTTGGGCATATGGTGCGGGGCACACCCAACAAAGGGATAGATATCCGAGGCAGGCAGGGAGAGGGCCAAAAAAGACCCTGGACAAGAGGTGGCAGGGGTTGGCTCGTCATATTGGGGGAGATGCAGAGAATCAATATATGGCCCCTCTCTGTCGCCAATTGGCAAGAATAATCAGAAAAGGCCTCAATACGAAGAATCTCTCGTCATCACACCATTTGACCAGGGGTTTAGGTTGGGGTTTCATCGAATGGGTAAGACCATCGGGATGGACCAATTTGTCAGTTGTTACCAGGTCACAAAAGGGCCAAGAGCACAACAGGCCTCAACCCAAGAAACCAGCCACCAATTTTCGTTTTGTAACTGATGGCTTGTAAGCTGAAGCAGTGATGCTATTCAATGTTCCATCAGAAGCAAGAGTGCGCCGCTCTTTTGTTGTACACACCATGTTATACCGAATTGAGCAGCTAAACCCACGGCATAACATATGCCGACAAGATGTAGGAGATCATCGCCGTTTCTCACGTAAGTCATTCGGTTTTCTCGTTTGCAGGTGTAAGGCGTGGCCGGTAAGAACAATTTCAACCCCCTCACGGGCTGGTGTAACTCTCTTACTCTGGAATGCTACCCAAGGTAAGGAGGAAGGTAGGGAGGCAGGCTGGCACACGAGTCTGGCCCCAAGCCCATGATTTCTTTTGCATGTATGTAGGTTATATGCTGCCCCTTACTGCTTCCTCGGAACCTGCGCTAGCTACTCTGCCTGATTAGGAATCGTGAGTCGGCCAGCGACAAGGCACGCTGCCAGGTACGAAAGGTCACGCACACGTAGCTGGGTAAGTCCACAGCCTACGTAGCAGCAGAGATAAGAACAGTCAATCCTACCCGAGCAACAGCTGAATTATACCCATGAGCAATTAATATATTCTCGGTGGTATTAGCAGGTGTTTTGCCAATCTGTTGCTAGGTTGGCTGATGCCGCCCCAGAAACATAAGCAATCACATCGACAGACTGGAAACTGCGAAGATCCCGAGTTAAAAATTTGTTGTCTCATGATCTTTGTTTTGCTGACATGGATCACCAGTCTGACTACACCAAGTTCGTTGGTAGAACAGCCAGACAGTCCGTTGCTTGGTCACGTAAGGGTCCTTGTCGACAGCCTGGCAATATAGCAGATGCCTTGCTATTAAAACCTCATGATATCGTTATGGTCATCTCTCATGTCGCCACGTGTTGATGGAACTCTTTTGTCTTTCTTCTTCGCCTCGCGAAATGCTGCCTGGTCAAGACTCTTCGTCGGGCCCAGTGGCATCCATTCGGGATCTGACTTCTCGAATTAAGGCCTTCGCCTCCTCAACTTCCACCCCATCCTGACACAGTTCATTCGCCAAACGGTTCGCGGTAGTGTAGTCCTCGATGCGCATCGCGTGCCTGGCGAGCCACATGCGCGCCTTGGACGTGGCAGCGGTAACACCAGTGCCCTCCCTGCCATTCCCACCCCCTTCTCTACCATCGCCGTCGTCGTCAGAACCATCATCGTTATGAATCACGATACTCTCTCCCACATTATCCCCTGAAGCGCCCTCCTCTTGCGCAACGCACATTTCCATGTATGCCTTGGCATCGTCGTCTTGATCCAGGCTTTCGTACATGATCGCGACCTGCAAGAGGATTTCGGGGTCCATATGGGCGCCACGTAAGCTCATCGGTCCACTTCCGGTGCTGCCAAAGCTGCTTCCCGTATCGTAATAGCTTTCGGCGAGCAATGCACGTTTAAGTGCCTTGATGCCATCCAAATTCCTGCCCATACGTTGTAGACAGGAACCCACCGCCATCCACATCTTTCCGTCCCATGGCCGCAGCCCGGCCGCCTTTTTGTAGTACCACAAAGCATACGCATGCATCTCAAGGACCTCGTACGTCTGCCCGAGGCCGTACCAAGCGCGGTAGTCGCGTCTGTTTACATCAACAGCACGCCTGTACGATTCAATGGCCGCATGTGTATTCTTCAACTCCACGTATTCGTGGCCCATAAGAGTCCAAGCCGAAAGACAGGATCGATCAAGGGTCAGCGCTCGGCGGAAGTACTGCACAGCCTTCTCGTGCAAGGAAAGCAGCGAGTAATAGTTTCCAATAACTACACATGACTCGGGGCGGAATTTGTCGATGCCTGAACATAAATGTGCGAGGAACGCGAGTTTGGGTCTCGAATTCATCACGTATAGGATGTTAGAGTAATGGTCCAAGGAATCGAGGCGATGAGGATGCAGCGACAACAATCGGCTGAAATGCTGTTCGGCTGCAACAAGATCCTTGGCGTGGTATGACAGGAGGGCGTCGCAGGTAAGTAGGAACGACGAAGTAGGGAATATGCCTAGAAGGGCATCCAACGAGTTGGCGAGATTGTTGTCATGTTGGTAAAGCTCCAGGGATGTGTGAATATGGAACATGAAAGACACAATGTTCTGTGGTAGTCGGGGCATCAAGCGGTTGAGCTACGCTTCAGTCAGCAGGGGCCTCTACATGCTGGGATACTGGGATACTGAGCCGACTTACATCTTCGACGCGAGATACCAAGGACGTCATCTCGAGCCAGCAACCCCAGTTCATTGGAAACAGATGTACGCTCCTCCCCAACCAATACATGGCGAGCTCCTCGTTCTTTTGCCTCGCAAGCACCATGCCATATCTATATCCAGTCAGCATTTGTCGATAGCATGACACGACCGCAAGCCTTACAGATACTCTAGCCATCCTTGACTATCCGTGTCTTCGCCATCTTCGGTCTTGCGTGCATCAAACCAGGCCTCCAGATACCGGCTGATCGGCAGCAACTGCTTGTTGACGCACGCGCCGAGATCTTGGGGACCCATGACCATCTCCGAATCTTCCTCTTTTCTCTTCTCCCCGGATAAGAACTTGGCGTATAAGGCGAGGAACAAACTTCGCTGGCTGATCTGCGGTAATGTCGGTGCGCTGGGTGACCTTGCGCTTGACGCCGGAGCCTTTCCTTTGCCTTTTCCCTTGGGCGTCGAAGCCTCCTTCGTGGCAACAATGCTAGCTATCATCGAGTCGGGTAGGAAAACGGCCGCGCAACGGTCGAACTCGCGACAGTCGAAAAGCGATTTGGCCAGGAGGTACTTGTTGATCTCCCGTGCCTCCAAGACGGCCTCATCGGGTTCCGTGTTCTGGCTCAGGACTACGGCCGGGCAGGCTCCATTGTTGGGGTCGTCGAAGCCAGCCTGGGGTTCGGGGATGGCGTTCAATAACTCGGCGGCCCTGTTGATGACGAATTGTTGGTATGTCAACGAAGCGGAGTACGCGAGGAGGACATCCTCACCACTTGGAGGATTGGTACAAGCATCTCTCGGAGCATTTGACCACTGCCTCTTGGAGGGCGCTTCGCAGTTGGATCGTCTCGCGCTCGTTCAGGGCCATGATGAGCGGGGCCCCGACAGCATGGGGTCGGCCGCTTTCTTGCACGGCGCGCAGGTTGCTCGCGTGTTGCTTTGTTTGTTTTGTTGTAGACGTAGTCGGGCGGCCCTGTTGGAAGCTTGCGGCGAGGCGGTTTGGCTCTCTTTGGCGACGACGAGCTCGAGTGGCTAGCGAAGTCCTTGGGGCCTTGGGGCGCGTGTCGTATTAGTGATTGCGTCCAATTGGGCGCAGTAGTTTGCGATCTAGCTTTCAAGGTTCGTTCCTGAATACATAAAACCGGATGAGGTACATGAATAATGACAACTGCTAGCCCGGGGCATTCCAGGACCCCACCACAGCACCAAGTACTGTAAACATTGGACCTCGAGTGATCAGACGGGTTTCGATGGGGATTACAAAGGCCCAGCTCCTCACCGCCCTCCGAACAGGGCTTATCGGTCTCATCTCGTGCATAATCGATAAGGCGGAGAAGGGTCTGAAGGGGATCACTTGGACTATCAGTGGCTAGCCAGGCCTGAGGGATGTCTCACTGGCACTTTTTCGAGCCGTCCGCTAGCTGCATTGGTGTTAAAGCTGGTTGGCGACAAGAGCGATGGTGGGGGGACGGACGGGTGGGATGGATAGATTTAATTACACGGCCAACGGATCGCTTCCTCGACAAAAGGAGTTCTCTCTCGTACGGACAAACTTCGTGTCACTGTCAGCATCACCGGCGGACCTTTCGACCCCTCCTACCAACCTCAATTTTTTGTTGACCTGTGGCCAGTAGCCTGTTCTTCTCTTTTCTCCCCCCCTTTTGTGGCAGCGGATATTCAAGATCTCTCCGAAGAAAGACTAGCGACAATGGCCAAGGCAAAGACCCCTGAGTACACCAAGTTCGAGAATGTCTTCAAGGACAAGCTCGTCGCACAGCTTCTCGAGAATGCTCAGAAGTACAACCTGCCCAAGGAGCAGCTCGACTGGTTCAAGAAGGTAGGAAAGAAGACAACCTCCAGTCGCCGAATCTCTCGTCTCGCGATTCGGTGAAACCCCTCATTCTCGCCAACTCCACTTGGCCATGTGTCCATGTCCTTCATCGCCTTCGCTTCAACCCCATACTCTGTCTAATATGCATGCAGGTCCTCGAGGTGAACACTATGGGCGGAAAATGCAACCGTGGCATGTCCGTTCCCGACACCGTGTCACTGCTTCTCGGCAAGGAGCTGGATGAAGAGCAGTACTTCATGTCGGCCACTCTGGGCTGGATGATCGAGTTGCTCCAAGCCTTCTTCCTCGTCTCCGACGACATCATGGATGGCAGCATCACCCGCCGTGACCAGCCATGCTGGTACCGTCAACCCGGCGTGGGAATGATCGCCATCAACGATGCTTTCCTGCTCGAGTCTGCCATCTATCTTCTCCTGAAGCAGCACTTCAAGACCCACCCTGCTTACATCGACCTTGTCGAGCTGTTCCATGAAGTCACTTTCCAGACTGAGCTGGGCCAGCTGTGTGATCTCCTCACTGCCCCTGAGGACAATGTCAACCTCGACAACTTCAGCATGGAGAAGTACAGCTACATTGTCATTTACAAGACGGCCTACTACAGCTTCTACCTTCCCATTGCCATTGCGCTGCACTACCTGAACATTGCCACGCCCAAGAACTTGAAGCAAGCACACGACATCTTGATTCCAATGGGCGAATACTTTCAGGTCCAGGACGACTTCCTGGACTGCTTCGGAACCTACGAGCAGATCGGCAAGCACGGCACTGATATCATGGATAACAAGTGCTCCTGGATTGTGAACCAGGCTCTTAACAAGGCGACCCCCGAGCAGCGACAGATCCTGGAGAAGCATTATGGCCGCAAGAACAAGGACGATGAGGCTGTCGTTAAGAAGCTCTTCGATGACATGAAGTTGAAGGAGCACTACCAAGAGTATGAGGAGAAGCGTGTGGGCGAGATTCGCCAGATGATTGCCGACATCGACACCAGCGAAGGCGTCAGTTCCGCCATCTTCGAGGCCTTCCTGGCCAAGATCTACAAGCGCTCCAAGTAAAGACATGCGAGAAGGATTGATAATCGTTCCGCATGTAGAGTGGTTGGATGGTTGATCGATCCAGTATAGATATAGATATACCCGGCCAGCTCGGTGGAATATAACCACAAGGGAAAATGGCAAACTAATCCGTGAATAGAACCTGAGAGTTCAGGCTACGCCCGGTTTCTTGCGTCAGGAAGGTGCCCAGCTCTCAAATGCCTTTAAGAATTATATCGTCACCAGCTGTGCAAAGCCCCTTAACCCCTAGGCCACCCCTATAAAACCACGAAAAATACCACCTTGGCCTTGGACCGTCAAGTAGCCAACCTCATTCTCAACAAGCCGTACAGGTAGACGCCCATTTACCACCCAAGAGACATCAATCGCTGCTCTTTCTACCCTTGAACTTGAGTCACTGGGATTGGGAAGCTCCCTATTCGCAGCACAACTCATCTACCCCCGAGGAAATTGAATCGCTTCGCTCCATGCATACTTGGTGCCATAGATATTCCCCCTGAGCTCCGGAAAACTCACCAAAATCATCAAACGAATGTGGGCTCAGTGAAGAGATTCCAATTATTAGGGATATGATGTATAACGGGCTTTCTCGTGACACCCGTGGATCTCCGTGGGCTCGCTTTCCCACTTCTTCATCGGTTACTTCTCATTGCATTCATATGCTCTACCAATCGTTTTCCGGGCTTCCACACTAACTCCATACGCTTAAAGAAAGGATGCTTGAACGTTGATTAGAAAGGAATACAGGTGAACCTGCGAGCGTCTGGCTTTGCTAGGGGATGCAAGAATTCGCTCGAAAGCAATGAGACTATGCATTGCACTCTAGAACTTCGCCTGGACCACATATGGGGAGAACGTCTCCAACAGTAATTCCTAGCGAGATTAATGATGGTCGCCTGTTTCGCATTTTGTCAAGGTATTTGAAGTTGGCCGTGAATGGAAGGGCAACACGCGCGGACCGTAACCGCATGGTCTCTATTGATACAAACATGGAGGTGACTCGACTTGATCCGCCCTTGTATTCGTTTCCTTAAGGACCTGGAAAGACCAGAGCAGGATATGAGACTGTCGGCAACTCTTGATTTGCATCCCGGGATTCTATGATATTCGGAAGTCCCCGAGAAAGGGGTTCCAGTGTAAGTACTTTGGATATTCTCTTGATCTCCCCTAAGCTAGTGGCAAGGAGTGCCAATCTGCTTGCCACACTTACAGCTCAAGTGTCAAGCGAGAAGGATCTGACTACGCACTCGTCAGCAGTTCGTTGCTTCGGGTTCCAATCGGTGACTCGATCTCGGAGGTCGAACTCGGTTCCCTCAAATCTCTGAAGTACTTAGGCAACAAAGAGGCAAAATATGATCAGAGCTGGGCATGCACCACTCCACGCTTTAGCCATCAGATGCGAGGGAGCGCCTTAGTCCATCTATGCTCACAGAACCGGCCGCTAGACACTGCTTGATATCTACCAACGTTCGCTACAGTTCAGGTCTTGATCAAGATGCGTCCGACTTCGAGGCTTCCATGCCAAGATCGCGGGATTGTGTTCATTGCAGTCAGTGATTTCAAAGCAGTGCCCAAATTGGCCCTGGAGCTGAACCGATTGGTCTACACAAGTATTGCCGTCGTAGTACCCTTGAAATTCTAGGGCTGCAAGGGCAAATGCTATTCGAAGAGATAGGGGATGATGATTACTTCCAGTGCATGCAACATTCTCACCTGTGCACGGCTCTAGTTGATGAGAAGTGACACTCTACAAATGATACTGTTGTAGGTCGATACTCTGCAAACAGGGTTCTGGTGAACGACGTGCGCAGAGCCGATCAACCTCCACCAATAGCCTTCTCTATTGAACCTACCTACGGACACTAATATCGGTAGTTAATTTTTTGGTTCTCTTTTCTAGTGATACCAGCGGTTTCATAACTCATCCCGCAGCTGGAACAAGTGATATCTTTTAGATGGGCCTGGTTGTGAGGCGCTTCAGGTGATTTTATATACCAACCAGAGAAACCGGTAGCCGATGACGGCGTCATGCCCTTAGGGGAGGCGCCGGGATCCCGGTAACGAGGGTGCAACCGGGTGGGCCAGTAAGCTCGTATTGGTCGGTATGCGCGTGACACTACCTGCACATGCATAGCGGCGTATCACAGCAGGGGCTAGGTTAGAGGTGGGCCTTCCGGCTCGTCCGCACAACCGACTTTGCGGGCGGTATTCGACAAGATCGCTCGCAGGACCGTAGACAGGGCAGGCCAACAAGTCGCAAAATGGCTGGTCCAGGGCCATCGACTCAGGGTGGCATGGAAGGCTATGTGAGATCTCGGGATGTTCAGGATTACCTTCCTTGAGTCATCGCAAAAGGGCGGTCAGCCCAAAGAACGTTGCAAGCTACACATCTACAGCCTCGGTGCGCTGGAATATGTGTCGCCGTCGCTCCAAGGCTGACTAGTGTCTTACACCAGTAAAAAGCCCCCCTTGCCGTGAGCTGTAGGTAACAGTTCCGGCATGTGAACCACATCCACGCAAGCTGCCCAGAGCAGCCGTAGATAAGTAGGTACGGAACAGTAGGCTTATCCCCTCCCCCTTGCAAATGAACTGCAGACAACCGTTAGCCCTTGCTTCTTAGCTTCAGGAGCCGAAGAAGGGTCCGGCGATAAGCGGGGGTGACAGGCTTCGAGGCGTGGCGCGGTGCCTTGCATTCAGTTGCAACGGGATTGATTGGCTCTGAAGTCAGTTGCGGGCAGGTCGCCAGAAAAGGAATAAGAGAAAGAGGATGGTCGGCAATTTTATCCTAACGGTCTGACATATCAGCTAAATCGGACCTGCCTATGCGCGAGAAGACGAAGATGGTGGTCATCTCGGAGAGTCCACGAGTTCTATAGACTCGGCCGAGCGCCATTTCAATTGCGTGTGAATACCTACATGGCGTCGGCGTTGCGTAGGCACAGCGGCCACTTCCGACACTCCTTATTGATGGCAGCAGAGTCCACACAACGACCTGCTCACCTGCTTCGGTCCCGAGTCTGGATGCGATATATGGCAAATACATGTAACGGGCAATCCGGTCAGACAAAGCACACACACTAGGCATTGGTGTACTCGTCGTAGTGGTGGCAAGACAGGAGGAGGATCTGGCGTGGTTGGTGAAACATGCAAGTTGGACGCATCGGATTGGCTCTTACTTCCGAGACCTGATTACAAGAAGAAAGCAGCGAGGTCTAATAAGTGGCCGAGGCCACCATATAGTACCTGACCCAACGCCAAAGGCGGCCCCTGGTGATAACATATTCCAAAGGCTATAATACCTTATGTACTCACATAGCCCCTTACTGAGCAAAGATCAGTCGGCAGGGAGCGGCGGGGTTGGAGAGTGAATCGCTTAAAAGTACTACATGAACGGTGTAGTAATGCTGGTTGGTTAACGACACACCGACTCAAGCAGGCATGAGTAGGTCTTGTGATGACCGTATTTCCTCTCATGAATAGAAACATTGATATGTGAACATCACCGCCTGGACCGTGGGGATAAACCCGCGACATCATGGCGAACCGACATGATATTGCCCGCACAGAACTCTAGAACAACAAAAACCAAGCAAGGACAAGCTGACTGACTCTTCGCATCTGTTCAGTCCCCATCTCTCAGATAATGTGCTCAGGCCGATATTGCTCACGATTGGGACAAAGCATATGATCATTCTACGACAACCTCCAGTCAAGCTGGATTCATGACACAACCATTGCCCAAGAAGGGCATGTGCAGCTTCATATAATATATGTAAGAATTACATGTAGGCAATGAGACGTAGGCAACGTGTGTATCGTGACACGATGAAGAAAGTACACGCTTGGGGGAGGACCCCGTAGATTAAGTAGGAAGCGAAACGTCTCTTCCCTGCCTGTTCGTGCGCTAAGGCCCTAGATAAGCACAACACAATATCAAAGTTGTTTCGCGCGCGACTCGTACCCGACAGCGGGCCGTTTGTATGGACGTCGACTGTATCCGGGCTCATGCGGATGCGGATGGGAAAAGGGCAAAGTACATGTAGTAGTACAAGAAAGAGTGCCCTGCTTCCCAACCTACTCACCGCCCTTGTCAGCTGAAGGACGCTACCGCAAACATGTTAATGCAGGTCGACGCCTTAGGCGGAAATGCAGGATGCGGCGATTCCAGGGGACCCAGGGAGAAATGCAGGTGACCATGTCGTTGGGGTAGCGTGTGGTTTTAGCCGTCGAATCTTACCAAGATGTTTCTCTTCTGCACCTGCAGGAGACCTGGGTATGCATGTGGATCACCAACACACAGTCTTTCTTTCTTTTCTCTCCCTCCTGCACGTCGCAGCAGATATCTTTGGTGTTCCCGGACGACATGATCCTTCAGCTGCGATCAGACTATTCTCATCGAAGGATGAAGATGCGCAAAGCATGATAAGCGTACGGCGGTTATGTATGCACAGGCAAACAGGGTCGTATGCGCCGCCTTTCGAGAGACTTGCCTGTTCCGGTAACTGTCGCTGTAACCCCGCGTCGCGCAGATAGTAGCAAGCCATGATGATCCCTGGGACGAGGTGCAGAGACGATAGATGGCGGCCTAGCCTGGCTTTGCGTCAGAGACGCCAAGCTTCGCAGATCATGGTCTCCTGGGGCTCCACCACGCGCCTCCCCAACCCCAACCCCTCGCACGCCCACATAAAAAGGCCACCGCAGAGGAGATCAGGACACAGTCAGTCACCTAACCTTAGATCTACAGAGCTTGCCCACGGCTACACATGCGTTTCATTAGACTTCCAGCACTCGGGGAAAAGCACTGAGATGGCGTTATGTAGAGCCCAGACCGGAACACCGTTGACCGTGCATTCGCAGCGCAGCGGAGCCTCCGATATCCATGTCACCTACGTACAGAATACCTATACATACTCGAATCAGATAGAGTAGGCGGCACGTATGATGGGCGTATTGATTATATGATCCCCTTATACGAAAGAGAGCCGGGCCACGTGTCTGGCAATTCGGTGTGTTCTAGAATAAGTACGTCCAACATACGTATCCTTCTCGTGTCTTACAAGGCATCCCTCTTCTTCCCAACTCCCAGGCCAAGGGGGGAGGGGGGTGGCGCACAGAAACATAAGCTTAAGAAGAAGTTGTGTTCCCACCGAACATGGCGGACTACCTATGTACCTACCACCTCTCTCTGCCGCTCGTAAGAGGTGGTACACCCATCTTACGTTTTTTCTTCTTCGACCGGCAATGAACAACCGCCGTACACTGTAGATATCACGACAAGCCCAGAGGTTAACCTCGATGATGATGTAGAAATGAGATGCCCCAAGTGCCCCTCCAGTTCCACATGACGGGCTGCCTACAAAAACCTGCACTTGTTGCTAGTAATAGAGCTGTCAGCCTATTGACCAGGCCACCGCATTTTGGGTAGTAGGCAAATGCCTGCGACTAGGCCTGTACTAAAGAGTGGTGGGGAGTGCCCCATGCCCATCAAAGGCTCAAAGCCTGGTTTAGCAAACAGGGCAAAATCGCGGGCCCCGCCAGGGCGTCCTGTCTCGACTTGACGCTCGCCAATCGCACCTTTTTATAGAAAGATGACCCCTGTCTAGCACCTGCCGTAAGGGCGACATGTTCGATATTAGCGCCCTTCTAGCACCGATAGCCAGCCTCTTTATGTACCAGTATGTGAATGCTGTGTTATTTTTCAATTTTTTTTTTCGATGCCTCGCTCTCTCTTTTTTTTTTTGTCATCTGTCTGCCCCTACCCCTCCATGTGAGAGATGGTGGGCATGCCCACTTTCTCTCCTGCCAGCCACGCAAGATAACGACACAGACGCCGTCATGGCTGCTTAAGTCTGTCCCGGCGGCACCACCAGCGTGAGAACGTTACGACTGTTGATTACTCGCGAGAATAGCGCTTAGCCTCTCAACCTGACAGGAGCCTTTCTGGTGGGTCGATGCCTTTTTGACTTTGGCCAGCCCTCTCTTGAAAAGAAAAAGAGGGAAGGAGGGAGGGGAAAGAAGAAAGAAAAAAAGGAGGGAAAGAAAAGAAAACCAAGGTTGCTTTCTTCCAAACCAGAGTTGTGGCATTGGTCAGGTTACCAATGCTTGTTGTTAGTGTGAAAGTATATCGTGGATACTTAGCTTGGGTAGCGTTCTTTTGCATCCAACCTCGAGAGACATACATGCGTGCATGTGCTCAGGAACAAACAATCCGTCCTGTTTTTCTATTGTGCAAAAGAGGAGTCTGTACCTGGCTGCCCAGGAGTATCAACGTTTAGCGGATGCGCAAAGCTGTAGGTTAGTGGGCACCTCCGTGTGTATGCCTGTAGGTATTGGATATTCGAGAATAGCACTGGAGTGATTAGATGGAGAGGCGCGGGCGGGATCGCATGTACCTACAGGACGAGCATGGGAGGCTCGCTTTCATCATATTGATTGAGGACGTAGTTGCGAAACCAGGCACACACAATTCGTATCGTTGCTGCAATAGGGCCTTGTCAATGACTTGACACACCACCCAATAACAGCGACACCCTCCATCCCTACCTACCTCGCCCATCCTTCCAGCCAAGCGGCGCGGTAAGTGGTAATGCCCCTGTCGCGGGTATCCTGTGGGAGTACTCGGACTTTGTTCCATCAGAAGGGGGCAGAGAGTCAGGTCGGTTCGAATGGGGGAAGGTAGTAAGTCATCATCATTGACCCATTCCTCTCCTGCTTCAATCGCGCTCATCGCCTCCGCCCCCCCGGCCTCTCCTGGACCAAACTCCTCTTCTCTCTCCCTTCTCTCTTCCTCACCCTTCGCCACACTCGTCGATTCGGTTTACAGTCCCAATTTCGATTTTCATCCCACCAGCCCTGCCTGGAGTCTTGGTTTCAAGAATCTCCATTCGAGCATTCAAATCACAATACCATCGGCTAGGCCTGAGGACACACCATCCACATTGTAAAGCCGTTGTCCCGCAGCAACCACGCATGGCCCTCGGCAGAATTGATTTATCGTGATCGCCCGAGCTCCCCCGTCCATTTCTGGATCCTGCCCCTCCGGTGGTTGGTTCTTTAGTCTCTCGAAGGACCGAGCTTTTCCTACCGCTTGACGAACCAGCGCTCGCTTCTCATCGTTTACTCTGCGATGAGATCCCGTGTGTAGGCTCTAAGGTCTAAATAATATCAAGGCATTATTGAGCTGACCACAGTCTTTTTTCTTCTTCTTCCATGTTCCTTCGACACCATTTAACTCTATCCATTTCGAACGTCGCGCAAAGCCGCTTACCTGGACGGTTTTCCTCACCTCCTCCCTGGCCCTGCCTCTCCCGGTCGCCAGTACCTAGTCCTAGTGTCTTGGTGCCCGCCCAGTAGTAGAGATACTTCGTCACTCAGCTCAGCCCGCGCGCCCGTTCCTTTCCCCCACCAAAAGGCCCGGAAAAGAACCAGAAACTGCGCCTGTCAATTATCACAGCCATCCCCTCCAATTGTTAAGGCCCTTCGGTGGAAATAGAAGACTATCGGATGACTTGAAACGGCTTATTCGACTATTTCTTCCATCATCCCCCTTCCCCCTCCATTCTCCGCCTTCCCTTCTCAACTCCGCCTCTACTCAGGCTGTGTCGCATTTCATCATATCACCCCTCCGATCCCCACTGTGTGGCCTTTGACGACCAACGTCTTGGACCTAAAGCTACCGACTCACGACGACACTAGCCATACACACCTAACCGCCCAAACCCTGTAACCGTTTTCATTATATCGGCCGCAAGTGATGGCGGCAACATTCAGGCCGGTCAACATCGAAGTGAAACGGGAGGACAGCACAATGGCGACCTCCCCTACGACTCCCACCCCGACCAAGGCGACGTTCAGCCAACGTCCTTTGCCGACATCGCCGTTCCCCCAAGCCGTCCAGATTCCCGAGAGCATCGATGAGAAGAAGGTACCGCAACGCGAGAACTCGCAACACTCCAGGAAATCGCGAGGCGATTCAGAAGATGTTGGCATGGACGACTCGGACGGAGAGGGTCACGGCGACGACGGGGCTGGATCCGATGACGACAGCATTAACGCCGATGGGACAAAATCGAACAAAAAGAAGAAGTCGCAGAGGTTCTACTGCACCGACTATCCGCCTTGCAACCTTAGTTTCACAAGGAGTGAACACTTGGCAAGACATATTCGGTAAGTACGCTGCTACCATCCTCTGCCCGCAATGCACTGACTTGCTGTCAGAAAACATACGGGCGAACGCCCTTTTCAATGCCACTGCTCGAGGCGCTTCTCGCGTTTGGATAACCTGCGCCAGCATGCCCAGACGGTTCACGTAAACGAGGACATACCCATCGATTCCTTGGCGGCGACAGGCACCAGGTTCCAACGGCAGATCCGGACGGACCGGGTCCGTCAGCCAGGCAGAGCCCGTGCCTCTACGGCAGGGAGCATGGCCGGTGGCCCAAACCGTGGCCATTCAAAATCGCTGTCTACATCGAGCATCGGCTCCATAGGTTCTAATCTCAGCAGCCGTGAGGATGCTCGACGACGACCGCCACCCCTGGTGATGGCTGACCCGCGGTCCCGATTATCACTCGAGTCGTATCACAGTACCGGCGGTGACAGTCAATATTCTTATCGAGCCGTGTCTCCTAGTGATTTCAGCACACCTACTTCGGCGACCTTTTCGACAGGTCAGAGCAGCCCGAGGTGGTCCGGGATTGCCTCGCCGACTTCGTCTCACTCTCGATCTCAGAGTATGTACACTGGCTCGCGAACCCCTGGACGACGGCTCAGTGTCCCATCCGGCGGCAATCCTTTCCAGTCGCCTCACGGTGCGAGCATCGGGCGACCCTTGTTCAGCCATTCGCCGATCAGCGCTACCAACCAATGTGCTTTCTCTCCCGTCGCCAGCACGTTAGGCTCACCGACGTCGTCTGTGTTTTCTCGGCGGGATTCTGTGTCTAATGCCGCCGATGAAGCTTGGCGTCGTCGGACTTGGCACCCCGACTCCAGCAACTTCAACGCCGCCAATACGAGCAGCCGCCTCAGCCAAGTCATCACACCTTCTCAATTCCAAAGTCCTGTCACCGGACCGGTAACGGTTGCCAACCATCCTGCACCGCAGAATTCCGCAATCCGCTTGCCCGGCATAGAGTCTTTTGATCCTCTTCCACACCGACCGACATCTCCCCTGAGACGGAACCCTTCTCCAATGATGATTGATTCCGAGTCTTCACACCCACCGGCGCTCCTTCCGTCTGCAGAGAATACGTCTGAAAGCAGGCGGGGTACGGCTAACTGGGACATGGGGCTCCACCGAGGTCTTACGCGGCTTGATATCGCTTCTAACACAACGCCGCCACGTGATGGTGCTGGGACTTGGGCTCAAGAAGTACATCAAGCTGTCGAGGCCGAAGCCGACAGAGTCAGATTGAACCCACCTACAGTGAGGTTCAATGATAACGTGATCATCGAGAATGGACAGCCTGGTCCTAGTAGTGGCAACAGAGCCTTTCACCAACACACCATGTCGGCACCATCCTTTACTCATTCCAGGGAGGGGAAGCGCCATGGCTGGTATAATGGTCCAGTCATCCACAATGAAGGGCCCCCGGAGAAAATTGCCCGAGTCGAACGTGTTGGGCGCATGGTTCATCCAAACATCAGCCACTTCGCAGGGTTTCCAGCCAGGCAGCCCACGATGCCTCAGCAGCCAGCCCCGGCCAACGGCTCTACCGACAAGGACAACATGCTCCGCCTCCAAGCACTTGTGGCGGTTGCTACCAGTGAAACCAATGCCACAGCTGCCTACTAAAAGACTCTCGACGTCTTTGCCCCAAACTCTTACACAACAACTCTACTCTTGGATTGTACCGGCAATCCTTTCCACCTTTCTTTATACTTACGGTTTTGCATTTCACGACATGTCTTACGAACGTTTCCCGACTTACGACGACTATTGCTCCTTATTATGACGCCCCTATCTGCATTCCAGGATGGCTTGGCTGCGAGTATTTGCCACGGTGTTCCGGCGTTTTTATTTCTCCTTGATGTCGGGTATACGAATCAACTACGTTCGCTGCTTTGGTTCAGATCCTCTCACCTCATACCTGCATACGAATCTGGTTCCGCCGCACAGCTTTGATGATGCCATGCCACCAAGTCGGCCGCGGCGGATGGTCCGATATTCCAGCGCCTTAGATGTCCTGATCGACGGTATTGCCTTATCGTCGCACGAATTTCCTTATTGATGATTGACGAACGACCCAGATACCCATTCATTCTAAGATGAGGGTATTCCAAGACGGTGGGACATAATTGGTGGTCTTTTGATTTATACCCATTGCATGGCTATTCGGACAGGCTGGCATGGGGTATATATGCGATGCCTGATGAGTGGCTTGGCTTGGCTGGTCATACACAGGGCCTGAAGGGTTTTGACCAGTCGGTTTCTCCCCGATGTTTGATGATTGATACCCTGAGTCTATTTCTCCTTTAGCGGAATCGTTTGCCTTGTGGTTATCGGGTTGGGGTCCTTGTTCTTTTCCCCCGATACATCGTTCATATCTACTCGTAGTCGGGGACAGCCCAGGGATTTGTTGAACACGAGCAATAGATAGACATTACTAGCTTCCCTTGTCTTCTTCTCCTTCATCTTCTTAACGAGCATATGCCAACCATAAATGTCATTGAAGATCCTGTTGTGATGATCGCTCCTATCATTTGACCATGTGACTAGTGAGAGAGTCGAGTGTTTCTCTTCTTTTTCTTCTCTTTTTCTCTCTTTCTTTTACTGTATGTATTGAGGAGTGATGCATGATATATGGTGGCTGCTAAAATGCTGGTGCCGCTAGCAACTGGAGGTAGGTACCGCGTGAGCTTGTGAATAATGGTACGACTCCGTCAATGGGTAAATGTGAGTTGTCGTCCTGGACATTGCCAATGGACCCCGGTGGCTACTTTGGACATTGTATAGGTGTCAATAGTGGTATCTTCAATACATACAATATACCACGCATCCTCCTTCGTATAAACGGTAAACAACAGGGAAAGTGTCCAGACTCAGGGGAGCATCGAAGCATCTGATATCAACACTTAGGCAGGTACCTCATAGGGATCATGGCACAGGAAGACTTTGGGCAATCCGCCGAACTCATGGGGAGAAGAAGTACTTGGTTATGCCAAAACCTTGTTGTATGAAACAGGTTCTGGTACACCAACGGAGAAGGCGCGAAATCAGTTCAGTACCATATTTTGCACCTCACCTGACCATCACCTGTAGATAACATCAACACCATAGTAGTCGGTTGGTTCGGCTTGCTGCACCACGCTGCACCACCACAGCAGCTGCATGGAAACAATTTTGTTACATGCTCTGCCATGATGGATATCCCTCAAGAGATGCGGCTTCCCAATCATGATGCCTCCGGTAGCGAAGGGCAGTCTGACACAGCCAAGACAAACAACGATAATCAGGAAGAGATATCCGATCTCTTTTTGGAAAATGACAAGAGATCGAGTTTGACTTCTGGATTGGTCTCTCAAGAGGCAGCAGATCACCAAGCACCACGAGTGATCCTCACTGCATCTATAGAAGAGATGTATGGGAATCTCATCAACGAGATCGAGTCCGACGTGAATGCGTTGGTTAAGCTACCAAAGCGCTTGAAGCGCTTTTTGCGACTACCTACACCTGCGACTCCGACAACGAATATTGCCACACCAGAGACTGCTACGCCAGTGCCTTCTTCACTGGTACCGCCTCCGCCAGTGGCCCTCAAATCAAATACACCCGGCCTTCTGAAACCGAAAGGGTTCCGCGTGGAAAAGCCCACCTCGAAGAAAAGAGTCAAGAAAAGTGTGAGAGTGGTGCGGGCCATACAGGCACAAGCCGAAGCTCTGCTCACAGACCCCGACAGCGATAGCGACGAGACCACATCCCCGACCTTTGAGCATCGGGATGAATGGGAGGCTGTACAGAGATCCAGTAGGCTCATGAATGCCGAGAGCATCCAGAAACGACCGAGGCTCGTTTTCTGGACCGACGGCTCCGGCTCCGAATATCACGCCACATTCTCATCAGCCGTTACTTTCAAACGACTTCATGAAAGCCACCAGCCTTGGGTTGATTGCGCCTACGGACTCTTCGGAGCATGCAAAACACATCACACCGAGTTGTTTGCCGTTGCAATGGCCCTCCGAATTGCATGTGTGGAGACCCAGCTCTACGTTCATGTCCCAGTATCTGACGCGCCAGACCCTTTCCAGCAGAAGCGAGTTGCTTCTGGGGGTGAAGAGATGTTGCCGACAGTATACATACTCACCGACTGGGTCGAAGGGTTGGCTTCGATTCAGCGTTGCATCGAGGGGAGCAGCACAAAGGATGAAATAACGGCCACAATCTGGCAAATCATCCAAAAGGCCTTGGAGAGTCTTGTCAGCATGGGCGTGCTGGTCCGACTTTGCTGGGTCCCCGGACACGTGGGCTTGGAAGGAAACATGCGTGCGGACCGGATAGCAAAAGCGGCTAGGAAATGCCTTTACGTCGACTCTCCTCGTCCCAGGGATCCTACTGAGCCTTTCGAGGCCTTTCTGATAAGTCCCGGGAAGAACATCCCAATAGTAGGGGGCTGTTCTCCTGATGGCTCGTATGAATCAAGTGACTGGGACAACTTCGACAAATTGTTCAACCGTACACGGAATGAATCGGACAGTGTCCCAGACGATGGTAGTTTCGACTTCGCAGGCTGGAAAAGAATCGACAATATTCTGGATGAGATGGCATTGCCTTTTGCTTCTTCCGAACTTAAATCAGCAATGGTAGAGGGAAGCGATGAGATGTGTGAATGAGACTTCATTATACCCCGCCAAGGTTGCGTCATGCCTCGTTAGGCACATGTATGTGTGGGCACAAGCCGTTAGAAGTGGTAGTGAATTCAGACAATGAACAGTATTTCTCCCCTCAAAAACCAATGTTAACGATATCTGTCGAGGAACCGCTTCATCATGGATCTCTTCAGCAGTCTTGTCCCGTGTTTTCACGCGGCGCTGAAAATGGTTGGCATCTTGGTGACGAGCTACTATCTGTACAATGCAGTCGATTTTGCTGCCTTGTATCTAAAACCGTCCAAGTTGCACCGCTATCTACACAACACAGAAACCAAACCTGCGTGGGCATTGGTTACCGGAGGCACCAGTGGGATAGGCAAGAATTTCGCACACGAGCTGGCCGAGAGGGGGTTCAATGTTGTTGTTCATGGAAGGAACAGAGAGAAGTGTGCCACAGTTGTCGAAGGCCTGCGGAAGTCGTTCCCAGCACGAGAGTTCCGCATACTCATCGCCGACGCCGAGCGTGTCGCCTGCGGGAATTGCAACCAGAAGGATGCGACCACGAGGGACGAGAAGTACGTCGACTTCGACACCATCCTCTCCTCGCTCGAGGACCTCAACCTGACGGTGCTCATCAACAATGCCGGCGGTGTTCCTCGAAGCCCCGCATTCGAGGCTCTAGAGTGCACGCCGGAGCAGCAGATCACATCAACTGTCTGTTTGAATCTGTCCTTCCCGATGCAGATGATGAGTCGATTGATTCCGCTTCTGAAGAAGAACAGTCCCGCTTTGGTCATGAATATCGGTTCTCTATCTGACCTTGGGATTCCATACCTCGCGCCGTATGCGTCAAGCAAGACATCGCTGTAAGCTGCATACTCTACTCATGGATATTTCAAGCAAACCCACAGAAGGACTTTACTAATCATGCACTTGCTCAGAATGAGCCTCACAACCATTGTGGCGCGCGAGATGCGCATCGGGCGACACGACGTGGAAATCCTGGGCGTTCGGGTAGGATCCGTGACGGATGTGTCGCATACTTCGGCGGCCGCCTCGCTCGTCATGCCCGACGCCAAGACGATGGCGAGGGCGGCGCTGTCGAGAGTCGGCTGCGGCCGGTCAAACGTGGTCGGCTATCTCCCCCATGCCCTCCAGGCAACCTCGTTGGGATGGTTGCCTGGCTGGGCGGCGGAGAGGATGATTGAGAAGGTCGCCGTCGCATAAAGAGACGAGGAAAGGAGGCAGAAGTGAAGCCGGCTGTGGAATCAAGGCTGGCGAGATCGCACCGAAAGCCTCATTTTGCATATGGAGTGATGCTTGGTCGTTCTTCAAACCAATTGGCTATTCCAAAAAGGTATACATATGTACATGTAGCTAGCCACTGAAAAGCCCGTAATCGCCTCGAATGCTGGAGTTTGTTGGTGGTACCTGCCTGTACATCAAACTGCATACATATGTATGGTTCGTGTCAGCTCGCCTCGGTGGCCCCTTCCATGCCTCGTCGTGCTGATTGCCCAGGTAATACATGCCCGCAGCCTGGCTGGCAATGAATGTCTCACATGATGTCAACCTAGTACATGATCTAGACCCTACACGCAGCCGACAATGCCCATCTCAAGATACGGAGTCTGGCGAGGGACGGCCACCAAATGGGAACCTACCGAGCAAGACAATGGCCATGGCCACCTCACCTTCACTGATGGTAAAGAACCAGACCTCGACTGCGCAGTTGACGTCAAGTCCAAGGACCACGACTCTCGCATCGTGTTCTGGGATGTCACATCCTTCGACAAGACCCATCCGGTAGCCCAGAGACTGTCCCAGCTGAAGCCGGGCTATCAGGCCATCACCGACCACACCGCTCATGGCCTGGGCCTCGACTACTACCGCAGCCAGCTCGTCAAACCCCAACAGGGCCGCATCCTCCCCTACAACAAGAACGGCCCTGACAACGACATCCTCGACTTCTTGAACCCGATCCTCAATGCTGCTGTCGAGCAAAAGGCCGACATGTACCTGTTCGGGAGCAAGTACGACGGCAATAACGGCGACGGCATCCACGATATCCACATGAATCAGGGAGATGCCGGCCACTTCACCAAGGAGAACGAAGTTTACCAAGACGGAGGCATGATCTTCAATTTCAAAGCAGGGAGTGGCGAAGTTGAGGGCTGGCAGGGTGTGTTCTTGGCGTTTGCTACACAGGCTACCCAGACAGATTCGAAGGGCAATGCAATGGGACCGACGTTCGCGCAGATCCTCGGCACTTCGTCCTAGGCCTGAACCGAATCTCCCAAGGCCGTCAAATCAAGGAGCAGATGGAGTTGTAAAGCAGTCAAAGTGGCAGGCTGTAGTCACAGCAGTATAGTTATTTGGCACCTTGTTGATTATGATTGCACAATACCTGAGAGATTCTTATGCGAGACTGCCTACTGGCGCTTCTCTTTGCACACCAGTGGCGTGACCACTAACACCAGTTTCATCTTGATACGTTTCGCCTTCTGTATCTGTACCCCAGCCTTCTCGTTCGTCCTTGGGCATTCTGACAAAGGCGAAATCGATCAAAAGCCCCGCGACCGCGAGACCGACGCCAAAATAGAGCGCTACCCTATACCCCTTAACCGGGGCCACTTGGCCCTTTGTGAGTTCCGTCTCGATAGTGCCGGCGAAGCCAAGGCCGAGACTGTTGCCGTAGAGGTTCAGCGTGCCGATGAGGCTTCCGGCGACACCCTGCTGCTTGCGGCTCACACTGTTGCTCGCGATGAGCTGGGCGGCCACGTAGACGAAGTCGGGACAGATGCTGCCGACGAGCACCGCCGGGAACGTCTGCGCCCAATACGTCTGCTGCACGGGCATGGTGGCGAGGAGCAGGTTCGAGACCACCATGACGCCGATGCCGATGGCCATGATCCACTGCGCGTCCAGGCGGGGGATCAGCCAGGCGGCCAGCCCGACGGCGACGATGGCGCCCACGGCGAAGGGGATCCAGCCCAGGGCGGTCTGCATCACGGTCCAGCCCCGGAGCTCCTGCTGCCACGAGATCATGTACCAGAGCGAGATGCCGAAGCTCATGTAGCTCAGCAGCACGACGAAGACCAAGGCCGTGAAGGTAGGGGTGCGGAAGATGTCCAGGGGCATCACGGGCTCGGTGGCCACGAATTTCTCCCAGAGGAGGAATGCCGCAAACAAAGCCAGGGATGTGACCAGGCAGGCGATCTCGTACGGCGTCTTCCAGCCGGCGGATGGTGCTTGACTATACGGTATGAATTAGCGGGCGTGAGAAGCATGAAGAGTATGGAACGGTAACTCACTTCCAGCAGAAGTTGAAAAGTAGCAGGCTTCCTAGACCCAGGCAGGCGCCCATATAATCAATCTTGCCCCCTTTATCGATCGGCTGTTCTCTAGGCAAGAGGAACGCGAGACCCCCGAACGCCAATAAGCCAAGAGCAGCGCTAGGAAAGTATCAATATCAGTGAGTGTCTGGCGTGACTGAATCGAAACCTTTCTTTTCACTCCCCCAAAAAGGGTTAAAACAAGAAGGTCGATACCTACATGAAGATGAACAACCACTTCCGCTCGCCCGGCGCCGTGGCGAAGATGCCGGCGAACAGGGCCCCGAGCCAGCCGCCGATGGGCGCGGCCGAGGCGAAGAAGCCCATGGTGATGTTGCGGGACCGGCCGGGTGGCAGCATGATGGTGATCATGGCGACGGCGTTGGGCATGACGAGTCCGCCGCCGACGCCCGTCAGGGCGCGCATCGTCACGAAGCTCTCGTACGTCCCGCAGAACGCGTTGGCGAGCGAGAAGACCACGATGATGGCCCCGCCCAGCATGAGGATGCGCTGGTGGCCGTAGACGGCGCCCAGCCGGCCACTGACCAGGACGAAGGCGCCTTGGGTCAAGCTGTAGGGGAAATATTACAGGTTCTGCGTCAGTAAATATTTATGTTTCATATCTATTATTGTATTACGATTTTAACTGTTGGATTATACGGTAATGTAGTACACAAAATGTCAGGGAAAGCAAAGTACCTGAAGGAGGCCGGCATCCAGTTCGCCTGCCCGGGCCCCGACTTTCGGCCAAAGTCGCGGGTGAAGGTGGTCCCCGCCGCGATGGTGACGAAGTTGGAGATGAACTGGACGACATTGGTGCAGATGATGAGGGTGGTGATGAGCGTCCGCGAGGCCTTGCTCAGGATGTTGGCCGGTGCCACGTCAAAGATGCGTCGTCGGGCTGAGCCGAGCCGCGTCGCGTCCGACGAAGACAACAACCCCGCTGCTGTCGTGGCTGTGGTTGCTGCTGCTGTTGCTGCTGTTGCTGTGGGGGTCGACCCCGGGTTGTTGAGTGCGGGGAGCGGGGGTAAGCTCGAGGACGGTGGTTGTCTCGGACACGGTAGCCATTGTGACGACTGCGGCTTTGTGGATTTGTTCTATATCACAGGGAATGATCTTGGGGAAGATTGACATGATCCTACCCCAACGGCTCTTTATAGCGAAAATACATACCTAAAAGTAGACAGTCGGTGGGTTGTATGGCACTGCGTATGGGTGACAGGAGCAACGAGCAGCTTTGTAATCGTTGACGCTGATGTGGTGCTCATGGCCCACTTCCCCATCTCCCCACAGCGTCATATCGAGAACCTCCAGGAATAATATTGAGCCTCTGCCTGCCTTTGCGAGAGCTGCAGGCAACCCCGGATGGATGGCTGACTGTTATAACCAATCAGATTCGACTCTATAGGGGGCATCCGCCCCTATCTTTCGTTGAACAAGGTTCAACCCGCCGGGTCAATTCAGGGCGAAAAAGGGGGGGTTGAGTGACGGCGGCCAAGGACTTCCTGCAGCGCTCATGTCATGGCCTCGACACGCGGAGAAAAGGGACGGAGGGCGGTTCAGCTGCCGCACCCACTCGTGTAGATCGCAGTGGAGAGTCAAACAACTGGCAGCGTCCTTACTGGAAAATTAAAACCCTTCTAGCTCTACCCCAAACTCTGATCCATTGAAGGACCGACCCCGCAGGCCCGGGGGGTGGACTGACGGCTAGGACGCTGGACGCCTCTCTTTCAAACATGCTACCGCTGCCGCCCGCTTTCGTTGCCGCCACCACCAACCATTATTACGATTTCCTGCATAGAGCTGACCGTCTCCTGCAGCCCGACCAAGCCTGAGGCAGCGCGGTCTTGCGGTTTCGGTCCCGTGTCTCCTGGACTGGCCCTGTTGCCTTTTCCTGGTCGTTGATGTAATTGGTGGCTGGCGGTATAAGAAAAGCGATGGTCCTTCGCATGCTAGCATCCTGTCTCGTTCCATTGTTTAGCAACAACCTACCGCCTCAAGTCCCGACTCAATCTTGCCTTGTGTATATCACAGTACTGCTGTCACAATACTACCGGGAACCGCTTGAAATATGGCCGACGTCCAAGTGAACGGTACTCTGAAAATTCCCCAGAGCAACCGATTTGAACCCGATTCCTTTAATGTGGTGCCAGCTGAATTTCCTCGGGGCGGCTTTCCCGCTTCCGTAGACGCTGACCAGATTGCCAACGAATTCACCGAGCACTTCAACAAATATCTAGAAAGCCAAGATTACCAGGGTCTAGCCGACCTTTTTGTTGAAGACGGCCACTGGCGCGACCACATTGGCCTCTCGTGGGACCTGCGTGGCTTGCAAGGCAGAGACAAGATCCGCAAGTACCTCGCCGCCAATGGCAAAAACTTGAGACAAGTCACCAACGACAAATCAGCGCCACATTTCTGTCCTGCCATCGCACCACTGGATGCATACGGCAAGTCGAAATGTATCGCCTTCGCTCTCAAGATTGTGACAGGAGCCGGCACAGGACAAGGATATGTACGGCTGATCCCGCAGGATGGGAGCTGGAAGGCCTATGCTGTCTACACAGCGCTGCGAGAGTTGAATGGCTTCGAATCGCCCCGGGGCCAAAATCGTCCCAAGGGGGACGAGAACAGGGGCGGCCGCGGCGCCAACAACTGGAAAGAAGCCCGCGAAGCGCAATCCAGCTTCCAGGACTCGGAACCCTCCGTCCTGATCATTGGCGCCGGCCAAGGCGGCCTAACTTCAGCTGCGCACCTGAAGATGCTAAAAGTCGAGTCCCTCGTTATCGACCGAGAAACCCGGATCGGGGACAACTGGCGGCAAAGGTACAAGCAGCTGATTCTGCACGACCCGGTCTGGTTTGACCACATGCCCTACATACAATTTCCGTCCCACTGGCCCGTCTTCACTCCCAAGGACAAGCTCGCAGAGTTCTTTGAAGCCTACGCGATGCTCTTGGAGCTGAACGTCTGGACCCAGACGAACATGACCTCGGCCAAGTGGGATGCAGGGAAGCAATACTGGACGGTTACGGTCGAGCGCAAAACCGGCGACAAGATAGAAACACGCACCTTTCACCCGCGCCACATCGTTCAAGCGACCGGCCACTCGGGCAAGAAGAATTTCCCCGCCATCAAGGGGATGGAAAACTTCAGCGGACGGTTATGCCACAGCTCGGAGTTCCCGGGAGCCAATCCTGACTCTGCAGGGAAACGCGCCATCGTCGTCGGATCTTGCAATTCAGGGCATGACAGTAGGCTTCCACCTTGTTGTACCCCTTGGCCCCCTAACCCCTGATAGGGGTTTTGAGCATCAATTTTGAACCGCTTGTCCCGTTCTATACTGATCATCGTGTAACCAGTCGCCCAAGATCTATACGAGAACGGCTACGAAGTGACGATGGTCCAGAGATCATCGACGTGCGTGGTCTCGTCAGATTCCATCGTAGACATCGGCCTATCCGCCCTCTACTCCGAAGGCAAGCCCCCTGTGGACGACGCAGACCTCATCCTCTGGAGTCTTCCGAGGCCGGTCCACAAGGCCCTCCAGCAGCAGGCAGCGGCGCTTTCCATCGAGAAGGACCGCGCTACCCTCGAGGGCCTCACCAAGGCCGGCTTCAAGCTGGACAGCGGGCCCGACGGCGCTGGACTCTTCTTCAAGTACTTCCAGCGCGGCGGCGGCTACTACATCGACGTCGGCTGTAGCCAGCTCATCATCGACGAGAAGATCAAGATCAAGCAAGGGCAGGAGATCGCCGAGGTGCTCCCGAACGGCCTGCTCTTCGCCGACGGGTCGCGCCTCGAGGCCGACGAGATCGTCTTCGCCACCGGCTACAAGAACATGCGCACCCAGGCCGAGGAGATCTTCGGCCCCGAGATGGCGGCGCCGCTGAAGGACGTCTGGGGGTTCGACGAGGAGGGCGAGTGGAGGACCATGTGGCGCCGAAGCGGCCACCCCGGCTTCTGGTTCATGGGGGGCAACCTCGCGCTTTGCCGGTACTATGGCCGGTACTTGGCGTTGCAGATCAAGGCACTAGAGGAAGGCTTGATGGAATACTAGGACACTTACTCCTGGTTTCTTTGAAGGGGGAAAGGGGGGCGGGGGCGAATCGTTCGTCTTTGTTCTAGCGAATTGTCCGATGTTTGCATGTTTGAGCGAGGGACCCGAGTGAAATTGAAATCCTGGAGAGAATCAGGGTTTCCTTGTGCCCGTCATGGTCGTTCTTTCCCATTGATTCGTCTCCAAAGGCGTCAACGGGTGGAGGTATGGATGGAGCTTAGAATATGGAGAGGCAATAGGAACATTACACAACAGCCGGCTGGCCAACCGATGCTGGCGAGTATCTGCATATGTGATATCTCCGCTTTTGGGGGCCGTTCGGCTTGTGAATTCTACCCGCATTCAAACTCCTTCTGGGCGTGAGCTTGTATGGTTCTGGTCGCGTTCAGATCCGAACTGTTGGTGATACTCCTCCATCTGTTCAAGCTGCATTGCCTGCCGAGTCACAGGCTCAAGAAAGAAAATTCTGGGGGATGGTACCCCATGATGGCGGTTGTTATGAGCATGGGCATGTAGCCGTCTGCATATAGAATTAAGCCGTCTGCCTGTAGAATTAAGCCGTCCCGCTGTGGACGGCAGGAGCAGGAGCGCCATTCCTCTCCGCAGACGTAGCAGAACTAATATGAGCATAGGCACCTGCGAACCCCCGTTACGATGCTGATTAGTGCCACCATTTTCCTCCATTGAGGGAGTTCAAAATGTACAAAAGGGAGAAGAGGACGAAGGGTGGAAACAATGTGGTTCATTCGGCCTGTAACTCTAATGAGGGAACGGGGGCAAATCACTCTACCCTTGGCTTTCATGACACTCGCAAAAAATAGTACTCCGGTTATTTCTGGTGAATACACGGGCCACGAGAGAGTTCCGGAGTGACAAACCATACAGGCACCATCCAAGCCTTTGAGGCCGCGGGCCAGACTCACTCTGAACAACGCCTCTCGAATCAACGCGTATTCTGTTACAACAGGCTCGCAGACTCTAAAAACTTCGGGATATTACGATGTCAGCGAGTTCGCTTCATTCTGGAGAAGCAAACTGCACGCAACTATGTACACTGCCATCCTTCGATCGACCATCGACATTTCCCGTGAAGAATTACGTAAATGTTCTGTAAATGCAACCCAATACCATACCAGACCTGCCCCATGCCTTATCCATTCCAGAGAACGCCGGCGCTATGACCAAATACTCCCTCTTTTCTCTGTCCCGCTGCTCTAGCGACCAGGCGGATTAAAACAAATATTGTACTAATACAGGGGTCTTGGAATATCAATGTAAGCCGACCACTGCCGGCGTGTCTTCTTATCTCACCGCCCCGGCGACCGCATCGCTCACGCTTGTTTCGGATGGCCGGGACCAAGGCCGCAACTGCAAGGGGTACCCTGCCGCGAGAAGCTCCTTCTCGTCAATGCCCCCATAAAGGCTCACGATGTTGGTTGCGGGCCCGCCGAAGAGCAGGTCCACAATCATACGCACGTGATACGGCTTGCTCATGACAAGGTCGAAGCCCGCGTCGGTGTACCGAGAGCTGAGCGCCGCGGCTCCGGATGCCGAAGCTCCAACCAGAATGGCCCGGCGCGTTGGCCGCTTATGAGGGCACCCTTTATCTGCATTATCCCGGGCGGCCGAATTCCCATCAGATCCGGATGATATCTGGCTAGATACTGCGATGTCATGTTTGCAATGGTGCACAGATTCTTCCTCGAAGGCGCGAATCTCGCGCGCAGCATCAAAACCGTTCATGATGGGCATTGCCGAGTCTGATGACAAGATTAGTCGGTGAGCCCCTATACCATATTCGCCTCATAGATACCGCGAGATAGGGTGCAGAGTTGCGAGATGTAAAAGCGCAAAGGGGGGTTGAGGATTATGGCACTTACCCATTAGGATGCAGCGGAAACGCTCTGGATCTGATTTGTACATGTCGACAGCTTCCCGTCCGTTTGACGCAACCTCACAGGGCTGTCCATATTTCTCGCATAGTTTGCTAATGAGCTGTCCCAAATATAGTTACAGATTAGCCAGTCTGTTCTTGCGCGATCGCAACCGCAACCGCAACGCCACCACGAACATGACACGGTGGGATACAAAATAAAGATACGCATAGTGCTACCATACCTTTTGGTTTACGCGATTGTCGTCGACACAAAGCAGAGTGTAGGCGCCCTTGGCGGCGGGGGGGCGCGGGCTGCTTACGTGCCCACGAAGACCTGGATGAGGAGCTGGCACGAGATGGGGGGAATAGTATGGGCGGTGAGTATCCCTCGTCTTCGTCTTCATCGTCATCCGGCTGGCCAAATGGGTTCACCGGAGCGGTAGTGAAAGGACTTAGGTAGAGCGACGGCGTCGGCAGCGGAATGGCAATGGAGGAGAAGCCGGGTGGGGGTAGAAGCCCCAGGCTCGTAGCTGCTACGAGCAATGGGTTGTCGTCGGGGCGTTGCATCGTCATGCCCGGCAGGTTATTAACAACGTATATAGTAGTGCAGAAGAAGAGAAGGGCCAGAAGGGCACAGTCAGAGAAGACGGCTTTGACGAAGGTGCTTATTGTCCCAATTCGGTATTCTTCCCTTTGATAGCAGTTACTTGTTTTGAATGAGACAGGCGGATACAGGACACGGCGTAGAGTAAGTGTTTGGCCGAAGAAGAAGAAAAAAGATCAATCGGGCCCCTCAGAAGCTGCTGAGATGATATGGGAAGTGCATGCAACCATGTTCCCAGTTTGAGGAGAGTTTACCGCAATATAGGGCGAACAGAGGGGGGCTCGAAGCTCAGAAAGAGCAGGGAAATGCCGTCCTGGATGGAGCAGGTGAGCAGGGAGTAGGGAGTAGGGTGGAAGCCGTTGCAGGTATCGCCGGGACGTTTGGAACAAGAGCTCCCAAGGAATCGAAGATGAGTGAGTAGGAGGTAGGAGGTAGGAAAACGGAGTACCACTGCAGTAGCAGGAATGGGTCAGGAACAGGCCGTAGTAGGAAAGTGGTGTTCGAGTTGTGAAGTGAATTAACTGCCGACAGAGCAAGACAGGGCGAGCACACACCCACACGAACGAGCGCACACACGCACAAGCACACGCACACACCTGACGGGACTTTTTGGGATTGGATTTCAGGGTCCAGTTCGTTGCGAAAGGGGACTTTACCGTTTTCCTCTTGGGATTTGGAGGCTGCGCAATGCCCATGCCCTGCCACTGCCCACTTTGGACGGCCAGTCGACCCTGCAGGAAGTGGGTGCCGATCGCTACGTCACGCCTACGGAAGCCCTGACTCCAGTAGCCCCCAGCCAATTAAAAGCCCCATCCGAAACGGTGACAGTCCACTCCCGCCCAATTAGACTTTGGGCCCAGCTTGCACTGCGGATTTTGCCCGTTTTCCCTCTCACCTTTCGCTGAGCAAGCTCTTCCGGGCCGGCAAAGCAGCACCACGCGCGAACGACAGGGTGGATTAGCCCAATCAGCGCCCTCCCTCGGCGGCCCATTCTAGCCATTGCTCAACTCCCGGGTCAAGTCATGGCTGTAGCGCCCTTTACCGCTGCCTCATGCCCTCACAACGTGATTCAATGTACCTAATATACCTAGTCCAGTCACTTGCAACTTTTAGATCAATCCCCACCACCAACAAGTATAGAAGATTCAAGAAAGTAGAGGTATTCATCTAGTTGGTTTGTATCGTGATTGATTCTCAAAGCAATTGCTATCCATACACGTCTAACCGCCTTTTGGTCAATTGATCATGTCCTTCCCCGAAACGCCGTGCGTAATGCATGCCTTTACCAAATACCATGATGGCCATGATTGTATCTCATGATATTAGGATACATACCATCAGAATCTAGTTGTTATTGCCGTCTCCAGTGCCCCAGCCAGCTGCCCATCCTATCGGGCAACAGCGGCACTCAGAACCTGGGTGCGGAAGAACCCGCCCTTTGTTCGCTCAATCACCTGCTGGTACACGCTGCTCGGCGGGTGGTTCATGACAACTGTGCCTTCCTTGTAGTCGATCTTGGCATCCACTCGGGTGTCGCGGATGAGGTTAACAATCCACTTCTCGCCCTCGTCCTGGTCCAGGCCCAGGCGCGTGCTCAGATCCTTGATATCAATACGCGAGTGGATCTTGCAGTAGCTCTCCGAGATCAGGTGGCGGGCGGCATCCAGGAACGAGTCGGCCGCGGAGAAGAGGAAGAAGTCGGCCCGGAGGAGCTCGTCGGCGAGCGACAGCTGGCGCTGGGCCTCCTCAAAGTCAAAGTCGATGTAGAGGGCCCGCACAAAGTCCGTGACGGGGTCGCTGTACTCGTACGCCTCCTGCTTGACAATGCGCACAATGTCCTTCAGCTGCTTCTGGTGCTGGCCAGAGTTACGCGTCCGCCCGCGACCAGTAATGACGGCAGCGGCCAAGTATCTCAGGACCCACGGGCAGCTGGTCTGGATGGTGTTGATGAAAGGGGGGCTGAAGAAGAGGTCCAGGATGGTGTCGCGCGAGCCCTCGTCGTTGAACAGGGGGAACAGAGCCCAGTGGATGAGCCAGCTGCGGCTCTTGAGCTGTGCCAGGGGGTTGTTGAAGAGCCTCGAGTCAATGCTCTCCTTGACCTTGGTCAGCTCCTCGACAGCGCCCTCCCAGTTTGTGATGAGGATCTCGGAAGCGAGCTTTCCCCAGGTGGCGGCAGCGACTTTGTCGTTATCGGTCGACAGCACACGGAACTGGTACAACAACTCGGCGGCAGCACCGTAGTTACCACAGCTGTACTGGAAGTTGCCAAACTCGTAAAGGGCGTTGACCATGTCAATTGTGACCTAAGCCTCTCGCATTAGCACCTCTGGCTCTTGAATCGCGAATCGTGGGTTCGTGCGGCATACCTCGTGCTCCTTCTTCAGGAACTCCAAGTTGGCAACCTTGTCGCTGCGCAGGTTGTTGACGACCTCCTCGCGTCCCAGAAGATCGGTGATCTTGCTGGTGTCCTCCTCGAACTGCGACAGGCGGGTCAAGACCTTCTGGCGCATGTCGTTGAACTCGGCGGGGACCTCGTCCAGGTCCTCGAGCTCGGCCTTCAGGTTGCCGACGAAGTCGGTCATGTTGGTGGTCTTGAGCAGCTCATATTTGGCCTTTGTGATCTCGCGGGCCTTGGCATCGTCGTCCTCGGGGATCTGGCCCGTAGCAAACTCGAGCAGGGGAATATCATGTGTCGGTCAAGGTGACCGACGAGCTTCGGCATCAAATCGTATTCGGCCATGTTGTCGGTGTCCGGGAGATCGGTTTGACGGTATTTTTTGCGGGTGGATGGAGGCCGTGATACACCGTTGCCCGAAATTCTCTACAGGCAGGAACTGAACTTGCGGACTGAGGGGCACGGGCGAAGCGATTTTGCACACAAAGTTGAGAAATGGTCTTGTTTGGTGGGGCTGGCGAGTAGCAGCACCTTTTTTTTGGGCGAGAGAGGGCCAGTCAAGCCGAAAATCTGCCGTTGAGTCAGCAGCCTCTGATTCCTACTGGATGCGCCTGCAAAACGGGGGCCCACTTAATTACAGGCGCAGTGGCCCCTGCTTTCTCCATGCTTCGGATTCTCCAATTGAATGGAAGGCTGCTACCTACGCGGAAAAGTTCAGGCTGCTGGGTGGACGATTGAAGATTGAATTTGTACGGCCCGGACTCAGAGATCTCGGCACGACCACACAACCACCCCCTCCGCCATCACCATGTCCTGGAGATCCCTCACTCCGCTGCGGGCGGCGACAACCGTCCGGCTACCATTCGCCGCGCGCAATGCCATTCCCATTTGCGCTCGTTTCCTGACAACCGCCACCATCGAGACTCCCTCACAGGTCCCCATAGCCACCTCTTCCGAGCTGAGCAGCGCAGCCGCCACGCAGCCGGCGCAACCTGTACCGAACCTGCCGTATTTCGTTGGACGAACCCACCTGAACAGCCTGGCAGTCTACCATCGCCAGACTCAGGGAACGCGCTATACCACGATATTGAAGAAGGGCGAGGGGAATCTTCAGGCGCTGAAACAAGATATAGCGCAGGCTCTGGATGTGCCAGGTAGAGAGGTGAAAGTTGGTTCTGTGACGGGCCACATATTAATAAAGGTAAGCGTGCGACTTGTCCTTTAGCGCCTGGCAATGAATGCCCTGGGACACTTGTGGTGGGATTATGCGAGCATCATGGTCTCAGGACTCGGGTCATACATAACACAAGCGATCATGCATATCTAACAAGTATCAGGGCCACAAACGCGACCAAGTTGTAGCGTTTCTTCAGAGCCTGGGCTTCTAAGCGGCCGGAAAGAAGCCAACGACAGGCTGAGACGAAGGTGGTCGACATCCCACTGCACGCTGAGAGAGTTGCAGAGCCCGACAGCGACTTAGCTGCCGCTCCAGTGCCAAAGGCCCAACTCGTATCGCGTGCCCGGGACAATCTTGGAGCTAACTCCGTGTATCATCTATTATGTGTATAACCAATGAGCGATCGTGCAGCCGGTGCTCGATCGTATACAGAGCTGTACAAAAGCAATAGACGCAAGAAATGACCGTATCAACACGCTACTCGGGCGCCCGTCCCATTCCTGCGCGGGCCATCCCCTCTGATCTTGTCCGTTGCTGTTCCTGTGAAACCAATGGGTTGGATGGCAAGTCTGAGGAAAAGCCGGCCCGAGCGACCAGGCAGAGTGGACGCTACTTTCGGCCGTCTTCGGTTCCGCAAGCGGGGCCCGAATTCCGGAGCTGAGGAGAGGATCGGCATACGAGGGCCTGCGCATGCTTGCGTATTCATCATGTCTACCTAGCGCAACGCCTCCCCGTCGTGACATACAGCAGCCGCAATTGAACAGTGAACAGTTGCCCACATAGCAACATAATCCATTCATGTATCGAATGCCTTCTGGTCCCATAGACGTCATAACTTTGATTTATCGCAATTAGGCCAAGTGTCAAGAGATCTAGCAATTGTGCTGACTTGGTCTTGTCGTTCTTCAGCAGCATCATGGCCTCCTTCATCCATTTTAACCCCGAAGCCCGGGACTACACTTACAGTGCACCCAACGGCGCTGAAGGAGGCACCGCCGAGTCCACCGTCCTCGCCTTCCACCGGGCCCTCCCCTCATACAACGAGACAACCCTGCACACGCTGCCCCCCCTCGCCGCATCGCTGGAGCTGTCGCACGTGCTGGTGAAAGACGAGTCGGACCGCTTCGGCCTGCCCGCCTTCAAGATCCTCGGCGCGTCTTGGGCCGTCTACCGCGCCGTGCTGACGGCCCTCGACCAAGTTGGTCCTGACGAGTGGGACGGGATGACAGCCGCCGCCGCCACGACGAGGATGTCCGTCGACGACCTCGGGTCCGCCGCGCGGGACCGTGGCCTCCGCATCGTTACGAGCACCGAGGGCAACTGCGGCCGCGCCGTCGCGCGCATGGCCAAGTACCTCGGCCTGCCCGTCCGCGTCTTCGTGCCCGAGTACATGAGCGAGGCCACGCGGCAGAAGATCCGCGGCGAGGGCGCCGAGGTCCTCGTCGTCAGGGGCAGCTACGAAGATACCATCCCCGTCATCCGCGAGGAGGCTGAGGAGAGGGAAGGGAGCGTGTTGGTGCTTGATGTCGGCCTCGAGGGATATGAGGAGGTGCCCAAGGTATGAATAGTAACGATCATCATGATGGGATGTGGGGGGCTTTCCCTCCTCCCTTTTCTTTCCATAGCGGTCAATTCGCACACCTTCCTAGCGGAGTGAGACCACTGATAATTAGTTGTAGTACTTCGTGGAAGGCTATAGCAGCATGCTTGCCGAGTCCGAGAAACAGGTCCCGCAGCTTACGGGTGGCAAGCCGGCGACGCACGCCATCGTGCCATGCGGCGCGGGCTCCGTAGCTCAGGCGGTGGTACAGCACTACAAGGGGGCCGAACGCCAGAGACAGCACGGGCGCGCGATGGTGATGGCGGTGGAGGCCACCACGGCGGCCTCTCTGAAAGCGTCGCTCGAAGCCGGGGAGCCTACCGACGTGCCGACCGCCGACACTATCATGAATGGCATGAACTGCGGCACCCTGTCCACGCTGGCCTGGCCCATTCTGAGCCAAGGCGCGGACGCGAGCGTCGTCGTGACCGACCTGGAATCGCATTCGGCCGTGGAGGAAATGAAGAGCAGCGGCATCCGGGCTGGGCCCTGTGGCGCGGCTACACTTGCCGCGCTGAGACGGGTGTGTGCAGATACCCGTGCCAGATCTGAGCTCGCTCTGGGGCCCGAGTCTATTGTTGTGCTCCATTGTACTGAAGGGGCTAGAGATTACCCAATCCCTACTTAGTATTGACCACATTGGGGTAGGGACAGTTAAGCCAGCGTCAGGTTTTGATCCGAACCCCTATATCTGAGCAGCTATTGTTGGCACTGGAAATCAATGACACGTGTATGGCATGCAAGTCATTCCCATGGCTTTATTTGATTCTGCCCAAACGCGCATCACTGTGAAATCGCGGAGAAGAATGCATGCCCTCCTAGGAGACCCTTGCCGTGGTCGCCAATTAGAACTGTCTCTCATGCTGGTGTTACACTCGAGTAGCCATGGCGACAGCAACGCAGAGGATCGGGTAGCGGCGTGATTTGCTGAAGATTGCGTGATGTGTCAAGATATGTAGCTGTCATGCGGGACATCAGAGCCGTTTCGGGTGTTTTGCCTTATTGTCCTGTATGGCATGCTGCATGTCAGTCCAATTGGAGACCGACAATCATGGGAAGTCACACCGGGACAGCGCATTCGAGCCTCGAATCCAAGCAATCATTTACGCCACGTTGATGCCTCAGTCCGGTCGTGGGCCTCCTGCATAATACGTCAAGTCTTCGAAATATCCTGCGGTTTATGGGTTCTTGGATGGTTGAGTGGGCGCATGGGCGTTGATTTGGGCATCGGGGATGTCGACTTTTCTTTTTCTTTACTTTTCAAATATGTAAGTCATCACTGAGTAGAAGCAGAAGATGTTATCCAAAAGACACGGTCACTCTTTAATACGTATATGATTCTCTTAAAATGGCTATCCTGGCCCGTGAAGTTGGAACAACATGGCCCCAGCCTTCGAGGCTAACTACACCAACTTTAGCTTTTCGGCAGCCTAGTCTGGTCACCCTGGTCATCACGAGACCGACCTTGACCAGCACAGCCATCATATCACTTGGGAACGATGAGCCGGACTCCGCCACTGTCACTCCACTAGCCGAGACATCAACCAGTGCTGAACCTGCTGCCCCGGCTGGGGGATCAGGCGGCATTTCAACGACGGGTGTCGTAATACTGGGCTTGGTCCTGGGCCTCTCGTGCCTTTCGCTCCTCCTTTGTTTTCTCTGCCGCAGTAGATTCCGTTCCACGGGATCGAGTACATCTTCGGATCCTCCACACCACAAATGCCATGGGCGTCGCGGACCCCGTGGCTTGCAAGGGCCGCAAGGACCGCCTGTAAGCTATCATTCCCTTAATGCTTCTCTTTCGGTTTCAGTGAACTGAATCGATCTGCCGCAGGGGGCAGCAATCCAAGGGCCCCAGGGGATTCAAGGCCCCCAAGGGGCCGCGGGTCCCCAGGGGCCTCAAGGTGAAGTAGGAATGCAAGGGCCTTCAGGTGGTAAGTCATACCTTGTTCTCGCTGTCATAACTGCCATGTATAATATACCTATGTCGACACATCTTAGCACAAGGCGAACCTGGCCAATCTGGTCCCGCCGGCGCCCCTGGTAAGTTTCCCGCGAAGTACCCTATTGAAGTGAAGAATACGCCGGCTCACTACACGCAGGGCAAGCTGGTCCATCGGGACCGCAAGGACACGCTGGCCCTCCTGGTGCAGACGGGCAAGTGGGCCGACCAGGGTGAGTGGATTTTCATATAGCAAGGCGCTCTTGTGGTGCCTGACAAAGAAGCTAATGTGTCCCTTATAGACCTACTGGACCACCAGGAAGAGATGGCAAAGATGGCAGAGATGGAAGAGAAGGTCGCGACGGTCGCCCTGGAGCTGATGGTCGACCAGGGACGCCTGGGTAAGCAATATGACTGCCTCGCTCTCTCTATGTATGTGCCCTCGTTAACCAATCTGTGTGAAGACGTAACGGTGCACCGGGTCCACAAGGGACCCCCGGACCGCTTGGGCCGCCTGGGCCAACCGGACCGCCTGGACCGACTGGACCGACTGGACCACTGGGTCCGGAAGGTCCTGAAGGTCCAGAAGGTATTGAAGGGGCGGATGGACCGACGGGTCCGACGGGTCCGACTGGTCCTACTGGTCCGATTGGCTTACCTGGTCCCCCTGGTGAAAGAGGTCCCTATGGTCGCGGAGAAAGGGGCTATCCCGGACCTAGGTACGTAACTTCATGCCTACTTTCCCTTCGCAGAAGGCAAGAGTGTCTAGCCTGACATGCATTTAGGGGCGACCGAGGTCCAAGGGGGCCTCAGGGTGATCAGGGGCCAAGAGGAGATGAAGGTCCTCGAGGCGATCCTGGTCGATGGCAAGGTTGGGGTGCAATGCGTCCACGCAATGGGGATCACGGCGATGATGATTGATTGATGTTGAGGCCCAATGGCTACCTACTAGCTCAGGTTCGAGAGAGCTTCTGGTACGAGCCGTTATTGGTGTAAGATCAAGATGTATGGTATTTCAACTGTATTTACTCGTGTATTGGACTACTGGGGAACATAAGGGGAACGACGCCAGATGATTGATACACGGAGAAGTATCCGGGCATTAGGACAACCCCATACGAACAGGAATTTCAACTAGAATGCAATCAAGTTGCAAACGTTCCTTTTGGGTCTTTGCCGGTTTTTCAGATCAAAGTTCACCAATTAGGGGCGGGATCACAACAGACTATATCGCTGCATCTACCGGATGAACCTCAAAGACCGGCGTGACCTGCCCCATCACGGCATTCATCGTGTTCTTCCGCTCCACATGATGGAAATGTGACAACTTCCCCCATATGCCAGGGTCGCCGATCCCCAGCTGCTTCAGTATCTCCATGATCGCCACATAGAGTATCTCGATGCTCCCGTCCTCGACCTTCACCGTGAGTCCCAAGGCCTGTCCTTCTGAGCCGCCATCGCCGCTGATGCGCCGCGTCTGTTGCGAAGCGCGGATGCCGACCCCGTAGCACCCGTCAGCGCCCAACTTCCCGATCAAGCCCCCGCCGTACGCCTGCATGAAGGAGGTGCAGAAGCGGCCTTCGCCGTTAACCAAATCGGGGTGGTTCGACATCACGTGGAAGATACGGGCCATCCTGCGAGTCCTCTCCTCTTTATTGGGGACCTTGGCGCCGCTACTGCAACTACCGACCGGAGCGGTTTTTTTCTTCGTCATCTGCTGCCGAGTCGTCAGCCGCCTGAGCGAAGCCAGCAAACGTGCGCGCAAGGTCCCTCAGCGGCATCGCTGGTGCCGGCAGGTTACAGCCGTCGACGCCCCACGCGATACAGTCACCACCACCCGGCCCCAATCCCGCCAAGTCCTCCGTGGCCTGCTTGACCCGGACCTGCATAGGGTGGTCGAGCCTCTCGTAGCCGACGAAGGGCACACCCAGCACAGCAGCGCCGGCCAGCATGCCGACGCGCTTGGCGGAGCGGTTATTACAGATGCCCGTGGGCGTGAAGCCGGACCGGATCCAGGCGCGGTTCACCTCGTCGGAGATGGCCGGGTGCCCGCCGCACCGCAGGTCCGACTCCCGGAGCCCCGGGACGCGCGCGAGCATACTGCGCGAGCGGGCGATGTGGCGGTTCTCGACGATGCCTCCGCGGTCAGTCACGATATAGTCTTCTGTGCGGGCTGATACGGTCATCTCAAGGCTTTCTTTGTTCAAAACAGCTTGTAAAACGGGTCTTCAAGCTCACTAATGGGTCTGATGTACTAGAATGTAGAATCAAAGGGTAGAGGGAATAAAGTGAAGATTGAGGATCCAGAAGGAACTCGGGTATCTAGTTGCCGGGTTTCAAGGCCACAGCGGCGGCCGGTCCCGTTGACTCGGGGTTGGTCAACCAATCCCGAAACCTGGCCAGCTAATTCGACACTATGTCCCTACAGAACAGTGCCGATCCACGCCATGACCTAGGCTCCCTGATATAGCGTCTCTTACTAGAAGAACACCGATTCTTTCCGGTCAGGGTCCGACTCGATATACCCAGTCAGTAGCGATGAAGTCTATCGGTAGAGAATCATCAAATGACTACGTTGAAGTCAGTCAACGATTTTGAAGACAGATGCACTTTCCCTGGACTGCGTTACAATATGGGCACGCCGAGCTATGTAGCTCAGGCACAAGCCTTTAGTTTCTAGACTGACTGAAGACAAACAAGCTCATGCATTCGAAGACGAGGAAGTACATATAGTTCCATGAATATTTCAAAGTCTTCAGATTATATCTTCAGCTTCCACAGTTTCCTTCCCTTGCTGTCGCGCCCAGCATCCGAGACCTCCCCGGCCGCAGCGTCACCCACCCTAACGGTGCGCTCCTCTCCGACCGGAAGCACCACGGTGATGCCGTTCTTGACCCACAGCGGCTCAAAGTCGCCCTGCTTCTTCATGCTCACGCCCACCTGGATCTCGTCAGGCGAAGAGGTGCTGTACTTGATCTCGAAGGTACATAGGTCGCTCTTCTCCACGCGGCTGGCGCCGTCGTCTTCGAACCACTGGTTGGTGAAGGACTGAGTGTTCGCATACGTGCCATCACCGTTAGACGCAGTGGTGGCGGGGGCATCACCCGGTAGATTCGCATCATGAACAACCGGTGACGGGAAGATCTCGACTCCGCGCCAGTCGTCCTTGGCGATGTTCGGGAACTCCGGGTCGTCTCCGGCGACGCAGGTGGTCGGTATCGGCTTGCCCACAGGAATGGCCGAGCCGACGCGGGCGAGAACGGGAATGGACGTATACCATGTAGAATCGATCTCGTGCCACTTCCCGGACTCAAAGTGCTGATAGGGCGCGGAAAGGTTCAGGAAGCCCGGGTCGTTGTCGTTCTTACGAGGCAAGTAGACCCTGGCAGAGCTGACGCCGGGCTCATAGACACCAGCCACAAGCATGGCGTCTCCGAACCAGTACTGAGAGTCGCCCTTGAGCAATTCGTTAGACCACACGGTAGGGTCTGACTCGTAGCCCCAGCCAGTCCATCGCTGTGGGGGAGTTGCGTCCTGATGAGACCTCAACATCTGCGAGTAAGTGTAGGGCACAAGCTCATAGCGCCGTTTCATCGCGGCTCGAATGATCGGGGCAACAGAAGGGTATTGCCAAGGCTCGATGACTTCACCAATTAGGTTGTCGGAGGGATTGGTCTTATAGCAGTTGATGACAAAGCGAGGAGAGTGAATGCCAAGCTGGATCCAACGCACAAGATGCTCAGGGGTTGGCTGGGGTCCTTCAAATCCACCAATGTCATGACCGTAGCACTAATACCCCGTTAGTATGTGAAGCACCGCATAAGGCACGCCATTGAATGTCACGTACCTGTAAAAGAGAGAACCCGGCATTGAGTGCCAGGGCATTCGCTCCCTTCATGCCTTCCCAACTAGTGACATTGTCGCCACTCCAAGAGCTAGCACAGTATTTCATGGTACCAGCGGTTGCGCTTCGTGTCAATACGAAGGGGCGCACGTCAGGCTCGGCTTCGAGAGTGGCATCATGCGAGCTTTTGCCCATCAACTCCGTGTGGAGAGCGCGACCCCAAAGGCCGATGTCGTGACGGATCTCTCCTTTCGGCACGTTAATGGTCTCCAGAGCACACTGCCAGTCATCACTGGGGATGTTGTACTCGTTGTTGTCGTTCCACATCGCGTCAATACCTACGTCCTTGAGAGCCTTGACCCCGTTATACCACCACTCATAGCCAGCCTTGGATGTGAAGTCGATGTGGCTGCCCTCTCCGCTCTCGCCACCGCCGGCACTCCACAGCCTAGCAACTGCTGTTTTGTTCGTGACGGGGTCCTTGAAAAAGCCACCAGCTTTTGATAGTTCGGGATAGCCCGGGTGATTTGCCAAGACGTAAGGCTTGACGTTCGCTAACAACCGTACCCCATGCTCGTGGCATTCCTTGGTGAAAGCTCTGGGATCAGGAAATCTGTGGCGGTTCCAGGTAAAGACGTTTCTTGTTTTAGGCTCGGTTTCTGCCACAGTGTAGCCCGAGCTCATCTGGAACGCAGAACACGGCATGTCGTATTTCTCGCAGTTCTTGATGAACCCCATGATAGCATCACACGCCCGAGGGGTGTCTTCCATGCTGTACTTCATACCTCCTCCAACGTAGCCCATCATGTACCTCGGCATCAACAAAGGGAATCCGGCTAGCTCCGCATAGGTGCGGACGACTTCGGCCACAGTGCTTCCTACAATGAGATATTCTTCAAGTCCTCCATGTGCTTGCCTGTAAACCTTGAAATGGCCCCACATGCCATCGATCTCTGAGCCAACAGACCAGGTCCCTCTGGCATGAGACGTCGAGAACATGCCAATACACCCGGATGGAGTGACATTGATCAGAAGCGGAATGTGTTTATACAGCGGGTCTGTACGGTAAGCATCGTACCCGAATGTGTCTGATGCCGAAACAATGAAGCCACGCCCGCTCAAATCCATGGGAGCGGCCTTCTCACCGAGCCCAACGTGCAGTGTATCTTTCTTGTACACGGAGTAGTGAGCGATCCCCGTCGCGTCCACTGCATATGAGCGGAAGTGGAGGTCCCTGTGGACGGGTTTTTGGACACCGTCCAAGAAGAGTGAGGCGACTGGTGAGTCAGACCAGTCTACTACCGCCTTTGTCATGCCACATCTGATTTCTCGACTGCAACGATCTAGGTCAGTGGTGACCTCGGGAGCAGAGCCACCAAAGTCTGGAGTTACACGTCCGACACTGGGGAAAGGAGGGACAGGATGCTTTGGGGTCGTGAAGGTGGTTCGGAAGACATTGGGGCGGACCGCTTCGAATTGGAAAGTACAAGGATCCGTTGTGCTTCCGTCAGTGGATCGAAGTGAGATGGTTGGCGCTGACTTCGAGACTTTCGTAATATCCGAAGTCTCATTGAGCTCGTAGTGATGAGGAACACGTTCATACTGATGCAACATGGTGCCAGATTTGTGCGTGAGGCCGAGAAAACAGTCCAATTAGTTCAATACAAAGGATACGGCCTGTTTTGGGGCTATTTGAGGAGCAAACACAGAATATTTGAACCACGTTAGGGGGGGGGTGTCAACGATTTTGTAGCCGAAATTACTTTAAGTATCTTATGGACACGGCCGTGGGAAGGAAGAAGTTCGGGAACGTCACCTACAGGGGAGGCAAAGGCACCGGGGGTTCTTGTTAGTCGCGTTAAATCCGGGACCCAAATATCAGCGGGCAAGCTATTGAGTAAGACTTAAATGAGAAGTATAATACGAGATGTGAGGGGCTCGCTCATCGGAGCGCTCACTACGCAAGCTGGCGGCCCAGATATCACAATTGTGGGGACACCGGAGCGTTGACGGAGGCAAATCCCGCGGGATGGCGGCGGATGGTGACCAAGGAGAGGCCCCACGAAGCTCAAACGGAAGCATATCGTGACCAGCTCGCATGATGTGCTGGAAACAGGTCCCCGCCCAACGTTGCAGAGGGTCATGAAGTCAGAACATGTGGGTAAGAGGAGACAAGAGGACCAAGGAGCCACGAGAGACACGTCGAGATGTCGAGACTGATAACCGCTTTTGCCAGAACTTGCAGCATGGTAGGTGGCTGGACAGAGCCGCTCAATGGCTGTCGACCACTTTGGACCGGGGACAGGCAAGTAAGGTTGGGAGCCATGCCAATGGACATTAGCCAATGGCTTGCATGACTCGACCAATGCAGCACCACCAGTGTTCTCCCTTGGAGAGAGCACTCAGCGAGCCACAATGTCTGACTGACCAGGCACGACCAGTCAATGGTTAGGTACGATGCATTGTCCCACTGCCATGCAGGTAGCAGGTCACTGTCCAGTTTCGGGCTTATTGTGTACCGAGATCATGCTCCCTGTCTGCCGATTTCGGTAAGCTGCAAGTAGCTTTGACCTGGCTCTGCAACTCTAGCCCCTACCTAGCCTCCCCTGGGGTCGTGACAGCGCGATTCTGGTTCCACTTTGGCAGCTGACACGTTTGTCGGCGCGGGCTGGGCTAGCTGGGGTGTGTTCTTGATGACCGAACGTAATCGGGCTAAGGGTCCGGCCCGGTTGGCCTTCTTACTGGAACGCATTCGCAAGTGTAGGTAAGCCGTAGCAAAGTAGGGCCACGGGAACCAGATACTTGTCGAGAGACGTCGAGAAAGGTGCAAACAGAAACGAGCCGTGGTTGATCAGTGGGTTTTTCCATTCCACTCTAAAGGCACATGCAGACTGTAGGATCGAAAGGACATCGTGTTCCATCTGGGGAACCTTGGAAAATGGAGAACGTACGGTTTAGTTGCAAGTGTCAGAAACCCACCTGCAACGCAGCAAGAACTAAGATGCAAGATTAGCTGTGCGGGGTTAGGCGGTTAGTGGAATGCGGGGGAGTCTAGAACTGGGATCCCGAAAGGTGGATTTTGAACTTCGGATGGCTTCACCTGATCTAGCCTGTTGCCCGCCAGCCCGCAAGCCAGCCCTGGCTAGGTACTTCTTACTCGAGACCAAGTACAACGCTCACGAGGGCCGAGGCTCTCAGACAAAGAGGTGTCTACGGTCTACCACTAAAGTAGCAAAGCGCCTAAAGCAGCAAGTTGATTGATGTCGGGCGAGTGCCGCTCTGGGGTAGCATCCCATCGGTCCCCGTCCGAAGGATCCATGCCACCAGCTCAGCTGCGTTCCTTAGCGAGCGGCCAGGGGCTCAGGGAGTCAGGGCAACCGGCAGAAACGTCGGCACATTCAGCCTGCCGTTTGGGGGCTCACAGTCGTCCGATCGATTGAACAGACGAAACCCCACGCAGAACACGGGCTTGGTGCTTGGGGGGCGTCGTTCGACGTCACTCTCTTCTCGGTAGATTTTCGGTGATTTTCGCGAAAGCATGCTGATCGTGATACATGCCTTCGTAGCATGAACGTCTATCTTAACGATATATCAGGGGGCGTATGGCCCGGTCACTTTACTGCCCGAGCACGTTTTCCCATGTCCGGCTTTCAAAAACAGCCGCTTGGGCTACACTACCGGCTACGGTGTGCCATACCCTGTTGATACTTAATATCTTAGAAAGTAAGACGTACTTAAGGTATGCGTGTCTACTCTTGGACGCTGAACATTGGCAAACAGTGCGTCGCAGGACCCCGGTAGCAAATAGATGTCCCCGTCACAGGAAGTTAGTCGCCTTCGAGCAGAGCGCGCACTGTCATACCGAAGCAAAAAGCAAAAACATGGGCGGCCGATTGGAAGAAGTTCCTGTGCCTCGCTTGGTATACTTACAGGGCGTGGATACTGACCATGACAAAACAAGCCCGGCCAAGAAGCTTGGAAGCACTAACTAACAGGCCGGGACGGCAGCCACATCACGGGAGATTATAGCTTGAGTCTTGACTGCCATTGAGGTTCATTGTATTAACTGGTGTAGTGGTAAGTCTCTCGGCTAGTGCAAGCTTAGGATACGCCAGTCATGGAAAGATAAAAAAAAGAAGAAAAAATCGCGGTCGGAAACATCGAAGCAATCCGGTCACTAGGTGCGGTGATACAGGAATATGCAATCGTGTGCGGTGCGATGATAATATCATCGGCTCTTTCCTATAAGTGAAGCCAATGAAAGTTGTTTGGACGCTCGTCAGCTGATATCTATCATGCCCCATCTCCCCCTTATGAACAGAACTTCTTCGGCGTGTTACCCCACATCTTCCCCCTAGATTGATCCTGGTGTAGTGGCAAGTAAGACACGGTCCAGGCAAGCATCATTGGCAGATTGGGGCTCTCTCCCCGGGCCCCAGATCCCTAAAGACTGCCACCCAATTCGTTCCGTGGCCTAATCGTGACTCCAGACCTACGCTACTTCATTTTGTCAGGCCTCGGGTCAACCTCCGTGGGGAAGGAGGCTAGCGAGAAGCGAGCCTCCATGCAAGTGGCTTTTGGTGCGATAACTCCGACGTGAGGTCAATGGCCCTGGACTCACCACCCCGATCTTGCATCTACCACAGACAGGCCAGACTGCCAGTAAGATCGTTATCCGAGTGGTGTCGCACCGTCGTAGTCGACCGCCGTGTTTAAAACCACCCTCGGGCCCTCCTCTTCTTGCAACGCCGCAGCAATCCTAATTCTCTTCCCATTCCTCATCTCAGAACAGTCATTATCAGCCTCTTCTATTCACTAGATTGTATAGGTAATCCGCACGACAAAGGTATCTACTATACCTAGGTACTTATAGACAGCGCCATCATGGGCAACGAGGCCGAAGCTCAGGCCGACAAGGCCGTGGTCGACGTGGTCGAGAACATCGCCACGCACCACCGCCGCGACGCCGCCGCCGAGTTCCTGAACAAGGTGCCCGAGGGCCGCATCGAGGTCACCCCCGCGGACAACAAGCGCGTGCTCTGGCGCATCGACAAGGTCATCCTGCCCATCATGCTGACCGTCTACTTCCTCCAAGCGCTCGACAAGGCCACGCTCGCCTACGCCTCCGTCTTCGGCCTGATCGAGGACACGGGCCTCGTCAACGACCAGTACTCCTGGCTCGGGAGCATCGTCTACCTGGCGCAGCTGGTCATGCAGTTCCCCCTGGCCTGGCTGCTCGTCCGCCTGCCCATCGCCAAGTTCACGAGCGGCATGGTCCTGGGCTGGGGCATCACGCTGTCCTGCATGGCGGCCGCGCACAACTTTGGCGGGCTCTTGGCCTCGCGCTTCTTCCTTGGCGCCTTCGAGGCCAGCATCGCGCCGAGCTTCATTGCCATCACGCAGATGTGGTGGAGGAGGCATGAGCAGACGACGCGGACGAGCTATTGGTACGCCATGAATGGCATTACCAACATGGTAAGTCCCCAGCAATATTGATGAGTTCTTTCTCAATCAGAAACTAATAAAAGAGTGCAGTTCGGGAGTCTATTGACTTATGGCCTTGGTCACATCAAATCCCCGTTGTTGAAAGAGTATCAGGTCAGTGGCTGAATCCCTTTCGCGCTACAATATCCATGCACTGACCGATATGTACCTATTTGTAGATCATCTTTATCTTCTTCGGTGTAATCACCGTTGCCTTTTCCTTTGTCATGTTCTTCTACATGCCCGACTCCCCCGTCGAGGCGAAATTCCTCAACGACCACGACAAGGCCATCGCGCTGGAGCGCCTGCGGGCGAACCAGATGGGCGTCATCTCCCGCGAGTGGCGCCAGGACCATCTCCGGGAGGCTCTGCTCGACCGCAAGATCTGGTTCTGGTTCTCTCTGATCTTCGCCATCTCCATTCCCTCGGGCGGCATCTCGACGTTCGGACCGCTCATCATCAAGACCTTTGGCTTTGGCGAATTCGAGACCATCCTATTCAATATCCCCTTCGGCGCGGTGCAACTGGTCGCCACTCTTGGTGGAGCCTACCTGGCCCAGAAGCTGAAGAAAAAGGGCCCTGTCATTGCATTGCTCTGTATCCCCCCTGTCGCTGGGTGCGTGATGCTGCTACTGATACCCCACGAGGCCTCCAGGCAGGCGCCGCTTCTGGTTGGATACTACTTAATATCGGTCTATCCCGGCATCAGTAAGCCACAACTCTAAACCCTCCCATCGCTCACAATATAAGATAGATAGAGCTGACAATTCTTACGAATAGCCCCCCTGATCTACTCATGGTCCGCACAGAACACGGCGGGTGACACGAAGCGCAAGGTCACGAGCGCCGTGATCTTCATCGGTCAATCCGTCGGCAACATGGTCGGGCCCCAGCTCTACAAGCCGTCGGAAGCCCCTGCCTACAGCCGCGGCTTGACCTCCAACTTGGTCCTCTACATCGCCATCGTCGTCCTCTGCGGGCTGACGACGCTCTACCTGATCGCGCTCAACAAGAACCACGCCAAGATGCGAGTGGCTGTGGGCAAGAGCGCCGTGATTCTCGATACCAGTCTGGACTCGGCCAAGGAGGCTGAGAGAAGGCAAGCGGCCGCCGCCGCAGCTGCTGGCGACGACGTAAACGGTAGTGCGGTGGAGAACAACGATGGGGACAAGGCTTTCGAGAATGTGACGGATCTCGAGAATGAGGATTTCGTCTATTGTTATTAGCCCTGCCTACATTCTAAAGGAGGCGTTGCCGGTTGGAATGCACTTGTGGTTTTGAAGCGCGCTAGGTTGGGAAGCAGGTGAAGAATCCCCCATAGTTACTTTTGGGTAAAATAACGAATGAATGACAAATACACACCTATATAACTTACACTCACTCGAATTCCGGCGGCTCGTATGAAGATGATTGTGGTATTTAAACATCATATAATCTTACAAATCATACAATGGTTATTACATAGAAAAAGTTCCTGAATGAACGACATCTGATCCAGCCCCAACGCCCCTTAACCCTTTGCTGACCCCTTTACCCCAATCCCCTAGATATCCATATCCTCCTCCAAGAGTCCCAATCCACTATCGTATCTCCGCCTCTTCCTGTCCTGTCCCGACCTCGCCAACCCGCCCGATAGGAAAGCCCCAGGCCGAATCTGCTGCCGCTCAGCGCCAGGGGTCGAGACAGCCTTCCCCCTCGAGCTCCGCCGGAGGGGTTTCTTGGGCGTCGTCTCCGCCAGCACACGCTCGAGCTCCGCCTGCACGCGCTCAACGGCCTCGCGGGCCGCGCGCTTCTCGGACTCGAGCCCGCGGGCGAGCGTCGCATTCTCGACCGCGCAGCTGCCGGATCGTCTCGTGCGCGCCGCGGAGGGCCTCGTTGATGCCGTCGATCTCGCCGCGGAGCTCGGCGACGCGGGCGTCGCGCAGCGCGAGCCCCTGGCCGTGGGCGCGGTTCAGCTCGGCCGTCTCGGCGGCCCGGCGCGCCTGGACGTCGGCGAGCTGGGTGCGCAGCGCGGCCGTCTGGGACGCGACGGCGGCGAGGCGGATCTCGAGCTCGCGCACCGCCGCGCCGTGCCGGCCCGCCGTCTCCGCCTTTTGCTGCTGGAACTGCTGCTCCATGTCGTCCAGGGCCGCGGTGCGGGCCTCGTCGGCGTCGGCCTCCATGCGCTGCACCAGCGCCTCCAGCTCGCCCACGTCGCGCCGGTAGTCGTCGATGGCGCTGCGCAGGCGGTCGACGCTGACGTCGAGCTCCTCGATGCGGGCGTCCTTCTCGCGGAGCTGAGCGGCGCCCTGGGCTAGGTCGCGGCGGAGGTTGTCCATGGCGCCGACGCGGGCGCCCAGCTGCTGCCGCAGCGACAGCTCGAGCTCGTGGTACTCGTCGATGGCGTCCTCGTGCTCGCGCGTCTTGCGGGCGAGGTCGCGCAGCTTCGTCAGCACGAGGTCGAGCACCTCGGCCCCGCGCGACGACAGCGGCAGCGTGATCTCGCCGGGCGTCAGGTACTCGAGCTCGAGCCGCGCGGACCGGAAGGCCGACGCTAGTGAGGCCACGATCTCACCGGCGTCGCCGCCGCGGAAGCCCAGCGCGCCGAGGGAGGCGTTGAGGTCTTGCAGCACCGCGGTACGGTCCGCTAGGCTCTGCAATACGCCATCTAGGTGTGCTTCTAGATCGGGCTGGTGTTCCGAGTCCGGCGCAGTCTGGGCCACGACTAGCTTTCCAGAAATACGGGATTTGAGTGTTTCGTGGCTCTCGAGAGCGTCGGTAAGCTTAGTGAGCTCGAGACGCAAAGAGCCTAGCTCGGCTTCCAAAGCTTCTTTCTCTGGGTCTGGTAAGCATGCCTGAACACTGACATGCGATGTGGTAGGTACTGGCGATTTTCCTCTCATGGAGCAGGGGCTCGTAGGTATGGTAGGGCTTGTGCAAGGGGGAGATGGGAAAGAGGCCCTGGCGCGCGACGGCGTGCTGCACAATAGCTCTCCCATAGTCGTGTCGCCAAACCCATCCCTGTCGTCTCCCATGTAGCTGTCCGAGATGGGATCCCGAGCAGCCATTGTCCAGTCGTACTGAGTTTGGTCTGCAAGGGTGTTCGAACGGTTACCCAGCTCGCCTCGGAGTTCCTGGACCTGCTGCTCCAGTTGATGGATGCGGCTCGGGTCCTGGAGGAAGGTGACATCTCTCAGCCGCTCTATCTCGTCGTCTTTCTCGGCCAGTTCGGACCGGAGACGTTCGAGTTCTGCCTTGTCCTGCGACACACGCTGTCTCTTTTCTGACTGGATCACATTCATCTCCTCGGAAAGGCCATGGCGTCTTATGCGCCTCTTGACGCGGTCGTCCAGGACTTGTCGCAGAGATACAAAGCGGATCTCGTTGCTTGCAGGTGTGTTGGCGAGCTCGTCCACGTCGTCCTCGTGGTTGTGGGTTTTTGTGGGTGTTGAGCAGCGTCTCCTCTTAGATGGAGTTGTGGCAACACCCAGAGAAGAACGGCGGACCATGGGGGGTCAGCCCGGTTGAGCCAGAGGTAGTATAGTCATCGTTGTCATGACTGGAGATATCTGGCCCTGGATCCGAGAACCTGACTCTTTTCTTGGTCTTGGTTCTGCTGGGGGTCTTGGCAGAGTGAGGCTGGTGATTTCCATAAGTCGGGGCTACTGTGGTGTTGCTGTCCCTCCCGCTACGACTTCGCCGCGGGGTTCGTCGCAGGGCGATTGGCAGATCCAAGCTCCCTTCCATGTTGTGTCGGGGGCGAGGGGTGTTTCTGCTGTGTGTAAGTACAGTACGGATAGGGAACGACAGTGGGTTTAGTTGAACAAGGCCATGCGCGCGCATGCATGTGTGATTCGACAACTGGATCCTTATAGTTTTCCCGGCTCGTGGTATATACCCCACTGAAGCTCGAGCGCCCTCGCGTCCTCTCCGCGAGCATTGACAGTCGAGGTAAACAACCCACCCGCGTGCCTGTCGCTGGCGAGTGAACGTGGATCCTGTGATTGTGATGCCGTTTATTTACTTATTTCCCTTTGCGGCCTAGCGTTGGCGGGGTGCGGGATGCATCGATCCTTCCCGGCCAATCACACGGTCACACCCTCGATCCGAGGATCCCTGGAAATGTCTCCCACTACTTTGCATATTGACACTGCCGACTAAATAACTGGGGTACCTACCTACACACCCACTACACACGTCTTGCTGCCTGCCTGTCTAACCTATACTCTCCGTCAACCTAGTCTCGCCAGTTGTCATAACGACTGGCACGAGTGTCGCAGTCGCGGTCACGCTTGCGATCGCAGTCGGACTCGCTCGCAGTCGAGCGCGAGACCCCTCGTGACGCGATCAGTGGAGACTAGACACAAAATCGCGGTCTTGCGCTCCGCCAAATACAATATTGATCGATTGACTCAACTATCTCGTCTATCATACTTACGAGGGGAAAACTAAGCAGAGAAAACATGTAGGCACTTGCAAACGCGAAACATTGATGGAATCGCTCTATCCTGGGGACCTGCCGTTAATCAACCGATCCCAATATCCACTCACCAACGCCCTAGCCTCTTCAAGAGAGCAGGTGCCATTCACCCACCATATCCGGACACCTTGAACCAAAAACTGCAGCGTCACATTGGCAAACGAGATGATGGAATTCAACACGAGATCTATCAGGCCCCCCTCGGGCTTTAGGACTTCTCTCCATGATCTGGCCCATTCTCTGGCTGGCCAAAGACGGACTGAGTTGGAAGGCGCCCCGGCCCTCCCTTGTTACATAGAATCCGAGTCCTCCTATGCCAGCTCGTTCGAGCACCTCGCGAAGCCGTGGGATAAGCGTGAGCACACGGCTCAATGGCAGTGATGGGAAGTCATCGGGAATGATGTTGAGGCCCACCTGTTCGCCGCCCTGGTTCACACCACCACCGCCATACTCTTGGGTTGGTGCAACGGATGCGACAGGCAAGGATGGGCTTGTCCTGGGCGAGGACGGGCTGTCGTCGTTGTAGGTTGCAAGGAGAGTGTTGAGCCATCCCTGCACTTTCTGTCGTGATTCGCTTCTGTAACGAATCCAAAAGTCGTCCTGGACGTCGCGAGTGATAATTCGCCCATCGAAGATGCCGCGGTCTATCAAGTCTTCGAACCGGGGGTGCTCCTCCGTAACAGCGTGGATAGGCATACCCACGAAATCATGCGGTAGGAGGTACCCAAAGGCAGACTTCGAGGTTGGCTCAAATAGCTGATCGCCACTGGCGGCCGCTTCTATCCAGAGCTCGAAAAGAGCTGGGCATCTCTGAAGAACTTCCACGAGTGGCTTAAAATGCCAGTTAAGCGGCAGTAGGCTTTCTGTCTTGACGACCGGCATATCATCGCGCCATTGCTGCAGTTCGACAATGTAGCCAGGAAGGAGTCGCTCCGCCTCCGCATCCTCCTCTGCCTTCGCCTGTGCGTCCGCCAGCGAGAAGGAGGCGGCGTTGTCGTCGACTTTATTCCTCTTCGCGTCAGAGAGGCCAGTGTCGTCACCCGCCAACTTCCTCTTCTTCTCTTTCAATGCCGATCCGGAGGTCGGCGAGGGAGCCTCTTCCAGTGACAACGAGCCGAGCTGATTGGCAGCGACTATGTAGGGGTTCATCTTGAAGAGCATCAGCTGGGAAGAACCGAGCAAAAAGTGCAGCTCTTTCTAGTGATTGAGCTGCAGAAAGCCCGGTCTCTTATGCCAAAGTCCAAACTCTTGGTTTCTCCGGCCAATTGCTGTGTTCAATCACCCAAACGGATAGCCAGTGCATATTCATCCACACTTGATGTGTTTCGCCAAGGCAGTCAGTCTCTGGGTTTCGACAAAGAAAAGGGTCTCTGGTGATGATTGATAGATCTATTGGGTGGTCACTGTCACAGAAGACCTTGCTCTTCGATGCGGGCATCGTCACCCATCAATGTGTATACGTATTTTGACTGAGACCTTGGGACTAGGGGTCTAACCCATGTATATCCTATATATTTTTGCCTCAAACAGATGTGTTGCAGTAACATATCCTTTATAGGGGTGAATGTAGCCCACAAGAGCAACAAAGCCATTGTCTTTTCACTGCGGTTGCTTTCCCCCTGTGGCTTGAAAGAAGGCAACGATACTGTCTCCTCAAGGGCACTCTTTGTCGCGAGCTGGTAACAACCTCTGTTAGTATCACTCGTCCTGAGAAAGTCAACCTCACGCTGAGCAGTGCCCAATCCACGATGCTGGGCAGTGAGTGGGTATATATTCTTCTAATCTAGATATCACTGCATACATGGGTGATTCGTTAATCGTCAAAACTCGTACTTGCTTTCTCGTAAACTTCATCGTCTCATCCTTACCACACGACCAAGCCGACAGCCAGCACCCCAGCCAAACCGATGGCCCATCGCGACACCACGGGCAAGCTTGCCGCCGCCCCTTCCTCATCCCCGTCGTTCCCAGGCGGCCCCTTCGTCCCCGGCTCGAAACCGCCCCCGCTGCTGTCGCCGTTCTTGCCGTCGCTCCTGCTGCCCGGCGATAGGTACAGCGACCCCAGCTCCGTCAGGCCGCCCTCGTCGTCGAACAGCGAGACCGCGTCCCCCGTCCACGCGTTGGCCTTCTCCCCCTTCCGGAACGCGCCGAACCACGCGTACCCGTCGACGTAGCCCAGGCCGTCCAGGTAGGGCAGTGTCTCGTTCATCATGCGGAGCGTCGCCTCGTCGTCCTGTTGGGGCAGGGCCATCTCGGTGATCCAGAACTTCAACTCGGACGACGATGAGGAAGGGGTTTTCTTGTAAAAGTCGCGCAGCGTGTCCAGCCAGCCGGCCAGGCCTTGGTACGCGCCGTACCAGTGCACGGCGACGAAGTCGGCGGGGCAGCCCTTGTCCCGGTCCAGGTCCCAGCACGACTCGTTGAAGCGGCGCAGCCAGTCGAGGCCGCGGGGCGAGCCCGTCACGGACGGGTGGCTGATGTTCCAGGTGCGGCCGTCGCCGTCGTCGCCCGAGCGGAGGGGCGCGATGCGGTCGATGTACGCTTTCGCCGCGTCCTCGGGCTCGACGGCGCTGCCGCCCGAGCCCGTGTCGCCGTCGGGCTCGTTGAAGGTGAGCAGGTGGGTCGAGGACGGGGGCAGCCCGTCGAGCTGCTTGCGGAAGTCGTCCTTGGCCACGTCGTCGGTGCTGTGCACGAGGGGCAGGAACTCGACGGCGCTGGTGTCGTTGACCTCGGGCGCGGGCCAGAGCGACCAGGTGTAGTACCACGCGACGGGGGACTCGGGCGAGAAGAGCAGCTTGTTGTCGGCCTTGTGTGCGTCTTGTTGGTACGCCAGCCCGCGCTTGGATTGGGCTTTGTTGTTGTTGCTGTTGTCTGCAGCGGCAACAAGAGGGAAAAAAATTACATAACAGAGGGGATAGGCAGACCATATAGGTCGGGTAGTAGTGTAAAGGTCGCATAGTGGCTACTTACTGACGAAGCAGTTTCCACATACGATGATATAAAGGGCTATAGATGGAGATGGACTAATGGCATCGTAGGATCGCGTTTCACGATCATATAGATATGCATAGCCCATTCGATATATATACACCAGAAAGGTTACCCATGTATGGTTGGCCGCTTCGCTAATACTTGGATCTTGAATTCCATGATCCTGCCAAGTCGTGTTCCTGGAATTGCCCATGTTCCCTTTGTCGCTAGGGGGTTTGGAGAGCCATGACGTCACCGGACAACTCATATGCCAAGAGTCCAAGACACATCGCCCCCCAGCGACACTCGGCCAAGAAGCTCTGGAGATTAGCCGGGTGGGCTTCAGAACGACAGATTCCATCATCGCGAAGGCTGAAATCCATCGTCTCAATGGTCTCAGCGGCCCGGCCGATGTATAGCAATAGCATCGCTCACTCAAGTGACATAGACCCCCAAACGCACGCGCACATGGCAAAATTTTCACAGAATTTATGAAGTAGGTTCAATTTGTCTTGAATATATTAATTAAAGTGCATCTAATCTATCCAGATTAAATCTACGTCTATGGGGTATCGTGAGCAGAAGAAGGTGCGCGACATTATCATGAAGTCGGTTGTCGCTTTCTCGGACCCGAGTCCCATTTGCATGGATCGCATACGTGCTATTATAATAATCACATAGTGTTGCGCCATCGTTCGGTGCCCGATCTGGGTAGCCTACGCGAACCCTGACCGTGAACAGGGTCGACATAGTGCGCTGTGCTTTTTATCTCCCTTCCTCTTCGTACGCAGAGGTACTTGGATTGGAGAAAGACCGCAGAGCAAGGTCAATACTGGCATAATCGTTCTTTTCGCGTGAGTGCGTGAGTGCGAGCGATCATTCGATCACTCGACTCAATGTTTTTTTTTTTTTTTTTGTTTTTGTTTTTAAGGGTTGCTGACGTAGCTCCTGGCCCTTCTCAGGTCATCGTCGTCGGTATCATTCTCGCGGACCGTCGAGTTGCGCCCCTGCTGGTGCTGCTTCTCGTTGTTCTCCTCGTCACCCGAGTAAGCGTACTTGCTCTTCCGGCGGATGGCCTCGCCGTACTTCCAGAACAGGAAGGGGATGCCGCAGCAGGCCAAGCTGATGAAGAACAGCAGCGTGCTGGCCCACTGGTAGCCGAGGCGGTCGTACATCTGCTCCGTGAAAAGCACGACGGCGGCACCCCAGAAGGATCGAATGAAGGTCTTGGCTGCGAGCGCCGACGCGGCCTGGTGCTGGTAGGTGTCGACCAGGTAGTTGTTGGCCGAGTTGTAAAGGAAGATGAAGCCGAAGCCGACGGGGAAACCGCCCAGGGCGGGGCCGACCCAGATCAGGTGAGGGTACGACGTCCAGGCGAAGATGATGAGGCCGATGGGAATGAACCAACAAGAGCACATCATGGGGATCAGCCGGAGCTCGGCCGGGGGGATCCTGCCGGCGTAAGGCTTGATGACCTTGAGGTAGTGCTGGTTCACCCAGGGCGAGCACATGGCAGACGCGATCACGCCCACGGCGACTGGAATGAACATCAACCCTGTGGTGCCGGCGGAGTAGCCCTTGCCCTTCTGGAAGATGATGGGGTAGGCGACGAAGAACATGTAGAGCAATCCGTAGAGAACCGACATGTACAGGCTGATGAGGAACACAATCAGTTCGCCAAAGAGGAGCTGGAATGGTCGAACCAAGAAGATTCGCAGACGTTCCGACAACGGTCGCAGGTCAAGCTCCTGTTCGGTCACGAAGTCCTTCTTGCCGGACTCCTTCCTCATCTTGGCCGCTCGCTTCTTCAGGATGGTGGGTGCGTATGTCTCGGGCACGGTGAAAGAGATCAGAACCCAGACCACGAAAGACATGATGAGCTGGATCCAGTACAGCCATCTCCAACCGGCAGCATCGCTCAGGAAACCACCTACAAGGGGTCCGATGGCGGGTCCGATGAAGGGGGCCGCGGAGAAGGCTGCCATGGGAATGCCTCGCTCCTCCGCATGCCACAAGTCTGCAAGCGTGCCTCCGACCAGGGTCATGGGGGCGGAGAAGGCAATACCATCAAGGGCACGGAAAACCAGGAGTACTGCGGGGCCCTTCGCGACGGCGCACGGGATGATCCAAACCACCGCCAACAGTAGCGTGCTCGCGTATAAGATTCGTCGGCCGTAGATTTCGGAAAGTGGCGCGAAGGCCATAGGTCCTATGCTAACGTCAGCCCCTTAATCCACAGCAAGAGTATCAATCAGAAGAAGTACATACCGACTCCAAATCCCACAACAAACAAGGTGATGGACAGAAGCGCAACCTCTTCGCTCACGTGGAACTCATCGGCCACGCCTACAATGTCTGCGGTGACGACACTGGAAGCGAAGGCGACGACGAAACATGTGACGGCGACGACCATGGTACAATACCACTTGTACAGCTTGCTCCAGTTCTTGGGGTTCTCTGGGTCGTTTTCGACAAAAGTGACTAGCTGGTAGTTGGTCTGTCCATTTGGCTCGGGGGGCCCTCGATAGTGCCCATGGCGGTTTCTTCAAGATATTCGTTGAAGTTTGCGTCGGCCGAGAGAGTTCTGTAGGGGAGGGTGAGATCGACATCGGGGCCGACGGCGCTCCTCCTGGACTCCCTCGTCTTGGTGCGCTGGGGCGCATCGGCCGCGTCGACGGCAGCGGTGCTGGCGCTGGAGCTGGAGTCGACGACGGCGGGCTCCCGCTCGGGGATCTGTACGTGCTCCATGGTATTGGGTATTATTGTCTTATCAATATCCGGTGGATAAGAGAAAGGAGACAAGAGCGTCTTGATTGCGTACGACTACACGATGCCAAACCATGGACGAGAAGGGGGCGGCCTTCTCTCTTTTAAATGTTTTCTCATTCTCGCCTACGGCCTCAAGGTCTCCAGGGGGCGAGGGACCACCCCTGCGGGACTATGTTGATCTAGGTCGACTACCGACTCGCTGTCGAATCAGAGGGCCAGGATCCGGCTGGGAGAGCATGGTTTACAATAGTTTGGTCAAAGGTCACACCAGAATTCAAGAGCCTCAAGCCTCGAGCCGACGAGGGCACGGCCGATAGCGGGGATGGTTCGGCGTTTCGCGACTTCGCGCCTTCATGAAGGTGAGGGAAGATGCGAGAGTGAGAAAGGTGAATAAAAAAAAGTCCCACAATAAGGGTCGTGCCAAGGCTTCTGGCTGAAGTTGCGATAAAAGATTGCAATGCGGGTTGCGAGATGGCTGAAAGCTGTCGCACGTGGAAAGTGACGTCTTCCTGATTTCACATCGACAACATGATCAACGGATCGCGACTCACGACGAAGGACGGGTGAGGAGAAGAGTTGGGCCACGGATCAACATACGGCAGGAGGAGACGTCACTTTGCCATTCCTCTCAGACAGATGGGGAGAAGATTGGTGAATGGATGGCATTCCCGTCGTCGGTCGGCCATGCGAAAGCTCTGAAGACGGAGAGATTTTCATTTCAGGAAGCAAAAGGTTTTCAGGGATTAAAAATTCGGGTGGATCGAAATACCGAAGCCTCCCGAGTGCTTGGCTTGGGGGCTCCACCGCACCACCAGCCATGCCACGATTCCACGAACCACTTTAGCCCTACAGCTGTACTACTAGCCCAAGCTGCAAAGCTGTAGCCCAGACCACTGGCCGAACCGACTGGGTTCAATGTTGGCAGTTTCTGGTGTCCAATCGAGACGAGAGCCTTGAAGACGCTCCCAGCTGGCCCTGCCTGGGTAGCCTTGTTTCAGCTGGAACTACAGCACTCTACCACCTACATACTACTACATGTATACCTATCTACCAAGCTATCTTGAGCAGCAAGTCGGGCTGGATTGCCGCGTCCTTTGCATCGCGAGAGCCAACACATCTGTGTTTCACAACGTACGTACACAGGTGAACTGTAATGTAGCGCCAAGCAACTGAAACCTCCTCTTCCAGTGGGACTTGGTGCTTGCTCTTCTGGTCCCCGATGTTCACAATGACTCGTACCTAACCGTGGGCCTTCCGTAGCCCCGAAAGAGCGAGCTAGAACTAGGCCTAGAAGCCTGCACGCAGCACATACATAGCAGCAAAGCGAGAGCCATGGCAGCCAGTCACAGTCACAGTCGTTTCTGGTCATGATCAGCGGGTGTTTTCCAGGTTTGACTCTACGTACGTCGAGGCAAGTAAAAATCCAACCATTGACGATGTTCACGAGCGTCGCCGTACGCAGTTAGTCACTAGGCAGGGCTGTTATGTAGGTACAGGTGATCAACCACAAAAAGGGGCACATTTTCCCGGGCACACCATACCGCGATACTGGTTCGATGCTACCACCTTTGCAGCACCATGCACACGCGTCTTATCGGTGAAATACTGTTTGTTGGCAGGTTGGGCCGCAGCACACCGCTGCTACCTGGTCAGCGCTCCCCATCTTTTGCTGCAGCACCTGCGACCTTTATGAGCATGTCACATGTAGGTAGGGTCCTGAGGGGAGCTATATACATTTGGTGTGCCCAGAGTTGGTGATGACTCGGAATGCTCAGCGGCCACAAACTTGCGCCCTTCACCAACGAGATGAAGACGCGCTGCGCCTGAAAAGCCGAAACTACTACTAGCAGGTGGGATCTTATCGCCGTTATCATGTACTTAGTAGTCCATCGTGTTGGTGCACTTTGGTGCTGGGTTGGGGCCAGTCTCGGGCACTTCGGTGGAGTCGACATTTCTGACGTAATCCCGAGCCAGGCCTGATCTCCTGATCGGATTCCATCCTCCCAAGTCTAGAACATACCTACTCATGCTTGCCCAAACACAGCCTATAAATCGAGAGTATTCGGCACGCGAAGCCCCAAATCCTAGCTGCTGTCAGCACCAAGCCATTTTCTTGTTGCTATGGCTGCAACCGCCGTACCGTTGCGTTGGTCCAGGACGACTCGCTTCGGCGATAAGCTAACACGAGCGAGACAGGGACAGGGACAGGGCAGCAAGAATGATGAGTGTTTATGCATGTAATAAACATTATTACCTGGTTATGTGTCTAGGTCTAATAAGTTCTAAATTTCTAATTCTCCAAGATGGTTCTACGATTGCTTCTCTTCGTCGAATTCCTTTGCAATCTTGGCCATCTTGGATAGCTCGTGGTTATGATTGTCCGAGAAATCTTCATTTTTTCCGGCGGCAACCCATATGGTATTCCGGAAAATGGCCCGCACATAGTGAAAGAAGACGAACATCCACGTGATGATGAGGAGGATGGTCATGATGGCCCCCACCCATTCCACAGCGGTACTTTCGAGACTTTCCCCAATGGTGATGGTTGCGATGGTAAAGCCCACATTCGGGAAGACAAAGGCCCACCAAGTCAGGGAGAATTTGAGCTCCCTCCAGACCTGCAGGCAAGCCAGCGTGGAGATGCACCAGAACCACAGGCTGAGCGACCAGATAAAGATGCCGGTCAGGGTGGCCAGCACCTTCAAGATCTGCACCGTCATCTCTGCGTCGCCCCAGTAGCCCTGTGCTGTTGGGAAGCTCTTCGCCATGCCGATCAAGGCTAACGCCGTAAAAGCCGGCGGGCCGACAGCAATGAACATACCGGGTCGCGACTGGGTAGCGGGGAAGCCGAATTCGATCATCCGCCTGCAGTACAATGCGTACATGCACAGCGAGATCAGCATGCCCAGACCCTGTGCGGTCACGCCAGCGACGATCATGGGGACCGCATGTTCCGGGGGTTGGTGGCCTGCGCCAGCGGAGGCAATAGTCCCCGAAAGCATGAAGGGGAAGATGGGAAGATCCCATGCAGGTGTCATGTCTGCCGCCTTGAGTTTAGGGGAGGTGAACAGCATTGTGTACTGGCCGACGGCGATGAACCAGCCGACGGCGAAGTAGATCCAGAACAGAACCCGAAAGACCACTACTAACCACGGGCCGCATTCGGGTATACCGTATCGTGCCATGCCGGCGATAATGGATGCCGTACTAAGCTGGGCCGTTGCCAGGAACAGGCCCTCGGTCGGATCGGTGACGGACTTTTTGAGCGAGCCGGGAAACCGGAGGAAACGGGTGACCATGCACGTCGTGATGAAGGAAAACACGACGAGGTCGAAAATGTAGACGGCCTTGCCTATTGTCTGGAGGCCACGGAAGTTGAACGGTTGGGTCTGTTGTGCGAGTAATAATGATATGCCGCCCGTCGACATGGGAAAAGTGAAGTTGGCCCATGTGAAATGCTCTAACCAGTCCAGGAATCTGACCTTCCTGACCCGTTCCAGCTCCTCGTTCCTGGTATCGTCGGAGTCATTTGGACTGTCGTCTTGTTCGTTACGTCGTCGCCACATTTTGTATAGATGGCTTGGTTATCGTTTAACCAGCTCGATATAAAAGGTAAGGGTATAAGTTGTTGTGGTTGGGCAGTGGGAGGGAGTTGCGGGCAGCTGCTGGGTATATCTATGAACCAAACGGTGGCACGATTGCCGGATGACAGTGTACAGATACAACAGGATTTCCTGGACAGGAGTCGATGATAACATATTCATCTCTCAGAGGCCCGGGTTCACCTCGATGTTGCAAGTGGAGCAGGTTCCCAGTAATGGGCCCGCAGAAGGACCGCTGCAAAGGGCAGTCATCATGGGTAAAGGTTTTCGCCCCATAATATGGCCGTGACTTTTGGGATGTTTCGAATGAGAGTCGTATGTACAAGACGGGCAAGTCTGGCGATGATGAAAATGAAGGGATTTCCGCCGAGGCAACGTGGTGCCGGAACAGTGGCTGAGCCTCGTTTCCCGCCCAACCGTACCAACACATCGGCTGGACGTTGGGTTGTTGAGGCAAGGATAACAAACAACCCGGTACTGGCTGGCTGACTGGGCTGCGACTTTCGGACCCGGTCGTCGTGCCGGTGGCTGCCCAGCGCGCACACAGCCAGAATTTGCTCTCAGCTTCGCGACTCGAGCGTCGAGGGCGACTCCCCACAATTGCCCGCCGCTATGCAGAAATGTACATACTTGTAGAAAACACGGTGGAGGTCGGAGCAGGCCGGGGCCCAGCGCTGGGTTCACTGACGTCTTCCAGGAACCCGCCCCAGATCGATTTGTCTCCGTTTCTTGACCCAAAAACCCTGGCACTCGGATCAAAACTCTGAACTGACGTACCGATTTGTAACTGATACTGGCTGCTGCAATCTGTGACGACATCGGATGTGCACTGTCCAACCACGCCGCAGGATAGCGAAAAGAAAACGGCAGTGCCTGCTAGGTTAGCAGGTGAGAAAACTCCAGGATCACGGCACGTTTGCCGGGTCGGGTTCCTGTGCAATTACGCGAAAGTCTAGAAGCCAACACGAATGGAGAGATTGTATGCTGGCAATGCTCAGGGCCCGCCTTTTTCTGTTCCGGCATCTGGCTCCCCTGCTTTAGCTGGTGCAACATGGCAATCGAAGCCTTTATTGTACATACCAACACGCGCGTGGCGCATGGGTAGGGGCGGAATCTCCGAGCCGTCGCGAGTCCGCCCGGCCAAGTCTCGTGGTGATTGGGCTGAGCCTCGCTTTGGGTTTGGACGCTTGCCTGGAATCGTTTTGGCCTCTCGTACGTTGAACGGGCCGGACGGCCAAAGAACGTGGAAGCCCCGCCAAGAATCAGTCCACGGTCACGGTGTGTGTTGAGCCCGTGCGGGTTCCATCACACCACGCTCCGCCGTCGGCTTCCAGTATCAACTACGTATCGAGACTTGACCGTGATAGCGACAACGTACGACCAGTCCAACGCTTCCATTGCATTCTGCATCTTGAGGCTCATGATGCAGGGGCGAAAGCAATACACAGAAGCGAAAAGAAGAAGATGGCATTGAGTAGGGGTTCTCGCAATATCTGCGCCAACTGCCCTCTTCAAATGCACTCATATGCCAAGGAGGGGCGGCTAACAGACTGATGTCTGAACAGTGCCGCGAGTGACTCGCCCTGAAGCTGAGTAGCTGGCCGTCTTGTTGTGTAAGTAGGTACCTAAGCACCATCCCTTAGCACGTGAGACGTACGATCAAGGTACTGGGCTGGCACGACCGCTGGGTCTAGAGTCTTCGATAGATCCTGTGGGTTCACGGCAAGAGTCACCGCTCAATATATTGGAGAGATAAGGGAAAATAGAGCAGAGTGCCGACCACGATGGAACAGTCGATTTCTGTTTCCGCTCACCGTCGGGTACCTGCCGTCCTGCCTCCCTGCCCAGCGTGTCCAGGTAACATCCCTCAGCCCTACCCGTTGCACTGTCCGTGGGGGGGGGGCCTAGGCGGCCTAGGCGGCTTGCTTTAGCGTTGGGAGGGCCGAAAAGAAAGGTCCGTTTGGCGATGCTACAAGCTCATTGGCTGGCTCCCTGTCCATCAACTGGGGCACCTCCCGATATGTCGACTCAACCCTTTTTATAATCATGACATTATTCGATTCGCATACCAAGCAAGGTTTCAAACTAGGTATGCATCAATGCCTTTTCCTCTAGGTGTGCTATCTGTGCATTTGTTAAGCTTTTGCCTGAGGGAGGGCCTGATGTTCATGTTCGAATCGAGAAGATCAGCACGGAATGGCAATGCCTAACAGGGCCTAGCCAGGCCTTGCAGCGACTTGCAATGGAATACCCCTGCTCGGTCTACACCCCCGTTCTCTTGCCAGAACCTCCTTCCTTGGCAGCCGGCATGCTAGGTTGATCGTACCGATCGTGCTCCTTCGTCTATCCACCACCAGGAAGCACACTGACGCCCACTCTGTTGAGTGGTTCCGGTCCCCGGGCTGCTCCATTGCAACGTGGCTTAAGTAACGAGGCTATATCAGCCGTAGGCGGATGGGCGGACAGGCCAACGGTCATGGTATATGCATGTTCTCCAGAGGTTGGAACAGTGATGTGGTAAGAAATACCTATCTATCATTGGGCGATGAAAGCCGGGATATATGCCAAGCTGGTATGTTGCTCATGTCTCTAATAACCTCTACACTCACGCAAGGAAGGACTAAGCCATCACCACGGCGAGCAATGGTTCTCGTTTGTCGAGTCTTATGCTCGTGAGCAGCTCAAAGCTCAGGAGGGTACACGATGATACGATCGAGGTCCGCGCCTTTGTAGTCCACGCCGTTGCTCAGCCCGCCCACGGTGATTGTGTTGCTGGACCCCTCCTCGAGCGTCAAGAGCAGCGGCGTCGACAGGATGATGCCCTTGTGCGTGTCGCGCTGGAACAGCGTTTGCACGTTCGCCTCGTCGCCGTTCACCACCACGCTGCTGATACGCCGGAGCTGCCAGGCTCCCTTGATGCGGTCGGGCGAGCCGCCAGCTAGGTTTCCATCCGTCAGTTACTCAGGTCAGGGTGGGAGGTCGGAGAGAAGGATAATGATTGTTTGGAATGCTTACGTTGGTCGCCGAAGCCCATATCATCAGTATCTGAAGCAGGACAAGGAAATGTTAGTCGATACTCATGACTAGCAGGGGACTGATGATCACCGACTCTGGTAGTAGAATGAGACCCATTGTGGTTTGCCCGTGCCCTTGATGCCGCTGAAGGCGACGGTGCTGTCGTTTCCGTAGATGCCCGTCAAGATGATACCATCGCTCGCAAAGTTCTATATCCCAGTAAGTCAGTGGCATGAGAAAGAGCCAAATATCCCCATAGATAGGGAGGGTAACACTTACTGCTTCTTGCTTAAACGCGTTACCATTCGTCGTGGCATTTTTTCCAAAGTATGTCTCGCCTTTCACGGGTTTCCAGTCTCCGGTCTTACTATGTCAAGTTTAGTTTGTCGGGCACATAAAGGCAGATGGCTGCTATGCAGATCGCTCTCGGCTTACACGTCGAGATCATAGACATCATGCCACTCGATCTGGAGATCCTTATTCTCGTCGTCGATTCTCATGGGCAGCCATATGTACCTGCTCTCCCAGAGCGAGTTGGAGTCCCACTGGAAGCAATTGTGTCAGTCAGTGCGCAACTGTATCACCGGGCGGTCACGTCGAGGAGATTCCTTACCTGATCGCCCAGATAGAGGTATGTTGTCTTCTTGGTGCCTCTGATAGTCAGTGTGTACCCGGACTGCGAGTTGAATCCCCTAGTGTTGAGGGGCGCCACGATCCAGGGCTGGGACCAAGGGCCGGCCAGCGAATCGGCACGGAACGCCACGACATCTACGCAGACACCCATATTGTTAAACTTGCCGGTACAATCGAACACACACTCGGTGAAAGGGCCTGCGTCTCCCGTTTCAAATACAAGATTCGGCGCGGGGCCGAAAAGTTGGATGGGTTTCGGCATAGGGGGAAAACTTACTATTGGGGCGATACCCCGTCTTGTGGCTCATAAGGGCGTAGTAGCTGCTCTCCGTCTGCACGATGCAGGGCGCCTCCAGGTCATATTTGTCGAAGCGGTGCACGACCCCTTCGAGCGCGCTGACGCCTTCATCGTACGCCGCGATGTAGACGTCGCGGGCCTCGCGGCGGTCGCCGTTGGAGTACAGCGCGTAGGAGCGCCCGTCTTTGTAGTCGGTGAACAGGCCGAAGTCCTGGGACCAATTGCCCAGCGGCGACGTGGCATTCGCGAAGGTGTAAGTACCCCCTACCCTCGGGCTTGTAGCTAGCCCTTGAAGGAGGAGGCCGTACGAGGAGTTGTCGGCGTGCCACCACATCTGTGAAAGGGGTTATTTCTAGAAGGAAAGGGGTCTAGGCCTTCGCAGTGATGGGTTATCCAAGGGGTGGAAGGATAATATGGAGTAATAGATTCTGTAGCGTACATGATATTGGCCCCCGCTGTACACGACCTTCGGCCTTTGGATGATCATATCGGGAGAGATATAGGGGTGGCCCTCTATCGGTTCTAGACCGCGATGTCCTGTCAGTCCTTCACCACGAAGCTCGGCCGCCCGAGGACGACTCACCCAGTGCCAACCCGTGGTACGCCCAAGTCGCCAGGTCCTCCGAGCTGTAGACGCTCACGCCTCCACCCTCCGTCTGGCCCTCGACCTTGTACTCGCCAAACCACCAGAACTTGCCCGTCGCATCGTCGAAACTGACGCTCCCAGCGTGGGCGCTGATTAGATTCCCGTCCGTGTCGTGCCACCGGGCGCCGGGTACAATGTACTTGGCCGTGGCTAGCACAGCCCAACAGCATAAGACAATGAGCCGGGCAAAAGTGAACCGCATCGTAGTAGCCATTACCGCCCCCCCGTGTGAAGCTTTCCAGACTGCTACGCCGCGTTGTTGTGGTATTTGTATCGGGTTTTGTATCATAACAGTCCAGGGGGTCCAGGAATTGTTTCGATTAAGCAACTTATACGTACTTACCTAAGTATTCAAGGTGACGATTGGGGATAAAGGAAGACCTCGCCATCTTATAAGCGAGGGCCGGTGAGGTGCTGTGAATGCGACGCCAAGAAAACTACAAGCGCTGCGTTCTAGACCAGACCGGGTCTTCGTGACAATACCCTCCGTGGCGGACCACAGGAATTCCTCCGCGTGTTTGAACCCCCGATTCCTCCCACCGCGGTTAAGGTGCTCATGATGCGGGGTTATACTCGCTTGAGGAATTGGCCTACGTCAGGTACCTGCACCGGGGCGACTATCTAAGGCAATCATACGACCCAGTAGCCAAGAAAACTCACGGTCCATTGCGGTCCAATTTGGACTGGGGCGCGACGTTCACGCATTAGGTGGTCTCCAATTGCATTGTTCTCCATTGTATACTCTTGAGCTGAAGCACACCAAGGACACCTTACCAATGCTTTGTTTACCAGCCCTAGTGCCCAACTACTGCTAACTTCTCGTACACCATCTGCCGCACCTTTTGCACCGTGTCCGTTTCCCAGCCGGCAGCTTCAACACTAATGCGCCCAGCCGTAGCGGCTTTCCTCACGATGACAGCATTCTGCACCAGCAGTGTACCCTCGCCCATAAACTCGGTTGATAAGCCGCTGTCGCGCAAGTCTTTCCTCAGGTTGGCGAGACGAAGATCTCCGACGTGGAACGGAGTAACTGAATGACTTGCTGTCAGACCTGCGACTGTCGCAGGAACGTCAAGCACGGGGCTGTCTTCTGCAACCGTCAGGCGACCGACGAGGGTGGCGATCTTAATACCACCCACGTCTTGCCACCGGAGACTCTTGACCAGAGCAGGCGCAAGATTGACCGTGTACGCGTTTGTATCCGCCGAAGCATCAACAGATGTTCCGATGTCTGGCTTGAAGATGTCAATCGGATTTTGTGTGACGAGCTGGGGAAGATCAGCGGCAAGCTCGTCTGTTTCCTCGGGGCCACCGCCGGTGAGAATCAGTTTGCGCGGTTGGATGAGTGGTATAAGCATATGTAAGCTTCGCTTGTCATGGATGCCACTGAAGTCAATGAATGCAATGTTGAAGTTGACTGTGAACTTCTCCGTCGTAACAGCAAGCTTGTAGGGACCCGTAGAAGTGTCTTCTTCCTCGTCCGGGACATCGTCTAGCTCGCCGACCAAGGGGCCATCGACGACAACCTTGTCGTGATCATCCGACGCATTGCGCTCCAACTTCGGTCGCTTATCGGAATTGGGGCCCTGGCCCTTGTTAGGGGCCGCGTCGGCCCACTTGCGCTTCTGACCCAGGTTGGCTTCCGCGTCATTCTTTCCAGTAGGCTCTCCGTCGCGGGTGTCCTCCTCTCGCTCTTCTGCTTTGACGAAGTCTTCCAAGCGGATGAATTCACCATAGTCGTCAGCACGCCTCCGCTGGACTGGATGAGGAAACATGGCATCTCTTCCCGTCTTGCCTCTTACGTCGTAATCGTAGACACCCTTCTTTTTCAGGAGAATGTTGGCGCCGAGATCTTCGTCAGCCAATGCGGCCTTCCTTCTCGTGGCCCTTCCAAGGGTAGTCGCGACATTCAGGGCTTTGCCCTGTTGATGCGTTTCTGAGTCTTCCGATTCAGTAGATGACTCGGAGGAGACATCATCGACATCGAGTGATGACTCCAGCGCGGTGCCTGCGCCTGTTTGCACCGTATCCTGCAACTGGCGTTGCTGGGCAAGCCAGAATCTGTAGATGGCGAGATCATCGCCTTCCAGTGGTTGTCGAAGCGCGTTTCTGGTTTCGGCTTCTCTCCCCTCGCCCCGTACTTGAATCAGGGTGCCATCGGCACCAACGCCTGTTCTGCTGATATCCGCGCCTTGCTGCTCCTGCTCAACGACGGCATCCCTCCACCACCTGTAGAACGTACTGGCGAGAGCTGCGTTACCTGCAGCCGGCTGAGCGGGGAGTCCGGTCAAAATGAGGAGGTTCTTCGGGTCTGCCACAAGTGCTCGGAATGCGTCCCTCGAGAAACCCCACTCAAGACTGGAATCGCTGGCCAAAATAACCTTGCCAACAGAGTCCTCCCCATTCGCCTTGGGCGCAAGAAGCTTGTCCACTTGGCCCTTTCTGTCGAGCAGCTTCAGGTACTTGAAATCAAAGGGACCGCCTTGCTTGCCTGAGTTCCCGCCGTCTCCTGTTCCGTTAGTCTTTTTCGAGCCATCTGCCACGTCTTCGAATTCTTGAACGATTCGTTCGTCCATCCACTCGAGCATGCTCCTCGCATATTTCATAGTACTATGAATACTGCGTCCGGCAAGATAGAGACCAGCTGACTGAAGCTTCCCGCCGGCAACAGCATTTTTCCTCCAGGCATGCTCCATAAGGTAGGCGAGCTCTAATACACGCGCGCTTGAATCTACGGGAATAAGGACCACTCCGCCATTGGCGACACATGATTGTATTGTCTCGAGGAGCGGTTCATCCCTCTTAGATCTCGGCAGGGCAGGCTTTGTTGCGCCCTTGCTACTGCACACAAGGGCTGTTGGCTTCCGTAGCTGTTCGATTACCTCGGCACCACCGCCGCCTGCTCCACCCAGCCAAGCTGCGCCAGCGTAGACATTTTCACGTCCTTGATTCCAGTCCACAGCGTATACTATCGATTCCAAACCGTGCTGTATGTGCCATATTGTCCCGCCTAGCGTGCTGCCTGAATTGTGGGCGGTGATGGTAAGACCATTCAGGGGCGGCGAGAATGGCGAAGCGAGTGGCTGATGAGGTTGCGAGTACTTCAATGCGTGGATAATGGAGAAGTATGTCGCTATCTCATCGTGTGTCGGGGGCTGAAGGAGGATATTCGATTCGGAAGAGGAAAGCTGGGAATTGTACGAATACGAGAGTTCGTCTAATGAATCTTTGGATATGGTTGTCGCAGCCAAGGGCGTGGATGCGTAGAGCTCTTGGAGGAGTGTGCGCCCTAACGATATGACTGGTGTTGTCGCATAGACCGGGATACGAGTGAATTGAGGGATATGCTTGCAGCAATGCGCGTATGCGCCGAGGTGGGATATGGTCGCATGCGTGAGAAGAACGAGGGACAGAGTTGGGACTTGTCTGAGGCATCACGGTCAGCATAGATGTACGGGAACGGGAGAAGTCCGAACCCACTTCTCAAGTTCCTTCAGATTGTGAAGGTCGAAAGACTCGTCCCAGCCAACGTCAACAAGGACTTTGACGCCGCCGTCAAGCTCCAAAATGGACTGGACGGCCGCCGACTCGGACCGCGCGCCTTGAAGTGAAGTGAAATTGAACATGGTGGGCGAGGCTTAGTTTCTGGGTTCCGGTGGTCACTTCGAGATGGAGCTATACGTTGTTTGTTGGTTCCGAGACGAGATCGCGATGATGGAACGGGTGGGATGCGACAGTGGCACAAGCCACTGGCATCAAATCAAGAACAGCATAGACAATTATGCAGAAAAGATAAGAAGAAGAAGAAGAAGAAGAAGAAGAAGAACAACAGTCAAATCAATTCCGGTTATCTGGATGCGTGCCAGCAGTCTCTCGCCAGTCTTGAAGGGGTGGTTAATGTTGCGAATACCAAGCTTGCTTGCCCTTCCTCCCAAGAGCACTTTTTGCTGTCGTGCAATGATGATGAGCAGGAATGAAAAGCCAAGCTAAGCAGCTAAGCAGCCAGGTACGCGGTCGCGCCTCTTGCTGGGGCTAGCTCTTCAATGCTCCAGTTTCCATTGCTGGTGCTGGCTGCACAGCTTGAGCTCGGCCGGCCTTGCTTTTAGCGCAGTCAGTCCCCCTGGTTCCCTGGAAAACGACCCTTGCCAGGCAGCTGCTGCAGGCCGGTCCATCCTCTGTAGCCTGTAACCTTAGGTGATAGGCCAGTAGAGCAGCGCAAGTGGGGCAGACACCCAGAGCCCGGACCTGTTACCGTCGGAAGGGAAAAAGGCTGTCGGAGAAGGATGGCCCATGGGCGCCGCGCCGCCTATTGGAGATGTGTCCCCTGGAATAGAGCCTCGAGGTACCTGGAACGCCGGATTTAGCTGCAATAAGTACGGACGCTGCTAGGCGCCAGAGTGGCCAGTTGGGATTTGCCCAATCGGCGATGAGCATAAGACAAAAGACAGAATATCTATATCTACATAATCCCAACCTCGACCGACTGTGACCGCCTGCAACCAAGTCCACCTTTTCCTTGACTGTGAATATTCCATGCTTGCTGCGACTTGCTGGCCATGGGCAGCGTGGTGTATTTATGATTTGGCACATTGCAGACAGGCGTCGAATTGATTGATCTCCTCTTCCGCACCGCCCACTACCGACCAGCATAAGCCTATAGCGATCGCATCGTCCCTTTCGCATCCCACCCTACGCACAACATGGCCGACTATTCCATGTACCATTCCCTGGGACAGGGTGAGCAGCTCGACCCCAACGATCCCAACCGAACGACTCGGCCCGCACCACCCCAGTTCGTCCCTCCAGCCGCCCAGCAGTACTATTCCGGCCAAACACCACTGCAGCAACCTATGGGAGCTCCCTCTCCCCAACTTCCACAGGGCTATGCGCCGCCACACGGTCAAGACATGTACGGAGGGCAGTCGCCGCAGCAGGAACAGGATCTGGCCTCTCAGATGGCAGGCCTCGGCATCGCGGACGGGCACCAGGCCGGTGCGGGCAAGAGGAAGAAGAAGGACAGGCACGCCTTTCACAACGTCGAGGCACCAGCTGGATCGTCACAGGCTTTCAATGGCATGCCGCCTATCGGGACCCCCGCCACCCCCTTCCTGAATGCTGATCCATCTGTCCAAGGTGGCGGTCAATTCTTCGGCTCACCTGCGACACCTAACCAATTTGCGCCGAACAGCCAGTTCCCCGCGCCGGTCAACTCGCCTTACAACCCAACGGCGGCGGCCGAGTTCGCTGCTAGGAATGGAAGCCAGGACAATGGGCCACAGTCCGCCTTCGTGCCCGCTTCGGGCGGCGGCCAGGTCTCTCCAGATGATATCCCGAGTGTGCCAATCTCGAGAGACATACCTCAACAATTCTACTTAAATAATGTATATCCCACCTTCGAGCGTCACGTGCCTCCGCCGGCCAGTATCCCTTTCGTTGCCTTCGACCAAGGCAACTCTTCGCCCAAGTTTACCCGTCTGACCATGAACAACATCCCGTTCAGCGCCGAGGGCCTGAGCTCAACCGGTCTTCCTCTTGGCTTGGTTGCTCAACCCCTTGCCAAGCTCGAGCCTGGAGAGCTGGAAATTCCGGTCCTGGATTTCGGCGATGTTGGACCACCACGTTGCCGACGATGCAGAGCTTACATCAATCCGTTCATGATGTTCCGTGACGGCGGCGCCAAGTTCGTCTGTAACTTGTGTACTTATCCCAATGATACCCCTTCAGAGTACTTCTGCGCTACAACGCCTCAGGGTGTGCGCGTGGACCGTGATCAGCGCCCTGAGCTGTGCCGAGGTACCGTAGAGTTCCTGGTGCCAAAGGAATACTGGACCAAGGAGCCTGTTGGCTTGAATTGGCTTTTCGTGATTGACGTCACACAGGAGGCCTTCAACAAGGGTTTCCTAGAAGCGTTCTGTGAGGGAATCCTGGCAGCTTTATACGCCCCCGAAGGCAGCGAGGACGAGGTAGACGAGAACGGAGAGCCCAAACGTCGGATACCTAAGGGAGCGCGGGTTGGATTCATCACTTATGACAAGGATATTCATTTCTACAACTGCAACCCCGCATTGGAACAGGCGCAGATGTTGATCATGCCCGATATCGAGGATCCTTTCTTGCCCCTGAGCGACGGACTTTTTGTCGACCCCTACGAGTCCCGAGCGGTCATCAGCTCGCTACTCACGAGACTCCCTACTCTCTTCGCCAACATCAAGAACCCTGAACCAGCTCTGCTCCCGACGCTGAAGTCGGCGGTGGCTGCCCTGGAGAAGACCGGTGGAAAGGTTGTCTGCTCGCTGTCAGCTTTGCCGACATGGGGCCCAGGAAGACTCTTTATGAGAGATGACGGAAAGCACCCAGGCGGTGAAATTGACAAGAAGCTTTTCAACACCGAGCACCCCGAATGGAGGAAGGTTGCTGAGAGAATGACTGCTGCTGGTGTTGGCATTGATTTCTTCTTGGCTGCACCATCCGGTGGATACCTCGACATTGCTACGATTGGGCACGTGGCATCAACAACGGGCGGCGAGACCTTTTACTATCCCAACTTTGTGGCTGGCCGAGACAACGCAAAGCTTTCACAAGAGATCAAGCACACGGTGACCCGCGAAACCGGATACCAAGCTCTGATGAAGGTGCGCTGCTCCAATGGTCTTCAGATCTCAACCTATACGGGCAACTTCATCCATCACACGATCGGAGCAGACCTCGAGATTGGCGTTATCGACGCCGACAAGACCGTTGGGGTCACGTTCGGCTACGATGGCAAGCTCGACTCGAAGCTCGATGCCCACTTCCAATGTGCTCTGCTATACACTACTGCCTCTGGCCAGCGACGCGTGAGATGCCAGAATGTCATTGCTAGCGTCAGTGAGAATGTGCGAGATTGCCTGAAGTTTATCGACCAGGATGCCGTCTACACTATAATAGCCAAGGAAGCCGCAAACAAGCTGGCGACTTCATCTACCTCGCTGAAGGATGTTCGGTTGGCGCTCACAGAGAAGACGATTGACATTCTGGCTGGGTATAGGAAGAACCACGCCATACAGTCGCACCCACCTGGACAATTGGTTATGCCAGAGAAGATGAAGGAGTTCGCGATGTACATGCTAGGTCTGGTCAAGTGCCGGGCCTTCAAGGGAGGCAACGAGAGCTCCGATCGCCGGGTTCACGAGATGCGCATGATACGATCCATGGGTGCCGGCGAACTCAGCCTCTACCTGTATCCCCGCATGTTGCCGATCCATAACCTAGCACCCGAGGATGGTTTCCCGGACGAGAACGGTCATCTCAAAGTGCCACCTGCTATCCGGACGTCGTTCTCCAGAGTCGAACCTGGCGGCGTGTACCTGGTGGACAACGGCCAGCAGTGTCTCCTTTGGTTCCACTCCCAGACTTCTCCCAACCTCCTGGTCGATCTTTTCGGAGAGGGCAAGGACAGTCTCAAGGCACTGGATCCGTACAGCTCGAGCTTGCCGGTGCTAGAGACACACCTCAACGCGCAGGTGCGCAACATCATCGAGTTCTTGAAGACGATGCGGGGATCCAAGGCACTCACGATCCAGCTTGCGAGACAGGGCATCGACGGTGCCGAGTTCGAGTTTGCTAGGATGTTGGTCGAGGACAGAAACAACGAGGCGCAGAGCTACGTGGACTGGTTGGTGCACCTCCACAGAGGAGTGCAACTAGAAGTAAGTACCCCGTTCCTCCCTTCGTATTCTTTGTCATTTTAGCTTCCGGGGCCGGCCGATAGCTAACACGTCTCGTCTCACAGCTTGCTGGCCAGCGCAAAAAGGAGGGCGATGACAATGGAGGTATGATGTCCAACTTTGCAGGGTTGCGGCCACAGTACTGGTGATTTTCTAGGATGCGGAGGGCAAACGAGTACGTGAATGATCCACCTCATGAGCCGTGATAATAAAAAATAAAACCGGTGTACAAGCAAGACCTGTGTTGTATTCGTAAGACCATTGTCCCCCACCCCCACGGGCCTTAGAAGGAAAGGGGTGGTTGTTGCAACCGAAAGCCCACAAACGAGATTGCAGTGTCCCGAGTTGCAATGCAGTGGTGCCCAGCCCCGCCCCCCGATCCTATCATGCATGCTATTCATCGTAATACGAGCAGGAGATGTACGGATCCATGACCTGAGCCCCGCGGAGATGGAGGAAGATCAGTAATCCGAACATACCGGAGCCATCATTGTTCAGAAGGTACTCAGATACCGAAACCCTACCACTTCCTATTGGTCAGATGTGTGGATGCGATACTTTGTCAAGATTTGGACTGCAGAATCGACAATGCCTAATCCCTGGGCGGCAGCAGGAGGAAGAGCTGCTCGACCATCCATGCATGTGTGGCGTGCTGCTGACGCGCGGAACTTTGACTATGTTTGGCCTTTAGCTCCTTTGGCCCTACCACCTCGACTTTCACCAGGATTTACCCATAGGGTCTAGACGTACGTTGGGAAGTGCGTTTCTATGGGGAAAGAAGAAGCTCCAGTAGTGCTGAGACGGTGGTGGTGATGGTGAAGCAAGTGGACGGCAGCAAGGGTACCCCATGGCGGCAAACGGCCGATGCTGCGTGCTGGGCGTCACCCTTTGGGTGTCAACGCCGGCCGGATCAGACGAACACTGCATGGGAGAAGTCCAACAGGTGGGTGCCAGAAGCGGGGGGTGGCGTTCCCCTTCGTTTCCTTTATCATATGCAATATCTCGTTGGGATGGTGGCCAGCAGGCAGGGCGTAATTCCGCTCGCGTCCATTTACGAGCGGAACCGGATTCACGCGAAGGATTTCCTTGTCGCGTACATGCTTACGTATGCTTACCTCCATTGGACTCGGGCCGTGTCGACAGGGATGCTCCTCCGGGCTCAAGTTAGGCGCGGTTCATCTCGTGTAGACCCCTGAACGAAGTTTTGTCGTGTGATGGCCAAGCTATGACCGATGTTGTGAGATGTTTCTTATATTGGCACTTCACTCTTCATGCCAGTTGTGTTTAGTCTGTGCTCCAGTCTTAAGCATTGCATTGCTATATCGAGCCCCGTCTTCTAGTCAAGTCAACATATCCAGACCTAATCTCGACTGTATCTCGAGACGATGGCGATGATACCAGAAAGTCTTCATTCATACAACACAGGAATAGTAGGCATCTGGCTTGTCTTTGAATAGAAGCACCGAATACTTTGATGTCCTCTAGTCAGCGGTGGGCAACCCCATGCAGGGCTAGGGCTGACTGTCCCATCATATTCAATTCCATTAACAAAAATTTGCCCCCCAGGACACGGCAGCCAACTGCGGTTGGAGTGGTGCTATACGTGATACCGAACGACTGTGACTTTAAATGGGTCCGCGGAGGAACATCCCAGCAAGCGGATCGCGTTCCGGAATCTGGGTTCCTACAAGTTGACGGACAAGCTCAAGAGGCTACGGTAACCACGACCCCTCTCTTACCCGTAGAACATCATGTACAGGACACACAAACGGTCACTGGTCACAGCCTGGGGGTATGTTGCAAACACTGTGATGTACTGACGCTCGTCTAGGTCCTTGTCCTGAGCGTTTCGGTGTGTAGTGGCCCGGTGTTGGGACACGCTTAGGCGGTCATAGGGTTTCAACAGCATCCACGGATCACATGCGACTATTGCAACCCCTGAGATGGTCATCCTATGGTAGTGAACTGGGAGAACCAAGATGGCCTTCAACTACTACTACCCTAGAATAACACTGGCACGTCCTGGTCAGACCGATGTGGCAAGGACACCAACTGTCATCTCGATGCGAATATGGGTTACCCGAGATTGGCGCCGTGTTGGTTCCCAAGTGCTCTTGACGTGCCATCTTCGGAACAGGGGAGCAACGTACCCTGTCATCCTACCGGGGAAAAGTCATGAATTACCTGGTTCGAGTCAGGTGTTGCACTTATCACGATAGCAACAGTGGCCGCGGGCGCCTTTGGCGAATGGCCAGGGTCCAAGCCTCTGGCACGTATCCGTAATGAACATTTCTCCTCGGTCTCAACCCCACAAAGACTAATGTAGCCGCCGAGGATCCATCTTCGCTTCGCAGGGTTTTTGGCAATTGGGTACCAATTTTCTCGACACCGGGATTCCTGACTTATGCGGAATCACGTACATATGTCGCGGTCCAACGTTGCATTGGCCATTAGCTGAAAAGCCAGAGTGTCTCTAGGGCGCCAAAACAGCCCACCGTACTCACCTTGCTGCTTGCCGCGCCTTGCCCCGGAGCGAAGAGGAATTGGCAAGTGGCGTGATATTTTTGAGTCCAAGTGGGAGAAATCAGACTCAGCCTTACGCGTGTGAGCGCTTAAGGTGTGCTTGGGAGTCCGTGGTGTCGCCACCTATATTCTTGCAGTCAGCCATGTTCTCAACTTCTGCATCTCTACCTCGGGCCGAAAGACGTTCAACGCCCCAATGAAGTACTGGGGTCCGAACCAACGCTGATGTTGTGACGAGGACGTTCATTGGCCAGCCATGTGATTACAAGTCCGCCAATGCGCGACCGGAATCCGGAACAGATAGCCTGTCTGTAGGGCGGTCCTGTTGTCTAGCAATCAATGTGAGAGAATCAATCCCGATGCGGTGGATGTGGCTGATGCAGTTCACTTACATACTCGGTACGCTTTGGATCAGCCACTTGCGTACCGAGCGAACATGCTTTCTCCTTTTATATGAAATACCATTGGCTTAAGAACCAGGCGATGCCGAGCGAGGTTTCATGGGCTGCTTCCATGGCTAGCCTTGGGGGCATCGGTACATCTGGTGACATGATCGGATGACCAACTGCTAACATCGATGCCAGATGAAAAGTCTGAACATGATCTCCAAGTGTCTCTTGCGCATGCTGAAGGCAGGGCTGGCCATGGGTTTGCAACATGGCCAAATAGCTGTCACGGTCCCCACTTGTCGAGTGATCAACTGCCTGCGGGACTGGGTTTCCAGGATATCTTCTGCGCGATCCTGACACACATGGGCTGTGAAGTACAATAGTGTGGGATGGGGGTGAGTGGCTCCTGGCCATCAGTAATCGTAGCCAGCTGGAGGTTCGGTTCGGCTATGCCAGGGTTGCCAATTACTGCTCATCAACCGAGAAGGGGGAATAGAAAACTCGTTTATGAGATGTCCCATTGGGTAATGCCACGGCGTAGAAGAAGATGTAACCCAACCTACCATCGAGTCTGTCGAGTGATTGCCGTGGGCAGAACCTTGGCGTAGACTGTCTCGCGGCTATCGCAGCAGAATACATGTAACGAATCCACACTAATCGTGTAGCTTCATGCCATCAGCACTCCAGTGATCCATGGACGTGCTGAGTTGAAGAATGGGGCGGGCTGCTTTGCTCCTCGAGCTCAGCGTCAGTTCGGTCAACAATAAGATGGCAGAGCGGAAAGCAATGGATTGGGCGACTTGCAGGTGCAGTGGCAACGGGCCATGCTTGCTGCGCTTACCTGCATGCCTTGTACTACGCATTGCAGCCGCCCAGACCGGCAACTGTATAAGGCGGGAGGGATATATCGACCAGACGTATTGTGCATCGTGGCATGCCAAGCGGACGGTATCTTTAGTGGAAGGTGTCGACTTTGTTATCAGATTCGCAAAGGGTACATGCAGGTTTGGTTAGGTAGACGGGAAGTGTGTCCAGGTAGAGAAAAAGGCAGTTGCCACCAGGCAACCGCGAATTGCTTTGCTCTGGGGTCACATTCCGTCTTCCGCCCCTTCTGACAAACTTGGCATCTACTTAGTAAGTACTTCGTGGACGATAGTGACTGCCTCAGGTCACTACTGCTGGTGATATGTCCTCGTCTCTTCTGCCACTCGCCTTCGAGGCTGGCATTTTGGCTGAGACCTACAGCTTCTGCGACGGCCCGCACTTGAATAAGAAAACACAAAAGTTTTCCACCCACCCGTCAAGCAAACCGTCCTCTCCTCTGTTTCGATGACTTGCCTCCACTTCCAGTTCAAAAACAGGGTTGGCTGAGCTCAGCATATCAGGAAAGACAATGTACGGACTCGGAATATCAGTCGAAGGTGCGGCATGTGCCTACGCACCCGGTTTTGTAGCATTCTTCTCCGGTTCTCACATTTCCGAGGCCTTCTTCCTCGTCTTGCCCGGGGCTCTCTGGCTGTGCACTTCGTGTAGTAGAAATAGAGTTTTACCCGTTGAGGCGCCACGCCTGTGCAGCCTTCGGTGCTACGAACGTGCTTTTTCTTGTCGATCCTCAGTCTAGGTAGCCTTGGGCGACATACATACATAATGTATACATGGCCGCAGCGCAAGTCCCCGCGGCCCATTGCCCCAGTACGGGCGAAAAGCAATGGGTAACGACATTACTCCGCCAATTTGTTGTCTTGCTTCCCGGCGGCTGAACTCGCCGGCAAGCAAACCAAACCGCCCCGTCAGAAGCCGGTGTATCGGCTGGAGGGACTGCAGCCGTCAGAATTTGACTTGTCAGATCCAAGCTAATGGGAAGTTGGTCAGTCGTATTAAAATGTCTCATCTCGGAGTAGCCTGCCTTTGCCTTGTCTTGAATGTCCCTCTGCATGCAAACAGCTCACCGGGGCCATGTCGGCCGTCACAGTTCGTTTGTGATTGAAAGGAGAGCGCGCCATCTCATGCAGTCGGGCGGCCAAGATGTACCTATGTGACTGGGCGGGCGAGGTGATTGCAGGGAAGGGAACGGTGGTAATTCCGACCAGGGTCTACGGCCAGGGGGAAACAAACTGTCACTATCTTTCATTCGAATGATGCAACACATCAATCAATGATCAGGTAGAAGCCCCAGTATGCATACCCCAGGCCCCAAGTCTGCCCCAACGGCTAGCATACATACGCGTCGTCCCCCTTATATACACGCAGTGACATGGTAGAGCATGCAAAGTTACATGCCATTTCCATATTCCTTTTCGAGCTGAGGCAAAAGCCGCTGTGTCGTACGCTAATCTGCTCCAGTCGACAGATACAGTCAGGCCTCTCTCAGAATTCCGACTCAAAAGCAAGCATCAGGGATGTAGTGTCGTGCAGCTTGGTGGAGTTTCTGAAGCTAGGCGGCCCACCCGTCCGTCTTCTGCTGCCAGGCTCACCAAGATCCTCAGAAAGCGGCTGCTGATTTTTCTTTTCTCAACCAATGTATTGCTTTATGTGGTCGCTATCGCCAATTGCGATACCAACACGACGTTTCTCCGTCCGAGTAAAGTATTTAGTTACTGTGAAAACCCCGGGCCGGGCCGGCACAGGACACACGGTCTTGATAGAGTTTCAGACGGAGAGCGAATAATGGTAAAGTTGGGGAGATCTGGCAAAATCCATCTAGCGCCATTGTTGGTCGTTGTACTCCTCCTTGGTGAAAACTTCAGCCTACATGTCATCCATATTGCAGGTCTCTGGCTGCTCCTGACCATTACTTTCTGCCCAGTCTGCATCAGGTATGTATGTACCAAGAGTCAGCATGTCCAACCTGTGTGACCATCCTCTTGAGTCGACAACTGCATGCTCTTCTCTCTGCACATGCCAGGCAAGTCTGACAACTCCCCTCCTATTCCACTGCATGAACAATGCAACCAGAGTTCTAGGGCCAAACAACATAAACAGATTACGCCACGAGAAGCTGCAAGAGCACCCAACGTGAAGACAACCCAACCGGAACCAGAGTTAACCCCCGAAATGAAGCAAATACCCCGGTCTGACCCAACCGAAACCTAAACCCCCCATAGATACGCCTGATACACGAGAAAATGTAGCCCGATCTCACCATTAACCCCTCCCCGTTTTGATATTCAGCCGAGCTGCCAACGACGCAACAATCAGGATGTGAGCATAGAAATGTTGCAACGTGGATCCTGCCGCGTGAGAACGCTTTGTATCGCGGCATTGTCAAATACCGCAGCGAAGATGTCGTAGTCACTGGGAGTTGCGCTCGTTGGCGCCGAGCTCGAACTAGAACCGTGGGATCTCGATTTGCTCTTGGAGCTTGAACTTCCCCCTCCCTTGGCTTTCTTCGACATGTCCTCAAAAATGAGACGAGTTGTGCTTTCGTAGAGGTCCTCGAAGACAAAGCAGACCTAGTTGGGGCCAAGTCAGTACCGTTTGTCATCACGAAACGCAACTAATGTCCCCAGAATCTACCGCCCACTCCAAGCCGCACGACCCCATGCCGCGCCCCCGACCAAATCTACCACATACCTGAACGAACCTTCCCCGGAAGTCGGGATCATAGAGGAAGACTTCTCGCCAGAGCTCTGCCAGCTCGCGGGCCGGGTTCCGAGCGCTGTTGCCCAGTCCAAAATTCCCGATCAGCACGCGGTTGTGGCCGTTGTATACACAAGCTGCAAGCGCGGCGCGGATCTTGGCCCGGACCAGCTCTTTTTCTACGTCGAACGCAAATTTTGTACCCATCTGGTTCAGTTTGGGCCAGCGAGCCGCCGGGACCGAGACCACGGGCAGGTGGGACCAATTCTCCGGCTCCCACTTGGTATATTGCTCATGGGGCCCGCGGAAGACCACGACGCATCCGGAATATATGCAGCCCTCGGACGGGATGGGATAATTAGAATCCACTGGCGAGTTCGGTGCAGGAGTAGACAGCGTAAGACTGAGCGTGCTGCGGCGGCAGAAGCGCTCCTCGTAACCTGAAAAAGGGGCAACTCAGAATTTCCACTCGATTATCTATAGTATACCATGTAGGTTTACCATACCGACGACGCCAGTCTCCCAATCCCCGCCAGCCCTGGGTCTATTAGCCTCGTTCTTCGTCAAGTGAGCGGTAGAGGAGGAGCTGAGAAATCGCAAGAATGGATGTCGTCTCACCGTTTGTCATTTGCAGCAGCGATGAAGGGGATCCGAGAATCCGGGTCCCCTGAAGAGTGCGCCCACTCGAGGGCAAGGTCAACCGGATCGCCGACAGTCACGGCTAAATATGTGTCAACAGCCCATCCTACAGCCGAGAGTGGCTGATATCCCAAACTCACAGAATTGGGGTGGAGCCAGACTGGGTTCGCGGTAGGAGTCTGATGGCCAGTGTTCGACAGGAATCGGATGGTGGTAGAGGTAGGAGTAACACGGCCAATTATAATATTCTGAGTACTGTGCCTTTATCATTGGAAGATAATGCCTTTTCGTCTCCTGGGCCACCTCTGCCGGGCGTGGTTTTGACGAAGGCATCTTGGAAGGATGGTAGGTATATTAGAGGCAATCGTATGAGCAATTTCCAAGTGATGTATATGCTCAACGATGACCAGTGCACTGCATCTGATAGAGGGCATGAAGGCTCTCCCCCGATCCGAGGAGAGGTTTGGGCAGAGAGATATACTTATACCGACATAGATCGATCCCATGGGCCAATAGCCTGACCTCGACCGACTGGTTGGGTCGGAAGAAGTAGCCTTGTACCCTTGAATGCAGGGCTCGAGGAGCGAGGACCGGGGTGCATGGTGTGTGACGTATAATATTGAAAATGCAATGATACTGCCGAAGCTGTCTAGGACATTGGGGACCAAAATAAACCCTTTCAGGCAAAGGAAACTGGCGGAGTGTGAACAATGCCAACGATGTTTTCCTTTGGAGGAGGGACTAATTATGATGGGGCTCTCTTGCTCTCGACACATGCAGTTTATGGCGAGCAATTCAGTTCAGTTTAGACACACTATTGGTGATTTGTACGACGATCCGGCTCTCCAAGATTCTGGAAATAAAAAAACAAATCGATGAAGATCAAGTGAGACAGCGCGCGCGTTGTGGATGATGTTTCACCAGATCTGTGTTACAGCAGACTGCAAGCATGTTCGAGACAGCGATCTCGTCGTAGATCTAAGCGCCACCACTGCACACACGCCTACACACACATACACGGCCGGCACAAGGAGGATCCAAGGACAAGGGTAAGGTTTGCTCGACAGCTGCAAGGTCGATGCAGCGCGGGAAAGGAGGATCAATACGTACGAGAAGGGCTTGACCGCCCCGGCGGGTTGCGACATGGCTCTTCTCTCTTTGCTGAGACTTCACGGATGATGGTTCGCCCACTAACGGGGGAGGTGAGAGGGGGAGATAGCCAGTCCCGTCCTGTCGACCGACGGAGACCAGGCCGAACCTCTTAGCAAGCCATGTTCGTGAGCGCACCCCTCCGACGACCGGGAGGGAGTGATCAATCATAAAACAAGGGTTAGACTCTTCAATGTGAGCACGCGAGAGCCGCCGGCCTCATCATATCGGATATTGGCTGATATTTATCTGCGACGATGGGCTGGCTGGGCATGGCGGTCGACCTAATGGGCAGCAGTAAAAAGATGCGCGTCGGGAACGTACGAGATAAGAACGATGCACAATGTGAGTCAAGGGATTGCGACAGTCAGAAGCTTACTGATGCTTGATGACGAATCCCGTAACAGCAACAAAGTCCAAGGTGGGATCCCATCACTGACAGGGCTGTAAGGCTGGGCGAGAGTACGATCAATGTAGGTACGGGACGTGAAGTAGGTGAGGACGAATTAAACAATCCATGTCCTTCTCCATGGCCAGGTATTGATCACGGCGCGCTGCTACAGTATGGCTGTGGAATGATTTTTAGCGCAGTTGTTAGTGAAGGGTCGGGGATTCTAGGAGATCCCGGTTGACAGTTGACGCCAACTACTGATCTTTTCAGAGGGGCAGACAGCAGTGGGCGGCTCAGCCTAGTACCCAAGGCACCAAGGCACCGGTAGTAGCTGGCGTGCACAGGCACCCAAGCACCCCCGGCTTCTTTCGGGTAAACAATGACCCAGTCACGAACGTACATCCACCCTACTTTGCAAACAACCTCACCTGCCGCCCAGTGGTAGCCGCTGCATCTCATCGCGAAAGATACCTGCTGCTCGCACTCCACGCTTTGATTGGTGCAAGAGATGCTTCCCTTATGAGGCTCATATATCTTGCCGTATATCTTGGTATTTTGCAGGTCAAGTCGAGGTGCTGAGGCTGGCTGGTAGTGGCCATGTCGCTCCTTTTTGCGTCGTCGCGCAGACCATGGGCGAAACCCAACCTGGGCCTCCTTGCTCGCCGCATACCACGAGCCTTCCTGACCACGGCCCCGAAAACTATTTCCGGCTTCCTGGAATGGAAGCCGGCGGACACGGTTGCTGATGTACAGGTCAATGGCTATGTACGATCCGTTCGAGCCCAGAAGAAGACCCATTTTGTATCTCTCGGCGATGGAACATCGCTGGATCTCCTACAGGCTGTCGTACCTGCGGACAAGGCTGAAGGGTAGGACAAATGAAGCTCAGCCCGGTCGGTATATACGCGCGCCTCTGCTGACCTTGTGCAATATAGCTTGACCATTGGTGCGGCTGTTCGGCTACATGGATCTTGGACACCTAGTAGAGGTCGTGGACAGAGCCATGAGTTACAGGTCCGGCATGCAGACGTCCTCGGGCCTTCGGACGCCAAGGTGAGTTTACGCCAGCTAGATGGTCCCCTGAGGCTATATATGCATACGCCGATTGACACCCGTTTCAGACTTTTCCCTTGCAGAAGAAGTACCAGACTCCTGAATACCTGAGGACAATGCCCCACATACGTCCCCGGATACCATTCAACTCTGCTCTCCTGCGGTTTCGTTCTGAAATCATCACGTCGCTCACCCAGTTCTTCAACAGTCGCCAATTCGTTCAAACACATACGCCGATACTTACTTCAGCAGATTGCGAAGGCGGCGGTGAAGTGTTCAACATCTCTGTTGACAATCAGTCGTCATCAAGCGAAGTCAACGGGAACACTCACTTCTTCCGGCGGCCAGTTTACACGACGGTTTCTGCCCAGCTCCACCTGGAAGCTTTGGCCCAAGCGGTCGGTAATGTCTGGACGCTGTCGCCAACTTTTCGCGCGGAACAAAGCGATACTCCTCGCCATCTGAGTGAATTTTATATGTTGGAAGCCGAGATGAGCTTCACCGATCATCTGGAATCTGTCATGGACTTGGTCGAGGATATGCTGAGGCACGTCGGGACTGCCCTTGCGGATTCCAAAGTGGTCCATGAGCTCTCTGCACGAACGGCCGAAGGTTCTTCGGATTTGGCTTCTGTTGAGGAGGTCGCGGCCCGCTGGAGAGGCTTGCAGTCCAAATCCTGGCCCCGGATTACCTACACGGAGGCTATTGAGATCCTCAGGGACTCGAATGAGCAATTCTCTCAGAAGCCGCAATGGGGCCAGGACCTGCAAACTGAGCATGAGAAGTTCCTTGCAGCGCACGTGGGTAAAGGGGAAGCCCCTGTCTTTGTTACAAACTACCCTCGATCTATTAAAGCTTTCTACATGAAGTCAAACGGCGATAGAGATGACGAATCAGCATTGGGGGAGACGGTTGAATGCTTCGACTTGCTGGTACCAGAGTTTTGCGAAATCGCGGGCGGCTCGATGCGCGAACATCGTTTGCAGAACTTGCTTGACTCCATGAGACAACTTGGAATGAGAACATCCTATGACGATGCTGGTCCTGCTGAGGCCAATGCAGTCGCCTTGGGAGGTAATCTGGACTGGTATCTTGATCTGCGTCAATGGGGATGTCCACCACACGGTGGTTTTGGAATCGGGTTTGACAGATTGGTGTGCTATCTCTCTGGTGTTCAGACAATTCGGGATACAGCAGCATTCCCGCGCTGGCATGGCAGATGCGATTGCTAGCGCCGGAAATACGGTCCTGGCTCTGGTCCTCTTCGTTTAGCCCTTCTTCTCTGGGACATGGGGTTGTCTTGTCCTACGTCTACACGACGTTGACTCAGACGAGACCAGTGTCTGCCGGACCTCCCAAATGACCTAGGGTTGTCGGAACGGAGGCCACCATGGGGGCTGAGACAGGCTCGGAGAGGCTCGCTTTGACAGATCGGATGTGCAGCTTCCCGGTCCTTGTCACGATCATCAAGGTCCTTTGCAGCAGCACGCTTGACGGTCTTGTGAGGTTCTCAAAGGAGCTGATAGGCGTCCATTGCCACAGCGTTTCGGAAGCGCGGCCGTTGCGGCAAAGTATGATGCACCTTACCGCGACCCTCCTCGAAAACTGAATGATATGCCTGTTGGGTTTGTACGATACCCGCCCGCTCACATCCGAGTTTAATCACAAGTTTGGACCAGTCAGTCATGTCGCAGTTTACCTTTTGTGTGCCACTTGTCACATCTTTGCTCAACCCTGGTGATCTCCCATCACGGCAGCACAGCATTATGGGCACTCCTTACGCCCTTGGATTGAGACGATCCTACCTCTGGCAACTCGAGCCGCTTCATGGATCATGCGGCCAGGCATATGAATGGGGTTTCTGGGGCTGTACAGATCGTTAATGCCGACCAGATCAAATAATACCTCTGATGCAACATGCAAACACTCCCCAGCCAGTGAGGAGTACTCTGAAGAACGCTGCTGCCTCGGCGCGGACACCGCTGTCTGCATGGGCGACACATGTTTCCCTGACACGACATTGTTCGTGCTGCTGTCGCTGCCATCACTCGATCCGACAGGCAACAAGCGAAGAGCACGGCAGTGTGGTCAGGAGATGCATGATGGCATGCGAGAAAACGGGCAAGGAATGCCTTCCATCCATGCCACCCAGCCTCTAAGTCCGTGTCAAAGAGCCCCGGACACACAATGCGCAAGCCAACTAGTAAGTGGGCTCACCAAGGTGCTGATCTTCCATGAGTCAATCTCAGTAGTATCCCGGCAACATCCTGCTGCTGACTGAACGGGGCATATCCCTACGTGCCCTCCTAAGCTTAAAGGTGTGCCGTTTGACCCGCATAATCTATTTATTTCGCGGAGCTATTGCCGTATAGGTCGTCGGAAAGCGGAGTACTATCTATGTCATTATATGAGTGACGCAAATTCGCACCAGCACATTACTACGCCGCTTGTTGGCTTTTGGGTACACACACGGCTTGGGCAGCCTGGCAGCCCAGTCAACTCTTGGCGATTCAATAGGTATACATTCAAGTATCGTCGCAGGCATATGCATTGATCGCCTGATTGGCAATCCGGTTGTCCGCCCCCGTGCCCATCTTTTCCGCCGGAGACCTGGACAGCAACCACTGCAGATCAGAGCAGTAAGTAGAAGGGAATCTTTCACTCAGACGGTACGGGCAATACGGTCGTATACACCAGGGCATACGGGCACGTTTCCGGTGTCAGGCAGTCGCAGTGAGCACGTTTGATGACATGTCTCAGATGTCGCGAGTGAGCGAGCAGCGTGTCGGCGTGTGGGCCTTACCTTGGCTCCCTCTCCCATCGACCTATCAACGGAAGGATGATACGAAGTGGAACCCCGAAAACTTGGCTGAAGCTTGGCAGAGAAGTTCTGGTTCATCGCAGTTCAGTAGAAGTTTACTTCAACAGCTCTGGCGATGGATATGAGAAACTACACCATGTTTCTTCCTGGTGCTTTCACAGGCTACTCGATCTACCAGACAGACTGAGTAGGCTCGCATTTCAGGAAAACCGGTGATAACGGCCCGTTGATACGGTCGTTTCCCCGACTACGAATCGCACCAATTTGCGGAGTGTATCTATGTCGAGCCAGGCAGAGAGGCTCGTCCCCCTCGTTGCCGATTCTGCCGATCGAACGAAGAAGCTTGACATGAAATGCAACCCGATCTTGCTCCCCCTCCTCGCGGCCGCGTCACTGTTAGAATAAGGTGGCAGGGTGGACAGGTGTGGTGGGGCCGCCGACACCCCATCCTTACAAGTAATGTTTCTTTTTACAATTCTCACTTCTTCCAGGAAGCTTGGCTTTTGCTTGGCAATATCTGACCCGCTCAGGGGATCCATTCCGTGGCCCCTGTCAGCACCAGTCACGCTGACGGTACGGTCCTGATTGGTGCGTTCAAGAGCCAAGTACCTCTGGGACATTATCGCAGACGTACTTCTGACCTTTACCTTTCTAGGCCCCTTGCCCCCTAGCCCCCATGGGCTGTGAACTTGTATTCGGTGCGAATCATCCCTGGCGACGGATAGAGTGACCTGCGCGAGGCGGGGCCCATGGAGCTCTTCTGATTTGACTCGGCTATGCCGCCAAATTAAGCTTAAGCTGGCAGGTTTCGCATCTTCGGGAAGTTGGGGGAGGTTAGGCAAAGAACCAGCTTGCCAGCAGAGTGAGGTAAGAACGCACCAATCGTTCGGCGGTGAAATCGCCATTTCCCCCCCTGCTTAATCCTGCCAACCAACTGCAGCGGGTCGGCCGTACCAGATTGCAATCACGGTATCGCCCACCTTGTCGTATCTTTGAAAGAGCGAGCGAGCATCGTAGGCCCATCAGCCTCTTCCTCTCGTATGTAATCATTGCTCTGGTCATCATAAAGCTTGCGAGAGGAGACCGGGCTGTCGCATCTCGTCCCTGGATGGAAAGATTATGTATGGGATGTATGCGGGATATCGCTCGACCGTTACTTGCCGTTGCTTGGATTGTTACGTATTGGAGCCAGACAGGTCAATCAGCCAAGAATATCAGGAACCGCCCAGACGAGGTCAGGTGTTCCGTTGACGATAATCCAGCAGGGCGGCGCCGAACATCCGGCCAATGCTACATGTAGTGAATCCTACGAATATAGGATGTTTGTGTCTTCTGGGAAGTACGGCCGACGTGGCACAGCGCGCCCCATGGGCCCAGACCCCCCAGACTCCCAGGGCTCTTGGAGCTTGGATGTCATTAGTATTGGCAGTTCTGATAGTTGCACATCTTATCGGTTTCTTTTTGTCAAGCCGGTGCGAATATGACCTGACAGCTGATGCTTCTCTCCACCCATTCCATTAGTGATGTGTTGGTGGCGTTTTGTGCACCTTTCAGCAGGCTTGCCGATTTTCCGAACGATTTAGACGGCACCCGCACTTCCCTTTTCTTGGAGGGGGCACTGGGCCAAGTCCAGCCATGGCGTGGGAGAGATCTCAGCAGTCGTGTGTTATTAGTATTCCATTTTCTTTCAGCTTAGCGGGCGACTGGGAAATGTTGTTGTTGTGGTGGTGGAGCATGGCGCGCTGCACACAGGGCTGGCTTGTGATGGTTACTCCTATCGGGTTGATGATAGCACACTCACTCGCAGCCGGGAGCTCGAGGCGATGGAATAAAGTTTGCTTCTCAATGAACCCTCGACAGTTTAAGTTGTTACACGGCATGGCACTTGTGGCGGGTGTCTAGGTTTCAAGCTTGCTGAGCACAAATTTAGCATATCTGGCATGGGCAGCGAGTTCCGCCGCCGTTGGTGCACTTTGGTGTGGAGGAGGTTGTTCAGCTGGAGCCAGACCTGCTGTTAATTGTTGCGCCAGCACCGGAGAAATGCGGTGCAAGTGCTCGAGCCGGTTCGCCTCTAGAATGGGAGCGAGGAAGAAGACAGCTGGGGCTAGACCGACCTTTTGCTTATCTTGATGTCTCCAATGGTGGCCGGTCCGACTCCAGAGAGACTCCAGAGCGACTCTCGAGAGTGGCATGCAAAGAAAGTGAAGTGCGGGGGAAGAGTCTGGTCTAGCCTCTGACCCCTCTGATTGATAGCAGGACTTGTAAGGCAAAGTAAGTACCTCATAGCCTAAGGTGGTGCCAACAAGCAGTGCTGCTGGGCTATCGAATTAGGTGTCGACAGACAGGTCCGAGCCAGAACACAATCGCAAGTTCACATTATTAGATTTGATCACAGTCACTCCAATTGATCGAACCCGAGCGTCTGGGAAGAACAGGCTACAACCCGAAATTTACCTACAACCTCCCTAGGCTACTGTAAGAGCACGGAAGCTGCCCGTCTACAGTACGTTGACAGAAAGATTAACACCCCCCTGCTAGATCCCGAAAAAGTCAAATATAGACAGTGAATTTATACCTACCAAGGTTAACTTTTGGAGAAGTGCAATACTAAACAAAGAATTTATACCTACCAAGGTCAAGTTTCGCCGCCTATATTTGACTTTTTCGGGATCTAGCAGGGGGGCTGTTAATCTTTCTGTCAACGTACTGTACCCGCCCAACCTTATGTAACATGGCCATGAAACGAACGAGAGGCGTCGGTCGGGTACATGTGCCTATGGAAGATGCAGCTATGGCATGACATGATACTACACTAAGCAGGCTCGTCAACAATTGCGAGGTGTCATGTCCCCGATCATCAACAAACAAACAATTGCACAAACAGTCTGACAATCGCGAAAAAAACAAAGTGTGGCGCACTTAAGCTTCTGTGGTCTGAATCAGTCTTGTCCATCCCGTCTGTTTGTTTGGTGCGACGCGAACTCTGACGAGAGTCCGGTCAGACAAGAGCGAGTAGATGCTTTATTGGTTTCTGCTGCTCGTGCCACCGCGTTGGTGCCAACTGACCGGCCTCTGCCGACCGAAACTGTACTAAGTATGATGGGTAAATAAGTGCTTATCCACCGTGTAGTGACAGGGTTGTTATGCTCACGTTATGTTAAAATAATGCGCGTTATTTAAAGATCTGGCTCGTGCTCGGTACTTGACAAGGGGGTCGTTATTTCGGCCTCCTACTATGTACTCGGTGCACAAAGATGCACGCCCAATCACGCATGAACTACTCGAGTGGGAGGGAAGTCCTACAAAAAAAAAAAAAAAAAGCCAAGACTCATATGGTTAGTCGAGGACATGGTGTAACTGTGATGAAAGCTGCCTCGGTGTTGGTTTCGGCTTCGTTGCCCTTGCGGTGCCATGACTCGACATCCAGATGGTCGGGGCACTTTCATCTGTCTCCCTTCATTACTGTTCCCGCCAAGGTTCAGCCTCCTCCTCAACCTCGTTTCCGGATATGGTACCCAGATGCGTGGCGAGATGGATTCGCAACCCTGTGTGGCCATTCGTTCCTGCTCTGGTCGCCTGAATATGACGTGACACATGACATATAGTTCGGCCGCTGGTCTCTAGCAGCTTCTCGTGTGTCTACCTACTGTACCTCCGGATATATCACGAGACCGCCTTGGCTCATCATGCATTTTGATCCTGGCGCCGACTGCGCCGTAAGTGAGCGACTGTACGCGATGTTCTCCGTATATGGAATTAGGACGAAAGCCCACACAACAGGGTCTAGATTCCTGCCGGAGCGGCGGCCACTGGCCGCGGCCTACATGGAGCGAGCATAGTAGTAAGTACACAAGGCAACCGAAGCAGTGATAAGCATGCTCCCATGGACGGCACTATCGTCCTGCATTCAGAAGGTGTTTGCTGGAAGGGGCAGGCGTAGGAGTGCTGTTACTATGCGCTATGTAGAATGTAGGGGTGCGGCCCAAATCTCGATATGCTATTGGGTTCCGACCAGACGGTCCAACGAAGCTACTGGCGAATAACAATTAGCCTACACGACAGCCAAGGCAAGGTTCCACCACACCCACTCATGGCATTCATTGCAGCAGGGCCAGATTGAACGAGGATGGCTGAGAAAGCCACTGAACCGCCAGAAAACCTCCCCGGCCGAGGCTCGTGGTGTGCGCAACGAGGAATCCAGGTTGAACTGTCGGCACGCCGCGCCCGATCCTGACCGTAAGGCCCAGCAAATTAGAGAGAGGGTCAAGGGACGCCGTTAGAGAGCCGGTCAACGTGTGCAGATGACCAATGCTTTCGTCAGCGGCCAAGCGTTGCTTAGCCTTGGAAAAAGCGTTTGGAGGCGTTTCGCTGCTCGGTGCCGTGCATTCGTTGATTGATTATGCCAAGGTGGACAGATAATGCTGTTCCCTTTTTTCTCTTTCCCCCGATTGGAGAGAGAGGGGGTAAAATACATATGTGTAAGCCAGGGCCGAAATGCACGGGTCTGTTGAGGCAGGCATTGTACATATATGCGGGTAATTGGCGCAGGTTTCGTGGCTTGTGTAGCCAGCCCCCCTGGGACCAGGTAAAAAGAAAAAGCATCAGAGGAGGGCAAGTTGAGACGAGGCACCCGTCACCATTCCGTTTGACTTCAAATTGACAGCCAGGGGAGAGAAGAGCTGACGCCATTGCCCAACGCCCCCCCCGCTGGAGCAAATTTAGGCAGGCAGCAGATGGCAGGGGCCAGTCGACAGCAACAAACGTGCTGTCTGTTGACTTCCATGTTGTTTGCCCGTTTTACCCACCATCATCAGGCTGACTGCCTGGCCTCTCATTGGGGAACATGTACGACCAGATTACCAGAACAGGAAACATAATGCTGACGGTTGGACGGATGCCAACATCACGTCAGATTCTTGTCCCTCCCCATCCTCGCTGTCTTGATTGCCCAATGAGACCTATCCCTTACTAAGTGAGCGGAGAAGGGGGGCCTGGCCGTTTAACCGTATTCGTAGGACATGCGGCAGTGCCATGCAAAACCCGTCATGCGCAGAGAATCCCTGGCCCGTATGCTACGATAGATTATGGGTAGCAGGCAACAATATGACGGCGATTTACTGGAGTCTGTAGAGTGCTGACTGCAGTGACAAATGGGCTGTTCGTGCTTTGCTAGGTTGGGAGAGAAAAAAAATGTCTCGGCGATATTCACCGTCTTTCCCTCGCTCGCAGTGCAGCATGGGTACTTCTTTTAGGCGGGATGGCTACTACGGCATAAGTGCGAAATATCCCGTGGTCAAAAGCTGATGACTACAGACGGGCGGACTCGAGTAGCAAGCGAAGGTACATTGTCGCAGCAGAAGCAGTAGCAGCAGTATTAGTAGTCGGCCCAGTCGATCCGCGACGAGTTGCAGCCAACGATGGAGCTAAACCCAGCTTGGTACGGTGGCTGCCAACGCTTAAATGTATGCTTAAACAGGATGGAGGGGGGCAAAGGGAGACGAACAGATTTCCGCGTGGTGCCAAGACAACGCGTAAGGGCACAAGTCGATCAGGGCCCCCTGCCACTGTAAGCTTACACTCACGGCCTAACCTAGAGCTTAGGGCTAAGAAGCCTAGCAGGAGCTAGGTACACGTAGCCAAGCAGCATACCTACATGCAGCAGTCAGAGAACACAACTGTCGTCTCTCTGCTCACCAGCCTGAACTCGGGCTGTTTCTTCTTGATGGAGCAATGCGGCATCCATAGGTAAAACCTCGGCCCTTTTCCATGCCGTTTAATCAATCATGCAGCTGGAGAAGGCGACTGGACGCGTTCCATTCATCCTCAAAAGCACGTATTAGTACGCACATATAAGTTAGGTACATAATGCGTCCCCGCTTCGTTAGCGCCCGTCGGCGGAGAAGTGACAGATAAGGTACTTCCCGGGCAGGACGAAAAGCAACAAATAACCGAACGAAGAAAAAGATGACACAGATGCAGAAAAGATGCTCAGCAAATCGCATCTTGGGAACGAATCTCCATCAGCCAGTCCCAATCACATGTGGAGCTGATGTTGCTTGTTCGCGGCGGCGGCGGCACATACGAAACTTGCTTGCCGCCTGGTCTGATCTGACGATGGTGGATGATGATGGGCATGGACCCGGATAAGCTGCTGCCCTTCCTTATTAGTACTGCAGAAAGCCCTGCCTGCAGAGAGATGCTCCGAGTGAGATTGCCGGAGCATCTTCGAGTCAGGCTAGCAGGCAGGTGAAAGAAAAGGAAAGAAAGAAAAAGATGGGTCGGTCAGTCAGCCTGCCTCTCGATGGATGTGGTCATCCTACTGCCTAAGCAGCCTATCAATACGCCTGATACAGACGCCTAGCCTCCAAATCGTATGCGGAGAACCAATATGCTGATGTGATGAGAATATCGCGGTTCGGCACCGAAAACTGCAGTACGTAGCATCCTCCCTGAACTTGGTCGGGGCATTTGCCTAAAACATACAGCCCACACACACACATGCGAGCGATTACGTGAGATGCCTATAATCAGATCAGCCCTGCGATCTGCTTGGATGTGCACATGTAGTAGCAGTCGGGCACTCCCCGAATCTCACTATCAAGGATCCCAAGGCGAAGAGCGAGAAAAAGACTCCATTCAGATGCGTAGTATTTCGCATAACCGTCCCATCCTTGCCTAAAGACCCGTCGGCCATCTTACTGCTCTTTTACATTTCCAACGTTTTGCAATAGGGTCGATCCACGTCTCGTACCACCACCACCCCCAACCCAAGCAGCCGAGGCTGTCTAGCATGGCATCTCTGCCCATCAATGTTAGGGATTCCTATTCTCCATCCACAATGTCTTTCTAGGGTTGTATGCAGTCTGTAATGTAAGTAGGAGGTAGGTTCGCGATGCGCCCCACCCACACAAACTCGGGACTTTCTATACAGACACCGGCATTTGCGTCAGCAGCCACAATGACTTACTACTGCCTGATCACGGGACCTGTGTGCTAAATATAATGATATCTTGTGCAGGTATGCCTTTTTGCTGCTGCGCACTTCCCGTATTGTACCCGAGGATGACTAGCATCGATCTAAGCCAAGAAAACACCACTGCTAAAAAATACCGACAAACGATAGCCCACTAGGCAGGTCGCCTATGTAGTAGTAGACTCGGTGTCACGGGAACGGATCTCATTTCGTGCATCGCTAGATTTGAACTTTGTGCAACACTAATAAGCCTCTGGCACTTTTTTCCCACAACGAACGAGGTTGTCGTGGCCAATCACTGTACCTCCCCGCATCTACACTAAGAGGTTAAAGGCGAGGGTTTAGGGGACCCCAAGGCCTATGGGTGCCAGCCCTAGGCCCCTAGGTAAGACAGCAAGCAACGCAGCTCCTCTTGCCTAGAAATAGGTATACGCTATGTATTAGTTATTGTGTTGTATCATCGCATGACGCCGTGCTAGGGAAGGGGGTGGTTCGACCGAAACGAGTAATGAGCCTGTCGAAAGTGGGTGTGAGACAAGTCATACAGCCAACACCAATGTCCCAAAACGGCAGGAATGCGTCAACAAGCAGCAAGAAGAAGCAGACGAAGACCACATCGTGAGGCCGTTCTCGAGTACCACGGGGCTCATACACACATGATGCAAGAGCAAGTTTGTGGGTGTGCAACCACTGCACGACGACATACTTTGTATATCTGTCCTGGGACAAGGAAGGAGCTCTATTAAGGGGGCATGGCGCGGGGATACAGCTTAGGCCGAGGCGGCTTCGTACTACTCCTACCAGGACGAAATTCATACGGGCTTGAACTTGGCAAAGATGACGGCCGTCTGGATGTGGGTAAATGCTGGCTATACGGCTTTTGTATCGACGGAATGACACGACGGGTGTCCTCCACACCCAACAGGAAGAAGTTCCTCTTCCACAACTGACAACCCGACCACAGCTCCCGTTCATCAGCCTCATTACGTACATACAGAAGAACATGAGTAAAGCAGAATGCTGACTATGGTCATGGAAACACCGTAGAAGGAGGACGACAGTGGGTAATATAATGATGACGGGCCAATCGTTGCCGAGGTTCTCCCCGCCTAGTACAGAAATCGGAAAAGTGCCATGCCAACATGCTTACCTATGTTCACGGGTGGGAATTTGCCAGCATTGGCCTAAAGAACGAGGGCACTTGCCAAGCCAACGGCTCTTGGCTTTCGGTTTCGACACCGCCTATCTACTTGTAGTAGAGGAGGAAAGGAGTCAAATTTTAAAGGATTGACATGATGTACCTATTGAACAACCCCTGTGGTTCCCGATAAGCTGGGCACCCGCCCGTCTTGTCCCGTGTGTTGTGTGCGCGCGTATAATTCTCTCCCTGCTCCCCCAAGTCCCCTTACCAACTGCGGAGGCCAAGGTGAACTACTTCAGAGTCCAACTTGAGCTTGGCTTGGCTGTTATATGCACGCGTATGTTAAACGGAGTACACAAGTGGTTGGCGTACAAAGCTCTTGGCACCGAGCTTGGAGGCATGTTGCTGGTTGCCTCGAACGAGCAAAGAGAACAAGATCCGCGGAGGAACCCCCAGAACAACAAACAAGGCAGACCTCTCAGCTAAAACCTCGGGGTTTGATTCGACGACAGCCAAGCGCGCTCGACAACCTGGGGCAAGATTGGGGATCGTACGTTTTGTACAAAGATACATAAGGTAGGTATTGCTCATACAGGCACGGCACATGCCTAAGACGACCAAGCAAGCAGGCGCAGATTGGGGGGATGGGTGGTGGTTATGATAGGCGTTTATTGTAAGTTTTGGGGAACGATGCTTGGCCATTTAGCTTGGCCCTGCTTGGTTGCTTGGCCCTGCGGGTCTGGGGTGGGGCTCGCCTAGCGGAGGATGGGCTGCCTGCCTAACCCTACGTAAGTGAAATAGAGTTAAAGTAGCTCCGGCTAGGTTGTTTGGTTGCCTACGTCAAATGGTGCTGCGGTTTTACGTGAGGATTAGGTACAGCAGATATCCGGTACGCAACCACCAAGGCCTAGATTAATTGCCTAGCAGCAGCAGGCTGGCTGGTCGGTATTACTGGTAGATTGGGTGGTTTTTTTTTGGTTTTTTTCTTTATCTATTCGGTCCCCGTCGTCCCCATCTCCCCCTAGCCTAGGTCCCTCCGTTGTGTTGTGCGCGCCCCCGTCCAAGCTGGCAAGACCCCTGGCCTGTCGCCGTGAAATAAGCTTGAACATGATTTGGGAACTTTATATCCGCATGTTCCCCAGCCCGCCCGATGCATGACGGTACATACGATATTACTTCACCATTTCCACTCGCACTTGCTTCGTCGCATCGCGCCTACTTTAACGGCAACCCTAGTTTGACTGGATTGAGGAAGCCGTGTGTGGTATTGATGAGCGCTTTCGTCTCCCGACTGCAGAGGGGAGCCGGGTAGCAAAAGGGAAGTTCCCATATCTCCAGTGGCTACTTCGTACTCGTCGGCCCAGCACCCATCAGTCGATTCTCCTCCTTGTCGATCAAATCAACCAGCAACACGACTGGGACGGCACTGTGCCCAATACGATAAATCTAAATTTTAAAAGCGGATTGCCCAAGGAAACACAAGAGGATCTGTCCGCAAGGTCGTTAGAAACCAGATCTCCGGCTGGCGTCTCTAGATTCAGAGCAGTTCGTGGTCGAATTGCAACCAGCCTTGCCAGTCTCAAAGCATACCGTCATAGCAGAGTCTAATATCGTCTTGGCGTTACCACATTCGCAAATTGACCCCCCCCACGCGCAGCCACGGCAAGGAAGACTTCAACTGTGTTTGGCACGGCAGCAGCCCTATTTCTACCACGCCTACCACAGCTGGTACTGCGTCGGATGCCATCAATACGAGTACAGGCACGCACGCACGCACGCATGCAGTAAACAATTGCCGGCCGCGCAACCCGCCAACACAGCACGGGGCCGCTCATTACCTCTGTCCCCATATAGCCCGCCAGCTTCAGCTCACATCGTCTTCACTTTTCTCACATTCCTCCTGCAACGGTGTTTCTTACGCCAGCTGCCTACCTCCCTTGCCCAGCCCAATAGCGCCTTCAGCTGGGCGTTCGTCTGGTCAACTCCCACACGTGTGCATCCAGATTGGTTCAGACCCCCTAGGCCAGGTCTGGATCTGCGCCGTCGCGGGCACCATCGTCAGCCTAGGGAGACTCTACAGCAGCATACCCACAGCCCAGAGGAGCCCATAAATTTGACTCGACGCAGATTTGCCAACTTCAGCTAGCGGAAATAGGGTCCGATACGCACCAAAGTTCGCCCTCTCTCTCTCCCTCTCCCTCTCTCCCCCTCTGCCCGCCGTCTGGCATAATTGGGAGATACTTCACGGGCACGGATTCAAAGCTTGTTGTGAAGCACGGCGAGACTCTAATTGGCACAACTCTTCTGCATTAGACTTTCCGCTCGCACCGTCACGGATCGGCTCACTCATATTAAATCTTTTTGTCTCATTCCAACTAGAGTTTGGGTCCTCGCCTCGCAGCGGCAAATACCGACCCAACGCTATTGTTGGTTGTTTGTCCCTAATTGCTGTCAACCTTCCAGCGAGCCAGGTTCGTCAGTACATTAGCGGATTGGCGTCACCCATTGGTGTTGCCAACTTAAAAATCCTCAGGTGCCCGCAACAACACAACCTCCCGTTCTCACGACTGCCTGTACGCCGTTTGTGGGTTTCGGCTGCAACATTTGACCTGGGCCAGGTTGTCTCCCTCGTCCACCGACCAAGCGCAACCATCTAGCACTGTTCTCCTTCTACCTCTCTCTCGCCCGCTCGCTCGCTCGCATCCGCGCGCACATTGAGGCAACTCGCTCACTCCGGCTTTCCTGAATCCTGCACCTTGCAGGCCAATCAATCGACCAGGCAGCCTCCCGGGACAGCAGATCAGAGTCCAACAACTAGGTACGTACGTGCATGACAGGATTGTATGTTGTTTCGAAATGATTTCGTCCCGTTTCTTCTGTCATGTCACGTCACGTCACGTCGCTGCATGCCAAAGAAAAAGAACCAACTTGCTCGACAAGCAGGCAAGCGCCTTCGAGTCGTGTTTTACGAACACGTTTATCGGCAATGGCTTTTGGGGACTGCGAGGGCAGTTTACCCGAGCCGAACCCCGAGGTTGGGAAAGGGTTTCCGCAAGCCAATGCACCGCTGCAGGCATGTCGTCTGAAGTTTCGAAGCATAATGAATCTCAGGCAGTTTTAGACGAGCCAAGCTCAAGGACCCTCTCTGTACAAACTCTCAAGTGGGCGAGAGTAGCGATTGGTCCCAGCAGTGTTTCCTCCCCCCCTCTCCACAAGCTTGTCGTGTATGTATCATGCTCCTTATGGGCAATACTTCTCAGATGTTTGGGGTTCATTGCTGCGGGTTGTGCGATCTCATACCCTGTTTGTCTCGCAGGCCTGCCAAAACCTCCCTTTCTGTTTCCCCAGGCCCCACCCTATTGAGCTCAACTCGTGCCATATCGCTCGAGGCCGCCGGGGATTAGACTTCTGTCATGATTTGTTCGGATTCTTCGAGCCATGCGAACTCCGTTTGTTTATCGAGCTAACTGAACTTCTTTCTTGGCTTTAAGGCGCTCCTCGCATATTAGCCAGGACGGCGGCGGCGGCACCCCTGGGGCACTTGCTGCGTACCTGTTTCCCTCTCGCATAAACAGTGCCAAGGGCCGCTTTCACCGTAAACCTATCACTGCGGGGCTGCGAAGTTGCGGCTTGGTGGTTGTATCTTTTTGGATCATCTCCCTGTGGTTGCAGTCGCTAACCCTGGCTGATGATCCACCGTATTGTGGAAGCTCGACTGTGGACCTGACGTGGGTGGATAGGATTGGGACCATACCCTTGTCAACAGAAGCAAGCTTATTAAAAGAAAGTACCGGCGCATCGTGGACTTCCTTTTAAGCTTGAAAGGCCCCGTCCATATCTCCCTCACTCTTGGACTATACCAAGACCAACAACAACAAAGACCTTCCACCACTTTCACATCACCATGGAGACATACCACGGTTACGTGCGGACACCCGCAGACGCTATCAAGTTGTTCGAAGCTTGCAGGCTAGGCCTCTTGCCTCGGGTACAGAGACGGCTTTCGGAGAAAGAGAGGCAATCGATCAGGTCCGGTTCGGTCTTCGTATGGGACGAACGGGAAGCGGGTATGCGACGATGGACTGACGGAAAGTCATGGAGTGCAAGCCGAGTCTCCGGCAGCTTCTTGACCTACCGCGAGATGGAGGGCAAGCGAGGAAGCGGCTTCGGTGGCAGCTCTACAAGCAGTAGACGCAGCAACGGCCGGACCCCGGACGGCCGCCTGAGCGACGACGATCCAGATGGCGAACCGGAAGGCTACCGCTACAAGGCCGACGGTCTGATGAAGCAGTCCTTCAGCATCACCACTCAACAAGGCCAGCATTTACATCTCATCTCATACTACTCGAGGCCACACCCGGGAGCTCCAGATCTGCCGCAGCCGTCTTCCGATCCGCAACTCCGACAAATCGTCCCGGCCAAGGGCATGTACCCAGAATCGAGTTTGCACGACGCTACACCCCCAGCACTCACCAGAACTCCAATGCAGCCGTACACGAATGCCTGTCCTCCCCCTGACCAACCTATGTATGGATATACTTGGGGCGCACCTTCGCCAGCATGGATGGGACCATGGCCGCCTTCTCCTTCGAACACACCACCATATCTACATGGCAAGCTGTCGCCCGAGGTCAAGCCCCAGCCGTATCCTCCACATCACCCACATCAGCACCCGCATGCTCGGCAGATCATCATCAGCCCAATGATGCACGCGGGACCTCCTCACCACCATCAGATCCCCCCGCCTCAGCTACCACCACCCACCACATCCCCTGGAAGTCAAGGTCCCATCTACTCTAAGGTAGCAACGCCATATGGGGGCGAAAGGCTGCCGCCGCCCACGACCAGGGCCTACCAACCACCAACAACCACCTCACCCCACCTACAACATCTTCAGCAGGCTGCGCAGGCCGTCATGATCGACCCGCGCCTCGCCGCCACGAGCGCGCGTAATCCTCAAGGCCCTCTCCCATCTATGCCACAATCTACGCGAGGCATCACGCCCCCTCGGACTCATTCGGTATCTCCTCCTCGGACCACCAGCTCGGATGGACAAGCCCCTGCTGCCAAACAGTCCAACCTGTCAGCTCTACTTCACCCCACGCCAGCCAATTCGGAACCCAACAGCGCGAACCCGGCCAGCAGCAACAGCGCAAACAGTTCCCCCAGGGCTATGAATGCAGGTACCACGGGCCCTCCGGGCGCCAAAGACATGTTCAACCGAGAAGATGCGAGAGCGCTTCGTTCACTCGATCGCAAGTTCTGCATATAGTTTAACTGGGCAGTAAAGGGCTCATCGTTGGGTCATTCGCGACTATGGACGCTATAGAGGCTCAGCCGGTGGGAGAAGATGTTGCATATTAGGCGTTCAGGGGTGAAACAAAATGGGGATCAGCAGCGTACTTGTTCTGCTTTTATTTCATAGGTTCGGCTGGCACACGAGGTTCAAAATCCTTCTTTTCAGCGCGCATTTACAAATCTGGTTGCTAAAGGGAGTTGGAAGGCATGGTCCGCACACATCGCACAATGCCATGGTTATGGCAGCGCATTCTTGTAAATAGTTCAAAGATTCCGCACATACTACTACTAGCAGCATGGTTGTTTGCTATACCGGCCACTCGATCTTGAGGAGAGCCACATCAATACACATTGAGAGACGAGCACACAAATACCGTACCCCTTCTGGCATGTCAGCAGTGCATGCTATTACACTTTTTTGTTTGGTTGATCATGTCGTCATTCGAGTTCCCTGGCCCTTGGGCAACCAACAGCAGCGAGTAATGACGGGTCTTGGCAATACTCCGGCAGATCAGTAGTTCGAGTACACCGGTACGAGTGGCAGGTACGAACTCCCAAGCCAATGAATCTAGGTTACCATGAATGAGTCTATTCACGATGCTACCCACCCTGGTTGGACAGGGCCAGCTATCCTTGACCGTTTCAGACCTGATCCCAAGGAAGATCCACGCCAAGCTTTTCTGTCGCCGTCTCGTCTCGTCTCATCATCGACCTATTGATAGTAAGTAGCCTTGTTGGAAGAGGGACGTATGTACAAGTAGGGATGTACAAGCAACTGGGTTTCCCGCTCGCTCCCATGATCCCAGGCTTGATACAATGCCGCAGCTATAGGTGGGTTCACGTTAGTGGGAATAGCGGACATACTGTGTGGTGCAAAGGAAGAAAAAGGTAATCTTCCAATCTCGGGAGAGACCCAGGTCCACCCAGCGTCAACGGCCCCTCCAGTCTCGGTACACTTTACCACCTTTCGATCCTATCCCCGGTGGTGGGATTAAGTTAAGCCGCCCAATGGAGGGCAGAGGCGACGAGATTTGCTTATCGAGTCCCCGCTCTTATATGCCGCCGAGCCGCAATCCTTCTTTGCTCCATGGTCTTGGTTGTCGTCGGTCATTGTCAGTTGTCCGAGAAGAGAAAATGGGCGGAGGGAAGATGCATTGTGAAACCCTTTCATAGCATTTCTGTGGGTGATGGATGAGCGACGACACACGCAGCGCAAGGTGTGGTTGACCACGTATGAGATGGGTTGATGCAAGTTTTGCGAGCTGCTACTACTACTGGGGGGGGGGCTCGCTCGTGCTCTGTTGGTTGGGCCTTTCTCTCCGTCTTCTTACTCTATCACGGGTTACCCCCATCGTCGTATCGCTTGTTGAAACCGGTCGGCAAGCCACGCCGCGGAGGTACTGCACACGCAGGCACACACACACACACACACAAACACTACCTAGCCTCGGTGCTTGGTGAAGCTTCTCTCCATCTTGTCGCATTCGTAGTAATAGTATGTAGATGGAAATCTACGGCACCCATGTCAAATTTGACTCGATGCATATAACATGGTTAAATGGAAGCTTGGCAGTTGGCCGCCATGGATGTCGTGGGACGAGGCCCCTGGCGGGGTGCAACCTGCCTGCTTGTCTGCCCGCCCGCCTACACACCTAACTACTACATGCATACATGATAAGTACAGTTGATCAATCCGCCTTATTTTGGCGCAGTACGGAACATGAAGGGGACAAGGGAAAAAAGGAATGAAGGAAAGAAAAAAACGCAGATACAAGCATACGTAGGTATGAATGTGATGGAGAGAGAAAAGGGGGTCGGCGCCGACCCAGTCCCCCGGCGAACCTGGTCATTGTGGCATGGATGGCTGATTTGGGCTACGAGCACGCACGTGGGTCCCGTAAAACGATAATAAGGTGCTGTCGATCGACTTCTCGAACGAGTAAGGGGAGGACGTCCTACCAGTATGATTTCTGCCCCGTCCAGCCCGTCCGTTGGTTTCATGGCGCGCCCAGCTCAACCTGTACGGTGGTATCCCCAGGGATGGATTCACGAGAGGAGAGATGCGGGTGTGGGTGGGGACAGGCGGGCGCATGTCGTCGCTCCTTCACTCTCTCGCTAGGTCTGACGAGGCATCGTATTCCTCCTTGCCCTCTCTTACCATGCGGGCTGCTACCCAACCGGCCCCAGCCCAAGAGATCCAAGCATGGCCAAGGGTAGAGTCGCGCCTGCATGGGGAACCCTATCAAGATCGACCCAACACAGTCCGTATGTTCGTCTCGTAACGTATGTCACATCGGTTGATAGGACGACCAAGAGCTCTGGGCACATCCCGCGCCCTCGGCCGCCATCGCCGTGCGCGAATGCCGAACCCCCGGAGCTGGGCTCCGTCACGCGGCAAGGGGTTGACGAGTGCCAGTCAATTCCTCGGCATGGTCAGCCGGCCTGTCCTGCGCCTTGCTCCTCCTCATGACGACGATTGACGGATGGGCCGGGTATGCGGGAGGAACAACGTCAGTGTTTGGCTGCGTTGCCTCCCTCTCGCAGCAGCACAATTAGAATCCCTATGGAATTTGGATCATCTCACCACCGTCGATCTGTTTATGCGTCCATGGGCGGGCAGGTTAGGGATGCATGGTTTATGGGGAGGCCTAGGCCAGGCCAGGCCAAGCCAAGCCAAGACAAAGCCAAGCTGCCAAGCTGCAAACGGTAAATCATGTTTCTTATATAAGTCAGTCGCCCCGGTGCCAAGTAGCATCTATGTAGACTTTTCGCTGCTGGAAGCATTCTTGAATCGTTTTGGTAGGGCACGTCCCTGTCCTGGTAAGGCAGGCACAGGCCCTGAGGTCCAGTAAGCCTGTACCTGTAGTGTCGCCACTAAAACACCATCGTCGAGGTACTCACGTACGGGACCAGACAGGAGACAGAACATTAGACCGAATCCACCGCATCGGGTTTTCTGGCGCCCTGTCGCCGTCAGCGTCGCATTCCTGTCCGACAGGGACAGTACTGGAGTACCTACTTACTTTATGTGATACTGCCAGATGGATCCCGTCCCAGCAGCAGAAGATACGATGGAAGGATTTACGGCATGGTACTTTTTCGACGGGGACTAGGGCGCTGCTGGCAGGCTGGCAGGCTGGAGGGGCCCCCATCAACTATGAACCATCAGCACAGTACCTAAGTGAGTGCCTGCACTAATACGCTAACAGCCCATGGCTCCAGCGCTTATGCACCTAAAACGTAAGGTTATTCCAACTGAGCCAATCGAGGAAATGCCCGTTCCCACCCACAAAAGGCTCAGACGATGGCCCCCCGTTTCCGGAGCTAACTTGGCGGGCTCCTACTTAATTTGGGAAGGGGCCTGTCTGTCTGTGTGTCTGTCTGTCCATCCATGACGGTGCCAGTGCCAGTGCTACGAGCAAGTACGTACTTACCATTACAGGCTCACAGAATAAGAACGATCCACGGCGCTCCAACGGTGCCCCCCCGCGCTTCTCGGGCCTTCGCATCCCTCAAGATGCGGTTTCCCATTCGCCTTGGTCCGGTAGAACAGGGCCTGAGCCCACGACCCGAACCGCCGGACTGGTGTGCTTGGCCTCCTTACTCAGCAATGTGTCACTTGCTTCGTGATGGACGGCCCTTCTGCTGTTTCAGGTCGCGGGCAATCCAATCGATGCAAGCCGACTGCAGCAGACAGGTCACACACAAAAAATTACCGGAGAGGGGCTGAGCGAAAGATGGGAAATGAATGACCAGACGCCTCACTCATAAGCTACCGATCCTTTGCGCCTGCTGTCGTGGTCGGGTCGGGTCCAATCAAGTCGCTCAATCAATTCTCCTGTCGCGACCATCGCCAGCGGTGGGGCCACGGTTCCAGCGAGCGACACATCTGTACGTCGATAGAGAGATGACCCGAAGATGTACGCTGGGTATCAAGCAAGCATGGGAGATTGACTGACTGCTGGCCCAAGGATCGACGGGCACACGGCACGCGGACGGTCGGGTGCGCTCTCGCTGTCTTCCCCCTTACGCCGCCCCGTGTGGGCGCGTCCGCGTTCACACAACGCAGGGCTGCTCTGATGATGGAGGGCTACCTAGGAGCTCATTGAGACACTCCGTCCGTCCCGCCTGCCCCCGGGCAAGCATGGCCATCATCTGTAACGTCTACCCTGCTACCCCTTCCCCGACGCATCCACCCTGCGATGCTTATGTACTACAAGCTTCACGGTCTCTTTTGTTGCGCCGCGGGGACCGACGTTTCGCCCGTAGACGTAGCAACCGACTTGGAAACATTGCTTGTTTCTTTTTGTCTTCTCTCCTTTCGCTTCGCTTCTGCTTTGGCAGTTCCACACAGTCGCCTTCGATGGTCCGGGTCCCCACCCCTCCCCCTGGCAGCAAGTAGACCCTCCTTATGCTGTTCTGGATTGCAATGCCAGACAAACGCTACAAGCTAGGGGATCGGAGCCCTTGAACTGCAGCATCCTTCTCCAGGTATCAGGCATTATGGATGGATCGACGGATGCACGTATTGTTCGCCCGCTAGCGGGAGAGCCTCTGTATCACAAGTCCGAGTTTCCACCTGCCTTTCTGCCCGTCCAGCGGTCCCTTTGTCTAGGCTTTCGGTGCTGTGCCGCCGAAGCTGCCGAAGGCAACCCCTTCGCGCCCTTGTCGCTCCGTCGAGGGGCGGCCTGGACCAAGCGTACGCAATGCGCTTGCTGCAGTGATGGATCTGGTCCTTTGACTGGTATGTTATGTCGTAAATGCAGGCATCGTGGGCTCTCATTTGTGCGTCCATCCCCTCGCCCTCGGCACATGGCGTTTGTATTAGGTAAGTAGGCAATTCTCACTCCCAGTGGCTGGGCATATGTATATATATGTAGGCTGTGCATCCGTTAATACAAGTTGGAAACTCTCCCAGAATTAAACTGTAGATAACAACATCTATTCATGTAGAAAAATTAGGAACCGGTGAGTACCCTTTACATAGACTCCGCTAGTCTCGTTATTTGTCATAGTAATAACGATCTTGCCGAGTCCTTCTGCCTCATAGCACGCACCCCTTGATATTGAATATTGGTGCAATTGTGCCCCTTGGCCGCACCCAGCAGATTCCTCGTTGGCATTGGGGGACGATGGGGGTAACCTAGGCATATAACTTCTACCTTGGCGTAACGCTTGGTAGCAGCAGCGTGGATGAGCTATCGTTGGATCAAAACGACATATAACACTAATAAGAAACTTATTGATCAGCCGTGAATCGCTTTGCTCGGAGTTCTGGGTGAAAAAAAGGGGGTCCTTCGACGAAACTAATCACAACATATCGACCGCTGCTGCTGCCCAAAGCTAGCTGACTCCTAGAAAGCTGGATGAGAATCCCTCTTGTGCTTATAGGGGGTAAGGTGAACAAGTGTAAAGAATATACGAAAGGGGCAACACCAAGTTCTTACAACTTTGACCTTTTTCGAGAAGTATACCAGAACGATCAATACGGGCTTTACTATAACACAGAATTATTTGATATAGCTAACGAGATACCTGTGGCAGTTTTACCCCTGAATACAAACAATGTTTGGGATGACCGAAATTACCACCTTGATACACTTCTCGATGCAAAAAGGGTTTTTTTGCAACATCTACATTAAATAGGAACTGTTTATGTCACGAAATAGAATAAACCATAGAAAAGAGTTCCATCCTAGAAATTTCTCCGTGTGCTTTCATTGCCTACAAAGAAGAGTATAGAATTCCCATGGCTCGTTAACATACTACCGCGATCTGTTCCGCCTTATGACCACCGACCATTTCCGACGTAATGCATCCAGTGAATGTCGAACACCGTTGCCGGGAATTCCGTATTACCGTCACCACCGCCCCAACCCCAGCCGAGACAGAAAGAAACAGCCACGTAAGACCATACGTGATACGTTGAAAGCAGCCGCATACAACTGCCTGCAACGACGCCCGAGAAACGTCAGGAGCTTGGTGATTCCCCTGACCACAGTGACGACGGGGAGCACGACGGTCAGCCGCAGAAAAACCCAGAGGCACAGCCAGAGACAGAAAGCTGGTGCCGCGACCCGAAATAGGAAGGCGTAGCATGCCCAGGCACCGAGCTGTGCCGGGATGGGCTCGAGGTCCTCGAGTGATGGAGAAGGGCGGGGAGGGGAAGGGGCTGGATACACCCGGCATCGACGGAAACTAACATTGAGATCGTGGCGGAAAAAAGACGAAATGCGGCTCAAGAAGACAATTGTTGCCGTTGCCGTTTTTGCTGTCGTTGTTGTGGTGGCGGTGTTGCTTCCAAATCGACAGCAGTAGCGCAGGTTCGTACACAACCGAATAGGCTCCAAACACGAAGGCCTGCCACCAGCTCCTGCAGCGCCAGCAGGTACCGGGACTCAGCCGGTGGCGGGACGGGCAGTATTTGAGCAGAGGGCCGCGGCTGCGGTTGTTGGCGCTGGGGTGGTCAAGGTTGCACGACAGCCGCATGAGCAGGTTGTCCACATGGTAGCACCCCGTCAGCATGTGCATCTGGAGCCCCGGGGTGAACAAGTCGCTGTAGGCGCGCTTGCAGGCCAGACAGAGGGCGGCCAGGTCGTCGGCCTCGAGTTAGCCGGCGATCTCGTCGAGGAGCTCCCGGGGAGGCCCTCGAGCAGCCTCGAGGGGAATGCTGGCGGCGCCGAGGGTGCCCTCAGTTCTATTGCTTTGTACTCTTCGGCTCGCCGCGCGCGTACCACGTAGGGGTGATGATGGCTTGGTATCGATGCCGCCATGGGTCGCATGTCGGCCATTGTCGTTGGGAAGAAAAACTGGGTGGACTCTGCTGCTTGGGGCCGAGGGAGGGAGGGCTGTGTGGTTATACTACCATGATGGGTACGAATTAATGCTCCTTTTCAGTTGCGGGCCTTGAGAAGTAAATTCCACTCAAACTAGATATCCAAGCTGAGTATATTGGATTCAGTTATAAAATGTTGTTCTTATATACACCCACTAGATACTTTGATGCCTATACACTTTGTTTTCATCTTATAGCCTCGCCATTTCAGCGGCAGTATTACGAAGTACTTATTTTTGAATATGAATCTGCCATATAGAAGGCTGAGACAGACAAAATCCCCTTTGTTTGACTACAAAAATATGCCAAACATGGGCGGCCAGGGAAACGTGAGACCATCGCATTCGAAGTTGAGGCAGTTTGAAGGCTGCAAAGCCGACCCCCTTTCCTTCGCCTAGCTGCTCAAGAACACAACGCCATGTTCGAAAAAGAAGCCCCTCACGGCTTATCTGACCTCGACTTTGTCCCGGGTTGTGGAAAGCGAGATTTGAGGAATATCAAAACGGAGTGCATACTTCACAGTTATCCAGCATTATGCATGGAAAGGCCCGGCGTTTAGGGTCGCTCCTGCGCCGGGTTTCCCTTGATGCTATTACTATGCCGTGTTTTGCCCGAGTGCCGGCTTGGGCTTGTATAGATTGTTCATATCGGTTAGAAACAGTCAATCTCAACTTCAAAGTCACCATCTTAATTGTGATCATCATAGACTCTTCCAAGTTCGCCCATCTTTGGCCAGCAAATTTTCAAGTGCGGATTCGTGCTCAGCAATGAACGTGTAATTGTCAAGCCACAACCTGAGCCGGCTGAGGAATATGACCACTAGAGCAGGAACCCGCACGTTAGCTTGTACCGCCGTTAGCTTAATATGTCAGCTTATGTCCAGTTCCATGGTCTGGACATACGGGCGAGGCATCACGAGCCATCACGAGGCTAAAGGGGGTATCCATGCATAGTCTTGGCGTCACTAGCCGCCGTACAGCTTAAAGGGGCTAAGCGCTGGAAGCGAGCACTACTCCTTGCAATGCAAGCGGCATCATCACCCACGCATCATATCGATATCGGAGCAATCTCCTGTCAAACGCACATATGATTGCTATACTTAACTGATGATTTGATACCGTCATGTACACTGCTGTTTTTCAGCCTGGTCAAACGAGGTGAATTGGGGGCGGCGCACCCCAGGCAGGTCGCCCGCTCGAGGCTACCGAATCGATGCACCGCCACAGTCAATTGCACGAGGTGTCTTGCCTGTTTTGAGCCAGTCACTCTTCTTCCGTGATACTTTACTTCGAGTGCCACGTCGCTTGTGCAGTGCCTACATTTCAGGCCGAATGCCATAATGGTACTTTAATCTGCCTGGTGTGCTGTTACACCATGGCGACGGCCAGCGGTAAAAAGAGTCCAGGCCGAAGTGCAATCAAACAGCCCGTGCATGCAGGTGAGGCAATCCAGGAGCACCATCGCGCGCAAAGTAAAAACCCAGCGTAAAGTCGGAGAATGTGAGGGCTGTCGCTATTTCGTCCTCATGGCAGGGGATATCGTTGGGCGCGAGCATTGCGCTCCAACAAATGTTGCTGTGTTCCTGCTGCACCCCGGCTCATTGTGTGAGTGAGGGCTGAGAAATCCGAGCCGGGGCTTGTCAAAATAGTTGCGCATTGAGTGCTGCACTTTGCGATCGGCCTGACAGCCGGTGTACAACATGCGTTGGTCGAGTTCAAAATCGGGCGTCAAAAGCGGTAGAGAATGCGTGGCCTAAATGCAGAGTGCCTGAGAACACCGGTCGCATGTCGAAGGACTTGCCCACCAATGCACCCCCCACCAATTCACAACCACCCTGGAGAACGTACGTGTGGGAAGGTGCAAAGACAGGCCGTCCAAGGTGATTGAACATGCTCTGGTAGATATATGCGACGGTGGCCTTGATGCGCCGGGGCAACACTGATTGGCACCCTCTGTCCATCGTCAGCTGAGCACGGTGACCATGTGCGCTCTTAAGCGTCACTTGTGCTTTCTGCGACGACACTGTCAGTGCCAGATCTCCAGATCGTATCTGCTACCGAGAAGCTCGAAAAGTCCTCACCATAGTCGTCAAGCCGATCCATCGGCCCGGAAGTGACTGGAAGATTGTATGGTTGCGTGCATTCAAGAGGGTTGGGCCACGATGCATCTGTCGCGCCCGAATGCTGAAACGCGTCTCGTCAACTCTCAATCCTCCACACTTTCCGTAGTAAAGTAGGCAACTGAGAGCGATTGGCTTTGCCAGGCAAGTCAACTTGGCAGGAGATGTTCTAGGCAAAAGCATTCTAACAAGACCCTTCATTCTCATGGTACGACGGACAGCTTGTCCATCGGGTCTTCTCGCTGCCCAACCCACGACTCGCCAATCGTGATGCGGCCAAAGTGGTGATGTGGTCGATATGACGTGGCTGAGTCTAGACTAGTCTCCCCAACGATAAAAACCGAATATTCGGGATGTGCGACAAGAAGTCATCGCAGAGAAAGCCGCTATGCGTCCGGTGTTGTTTTGTGGTAACAATGATGCCGGGAGGGCAAGTGGTGGGCGACCCCAGAGCGCGAAACGCGATGGCCGAAGCACGCCCATTCTGAGTAGAGGCACTTGTTCCCTCATTGAGTCGTAGTTGCTGGAAACCAACCCAGAAAACTCCGAAGACACGTAAAACGGATGCCAGAAGCCGCTCAACTTGCCAGAACACCCATCTCTTTACCAAAGGGCGGTGTTGAGCTGCACTAGGCGGTGCTGCTCGTCGGGGGGGGTGGACAGAGGCGCTGAAGCACTACTCTTCGCCCAAACCACGACGCGTTCCGATACATGCGCCAGGGCACTGGTGATTTGCTCGGAATGGCAATTAAAAACACCAGAAATGACGGGAATTGACAACGGACTCTACCGCCCAATTTATTGAGCCCGAGATGGAAGGTGGTGGTGTGGTAGGCGGAGGTTGCGCAAATATGCGGATAGCTTCATCGCGACAAGGCCTGGTCAAAGACAGTCGGGGGTGCGATTGATATGCACGCACTAAGGGTGCATCGTGTGAAGTTCTATAAATCAGATTGGATTCAATCAAAGCAGAATCATTTGGAGCAGCGTGCCGAAGCGGTTCATACATCTATTACATGGGTTGGGAAACCACCATGTTGAATGCGACGACACAGTATGTTGGATCTTGCGATGTCATCAGGAGGGGGCGGGTGTTGGGAAAGCGACCCATATCAATTTGTGACTACTAGACTAACACGGCGCGCGGGATCGCCGCAATTCTCGGGGATGGGGACGGAGATGGAACTGCCAGATCACCCCCTCACCAATGAGTCAGCCGATCGCATGATGGCACGGGTGTGGGAGGCCAAAAAGACGGAAAGAAACGAGAGAAGTCGAGAACGAGAGTGATCTGGTTTGGGGGGCGTCATCGAAGGCTTTGGTGAGGGATGGGGATGGGGGAGGAGCAGAGCAGCGAGTATGGGAATATGGGATGGTGGTAATAGAGCGATGACTGGAGCTCGGGCGCATGATTTGAGTTGGCAAAGTCTGGAGTAGGGAGGAATAGCTGTTATAATCGCCTCGGCCAATCAGAAAAATGGCTGCCGGCCCACTCTGGGGGAAAGCATTTTTATTTCTATTTTTTATTTTTATTCCAAGCAGCGTCAGAGGCCGGAGAGACGGTAAAGGAAGACATCGCGCAGAGACTCCCGGGCCAGGCGAGGCTGTGTGACCAGGACAAAACCGTTTGGGTTCTATTCTGCTAATAGCGCTTGGCTTGCGCTGGCCCGGTCTAAACCCAAACGAGTATGCAGAAGAGAAGAAACAGTGGCGTTTCATCTGCCACGAGACAGACGGAGGAGCATCATGGAAGGGCGATATTGTATTGTATTGGTGGCCCGAACAGCGACACGAGAAAAAGAATTCCCGTCATTTACCCACCGCCTGCTCTGGCACCGGCGGGAGAGCCTTGTGGATGCAGGCATGATGGGATCATCCACGGGAACGCTACCGCCGACAGACATGGACCCTGGAATTGCGTGTGTACTACCTACACTTTGGGCCATGGATGTATATTGTATCTCGAGGTTAGATGGCATTCCCTGTCTCCCAGATTGCTCTGTCTACCTAGTGAGTGGCACGAGTGCAGTGGATGGATGGATGGCGAAGTGTGGAAGAAGGGATGGGACTCCTATGGGAGATGGGAGATGGGCGTCTGTCTGTTCTGCCATCTGGAGCCAATGCATGGCTATCACTTACACGCAGTCCCGGTCTCCCAGTCTGCCAGTCCCCCATCCCCACCCTAGCTAATTGCCCTTGTCAGTCTAGCCCCAAAAGCCAAGACCACCCACCAGCAGGCAATTGGAGTAACAGCCTACAGTAGCGAACATGGGGGGGGACGCGAGAAAAAGAGCGCTAAGGCGAAGCTAACTGCCCTTTTTTACTGATCTGATTCCAAGGTTTACTGGCTAACTGCTACTGATTGTGCAGCGCCGGCAGGGAACCCCCGCAAGTATATAAACATTGCTCCCGCTCTGCCCTCCCGCGTCCGACCACACACCCTGCCCTCTTGTTGTTCTCATATTCCCACACACGATCCCTCGCCAACACTCGAATTCTTGCTCGATCCATTAATTGGTCCTGCTCAGTCTCCCACTTTCAACTGCAAACCATCGTATATACACGTCAAACTCCACAACCAAATCCCCCAACTTTTCGCAATGGCTCCCAAGAAGGCTGAAGGCACTACTGCCGCCCCCAAGACCAAGAGCGCCCATGCCTCTTACCAGGTATGTGCATCCAGTTATCTGCCTGACAGGCTATACTCCTGCATTTCATTTAACTAACGCGCCGCAGGATATGATCACCGAGGGCATCATCACTGTAAATACCACCACTGCCATCACCCCTCCCCCCATGTCGGCGCGTTGCTCCACGCGTGGTGCCTAGGGCAGCCCTCGGGTCTTCGCCCAAGGTACCTGTGTAGAGCGCCGCCAGACTCATCCTGCCATACGCTCCTTTCATTTATGTGCATGTTTGCTGACTCGATTTTCCATCGAACAGCTCAAGGAGCGCAACGGTTCCAGGTATGCATTGTCTCAGCTCACGTGCTTAGCCAGTCACTAACCCACTCAATAGTCGCCAAGGTCTCAAGAAGTATGTCAAGGCTAACAACAACATCGTTGCCACGGAGAAGATGTTCGATTCTCTATTCAACAAGGCCCTGAAGGCTGGTGTTGAGAAGGGTGTCTTTGAGCAGCCCAAGGGTAAGTTCTGCAGCCTAGATGGACCCGCCTTCTCCATCCTACACATATGCTAACCCTACACGCCAGGTCCTTCCGGCCCTGTTAAGCTGTCTAAGAAGTCCAAGCCTGCTACTGCCAAGAAGGAGGGTGAGAAGGCCGCCGCGCCCAAGAAGGCTGCTGCCCCCAAGAAGGCGGCGGCGCCCAAGAAGGCTGCCGCGCCCAAGAAGGCCGCTGCTGCCCCCAAGGAGAAGAAGGAGAAGGAGACCACCGAGAAGAAGGCCGCGGCACCCAAGAAGGCTGCTGCTCCCAAGAAGACCGCCGCCAAGAAGGAGGCCGCCCCTGCTGCCGAGAAGGCTGCCACCAAGACGAAGACTGGCCGCGTCAGCAAGCCCAAGGCTGCCGCACCCGCCAAGAAGGCCGCCGCGCCAAAGAAGGCTGCTGCGCCCAAGAAGGCCGCGGCGAAGAAGGAAGCCCCTAAAGCTGAAGCTGCGGCGTGAGCTGTTGCCTGATTTGATGTTTGGTTCTTTTCAGTGTAGCTTGGCTGGCGATTGGCGTTCACGGATCAGGGTACAAAGACCGCGTTTATTTTCTATACGCGCAGGGATGGGATCGATTATTGTGATTTAGCAGGGACGGCTGGAAGGGTATCATTGTTTTACTGGGCCAGTGGGCGCGCCCGGACAGCGAGCCGGGCCAACTGAGTACCCGCCATGTTGAGAATATCGGTGTCAGTGCCCGCGTTACCCATTTGCGCAGAGCCGATGGGCTCCGTCGCGCTCATGAGTGGGTGGCATGCGCTCAGCAGCGGTGGACACTGTTGCAGACGCATGGAAAGGCACTATGACGATGTGATGAGAACACTTGTAATTTATACCACCAACAATGGATGTGCGAGTCTCGCATTTTTGACCTTGATTTCTATCTCTTCTCATCCGTAGGGGTATACTAGAGTCCCTAATGCATGATGGTGATGTGCATTGCTATTGTGCAGGTGAAACGCGCCTTTGGGTTGTCTTGTTTACATCGTGGCACACGCGGAGTTGGGCCTCAGACCCTGCAGGGGACTGGTGTGGGAATGGAGAGTGGCAGCTGCTCTCTTACGTGTGTAGAGTGAAGTGGCAGAGCAATAGGGGCGTGTATCACGTGCAAGTGGGGTCAGACTGCATTGCACCGAAATCAATCCAATTGATCAATCCAGCAATCAACCTCACACCGCAGCAGCATCGGATCTCATCTCACACCCTTCCCAAGCCTTTTTCTCATGTATCTTGGCGTCTCGTACCCTGACAAGTGGTGTGGTTGCGTATTTTGCCTCTTCGGGGTTTGGCAACTTCAACAGCATCTCATAAGTGAAGGTCAGTCAATACGAGGGGCACAAATTCCCAGGCCAACGGAAATGCTTATGAAGGCATCGCAGCCGTGGTTGGTTATTGATTAGATCGCATGATTCTAGGATGCAGCAGGGACAAATTCGGCATGTAGATAAATAATAGAAGCACACGTGGTTTGCTGTTCGCCTCACAAAAACATCTCTCTATGGAAGTGGTAGCGGGCGGCAGTAGGTTGTGAGTAGGCAAAGGTTAGCAGTTTCAGAGTGTTTTGAACGTCATCATTTCCCCCAACCCAGCAGCAGAGCTTTGCAGAACATCGTGGAACCTTGTTGATACGAAGTCAGAAGTTACATGATCTGGATCTACCCAGAGCTGCGGCGAGTATGAACCGACACGGTGCCGACGCGTTGAAACCGACAGGGTAAAAATAGCTCTCGCGTAGAGACAAGAACATTGAACGGATTATAGCTGGCGTTGATTTGACTGGGTGCTGGTGCGGGATATAGGAATAGCTACTACCCGGGTATATGAAACGGAAATATACCGATGTTATATATGATGTAGGGGCACACCTGCCGGGCGATTGGGGTCAAGCAGCGCAGCAGAAGGAACATTGACGGGTGCATGTGCATAGGACGTGCGCTAGTGCCCAATTGGTACTACGGGATTGGCAGAGTACGCAAACAAGACAAGCCTGAACCGCTGTTGCCCGTCACTTTGGACTTGAACCGCACGACTAACCAGCCCTTAGGCGGTACACGTAAGCAACCTTCCCTAGCAGATGCCCCGTGGCGTCAACCGTAATGGTCATGCCGGTAACAGGTACGTACTTCTGACTTCTTACTAAATGCAGCGGCCTATGCCACCTGCGCTCACATCATTGATCCCTTGGGAAGTCGGAAGTGCTTAATCAATTGGGTCGCATGCAGGCGAGGCAGATCGGTTGGTCGATTGGTCGGTCGGTCTGGGCCTGGCTACATGTGCTTTTTACGTCATCTGCGCACTCCAGTGAAGGGGACGAGGAGGTAAAGTAAAGGGATGCTGCAGACGGTCGCTTACGCAGTCCAGTGGTTTTGGGCTCATCGGTGCAACATCAAGCCATAGACGCTTGCTTGAGCCCGCGGTTTATCTCCATCTCAATCATGTTTGGACCGAGAAGTCGATTGATTGAATCATCGAGCCAGTTGGCCGTCGTCCAATCCCTTTCCCAGCTTGCCTTGGCCATTCCAAGTTCCAACTGGCCATCCACCGGCTGCGGCTCTTTCTGTGGCCCTGTCCGAACTGCCCGCTACTTGCATGCCTAAGGAGGGGAGCGATCGCCGAGCCATCCATTTGGGACCCTGACGGCTTCGTCCCGTTCAAAGTTTCCGCAGGCAACACCAGCACCAGCACCAGCACCCAACACCACCACCACGCCTTGTCATGGCCGGCTAACATTCCAACCCCTACTTCTCCCGGCCCCTCGAACCCCCATCATACTAGCCAATTCATTTCCTTGCCATCATGTCCTCGACATCGCCATCCTTCGGCTCCAATAACCCCTTTCGAAGGAAAACCGGAGGCCCCTCTCCCTCGTCCGCCAACCCGAGCGGGTCCCCTGCTCCGAGCTCAAGCTTAGACAACCCGACACTATCGTCTGCCCCACGGCCACCGGTGACGACCTTCAGAACAGCCGTGCCAGAACACCACGATGGTCGCCATGACCCTATCCAGACAAAACCAAAGAAGATTGTGAAGAAGGTCCGCGTCCAATCGCCGCCGCCATCTTCGCCCGAGGATGCTGTACCCGTCACTACCTACTTCCCGCCCGCCGATTATGGCGACGACGGCGACGGCGACGACAGATTTGACCATGTCGACAACCGAAATGGCCGGAACGCGATAAACGAGGGCGATGTGGTCGACCCCTTCAGTGGTGGTCAGACCGAGGAGGAGGATGAGGAGGAGGAGACGAGGACAGAAACATCGGACGAGCACACACTACCAAGGGCACCGCCGAACCCCTTCTCGAAATCACCCGGCGATTTGGAACAGAGTGTACCGGGAGAGGAGGCCAACTCGGCCCCTGGATCCAAGGGAGCATTGGATGTCAACTCTTTCAAGAGGCTGCTGTTGACAGGCTATGCCGATAACACCGGGGCAGCTGGAGCAGCAGCCGGTACACCACTGCCAGGGACGACTGGTACTTGGTCAGGCTCGAACCCGCTCCCAACTCCAAACCACGACGGAGCAAGTGTCACGGATGCAAGCTCTGTATCCAGGCAGTCAGTAGCAGATGCCATTCTGGATACCCCTCGTACATCCCACGAGATATCGGAACCAGAAGAAGCTGGGGAGCGGCGGAGCAGTCATCTAACTTCTCCCTTGGCAAACATTCAATCAGCTTCTGGGCGCAAGAAGCCGCCACCGCCGAGCTCCCGTCATGGAAAACTGATAAAGATCGAGCTGGGATCCGAACAAAGGCCCAGTACCCCGCGAAGAGACTCTGAGGTACGAGTGTCGCTAGACACAAACGTCCAGCCTACTGGCCAGCAGAGCCCGCTATCCGCATCATCCGACGTGAACAAGCCGCTTCCGCTTCCGCCCACTCGTACACCGGCCGATGAACAGAGTGAGTCACCCTTTGATCGCGAGGCTGCTGGAAAACTCCCAGAGGCTTTTAGTGATACAGCGGTGGCGGCGAACTTGGGGCCATCCAAACCATCGGACGGAACACGGAGCCGGTCTGAGTCGCAAGTTAGCACTGGCACTACATCCAGTGTTCGCAAGCCAGCTGCTCCGCCGCCACGCCGCCACGGACGATCAGACTCCAAGCCACCGTCCATCATGGCAAATCCGGCAGATGAGGAAGCCCCGCGTAGCTCGATGGAATCGAACCGGTCGCGAGCGGATAGTCTGCGCCCCGGTTCCAGCGCCAACGCAGGCTTAGCTGCTCCCGTTCCTCCGCCTCCCAGGAGGCCAAGCCATAACAGATCAGGTAGCTCCATTACGAGCCCAACATCGGTATCCAGTCCTGGGAGCATCGATGGAGTAAGGCTACCTCAAGGAACTGGCTTCAGCCTATTTGAACATCCGAATTACGGGTCTGGCATGGCCACGGTGACGACTACCAAGGATGGCGTGCCAAAGCTGTCACCACCACCACCACCACCAGCTCGGCAATCCAGTGCCAGAAGGCCGCCCAGCATTAGCTCGTTGGAGAGCGGCAGCAGGAAAGTTAGCAGAGAAAAGGATGGTTCCATAGCCGCACCACCGCCACCGCCACGCAGAATCCGAAGCAACAAGAGCAGCTTGGGGAATGCGGAAGCAATACGTGATGGTAGTGGGTCACGAAGTGTCAGCAGTGGTGGGCTGGAGCGGGTTGATGGGGAACCACCAAAGAGTCTTGCGACTTCAGAAGCCACCAACATAGGCACTGGGGTTGATATCCTCAAGGACTTGGAGGCCCTACAGAACGAGGTCAAGGCTGCCATGGGCAGATCCTAAGGGAGTTTATATATAATATGACGTGAATAGTCATATGACTTCAAGGTGGCAACGTGATTCGGCGGTGTGAAATACATCTGTCTACGGCTTCTTTGCCACATGCCAGATGCCACAAGGGGGGTTGCTTGGACGATGAAGGATTCGAAGGGTCAAGTTGACAGCAGTTCACAAGATACGGCGATGGTCTAGACGTGTGTGTGTGTGTGTGTGTTTATGAGATACATCTAAGGGGGAGCCTTGGTATGTGGTGTATTCCAGAATCGCTTGGCACATACTTTGTATCTGAAATAGGGGCCTTGTAATGCTACGGCACAGATGCCTCGATACACTGCCAAAACTGGACTCTTTTGCTTAAGAATGCCTGTAAAGCCAGAGAAATCTTATTGAGCCAGATGCTCAATAGGTTTGCTGTCCAGTCATAGGGAGCTTGGACAGTTTGGATGAAGGGCTTGCTCCATAAAGCACATCGCTGACAAGCTAGCTGTCTGTACTGTATAAACTCAAACACCAAAGTCTTTGCCCAAAAGCATTTGGGGTTGGCATGCTGGGCCCTCACATTTGAGTAGCTCGCTTTTCTCAGTGTGACTGGCTGTTCAGAGGGCCTACGTGAAGATACCTAGAAGGCCGTGATAGAGACTGGATGCACTTAACCTACCTAAACACAGCCTCGGAGTCAAGCCATGGCATTGCACAAGCGGGGAAGAGGCCAGTCCCTCCTCTCACTACTTATAAATGTTAACATCAGGGCCTATGACAATCCCATCGGTGGCAGAGGCACCCCAAGGTCACTGACAGGAACGCCCTTTGTATGTAATGAATGGCCATGACCACGGGCCTGACACCCTAGTGAGTCGGCGTAGAGTGAGATTGCAATCTCCTTTGCCGAGGCGGGAATTCGTTCACTTTGGAATTGTAGCTAGCTTTATAGACTGGTTTTGTTATGTGATTTCGCCCTCAGCAAGTCGATATTCTAGACTGAAGCATGTGCCTTCCCTCTCTGATCTGGTCTTGTGAACAAGCCCCACACCTTCACGTCCAGCTCACGGCACTGATACCAAAACACCTTCTCGTAGCCCCCGTCTTGTATTCACCATCGCCGAGTGTCATATTCACCACAGCCGAGTGGTGCATTCACCCTCGTCGAAAAAGGCAGGCCACTTTGTATTCAATATCGGCGCCGTGAGTATTTATTTCGAGGCCTCTTCCTCTCCCCGCCGATTCCTTCTCTCCTGCTAACAACTTCCACACTCGACAGTGATATCCTATTCCGGTATCTCTTTCCGTCCTCGCCGACAATTATCTTTTTTTTTTTTTCATCGCTCATAAATCCCTCCGTCGTCTCGCCGACAGATTTCTCCCCCTCGACGATAGACCTCTTCTCGTCGACGATCCCATCTGTCTTGTGGGTAACTTTCATACGTTCCTACCCGGTCAACTGTAAGTCCAACTTTTCACGGCTCAACCGGGTCAACTGGACTCAATCATCATCGGGTTTTCTCCAGCCCCCACAGATGTTGTTGCTCGCTACCCGCTGCTTCTTGCTTGTGGTCTTCCTACTCTCAACTGAATTCTTTCTGCATAACTCAACTGACATTCCGACCGTTAGTTCCTACCGATTCCTCAACTTTCTCCCATTGCCTATATAATTCACAACTGGCCAACTTTCTCACCCAAAACCATCTCCTCGCCGAGTCATAACCACGACATCTACATCAGCATGGAATCCAAGCAGGCCATCAAGGTGCAGCCGCAGGAGGGCACTTGGGGATTTTACAATCTCCTTCCCGATGAGCTGAAGTTGAAAGTCCTGAAGTACGTCATTCCTCGGCATGGTGCACACCACTTCACCATGAAAGTCCCGGACCGACTTGCTGCGAACGACCCCAGCCGTCGGCGTGTCGATCGGGAGGTACTCGAGATCGCGTCCCCGTTGAGCAAGAGTCAGAAGGTCAAAGATGATGACTCAGCCTGGGTGGGCACCTGGAACCTCGGTTGGACCGTGAAAATGTCGCGGGGAGAGATCATGAAGGGCAAGAATCGCAAGGTGCTCTACCAACGAGACCGCAGTAAAAACTGGTTCAAGAAGGAAGAGCCCAATGTGGCCAGAGTCGACCCGTACCGAGACCTGATAATCCTCCGCGTTGCCAGCAAGGACTTTGAGATCACCAGCTTGGACCCGGCCAAGAACCGCAAAAAGTTTCGTGACATCAAGATAGTGGGATTTGACTTCTTCAATCCCGAGGGCAAGACGGCCCGTGGCACACCCTGGAACATGGGTGCATTTTTCTGCACCTGCTATCTGCGTCCTCACAGAGACCTCGCCATCTGCCCTAAAGCTCTTTGCGAGTTCTTGCGGCTGTTCGGTAGACTGAACACGGTGTTTATCATTTACCCCATCAACAAAGGCCGCATCGACCAAAAGATCCAGCAGGGAATCGGCAACAGGGGGCAGAAGCGCACCCGCGATGGCACGGTGATCGAGCAGACACCCAAGTTCGTCAACAAGGACGCCGAGACCCTCATGGAAGACACGATGAACAAGTTCAAAGGTATGTATTATATTATCTTCTGCAGGTAGAATCGGGATCGGGAGTAACGGCGAAATGATCAAGGGACTGACACTCCTGACAGGCATTGCCCATGAGCGTAACCTCGTCGTTTTCGAGGATCGGAAGAGGGTGTACTATCAGGTGCGCAAGAAGGACTGCAAGGAGTTCAAGGACCACCACAACCTCTGGGGTATAGTCAGCCAGTTCCAACGCTCGTGGACCAAACGCCGGCCTGTCGGCGACCCGATTAGCGACGCTCAGTGGGATGTCTGGACAGGGGTCAAGGTCGGGGTCTTGGTCTGCAGGGACCGGGTGGCAGACGATCCCTGGAAGGTCAAGGCGATTCTCAACAATGAGATCAAACCGGAGGAGGAGCGAGCGGAGTCACCTTAGAAGGCTAAGCCGATCCTTGAGGGCGGTTTCCCGGAGAGAGCAAGTGTACGATAGGACTTTGCGGACTTCATTTCCTCACCGGGTAACGTGAGGATTTATGAGATTGGCCGCGAAATTGACACAGCTTTAAATGTGTTTTCCCCTGGAAGGGTGCAAGATCCGACCCGAATTGCAGACACGATGCAATGCTTCACGAGTTTTGATTTCCTAGTAATAAACCAGATTAGGCAAAGCGATGGCCGTATTTGGTGATGTTGGCGCTGTGATATAGATTATCTGGACGAAGCATCCATTACTTGCAGGTGACATGCATATACATAAAGTAATTACTTATGCCGGCACCTCGCTCGTTGTCGTACATTACCGGACGGAGAAAAAACGGCGATTCGGATTCTGTTAGGGGGCTCTAGACTACAGTACAGGGCATAGCTTGGTGTAAATAAGTGGCACATCCGATCTTAGGCCGGTATACCCGAGAGTGCCGGACTTCTAGCATCCATCAAACACTAATGATGACCCAAAGCAGGAGTCCACGAAGATGAAAATGCTAGACAACGCAGAAGGAAAACTGAAAGATGCAGTCCTCGCTCTGAAGTTGGTGAGTGGAGTGCCTATACTGCCATGCCATCCCTGCGATGCTGACTGGGCAATGAATGACAGGCAGCCGCGGCCTCTGGGCAGTCATCACTGCGGGTATGGCTTTTCGTTCCCGCCGGCATCCTCGCGATGCTGGCTGCGTGCTACGGCGTCGACCGCCTCTTCCAGATTGGCAATGTGGCTTTCCCGGCCTCGGTCGCTTGCCTCGTCGTCTTGTTCCTGGCCCTACTGCTGAGCGAGCAGGTCCTGGGCGAACATCGGACCCGGCGCCTGGTCGCTTACATCGAAGTCCCGGTAAGCCAGCCACTTCTTTGGGATGCCCACAATCGATGCGACGGAGAGAAACAGCATACTGACCAAATACTATCTACAAGGGAGGGTGGTCTCTTCGCTGGATCGGTGTCTTTTTCACGCCCTCCTTCGTCCTGCTGCCTCTGAGCCCGCCCATCGGCGTGGTCGAGGTGTTCAAGATGATCGCCGTGTTCGGTGAGTTTGGCCTAGGAGTTGGTGCTCGCTAGCTATATACCCGGCTAACGATATGGGGCAGTGATCGGATTTCTGGTCATGATGGCCGGCACGGCGTACATGACCCGCGGGCTCCAGCTCGCGGTCGGCTCTTCCAAACGAGCCATCACCGAGCGCGCCGAGGAGATGGGGCACGAGACGGATGAGATCCCGATGACCACAACGACTCCGGCTGGCGGAAGGACGCCCGATACAGACAGTGAGCCCCCTCACTCCCCGAGGCCTTCGCAGGTGCACCTCGCAGACGCAGCACCGCCCCCACTGCCAGAGAGCGCCGAGGCTGCCGGCACCAGCACTCCAACGATACCTCCCGACTTGCCTGCCCAGGCTCCGCTGCCACTGCCGCGGGCCAAGCAATGGGCCGTCATCATTGCTGCAAATCTAGATGTCGTCACCTACTTGTTGCTGTTCGTCCTAGTCGGGATCCCCGTCTATTATAGCACAGGCTATGCAATGCCGATCCAACTTACCTTCAGCATTTTGACGTACTTTGGCTCTCTCGCGCTCCCGCCAACCTGGAGACAGTTTCTCCATCCTGTTCTCGTCTCCGCGCTCTTCACCGTCTTGGGAATCTGGGTGATCGGTTTGACCATAGGTCGTGACCTCGACAGTACCTTGAGAGAGTACAAAGTAGGTGCAAACTATGCTCGGGTCTGGAACGGGAGTCACCAACTTCCCGGGGCCGGCGACATGTTCAGCACCGTCTTAGATGCTAGTATTATCGCCCTAGCTCTGCCCATGTACCAGTATCGACGAGAGCTGAAACAGCATTTCCTCGCCATCGTCATACCTAACGTGGTCGTGTCGGTGGCGTCCCTCTTTGCCTACCCGTGGATCTGTTTCGCCATCGGCATCACGGCCGAGAGAAGCCTTGCCTTTGCGTCTAGGAGCCTGACCTTGGCTCTGGCCATCCCGGCCACCGCCAACTTGGGCGGAGATGCCAACACGGGCGCCGCCGTCGCCATCATGAGCGGTATTGTCGGGGTCCTCATAGGACAGCGGTTCCTTGCCTTGCTAAAGATCCCTGAAGGTAAGCTGTGAATTCGTCATACCTTAGGCCTGGAACCATGTACCCCCTTACTGATGGTGTCATAACTCCTAGACGATTACGTGACGCGGGGTGTCACTCTGGGAGCCAACTCCTCGGCCATGGCCACGGCACTTCTGTTGCGTACGGACCCACGAGCGGCAGCTCTATCGAGCCTGGCCATGAGCCTGTTCGGCGCTATCACTGTTCTCTTCACCTCTATTCCTCCCATTGCCAACGCAGTCCGGTCATTGGTCGGTCTCTAGCAATGGCTTGGGCGAAAAGTACACCACCCTAGGCGTTAGGTGCTTTAGCAAGAGATAACGTGATGTGTGCACATGATTTTAGGCTAATATACCGTGGACCTCTGGGGCACGAATCCGTGGACATGGCTCAGATGACTTGGCATGCAATTGAGGGGAATTCTAGACCGGGTGATCAGCGTCGCTGCACTGCAACGTCGGCTCGTGCTGGTTGTCGGATCACTGATGTTACGGATCAGGCAGTTGCGATGCCACCCTCGTAAGAAGCGATATCCAAAGGGAAGAGAAGAAACGGTGGGCTCAGCTTTGGTTACACGGAGTTATTATCGTATAAGTTGGACGAGATGTCAGTTACTACGAAGTAAGGGTTGGCGAAGTGAGCGTTTCTGGGGATGATTCTTACATCGACCAGAAACCAGTCATCACGAAACGGCAACTCCTAGAATGTGGTTTAATCAGATACTCTATACCTTACTTGTGGCTGCAGTTGCGAGAGCTTGCAAAGATCCAAATACTGTTGACAAGGATGGTGACGGATTGACCGTCACGACTATCACTGGGAAGTATACAGGTGTTCAAAGCACCAAGTACAATGGTGTTCGGGAATTCAGGAGTATCCCCTACGCAAAAGCGCCGGTGGGCGATTTGAGATGGCGGCCGCCCGTCGCCCTCCGGCCCTCAACGAAGCACCGCTATTCGAACCGCTTCCCGCCGTCGTGCTCGCAGTACCTGACGAGTACGCTGACATTGTGGAACACTAACATATCGGACTTCTCAATCGCCACGGCGGGCCAGAGCCACCACGCCGGCCAGTTCGCGCAGACGAGCTCCGAGGACTGCCTGAAGCTCGCCGTCTGGACCCCGCGGAACGCGAGCCGCGGCGACGGGCTGCCCGTGGCGCTCTTCGTGCCCGGCGGCAGCTTCGTCACCGGCGGCGTCGAGGTGCCCTACCAGGACCCGGCGGGGTTCGTGAACCGCACCCAGAAGCACATCGTGGTGACCGCGAACTGGCGCGTCAACCTCTTCGGCTTCCCCAACGCGGCCGGGCTCGAGCACCAGAACCTGGGCATCCTGGACGTGCGCATGGCCCTCGAGTGGGTCTACGCCAACATCGGCGCCTTTGGCGGCGACCCGCGCCGCATCGTGCTCTGGGGCCACTCCGCCGGCGGCGTCGCGGCCGACGTCCTGGACTTCGCGTACGACGACGAGCCGCTCGTCGCGGGCTTCTTCCTGCACTCGGGCGCCGCCGTGCGCGAGTTCGCCCACGGCGACGACGCGCTGCAGTCCAACTTTAGCTTCGTCGCCCGGCACGTGGGCTGCGGCGGTGGCGACGACGACCACGCGGCGGCGGCCGAGCTGGAGTGCATGCGGCAGGTGCCCGCGGCCCTGCTCAGCCACTTTGTCGGGGCGTACGGCGACAACAAGACGAAGCCGGGCCTGCGGTTCCGCCCGACGGTCGACGGCCGCCTCATCTTCCGCAACTACACGGCGCGCGGGCTCGCGGGCCGGATCTCGCGGGTGCCCGCGCTCATCAGCACGACGGCCAACGAGCAGGCGAGCCTCGCCAAGTGGAACCCGGGCCTGAACGCGTCGCTGGCGCAGCCGTCATCGTCGGGTCATAACAACCCGCCGCCGGACCAGGCCAAGCTCGACAAGACGACGCTGAGCGACTTCGTCTGCGTCGCGCGCGAGGCGGCCGCGGTGCGCGCGGCCCGCAACCTCACGACGTACCGGTACCAGTGGGCCGGCAACTGGACGAACCTGACACCGTACACGTGGATGGGCGCGTACCACGCCAGCGACATGCCCATGGTCTTCGGCACGTACGACCTGCGCGGCGGGGCGACCGCGGGCCAGCGGCGCGCGGCCGAGGCGCTGCAGGACTACGTGTTCGCCTTCCTCGAGGACCCGGAAGACGGGATCCGGCGGCACCTGGGCTGGCGGCGGGCTGACGTCGCGCCATCTCGCGACGACGATGAGCAGCGCATGGTGCGATTTGTGGGTGGCGATGGCGGTGCTCCTTCGAGGCTAGGGGAGGGCGCGACGACGGGCGCGTCGCGGTGAAGCAGATTAGTGCAGCCGAAGTAGATGGTGCGTGTGCCGGATCCGGCACATACAATGCAAGTCCATCGTGAGCGGAAGGGTCACTAGGTTCGTCTATTTTGTCTTAAGCTTGGGTCACCTGACATATGATGGTTGAGATATTGGGCATGTGATGAAACACCGTGATGTGTTGTTACTGTTACTTGATATTGCTATGCTGCGGTAGTAGTGTATATTTTGCCTTCCACCACCCCGGAAATGTAGGATTGCTCCTGATGACGTAGTACGCATTGATGCAAAAAGAAAACTCAATGATGCAAGGAGTCCTGTTTGTCTCCTTCTCCCCATGATTTGCGCTGCCCATGCAATGCAAACAAAACGCCCCCCAGTAAAACGCCGACCCAGATTGGGTTTGTGTGTAAATGCCTTGCAAGGAGGGACCATGCTGTGTGCCGAAGGATCAAAGACCCGACCGATGCATCGAAAGAAGAAGAAAAAGGAAATAGGGTATTTCGGTATGCAAAGGAGTGCGCTGTCCGTCTCTGTCTCAGATGTGTAAATGCAGGAATGCTGGATATGCCGTTTCCGTACGCCCCCTGGCTGGCACCTCTGTAAGCAAGCCGCCAGGGCCCGGCCATTGAACCCTGTCTGCATCGTGAACCCTGGACCCATAAACGCCGTGGCGCACCACATATGCATCCACCCCATCTATAAGTGATGTGAGGTGATGCGATGCGATGCGATGACGATCAAAATGCAATAAAACGCCCGTATATAACTCCTGATGCCGTCATAAGTGTCGTTCCATAAACAAAACAAGAAAAAGGAAATCGGAGTCGCCAATTGATTAGGCGGTCGCTAATACTGCTGATATGTGTGTGTGCGTATGTGTCGAAGCCGGCTATCACCTGACGAAGCGCTCCGGGCTCTGTCTGGCGGCTTGGGGCGCGGGGATGGGCGAGTCCGAGTGGTCGCTGAACTGCGAAGACCGGGGCGACGGCGTGGGCGACGACACGGGCGAGATCAGATTGGACTCGGCCGAGCCCTTCTGCGGCCACTGCTGGTTCTTCTTTTCGCTCATGGGCTCGGGCGAGCGGTTGGGGGCGAACTTGCGCAGGAGCTGCGTCCAGTACATGGCCAGGACGAAGATGAGGGAGCCGATGACGATGACGAGGACCAGCGTCACCACAATGGTGGTGATTAAATCGTTCATGTTGATCGTGGGTTGTGCGGTCTCGTTGGAGGATGGATTTATGGACCGAGAGAGAAGAGCGGTTCGGAGGGTCGACGGTGTAAGTGGGAGAGGAGAGGTGGGGATCCAGCCAGCGACAACAGAACAGGCTCAGCCTATTTGGAGGTCTTTTGCTTTCTGACTAATAACGGCCTCTTTCTTTCTTTCTCTTCTAAGAGCGACTGTGTATAACAACAACGGCAACAGAAGCGAAAGCGGTTGTGTGGGTGTATATGTTTGTGTTGGTTGTGCGTAGGATGTCGTTGGGTTTGGTGGTGGTTCTGGAATAGTAACGTAGCGACAGACAGACGAGGACGGGACCGAGTCTTTGTGCAGTGTGGATGTTTCAAAAATCGAAAACGGGCGTTTGTTAGTAGGCGAGGCCGTCGCTCAGTCACAGCGAAAACACTTTTTTCTTTCTAAATTTGGCCGCTTCTGTAACGAGGAGGAGGAAAGAGGCCCTGAGGGTGTAAGGGTTCGAGTGGTTATGTAGGAGGCGGTACGGCGGTATGGTAGTATTGGCCCACTGCGACTTGAGGGAGGAAAGGACAGACACACGGAGGGCCCGGGGAGGGTCTGGCAATATTCCCGTTTTATCTATTTCCCTTCTGATCCCTCATTCTGGCTCGTTCTCTCTCTTCTGGTATCTCCCGCCCGCAGGCGTGCAGAGTTTCTTGTCTTAGAAGGGCCTGTACGTCACCCACACTTCTCAGCAGTTCCCTCGCTCTGGACTCTGGGCTCTGGGCTCCCGGCACTGCCGCGCAAGCGGACGGTGGATGTTGGATGGTGGATGGTGGATGACAAGCGACAGGGGGCGGGGGGAGCCTCTCGAAGCTTATGGTGGTTCTATTGGAGAATGGGGGTGCTGGCGGCAGGCTGGATCGTTGGCGCTACGCAGTGCTTGGAGCCAAGCCGGTGCGGGCGGCACGCTGGAAGTCGCCCAAAAAAGACGACCCAGGCGCTAAAGAAATCGAGCAATCGTAACCACACATCAGCCAAGGCCTAGACAGCATTGAAACCTGATGCCGCCAGCAGCAGAGCGTACCGAGGGCAGCGGGTAAGTAGGTAGCAGATGGTTATTCATAGATGCCGTCGGAGGACAGGCGATCGACCCTTTCCCGGGCCATGACATCTGAGGTTGGGCTCACGCTACACACCTTGACACCTCACCTACTTTCACACGCCAAGTATCTCAGTAGGTACCGCCGGACAAAAAGTGCGAGCACGTTGAGGGGCATTCAAAGTGGTCGACTCCGCATGCTCCGAGATGGGAGGTCGGCCGCAAGAACCGGGTCCCATCCCGCTGGTCCTCCCCCTGGTCCTCGCCCTGGTCCTCAGGTTCGCCCACATAATACCAGAAGAGAGAGGAAAGAGTACTTCACCTACCTGACAGATGTTTTGGGTCGCCGCAGACCGAACTCCCAGGGTCGAGAGGGTCCAGCATACTTACTCGGTCTCGCTTCTGATTGGCGTGCCAAGGGCCAGTCTCCACTGCGGGATCCTACCCTCAGCACCTTTCATCCATGCGTCACACAATTGACGTCTGACCCTCCAGGCTCCTTTGCCGTAAAACCCCCCCAAATGGCCTATTGCACTGCTATAGCGTGTAAAACCACAATGTCGGTGTTCGTATTCGCCAGACAACCCAGGGCCTGTGCCTTCCTTATTCTCTGATTTCCCTTGTCAGAGGGGGGTGGCTTGGCGGCCGGTTCGTCCCTCTCATGTCAGATGTTACCTTTTACGGTTTGATTGACCGCTGCAGGTGCAGAGCACCTTTTTTTTTTTTTTTTGATTCTGGATTATTCTTTTGGACAACAACTACGTGCATATAATAGTGTCTGGGACATGGTATGGCATCGTCAGTATGCCAAGGAAACCAACGCTAGCCAGAGCAAACTTTCCGATTCCCACTGCGAATTGTTGATACGAATGAATTCATGAGGCCTAGCAGTATCCCGCACGCCTCGGCCAGCGTCATGGTGCCATTGATGAACACCTTGCACGGGAGGGGGAAATGGCTGGAATAAAAGCAGGGAACAGGCCAGCATACGCCAACTTGAGTTGAGGCTCACTAAACCATTTGAGCTAGAACACATGCATTGATTTGAGTTAAGGTGAGCATGCCCCAAAATCGCCTCGCAGTAGCTGTGCACTAGCGGAAGACACCAAAGAGAAGAAGAAAAAAAAAAAGCGCATGAGGAGGTGTCACTGTGTCAGGCGGTGATGAGGTAATCGTCACCGTCCTTCCTCACTGCAACAGCAAACCTGTTGTGACGTGCAGAACTTGTCTCGAGGTCAGAAGACCATTCATCATCACTTGGCTCTTTTGGCTGTGTGTGTGCACTGGGGTGAAGTCATGGCACCTCCAGCTTGTCCAGTGAGTCAGATCGGCCATTGCACCTGGAGATCGAATGCTTGAAACCCTTCCATGGCGGGACATGCCAATCCACGTCGACAATCACGGCATTCTCGGTCTGTTCTCTATCTACTCTCAGCTACTGTACAATCTGGCTTTCCGGAGCCGGAGCCGGATCTGCGCCTTTGGCGTCCCCATACATATCAAGGTTTCCCTCCCGCTTGCTCCAACGCTGAACGTGGCTGCTCCCAGGCTCCTGCTTGCTGGGTCAAGGATGACGGATGGAAGAAGTCAATCTTGCTTACTTGGGGTAAGGGTTGAAGCCGCCCGCATGGGTGATGCCAAGTTGCAAGGTTTGTGGGACATGGCACCACGATCACTAAATATGCACATGTGTGCACGTAGATCAATGGGTAAAGGAGAATATAATATTCTACGATCGGCAGGCATGTTGGCATGGTTGATCTGCGATATGCGACTCCAGATAAGAAAGGATCGGGTATATGATGTGCACGCGGTCCGCTTCTTTGGACTATCATGCCGCCATCACTCCACGGGCCGCGCAAACCATCCCAAGAAGACCACGGTCTCGACTAGTGCAGCGCGCTTATCATCTTCCAGAACCCCATGAGATGATGCCAGAGATACGTCACATGTCGCCTTTATCAATCGGCAAACTGGCAAAAGGTCACTCGATGTATGGGCATATTGCGTCGGTGATCATCACGATAGCGACACCATCGTCTTTTACTCTGTTTCAATGACAAAATAAAAATTGTTTTTTACTGTACCCGTAACGACATTCGTGCACCGTTTAAGTTTCACTCATCAATGGACGCGCTACGTCAGCATGGTAAAGTCAGATACAGCTCTAAAACCTGCTGAGACAATCTCCTTGGAATATTGTGGTTTTGGAGACAATAACGTTCTTTCAAGGGGCTTGGGCTGCTCACACGGCACTATTAGCTGCCATCAAGGCGACCAGTCAACATCTGTTGCGATTGGTACATCGTCTTGAGCATCTTGTTTGAATGCAGTTGTGAGCTGATGCCAGGTTGCCATTGTTTGTGATGTCATGGCCTCGATGCTGGCAAGGCTCATGATATTGCTTCCGCAAGATCTGGTGCGGTTAGAATCCAGGCGCGTGGATATGCTCTCTCGGTATACCTGATGATTGGAAGCCGGGGAGTATACGTGCGTATGGTAATAGGTATATAATGTATCCCTTGGGTCGTCGCTACTAGAATCGCACGTCAGCTATCATGCCTCGAATGCCTCGAATGCCAACCCGTGCATGTGACTATGCAGGCAACTACACACACTGATCATTCCTAAACCTCGAAATTATACCTTCAGTTTAGCCCATCGTGTCCATGCCGCTGCGTTGATGTACTCTCCCCTTCGTGAGAGCCCGCATGCATTATCGTGGTCATGCCGCACTTAAGCACTTGACAACACTAACACACATACATCCCCTACCATTAGACTGCTGCTGCTCCTCACGCAGATTCTTTAACCGCTGCGGGCTCTCAGTCAGCGATGTGCTGCATATGCCCCAGTACTGGGTGCCTATGACGATTAGCTATACGCCATGAAGAAGGAGCGCGCCTCTGCTCAATACCGATGGCCCTTTGCCCTGGGCGGATGCTGACATGCCCGTTGATGAATGGATGGCTTATAGCCCCCCCCCTTTCCGCACCGAAGCCCCCTTTCGCGGACATCGCATCTCCCGGAACCCCCTAGAAGGGCCTCTCTGAAGAAGGCGTGTTCATCACTACCGCTACAGCTTCTATCCCTAGGACTGGTGCCGCCCTCCAAAGAGACATCGGAGGCGTGGATTTTAAGAAGGGGAATTGGTGGCTGAATCTCGGTTTGAGTCCAAGCCGCGCATTGAGCGAGAATTCTCTCTCGTTCTCACGCTCACCAATGCTCGTTGGTGGAAAGCGTCGCGACGGCGGGGCTCGGAAGGATCTCGTACCCGACGCATTCAGGAGAATATATGCTCGTATTCAGTGCGATGTCTGAGTTTGCGCTCTTATCGCTGCGACTCTGGTGTGGCTTTGAGATGGACGGCGTCTTGGTGTTGGATTGTTGAGGTAGCCATGACATCAGGCCCTACCGTTCTTTCGTGACACGGTCTATCAACATCCTGGGTTTTCTTAGCCTGTACCGCTCGCTGTAAAGAACAGAGTCAATGTGATAGATTGTTGACTTGTCCCGTCTCTTGAGTACTTCCCTGAGCTCTTCCAAAGGAGGTTTAAGAGCTGTGTGGCCTTAGACTCCAGTGAAGCATTCTTTGGCCGCTCATCCGGCATCAACGTGGCTGGCCTAGCGCTGTACGCACATCCCATCTATACAGAGGACGCCACCCATAAGCTTGCCTTTGCTTGAATGTAGTTTCCATCAGTTCTCTGTCTTGAAGTTTTCCCAATCGAAGGCCATATTCCGAGTACCGTTTACAAGAACGGCTCGCCGAATGATATAGCGGCACCGCAGTAGCCGCGAGAAAGGGCATTGTCGGTACCAACGTGAAGGTACTCAGAAACTCGAAAACTACCGGGCCGGAGTGCTTCACTCCTTCATCTTTCAGGAGACATAGCCGGGCTCTCGGCGCTGTCTCGCTTGAGCCTCGCATAGTCTTGCACAAGCCACAAGCCAGTCATCGGAACATTGCAATGATTATTGACTATGCCTTAGAGACATCAAATCAACCTCTCAAAATGCTCCAAGCAATACACTGCGGACAATTGTGCTCGCGGTATGAGGGCGCAACGTTCGTCAATGTCTCTCATAGACGGACCAGAAACAGTGGCCCATACACTTCGCGCAGCTGGTCGCTGATATTGCTGATGGACTGGAGGCAGGTTAGTTTCCATGTTCGGCCTCTCCTATACAAATTTGAAGCCCTCCAACATGCTGCTTCGCGCCAGCATTGTGTCAACCCCGGTCTCTCGGAGAGTGGACAATACCACATTGTCCAACGGTGGAGATACGTCGTACTAGGGCGCTCTCAGGTCGCGAGTGGGCTATGGCGAATACCGAGCGCCCGGGAGATGTAACCTACCTCGGCGTCTGTATCCGAGTGGGCGGCTCTTAAGGGGATGAGAGGTGGAACTCTCGCTTGTCTGAAGAGCGTGCTGGAGATGCCGAAACGCGATGAGCGAGTATTCGCGGTGCAGTCCTACAGCCATGTTATGAGAGAAGAACAGCATGATGACCGAATGCTATATCTGCCTAAATCTGGCTCCGACGACAGTACGAACCATTTGGTGTCAAAGGAACGGCCTAGGCATATATGGAGGGGTCCGCCTTGCAAGCAGGGCGTCCGGAGATGCAAGGCGGAATAATCTCGTGTATATACCCTGGAGCAGATATGCAGAACTGGCCGGTAAGGGGGTGCATTTACTGGTTGAGCCTGTATCGGCCCGTTCCAACAATAGGAATGAGAAAGGAGACCAGCTTTAGTCATTCCGTGGCCAGAAAAAGTTGGTGTACCAAGTTGACTCATCAAAGCCATTGGAACCAGATGATGGTGATCTTGGGGGTTCCCAGTCTGGAACGGCCTCTCCTTGATCTCTTCACAAAAAGCATTGCTATCGGGACACACAAGCCAAGTTCGGAGTTATTATGAAGACGTGGAATATCGAGAACTCGACGCACTGAGGCATCACCTTAACATACCTTGCCTTGGGCCATTAACTGCGCCCTTCTTAGGGGGCGATGCTCCTACTTCGCAGTATTGCAAATTCGAGTACTGTCCGATCGGAGCCCTTCTCAGTAAACTCATTCGACAAGGCGAACGTAGTAGTAGCAGAATGCTCTGAACTGGCGTCTGAAAAGTCGGGTAGCTTCCTGGTACACGAGAAGACTGGCGTCGCCATCTATCAATTTGTATAAGAGCTTGTCCCCTCATTAGGCAATTTCACCGTGGCTGTACAATCAGAAACCAGGCATGCAGGCTCGGGGAGCCCACGCTCATGATGGCTATTGTATGTTTCTATGGTGCATTTGTTGGGCTGGTGAGCCATCAGGGCCTGACAGGACCGCGACTGGTGGAATGCCACAGAGAAAGAGAGAACAGCGAAGCAGAGTTGTGATCTTGGCTAGGTATTTCCACGTTGTTTGTTCTCCTGCTGGATCGAATTGGTCCGTTGGCCTGTGCGCACATGACGTACAGAAATAGCCCAGCGATTGGGGTAAGTATATTGAGGGGTGTCGTCAGTCCAAAATAAAGATATCATTCCCTGGACACGACGCTGCCTAGTTCGTGACCAAAAAGGAGACGGAACAAAGACATTCGCTTATGTGACTACATAAACACCCTCGGTTCTTCCGGTCGTTTTTGTATAACCTACGCCATCCTACGTTAAGAAGTCTACCGGGGCGGAGAGCAAGCACCATCATCAACATGGCCGATTACACAGCACAAATGCAGCGTATAGAGAAGAGGCTCGACGAGTACCTGGGGGGGCAGCCGAGCGCCGAAGCGCCGGCCTCGATTGCTCAAGCCATAGCCAAGGACTTTCCCACAGCCGAAGACGACGTCGAATCATACCTTGGGCCTCTCTGGCAAAGCGTGACCAAACTGGCCCAGGGCGCGTCCTATGACCACCCCGCCCAAGACAAGCTAGTCAATATGGTGAGCGAGGTCATGCTGCTGCCGGACGACCAAGAAATTCGCATTTGGGGAGACGTAAGCAATTATACCTTGCCCCATACTCTCACTCGATCCAAGATCCCACAAGCTGACGGGCGGCATATGAAGGAGGCAAAATGGAAAGAGCTGCCTCTTCTTGGGGCGGAGTTCAGAGAACAGATCAACGGACCCGAGAGCGCCGACGATGAGACGGAGCATGCCAAGATCACTCAGTCATGGATCAACTTTCACGCCTTCGCAGCGAGGTTGAATGGCAAAGGGGTGACCGACTGGTGGGACATTCCGCTTTGGATGCTCCGACAAGGCTTAGAGGAGGATCTATCCTCGGCCCCCAAGCTCCACGACTGTCATATCATGACCGCAGCCCAGATTGTTGAGCACAGCGGCGCCATCATGCTCGCCACCAAGGTCATCCCAAAAGAGGAGCTTGACGAGACGGAGAAGAGGATGTTCGCTCCCGGTTCTCTGTTCAAAGGAGAGGCTGGGTACACGCCTGAAAGATGGACGTTCTGGGCCCGACGCCTGCGCGAAGAAGCCGCGAAGTGCTCATCGGACGAGGTCAAGAACGCGGCATTGCGGGCTGCGCGGCTGATGGAGGTATGGCTCGATAGGTCGACAGCCGGGCAGAGGTGAAGAAGAAACCAGTTGGATTGGCATTTCACAACTGCATAAAGACGTAGTAGCTACGGGTACTGCGTGATACATTGAGATATATTAAATACAGCGCTGCCTGGACCACAACTTCGATAACAGGGCCCAGTCTTTGCGTGAGGTAATACGACAACTGCTGGACCGTGCTGTCCCTTCGCGCCACAACATAAAACTAGCAATCTTCTGATCTTACGATGTCATTTTAACAGGAATTGGCTGCACCATGGTCGCCTCCCGTCCCAAGACAAACACAGACTTACCACTGCGTTCCCCGCCAACACAAGCTTTCCCGCCCTAACCAGCAAAAACTAGCCTGGCTGCAGAACAGGACCGCTATCTGCATGAGATACGGGCGGCAGATTTAGAACCCAATTCACACGATGGGCTTTTTTGTCCCGTGATGCCGGTGGCGAGTTAGTCAGGACTAGACGGCGCAAAATAGCTTCATTTACAGTGGAAACCCACGCGGCTGGGCTGTGCGAGCCGTCAGTCAAACCACATGTTGGGGGCGCGCACGAGCTGACGCTGGATTGGTGAAATAGCGTCAAGCTAGGAGAAATGGACCTTATCTTATGTGAGGCCAGAAGCTCAGGCATCCTCAAGACGCCGAGCGCTATTTGGTTTGTACTGTAAACCAACGTCGCCGGCCTGAAAAACGGACAGCAACGGACGTGGGCCGGGCTGAAGCGCCAAATCCCTCGGGCTGGCTGACAAGCTCACAAGTGCGGGCGGCGTCCTGGCTATCTTTTCCAAATGCCACCCTGATAATGACCATCACTTACTACTAACGTGTGCAAGATTTACATTACTCCCAATCAAGCCCCCATCCAAGACGGCGGAAGACGTGGTACGAAGGACGGGTTATGAAGCTCTAGCGAGGCAAGTCTGAAGCGCTGGTGAAGTGGGCAGGAAGAAGAAAAGAAGGCATGAATTTTGAGTGCCCAACGTCGGCGGCACGCGTGGTGGGCGGGAAATGGGGGTAAGGATGATCCTTTTCATCAACGAAGAAGAAAAGGAAAGTCTGGGGATGCAACGTCGGGGCTGTTGATCGTTGGACTCGCGGCTCAGTCTCGTTGACGAGTTCCGCCCATGGGACGTTTCGAGTGGTTGTTGCATGAGCTTAAAGCGCAACAAAAGGTTTCGATGTCGCATTCGTAGTGTGTCATTGTCATGCGAACCGACAATGCTATCTCCAATTCGCCGTCGGGCAGGGTGTGATGCGTAATGTCTGGGCACACAGGATGGTATGTGTATCGGTGGGAATAGTTCCGGTCTGGAAGAATTGCTTGGTAAGGTTCTCTCTTCTCGACCCTTCTTAAGTAATCATACCCTAATTGCATGTAGTTACTGTATCGCGTTCTAATAGTCGCCTACTAAAATCATACTACAGTACTATTAGTAGAGAGATCTTGCGGCCCACTCTGCCCTGGCACCACCCAACTCAGGTGATCGACAGGCACCATCACACTCGTCGAGGCGTGCTAGCAGACTGGACTGAACTCAACTGACTGGACTGACTGAGAAGGCGTGCAAGCAACTGCCAACCTACACGTAGCGGCGAGAAACCTCGTGGTGGAATGTGGGCGTCGGCGCGACCCAGTAGCAGCCCACGATGCTCTCCTTTCTGGCTTTTATCACGTTGGGCCCCTGTAGGTAGGTACTTTGCTGCAAGTCCAGTAACACCTTGCCTGTAACCTCTAAGCCCCAGACTGCTAAATGCGCAAACCCACTGGAGTCGGCCGCGACCCCACCAGCAGCTGCTCGTCGAACTGATCTTCGCCCGGTCGATTGCATGCATGCGTAAGCCAGGGGTAGAGTCTGCAAGTGCAAGCCTCCCACCCTGACAGTCTGGAAAGTCTCTGCAGCAGCAGCTGGTCTTGCGCAAGTCAGTCGGCATCGACCGTTCCTGTCGGACCGTCGCACGCGAAAATTTCCAGAGCGGGAGGCTGGCGGGCGGGCTGGTCGAAAAGACACTACTGCAGAGCTAGACTTGGCTTTATGAACCGCTCTAGGCCGGTTCTGGGGATAGCTTGCACAAAAGGAGGCGCCATTCCCCGGCCCGTGTACGCAGTCGCTAGCACCCAAGAGGCTAGCGGGCGTTGGAGGCACGGCCTGTATGGCTGGATTCGGAGCTTGGCCCTTGAGACGCCCACTTCTTCTTTTTCCCCTGCTCCCTTGCAAGCTGCAGCTGCAGCTCCAAGGTTCGCTCGTTTGTTCGTTCGTTCGTTCGTTCAGTAGGTACAGTAACGGACTGACGAAGCCAGTCTGCCCGTAATGGAACGTGCATGGAGCGTGGAGCGTGGAGCGTGCCGTCTGGTCCTGTTCTCCTCCTCCCTCTTCCAGTCGACCGGGAGGAAAAGTCTGTGTTTCTATTCGCAGAGAGATGAGTTGGATCGCCATCCTGGCCCTGCCGTGCATTCATGCTTGACGGGCAGAAAGGCAGAGCTCCACACCACCCCCGTCTGGAACTTGGTCGCTCGCCAGTCACTCCTTGTCTGGTCTTTGTCTTGCATCTTTCCTTCAGTGTTCTACTATCACTCTCACTTCTCTGCTATTGCCATCTTACGTATATTGTAACTCACTTCTTCCCCTCGCTTGCAACCATTCCACTCTTTTCCGCCCCCTTCATATAATCGGCCATCCCCAACTATTCCGCTCGGGAGTCTGCCGACCTAATTGATAAACCACCGCCTCCGCCATCAACCTGACCACCATACACTCATTCAGAACATCTGAGAACCGCCGCGCAACCCAACGCACACTCCTTCGTTGACTCGCGTCGCTTCAGAACATTGGACGGTTGAAATCTACCCGCCCAACAAACCGTATCATAAAGACAGATTGGGACATCTGCCTTTGCTGAATATTCCATCCGCTTCATACCACCCACAGCAGCATTCGGCACAAGACTCGACTCGCAACCGGACGAGACGTCGGACTGTATCACCCCGATACGTGACCGTCTTGCCACTGTACGCCTTCAGCAGATCGTCGACAGACCCTGATAAGGAGGACGTCTTTCTGCTCGCTCACTTTGTCCGGTCGACCACATTGAGCTTGTTCACGACTTCGCCCGAAGAAAAAGAAAAAGAAAAAAATACCACCAAACACCGCCATCATGCCTAGCTTTCTGGAAAAGATTCAAGCCAAGATCGAGATTTACCGGCTCGAGCAGCGCTACACGCGCAACCGCAACCGGCGCTCAACTTTCATCAGCAACGCCGTCTACGTCGATGGCGAGTACGTCTACAACACTCCCAACACCACAGGCTCCTCGACAAACAGCTCCTCGGCCTCGTCACCCGTGGAACAGTACAGCCGACACAGTGTAGAAGACCCCCGGTCACCCACACACGTAATCGAGTCACAAACACCCGCTCAGAAGAAGCGATTGAACCGCCTCTCCGCCATGCCCGGCTTTGGCTCTTTGTCGAAGAGCAGTGCGCGGGACCTCAGGAACAACTCGGTTGACGTTCACGAAGTGCGATAGATACCCTAGGGCCTGTTGTCTCTGGCGGCGCCAATCTCGAGTCACAAACAGGAGTTGACGAGCGATGGCTGCTGTATCAAAACAAAAAGAAATTGGCGGATTACGCATTTGGATATACATCATTTTATTTTAGCTGTCGGCCATGGGGACCGGGAGCCACACGACATGCGTGAGCTCATCTTGCCCTCCAAGGCCCACACGCACTCTTTTTCTTTCTTTACGCATTGATGAAGGCCTCATGTTGGGCTGGGAGATCTTCGGGAAGATCTCTCGCCCGCCGGGATGAAGGACAAGAAGACTGTAATCGCTACGGGCTCATGCCCCGAACGCACAGCATCAATCGCGTTGTTGCCGCTTGGTGGGCATCGGTTTGGGGAACTTATCGGCGGTGTCGGCACAGGCGCGGTCCAGCACTATGATGCTCTGCTGTATATACTTTTTACGAATGTGAAACGAATCAACAACACCTGCACTCCCATCTCGACAGTGATCCGCTTTTGCTTCTTGTGCCCTTCTCGAAAGCAAACAAACTTGGCATTGACGGTCAAGGGCCTTGTTTTTGGACGCCAAGCCGTATCAGACTCACACGGCGTCGCATTCTGCCGGATATTGAAACACTACCCACGTGACACCCCCCAAAGTCTAGCCATACAGTATCGTCTTTTGCAATCAACCGAAGCCATGGATCTGCAGAGTAAACATGCTTTTTTTTTTGGTTCACACATGTGACTTGGAATATTTTATTTACTGGCAATTGATCAGGTGGCAAATTTACGTTATGAGTACGGCGGTAACTACAATATCATGTCTCGTCTCGCTCTTAGCATGCTTCTCGGCGCGCTGCTCGCCACGGCCAGCGGGCACCCAATCCAAATTAACGAAATCAAATCCATACTCGTTACAAAGACGTCCGCCTCAGCGGGTACATTTCCCCGGACCGCGACAGCCAGGAACACCAGAAACGCGGGTCCGTCTTCAGTGGCCACGGCCTGGTCTTTGGTCCCTCGGCCGGTAGGGATGACGATCTCGCTTCTCCGTCGTCGATAACCGGCGACTACGGACTGGTGGTCACGCCGGGCGAGTTTCAGAAGGCTGACGGGCTAGTCGTGTCGCAGACGGTCGAGGTGGCTGGCGTACCGTACAAAGTCGCGGGGGGTGATCTCACAGTGTCGGGGTGAAGAGAGAAAGAGAGAGAGAGAGAGAGAGAGAAGCACGATCACTTGGTCGCTCGTTCGCGGCCACTCGCCTTGTTTCCCTCCTCTATGGAGGCGGCGACAACAGAAAGGGGCGCAGGCCATAGCTGAAGGGTTGCCGCATGTGGCCTAGCTTCAGGGGTAGTTTCAACGGGACCATCCTGCTTGAGTTTGGTGTTTGCCAGTCGAGCTCGAATCCGTACCGCGAAGATGGGTTGATGCCCAGAGCAACCAGCGGCTGTTCTACACCGTATAAGAAGAACAAAATTCGACATTTTGGATGTGGTCCAATGAAGATTTACGAGCTACCCCTATTCGCCAACGCCAACGCCCACGCCTGCCCTTGAACCCTCGAATAGGGGTAGCTCGTATATCGAAAAACCAAAGGTCGCAAATCGACTACAGGAACCTCAAGTCAGCTCGTTCCGAGGTGGGATAAAGCAATGGGATGGCTAGTTGGTGGTTTTCTGCGTCATTGGTAGCACGGAAGCGCGGCCACGGTACTAGGACAATTGAAGGTTCACAAGATTGTACCAGAGATGGATGTGTAGCGACTGTATCCGGGTGCTACAATGCGGCTGATCTACGCCACACACCTTTTTTGTCATCTAGTAGTCGGTATGGCAGGAGGAGGGATATTGCAGGTTTGGTGTTACTCTCACTCGCTTATACACGTCCTCGGCAGCTTGCCTACCTGTCTGTCTATGCAGCTCAGCAAAGAGAAGATGGGTTGGAAACGTTTTTATTCAAGCCGCTGAAACAGAGAAACAATAAAGAAACACATCTACAGAAAGCCCTTCCGGGCATCTTGGTCTTCCTAGCCGCCACCTAGACAGAGGTCTGGCAGCTCCACGCCGAATCTCCAAGCGATGGCGCCCGTCAAGGCAAACAGTCCCGTCCGCGCTAACGGGTTCTCGTAACAAAGTTGATGGTAGGCCTCGCCCGCCTGCTCGGCATAGACCAGGCACTGCTTCCACACAGGAACCTTCGGGCTCTCTATCGTCGTCTGTTGCTCCACCGCCGCGCTCTCGCTCTTTCTCTGCTCCTTCTTCTCTTTCACCACCTCTTTCTTTGCCTTCTCCTTCCTGTCCATCCGTTCCCTGGCCTTTTCTATCTCTTCCTCCCGCGCCATCTTTTCCCTGTCCATCCCTGCCCTCGCCTTCTCTACCGTCTTCGCCTTCTCCACTGCACCATCCCCGTTACCAGGCTCCTTTCGGAACAGGGTGTATCGCGCCTTGCGAACACACTGGTAGTATTCACGGAGGCTCTGTGCGCCGTCCGTATGTTGTACTCCGCCTTCGGACTTTGGCCATTCGCGATAGTTGTACAAGCAGCGTTTCGACCCGTTGGCGAGCGTCTCGTACGCGGCCGTGATGAGACGCATCCTCTCGTTGGCCGCCGCTTGGCGCTCTTCCTTGTCGTCGCCGGTGTCGCCGCTGTTGCCGGGGTTCGCAGCGGAGGAGGCAGCAGTATGGCTCTTGTCCGGGTGGTGGATGCGGATCTCGCGACGGTACGCGACGCGGATTTCGCGGTCCGTGGCGTTGGGTGCGATGTCGAGGATGGCGTAGTAGTTGGGCGGCCCCTGGTGTGGCTTCTTCGCGTTGAACCATCCGGGAGGGCCGTCGCCAAAGAACGGCGGCGGATGCTGGAAAATTTGGTGGAACATGGTGGCGAGGACGAGAAGGACGGCGATCCAGAAGATGACATCGTAGAAAAAGGACCTACTGCAAATGTACATGAGCCATCGAGACGACCGTCTTGGCTTCCTCCTTCGCGGCCGCCGTGTTTCGTTGTTGCTACTGGGACCCTCGCTAGCAGGGTCGTTACGGCTGCTAGCGCCCGCGTCGTCATCGCTGAGCTCATATTGCTCAAGGGCAGGCCTTCTCTCGCCGTCTCGTCTCTCCGCCTCTTCCCGCATATATTCTACCACGTTGTTCACGAAATTCCGATCTATGTCCACGGACTGCCGTATGCGCTCCAGAAGCTCGGGGAGGCTCTCTTCAAGCTCTTCGAGGGAGGTTTCCGCAATTTTGTCCAGTTTTAGTGCTTTGCGTTCCTCGAAGTACTTGAGCCGATCCTGTTCCCGACTCGACGACATGGCCAATTCCACTTGCCTCTTGATGGAACGGTCCTCTTCAAGTAAAGTCGACACAGCCGCATCCCAAGTTTGCTTGAGTGACTTTGCTGTTAATCCCGCGGATCCATTGCTGTCCCCGGCGGGATCTTCCATTGTGACAGTAACTTCTTGACTGTATAATAGGTTATACAACCTTCCGGCGTAGCAAAAAACTTGATAGCTCTCGGAGAAGAAGACGGCCAAGAGGATCCGAAGTGGTATATTCATTGGCTTCGGCCTTTAATATATGCTATAAGCTAGGATAACATTCTCTTTGTTTATTGATTGTCCATCTTTCACCTCCTGGGGTGTTCCTTTGATCGAGAATACAACCTACCCGCATTGTGAGATATCCTATCGCTTTGTTCACTCCACAACCTCAGGCACCGTCAAGCAAATCTACCAGGCTACAGACTCGAGGCGATATCCCGTCCTTGGCTGCGTGGGAGCCAACATATTAGGCGCGACGTCGCCCATGAACAAGGAAGATGGGATCACGTAAAAGCTGGTATACCAAACTTATAGTACTATTATCATAGAACAGGTCCGTTGGATGCTCTAGGAGGGAAAATCTCGATTGTATATGCTGTGTAATAATGGCCATTGGACAAGTGCGAGTGCAGCCGTATGGGACCGGCCAGGCGATCGTCAGTACCACGTTACTGCCCGGGAATGGAAAAGCAGTGGCGGCTTGACTCTGCGGGGCTCAGGAGAGTGTTGGTCGCAGTTACTGCCTTTTCTCTTTTACCTGGCTTGGTGATGGTGTTTACTGCCTGTCATATACTCATGGAGATATCGCCTTGATAGTTTCCGCGATCAAGCGGGCAACATGCTGTCCGTCTTGCCAAACCCCATCATGCGACCCTTTCATGTCCTTAAACACCAAGTGATTGATCCCTTCCTTCTCCAACACCTGGGCCATCCCCTCGAGCTCCGCCGCGTCGACGAGCTCGTCGTCAGGCGACCGCCCGAGCACGGTGACTTCGCCTCCCTTCCAGTTCGACGCGAAACCGCCGGTGTACTTCATGGGCGAGGCGCGGTCCCAGGCGGACGTATCGTCCCCGAAGGCCGCAGTGATGAAGCCGGCGTACCCGGGGCCGAAGCGAGCCACGAGTCCCCGGAGGTCGTAGATGCCCTGGAACCCTACGACGGCCCTGGGCAGCTCCACGCCGGACGGCACCTCGGCGCCCTCTCCTCCTAGCGCGGTCGCGCCCATCAAGAGCTGGTAGGCCATGGTGGCGCCGGCCGAGTGGCCGACGACGATGTAGTCGCCACCGAAGCCAAACGATTGCTGCAGTAGTTGCAGACCAGACCAGACGTCTCGGAGGTGGTCCGGATGAGACGCGTTCCGCAGCTTCTCCGGCGGAGTAGACGCAGGGTCTTGCGGGAACTCCGGGTGCGGGCTCAACCGATAGTCAATCGAGGCGTACCCGCCCACCCGCGAGCTCTCGGGCAAGGCGTGGAAGTGGTTTAGAGTCGGCGTGAAGTCCAGGTGAGTCTTGCGCGGGTCGCGCCATGCGCCTCCGTGTAGATAGCTGAGCCCGGCATTAGAAAGCGGGATCATAGGAGATGTAGCCCTAGATTTCAATGCAGGCCCATGCTTGGCGGTTCATGGTCTTCTGTACGCCCAACGCAACTTACATGATCCAGGTTTTGCCCGCCAAGTGGCCTTCCTTCACACTCCCCCAGAGGCCTATTGTCTGGAGATCATGGGGGCCATACTTGATTGTGTCATATTGCAATGTTGACGACGCCATTACACTCAGCGAAGGCGATGGGAGCTACCCGCCCAGAAGACTATGTTCTGTATTGATGGAAATCGCTTTGGAACGAAGTTAGGTGCTTGGATAACAGGAGAAACGAACGGGTGCAAAGGTTCGTGAGAAATAACGTTTCGAAGTTGCTTGGGCCCTGTCATTTGGACCAGATTCAGTGAGTGAATGGTTTGTTCGGCGGAGAAAATGAAAGCATGGACCGGCGCGATGCGGGGGCGGACTGTTCGCAAGTCGGATAGGCGGAAGGATGCGGAAGACGGAACGGGCCAAATGCCACTGAATCCAAGACCTCACTCAGCGCTAGAGAGAGAGAGAGAGAGAGAGAGAGAGAAAGAGCAACGCATTGATAGCCACCGCATCACTATATCGAAACGGCTGGCTTATACCACGCTGTGCTATTGCCAGGGAAAAGGACAACCATAAACTAAATATCAAGTTCAGTTTGACCGCAACTTCAGGTTCTTCACTGACAACAGCTCTATTTTGCCTTGGAATATCCGCGGAATGCGTGCGCAACAAATACGGAAGACGCCGACGGTCTCCAAGGGCAGACAAATGCCGCCGGTACTATGGAGACGTTGAAATACCGACTGGATCGCTGCAGGCTATTTGCGAAGCATGTGTTCCACTCTGCTTTATAGCGACCAGCATGAACACTCGGCCATTTTGATAAATTCCAGGCGACAGTCCCACACCCACGGTCGTATTTGATAGTCAAGGGGATACTAGTCTGCGCCCGGAACCCATCGCGATCCTCTCAGGAGCACCGTCACGAGGCGCGCGCAGGCTTGCAATTTTGCAGTCCTCGGCACTCGTACCAAGATGCTTCCAAGGCAGAGAGGGCCGAGGCCTTGCGCCTGCGACAGTTGCCCACAACTCTCCTCCGTATTATGGAGAGGGAGAAATAAGGGAGGAGAGACGCAGAGACGCACAGCGTGCACTAGGCTCTAGTTGAAACAATGTAACCAGAAACACCTGGCGAGCCAGCTTCCCGATCCTGCACCATGGTCCACTGGTTGCGCGACCAGTTGCCAGCCAGCTACAGGAACCAGTCCCGCCAGTAATGCTCACACGAGCATATGGTACTCGGCCGTGGAAAGTCGCGTGGTTGATGCGGTTGACTGACCTGACTTGCCTGTTCTACTACGTCGTAATACTAATCCGGCAAGCTGTCAAGTGCCACACCCTACCGTTCACCGTTCTGCAATGATCAAAAGAAGGCTCGGGTAGCAGGCCATCCCGAGGCCCTGGGTCGAGTTTCGCCAAGAGGTGATGCAAACTTGACAACGTGTGCCGTGCCGCTAGGCCAACCTTTGCGCTGGGACGCTGTATTGTCCGAAGGTGTTCGTTCGTTTTACTAGTCGGCTTGCTGTGGTAGTATGAGCTACTACTACGCAGCAATATCGGATCGAAGAACCGACTGTTCATCGAATGCGAAAGGATTTGGTCATAGCGGTCTCTTGTGGTGGAGTAGATGGGGGCTCGGAAACCGGTACCGATCTTTACTTATTCGATGACAATGCAACCAACAGTATAGGTGGTGAAGGATTTTGTGAACATGCCTACCTCTTGAGTACTAGCGCCCGTTGAGATGTGCCACGCCGCACGTGGGTGCGCTTTACTGTTGCAGGACATGAGACACTTTCCAGCTCTGCTGTGGTGTTCCTATGCGTGCTAGGTTATGATCGGCGGCGGGTGAGCCGGTATATTGAGAGGGAGGGAGGAAGCTGAATGGGGTTGTTCTTGTAGCAGTAGTAGTGGTGGCAGTGGAAGAAACGACCTGCATCCGTGGTTATCACGATCCCACGACGCAATACCACATCACAGCACGCAGCACACAGCACACAGCACAGCCTGGAGGCAAGAGCCTACATGTGAAACAAGCGACAGCCAGTGTTGGCTCATTTCACCTCAGCTGGTGGGGCCTCCTGTACATGGACCGATGCAGAAAGCGCGACCGCCTAGAGCGTTACACCGACAGGGGGTCAAAGCGGACTTGGTTAATCTACTGGGATGGTATGTAGATGGGAGCGGAGGCTGGGCAGGCACGAACGAGAATCCTCTTCCTTCAATGTTCCTTTATCTGGAGTCCCGACTTTACAAAATCGGTTGTGGCATTCAATACCTGCTCTCTTCTTGTACATGTCCAAGTCCAGCTGCCCGTGCAAATGCAAAAATGCGAAATGCAATCGGTAGGCAACTAGACAACCCCCCAAAAGAGCTTCAGGGCCAGCCACCGTATGTCTTCTCCTTTGGCTGCAGCTTACAATAACCCTTCCTATACAGTCTATACAGTCAAGTCGTCCGATGTTGAGGCATCGGCTGCGTGCACGGCTGCAAGGGATGTGATGGGCATATCATTCCTGCAGGTCCTCTGCAGGTCCTCCCAGATGCATTTGCACACGCACTCGGTGCGTGGCGGAACATTCTCTTAGCGTGAAACTCGACTTACACATCCTGTTCTAATCCAACCTTCTTGCTGTATGTACAGGCACATGGGAATATCGAGGCTCACCTTGCCCGGGTGAGCCTCCTTTAAAGCTGAATGCCACCGAAACAGCTGATCACCAACATCCGAGATCTTGTCGACGTTTGCGGTCTCAACTTGCCTGTTGCTGCAACCCTACTGCCACAGCATGTAGTTGATGTGAGGCATGATCAGCACCCGACTGGCCGGGTCAGATTTGCAAGCTCCCGTTTGGCGCGCCTCGTACTACCTATTCAATGGGAAGATGGCTGTCGAGCTCGACTCGGACCACGGCAGCGGCCAGTACATAATAAGATAAGTACGCTAATGGCCGATGGATGAACAGTGCCAAGACAGCACTGGCTGGACATGCCAGTATCTCGACCAATCGCCTAGGCCCGGAACAATTATTGCATAAGAGCGCCTGCATACCCTGATGCCGACAGGGAACACATGTTTCTCGAAGCTACGTACCTACAGCCAGACATCCACTCACACCTGGGTCTTTTGCATCCCAGTTACTACAGCTACTACATGGACCTAAGCTAGCCCACCGGCCACTACGTTAGTAGGCCCGGCGGAGATACTGAGAAGAGTGACAAGGAACGCCTCCCAGCCGGTCTACCGAGGCACACACATGCGAGCCCTGCACAAGTAGTACTCGGACGCAAAGATGTGCAGTGACAGCTTCATGCAAAAGGCTCCATGATCGTCTTGACTGTCAGCTCTGCAGGGTCTTTCCCTGATGGGCTCCATCCTATGTGCTACCCCTTCCAGGACAAGGTCTCGGGGCACGGCGTCTTTCTGCTTGTACATGCTATATCCTCGAGTAAGACAGGGTCCCTTTTCTTCACCACATGGCGGCTAGCATGGGCCTGGTGTTGGTTCCACTTGTCTGGAACCATCCTTTCCCAGGCATCTACTTCCCCGGGTTGCTCTAGACTATATGTATGCACGGGGATACCTTACTTCCCCTTCTCTCATATGAGGGTTTGCATTGTCTCACCACCGCTCTTATTTTCCTAGCCTCCCAAGATCGGTGCAATACTATCATCGAACATCAGATCGAACATGAGATGGCGGCCCAGGATCCCACAGTATCGACGGAAAGCAATGGCTATTCCTTGATCATCACGTCCATTGTTTTCCTAACCCTAACATGGGTTTCTGTCTTCTTGAGGACATACGTGAGGGCGTTCATGCTGAATGGATTTCAAGCAGATGACTGGTTCATGCTGATCGGCCAGGTGAGAACCATGTTGCCGCTTCCACTCTCGAGTATGAGGTAACTGATGGAGGGCTACCTAGATTATATTCACTATATCGTGCGCTTTCATCATAGTCGGGTACACGGCAGGCGTGGGTCGGCATAATAAATCTCTCGACCAGCCAAGCGAAATCAAGGCTCTCGAATACCAAGCCCTCGCCACGGCATCTTATGTTCTGGATATGATGTATATCAAGCTATCGATCGGAATATTCCTCCTGCGACTCGCTACCCAGAAACGGTACAGGTATCTTATCTGGGGAAGCCTCGTGGTTATCGCCCTCTGGAGTTTGGCATTGTTCTTCTGGAATATATTTCAGTGCAATCCCGTCGAAGCCCAATGGGACTACACCATCCTCGAGCGGGACCCATCCGCGCACTGCGCTTCCGGCGAAGAGATTGTCAACGCCGCGTACGCCCTCTCGGTCATGAGCATACTCTCTGACTGGCTATACGCCCTGATCCCGATCCCGATCGTCTGGAACGTCAAAATGACACTTCAAGCAAAAATCACTGTGGTTTTGATTTTGAGTATGGGCGTGTTTGCAAGCATTGCAACCTTGATCCGTCTGAAGTTCCTGGCTGATCTTACAGACTTGAGTGACATCCTTTGTAAGTCGAATATTCACTTTTATAGTGGCTCATGGCTGTTTGACTAATATCTTTCCTCCCAGATGGTGGCACGGATTCCATGGTATGGACGTTAGTCGAGCCCGGCGTGGCAATTGTGGCATCGAGCTTGGTCACCATTCGCCCGCTGCTCCGCGCGTGGAAGATCAAAGGCTTCACCTCGAACGGGACCAGCAAACAGACGGGACCCCTCAGCAATGGACAAGCGAAATCGCGAACGAACCGATCAAACGGCGCCATGCCTGGGTTTGGCTCCAGGGACGTCACATTGGTAGATATCGAATTAGGGCACTCAAAGCAGGCCGGGTCGGGCGATTTCGGCAACACGACCCATATCACCAGCCGTTCAAGAATGTCGTATATGTCGCGCATTTCCGAGAGGCCTGACCAAGTGTCACGTAAGGACTCTTCAGATGCCACAGTCACTCGCCGCGTTGAAATCAGCACCGAACCGTACACTCCTCAGTCGCAGACGCCAGGGACAGCGGACACTCGGGAAACGTTCCTCGACGGCCAATCCCGGAGCTCATCCACGATAGAGCTCACAACAGAAACGCAACAATATGATAGCAATAATAATCAGGCAGGGGTGTCGTCGCGTCGATGATTGCTCCTAGGAATAAGAAGGGAGAAACAAAATCGGAAAACGAGGTGAAGCGTCGCATCGCCTAATCTACAGTGTATATTACTGGTGCACAGCAGTGCGACGTCGAGCCGAATGTCTAGATTACGATGGGCTTCACGACAACGTTATTAATGATTCCCTTTTTGGGAGGAGCCGGGTTGGCTGGCTGGCGTATAGGTTATCACAGATACCCCCTTTGGCTTTGGATTGGGAAGCTTCAAAACAAAATGACGATTTTTATATTCCAATACCATCCTATTTATGCGTGAAGCGATTCAACGCAGGCCCCGTTCAAGCACTCCCTTTCGTGTATTCTCTGCTTTCCTCTCGTGTCACTGTAACAGGTGTTGCCCTCATGACCATGGTAGTGCTGGGAAATAAACGACTGCATATTCCTAATTTACCCGGCAATACGCCTTTCCGATTCCAACTACCCGATTACATTTCTAGACCATAATAACGCACTCCTTATGACGGATCATAAGACCGTTGCTACCCTTGACAGGGGTAAGCAATGCAGCCAGTCTTTCTGGTTGGCTTGTATTTCAGTCACCTAATCCCAGCCCCCTTCCACCCCCGGGAAAGCAATGGAACCCAGAACAGTCATATCGGTACCCTCTTGAAACATTGACGGAATGATAATACTACCCTTCAGTTATACCTGCCTCCCACCATCCACTCCGGATGCGGAAATCCACCCTTGGGCGCATGAAGTCCCCGAGTTCCAGGTTAGGACGGGAAAGCTTCATCAGCCGAATAGCACCTAGACCAAAACACGACTGGTGTCGGCAGGATCTATGTCGACATGCGCACGATGCAGATGCTGTTTGTTTGGTGGAAGTGTGTGGTTCTTGCATTGAATGGCAATCGCGACGAATGCACTATTCTTGTCTGAAGGCTTACATGGTTACTTTATAAGTAAGGTGCAGTCAGGGTTACAACAGGGGGCAATGCCCCTCACTCCATAATGATGAATGCGTTGATGTTGTCAACATGGTGTTTTCAACCAGTAGGGGGTATCAAGTTCGGATTTGGTATTTTCTTAAGAACAAGGCCTCTCTATGTAGAACTCCTCGTATCTCTCGCTCCCTGAAGCAGTCCAGCAGATGCCGTAACAGTCATGCATTATGCGTGGCTGCCTTATCTCACAGCATCTAGCTTACAGACCTGACGGATCGGGTAAGCCATACTCCTCTAAGTCTGGGTTCCAGTCCTCTTCTTCGCCTAGAATGGGCGCTGCAACGAATTTATTGTACACCTTGCCCATGCCGGTGGCTTTCCCCTGACCGCCGGCTGCATCGTTCTCGGGCTCGTCAACGATGATGGCAGTCGTCAGAAAGCCGGTTTCTGTCCCTAAGCAGAGCTCGTAAGGCATGCCACCCCAGTCCATCTCGACCTTGCCCGACTTTCGCACATTCAACTTGCCGATAAAACCGCCTTCGGCTGTCCACGTCGATGCAGCTGTCTTGGCGTTCGCCTTAGCCCCCTTATTGTTGCCGGGGGTGCTGTCGACCTCAACCGGGTCGTCGTTCTCCGAAACCCTAGAAAGAGGAGGGAGGACGGGAGGGAACTGGAATAGGTACAGACGGCCATCTCTTTCATGGCCTTCCTCCCCCGTCACCAGGCTGTGAGACGTTCAGCTCTTCCATCAGCGCTCTAGTATCAGCGATGGAGAACTGAGTCTCTAGATCCTGCATGACCTTCTCGCGTTTCCTCTCCTTTGCCAATTCTCGCGCATCGAGCTCCTCCGCCTTGGGCTTCTTCTGTAGCTCTGGCGAGGGAGGAGCTTCTGGCTTGGCAGGGATGCTATCAATGTCCATTTCGTCTTCCAACTCTGTTCCAGGTTCTGCCTTCACCCTGACCTCTTGAGGATTTGCAGGCGCAGCATGCCATAACTCCTCGTCTTTGGCGGCGGATAGCTCAGCATCTTTGTCGCGTAGCATCTCCGCGCGCAGGTCGGTATATGTCTCTCCGTCATCTTCTTGCTCTTCTGCCTCAAGCTCTGCGGTCGTTGCTACCTTGACGTCTTCTTTCTTGTGCTCCACTCGCGGAATGCTGTAAGGCATCGAGCCAGACGACCGTTGAGAACCACCATAACTCGACTCGGGGGCGGCGTCGTCGCGCAGTTGATCGATATTGACTCGCACATCGTTCGCGCGTCTGTCCATGTATCTAGGGAACCCTTCTGGCTTTTCACCTCCTCTAAATGTAGAACCTCCGGATCCGCTTTTACCATAGCCGCCGTAGCCACCGGATGTGCCGCCGAACTTGACGCCATCTGTTGAAGAGTTAGTGATCCATGTTTCAAGCGATGAGCCTATCACGCATAAGGTCACGTACCGCCTGGGACTGCGGAGAAGGGGCCATGGCCGGTGACGGTTCGCCTGACCATGCCACCTCTTGAAGAGTCACCACCCCGGCCACCCCGGCCACCTCTCCGGGCTCTTCTATCGGCGTCGCGTTGCTCCCGTTCTTCGATTTTTATCTTGGCCGCCAAATCCTTCGCTCTTTGCTCCTCCAATTGCGCTCGGTCGCCAGAGTTTCTTCGTCTAGCCTTTGGCCTGAGCTTGGATCCACCCGTAGTGCTGGGCGCTGGCGTAGCCGATTGCGAAGCGGCGGCGCGACGAGTGGTGCCCGAGGCAGAGCCATCTTCCGGTGCTGTAGGTGGCAAGTCGGTTGCGCCAGTGTTGTCGCCATTCTCCGAAGTTGCGACGGGTGTTGAGGCAGCAGCGGCGCCGCCGCGGCCACCTCTGTCACCTCCCCTCGCCCCAGCACGCGAACCACGAGGAGGCATTCTTGTTATACCATTGGAAGCAAGGAAAGGAGAGCTGGGCGCAAGTTTCGACTTCCAGTGAGAGGCAGAAGTGAGAAGCAGCAGTGGCTAGAATTGGATGGTTAAAGTGCCAATTCGAGTGCTGGATGCGGCATGTGGGGTGCTCTCCCAAAAAAAAGTCCTGGCTGGCTTACACAAGTCGACCGATAGTGGGGATAACAGCTTGGGAAAGCTATGCCGTGTTTTACCGCCTGCTTATTGGAGGGCAGTCGTGGACGGCAAGCCGCTGCTTGGATTCACCACGACATGGATGTCTCCACTTAATCAACCATAGGCACGCTCGCATTTGGCAATGGACATTCAGATTCAGATTCATGGCCAAGATGAGGAAGTCCATTGCAAATCAACGAACGCACAAGAGAGCGTCTTCGCCAAAGTTCTTCTGAAGACTAGCTTCCTGTGCCAGCATGGAACCGATCCAACCCCGCCCAGCCTCAACAGTTGCTGCCCCAAATTTGATGACCACACAACTCCTTACATTGGCAGCGGACCAGAGAACGCCATCTTGGATCTCTTGTTGGAGTCTTGAAGCCCGCCAGCTTTCCAAGGCAGACTTTCCTAGGCCTTTTTCCTTCTCTGCTGCAGTGCGGAAGTCTCTAGCCCCTATTCGGGGCAAAGCCGAGAACTCGTCAAGAAAGAACTCGCCCAGGCTTTGAGTCAAGGGGCCCCGTAGAATCAAAGTACCGAAGATGGCATGGCCATGCATCGTGCCCCGTAGAGGCATTGGGTGGGCGGACGCGGAAGTCCCATCGAGCAGAACAGTATCCCGCACAAGTAGCCTGTTCTTCAGGCCGGTGTCCTGGTTCTTGAACCATATCTCATTGCGGCCGGTCCATTTCAAGAGATCCCAGTTCTCACCTCGCGCAGCCCGACCATGTGTGACCCAGTCAAGTAAACATAACGACGCACTGCCATGAAGATGGAAGACCTGGGTTTGTTCGTACAGACTGCCCTCAAAGGGCTGCACCGGGTCCGGTAGAAGACATAGTGCCGCGCCATCTTGGATGTTGACAGAGAGTCGCTGGCGCGTAATCGTGTCTGGGATGGCAGGCTTAAAGATCTTGGTGTGTCCTTGGGTCACAATACTTAATCGGGCGAAGGGCTGTATATCGACTTTGAGGTTGACCTGATCACCGCCCACAAGACCACCCCCATAAGACAGCAGAAAGACCACGACGCTCTGCTGGGTAGCCTTGACGGTAGGGGATATGAGCTTCAAGGGATATTGGTAGGTGATACTTTCCAGGGCTGAAATATCATGTGGTAGAAGCTTGACCACGATGTGCCCCTCGCCAGCCGCAGATGCTGACTTGGGAAATGGAGAGATCATGGTACAGTCGGGGGGTTGACCGATCACGCAGATCGATCGTATCCGGGCCCCCGCAAACTCAACGGAGTGACTGACTCTGTCCTACTACGAAAGCTGCTGTTGGATGTGGATGTTGCCTGCATAGACACAAAGACCGCATGCTATCTTCAGATGGGTGCAACCTGTACCTTAGCATTGATAGGTACGTACCTATCTTTTATTCCATTCACCATGCAATGCACTTGGTTGGTTTGCAGAGGCACACCTATTGGAGTTAAAAATCGCAACTATTACCTGCTCTTCTAGGTTAAGGCTGGGGGCACTTGACCAAAGCAGGCGTAGTTTGGCCTGGAACAGGAAGGGGCACGGCCGCACGGGGGCCTGAAGCTTAGGCGCGTCGCTCCCAAGACCTCGACCTCCAAGCAAGGGAGACCTGCCAACTACTGCCTGGCCGAGAGCTGATAATCTCTCCACCAATTTTGGGCCAGCTTCCTGATAAACACGTCTTGTCTCATCCCCACCAAACCTTGTACGAATCCGTCCATGTTAATGAACCCCGACGCGCAACCCGAATTAATCGCGCCAACACCCCAATTATCTCATTGAAATGATCGCACATCATTGAATACATTGTTAAATGCCAGAGTCACGAGCGCCCCTCATGGAGAGCTCAGATAACAACGCGACGCCCACCCCGTCGGCGGCCGACTCGCGACGACGATCCGGACGCGTCGTCAAGGCCCCCAGGAAATACTCCCCGAAGCACCCCAAGGCGCCACGTCCAAGCGCAAGAGAGACCAGGAAAACGACGACGAAGATGGAGAGAACGAGGACCCCGAGCAGGTAGATGCCGACGAGGCATCCGGTGATGACATGGATGAAGACCAGAGCGCAGATGAGGACCAGGAGCGCGCATCCAAAAAGTCGAAAGCGAAACCCAAGAAGCCAGCGGCCAAAAGAGCCAAGGTGAACGGCAATGCGCCCCCGCTGGCGCATCCAACGACGCACCCGCTCCAGCTCTGAGATTGGCCAGCAGGCCTAAGAAGAACGTGCGAGTAGCAATTGCGCGACGCGACGGAGACGGCCTATATGGTAGGATAGATGACCCTCCCTACAAACCCCGTGGACTCGATGCTAACGCGTGCCCAGCCGAAATCTTCACGTCTGGCGACTCCTCCGATGATGTAGCCTCCCACTGGTTCCAGCGCTACCAGCAGAATGAGGCACAGGCACTGACAGATCTGATGAACTGCGTGCTTCTTGCAGCTGGATGTGATCACGCCCTGACCGAGGATGATATCCAGGACCCAGAAAACTCGGCAAATAAGCTATCGGAGCTTGAAGAAGCCTATGAGCAGACCAGCATCTCAGACTACCCCCTGATCTCGAGAGCCAAGAGCAGCAAGAACTTTCGGGAGCAGCTTGTGGGCTTCTTCGATTCGCTCGTCAGTCTCATCCACCAGACGGATGTTCTTTACACAGACGACAGTCTCCTGGAAAATGTTCAGAGATGGGTTGGGACCATGTCGTCTTCGGCACTGCGACCCTTCCGGCACACAGCCACCACTGTCGGGCTGGCCCTGCTTACGGCTTTGATTGACGTGACGAAGCAACTGGATGAGCGTATCACCAAGTCAAATCTGTCTCTTCAGGCAGAGTCGACTCGCAGAAGTAAGAACAAGAACTTGGTGGCAAGTACCCAGAAAGCCTTGGACGCAGCCAACCAAAACCGCCAAATCATCGATGAAAAGGTTAAGGACCTTTTCAACATTGTATTCGTCCACAGATACCGTGATATCGACTTCAAGATCCGCTCAGAGTGTGTCGAAGCACTCGGAACTTGGATTTGCACCTTGCCTACTGTCTACATGGCCCCTGAGTATTTACGCTACCTGGGCTGGCTACTATCTGACGTCGCTGTAGCCACTCGCCACGAAGTATTAAAGCAACTTGGCAGAGTTCTGAAGCGCGATGCAGAGAAACTTGCTCATTTCATTGATCGTTTCAGGCCGCGCCTCGTGGAGATGGCGACTACAGATGCTGACATCGGTGTGCGTGTCGCTGCCATAGCCGTCGTTGACATTCTTCGATCGTCGGGCATGTTGGAGCCAGAGGAGGTCGATGCTGTCTGCAAGTTGCTCTTCGATACCGAAGTCAGAATTCGAAAGGCCGTCGTACCCTTTTTCGCTGCCCTTGTTGGGGAATTCATTGACAACAAGGTCGACGAGATTGGCGGCAGTGATGCCATCGATGATGTCTTTGGCGATGAAGACGAAGAGAATATGGAGTCTCTCCGAAGAGACTGGATTAACATTAAGGCGCTCGCCGAGAACCTCGCGGTATACAACTCGCAACTCGATGAGGAACAGGATGAGATCCGTCATGGTTTGGACGTTGCCGCCGATGTGGTCAACGCAAACGTACCAGAGACCCGTATCGCTCTTGCCACCCAAGCGTTATATGAGAAAATGCCGGAGATCAACAATTGGCAGGTTCTCGCTGGTTACCTCCTCTTCGACCACACAACAAGTTCGCGATCTAAGAAATCCAAAACGAATTCGGTAGAGGCAGCTATAAGAAAAGCTGTTGCCCCAACTTCGGCGGAAGAAGCTATATTGCTGGAAGTATTGGCCACTGCAGTGAGAGAAAGCCTTGTTCAAAGCGGTGGTGATCATGACAAAACAAGGCGAAGGCCTGGCAGGCTCGATGCCGATGCGCAGGAGGACTCCGGCGTGCAGCTTGCCACGATCATCCCCAGCCTGCTCAGCAAATTCGGCTCGGATCCGTACGTTGCTGGCACCATCCTCCGCCTCGAGCATTATCTCGATCTCGATGTGTTTCAGCAACTACGCCAGAACTCGGCAACATACGATAAGCTGTTGGACGAAGTCACAACGCAATTTAGCCGGCATGTTGACCAAAGCGTGCTTAACGAAGCAGCCACGGCGTTCATTCATGCCCGGCAGTATGAAGAGCTGGAAGAGCTCGTGGACAGCAAACTTTCAGGTCTGTGGGATAATTCAATCAATTCGTTACGGAACTTTGAGAAGACCTGCGAGCTCAGCGTGCGTGGAAATCTCGACCGCGCAGCGCTTATTGAGCTTGCCAACGTTCTGAAGAAGATTGGAAAGCTGGCAATGGTAGCGGACTGCGTAGAAGTCCTCGAAACCCCCGGAAGCGCGAGCGATTACAGCGATCCGCCTATCAAGCTTTTGGTAAGCATCGTGCACAGAGGTTTCCTTGAAGACCCCGATGATGACCTCGACGACCCCGAGGATGAAGTCGTGGCCTTCGCCATCAAATGCTGTCAGTTCTATCTCATGTGGAAGGTTCGCAGAGTACAACTGGCGGTGCAAAACGAGGAGGATCTTGCCGACGACGACATCAACCAACTAGTAGCACTCCGCAAAGGGCTTGTGCATAATCTCATCAAGACGTTGTCGTCTCGTGGATTCAACGACGATCTGCGGCTCTCGAGCACTGGCAGCGCGTGCGATTGCTGCGCAATGTTCGTATTCCTGCGCCCGGTAGTGGAGGGGCCGCAAGCAGAGAAGTATGGAGCATTGGCAGGTTTACTTGAAGAGCTTCCGTCGGCTCTGATCCCCGCTGAAATCATTCCTATATTCGATGCCGCGGAACGTGCGTATGCCAAGCGCGCCCATAAGGGCTTGAACGAACCTTCAGAGAATGAGGACCCTCTTGACGACGATGAGCCGCCAGAAGACGACGAAGACGAAGACCTGACGGAACAAGAGCGACAAGCGGCAGAACTTAAATCGGAAAAGATCTTATGCGAACTCACAGGAAAGCTAGTTCTTGGTATCTTGGCTAAGGTGATTGACGCTACCGGACCGCACGCGGGCAAACTGAGAAAGCGCCTCAACCGGAATAAGACCAAGCTCGGCCCCAATTACCGAGAAGTTGTCGCGTTTCTTGACGAAAACCACCTCCGTGAGGTAAGGGGAGCTGGCAAGAAGAAGTCATCCAAGGCTAAGGCCAAGGACGGAGCCGCAGAAGCCAAGAAACCTGCCAAGAGCGCCGAGATAGCTATAGATGACGACGACGACGAAGTCGATCCTTTTGGGGATGATGAGCCGGAAGAGGGTTCAGCTGAGGATCTACGAAACCGGGAGCTGGCAGAGGACCGCATTGAGGACGACGAAGAAGAGGAGGAGGAGCCCGCAGCGGAGCCAATGGACGATGAAAGCGTCCTGGGCGATTAGGCGTGGACGGGCAGTGCGGTGGCTATTGGACAATGTGTACTCTAATGGCCACATGTGTATGAGTGAGCCGGCGGCCTGAAGCCGTCGTTGTTTGTTACCAGGATAGATGAGCCTTACGACTTAACTTGGGGCGGGGTTTTTCCAAAAATCGCTGCAAAATGGCGTATTGAGTTTGTGATAATATTACTGTCCTTCTGAATATAATGCTTGCTAAAACTACACGAGACTCGACATTGCTTTGGTCCAATCATTGCGTTCGCTTACCTATAAAGCATGTGATACTCCTGCTATAGCGAATCGGGCAATGCGTCTGCCGCCGTCAACCCCTACCCGGCAATAAACCAATAGACGGGGGTGTCCGGTGTTGAAGCAACAATTGGCCAGCTTGGCGCTTGACTTGATTGACACAAACCCCAGGCAGATATTCAGGGGTCTGCCCAAGGTTTCATCAAAACAAAACAGGCAAAAGAGTTGATAAGGAGAAAGGGCAATGAGGAGGCCTGTCGATCCAGCCCAATCCGGTCAGTCTAATCTCGATCGAGACACCAGCCTTTCGAGCGTCACCCTCACCTGCCTCCCTGCCTCCCTGCCGTCTACCTTCCTGTCGCTGCATCCAAATGGCACAATGAGGAGAACTTGAGAAGGCCGATTCCCAATGGCTGCGGCGATCTCAAAAGTACCGCTGCTTTTGCGGCCACGAACCAGAGCATTCTTTGCGCTGTGGTCTGCCGTTTCGCTTTACTTGTTCTTGAATCATGGCGTCCCTGCTTTGCGCTACCACCTCTTCCAAGCCTCCTCGTCTGAGCGACCGCAATATGACTTTACCCAGGGTCTGTTCGACGACGCCGTCTCAACAGCCGGTATTAGTACGAGTACTGCCTCTAGTGATGGTGTTCGCACCGTCGCCCTTACCGCCCCGTCGTCGTCTCGGGAGAGCCGCATTGCCGAGGCGCTGCGCGACCGCAACGTCACGGTGCACCTAGTGCTCGCGACGCGCGCCCAGGACGACGTCTCGTGGGCGACAGATCCGGGCCGCCTCCGCATCCCCGGCGCCGCCAACCTGCGGGTCATCCGCTATGTGTCGGACGCGCCCAATGCGCCCTACCGCCCGCCCGTGCTCAACAAGGGCCGCGAGGCCCTCATGTATCTGACCTACCTGCACGACTTCTACGACGACCTTCCCGACGTCGCCATCCTCGTGCACGCCCAGGACTATGCCTGGCACGGCGAGCCTGCGCTGGGCACTCGCTTGTCGAAAATGCTGTCGCGTTTCGACTTGCGTGAAGTCCTCGACAACGACGGTGATCTCGAGATCCAGAAGAAGACGAAGAGGACTCGTACGCGGCTGAGCAACAGGGCATCATCGGGCCAACCTGAGGCCAGCGGCCGCGACGATGCGTTGAAGGTAAAAGATTCGGGCAGGCACGGTTACGCCAACCTGAGAACGAGCTGGCTCAACGCCTGTCCCAACTGGATTAACACGACCAGGGCGCCCGAGGAGAGCGTGAAGAAAGAAGAGCCATACATGCGGGACGCATTCCTCGCAAACTTCGGCCTCGGCGGCATCGTCTTCCAGCCAGAAGGGCAGGAGGCGCCCCAGCAACAACAACAACAACAACAACAACAACAGGTGGAGGTGCCCGAGATCCTGGCCGGCACGTGCTGCTCCCAGTTCGCCGTGAGCCGGGCCGCGGTGCGCAGCCGGCCGCGGTCGCAGTACGCGCGGAGCCGGGACTTCCTGACGACGACGCGCTGGTCCGACTACATCGCGGGCCGCACGTGGGAGCACCTGTGGCCGTTCCTGTTCCGCGGGGCGGCGCGCGACTGCCCCGTCGAGTGGAAGGCGCTGTGCCGCATGTACGGCGTCTGCTTCGCCTCGGCCGCGGAGCAGGCGCGCTGGATGGACCGCTGGCGCGAGCGCGAGGCCCTGCGCGAGCCGCTCGAGTTCTGGCGGGAGCTGGGCCGCCCCCGCGTCGCCGTGCGCGCGCGCAGCCGCATGCACGAGCTGGGCGAGTCGCTGCGCGAGGGCCTCGCGGCGGCGGTCCGGCGCGGCGAGGACGTCGAGGGGGTGGGTTGGGATGGCGTGGGGGATGTGTACGAACTCTAGGCGCGCAGGATTGATGCGCTTTAACCTAGGTTTTGGCGTTTTGGTTGGGGTCCAAGGAGGTGTTTCCGGCAATGTATATATAGAACACCGCCCCCCATATGACTGAACATGAACGGGCCTTGGCCTCACAATATTGGATCCTTCTATGCACTGTCCGAGCCCACCCCCCGCGAAGTGATGATATGCTAGATTTGCCCAGCTTCGATTGCATAGAATCTCTCGAGGGTTAGAAGTAGCACAACGAATCAATATCTTCATTCAAAGTAGTCGAGAACCTGCGAAGTTGGCTTAGGGTGTTTAAGTAGAGCAAATAGCCAGGCATCCTGGTGAGATGATGGCGTAATACGAGCTCGCCAAGGCCCCTAGTCAACCTAGACCTACATCCGAGGAAGGCTTTCTAAGAACCAAGGGCTCAGTGCATCTATACTTCAGTATTCTCCATGTAATCTTCCTGGGGCGGACAGAATTCCATTTCCATTCTCTAATGCTGCCTCCTGCCTTGACGAAGCAGGCTTCAGATGGAGGAGTATGGCGCCCATAATGAATGCATGAATTCGATGTCTAGCACGAGAGCGCCCTAGCAACGCCTACGTAGATTGCTGCAAAGGGGGGGTATATATACGCTTGAAAGGACGCTTCCAACAACAAACAGTCGACGCCGTCCCGCCCTGGCCTAGTGTGTGCAATACAAAGACTCATCATCGAACCCTGGTGCCAAAGAGCTTGAAAAATCTCTGATAGCGCTTGCCCTCGCCCGCGTCGCACTTCATTGGATCACTTTCTGGGATCTCTAGGCCGTATTGCTGTAGGCAACAAGTAAAGGGCTTGTTGGATACCTTGGTCGTTAATCGGCGACCATTAAGCTGGTTTGGGCCATCCTGCACGCCCTCGTTATCGGAACTGTCAGGAGGAGGCTCGAGTGCATTTGCACGCTGGATAGATTCGAGATGGGCATCGTACTCGGGTCTCTTACACTCTTCCAGGTTGCCCCAGAGCTTGAAGAGCTGCTCGCGAAGCTGCGAGAGTTGGTCTGGATCTTCGTGTAGACTAGAAAGGTGCGGTTAGCGATGATTGACAAAAGGGAAAAAAGGGACCGCATTATTCTCGGCTTACTTTACGGCATCCATGTTGGTCAGTTGCTGTGCCTCATAGTTATCAACCAATGCCCATATTCGTTCCGGCTTTTCGCCCTTTGCTTTGGGCGAGGCATCCTCAAGTTCAAGGGCGAACCGCCACTCCCAGCTCTTCGGAGCAGCAAATCTGTCCAAAGTCCCCCCTGGCCTTCAGATTCGGACCCCGAGCCTCCATCATAATCAGAAAGACAGTCGAACTCGGTCACTTTCCTCCCGGCTGCAAAGTCCTCGAGTCTGCGTGGCCGGAAGTCGACAACTCGAACATTGGCTCTGAACTTGACGTTTGTGAATGGCAGTGCCACATGCTCCTCTCCGTTGATCCCGGTGCGTTTCCACGATACACCATCCAGTATGCGGTCCAGTTGGGAAACAGGCTGGTCCTCGCTTTCACATGCGACTTGCTTGTTGAGGCCCAGCAACTCCGCCTTTTGGGCCTGCTGCTTCTCGACTTTCTGATCATTCTGTGCACGTTGAAGCTTTCGCCTTTGCTTGGAGTTGAGCGTTACAGCTTCTCCTCTGCCTTTCCTCTTTGCGCCTACAGGCTTGAGATCCTTGCTTCCTGCCAGCGTTGCCTTTTGTTGCTCAAACTTGCGACTGTATTCACGTTTGCGCTTGATAACTTCTTTCACTTGCGGGTCTGTACCTTCTGGGGAATTACTCGATTCGAGGACTTCGAACCCGAGCCTTGAGGGATGTGCTTTGTCTTCTCTTAAGAACCCTTCCAGGTTACCTCCATTGCGGCCGTATTTGATTTGAAGGTTCCGCAACCTAATCCACTTCCCTGCTCTGACCTGGCTGCGAAGATGCCCGGCATGGGGTTCCCAGCAAGTCAATTGCAGGCAACGCTTTCCAAACGGGCCAGGCCAGCCCCGTGTGGTTGGGTTCTGAAATGCCGACGTATATCCATAGGGATCACCATCACGGCCAGCATCAGCATTTGAAGTATCCCAGGAATGATTGAAAAAGTATTTGTTCTCGGTGTAGTCGGTCACCCACATAGAAACCTTGTCGAGGAGGTCGTGAGGGTCCTTAATGACTTGAACAACCAGATCATAGAACCCGCCATCGCCAACGTCTTTCAGCAAGCTGAACTTTTCCCTTATGTTGAGCGATCTGTTGGCCTGTTCCTCAAACTCGTTTGCGCCAGGGAGTGTATCCTTGTTGACAGCATGATACAACCACGAGACATATTCCTGCTCTTCGTCCCCAGGCTGCTTTGCCTTGGGTCCGGTGCGAGATTTCAAAGCGTCGTTGGCAGGCTTTGGTGGCATGGGAATGGCCGAGGCTGAATATACGAGTACCTGGGTCTTGAAGTTGCTGAGCAGCGATATTTCAGACCTGTAATTCTGTACCTTGACTGACATGATGAGCACGACATCCAGGTAACCTGGACTCGGCAACTCCTTTTCAGGACGGAAGACGCTGAAGTTGATTCCGGTGTTTTCATCCTCTGTAGATTTGTCGACCATAGTCATGGTGCATTTCCAATCTGTGTATAGCGTTAGCGACGAATGCTGCTCTTGGCAGTTGATAATTCAACTCACCTGCATTTCTGGTCGGTACAGGAGGCCGAATGTTCCGAACTACACCGATTATATTCACAAGCGAGCCCTTGGCCGCGAAATCTCCGTTCAAGGCATCTTGGATGCTTATGAAAGTAGGAGGCAGTGGCCTGTTGGCCAAGACACTGCGAGAAGCAGGACTCGTAGATTCTCGACCCGCCATTGCGCCTCTAACTGTAACGCCTACGTAGCCACATTCGCATGTGGGTGTTGGTAAACCTGGAGAGTCTGCAAGGTCGAGAGAAAGTAAGATAGGTGGGCAGTGGCTTCACAGACGAATGCCAGCCAGCTTGCAGTAAAACGAGCGCGACTTGACGCGTCTCGAAGCACTTAAAGCCCCTTTGGTGGGCGCGAGTTTGTCACGGGTCAATGAGAGGTCACGTGAGCTTTAGTTAAGCCCGAATGGTGTCGTCCCCCTCCTTGCCCGCCCCTCCCCAGCCCAAGTCATATGTGCGTAGGTCGCCTACAGAACCTACGTAGATGGTGGGGTAATATGTGCCGCGAAAAGACAGAAACATCGCAAGCATGAATCGCGGCATGTGAGAGGGTGGGAGTGGAAAACGTAGAGATACATGGGAGGCTACTTCTGTACATATTGGTAGGAAGTAGTTACATCAATACATGTAGGGAGCACAGCGGGTGGTGGTTTGCATCTTGCATGGCATGCCTGCGGGCTCTGGTTTTTGCTTCTTTGTTTCCAATGCACCCTTCCCAGACATAGATAGATGGGCTTCTCTGATCCCCTCTGAGCTGGCAAACTAGAGTCTCTGTCTTTGCCGGAGGGCTTCCTTCTCTAAGAGGAGGACAAAAAGTTTTTGCATGATAGGTAGCAGATGTGTGTAGCAACTCCTGCATCGGTGGTGAGGCTGCTTTATTAGTCCCTTAACCTTATTAGCTAGTGCTTGCAGCTGTTCTGAGATTTTCCAGTTGAAGTGAGCAGACACCCGATCGATCAAGGAAAGGGTTCTTTCCGCCAGGTAACCTGAAAACCGCCCCCCAAATCCGGTCTCTTCGCCGCCCGCCGCCCCCCCCTTCACACATTACATATTTCTAGGTCCGCCTGAGTCTCCGACCCGAGTACTGCACTGCACATTCAATAGAGGAGAAAGAGAGCGAGAGCGAGAGAAACCTTCAGTAACATCAACCCCTCCCTCCCTTGGGCAATTTCTCTTTTTGCCTTGAGTGCCCAGACACAGACACACAATCCAATCCTGAGGCTCCATCAGCCTTCCAGTACTTTCTTTTTTCCTTCTCTCTCAGCCAGCATAACACGCCGACCCCTCGTCACCTGCCGGGCTACGCATTTCTTGTCTGCCAAAATCCGGTCAAATTCCCTAGCCATTACGACCAACTTTACCTTAGCTACTTCGGTAAGGCGATAAACAAGAAAAGGCGGGGTCTTTCCAGACGGACCCCTGGGGACTTTACTACATACTTTGCCAGAGAAACCAAAACAAAATTCCCTTCTCATCAACACAACTCCCTCACTACCCAACTCCATCTTGCGAGCCACACACACCCCATCAACCAGATTGTTGTGCGCCGTACTGAATTCCTACCGCAACCGCAACCATGGCTGATCGGTACATCCCCGAGCATCGCCGAACTCAGTTCAAGGCGAAGAGTACCTTCAAGCCCGAGGAGCTGCGACGCCGCCGCGAGGAGCAGCAGGTCGAGATCCGAAAGGCCAAGAGAGAGGAGAACCTCGCAAAGCGCCGTGGTATCGGCACAGGCGAGAACCGTCCTGGCGCCTCGCTCGGTGCCGCCCCCGACAGCGACGATGATACTGCCCCCACCGAGAGCCAGGTATGTGAATTTTCTGTCTTTACTCAATGCTGCATCCATCCTCCCATCGAGGCGCATCTGATCATCTCCGATCGGACTTCCACTTTTCCCGTCATGCTTGGCGCATCTGACAACCGATGATACTTGCGCTTCCACGATCACACTTCTACCCCCGCAGCATATCCTTGCTATCTCTACTGCCCTACGCACCATCCTGCTTTGAACGCCCATATTCTCTCTCCATGTCTTGATAGCCATGCTAACACACGATCTTTTTTATCCAGCTTAACGAGGACCTCCCTCAAATGGTCCAAGGCGTTTTCTCGGAACAAATCGACCTCCAGATCCAAGCCACTACCAAATTCCGAAAACTGCTATCCAAGGAGCGCAATCCTCCTATCGAGGAGGTCATCAAGACCGGTGTCGTGAGCCGATTCGTCGAGTTCCTTCGATCTCCTCACACTCTGGTCCAATTCGAGGCAGCATGGGCCTTGACCAATATCGCTTCCGGCTCTGCCACGCAAACTCAGGTCGTCATCGAGGCAGGTGCTGTTCCCATCTTCGTCGAACTCTTGGCAAGCCCCGAGCCCGATGTTCGCGAGCAAGCTGTCTGGGCCCTTGGCAACATTGCCGGTGACAGCCCCACCTGCCGCGACTATGTTCTGGGCTGCGGTGCTCTGAAGCCTCTGTTGAACCTTCTTGGTGATAGTCGCAAGCTCAGTATGCTTCGAAATGCGACTTGGACATTGAGCAACTTCTGCCGGGGGAAGACCCCCCAGCCTGACTGGAGCACGGTAAGCCCCGAAGACGAATCGCTTCTCGAGGATGGAATTTCTAACTGTAATGGCCAGATTGCACCCGCTCTGCCTGTTCTTGCCAAGCTTGTGTATTCCTTGGATGACGAGGTCTTGATCGATGCTTGCTGGGCCATCAGCTACCTCAGCGATGGATCCAATGATAAGATCCAGGCTGTCATTGAGGCTGGCATCCCTCGCCGCCTGGTGGAGCTGTTGATGCACGCCTCTACCTCTGTTCAAACGCCTGCGCTGCGTTCTGTCGGCAACATTGTGACGGGAGACGACGTTCAGACTCAGGTTATCATTAACTGCGGTGCTCTGCCTTGTCTGTTGTCTCTCCTCAGCTCGAACAAGGACGGTATCAGGAAGGAGGCCTGCTGGACCATTTCCAACATCACGGCTGGCAACAGCCAGCAAATCCAGAGTGTGATTGATGCCAACATCATTCCGCCCTTGATCCATCTGCTCTCTAACGGCGACCTTAAGACAAGGAAGGAAGCTTGCTGGGCGATTAGCAACGCGACAAGCGGAGGTCTGCAGAAGCCTGAGCAGATTCGATACCTGGTGGCCCAGAACTGCATTCGACCTTTGTGCGATCTCCTGGCCTGCCCGGATAACAAGATCATCCAGGTTGCTTTGGATGGTTTGGAGAACATTCTCAAGGTTGGTGACCTGGACAAGCAGGCGGCTGGTGAGGGTGCCGAGTCTATCAACCGGTATGCTCTCTTTATTGAAGAGTGCGGTGGCATGGAGAAGATCCACGACTGCCAGAACAACGCCAATGAGGAGATCTACATGAAGTCTTACAACATCATCGAGAAGTACTTCTCGGATGAGGACGAGAACGCCGACGAGGCTATGGCTCCGCAGGCTCAGGGCGCTAATGGCACGTTTGGCTTTGGCACCAACGGCGCTCAGGGTGGTGGCTTCAACTTTGCCAACGGCAACGACTCGATGGACATGTAAGGCTCGGTCGAAACATTGGATTTCTTCTTTGCCGCCTCGTGGCCAATACCCTCACCCGCGCCAACGGGCCTCCCCAAAACCTGGCTGGCAGCGCCATCATGTTGCCCATGTACAAAACCTTCAGACTCGCGACACGACACTACACAACCCCCCATACCCCCAGCATCACACAACACAGCACTTGTAACCTCGATGGCGAGCAGTCCTGTCGGGTCCCGGAGAAAGAGAGAGCAGCCGTCAGATATTGAGGGACGAGAAAGGCCGTTTGGTAGCTTGAAAGCTCCAGCCTGGTAGAAGCGGGCACGAAACGAGGACGAGAGCATGACTTAGTAATAGCGGACGTAGCAAGAGGGTCGTCAATGGTAGCTTGAAAGCTCCAACCCTCTGTTTTCACGAGATATGCGGCAAGATGGCTGGGAACGCGAAGGTGATGGCTATTGGCGGGACAAGGGTACGAGAGAGAGAGAGAGAGAGAGAGAGAGACGTGAAGGCATCGGTCCCGCGAAGACATAGTCACTACTGTACCGTGTTGGTTGCTATTTGTCTAGTGACAATGGCTATCTATCTACATGTACCCAGCATGGCACTGAATAGCGATGGTGCGTTTTTCTGTTTGGCCAAGTGGTTCGGACGGGAAGAAAGACGTTGCCACGATTCAGGTTCACGGCAGGCTTCAGCACCAATAAAAAAAAGCAGCTTGTCCACCCCATCCATAACTGAAGCTTTTGCGCATGTATCCGTTGGCCGTGTTTGTAGTCGCTGCATGCTGAAGGCCGTGAGCATCTGGAACCGCGTGGTGGCTATTTCTGGTCCAATGCCGCTCCCTCGATTACTACCTCACTTGCTCGCATATTACCCCACGAAAAGGCCTGTGCACCTTCCCCGCAGCGTCGCGGTCACGGGTTCCTGTCACGAGGGCATTCCTTGCTAATGCTGTTGGCATCAATATGATCGACATAGCCCCAATGAACGACAGACAACTATCAGTATGTCCGGAATGAGCCATAGAAGCGTAGGATCAGGGTCCTCTTATTGGTTTCATGTTTTAGTCAGACGTCGGTTGGCATCCATGCATTACTTGCTCCCTTGAACACTCGGCACGGTCCAGAAAACAACCTCCAGTGGACTAGCCTGTCCATGAATGGCTTGCGTCTTCTCTCTCACATTGCAGCCGGGTGAGGGATTGGATAAACATCATGGCCCCAAAGCTCCTGCCCTTGCTCTTCCTCGCCACTCTGGGCTTGACGCGGACAGTCGGCCCAAACGGCATTGATTACCAGCATCTGCCTCGGGAGCCAGTCTTCCCTGGCCCGTGGGACCGTTTCGTCAAAGCGCCCGCCAACAAGTCGCACATCACGCCCGCCAGGATATGGACGGTGGAAGGGAACGTGACGACCACAAGCACAAGCACCGGCGGCTATCTCTCTGCCGGTAGCAGCATCCTTATCGGCGAAGGTGGCCGCATTACCCTGGAGTTTGAAGAGAACATCTCCGGCCGGTACGTGTACCGCGCAGGCTCCTAAAGGCGTGTAGCAACTGACACTGTCATCCATCCCTCTAGAGTATGTTTTCAGATCGACAGTGTGACGGATGAGCCCGTCCTCATGCTCGCTTACACCGAGTCTTCTTTCTTCGTCGGCGAGCGGACGGATGCCACAAACGATGACCCGTGGGACTTGCCATTGGAATTCCATCCGGGCAAGAAAACGGGCAAGATGTGCGTGGGGGACGACTTCCTGCGCGGTGGTTTCAAGTACCTCACCTTGTACATTGACGATATTCCCGTCTTCGAGAGCTCCATGGCTCGGACGTTCCGACAACTGTTTGCCACGATAGCTGGTGTGGCCCAGAAGGTACTACTGCTGGGCAAGGACCCGATCTTGCAACTTGTCGGTCAGGGGGAGAAAAGACCGTATTCCAAACCCTCCATCGGCATATCCCAGGTCTGGGTCAACTGCACGTCTTTCCCGTCTCAACCCAATGGGAGGGCGTACTCCGGGTACTTCTACAGCTCGAGCGATCTTCTCAACCGGATCTGGTACGCCGGCGCATACACGTTGCAGCTATCAACTATCGACCCCAAGGAAGGCTCAGCTTTGATACACGTCAATAGCTTTCTGACCCATCACCGATCCCCGCCGGGCTCGTGGTACTCCAACTTCACCGTTTCCCAAGGGACTGCCGTGACGACAGATGGCGCGAAGCGTGACCGTCTGGTGTGGCCAGGTGACATGTATATTGCCATTCCGGGTATTGCTGTCTCTACCTACGATATGCTAGCAGTGCGAAACGCGCTGGATATCGTATACTGGCGCCAATATTCAGATGGCCGGTTACCGTACGCCGGGCCGCCTCTGAGTTATCACAACGAATTCAGCGACACCTACCACTTGCATACGCTGTTGGGCACGTATGACTACGTTATGTACTCCAGAGATATCGACTGGTTGCGCGAGAAATGGCCGGACTACATGCGCGCTTTCTATGTGAGCAGCTCCAAAGTCGACTCGAGGAATCTGATGCACGTCACGTCTCCGTTTGATTGGAACCGCCATGGAATGGGCGGCCACAACGTTGAAGCGTCCGCAATGCTTCAAGTGGTGCTGAAGCGGACCATCGAGCTTTCGTCTTTCCTCGCGTTTGACCCCCTCATTGAACTGCCCGACAAAGACTATTTAGAATCCCTGATCGAGCGACTCGATTCTGGCATCGAGGCTCTTTACTGCAACCACACCGGCCTCTACTCTGATAACCTCCAAGATCGCCACTGTTTCGGCGACGACCACTGCGATCCCCAGGACGGTAACTCGTGGGCCCTTATCGCGGGTATGGCCAAGACCTTCCCCTCGCAGCCCTACTCGATCTCCGAAGGGCTGCGTGCCCGCTGGAACAAGTTCGGAGCGCCCGCGGTCGAATTCCCCAACGTCATGTCACCCTTCTCCTCTTCGTTCGAACTGCAGGCGCACTGCGCCGCCGGCAACCACGACGCCGCCGTCGAGCTGATGCTGCTCATGTGGGGCTACCTGCTCGAGGGGCCCGGGTTCACCAACAGCACCCTCGCCGAGGGCTTCCGCACCGACGGCTACGTCCACTACCCGGCCTACCCGATCCCCAGCCGCAACAGCCACGCGCACGGCTGGGCCGCGGGGCCCACGAGCACACTGACCACGGGCATCTTGGGCATCAAGCTCTTGAAGCCCGGAGGCGACGAGTGGAGCATCCGGCCCGTCCTGTCGTCGTGGCTGGGTTGGGCGCGCGGCGGCTTCGCCGTCGTGAGCGGCGAGTTCGAGGTCATGGTCTCGCGCGTCTTGTTCCACCGCGGCGGCCGCCTCGTGGGCCACGGCGAGGTCTTTGTGGTGCGGGCGCCAGAGGGGACGAGGGGCTCTGTGGGCTGGGGAGACGAATACGAATACGAATACGAGGACGAGGACGAGGACGATCCGTGGCAGGTGAAAATAGCGGGTGGCCCTCAATCCCGGGCCTGGGTCCGCATGCATCACCATCCCGACACGATGACGACCTCGTCTTCGGGTGGTGCCACGACGGCGACGACGACATATGACGAGATTGACCTGCGAGACGCCGCAGCGGCTGTATGGCTGCAGAAGGTGGAGCGGGACGAGCGTTGGTTCGACCAGGAGCTTTTCTACCGCGACGGCTCCCTGGTCTACGACCACACCTTCAAAGAGCCCGTTATGCAGGAGCGAGCGCCGGGTGTGGTTGACGAAGAGGCTTTGGAGACCGGCTACGTGAAAGCTATCCCGTGGATGTGGGGGGATGGCAACTATACAGACGGGGAAGGAGATCTATAGATTCGATAGAGATCGGTTGTATTGAACTGTTGAGATGTATACCATGCTTGAAACTTATTCCAATCGTTAGTTGAACGCCTGTGAGCTGCCGAAAATGTGTAACCAATGCTACCCTGGAAGGCGACAAAGCAATGGCACGCTCTGTAGATCTTTAAACAAGCAGCACTGATATCCAAAGTGATGTTCATAATAGGTTCGCCCTATTCACTCGGCAATCTTTCAGTACAAATCACACCGACATGGGCATCACTGGGTAGATCTCGCTCCTTTATTGGTTCGTCATTCAAGGTTCTAAGTAAATGTCCGCTCATCCTCGAGGTGAGTTGGACTGCAATGCCCGTAATGCAACGACAGGAGACGCCTTCTTCTACGAGATGAATCGTTTCCCACCAACAAACGCGCAGGGGGGTATAATAGCAAAATCATATAAAATCAACCATGCCGTTACTCCGGTTTCCATGCAACCAAACCATGCAGTTTCTATCAGAGCGCAAAGGCACTGCCGTTGTTGTTCCGTACCGCCTCGTCATACCAATGCCATACCAATGCCATGTTGCACAGATATTGAACACTTCCTAGGGTATCTCTCTATCTCCACGGCCTTCTCAGTCGGAATCTTCAACTTGGACTATTTCAGGGGTCTTCTTTTTCTTCGGCAATGGTGTTGCCGAAACAACTCTCTCGCCCTGGAGTAAACCACCAATTCGCTCTCGTTCTGGAAAGTATTGGCTTTCGCGGGGCGTCTCCTTTGGGCGTTTGTGGGCCGAACGCATCGCTGTCTCCTGCTTCTGCCTCTCTTGCTGTAGCTCCTCGAACCGCGCTCTAGACGGAATCTCCACTGCTAAATGGGCAGGCGTACTGACAATATCCTCAACAGGTAAGCCATTCCCACCCAGTACACGCAGTTCCTCAGTCGGGCTACGAGCTGGGGTTTCAGGAAGAGGGGCCAGCATGGTTCTCTCGACCTCGGACTCCGTAGTATCATCCTCTGCCGGCGATCGAGTTGCTTCTCGGAGTGATCCACCTTTGGTGCCGTCGTTAGAAGGCATTGCCATTGGAGTTTCGATCTCCAACTCGGTTGTAGCAGATGATGAACGATCAGAGTTCTTTGGCGATGCAACCAGGCGGTCCGGCGTTTTCGGATCATCTTCATCAAGAAGGGTGACGTCTGCCTCCTTTGGTGCAGCCGTGGCAGCGGATGCGGTCTCGGGACCTTCAACGCTCTCTCGTGCCAACATAACGGGTGATGGGGTCTTCACTGTGCTTCTCTCGATGTCCGATCTAACAGGAGATTTGGACGATGAGTTTGCTTCAATGGGCGCCATTGGCGCCGATGCTGGAGTCTCGCTGATCCGTTCGCTGGAAGATGGCCGGCTTTGTCTGTTCCTCTTGATCCTAGCAGCCTCCCTTTTGGCCTTTATACGTTCATTCTCACGCACGATTTGTTCGTTCTGTAGTTTGAACAGCAGCGTTCTGATATCGTTACGCAGTGCCGGAGCATCTATACTCCACTCGATTTTCTCGTGAAGCAACAAAGTGCGTATGAAAGAATCGGGATCGCGCAGGAACTGAACCACATAGCCAAGAAGGTAGAGGCCACAGTCGCAGTAGTTGGACTGAGTCGGGATGCCCTTAGCCGTCATTGTCAAAGATCCAGGGTCAGGCATCTCGGCGCCCTTCTTGTCTCTCAATTCCTTGATCAGGTAATCCTTGAGGTTTCGACATGCTGGTGAGTGCCCAGATCCCAAGGAATCCAACGTGATAATCTTTGGTTCGTCTGGATCATGCTTCTTCCCACCAATACTGGCCTTTTTGGCGGATTTCTTGGGCTCCGTACCTGACACTGGCAACGACTCTCCCGGCTCTTCCTTGCCCTCGTCCAAACCTTTGGCATCACTTGAAACGTTCAATGGACCGTTGGTACTCGGCATGGCATCGGAACCTGTCGATTCGAGGCTCATGTGGCCAATCCCATCAGCAACCTCGCCCGCCGTATTCCCAAGCGGCTTCACCATATGTTCTGTGCCCTGCACATCTGCCACATGGCCCCGATCGCTTGCCGGGATATTCGTGTGGGCATTACTCGAGTCGACGGCAGGTGATTTGCATGCAGTCGTATCCAACTTCGGCGCATTGTAGATGATGGCTATGTACCAATGCGAAAACTCGTTGATAGGAACAACGATGAAGTCTTTTTGAACAAGTCAACCTTGGTTGTCCATGCTTTAACGCTGTCGTAGTTGATTCCAGCACTGCTCTTCGTAGGTTTCAACTTCTCGTAGAAAAAAGTGTTGTGAAAATAGATACGCTCTGCAAGATCTGGACGTTGCATTTCTAGGTCATGCTGGAGGTAGCGCAAGTAAAATATGATTAGGTTGTCATTCAGGAATTGACCTTCATCAAGACGAGGTATGTCAACCACGTCGACAGTGGCCCGACTCTTGCCTGTTGGAGGGAAGATGAGCGAATCTCGCCACTGACCAGCCCAACCTGGATTCTTCTCAGTCCATAAATCAGGTGGTGGCGGACTTGGCGAACGAGGCTTCCGTTTGGCACGTGTCTGACGAATCGTCGAGCTCTGCGGACTTTCGGGGTCTACAAACTCAAAACGCTGCTGGGACATAGGGGGGTGCATGTCATCCTTGATCCTCGGTTTCGCTCGAAGTGGCTCGTGACTGGTCAATGTTTGCAGCGCTGTAGACTTTTGCTGCTGCTGCTGCCAACGTTTCTCCTGCTTATGTTCAGCGAGACGTAGATCATCAGGCAACTTGGGCCTCTCTACATCCACATCTCTAATCACATAACCGGTATGCGCTTTGGACCTGAGGTTATCCATCTCTTTTGCAACCTCTCGTCCTCTACGCCAGTAAGTGTTACCGGGAAAGGGGATTCTCGAGGCATTTGCACCCATTTCATGAAAGATTGCACATCCCTGGGAGTTCCAAGCTCGAGGTGCAGCTTTGCCGAAGCACTTTGGCCAGGGTCGGCAGCTCGTACAATGGAAATAATAGAGTGTGTTTCCCCCTGCGGAAACCGGACCTGTTTGACCTTGGCCAAGTTCACAGTGAGATATGCAACTTGGTCCAGGATGTTTCCATCACCATCGGTCGGGTGCAGCATGTGGCTGATCTCGTGGACTCGAAGAACGCATGGTAGGTACATATCATCCGTTGGTGAAGGATAAGCAAAGTCGCCCGAAACTGCCCGTGAAATCTTCAGTCCCAATGAAGTGATGATTTGCTTTGCGTGTTTCACAGCCTCCGCTGTCTTGTTTTTGGCGGGTAATTTCCGAGCTGCTTGACTTGCACTTGCACCGAACTTGATAGGAGTGATGTGGCCTCGTTGTGATTCACCTGATGGGGACGAGAGCGCAGTTCGTTTAGGCCTGCGGAACTTCGCGGCAGGGCTCTCTCCTGCCAGTTCATCCACGCTTGACGACCTGTGGCGCTTCCCATTGAAATTGTTGTTTACGAGTATCGTACGTCTGGTACCTTCACCCTGACCATGCCCATTCAGGGTGCGTTTTCTACCCGCGAACCGAGTGGCCAGCTCATCTGCCGCAATAGTGACGTGTGGTTGCTTTCTTGGTCTGACCAAATCGATGGGTTCTTCGCTACCGCCATCATCGGATGCAAGATCGATGACTTCTTTTGACTGTCTCGATTGGTGCTTTCCAATTTTTCGTAGGCGTTCGTTCAACTCCGGTGATGGAGGGTGTATCAAGCTTTCCACATTCTGGTATTCCATTACATATGGCTGGATAGCATTGGGTGACAAGTTGCCGCGGGGAACTGTCTTCTGCGATACTGCAGTCCCTGGTAGATCGTCCCGCAACGCGAAGCCCGAATAGAGCACAGGGTGATGCTCTTTATCCTCATTGTCCTTCTGGTTGTTCCTCTGTTCGAGCCTTGGGCGTTTCGGGGGCGGCGAATCTGCAGTCTCTTGGACCGACCGAGATGTTGAGGGAGAGGCACTGTTCGGGTTATTCCCATCCAAGTTGTCCATCGGCCGAGGACCACCAATGCCGGTGAGCTTGGTCTGTGTTTCCTTAGCAGCAATTCGACAAGAGCGACCCATAATCTGGACTCACAAATAGTTTCTTCATTTTGCCTTGCGGCGCAGCCCTGGGTATGTATCAGCCTCTGCACCAAGTATGTGCGAAATCCATGCATACAGGACAGGCCTTCGAGGCGAACCCAAGTCACGATATCGCTGGATAGGACAGTCCCTAAACGGCTGTTAGAAGGCGTTTGCTGCGAGGTGATCAAGATCTTGTCTGACCATGTCATGTACGCATTGTTCCCGGGTCCAAATCTACCATTCGCGTGAGTATCGGCGGTGGGGATGTTGACCTTCTCCGTGGCTGTTCGAAGGTCTTCTTGCGGCGGAGATGGGGAGGGTGTTGCATGCTCCTCGATGGATCTGCTAAAGTCAGCAGCCAAACTTGGCTGGCACGAGATCGAGGCAAGCTATTGCGCCAAAAATAAATAAGAAATCAAGGGCCCAGAAAGCAGGCCCAGAACATTGTGTAGGCGGTAGAGCCAACAAAAGAGAATATTGCAGGCAGAACCGACTGGGGTGGAGGGGAGGCGACGAGTTGTACAATGCGATTTCGCGTGCAAAAAAACGACCCAAGTCTTGGACCTCCGAGAGACAGGGCTGTAGCAATTAAAGGTAGATGGCTGAATGAGCGCAGGACCTCCAAGCCTTGCTCTAGCTTTGGCAGCCTTGCCCTGGAACTCCACTAATTTGTTGCCATGAGGACCCTGTATGCACCTGGGCAGTGACAGTTACCCCGCTGATGCTCATTAGGAACAACCACTCACTGGGCTGCACACTGCACCCCCATTGATGTGCAGGAAATACAGGCGAACAAAGAAGAAAGCAAGTTGTCAGAGGAGATGCGTGTATGTACCCTTCATCGTCCATTCCGAACAAGATATCGGCTGCTTCAGAGTAGGCACCGTTGTGTAGTGGATGCATACGACAATGTATGTTGCCAATGGAGAATGAGCGTTCACGTGCCGGTGCTCCGTAGTGATGAGTCGGACAGTCGCAAGTTCTTTGTCGACATCGCTGCTCACTTCTGCAGCTACCCTAATATCTTTGAAGGGTTTATCTGGCAACTGAATCAAAATCTCATAATCCCGATACCAAGAGATACCAACGTCGCTGGCGACAATCGGTATCAATCGATCAAATCGGCCAACCAGCACCCCGAAAGCTGTCGAACGAATAGCAGGTGAAGCGTGACGGCGGTCGAAAGGGATGTTACCAAAGAAAAAGAGAAAAAAAAGTGAGGTTGCAGCATGTGCTTGGCTATAAACGCTTGCATGATGACATGGCATAGCTGGCGTGCTATCTACAACGTATTGCAAGTGTTTAGGCCACCCGGTTCTCGTCTTAGATTCTCGTCTTACTCCCCACCTCATGCACTCGGCGAGGAAACTGTCTTCATATACACGTAGATGGCAGGAAATGGGGAAAGAGGAGACAGAAAGGTGGCATTACTTTGCCATTCATAGGAACTTATCTACATGTAGTTGTCATTTTTATGTGTTTCACACGCGGTGAGTCTACCTCCATCCCGCATTAACCTACCAAATGCAGGTATTTGGCCATAACCTCGCTCGGTTCCACCCCCTTATTTCCTGCTTCTCGTTTTGCCTATTGGTGTATGCTGAGTAGCTTGGACGACCCTTTTGTCGTATAGACACTCAGTCGATCCGGTCCACCACACAGCTCCTTTGGATCTCCCACACAGATCATGGAACAGCCGTAGGTTCCTGCCTCTACCGAACCTTCTGTAAAGCTGTTGCCGCAGTAGCACTCCCGAGAATACTCGGTACCGAAGTACGTGTACCCATCGCAGAAGTCCGCGCATGACTCAAGCGTCATGTTGTTATTGGCACTCTGAAGGGCAATCAGTGCCCGGGAGCGTGTGCCCTCTGTCTGACAGCCGTACCAGTTGTACTTGCCCACGGTTGGCGGCTGCGTGGGGCCCGTCGTCGCGTTGGAGAAATATACGCCAAGTCGGTTGCCAGCACCGCAGTATGTGCTCTTGTCGCCCGCGCAGGACATGCTGCAATCGGTAATCGCTGCGGGCTTGCTGCTTGAGTCGAGGACGTTGCCGCAGTAGCATTCGCGCCCATACTCCGTCCCGAAGTAATGGTATGCGCTACAGAAGGCGGCACAAATCTCCGCCGTCATAGTGTCAACGGCCATACTCTGTCCGCTAAGGGCGCGACGGCCATCTGTTGCTTCTTTGTAGCAGCCGACGAGCGAGTACGTGCCCACTTGCTGTTTCTGCGTTGGAGTTGCAGCTGCCGGTGCGCTCGAAGTAGACGTGCCAGCGGCGGTGGTAGCTACTGTACTGGAACTTCGTGTGGAACTTACTGTACCCGTGCCAGACGACGTGGATGGACTGGATGCTTGAGTATTGGAGCTCGTGGAGCTCGAAAAGCTCGTCGAGCTCGTGAGACTAGAGCTTCCCGAACTGGGTACATTTGAGCTGGTACCAACGCTGCTGGAAACACTGGAAGATGGGGAGGCCACTGGAGGCGCAGAGCTTCCCGGCGTAGCGCAAGCTGACGAGGCTGGTCTGAAGAAGGGCCGGCAGTTCGCCCCCAGCTCGAACCCGTTGTTGAAGGTGTCCGCAATGGCTGTTGACCCACTGCCACTTGTGACGTCGATCTTGGCTGTACCAGCCATGCCCCCAGTGATGTTATAGCTGGCCGTATAGAACGTATACAGCCCCACGCAGTCTCCTTGGGTCATGGATACGCTATTGGCAGCCAGACTGGCCACTGGGTAGACGGTCGGTATCTGGTTGGTGACCTGCAACATCACGGGCATAGACCTGAGGTCGTTCCGAACCGCCGCAGTGACGGTCAGCTGTCCAGATGTTGTCAAGAGACAACTCTGAGGCGACTGCAGCATGATCCCGTCAGTGATTGGGTAAGAATTGCCATTGTTGTCGAAGGAAAGGATGGTCCCGTTGGCGAGGTTCAGAGCCACCGTGAAGGACGAGATACCAGTTGCCGTTCGAATCGTGGTTTTCACTGGGAACCAGAAGAACGTGTCATCGAACCCTTCTGTGACACCACTGCCCGTCACGGTTGTAGAGCAATTGGAAGGACCGCAATCAGTACCACCATATCGATTCTTGTACGTCAGTGTCAGGCTATTGATCGACGAAGCTGGCAGATACGTTGTCCGAACGCGTATCCCGCCATTCAGTGTCATGGTCGAGGCAAAGTCATTCAGTATGAGTTGAAAGCCGACTGGTTTGACGAAATAGGGCAGGATTGGATCAGAAAACACAACATCCGAAGGCACCACCTCGATCATCTGCTGCAGGACGTTTTGACAAACCGACTGGAACGTAGCCGGGTTTGTCAAAGTCTGCATTGTCTTGTTATTATCCGCCCCGAACACCACGCCGTCCGAGTTCTTGCGAAGTGCGACAGCATTGCCGACCACAAGCGGATTCGTACTGTTATTATTCAGGTATTCGGTCACCACATTGTTGTCGAAACCTGCCACGGTCGAGTCGAAAGCCACCTCGTTCTTCGGCGTACCCGGCGGCACGATGTCGTTAAACTCGGGCGAATGGACGCCGCCTATGGTGTGGCCACATGCGACGAGCTGGATCATCTGGGCAGTATTGAAGCCTAGGCGCATGAACCGATTCTTGAAGGTGCCAATCCCGTCCTGCGGCTGCGGCACGAAACCTTCTGGCCCAGCCGTCGTGGCATCAATCCTGCCCCCACGAATGGGGATAGCCGGGCCCCCGCATGACCTGACCGAGTAATAAACCCCGAGAGCGATCAAATCGGACATGCTTGATCGACTGGTGTAAAAGGTTGAGTAGAAGCTTAGAGAAGTATTGAACCCGGGACCAGTGTCTTCCGCGTTCATTGTCTCGAACTGCAAAGACGCATCTAACCCCCCTGTTCCCCAGTATATGTTCCCCGATGCCACGTCGTGAAATGCAGTCCGAAGCCACTCGGCGGCATTTTGTCGCCCAGGTCCCGCTGCCTCGCTCGTGCAAGGCATCACTGTCCCGCCAAATCCACGGTTGTTGAAGGCCAACACCTGGTACATGATTTCCTCCAACTCATCGATCGATGAAGGCCATGTCGGGTCGGCACAGACGCCCAGGAAGAACAGTATGCTCGTAACAGAGTATAACAGCCACATATTGACAAGCTGCTCGCTTCTGGCTAGAGAATGAAGAACTCGGCTGCGGAAGACTGGCTCGAATGCGCCTTTCAGATATATGTGATTCGGGATATAAAGCACAAGACGACACCAGCAGCCGGAACCTTGCTCAAGTAAAACCAGGCAAGTTGCCCTGGAGGGTGCTAGTAGACGCGACGGCGCGTTTATATCTTCGGGTCCAGCCGTCCCTGTATGGCATATCATGCTGGTGCGTATCGTGCCACACGAGTATTTGAAACTTAGTAGGGGGAGTTCCCCCCTGAGGGGAGGTGACAAGGTCGAGCCTGGCTGGCAAAGGGAGGAGATTGGGTAATTTTCCATCAACAATTTATTAAACTTTCTCGGTCATCTTATCGAATAAGACTAGCAGGTTCGGCTAACAAAAGTGCAGACTAGATATATGAACAGGTGCTTGGCAGTTGGAACGGAGAGCCGCCGATAGCTGCGCGTGTTGCATGGTTCTGGTCGAAGGTCCTGAAGGGTACCGGCTCAGGCAGGTGAGTACTGACTGTATCGTTCTTCCTCTACCAGAGTTATCCTAGGAGCTCACGCCGTGAGCACCCAGCTATGGTTCCTCTGAAATGTGCTGTCGAACAACGTAGGTCGGCGTTTGTTGAGAAACGTTGTTGGACCCCTTTGAATAATGCAAAGCTCGGGACACAGGTGCGTGCCCACCCCTATACGAGAGAACAAAAGTAGCACGCCGCATACAACTTCCACATGTATCTCACATTCGTAACATTACTACAGCGAACCACACCTACCGGCACTCGGCACCAGGCTGCCGGGCAGTTAGCGGGATAGGCTTTGTGCCCATGTTAACCCCTGAATCCACTTCAGCATTTCCAGTGGCGTATGGGAAGACACGACATTGGGATGATTAGCTCTGCATCTGTGCCTGGCCTAAGTCCGATGTCGTACGAACTATATTACGATCATTAATCTGCTTTATTTCGCCAGCATAGGCGTGGAGATAATGTTACTTGCTTGGCCTGAAGGAGGCTTTGAATGGCGGCGCCTTGCAAAGTTAAAATGCCGATTTTCTGCGTTGGTTCTTGAATGGTTGGATATAGCCAAGCGTCTTGTAGACCTGATGCATCATTACATAGTCCTCAATACTACAGTACCGGTTTGCTGTAACACACATTGCAAGTTGTATATAAGAGTGCTATCTTCCGCGGCAAGTATTACCCGACCAGCCACCTTGTTAAAGGGGGGGTCTCAACACTGTACCTAGATAAAACCTGACCAAACAAGGGGCCAATATAACCGTACAGCGTTACAGACTAGAGACCCCTGGGGTATCCGAAACTCTGGCAGGCCAAGTAGCATGCATCTTAGCGAGTGCATTCATGTTGGTGACAATCTGGAAAGAACACGAGCCCTAGGTAGCCGAGGAAGAGATGGCACTGAAGTCTATGAAAGTAACACTGAGCTGCCACGCACAAGGTTACGATAAAACTCGAGTAAAAGACGCCGGGTCTGGTAGAGATTTTGGAAAATAAATAGTGAGAGTAGTAAGAAAGCAAATATGAAGTGAGCACTATTCAATGCTTCCTGACATCTGTTTCCCGGCACTAAAGTAAGACAAGCATCTTTAGATTACCAACTCTAAGACTCTCATCTGGCTGATTTTTCTAGTATATGGGAGTTTAGTTCACAATGTCGGCAAGAATAACTCACATCCGATGTGGTGTAGTGGCTAACATTACACGCTCTCATAGTAGATCCGTGTAGCCCGGGGTTCGATTCCCCGCATCGGAGATAAATTTTTCTTTTGGACCTTTTTGCGTCCCTTGGTTACAGTAGTGGTGGAAGATGTTGAAATCGGTAGTAACGCTTGCATTATAGTGTGCAATGTCTATATACATTTTTTTCAACCCCCTCCGTGTTTTTGCTTCGTACCGTGACCATTCTCCATGGGAGTTCCAACTTGAAGTAAAGCTGACCGTGCTACTACGTAGGTAGGTGCCCAAAGATGTAGGTACATAAGAGAGAGGTGGGAACGAATAGGTGCATTGACGCACTGACTTCCGGGTGATATTCAACTAAAAAGCCTATGCACCTAACCATAGTCCCCAGCTGAAATTGTGGATCTGACACTTACCCGCTTCCAACCCTGCTGCCCTTCCCACAAGTGCAAAATTCGGGCTTTGTGTGCGTGCGATTGCAGATTTCTCGACTTTCTGCTTGCCAGCTCCTCCACCAGGAAAAAAAAGTCGACTTCACGATCAGAAGACGACTACTAACCCAACAGCCCAACCCGCCGTCGAGGTAAGCTTTTGAAATTCGCCTCGCTGGCTCGCGCATTTGATTTATTCTGCATTTTATGCGGCCATTCAATTCATCGCTGTGATTGATTTGCAACTAACTCCGGCATAACAGACCTCACCACCGACGCCAAAATGTCTCGACCGACCGTCACCATCATCGGCAAGGACGGTGCTCCCTCGGGAGCCACCCACCCTATGCCTACCGTCTTCACCTCGCCTATCCGCCCTGATATCGTTCAGCAGGTGCACACCGGTATGGCCAAGAACAAGCGTCAGCCCTACGCCGTCAGCGAGAAGGCCGGCCACCAGACCTCTGCCGAGTCTTGGGGTACTGGTCGTGCTGTTGCCCGTATTCCTCGTGTCTCTGGTGGTGGTACTCACCGTGCCGGCCAGGCCGCCTTCGGTAACATGTGCCGATCCGGTCGCATGTTCGCTCCTACCAAGATTTGGCGCAAGTGGCACATCAAGATCAACCAGGGCCAGAAGTGAGTTTTGCATGGTTCCGGCGTCAAGAATTGGTCAATTACTAACCTGCTCCTCCACAAAGGCGCTTCGCTACTGCCTCCGCTCTGGCTGCTTCTGCCGTTACTCCCCTGCTCCTTGCCCGTGGCCACCAGATCTCTTCCGTTCCCGAGGTTCCCCTGGTCATCGACTCCGCCATCTTCGAGGGTGCTGCTGCCGCCAAGACCGCCGCTGCCTTCAAGATCCTGACTTCCGTTGGTGCTGGTGCCGATGTGCTCAAGGCCAAGAAGTCCAAGAAGCTCCGAGCTGGTAAGGGTAAGATGCGAGGCCGACGTCACCGCCAGCGCCGTGGTCCTCTTGTCATCTACGACTCCGCCGTTGATGGCAAGGAGCTCGTCAAGGGTTTCCGCAACATGCCCGGCTGCGAGACCTGCGACGTTTACGCCCTGAACCTCCTCCAGCTCGCCCCTGGTGGCCACCTCGGTCGTTTCATCGTCTGGACCTCCGCCGCCTTCAAGGCCCTCGACAACATCTACGGCACTACCACCAAGCCCTCAGAGCTCAAGAAGGACTTCCTGCTGCCTTCCAACCTGGTTTCCAACGCCGATCTTACCCGTTTGATCAACAGCTCCGAAATCCAGAGCGTGCTGCGTGCCCCCAAGGGTGGTGCCGTTACCAAGCGTGCTTCCGTCCAGAAGAAGAACCCTCTGCGCAACAAGCAGGTCATGCTGCGCCTCAACCCTTACCACGCTACTTTCGTCAAGGAGAAGCTTGGTGAGCAGAAGGCTCCTGAGGGCAAGCCCCAGCCTACAGCTGCTCTGTTCAAGGAGGTTGTGAACCAGGATTAAACGTGATCAGTGCTTGGTGAGCAGCATTGGCATTTCAGGGAATGGGTTATGGGTTCGTTTATTACTGAGGCGTACTGGCTCGGTTTACGAGTAAATCAATGATGATTTCATACAGGGTCTAATTTGCCCTCCACTTAAGGGGAATGAATTGATTGTGATCATGACTAATCTAAAATGTTCGATGCTGATTTGCCTCTGTATGGTTGCCCTTGCTTGACTTTCATGATATGCCTTGTCATATGCTCCATCCGCCGTCAGGCGTAGCTCGATGGCTAATCCAAGGCGCGTTTCGACAATATCCCACCAACCCAGCATGACCCGGCGCTCAATCGTCCGTAGTGGAGGGAGCAGTATGCCAACCGTTTTGTGTTATTGATAGCCGGCTTTAAATGATAGTCATCATATGGGTTGTAGGATGGTCATGTAACGTCCACGGGTATGAGTCGTGTGCTGCCAGAATCGGTGCAACGAACAGATAAAAGCCGCTTGCTTTGAAGGGCAGCATTTGCGTCTCTCTCCCATTTGTTTTCAAAATGACTAGCAATTCTCTTTTGCAAAGAGGCCAACATGTCAATGCATTTTTATATTACCAGCACAATTTTTGCATTCTCTTCGGCAGTCATTTCACATAAGTAGGTAGTCATCTACACATTTAGCACCCCATGTAAGTTCCCATATTCGCAAGGCCGTCGCGGGTATTGAGATCCTCTTCGCTCATGGCGTTGGCTTCGTTGAGAAGATCCTCGAGTTCCTTGACTTTCTTGATGCGGAAGAAACGGTGAATACCCTGAACGAGACGATGGGAACATTTGTCGATGTTCTCGTCGCTCTCGGCCGCGAAGCACAGGCGGTAGTAGGCCCAGCCCCTCTCATCGGCGATCTGCGGCGTGGTGCTGAACATGAGGCCCGGCGACACGAGGACGAGGAACGGCTTGTGGGTGAGGAGGATCATGAGCGCTGTCGTCAGCGCCGTCCCGTTTATCGGGAGACCCTTAGACCCGGGCACTTGCCACAAAGGGTGCTGCTCAAAGCGCATGCGCATCCACAGGAACATGCCGCCGCGCGGCCAGTCGAATTCGTACAACTGCGTCTTGGTGATGACGCCCCAGTCGGCGTCCGACTTGCGGACCGGCGTCGACTGCTTCAGCTGGTAGGCATTCTCCTCGAGTATGGAGCACATGCGGTTCATACGGCGCTCGTACTCGCCGCGGAGGCCCGCCAGCCAGCGCACCCAGCCGTCGACCTTCCAGCCGTTAAATGCCGCCTTTTCGCGGCTAGATCGCAACGCCGCAAAGCGACTCATGGTGGCATTGCCTTCAGTCTGCTGCGTGCCCATGATGGTCTGCGCAACCAGGGCCTGGACAAAACCAGACGGTTGTTGATTGCCAGTCTCACTGATGCGAAGGATCTTCTCGGCAATCTCCGGTGTCGTTGTGATCCAGCCCAGGCGACAACCGGGTGCGACGGTCTTGGAGAATGTGTCGAGGCGAACGACCCGACCGTCGGTGTCAACGTTCAAGAACGAAGGTACGAGGGAGTCCAAGAAAGGATATCCAGACTTGTTCCCCAACGTGTTGGCCTCTTTGAATTCCGGGATGGGCAAGCCACGGGCCTTAGCTTCGTTAAGCTCTGCTGAAGGGTATTGCAGATACCAATATGGGTCATCCTCGATGATGATGACGTCGTACTTGCTGCAGACAGCATATATCTCTTTCCGGCGCTGTAGAGACAAGACACCACTTGTTGGGTTATGACCCATCCTGCCGACCAATGTCAGTATATGGGGCGATCAAGGTTTGAGGCTGTACCGGTTTGGCCCAACGCTCGACTCAGACTTGGCGGATAGACCAACATACGTTACAGTATACATCAGATGTGGCCTCTTTCCCTTGCTCTCGTCCCAATTTGCGAGGACATCTTCTAATCCACCAGGACCCTGTGCCATCATGCCCTCGCCGTCCATTTCTACGGGTGCAACATTCAAGCCGCGGGGCAGTGCCTGGCTTAGGACGTTGGCGTACATAAACACCTCAGAAAGCAAGCCCTGGCGTTCGCTGACGGGGTTCTTTCCCTCGACCCAGATGTTTGTGAAGAGCTCCAGCGACTTGGACATGCCGTCGGTCGAGCCGACCGTCATGACGACTTCCGGTCCGCCCTCGTACGGCACATTCGGATGCAGATTCTCGCGCACAAACTGTCGAACGAATGATAGTAAAGCCGGGTAGCCGGCGGCCAGCCCGTATTGCAGGGCAGTGGTTAGATCCACCTTCTTGAGCGGGTCGCTGCCCTCGCCGTCATGCGGTACAACGACGTGCTCCGGCGCCGCGCGAGGGTCTGAGGATTTCTTGAGGGGCGGGGGCGACGAGAGCGACGTCGAGGCCAGCTGAGAGGCTAGGAGCGAGTCGGCGCCGGGACGGTTCGGCGTGGGCGTCCATCTCTCTGGTTTGGCGGTTTGCGCCTCGAGGGTGTCGTATGGGAAGAATTGGGGATTCGGGAGACCTGGGCGCCGCGGAAATGCGATGTTAGTCCTGACATGCAAGAAGGGACATGGAAAACAGCTACGAACCGCCGGCGAGCTGGCCAATGCCAGGAATCAGGAAGTATTTGTAGTATTCCTTCATTTTACTAGGCAGACGGGCCAATGTCACATCCGAGAAATGGTGGCTCATGTCCTTCGGCGGCGGCTTCGCCATTTTGGCGCTCTCCATAGAGGAATCCATATTGAGCAACAGTCATCTACCGCTGCCCGGTATAGATATCGAAGGTCGAGTTGTTGGGCAACAATGCGAAAGGTGGAATATGGAGGAGACAGCTAAAGCGTCACGGATACGGAGAAGGCGGAGAAGGCCTGAAATCTATCAATTAGACATACGTGATAGATAAGCACAACACCTTGCTCAATAGTTACATGGATCAGTTCTGGAGGGTGCATCATCTAGCCCATATCGAAGGATCATACTGCCGCAGAACCTCCCCCAGCAAGCCGTAGCTGAAGGGGGAGGATTACAAATGCAACCCGATTGCTCATTCTCGGCGTTTGTGAGGGATGCACGATAAGAAGTCCGCGCCGGAAGCTGGGGGCCTATCATCTAGGCGGAGCCAGGCATCCCTGCAACTTGGGTTCCTTGCTTGCTTACGTCTCCTTTTGGCGAGCTCGCCGAAAGCTGATAGCAGCGACACAAATCTGCATGTACCTACATACCTGGTAATGTGGGAGTCAATGTTAAATATTCGGATTCAGGCCTCGAGAATATATAAGGACATGTATATATATGTCCGGAGGACATCAGATACAACAGCCAATTCCTGCTCTATTTCGCCGCCAAAGAGAGTGCTCATCGCGGACAAGATTAGGTCACGGCTGCTAATTTCTCCTATCGACGCCCGTTGGCCACTCCAAGACGTATGGGCTTAGGTACCAACAGCACGCGGCCAGGCTACCGAGATGGCTTCGCATACCGTTGTTCTCGTTTTACTGCAGTAGCTGAGGGTTTTCGGTGAGTTCCAATGCATTCTACACACGTGCAGTGGTCCTCTAAGAGGATACTTACCTACCTCACTCCAATGCTCCGCGAGGGATGCCGTTGTTTCGGTGGGGAAACAACCAGGGGTTTTCCAGAGATACGCCAAATCAGATTGATCTGAATCCATTTTGATTTGGGGTACAGGCAGCGGCAGCGGCCGGCACAGAGGGGTCAGTCGCCGAAAACGCAACCGCGGGGCAATTATTTTATTTTGCCAGAAGCAGCATTGGGATGTAGGCGACAGACCCGATCACATTCTTCAGGTCCAGCAGGTCTTCTGATTCCCAAACATCTTACCTTGCGTTGCTTCAATCTTGCGGTAGATCAACTGAACTAATGCCCGTTTGTTGATCAATCAATTGCTACTGCCCCTTCCCAAGCCTTTCCGACATTGCGCCGGTCAAACTGCGAGCGACACCGCCCTAGGCTTGAACACATTATATCGTCATATCTGCCCTTTGATCTTTGTAAATTGAGCGGTGTCGCCACATACATAGCCCAACGTTGTCCACCGAAGACCGAAACCTCGACATAAGACACACACCATCAACACCGTTCTACCGTCTCTTTCCGCGGGGCTTCACCGAACTCTAGGGCCTGTGGCATACGACTGCGTTACTCTTTCTCACGATGGAGAAAATAACTGACAAGATAGCCGCTCTGCCGGCGGATGCCTGCTACTCCTCGCTCGAGTTTTTCCCTCCCAAAACCGCTATGGGCTTCTCCAACCTGCGCGATCGTCTGGACAGGATGGCAAGGGCTCTGCGGCCACTATTTGTCAATGTTACATGGGGCGCCGGCGGCTCGACATCTGGCAAGTCGTTGGAACTTGCAGAGATCTGCCAAAGGGAGCTCAACTTGACCACATGTCTACATCTGACGTGTACCAATATGAGCAGGAAAATGATAGACCAGACTCTGGAGGATGCAAAAGTCCTTGGCATTCGAAACATTTTGGCTTTGCGTGGTGATCCTCCAAGAGCGGACGAGTACGAGGACCCAAATCGTGACCCTGAAGATGCCATTGATGCAAACTTCGTGTGGGCTATAGATCTCGTGCGCTATATCAGAAAGAACCACGGCGATTATTTCTGCATAGGCGTGGCGGCGTACCCTGAAGGGCATGCCGACGAGAGTCACCCCTTGGGGCAGAGTCTAGAGCACGACTTGGCCTATCTCGTGGACAAGACACTTGCCGGGGCGGATTTCATTATGACCCAGCTCTTCTTTGACGTAGATGCTTACGACAAGTTCGAGCGCACGCTGAGAGAACACCCGAGCGGAGCTTTCAAGACGATCCCTCTGATTCCTGGCCTCATGCCCATTCAGAGCTACCAGATGATCAAGCGAACTACCAAGCTTAGCCATGCCTCGATACCAGATGCCATCATGGCCCGTTTAGATGCCGTCAAACAAGACGACGAAAAAGTCAAGAACGTCGGTGTGGATATTGTTAGTGAGATTGTTGAGCGTATCAAGGAGATCAAGGGCCGGACCCCTGGCCCCAAGGGTTTCCACTTCTACACTCTGAACCTGGAAAAGGCCGTATCATTCATTCTTGAGCGGACGGAACTCATACCCTTCGGCACACCTGGCGAAGAAGAGGCAGTAGCGGACGACTTGTTACCTAACATCCCTGCCCTTACTGTGAACGGCGGGTCTTCGACCCCTCAAGATTCCCTAGCCCCTCCAGCTCATGATCATTCTCGCCGGCAGTCTTCCATCGGTTCAGACCCCCGGAATCGCGTTATTGTCATGGGTCGGACCCCGTCGCATCCGGAGTACGAAACCACGGCAGCTGATGCCAGTATACCTGTCGAGCCCATCAACACTCGAGCCAACACGCTTGCAATCTCGGAAGGCGAAGGCGTGCTGGGTCGTGAAGCAACATGGGATGATTACCCCAATGGACGATGGGGAGATGCCAGATCCCCAGCTTATGGCGAAATCGACGGTTACGGTCCCAGCTTACATGTTACTAATGCCCAGGCTATAAGCTTATGGGGCCATCCCACAAAGGCTGAAGATATCAGTAACCTCTTTGTAAAACATTTGAAGGGCGAGTTAGCGGCAATCCCTTGGAGCGAGGAGGAATTCAATGCGGAGACTGGAACCATCAGCCAACCCTTGTTGGAACTGAATTCGAAGGGCTGGTGGACTGTAGCGTCGCAGCCCGCGGTCAACGGCCTTCGATCTTCAGATCCCACCTTCGGTTGGGGTCCGCACCAGGGCTTCGTTTTCCAGAAAGCCTTTGTTGAGTTTTTTATCCCTTCGGCGGACTGGAAAGTGCTCTACGAGAAGTTACAGTCTTCCGAGGTCAAGGACTCGGTTTGTTTCTTTGCTGCGAACGCGAACGGCGATTTTGTCTCCTCAGACGAGACAGGTGGGTTGTCGGGGGAGGCAGTAGAGGCAAGCACGAACGCCGTCACCTGGGGTGTTTTCCCGGGCAAAGAAATCGTCACGCCGACCATCATTGAAGAGGTCAGTTTCCGAGCATGGTGCGAGGAAGCCTACGGAATCTGGGGCGAGTGGGCCAAGGTCTACGGCAAGGGTACCGAAAGTAGCAAGCTATTGGAGCGCACGAAGCGGGACAGCTGGCTGGTGAACATCATCCACCACGACTATATGGAGAAGGACGCTCTATGGGATCTGTTGTTGAAATAGTGACAGGAATAGATAAGGCCCAGAAGCCTCGCGGTCCACCTAGCATCACATCCAGACGGGGGCTGTATCTGAGATGATACTCCAATGTAGGTGTGAATAGAAAACACAAGCATTAATACGCAGCAATACCTGTTTGGTGGCCACAGAGATGCAGCACATCAAAAACTACTCGCGCAGATTCACAATGTGTATGGCGCACTGGCTCAAGGTTGGTTTCTTACAATATGATAGGGAGTCATTCGTCGCGGCAGGTAAGCTATGCAGGAGCTATGTCTTGGCTGAAACCAACCAGATCGAGTATGTATTCATGGACAACTTAACCCCCTAAGTCTGTGCTGGGGCGCGACTTGGGAGAGCCGAAGCTGAGATGTATGAAAAAGCACCGCGGCCATTAGCCCGGTCTTTCCGACATTGTTGGGTCGAGCTCTGCCATCTAATAGCGTGTAGCTCCCACGATCTGTGTTTTGACAGCGCTGCCATGAGTGAGCGTGGTTTGCTAGTTGTAAGCCAGTACATATCATCACTTGGTACCCAGCTACGGGAAATCCCTTGAGACATAATGTGGCAACAAGCTTTCGGCAGGTCTGACACTGATCAGTGCAGTAATGCATCTTGGCATAGAAAAGAAAGCTTCAACAAAAGGAAAACAAGTAAGGTCGGGGTAAGCATATCTTATGGGGCGAAGAAAGGGGAAAGGAGAAGAGAAGAAAAGGAATCCCCAAAGAGACGGCTCGGCACGTTGCATTATCTGGAAAATACGAATCCAGTCATACAATATTGGCAAGGGGTGTGTGTGGGTGAAAGGGGAAAAGAATAAACCAGAAAGCTCTGCTTCCCATTCTGCATCCTTTGCGGCCGAAATGGAAGTAGTCTCCTGTCGTGGAACGAGAGCTGTAACCATTTCTTTCCTCTGTTCCTCTCTGCTCTGTCACTTTCTGTTCGTCATCAGATACAGCCTTGAAGCATGTAATGTGATGAGCAGCATGGCAGGTTTTGCCGTTCTTCAAGTAATAAGCTGACCAGCTATGAGACCATAATGGAACAATGGCACATGCCAAGGGACATGGGGTTCTTGATACCGTCGTCAATACCGCAGTAGATAGCGGCTTCGAAGAGACAATCCCATATAAGTACACCATGCCGTTTCCTCTTCGAAGACCCAATTCGATCGAAGCTGCTGACATGCCACCACCCGTGCTTTTTCTGTCTTATGAGAGGCGAGACCTCTGGGACTGATGCACCACCGGGACAAGAACGTGCGTTGGCCAATGGGGCGGTCCAAAGACCAGGAGCATGACCGTCCAGACCTAGGAACCGGCAGGATACAGTTGGATTTGGCTCATCGTTATCGATTCCATTGCCCTTTTACACCATAATTTGGCAGCGGAGAGGGAGGGGGCAATGAAACCGGTCTGAGCATCATGCTGTTTTTTCCTGGCTCTCTCCTGGAATTCCCGCAGATGCATATATCCATTTGGGCGAGAAGGGCAAATTCCATGATCAGAGACCAGGCCCTTTCTAATAAACCCGGTCCCGCATCATAAGGGGTAGTGCTACAGCCACATGGGACAGGGTGTACGTACACGGATCAGCAGGTCGCCAGAAACGGAAGTTCTAGTGCTTGCATAAATGCATCTTGCTGGGCCCGACTGGGCTGACTTGCACTCCTGCTGGACCTGGGAGGAGGCCGGGCTCAAGGGTCAGGGGACGGAGGGGTGACGACGGCGTTGACGTTGACGTTGACAACCCTCCACTGAAGCACGACGACGACGATGAATGCACTTACGCCGGCATCGATTAGACCTTACCCATGTACATACACTGAGACCTCGTTACATGTATGTAGGTTGGCTTTGGCCCTGCGACTCACTTACATGCAGCAAGCTCAAGGACGTTGGATGGAATGCCTACCTACCTAAGGTTAAGCTTGATGCCCATCTCAACCTGACATAATCGATGACCCGCCCTGATCCGCGACTTGCCAGTGGCTGGTGAAGTGTTTGAGGACCTGTGGCCACGGCCGTCATCATCAGTTACATATTCCCTTCTTCATGTTTCTTTATTGGAAACATAGGTGCTTTCTCCCGGAACAAATCCCGAAGGACTACCCCGCCTTATGTCAACATCGATGGTCCGAATGTAGACCTTGGGAGGCGTCCCAATTGGGGAAATCGGAACGTCAAGCCTGACGTGCGGACTCCAGTGTTTCCTCCCCTCGTCCCGCCCGTCTCTTTTTTTGGATGAGATTGGGGGGATGGGAGCCCTCATAAGTAATTAGTTTACTCCTGTCCCTATCCCATCCAGGGGTTGTTGTGCCTATTGGTCGTCCACCGTCAAGACAGTCACATACTGCATGTCGTATCAGTTCTACCTGACCCATGGACGCTGTGTGCTACGAAATCCGAGGGACTGGCAACCCAATCCGTAAATAGAAACACGATGTTGCGGCCGGCGAGACAGCATCCAGCATGTCAACGACTATTGAACGACATGCCTGGACCTCGGACATGCTGTCCGCATTCGTGAAGAAGGTTCTGTAAGATACCCCCTCCCGCCCTCCGCCCCAAGGGGCCTGGAGTAGTTTCTATGTCGCGGGCTTGCCTCAATATAGAACTACGGATTCCCCCGGTACGTGGATACGTCATGAGAAGCTAGAGAGAGGTTGTCGCGGGTAAGCCACTACCTTTCAGGACACAGATGTCTTGTTGGGACAAGACGCCACAGACACCTCTTACTACTAATAGCACAATGCAGGGTCTAATATCCGGAAACAGCACCGCAGGGCCGATATCTATTTCCGAGCTGGAAGGGTTGTTACAATTGCCCGAATGGTCGACGGCTAGCATGCTACCGGACCGCAACTAATGCCACCCGGAAAATGAGAGGTTCTGTATATAAGTAGGTCGGGTGGCCGTGGTCCCAGCGAGTCAAGCCATCCTTTGCTGGGACTCGCCTCGTTTGCTGGGATTCGCGAAGAGAAGAGCCCACCCAGAGCAATAAATAGCACGTAGTTCAGCACGTAGTTTCAAGGCCAACGCCCTGGTTGTTCCACTTGGCGGCAGTGGGCCATACAAATTTGTCCAAACCGAGAGGAACCAGACGCAGAGGCCGCGGGTTGTTGCAAGTGGGTTGCCGACTGTACGGCCTTGCGATGTTACACAGCCAGCACGCTGTTAGCCGTCCGTTCGTGAAGACGAACTAAGGAAGGATAATGCACCGCAAATGCAAATGTAAACCAACTTTTGGGGCCCGATAGTCCCGAAGCATTTGTCGCGTTCCGACTGGGCAACGTGGTCGCTACGATCGGAACAGGAGAGATCCTGGTTACCGTCTCGCCCACAGCCGCATGCTCACACCGATGAATACCATGGCCCAACGAGGAACGGGTTCTTTCGGTCGAACCACATCTGTGCAATCATTGGCCCATTTGGCGCTCCTTAGCCAGGATGTGTACTCCGTAAGCGGCTGCGGAACTGAGCACGCCTGGTGGGAGCACCGGACGGAGGCCTGTCGCACCTCGAAGGCTCTCACTCTCAATCTACCTCTTATGTAGGTATGTACATGTGTACATGTAGGTAAGCAGTTGTTTCAATGTCCGATGCCTGAAGCTTCTCGTCAGTTCCACATTAACTTGGCGAAGACCAACCAATGTGCCTGTGAAGGCTGTCAACAGAGCCTCTTTTCTTTTTCTCTGTAGCGAAGAAGCATGCATCTGTAGCTGGCCTACCGCTGTCTGAATTATTATGTCACCGGACTGTAACTTCGTTTCCGTCGCTGTCGACTTTTTTTATTTCTCCTGAGCCCCGGCTAATGATGTACCCAATCACGATACAGCAAATGGGCCCTTGCACTTCCAGGGGCTATGGTCTTTCGAGGTCTGGCCAGCAAGTGTGCAAGAAGGTGCTGTAGACTCTTGACATGTGGCGTATTTTAAAGAACCTTTCGATCCGGATCGTGATACTTTTGGCCGCCAACCCAATGGGAGGAGAGATCAGGAGCGGAGGCGCGCTGCTGTGCAATCAACGTGTATGTAGAGAGAGGACTCGCCGAATGTCAAGCTGTCTTGCGAGCGCCAGCCGTCTGAGAGCCGTACCCAAGAATAGAATCCAAGCAACAAGTCAAGTGAAGTCATCGGAGGCTCAGGTATGAGCCTAAATGCGCGGAATCGCCCATGATGGGAGTGTCGTTAGCGTGGGAAACGCAGGTCATGAGACCAATCCCGTATCCAGACTACCTGGCAGTGGGTGAGTGACCTCTCGGTAGCCACCTGTTCGTCAAATGCACGACGCTTCTCAGCTGCCCCCACCAGGCAAACCCGATGCCCTGGGGTTTTTGTAGGTGCTTGAGCCCGACCTCGATCACGTTCCTGTGCTCGGAAAGGGCCAGGCTCTGGCTTAGGTTACATGTTCCATGCCAATCAGAAAGTGACCGAGATCAGGCATTGGCGGCGGTGACAATGGGAAGAAAACGTGAGCAATCGACTTGTGCTTGGAAGGAAGATATGGTTCTACTCCGGTAGTTGTTGGAGCCCGGATCTTGGCAACAACAGTGGAATCCGGAACATGCATAACACACTGGTGCTATTTGTGAAATGGAACGGTATGAATTTACACACACGCTTGCTTGACCTATTTGCGCAGCAAAATCGCGTCCGAAAACGCATGGCTGAGGTTAAACAACTACAGCAGGGATCCAAGGGAGGAGTTACTTGGGCCAACCAGTCGGACTATCAGGCGCGGATATGGGAAGTCAGTCGATCGTGCGCTATTCAAATCACGAGTAGTGAGTAGTAAGAAGCTGTTTCGCAGTTCCAAGGCACCACTGCCAAGGCTCTCTGCTCTGTCTACGGCAACAATAATAGACAATAAACATGCTACCTATTAACCCCCCCCCCTTTCCCAACCCAAAAGACCGTGTCACGAGCTGCTATTGTTCAGTGTCTACATAGCTTCTATAGCGAAAGAAGTACACGTATGTTTCGATAATAGGCATGTTGGGATGCAGGTGTGGGGCAGGATCTGGCTTGTTTCTGCTCCTATTCGCTCCAGGAAGCAATTCGATATTTGGTGGTGGGACTCTGGGGATAAGGATGATGCCCGTCTTTCGAATACCTGGGAAACGAGGGGTTGTTAGTGGTATTGATGTATGCAGAATAGTTGAAAAGTGGAACACCTTGTTCAATGGTAACATGGACCAGGCTATGTCTATACCATCGTTCTTGTCCTCTGTCCTCTTCTTTCCACCTCAGTCCCTCTGAGACGGCGATGCCACACACACAGCGGGGATGGTCAGTATAGGTATGTATAGATGTGGCCAGGAGCAGTCGAACTACATAATGGGTACACCACTATAGACATATCGTAACTAGAGGATACAGCTGATTACTTTAAGTAGTAATTTACATGTAAAATGAAACGATACATACACACCTCATATGGGTAGATTTTGATAACCGCCTGACTGGCATACCTACCTACATGCGGTACCTACTTACCTACACAGAATGCTCACACACACACATGGGTATTTATAAGGTAGAGAGATTCGCTCCATCCCAGTTCAATGTCCTCAGGGTTTGCCTATTACAATATTGTCTGCCTGGCCTACCGCTTCACCACCTCTGATTGGAAGTGGATGCTTGTTCACTTCGCTTCAAACCCAACAATTCCGCTCTGACGTGTAGAGAAACGGTCTTGTTTAAACTTCGGCTACAAGGCACTCTTAGCGCTCGACTCCCCGTCTCGGAAGTGAGCACATGAGCACCTGCATCTTGGACCATTCCCACTTTTCATTCGTCCCTCTCCTACCCCCCTGCCTCTTCCAGGCCCTCAAGATCCAGTAATAACATCCATGGTTGGAGGACCGCATGTCCTAAGTCCGGTAGTAGATGCACCGCCTATCAATTGCAGATGCCTTTCTGACGGGGTAGCTCACGCATGTACAGAAGAACGGATCTATCTGTTCAGGGAGGAACCGAGATCGAATATATTCCGTAGTAAAGGGAACCTACAAGATGCCAAGTTCAACGTACTGTCGCCGCCTTCGTCCTGACGGGCGGCGGTGCCATGTTCTTTCTGCATATGTGTGCGTTTTCGGCGTTCTGGGCCTCTCAGTCCGATCTCTCCCCTGCCCCAAGACCAAATATCCCAGTCCCCACAGACAAAAGGTAGGTTAGAGAGGTCACTTGACAAAGTCCCGTGCCAACGGACTCGAACTCTGGAGTGGAGAGTGCTAGAGAGGCAACATTGTTCCTTCAATGGTCCAGATAGAGAGGACAGCATGCTTACAATGCAGAGTGGGCATCCAAGAAAAACTACGAGGAGCCGCAGGCCAACGGTCTTTGATGTTGGTGCTGAGTGATGATCCAAGATGGTCCGGACCGAAATTGTTTTCAGACCGTTGCTTTGTTTTTTCCCCAGCACAGCAGTCTGGCGCCAGGAACCTGAAGCTGTCGGATTCGGATTGATTGATGCAGCATGTTAGTAGTAGGTAGTCGTAGCAGCAGTCAGTCAGTACCTTCAGTAAGGATGTATGTAGGTCAGGTACCTCCCTCATGGATTCCAACATGAACATCCCAAACCCCGCCTCCAGCTTCCCCCTCCTGTCCGGCTGTGCCCCTCATCATCCGCAGCAGCGTAGGTACACCCAGAGGTTTGATGCATCTACCAGACGACCGAAACTGGGAATGAGAGGGCAGTCAACGACCGGCGGCGGCGGCTACTTCTTGACCTACTGCAAGTTGTCTTTGTCACACGCCTTGTTGACAGTTTGGATGAGTCTTTCGCGTCGAATTCTCTCGACTCAGGTCGGAAACTGTAAAGTGCACGACACAAGAGGGAGTCATCAGATCAGCCAGAGACGGCAATCCTCTCGGGGGGATTTGCTTCGATCAAGTAGATGGATGCATAGAGAGACGCACTGCAGAGGAGAGGGACCACCCAACGATCGTCATCATAGGCGCGTCGTTTTGTGTGTCTGCAGCGAAGAATTGACTTCTGTCCCGATTCGGTTGGGCGTGTCACATTGCCCATCACCTTCGACACACGCCGCAACGCCCAGTGCAGGCCAGCGCAACAAGCAATTAAAGCACCAGCGAACCCCTCCCTCTCTCGGTGCTCTCTTGTTTTTTCGACACTTGGATCATTCGTGCACCAGACACGTACGAAGCTGCTGCAAGCACTGTTTAAACTGTCTTCCCACCCACCACTAACCTACATCTTACTTGTACGCACCTGTTCCCTCACCTCCTAACCTAGTAAACAATCCTCCCCCGATTCGATTCCGATTTTGAAGCCCAGTCAAAGCAGTACGGTCACATTGATCATCCACTTGGGCCGTTCTGCAACCTTGACTAACGCAACCGGCCAGGTATCAAAATTCAAGACGGGCAAAACTCCCGTTTTCTACAGGGCAGGGTCTTCTCGTAACAACATCCAACACTGCATGCGTTAGGTATTGACTGGTAAGCGGTATTTCTACACACGCTATCTACCTACCCTCCATACATGCCTATTAGCTTTGCGCCTCTCCTCTTCCCTGCGTTGGCCCCCTTCCCCCCAGTCCCAGTCCCCTCTCTTTCTCTTTACGATTGATCCGAACCGTGTTCAAGTCGAGCAACGTAGTGCGCGTGCCTCTCATCCCCCTTTCGTACACTGCTCGCATGAAAGCAGGGCATCTTTATAGTCGGCCTGAAGCTGCGGCAAGCAAGACGGGGAGAAGATTGCCCCTCCTTTGCAGCACAGTAGCTTGGTTCCCAGCGGTGGCATGTACCGGCGCCCTCTTTCGCCCATTGATAGCCCGCCTTGTGCCAGCCTAGCGCACGCAGGACAAAGCAACTCGAGCATGTACATTTGATGATACATGCATCTCCCTTCCCTCATCCCTCAACCTACATGTACCTAGCAGCACCGGGCAGCACCAGAGGAAGAGGTTGAGCATCGAGACTGGCTCGACGTACCTAGCCAAGGAGACAAGCCGCAGTCGCATGGTGCCAGGCCTAGCTCGCCCGTCGACTTGCTGTCCATTGCTTTCCCACGCATCTCTCTCCATTTTCCCCCATCGACCTTGTCCTTCTCCATCACCACTAACAGAACTCCCTACCACACTACCTCGTTACCTCTTACATAACTGCCTACCAGGAGACCGTCATTCGACAGCAAGTCTCCACCTGACACCCCGCTCAACCTTCTTCGCTCAACTCAAGTCCACCGTTGCACGACCCTCTGTTAATAACAGAACTGAGAGTGCTTGCTCATTAAAATCCCGTCCCTCTCTCACGTTGTAACCTATTTCCCACTCTTCGTATAGGCGTTTGCCCTTTTCCTTAGTAAACAAGCATAAACCCCCCCCAAAACCAAAGCAGAAAGGCCCTCGCTGCGGAAGTCTAACCATCCCAGGTCTACTAAAGCCTGACCTTGACGAAGATCCAGAGAGAAGCAGGGCCCCACGAGTCTCGACATTCCTCGCGCCATTTCATTCCAGAGCCCGAAGAGAGGCAAAGAGACCCGCCAATCCAGCTGCGTTAACACCTCTTCTCACAACTTATTTCCGGCAAGGCGGCAGGCAAACCCCCAAAGCAAGGGAAAGACAGTGTGCAACCATTCATCCACCAGCCATTTCGTCCATCAGGTCGATCAATCAGTCAGGCAGCACCCAACCAATACATTGTTTGGGCCCATTAGAGATCCTTTCCTCGTCATTCTCGGCGTAAGCAGTACTCGAGAAATCCGTTTCAATTGTCATCATTGTCTTCGGTCGCGGACTCTTCGAACAAGGTCCGCACAATCATCAATCGCCCAACACGGCAGCACGAGCCAGCGTACCCGCCCGCCCTGACAAGACAACTCAACCCCGCTGACAGCATTTATCAACCTCGCGCCCCTCACGGCCACCACCCGTCGCACTGACCGACTCAACCACCATTATGTCTGCCAACCGCCCGAATGCGGCCTTTAACTCCCTTCGGATGGGAGGTGAGAGCAATCCTTCATCGCCAGGTGGGCGCATGATTGGGCAATTAGAGAGACTAAACTTGGACACAGAAATCATCCGCGAAAAGGTTCAAGACGGCATCACTGGTGAGACCAGGGACCTGCAATACACCCAGTGTAAGATCGTAGGCAACGGTTCTTTCGGTGTCGTCTTCCAGACCAAGCTGTCCCCCTCGGGCGAAGATGCCGCCATCAAGCGGGTTCTGCAGGACAAGAGATTCAAGGCAAGCCGGCTACGACCTTCCAGATGTTGCCACCAAACCCAATTCTGACCGAGACTACAGAACCGTGAGCTGCAAATCATGCGCATCGTCAGACACCCGAACATCGTTCAGCTGAAGGCCTTCTATTACTCGAACGGAGAACGCGTGAGCAATCCCGTTGCGCCCTCGGGAGACATGGCAGTGGGTTGCTGACTTAAATGTAGAAAGATGAGGTGTACCTGAACCTGGTGCAGGAGTTCGTTCCCGAGACTGTCTACCGAGCCTCTCGATTCTTCAACAAGATGAAGTCAACCATGCCTATCCTCGAGGTCAAACTGTACATCTACCAACTTTTCCGAGCGTTGGCCTACATTCACTCGCAGGGCATCTGCCACCGCGACATCAAACCTCAAAACCTTCTTCTCGACCCTTCTACCGGTATACTCAAGCTTTGCGATTTCGGCAGCGCCAAGATTTTGGTGGAGAATGAGCCCAATGTCTCGTACATCTGCTCACGGTACTACCGTGCGCCTGAGCTCATCTTCGGCGCGACCAACTACACAACAAAGATCGGTGAGTTTCACAACTTGCGTTGCTGCTTTTTCCCTCTTCCTTTTTTTTTTGTTCTCCTATCCTAATTGATTGTCAGATGTATGGTCGACGGGGTGTGTAATGGCCGAATTGATGCTTGGGCAGCCGCTGTTCCCTGGAGAGTCGGGCATCGATCAGCTGGTGGAGATCATCAAGGTCCTTGGAACACCAACCCGCGAGCAGATCCGAACGATGAACCCCAATTATATGGAGCATAAGTTCCCCCAGATCAAGCCTCACCCCTTCAGCAAGGTCTTCCGGAAGGCAGATGCGAACGCTCTCGACCTGATAGCCAAACTGCTCGAGTACACGCCCACTGAGCGCCTGGGCGCCATTGATGCTATGGTTCACCCCTTCTTCGACGAGCTCCGTGATCCCAACACCAAACTCCCGGACTCACGACACTCTACGGGCGTTCTGAAGGACCTGCCTGCTCTGTTCAACTTTACGCGGCACGGTAAGTCTCCCTGCCTCTCCGTTGATAAGACACCCGCCCCTGCTTCTTTACTAACCCGGCACAGAACTGTCGATAGCACCATCGCTTAACCACAAGCTGGTGCCGACACACGTGCAAGCCTCCCTAGCAGCCAACGGACTAGATATCGACAACTTCACGCCCATTCCGAAGTCGGAGATGATGGCCAAGCTGGACTGAGCTCGCGCCAGGCCGTGCACTCTGGTTACGATCGGCCAAGTCTTGAGAGTTGATCTAGTGACGTTCGTTTTATGTATGAGCTTGTTAATGTGGCTCGAGACGGTTTTGTCCGCATCGGAGCTGCGTACTTGTTGGCGGGTTGATGATCGGTTTAACGTCGGATCGGCCCCCTATCCAGAGTCCGCGATGATGGTGGTGGTACGAACCGACCGAGAGCTGGAACAGCTCGAACAAACTTCCGTCTAGGACTTGTCTACTGAGCTATGCAAGGGATTATACCCCATTTTCCCTCGGAATCCACGATACCCCCCAATGATTGTCCTCATGGAATCAAGGACTGTCCTCTTCGCACTGCGCCTTGAAACTCTGGCTGGGTTGCGCAGCCCTGGACTGGCCCTTTCGCTTAGACTTCTTCTCTGCACGATTGCGATGGCATTCACTTCAATATTCATCTTGTTCGATTACTCAGTTAAACCTCGTGGTGGAAGGTCCACGAGGCGGCTGGCACCCTTGAGGTGGTCTTGCGAAAAAAAAATACATCCCCCCCACTTAGGTCCAAAAGGGAAAGGGAAGGAGGGCGAATGATCTGGCGTATATCTTTTATGGTGCGAAAGGCCACCAGAGTGATGCTTGGTGGCATCCCGCTTACAAGGAGGACAGATCCTAGGAGGTAGCGGAGTGCTCTTCTTGATGCAATAGCAGCACAATGGAAAGTGGTCTCCCTCAGGAATATTCGGCATGACTTTCTCACAATCAGATTTTCATTACTCCCTGACGACTTGCTCGTAATGGTCATGGGCCGTCGAAAGAAAGGTATTCTAAAAAAAGGAAGGGATGGCTCATTTGGCTCGGACGGCACTGGGGGAAGACTGCTGTTGCTGCTTGTATGGAGGAAGAGATGACGCAGAAATCACCCGAAACAAATGATAAATTCCCATGACTGCGTAGCCCTGTGATGCGGACTGTGAACACTGATGCGAGCACTCTTCTTTCCTTCTTCTTTCTTTCATTCTTTCATCATCTCTCTATTTCTTGGCTCGAGGTTAAAGCACTTCGAAAGGTGCAAGGCAAGGGCTGTATGCATGTATAAATCAGCAGCAAGTCAACGGGTTGCCACCGGCACTTATGCGTAACAACCACTGAATTCCGCTCTGCAGGCTGTAGCACACGCTTCTCTTCCCACCCACGGTTCACTCACACCTGGTCACTTGGAAGATCCATTCTTTCTCATGTAGGACGTGGTCACTTCTTCTACTCTCAAGGTTGGGCTCGTTTGACTCCCGATCGTACCGCGTCCCGCCCATCTCCCAGCAGCTCCGATAAGGATAAGGATCGGACAAAAGAAAAATCGTACCGAGCTCAGATACGGCGTAGCGGGTATTCAGCTCCTAGGTACATGTACAGCTTAGGTAACATTGAAGGGAATGAAGGCGCTGGATTGGTTGGTGCTGTAAGTACGCAAGTACCCAAGAGCAGGTAAGGTACATCAATTTTGATGGAAATAAGTGGACCCAACAGGCCTGCCTGCCTCTTCCGCTCTTGAAGCTTCCTTCAATTGTTCAATGTTCCCAGTTGTGGGGACCTCCAGTGATCCAACCGTGAGCTAAGCTGCCTGCTTTAGGTACTTGTCGCGTCTCATCACGTCGTCCATCCATTGACAGCCACTTTTGACCTCCCAACTTTCTACCTACCTACCTTTCACGCCAACGGTCGACACACGGTCAATCAACAGCCAGATTCAACCCGATAATGGCGGATTACGATCGCAGACAAGGCGGTCGTGGCGGCGGCGGCTACAATCGCAAACGACGTTATCGAGGTGAGTACTCCGTTGCCCATGACACTCCATGACCTTGGAAGCCTAGGAAGCAGAGAGGCCATTCGCATGACCAGGAACTCACAATTTCGGCAGATGACGATGAATCCGATCATAGACCTCAGCGCCGTCGGTACAACGAGCCACCGCTGCACGTTCGAATTCGGAAACAGCTATTGACCCTGGCCGAATCGCCATTGCGACGATGGCACGAAGAAATCCAAACCACTGCGCACATGGTAGCCGATAATTATGACAAGGAAGAAGTTCGGACCAACTTCCTCGACCTCGTTCCTCAGATCGTCGTAGAACAGCCACTCAAGACGCCTTTCGTCGCTGCCGTCGTCCTCGTTGCCAACTCTCTCAAGCCCGAGGTTACGACGGACGTTCTTGCTCGCATCGCGCCTTTAGCCGAGGAAAAGATCAAGCTGGGCGAGTGGCGTGATGTCAAGCTTTATCTCAAGCTTCTTGCCTGCCTTCAGAGTTGTCTCGAGGGCGATGGCCTATTTCCTGTTTTGGAAGAATTATTCAACCGCGCTGTCGAGCTTCAAACAAGCAACTCGGACGACACGATCGGCACCGAACTCGTCAAGATAATTCTGTTGACAATACCATATGTCATGGCGGCTGGATCGAGCCAGGCACAGCAGAAGGCTGCTGATCTCATGGACAAGACTGATGTAATTGCATCTGAACCCCATGCGCTCCAGGTCCTCATCGACCCACATCACGCTGAGAAAGGCGAAGACAGTCCTACAGCAAACTCGAGCTTGATTGGTCTCCTGCAGAAACAGCTACAGAACGAAGCTCAGAATGGGTGGGAGCTGAAGTGTCTGCCTCGGCCTTGGCAGATGCCTTTGGAAGAGATCGAGCTACAAGAGAAGATGGAGAATGCTCAAAAGCACCCTCTGCCTGCCATTGCCATACCCGAGACTGTTGTCACGGGGCCGCGTCCCCTGTTCCCTGAGATATACATGTCTGTCTATGCCAGCCAGGAGGTTGAATCGGTGCCCCCTGTCACCAACGTCGCTGCTTCTTTAATTCGTGACGGGCTGCTCGATACGATCAACATCATGGACTTCAATCGTAACGTCACAGCACGATACTTGATTGATATCGACTGCTACTTCGCGGACGGTACGTTCGTCAAACGCGCAACGCCTTTTGACCGACTGCGAGATATCGATGGCGGTCGCTCTACTTGGAAGCCCGAGGATGTGGCAGTGGACGCTGTTTTCTCCCAGCTTTTCCAGTTGCCCAGCCCTGAGCACAAGCTGGTGTATTACCATTCGGTACTGACTGAGGCCTGCAAGCTGGCCCCGGCTGCAATCGCTCCTAGTTTGGGCAGAGCTATTCGCTATGCTTACCACAATATCCACCAACTAGATCTTGAGCTTGGTCACCGTTTCTTGGACTGGTTTACCCACCATCTCAGCAACTTCGGTTTCATGTGGAAATGGACCGAATGGGCCGACGACGTGGAACTTCCCGACATCCACCCGTGCAAGGCCTTCATCATCGGCGCGCTGGACAAAGAGATCCGACTGAGTTTTGCCCAACGTATAAAAGGCACGCTCCCTCCCCAATACCAGGGCCTCATTGGACCTGAGAAGGAGCAAGATACGCCGGACTTCAAATACAACAATGAACGCACTCCGTTCTCTGCCGAGGGCAAGGAATTGGCTCAGCTACTCAAGAGAAAAGCCACAGACGAGGAAATCCAGCCCGTCATCGCCCGTATCCATGCCGCCGCACTCGAGCAGTCGATTGATCCACTTGTTTCCAGCACCGATGTTTTCATGACAGCCATCTGCTGGGTCGGGTCAAAGTCGCTCTCGCATGTTCTTGCTTGCATAGAGCGCACCAAGGACAGACTGCTCGACGTGGGCGCTGCCTCGGAAGCTGCCCGACTGCAAATCATCACGTCAGTGATTTCTTACTGGTCAGCGCAGCCAGGCGTTGCGATAGTCATCATTGAGAAACTATTGAATTATAGCATAATTACTCCCGGTGCTGTGATCGATTGGGCTCTTGTCAGCGGCAAGGCAGGCCCTGGCGGCGAGGCGCTCAGCAAATCGTGGGTGTTCGAGCTTGTTCTCAACACAGTTGTCAAGGTCACCGGCCGTGTTCGTCAAGTGCTTAGCAGCGGTGTGGCTGATGGCGCATCTGATACCGAAGTTCTGGCGATGCGAGACTTGTTCAAGTCAATGGATGATGCCCTCGTCAGCTGGGCAGAGGGTACGAAGGACCAGATGATGGACCCGGCTGAGCCTATGGATGGTCTTGGTGGAAAACGAGTAGAGCTCGTTCAGCGATGGGGTGAGCGGTGGTTGCGCGTGTTCCGACGTCGCTCTGCGATTGAGGAAGCACATATGTTGGCTACCAAGCAGTAATTTGCTGGGACAGAGGAACGAGTTGCGGTTTGTGTACGATTGGGTCTCACGGTCATGGCGTTTTTTCCTGCGCACCCGAATCCTTTTCAGTAGCAGGTTAGCTAGCAAGGAGTTGTATAGTACTCAAGCTTCAGTCTTTACACGCAACAAATATTACCGGGGTTATGGTCCCTGTGAGACATCACTTCCGAGCCTCTGAGTTGTTTTCATTTCGGACTTGTTCATATCACCCAGCCGTGACTGCTAATTCGTGCGCCAGGCTCTGCCACCATGCTGCTAGCCCAGAAAGGAAGTAACGAATATTTTCAAGAAGCAATATTTTCCTTTCGTTTCTACAATCCTAAGGTTAAGCTTGACATACACGGCGTGCTACGGGAGGCTCATTGGAGCTGCGAAGAGCAGGTTAGAAGAGGTCTGGGGCCCGTCTGGGGTCATCACGGGATTCTGTCACTGGATTTCCGGGGCAGAAGTTGCTGGCCCTGGTAAGTCTTTTCAGGTTCTGCGTGACTATAACATGCCTTGGCCCGAATTTGATGCGGAGGATACAGGGGTTGATGGCCATACAATGTCCGGGTTCGACAAGGAGGTCTTGCGCGCACAACACCTGCCAGGTGCTTCATGGTATATTACTTCCCGTTCCTGCCCTGATGGGGGTACAGGATAAAAGCCCTAAGCTCTGGGTCGATCTGGCCTGGGCGTCTGTCAGATCGTATAGGTATGCAGAAAGAGAGAGAGAGAGAGTAGAGGTTCTATCATTCTCTGCGTACATGGGACTACCAGGTTTTGGTAGTTTATTACCATGTTTGGGTTACAGAGGTCAAAGGATACTGAACAAAGTCTTGGTGTTGAAATAGAAAGGGCAGATCCGATGTCGAAATGGGAGATTGCTATGGCTGTATGCAGAGATGGTACTGCGTGGCAGGCCTCGAAATCGACAAGGCATCTCGCACGTATAGCACCGGAATTTCAAGCCAGGGGCTTCTTCTTCTCTCCTTCTTTACTTCCTTGTCCATGAATGTTCTTTATATCATACAAGTTACCGTCCGGGGAGAGGCTGCGGAGGCAGCCGACTCCTAGCTTTCCAGGGGACATCAGGCAGACTTCTCTGGCCGACTGAAGGCAGCGTTACTTGAGTCGAAGATAGACCTTCCACCAAGAGTCGCGTGAGATGCCGTCAGTTCGTCTTGCCATCTCGAGCCCCCCATAGATAGCAATTCATCTGTCGGGTTATGAGAATGACGCGAGGGCTACTCGGATGCATGCTGTCTGACCACCACACCTGCTAGCGCCTCATAAGCTGTTGCTGTTGGACGAAGTCGTATCGTAGGTCACCAATCAAGGGTCCGCCTGCTCCCCGAGCAGGAGGACTGTCTTGCAGCCCTCGTAAGTTCGCTCATTCTGCCGACGGTTGAGCGACTACGAAGAGACGCGCTGAGTAGTCGATCAAAGTGGCATGCAGTATTGCCGTCGACATTGCTCAAAGTGTCGTTGGAGATGACAGACCAACTTTGGACGGGCCTACTTTGGAGACTGCTGTCTTCACGGTCCCAGAAGCTGCAATATGACATACAGGTAGTGCCGCCGGACTGGATAGCATGACAACAAGGCTGTTGGCACCTCGTATTCTCTGTCTTACAGTGCACTCATACGATGATTGTCGTGGCAAATCCCGCGATCCATACACATAAGCAAGCCGCCACGCGACCATGATGTAAGCCGTGCTGTTGGAAGGTCGCTCGGCAGGCACAGAGGAAGGAGCATAGGGCAGCAAGCATTGTGCACCTTTGGGCAGCGTTGGAGTACGTGAGGCCCAGAGCCGGGTAGGTGTCAACATCAATACACACATTGTAGGCGAAGGAGCCCGGGTATCCCGGCAGTCTTCCTTGTTGCCGCCTTGGATGCAATGACCACAAGCGAACTCCGACTCGATTCTTTCCCGCGGCGCCAGACTACCAGGCCAGGTACATCCGTTTGAAATCTGAGAGAGTAGCAGTACAATGAACGGGTTGGCAATGATATGCCCACCCGAGAGCTGGCCGGTGTTTGGGGCAGCTTACACGAGACCAGCCATGCCAGCTCCACCACAAACCAGCCCTCGCTAAGGAAGTTGGGTTGGGTTCTAGACAGGCCTGACATTCATGTCTAATCCTCCCAGAGACACGCTATTCTCCTATGGCTCTGCTCTGCATGCCTCGGCCCTTCTTCTCCCCCTAGGGCAGGCGGCACCAACACTGATGATGTTTAATGTATGTAGGTAAGCCGGTCACATCTTCGAGTGGCCGACAGCTTCACATCTCTGGAACAATCTGCAGGCGTTACCAACTTTGATACCCTGTACCCTCGTGGCTGCGCACAGAGGGGCGCATGCAAGAGGCAGGCAGTCAGCAAACCGCCCTCTGTTTGGAGGAAATTACTGGCCCCGGGCAGAGCAAACCAGAACAGTGACCTTGACGGGACCGTATATCTAGGTTGTTCGCTCTGTAGCCGAGTATGCAGTGGCGAGGTTGATTCCCATTCTTTCCCCTGATGGCCACAAGCGCTCGTTGCCCGTCGTTACCGTGACCGTCGCCGCCGCTCGGCCTTTTCGGTATTTCCTCCGTAACAATTTGCACTGCATATAGCAACCACATGCCATTCCCCTTTGTTACATGGAACGAACGGGAGCAGACGATTCCCGGACCGGGAAGACGAACCGTTGTGAGGTCCCGGGGTGTTAACCCATTTTCGATCCATCCAGCATTTATTATGCCGCGTGTTAGCCCGGTGTGGTGATGCTTGTCAGGCATTTCGCTATCTAAGAATAGGCACATGTGGCAGTATGTAGGTTACACCTTACCTAACCTAACCCCCATGCACTGTACATGAGTAGGCAAGGTATCTACTTGCCAGGGCGGGTCATGTCATCCATGAAGCTCTCTGCCAGGACATCGGTAGTCTCATGAACCTATCATGTGGTGGCTCCGACGTTGCACCCATTCCCATAGGATTGCACAAGATCCATAGCGTCATGATGCTTACTGTACCCACGGGGTTGTACTACTGTACTGGCAGTCGTCGGGTGTTACAAGGAACCGTGATACCTGTACTACACAACATACAGTATTATATCACCCCCAAGTATTGTAAGGATCGCGGCTGTTACCGTGCCGGCAGAGTGAGCAGCAGTATCACACGCACACACCCTCGCCCCTCTCTCTATCTCGGTTGTTCATGGTGTGCGCGGAGAGAAGGGGTGGATCCCCGACAGCCCGAGTTCCTTTTAGGGACCTAGCTAACCCTCCTCTCTCTCTTTCTCCGTCTTCCAATAATATAAACATGTCATCTGGGCGCCGACAACCCGGCTTTGCATACGAGGGTGGACTTGGCGAGCAGGTTTGTCAAGTCGCGGAACCGTCAGCCTCCGCCCGCGAAGCAGCCGCAACAGCCAGATAGGGGCTTCCGTTGGGTTGCAGACAGACGCGGAGAGACAGAAGGCACCGAACATGCGTTTCACGCCCAGCCCACGTTTACCTCTGACCAAACGTACGGAGAGGGTATGGGAGCGCCGACACCAATCATCACGCTTGCCCACCCATCACTCGCGGGGGCAAGTCGAGAGCCGGTTCGGGAAGGTTACTTCGAGCTGACCACAGGCGTAACGTGCATTTTTTTGATCGCGCTACTGCAATCTCGATTTAACACCTGCCACCAAGGACAAAGGGCGAAATAAGTGCGCCAGTGAAGAGAAGAAAAAGGGGGGGTCTCGGGCCATTTCATAGTCGTGCAGCATAAATACCTACTTACACAACATTGAAAGCAGCTTGGTTCCTGAACGGGAACGAACAGACATGTGCTTGGGCGGTGGATTGAGTCAGAAACGGCCATATCCAAGGCTAATACAACGATAACAGTAATGATATTGACGGTTCGCTTAGGCAGAAAAAGGTCCCCTGTAATTGCACCATATGGATGGGTTAGTTAGTACGGGGATGGCGGAGACAAGAGTGCTGAAAGCGGTAAGGAAATCGTCCCCTGCGAGAGACCAGATCAGCCGCATGGTCGTCCCGGACGCCCGTTGCGATGCGCGATGGCAGGAGTAACCAAAAAAAAAAAAAAAGAAGAGAGGTAAAAAAGGGGGGGCAATTACTTCACTGCATGTAGTGTATACCTACATGTATGTACCAGACGCCCCAAGACCCAAGGCCCAAGCCCCAAGCCCCAATCAGAACCAGAACCAAAGATTAGAAGCCGTGGCCAGACCTAGGTGTGTGGCCCGGCTATCAAGAGTCAAGGGTCCCTCCTTCCTGTCAGGATCAGAACCGCAGCGGGGAAAGCATCGTTCGATGCCTGAGATGAAGCCTAGCATTTTCCCTAGGTAGCCATCGTATTCTACATTGATCTGGGTGTTCGTCGAGTCGTTTAGGCGGATTCAACACCCCGAAACAGAGCGTGGCGCCGACGGCTCTTGTCTAGCAGGCCGCTACTGCATACAGTCACCAGGTTTTCACGGAGGACTGGAGATGGTGAGCAAGTCCAAGTCAGGAGAAGAGAAATTGAGAAGGGGTGAGAGAGAAAGAGCGCGCGCGAGAGAGCGAGAGAGCGAGAAAGAAGGAAAGAAAGAGTGAAGAGAGAGTCCAGAACCCCGCAGTCATTCGAGCAGCCAGCCAGCAAGTGTGATCCCTCGCCCCCTTTTCTTCCAATTGCCATTTCGCAACTGAGCCCAGGCGAGGCGATGATGATGTTACTTGGGACTATTCCCACTGGCCTGCTCGGTAGTGAACGATAGACCATGGATTATCTGGAGGGTGATATGCCGTCGGACTAGCGCTGCTCTATCTATTTCCCAACTATATCATGCGTCGATTATTGGAACCTTGGAACTATCTGGGCCAAATGATAGGTACCCAGCATATCGTGCGTCCCGACTGCCACGGCCGTGTGGTTACACTCGACGCAACCCAAGCATGACGTAGGTTAACGAAATGCGACGGGGTCTGCAACACCAGTCCAAGTCGACAGAATGCATGATTGCTGCGTCCATGGCCATGTAACCTACTTATGGCACCCTGGCGCTGCTACTGTGTAAATAGGCAGGTGTAGGTAGGTATGGATCAACAACATATTCTCGCCAAAGCTGGGAGAGGGCGGCACAGCAACAGGCCAAGACTGCTCTGCAGGAACGTGAAGTCCGGTAGTAGGTGTGGGAGGGAGCAGATGTACTGCACAACTAATAAGGTCTGCTATCACTACTTACCTGGGATCCGAAGTAGGGATCCCTGCCTAGTGGCATGCGCTGAAGGGGGGCGGACAAGCCGGCTGAAACTTCCAACTGCAAGCCGGTAATGCGCCTACCATCGAGATACTACAGTGACTGACTGACTGACTGTCCTGTCAACCTGTCAACCGAGCTCAACACTTTTATATATGATACATATAATTCTCGATATATTACATTTAATAATCCTCTTTCTTAAAATATACCTTCTTGTTCGACATCACTGTCAGCAGAAGGATGAGACCCTGATTTTGGCACAAGTGCAAAAAAGTCGCCTCGCGGACGAGCGAGTGGGCAGACATTTGATATACCTACCTACTTACTTATCTTTAGTATCGGCCGGTCGTGCCCGGTGGGATGTTCGCCCCGCAGAAAATGCTCACCGGAGCGGAATGCCGAGTCTAGGATAGAAAGATGCTCTTCCTTTTCCCATTCCCTTTCCTTTTCTGCAAATCACATTGAAGCATTGGTGCGTCCGATGGGCCTGTGGCCGACCGGCGAGGCATGGTACTTCTTGGGCGGACCAACAATCGACCCCCAGCCGAGATGCCCACCCAACATTTCGAATTTCGCTTTCGTTCAATTCTTCCTTCTCGTGCGACCCCATCCAAGGTTCGGGCCTCGGTTTTACAGCGCATCCAGACACATACAGATTGGCCGGACGCAAAAGAGCCAGCCACACCGAAGCCAGATACGAACTCCTCCTCTCAAGCGAGATGCGGCCCTCTTTAACACGCCGCTCCAAGAAATGCCAAGTTTTTTCTTCTTTTTTTTCCCCATTGAAGCATCCCTCCAGGAGCAGGAGCAAGTAGGATGACCTACAGGCTACAGCAGCCTAGCTCGATGAGCCGTTAACATTACCCGTACTATTGACTCTAAAAATAGACAGACCCTGCGCGGCGCTGCACTGTGCAATACTTGACTACGTGTGCTTACCTCCCGTTTCCCAGTAGACAGAAAGACCATGCATACATAATGTACATGCCCCTCCCACTTCGGTTCATGAGATCGGCCGGCTTGTCGCCTGCCTCGATGCAATGGCAGCGGCTTTGGGGAGCAAAAAGTAAAGACCATGCACCCTGCTCGCCCCTCTGCACTAAAGTAAAAGGTGCGATTGCTATTACTACGACAGCTACCGTAGAGGAGCTCGTAGAGGAGCCCGGGGAGGGGGGAAGGGGGGAAGGGGCTCCATCCATGCTGTACCGTTCGGAGGTTTGTCACTGGCAGTTGGCTGTTGTGTAACCGACCGTGCTGTGGCTGGTGCGCCAGGTACATAATAAGTGCCCTTTACTCCTCTGGGCGAGATGTGATGCCCTAGACACTAGGCACCAGACTTCCAGTGGTGTAGCCTGTCAAACTCTGGCGCTACCCAGCTGCTAGTTGCATGCTCGTGTAGCCATCCAATGAGGATAGGCCTATTCGTCCAATCTAGGTACCTACGTGTACTTGGTATCACTACCTAACCGGCCATCAGTCAATTCCCAACCGGAGCATCTGCAGCTCAATACCGTGGCCCTCGGCCGGCCATGTCAGCACTGGCCATATCCGTCCGTATCAAGTTTCCTCCCTACCTGCCCATACCATGACACGAGGAAGACCAAGATTCCGATTCTTGCTGGCAGCAGACGCGAGACTCAGAGCCAGGCGTGGCCATATCCTGGTTGGTGAGGGCCCCATAATGTATTGGCTTCAGTTCCTCCGGACCATGGGAGAGCCACCGTTGCTCGCTACCGCTGGAAGAGGAAGCTGCCACAAGAGGCATGGAACGATGCGAGTCATCCCTGTTCTGCTGCACCTAGCCATGAAGGCATGCTCTTGTGCTTCTAGAAGCTGAGCAAGCAGTCCGAATCGACTTTGACCGACCAACCGACCACACCACCACCGAGCCCCAAGAGCCCCAAGAGCCTTCCTTGCTTACCTTGGCCCAATGGAATCTTGACCAAAGCCCTACACGAGTCATGGATCAGCCCGAGTTATCGAGCTACCACTTAGATCTGAAGATGGCGCCGCGCGCGCTCTAATAGCACTCACGTACTTTGACCGGCTGCATGATTTCTCGTCATGCTCCAGTCATTTCCGATCCTGAGGAACCGCAGCTACACACACCAGGCGGTTAGTTCGGCAGAGCGGCCGAATGCCGGACAGTGCGCCGCCCAGCACTCGCAGACGGTGCGTCTGTCAGCGCGGGGGGGTTCGATACCCTGGTCCCCTGGTCTGGTACACAAAGGTAGGGGGCGCTCGATGACGGAAAGTGCTTGTTTCGTACACATTGAGCGGTACCACATGCAAATGTACGGTACTGGGGCTCTGGGGCAGGGGTTGGGTTGTAGCGCGACCATCGGCATTGCTCGTCGACCTTGCCGCCGAATTGATGGACATATTCGGACTAGTGTCCCAGCAAAGCCAGGCATCGAGACTGAGCTCGATCCATCAACTCTAATTGTCGATCTTAAGGAAATCTCCCGCAGCTCGTCGTTTAGTGCAAGTCAACATTGAAGTATTCAGCAATGTGCAACAAATCAAAGTCGAACAACAACAGACTGATAGGTAGGTGCACGTTCTCTGTTCTTTATGCAACAAATGCAACACACCCGAGAAGGAACGCACTCACGCACAGCAACGCCATCCCTCAAGCGTCGCATCGTCGCTTCCAAATTTATCGCGCCACGTTTTCTGTCTGCTGGGCTTACCAGGCTATCAATCCTTTCGGCTGCGAGACACAGAATTGGCGAGATGGGATGGTGAGGCGCCATCTGCCGAGAACAGACAGCCAACCAATAAACCCTCTTGCCCATCAATCCTTCGACCACACAGTATATGTAACCACGAGTTGTGCCGACGGAAGGATCGTGGGAGAAGCAAGGGCCAGAAAAAGAACACCAAACTCATGCCATGGAGGAGCACATCAGCAGTTGGAGGATCAGTGACAGCCAACCATCTCAACCAAACCCCTGTCCAGGAGGCTTGGGGGGCACGTGGCCGCCCTTCCGTCAGCAAGTAACAGCAACGCCAGATCCGATCAGCAACTTCCAAATACTTCATGTTGTAGGTAACGAACATATCCTATTCACCGCTGTCAAATATTTAATATGATTTCATCAAACCCATTTGTATTCTACCTTACTATATGCCTTTCTGGGTCCCCACCATGTTTCGTCATGGCCGCCTCGTCCTCTGTATCTATCAGTGGGGGAAGCTTTAAACGTATGATGTGTATAGGCATGTAGTGTAGTGGGTAGAGACCTCATCCCCCATTACACACTATTGTGAACTGGTCGCCGACCTGCGAATGCCGAACGTCGTGTAATGTATCACACAACAATCTCCATCATAGGTCATGTCTCTAACGGTGGCCCCCTCCCCTCCCTTGAATCCTGCTGTTACACGAATAGGCATATGAGGCGCCACGATACTCTGACCTGCTTGATAGGCAAGGCACGGACACATGACCTACCATGATTTCTAGCCCGGACCCGTGTTCGAAGGATCGAAAACACATGGCTTCCTGTATGCACGGTGGCACTAGTAGATGCAATCAGCAGTCATCTTTGTCCAAGGGGGTGTGGTGGTCAAGTAAGCGCAAGCGCACGCAATCCTATCTACAAAACGGGCAAATGACGATGGACAAGCGTGCTGGGCTGGTAGCAACCGGTCTTCTTATTCCGCTGCTGAAAGTTGCACAGGTTGGGATATGCAGTTGATGTCATACCCTGATCCTACGCTTGCGGCGGAGCAAATCAAACCATGGGCCGACCGACCTCAGGACGCCAGCCGACAGGGGGCCCGACTAGGAAGGAAGCTGTGGCGTTTCTGCAAGTAAGCGTTTCCGGGAGTTTAGATGAAAAATGCCATAGTGTGATGCCCCTCTTGGCCTGGGCGCCACCAGAACCACTGCGCGCGGCTGACCAGCAAAGAATACCCTTCTGAGATGCCGGCACCCTGGTCGCTTTTCATCTTGCCCATATCCCTGGGGCCCCATGCTGTCTGGGCCCAGCAGCCGCGGACGCTATGTACAGTACGCCGGTGGGAAGTACCTGATCTACCAAACATGAGGATGGGCGAAAGAGGGCAAGATCGTTCGAAATAATAAGCCAGTCCGCTAAGCCTGTAAAGTCGGCAGTAGTCCCCTTCTTAGCCAAGGGGGAAAAGGGCCCCATCACGGCTGGGTGATGTGCCCCTTCATACAGCGCGGGGCGTCTAGAGCTCTACGCTGTCACACGGCCTTCTGCACATTTGGGCCGCCGGACGTTGCAAGCCATGGTGCCCTGCGATTTTCTCTAGATCCAACCCCCGTTGCAAGAGTAGTGGTCCAGACTCTCGTCGCGCTCGGGTTCCAATCTTAAATGAAAGAGAGAGAGAGAGACAGAGAGAGAGAGAGAGAAAACCAATGGAGTAGTTGACGACTAGAACGAACGCGCCCCGGCAGGCAGGCAGAACAGGCAGACAGGCACAGGAGGCAGCTCCTGCGGCGATATTGCAACATACTTGTAGTATTTCCACCAACGACAGGAACTAACTCTGTGCTCGCGGCTGCAAAGTCACGCTTCGGGGACGCAGTGTCGTATCCATGGTAAACGCCACAGTCGCGGTAACGACCCCAAGATGCAGGTGCAAATTGCAGCCCCCGTTACCCGTCATGATGTCCTCCATTATCAGTCCAGGTCCGGAGCAGGTGATAGTTTATCCCAGGTAGGCACTGTTTGACGCACAGTAGCTGCACAGCCCTTCACCCTAACAGCAATTTTACGAGGGAGTGAGCTGTGAGCCTTGCTGGAAACGGCGCTGGAGAATGACTGCTAGCTGCCGGGCGTGAACAAGTACCCCGAGTACCGTACCTTGTCAGCCGCTCAGAGATCTACAGATGTTTCGGATGCTGGCTGGCTAGTTGCCGAAGTTGGCTTGAGTAATGGGTCCCAAATGTGTGGTCCTTGTGAGCCCGCCAGCCCGCCTTAAAGTAGCCAAATTGCCCACAGCCCGGCATTTTCGAAAAGTGCGAGCCACCACCATCGACATCCACCACCCACATACCCAAATACCTTGATACCTGCTTCTCCCTCTACAGGGCTACAGTAGTCACTCGCGCTTTGCGTCATGGCCTGACCCGGCCGCCAGCTCCAGGACATGCTGTTTATATTGATCATTCTGGGGGAGGGCAAGAATAGGCTGCATTCACTCGAGACGCCCTTAGCGCCCTGACTCGAGAAATTAGGGACAAAGGTTGCGCCTCAAACCGAGGTGCCGCCCAGCCACGGGTCGACCGTTACAGAGCAAGATGATAGCACTGCTTTTATACGACGGCACAGCAGAAAGGAAGGCGGCACATGCTCGCCCTTCGCGGCATAGACGTATCCCATCCGTCGCGTGGGTAGAGAGAGGTGCCGTAGATGGCAACAACCGGGATCCTCTTGAACCTGCCAGCCTCTCAAGCCTAGTCCCTAAATGGCCCTGCTTAGCGAGAGAGAGCGGGCCTCTCATAGTGCGGCACAGTATGTGTGTAACGACGACAGTAGCCACTTACAGCGCACGACACATCACCACCTGATGAAATGATGGGATACGTGGAGAGCAGGAGAGAGTGAGCGCAGCAACTACCTAAGCGACGGGCAAGATTTTCAGGGAACGTATGGACTGGACTGGACTGTCAGCTCTCTCGGCTCGGAAGATGCCAGGGTCGCCAGAACGGTTGGACCAGCCGGGGGCGCTTCTGTCGGACTATCGAGCGAGTCGGCCGATAACACAAACTGGTCGATTTTCCCCCAAGCACCAAGGCTGGGCTGACCGAGAGGGAGCCTGGGAGCATTTGCCGTTAGCTGATGCTAGTCAACGTGACTAGTGGACTGTAGTCCGGGCAGCCGCGGCGCGCACCGACGAGTTTGTGGAAATGGGCGAGCGCTTGTCACGCTTCTAGCTGTCTCTCCCGGGGAGTTGGAAGTGCGCGCAGCAAGAGTCAAGTCAGCAATAGCCTAATAGGGACATGGCTCGAGAGTGGTTCCTGTGGCTAGAGTCGCCAGGCGGGCGTACCTAGCCTACTTGTCGTGCCAATGTCAAATAATGCTGCCACTATACCGCAAACACCTATAGAGGCTACCTGCAGCCTTCCAGCTTCGTGGGTCGAAAGGCAGGAAACATTATGGGTTTTCTTGGGAGATGGAAGACCCGAGGGAAACCACAGGCTCTAACCGTTTCAGGATGCCACTGCCGGAGGGCAACGAAGGACCCTCATGCCCATTCATCCCTTGCTGGAACTGCGTACAGTATCCGTATTATCGGTGAATAATTGATTGGTGATATGTATGAAATCAAGTGCGACCCCTCAATCCAATCTGGCCATAATCCACCGATGGCCCAGTATACGGCCTCGGTGCAGGTCGCATGCAAGGAAGAATTTATTTTTTTAGTCTAAGCATGAGTAGCACAGGCAACAGGAGTATGTCCATGGTGCGGTCGGTAGAAGGTTGTAGATGTCACCGGCGATCAACAAAAAGTAAGAGAGAGGGAGAGAAAAGGGGGTGCCGGAAACAGTTTTACGAGCCCGGCACAGGAAAGGGAAACATGAAAAAAAAATTATACTGCACACTACCACGCACAGTGCATCCAATGTGTCGGGAAGCCGCTAGCCCAAGCAGGCCTGATGCCGGCAACACAACGCAGGCGCATATGTAATGTGCGTATGTACGGATTAATGTATCAGGTGTGCCTTCTTCGCGGGTACGTATCAATCTTATTAGCCGTAATATAACCCTCCCCCCATCCCCTTGACCCGTTGGTGAATCTGGAACTAGAGAAAACCCTGACCCCGGCTTTTGGCTGAGCTGCCCAGCTGTACTTTGGCTCCCGTATACTTTCTTCCGCCAGAAGTACCGTACCATCCTGCCTTCAATTGGAGCCGACCCACAACCAACTGAATCTCCGGATGGGATGCGATGGATGGACGACCCTCTTTTGATATTCGTTCGTTACGTTCCGTATTTGCCGTGTGCTTCGTTCATGTTCGGGCGACTCGACTCGGCTGATGCTGCGTAGGTAAGCAAGCAAGCAAGCTGGCAGGCAGGCAAGCAGGCAAGCAGGCAAGCAAAGTCAGTACCTACCGATACCGAAAAGCTCCAGCTCCATCCAGGTACTTGCCCCATTCGGTTGGTTGCCTTAAGCAATTGACCTCCGGATTTCAGCAGAAGTCAATCTCTCCAGCAAGGAACGCTACCAACTTCAGTGGCTGCCGGCTGACTCGAGGCTCGCATCTGCCAAAAATCTCTGCCGGCTGAGTCAAACCAGACTATATTCAGGCACCAAGCACCAACGAGGCTGCAGCCATGTGTTTGCTTGTTTGCAAATACCCGGTCTATCGAAGCCACCCCTCCTGATCGCCGGCCGACAGCTTCTGCGAGCGTTCTAGGCAAGAATCCAAAATGACCACGACTCGGCCGAGGGAGAGGGCATCCATCCATGCCTGTACCGGCGCCATTTACCGATTTACGTCAATTGCCCTGCCCTGCCCTGCCCAGACCCGAGAGCTGATACCTACTGGTTTGTACATACCCAGCCAGGTAGGTGCCTAGTAGTCGTAGGCGACTACTCGCCACCGGCATGGGCCTGGGTATGGCTGTGCCTGTGCGCATGGGTTCATCTGAAGTCAGGACCGGCAACGGGTAGTCCCTGCCGCGATACGTATCCCGGAAAATGGTTGCAATAGCACTACATAGACAGGCCGCTGCTCTGTCAGGCCTGACAGAAAACCAACCAACAATAGGTCCAGTCCCTCATCTCACTCTGTATCTTCCCCCCTTCAGCAAGAACCGTCTAACTCTCCGGACTGGAACCCATCTGGAGCTGGGGCCTGCCTTCCACTCGGCATGGGCCAGGCCTATCCCAACTTGCTCCATCCCCCGCCGCAATGGAGAGGGAGAGGTCTGCTTGGGTACAGTGCGCAGTATACGATCTGCTAGGTGCCATGGCTCCGCTACTATGGGATGGGTCCCCCGACGGTGTCCACCCTCGTCATGGTTTCTGATTAGATCGTTTGCGAGTCTGCTGTAGCGGTACCTAGGTACCTCTCCCATCTGCATCCACATCGAGCCCCCCTGCTTCCTGCTGGTCAGACTGCCGGGTCCTTTAGTGCTTGCCTAAACATACACGCGAAGCAAAGTCGACCAAGCTTAGCTCGTCACCTCCATGCTCTACTTGTAGCAGCAGCGCCCCTCTTCCCTACTCGCAATGTACTTTTGGCGATTGCTATTTACCTGTACTCTCTGCTCTAAGCCCCCGGCGCCAAGCCAACCTCCTACCTTGACCTGCTCTCGGTCCCGAAATTTGGCGGACCGGGGTCAACTAGTCGACAAGGGTACCAACTGTCTCCTCCGCAATCCACTACTAACTGGGCAGACTGTCAAGCCACTCAGTCCTGTTACTTGCACTACCCGTCCGACCTGTGCTCGATAAAGGCTCCCAGGTCCAGGACGTTGACCTCAGGCAGAGCCACTTGACCCGATCGGCCCAGGGACTTGTCACTACATGCACACTACGTACCCTCTAGTCACAACTATTCCGACTTCCCTTTCTATCTGGCCCGTTCTTTCTCCTCGAATCATTTGGCTTTCCCTTGCCGAGTCGGTCAAATGTCGTTATAGTCCCGACTGGCACTCGGAACGGCTTTGGTCCAGTAGTGGTACTCTGCTACTCATAAGTCCAGCCGTGTATCCTTCTTCCGTCAAGCAACCATCTTGACCGTTGACATCTGCTGCTTGTTTCAACCTTGGATGGACTAACACGAGACAAAACCAACCCCGATCCCTCTCCAAAGCATTCCGTCTCCATAGACCAACGACACTTACACACATACCGAGCACCGTTTGGAAGACGTCTTATTTGTCTAATTACCCGGATACCGGCCAAGACAACGACCGGTGTTTGACGCGCAAACGGCATAAACCGAGAACCTTTAACCGGCAGTTTTTTCAACAGCCAACTCTCCTAACAGCGGGCTTGTGTCATTCGCCTGTTCTGGCTCATAATCCTTTGCTGCCCTCTGCAGGCACTTGACCAACAGTAGCCTCGACCTGGGGGAGATGCCAGTGTGCTGAAAACCAACCATATCCTGATGGGGATTCATCCTAGGTCAGACTTCCACCATCACCCCTCGAACCTTCAAGATACACCTCCGCCCGAGATAGAGACTCGTGAATCCCAGGACGCTTTCAGGTTGTCATCACAACCTTCCCGTGAGATAAGAGCACCTATTTCGCCTCCTATGTCCAGCTATGATAGGAGCATCAAGCCCATTATGTCGGCAGGAAACAGCTCTGAAGAGAGCCACTCACGCAATGGGGGCAGAAAGAACCCGCCCCAGCAACTACCATCGCTAAGTAGCATCTTCGGTCCTCCCAGCCAGATACGCCCTCTACACTCGCCCATGACGGAGAGACCCAGTCCCCTCTACTCCCCCTTGGACCGGCCACGTTCGGCGGCTGCCAACCCGGAGAGGCACAACTCCTCGTCCTACTTCCCTACCACCACAACACCAGCGCCACCGCAGCGCAGCGTATTCGAGCCAAGGCACGAAAAGGAGAGGGTACCGTTACCCTCGGTCGGATCCCAATTCCCAGGTCCCATCTCACCAAGGCCTAAAGACATGGAGCAGTTGCAAAACATCCCACGTGAGGAATCGAGGTGGAGTTCGCAATCTAGCCTCCAGGACCATAGGAGACCGGAGTACGTCTTTGGCACTAGGGAGCCCTCCGTCTCTTTCCGCTCGGTCAATGATCGCTATGAGTATGCTCCGATGAGCCATAAGATGAGCCACGATTCTATGGCGGGTCTCAGGGAGCAAGACCCTATGCGCCCGGCTGCTGCCTCTGGGTACTCGCCGGCGGCGGCGACCAGCACTACGGCGTCAGAAGGTGCACCCGTCAAAGATGGGTTGGGTCCCAAGATTTGGACGGGTACTCATTTCCTTCCCCGTTTTGTCAGACAAGCCGAAGTACCTGGGGAGGGTCTTTGCTATTTCTATGACGACGGCACACACTGCAAGACGGTTATCGATGGCGAGCAAGTCAATGCACATTGGGGAGTGACTAAAGCAGGGAAGCCCAGGAAGCGCCTCGCAATAGCATGCTTGACATGCCGAGAGAAGAAGATCAAGTGCGATCCTGACTATCCTCGCTGTGTACAATGCGAAAAGTTCGGGAGGACTTGCAGATTCAAAAATGCGTAAGTGCTACTACGCCTGAAATGGTTCACACCCGGATTGCACGGCTAATGGATACCATCTAGTCCTCGAGGCGGCCACAACACGTCACCTGTTGCATCGCCCAGCGGACAGGCCGAAGTTCCACGCAACTTTGGAGCTCAAGCCCGAACCGCTGAGCCCGGCAGACCAAGGAGTGTATCGAGCTCCTCAGTATCTCCCCGCACCACAACACTACCTCACCCGTCTCCTGAGCTACCTGGTGTACCGGCCAAGAGGATGCGTATGGACTATGACCATTACCACTCCGAGAGCAGGGACAGCACACGGTTCTTTGAGCCCCCCCAAGTTTCAAAAAGCAAATCTTGCGTGGCAGAGACGTGATTTACCTCGCATACACGAGGATCTTCTTTGCCGTACTTGGCAGACAAATCCGTACGTCTCTGATCCTCATGCCACAAACACTGCCATCACATCCTTTTTCAACCACATCGAGACCACCGCGCTGCGCTTTCTGCCGGCTCAGCTGTTTAAAACCTGGGTGAAGAATAATGCTCATACCAAGTCTCCAGAAGACCTTACGCTCCTATATAGCATGCTCGCCTTCGGCGTACATATGAACGGCGGCCCCAGGCATCTGGCACAGGAGCACGCCCAGGCGGCACGGTTTGGGTGCGACAGAAGTGCCCCTAGCCTGCAACTTGTCCAGACGAAGCTTGTTCTTTCTTTGTTTTATCTGGCAAACTCGCGAGGCTTCGACAGCTACGAGATGCTGGCTAGTGCAATCTCCGTTGCATTACTACTCCGGTATAATATCGAATTGGGCCAGCTCCCAGACGAGCTCGTCCCCGTGTCGTTTCCTTACGCCATGAACCAGATTACGTTCGAAGAGTGCCGGACGAGGACTTTGTTTTCATGTTACATCCTCGAGAGAACGAATGGTCTATTCCCGTCGCGCCCGACCTTACTGAAAACTCGAGACATCTTCCTTCGGCTGCCCCACGACGAGACCTTGTTCGACGACAATATGGAGCGCGTTCCCGAAACCCCCATGTTTGACGTGGGCCGGGATATCCCCTCGTCCAGCTCGATTGGTATCATGGGGTATATGGTTAACATCATTGAAATCTGGGGCCGAGTCTTGTCTGGTATACGGAGGGAGGCTCTGGGTGCGGCTCCGGTGGAGTCAGAACCCCGGTTCATCGAAAGAATATCGGAGAGGTTACGACAGTACGGCGATGCCCTACCGCCCAAGTTCCGCTTTACGGACCCGAACCTAGCAGAGGCGACCGAGGATGGCGTTGATGGGTCTTTGATTACGTTACATCTCGTGCATCTTCTGACCCGCACCAAGTTCACCCGGCATGCCCAATCCGAGATTGCCAGAACGCTCCAGGCGGACGCCATTTCTCAGAAGTGTTCTTCCCTCGCAGGTGACTTGATGTTTGCCACGGTGGCCCTACGCGATCAACTGGTGAAACGGCGAGACACACGGGCACCCTACCTTGCCACGACGCTCGCGGCGCAGGCAGCTCTCGAGGCCATCGACATCATGACTGCGAAAGGATCGATTACTTCGCTACCCGGTTCGATTCAAGAGATCACGGCGTCCAAGGAGTTGTGCGATGCAATATCGTCCAGATGGGAGAACGCTAAGATACAGAAGGAACAACTAGACGACAGGATGGAGAAACTCAATCTTCTCCGCGAGAGAGGTGCTGGTGCTATAGAAGACCCAGTACCCGGCTGCGAAGTCTATCGAAAGGCCGGTACCCACGACGGCAGCCACGTCATGTATAGGGTGACTGAACCACTTGAAACCCGATTTCCGGTCACCCTCGATGCCATGTACGGACAGCGGCAGACCCGAGCATGAAGCAAGAAAGAGGATGCCAGGGCTTGACCCGGGATGCACCCGCCCAGGCAGCCAACGGCGTTTTCGACAATACTTTTACACATTTCAACATGAGTACATCACGGCTTGATTATATGTAGCTTGGGGGCGGGAGTGCATTGGGGGCGCGAAGGCCGCGACGGTACAGGAGAAGCAACTGTGATATATGTTTTTGATACCTACTTTACATATCTTTTTACACATATGGGAGAAGCCGTCCGATTTTAAACATTTTTATTTCATGTATACCCCGAACATCTTGTTCACTTGTACGATACGAAAGCCGACGATGGGTTCTTGATAACCCACGAGACATATACAGGCGCCCCTTGAATGGCAACTTGATTGCAACTCTTGTGACTACCTCCTTGCAGCCGGTGACAATGCTTTTGGGGTGCATATGACGGTTTTTGTTTTGTGCCCTCTCTTTCTCTATGTGTGTGTGTGCGTGCGTGCGTGACTCCGGCCTCGTCCCCCTCAGGCTTGCTCGTCTGCGCCTGCTTCTCCGGCGGCAAATGAAAAATAGAAAAAAGGCATCCCAAACAAGCTGGCAGTCGAGCAGATCGTGATATCAGGCCACTGTCCAGACCACAGGGAAGAGACGGCGATCTGCGCTTGTGTTGATGGGATTTCCAAGGCAGGCCATCCCCCTTGCAGCCAATCAGTCGAGTGCGTGCATGCTACGTAAGTGCCCCCCCTTTCTAGCCAACTTATGTATCTGACCTAGTTTGCTAAGAGTCCCCATCGTCGGATGACAGCACGGCAACAAGCATGCTGCTTGCCGATCTATGGATGTATGGATTGACCGAACGAGCCATGGTGTGCAACGTTGTACGAAATTTATATATATATATAGCTAGATAGCTAGATAGATATATGTATATACTTGTATAAAGGCGCCTCAACCCCCCTGCTGCGACCCCCTGCCTGACCTGGCGCCGGCAAAGAACGAGCAAAGGATAGTAGTGCGTTTGTCCAGTCACGTCAATAAGGGAACAAGCATTGGTATTGGTGGTTGAGAGTGGTGACCAGTGACGTCTTCGTTCCCAGTAAGGGATCTCTGTGTCTCTCTCACACATCTGGTGTGATGGAGATGGTTGCTTGTGATTGCCTCATGTGCATGCCTTGTCGATATGGTACATATTTCCCCGGGCCGGGGAGTTTCCACGCTGAGAAAAAAGAAAGACCCTGTGTTGTGTTGTCACATCATGCCATTCGTTTCATTTCTATTTCTGTCGCTTCCTGCCAGTTGTCAATACCGGCAGTTGGCCGTGGTTGCTACCTCGACAAGCAAGCAAATTGCCAGTGCATTGGACGTAATCTATCCTTGCATATCTGCGTTAATATATCTGTGTGTGTGCGTGTGTGTGTGCAGATGCAGATAGATGAGGGTGTACTCCGTACATCAATGCTAAAAGGACACTACATTGCATGCCATCTTGATGTAACCCGCAACACGTCGCATTGTATCACGACACCTACCTCGTCTCCTCCGCTTTCCTTCTTTCCACACACACACACACACACTCTCTCTCTCTCTCTTTTTCCCTCTCCTCTCTCTGTCGTAGTGTGCGGCACAGCACAGCACAAGGAAGCAAGGTGATATCGCTTTCCCTCGGCAGAAGTGTCGAAAGGTGACCCGGCCTCGGCAGAAGGCCCCCCCCCCGCGACCTTGCGAAAAAGCAAGATTGAACACCCCACCCAAAAAGGCTTTCACCGACAAGCCGTGCCCGCTTTCAAATCCCGGCGGCACCGGAGCTATCGGGGATGAGAGGAAACGAGGGAGAAAGTGAGTGTGTCCTCAGGCTCCACGACCACTCAGAGACAGACAAGTACCGGGGCACCCCTCCCCAGTTCAACTACCCCGACTGACATAGTAAGTTCTATTTTGAATGTTTGCCTTGCCTCGTATGTCAAAGAAGTAGCACACACCCCAAGTGCTTATCTGCTCCATAAGCGCAAGCATGCATCAACGATGGGCGTGTCAATCGACGCCTGCCCGCTTCTCTCTGTCACTCAGCTCCTGCCCGACAAATCTCATGGTCAAGATCAGGACCGGGCGACGGCGAAACCGGGCCTGGCTGCCGTATTGGGGGCAGGATGGGAAACCAGCCTCCAGCCTCCGTCCGCGTTCGCGCCACAAAGCTCAAGGTCAAGCGGACCCACTTTGCTTGGGCCTTTCTTTCATCGTTCCACATACCACCATCACATACATATAGGTCTCCAGCATATCCCAACAATCAATACGTATCCATCTACTTATATGCATGTGTGTGTATGCATCGAGGTACAGCGCCGCCAAGTACCCATATGACAGCCAGCCAGCCCATGGGGCTATGGGGCTACGAACCCCCAACCCTGCATGCACCATCCATCCCCTGCCACTTAACTTACTGCTGCTATTGCTAGGTATATACAAGCAGGTGGCCGTCCGTATGTATACACAAATGAATGGGTACCAAGCCCGGCCGAGCACGTACCAAGGTACAGACGGTACTTTTCTGCGGGAACGCGGCAGGCGTCTGGATGAAATGCCGGGAACACATATACATATATGTACCTAATCTACTTGCGTGTTCGTATCGCATTTAGTGAAGGGATTGTCAGAGATGCAAAGACAGAAGGAGCAAGTATAAAAGAAGAAAAAGAAGAGAAAATAGTGGGCAAGGCTGAGGTTGCACCGCATGTGCAGGATTGATGTAGCTGCGTTGTTGTCGTTACCTATCAACCTGCTTGAAGATGATCCAGCTCCACCCGAGCCAGACGAGGCCAGAACCAAGCCGTCTGGCATCTGGTGACGCTTGGCCATGGGCAGGCAAGCCGTTCAGTTGAGGCACCATGGATGGCCGACGACATCTTGCTACAAGGCATCCGGGCCATTAAGGGCCATGGCGTCGGCTCTGCTACCCCCTAGCTTGGTGTAGCTCTTCGGGAGCTCCCTTTGTCAGGCTTTGGACGTCACTGATACTCTGGCTGAGACTTGCCCGGTCACCAGCCGCCGGGCGTCTGAGGCCAAAAGCCGACGGCGAGAAGAACTTGGCCTTGTCATCGGTGCATCTGACGAGCAAGCGCGTACGCTGGTTTTGTACATGAGCAAGGAAGGGGGTGCCTCTGTAAGACCGGGTGGGATAAACAACCATGGCTACGCAGAAAGAAGCTGGGACGGCGCCGACATTTGCCGGGATGATGTTGCTGTACTATCGCAGTAGTAGCAGCATCGCGATCAGCTAGAACACCAGTGATTGAACCTAGTCGCTATGAAGATCTTGACATGTTCTTGGAAGTCTTTCCCAGCGGAGCACAACCCGATAATACATCCCCCTCGCAAGCGACAACAGGAAATGCCGCATGATGCAAAACCATATCGGCCCGGATCCATCTGACGACGTGATACAAACAAGAAGGCTAAACGGCCCTATGCGGCTAAGTCGGCGACCAAGGGTCTGAGGGGGAGGAGGGGGAGGCAGAGAGGGATGGGGCCGACCCCGGCCTAACGATGCATCTCTCATTGTACTGTACTATACTGCAGTCTTCTTCTTCCCACTCGGCCGAACACCATCGGCCCCTGTCGTCCTCCAAGAGTTCACGGATGCAAGAGTATGCTCATAGGGTCTTCTGGTCTGCATGCAACTGAAGGGTTCTAATAGGTGGGTTTTAACGCCTCGCCGCGTTGGCGCGCAAGAAGTCAATTCATTTAATCTTAGATTGTCAGTCTTCTCGATACCAGCGTACCGGAAACCCTGGACGACAGCTCCTCTCTCCGAATGTGGCAGGCCTTTCACCATTACGGTGAGACTGGCCCAAACCATGGCAACATTGTCGGTGAAGGAGTGTCGTGCCGCCGGCAGCATCCGTTCAATTCCCATTTGCCTGCCTTGTCTATGTGCAGAGAATCTTCTTCCATCAACCCCTCCACCTGGCTCATTGCCACATTATCGTTACAGCGTAGCGAAGCGGACAAACGTTCTTATTATTCCACAAATTGTTTTTCGCCGGAGCAATCCTGCGAAGGCGGTCCTTCGTCGAAGCTTCGAGCTAGGGTGATGCAGTCCTACTTTCATCACTACAAGCTCACAAATCGTCTCCTGTGATCGGCAGTGTACAGCCATCGACGTAGACGTCTAAGAGCTGGGGTATCTCGAGCACTGATCAAGCAGGTCGGGAACCCCCTGGCTGGCCGAGATGTGAGACCAATCGCTAAACATGATTGCATGGCAACATGACTGGACGTAGGCGCCGGTGAAGACTCCGCTCGGTCGCTCAGAGACGGTCCTCGAATGAGGTAAAGTGAATTGTACCAATCCATGTGTTGTTGGGTGGTGCAGGATAACAGCTCCGCCAAAATCACGGTTCCAGAGCCGTATCGCTCTGCTTGAAAGCCTGACTAGCATAGTCCTTTGCCAAATCCCACGAGGCCTGGGCCTCTCCGTGCTGTTGTTGGACCTCGTAGGATTGAGCAAGGAGGCCTTCCGCAACGCTCATCCACAAAAGATTATGACTCCTCTTCGCTTGCATTGCACCTGCCTTTGCACTCTTGAGAGCTTGGTCTCCAACTACATCGTGGAAAAGCTTTGCTCGCATCAGATTGAGTGCAATCGACAGACTGAGGACATCACCGAGGGCCTTAGCCCCGTTTAATGCCGAAGATAGGTGGGATTTCAACTCTGTCATTGGAAGGGCAGGATCAGTCTGTATGGCGGCTGAAACGATGTGCCAAACAGTGCGAATGTGCTGGTTGGGATGGCGTTTGCACAACGGCCGTAGTTGCTCGAGCAATTCGGAGGTCTGCTGGTCATCCCGGTGGTCCTCATGTTGCATAATCCATATACGGTTGAATGCTGCAAGCAAACGTACATCGGATTCGGCCTGCTTCCCAGTCCCTTGAAAACTGCCCTCAGTGTCGGTGCTGAGGACAGGGTGCTGATAGATCGAACTAGCCATGTCTAGGTGCCCTATTCCTTGATGATAGACTCCTCCAAGGTAGTAGGTGTATACTCCGACAATGCCCTCGATGGAGCCGGTTGCTGACGGTTGGACTAAGGTCTCTAGCTGCGACACACATTCGCCAACTTCTCGCCATCGACTTTGGGTAGCGAGATGGAGACCTCGGAGGATTTGTATATAGCACTTTAGCTCCCTTCGCCACTCGGCACATCGAATGGCCTCCTGTAACGAGGTAGGAATGCTCCTCATTTTGTGACTATCTGCCAGAGTGTGTTAGTTTTCTCATCGGAGGTGCAGGGTTTGCTTATGCTCTTACTCCTCTCAAGCTGGTTGAGTGCCTCGTCCCAAAACTCGTAGACTTTCATATCGGTACGTCGCTGGTCATACAGGGTTCCAAGACCGCTATACGTATATCTGTGTTCCATTAGCAGCTGAATTACTTTGCTTCACTTCCCAACAGAGCACTTACGTCATGACAAATGCTTCTAGCTTGCTCCAGAAAGACATGACCAAGTAGTCACATGTGTCGCTTTCCTGGCCCGGACGAATCACCGCGAGGGTATCGGCACTTATCACTTGCCTGTTGGCAGCTTGCTTCTTGATCGGCAATAGTACCTGTGTATCGCTTAAGCTCCAGGAATTGTCTTTGAGAGACTCATCGACACGACGCTGTAAAAGTCGAAGCTTTTGGGCTATTAGCCCTGGAGATTGCTGGTGCAGGCTACAAGCAAAATCCAACATGAGCAACAAAATGTCGACTTGCGGAATATGAATCGACTCATCCAGCTGATACTGCAAGCATTGGGCAATGCATTCCTGTATCCGGGCGACACTGTCGTCCTTGGCGTGCTTCAAAAGGCCGAGCCCCTCTAATAGGGATGCTAGCACAAAGATTATGTGGTCCTTTCTTTGTAGTGCCAGCTCTTTAATGGCCTTGAGGTTCTCCATAGCGTGGACGTCTGAAGGATTTGGTGATTCCAAGTACATGGAGGCTTTGAATAGGCGTAGAACGTAAACCCAATGCGTGTGCTTGAGCCTAACAAACTGTCAGCAGATATATGTTAGCTGCATGGTGCGCAATAACTTACAACTCGGCATCTGCCACGTGGGAATCTATGGCCTTGATCGCCGCCTTTCCTTTCCGTTGTGATAGCATCTTCAACTGCAGAAACTGCATTAGGTATTTCAGGTCTGCATATCGATACTAAATGTGCGTCAGTTATAAAAGCGCAGCGAGATTGGATGCATGAATGTATAAAAACCTTACCTTGTCACATAGGGCCATCCCTTTCGCCAGCGCAGTCTCGGACTCCATGACATTATTCGTCTCTTCGCACAGAACACTCGCATATCTAAGCTGCAGCCTGGCCTCAAGCCTCGGGGCCAGCCTATTACTGTTCAGAACCAATTCCAAGCAGCCTAGACCAGTCGCAATGAGCTTTTGATACTCTTGGACTGCCTTGGAGTCCAATGAGTCAGCTACTTGCAACACCCCTTTCCGCGCCGCAGAAAACATGTCCTCAGCGACGCAGATTAGCAAAGAGTTTGTGTCCTGGTGAGGAAGTAGTCCAGGGGCAGGAGACCTCGTGGATCCAACACTCGGGCTTCGTGGCAAGCCTTGCGTGTGCAACCGCGGGCTCGCAGATACACGTCCAACATGGTCCATCCTGGCCCCAGCTACACTACTCACACTGCCATTCCTGCCGTTGTTCTGCTTGAGTTGCTGCGGATATTGCGGCGACTGTGCCATTATGGGCGAATTCACATGCGGAGAGTTCACACGGGACGGTACCGGCTGGTAATGCTGGATTTGTGGCGACGAATATGACTGCGGCGGCTCTTGTTTCACTGGAAGCTTTGCGGAATTCAGTTGAGGAGTCGTCTGGTAAGATTGAGTTGGAGAGGGAGCCGGTCGAGCCATGGATTGCGATGGCGTTGGGGAGGGGGCCGGCGGAGCCATAGGTTGCCAGCTCATCGTAGGCTTTTGCGCCTGGTGCTGGTGTTGATATTGTGCTTGACCATGCTGCTGCTGCTGCTGCTGCTGCTGCTGCTGTTGCTGCTGTTGTTGTTGTTGTTGCGCAATTTGTACCTGCTGTTGCATTTGTGGTGAAAACGTGCCAACACTGGGCTGTTGCGGCCTCGGCTGCTGAACGAAGCTCTGTACCTGCCCCATCTGTGCAGCGTAGTTGGCGCTCTGTTGTCGATACTGCGCCTGTTGCTGTTGCTGTTGTTGCTGACGACGTTGTTGTTGTTGTTGTTGCTGCTGCTGTAGCAGGCTCGGATGGTGTAATTGTTGGTCAAAGATAGGATTGAAACCCTGCGATGGGTTCATATGCGCGGCCGCGTAGTTGATGGATGGAACCTGCTGTTGGGGTTGAGGCTGATGTTGGGACTGTTGCGGATACCCGATGGGCACGAATGAGGCATTCTGATACTGCGCGTAATGCTGTTGTTGTTGTTGCGGCGGCGGCGGCGGCGGCGGTTGCTGCTGCGGCTGTGGTTGTCGCTGCGGCTGATGCTGCGGTTGCTGGTTGTATCCGGGTTGATGATGCTGCGGAAACTGCGATTGCGCATTACCGTAGGCATCGAAGCCGTTGTGCATGGGCTGCTGCTGCCATTGCTGACCATTCTGGCCATTGTAAAATCCCGAACCGGGCAAGGAACCTCGATAGGTCATGTCGAAGCTTCGCTCACGGCATCATCCACCAATCAATCAATCAATCGATCGTTCTTTCCTCGTTCAGGCGGCCATTGAGGAGCGGTATTTTGGTTTTGTCGGATGCACCTGGGCTTAAACTTGGGCAGTGGCAGCCGTGCTTGTTCGGGAGACGACTGTCGTGGAAGCGGGCTTCGAGCAAATGGAAACGCCCTTTATTACAAGCCAGGCGCAAATTGATGAGAGAGGACTCGATCACGGCTTCCCATGACTGCCACGGCACGCGCTACACGTAGATCAGGTGATTGATTGATTTAACAGTCCAAGCGCGCGGAACCCTAGCCGCCCTCTCCCGGTAGGCATGTAGTTACATTCGAAGTATCGTCTAGGTATATGTGCAACATCTCCGCCGCCTTTTACATCAATGCTCAGGCTCCAAACGCATGGAACCTGTCCTTTGAAGTCGGGCATGGATGAAGGGAAGGGGTCTGGCACTACTCTTATTCCAAAGCGAGCAATCCAATGCAATGTCAAGTATGGCCATCGCCAACGTCTTCGGGGCTTGTGTTCGAGGGGTACCTACAAGAAAAACGGGCCATCGGAGATCCTTGCTACTTAGATCTCCAAGTTCAAATCGGAACCTGAAAGAGACCAACCTCCATCAATGGACGTATAAACTACATGTATATAATTAGAATATCTATAGTATGTTCCATACTGGAAAGCATGATACTGTGTGGACTGTCGCCAAATCGACAGCACCTCCCGCATGCATGCATTTGATGCATGTTATAAACAACAGACGGTCGCCCGATCTATTGGTACAACCAAATGATACACTCACCTAGAGAAACCGAGGCTCGACCCAAGGACAACTATCCACAACGTACATAGCGTCTCATCCGGTTAACACGCCGTGGTGGAACCTACCGCACTGGTGCAGAACCACCTCGGAGCCTCATAACTTCAACCTGCCTGATTGTGATTGATTCCAGAGTGTTCCTCGCTATACACGCGCCGGTTCTTTTTCTAGTAGACCTTCATTTCAGTTGTTACTTTGCGGCGCTTTGGAATCCAATCTAAAGAGGAAAAACGAGGACAAGATGGAGTGGTTTGGCCGTGCAAACGTGGACTTCCATGCCTCGGCCACGCCCATCAAGATTAGCGAGAAGGATGGGTCGCCCAGGACACTGTTGGACATTTGCCAAGAGACGGTGCCGCCCTGCCAGCTGAATCCGCTGCTGTTCAACGGCCATCTGCAGACGTGCTGGACGGCCGCGAACAAAGAGGCGCCGCCGGTGCACTACAAGCGGCAGATCTTCGAGGCGGAGCACAGCGGCTACTCGGGCAGCTTCACCGTCGACTTCTTCACCCCCGACGAGGCCGACGAGGTCGACGAGACCCTGCCCGAGCGGACCACGTACTTCAGCGACGAGGAGCTCGCGAGCGGCATCGGCTCCGACGACGCGCGGCCCATGCTGGTCGTCCTGCACGGCCTGTCCGGCGGCTCGCACGAGGTCTACTTGCGGCACGGCATCTCGCCCCTGCTGGAGAGCGGCGCCTGGGAGGCCTGCGTCGTCAACTCGCGCGGCTGCGCCATGAGCAAGATCACCACGGGCATCCTGTATAACGCGCGTGCTACGTGGGATACGCGACAACTGGTCCGCTACCTCCGTAAGACCTTCCCCAACCGACCCCTTTTCGGGCTTGGCTTCTCTCTGGGTGCATGCATCCTCACAAACGTATGTGATCCCTCCCCTCCTCCCATCCCACCACTGCACGTTTTGCCTGGTACTAATGGCTGGTATAGTACCTGGGCGAGGAGGGCGCCAATTGCCCGCTCAAGGCTGCCATCGCGTGCGCCAACCCCTGGAACCTGGAACTTTCAAGCAAAGCTCTCAAGCGGACGTTCATAGGACACAACCTATACTCTCGCGTCCTCGGCAGTACGTCCAATTACTACCCCCAGCCCCTTTTCTTGCTTTGGTAATTCTCAGTATGCTAAATGAATTGATAAATAGCTGCCATGAAGAAGCTAGCAGAGACGCATAGGACCGAGATCGAAAAGTTCACCGACCTCAGCATGGAAGAGCTGACCAAACTCACCTACCTTTACGAGTTCGATCGCGTGGTGCAGTGCGCAGCCTGGGGCTATCCCACGGAAGACGCTTACTACCGAGACGCCTCGTCTGTCGACTCTGTTTTGGCTATCCGGATTCCCTACCTCGCCATCAATTGTACAGATGATCCTGTAAGTTTCAAGCTGCCAACCTTACAAAAATCTCAACGCGCCGACATATCGAGCTCACACAACATGCTATGTAGATTTCCGCAGCCGAGTCATGGCCAGTCGGCGAAATCAAGGCGAACCCCTATGCGGTTCTTTGTGGCACCTCGCTGGGCGGACACCTGGGATGGTTTGAGATTGGCGGCGGGCGATGGCACAGCAAACCTGTTCGTTAACACCTTTACCGGGCCCTCCATTCCACAGCACACCGACTAACTGTTGCATCCAGATTACCAACTTTTTCAACTACATGGCTTTCAAGGCCGATCTCACAAAGATCGAAACTGAGAAAAAGGACAACACTCGGACGTACCATGCCGGCGCGGAGTTTGACCCCATGCGTCGAAAGATGGCGGTTCCCCTGGCCTAATTGGTGGCCCGTGATATATGCCTGCGTTGGAATTATATAGATTGCCATTGGCATGATAGAAGACGATGGACCATAAGTCCATTTTCAGAAACCTAGATTGGGACGGCGTTTGCTATTTCTTTGGGCGAACAGAGGTATCCTTTAGACGGCAGCAGGCTTCGAGGCTATATAAATACAGAGTAGAATGCAAAAAGAGCTAAAGCAATACATTCCTTATTGGCCAGCCACACGGGTTTGGGGCCATGTTATCCTCGAAACCAAGCTGGGTTCAGTTGGTGTCTTCTGTCTTCGTCAAACTCAGCTTAATCCGCCAGTTGATGAAGTCGTCGGTCAATATCTTGCCGTGGCCGGCCTCTTCCACCCGGCTGACTTCAATCTGCTTGGAGCCCGGTGCTCTGCGGATGCGCCACACTCCATCATCATTGATGACTTGTTTCAGCCCTGTTGTCCTCGTTTAGCATTCATCCCGAGCAGCACTGCATCTAAAGCTTCATTGTTGACAACTCACAATCAAGAAAACTACTGGCAAAGTTGATGCACATATCGGCGTTCCACGATTGGACGCCACGTTGCATGGCCTTGGCGGGTATAGATTCGGTGCGGATTTCCTCAATCTTGCGGAGGATGCCGCCTTGATCACGAAATCCAACGATTATCTTGGGCACACCCAACAGGAACGATTGTATCCAGAACTTCATCAGCTTGCGCTCAAAGTTCTGCATGCCACGCTCGTCACGGATAGCAGCCGATGTTTTGAGCTCGACCCAGTTTATCGGGGCGCCCTTCACTTGAGGCTTCGCATCCCAAACTGTAGAGAATGCGGTTAGTTGCGAGATTCAAGGGAGAGGGGAAAGGGTGGTTTCGTTTACTAACCAGCATCAACTTCACCACCAAGGCATAATATTGACTTTCCAATTCCTGTCCGAACCACAGAACAGTATTGGGCTTTGTTGCTCACAATCTCGTTCTCTCGGTTCTCAATGTACTCTCTACTGGTCTCTGCCCAGGTTGCAGGTAACGTCGACAGCGTCTCGAACTTGTAGCCTTCACCTGTGAGCTTTGGTAGGGTCTGGATCAAAGTAGGGCTGCTTACCCCAGAATGTCATGACTTCAGGCGAGAACTGCGGTTGGTGGTGGCGGCGATTGCCAGTATTCTGACGGTTTCGCTGCTCCTGCATCGAAGCTTGTTTGTAGGCGTGGTTCTCTTCAATGAAGCTGCGCATAGCGTCAGCCGGCACTGTACGAAAAAGGGGGTTTAGCCGGTCGTCGTGCATACATGCAGTCCTTGTTTAAGTATCAGTACGAAATTCCTAGTGAGAGTATGACGGTAAGCGCACTTGGTATAACGTAGCATTCATCTCGAAGCTTTATCAATGATGAAAGTCAGCAAGTCTCATAGTATCCAGGCTTGGGTTCACCGCTGCACTGGACATACCCGTCTCGGTCCTCAAAGGGGGTAGCCATGATCTGTCTCCCAGTCAGTGGGGTCCTATGTCGAAGGAGCTCAGGGGTTGGCACCTTAGTCATCATACCACGCCATGTGACAACCTGGGCATCAATCTTCTTGCCCGTCTCTTGCTCGTGGGCAATGAATGCTCTGAGAAGGCTGTCGAGATGCTCATCCTGAGAGTCATCGTGTTTTTCAAAAGATTCAAAACCTTGCGACAGATCCGTGCCTAGCTGGGGCGGATAGTACCATCTCAGTGACGAGTCGCCCAGATGGAACTCATGGTTGTTGTCGTATGAGAAACAAGCGAATTCCTATGGGAAGTCAGGTACATCCGCCCTCATGACTTAAATACTGCATGCAGCCCCATGGATTTCTGTCGGGGTGAGAAGGACGGGGGCGTTTGCTTTCTCACCTTAGGGCGCTTGAGTGGCTGCGACTCCCCGGTGAAGCGACCAATCGGCTGGATATCAAATAGATCAGGCATACTGTCCAGGCATGTGCTGGGTTGTATATGTTGCGTTCCAGATGAAGAGTATACTTTGGCGTGGGTATTTGGTTGTCCAGATTGTAGGTTTGTAAGTTGGTTGTCGGTTCTTTGTTCGAGCGTTTCAACTCGCGTGGTGTTGAAGACGACGAATTAGCGGGCGCTGCACCTGCGTTTAGACGGGTGCCGTGCTGCAGCTCTAGTACAGGGAACAGCATGCAGCCCCCCTGCTAGCGAAAAGGTAAGCTTGCCTTGTAGCGGTCGAAATTAGAACACCACCCACCCCGCAACCAAACACTGAACCAGCAACAAGCGAAGTAAACATTTGGGGATTTGATGCGGTTCTTGGGCTGTCGGTACATATCAATCAATTGATCGCACTCCCAGAGCCAGAGGCACGCACTACGTATGTACTTGCATACCTAATACAATACCACCACCAATCGATAGCTACCAATCTTGAGCTGCAGCAAACAATGGCTTCAGTCTCGCGCGAGGATCCCTTCGTCGCCCACACAACCGACACAAACCGATACCCTCCTATAGATTCAGTATATCTACGCCACCAGCATCATCATCACCACCAAGAACATCCCTTCGCTCCTCGCCGGCCGAGGTACCAACTGTATCACCCACTCCTCGCCGCCTCGTCTTCTCCGCCCGAAATGGCTACCGAGAACCAGCAACCTCACAATCACCACCAACACCCACCGCAGCCCATGGCCCGCCACGCCGCCGCCGCGCCAAGACACAACCGGACTGCTTCTGCCGCTGCGAGCGCATCGACCGCGACAGTACCTCAAGGTCCTGTGCGGCGCAACCTTTTCCAGTCGCAACTCTCGCGCCGGCCTACCTCGACCTCATCCAACTCCGCCGAGACTCTGCGCATGGATGCCGATACCGCATCTAATACTTCCGATATCGTAATCCGGGACGAGCACGGCGACTTCGAAATTGGCGATCCGCCCACACCCCCAATGGACGAACCCGAAGCAGAGGCATTGGACGATATACAAGAGAACGAACGTAAGATGGTTTCGCAACGGTGCTGTCTGCAAACAACTGATTGGGTCTATATCTAGGCGAAAGGCAGAAGCTCGCCGAAGTCGTGAAACATCACCAGATCAACCACAACCGGGGACCGGCGCAACCTGAAGGTATGGCTTATCTGCAACACAGCTGCGGCGGACTTTAAGCTAATAATCGTGGGGTATAGAAGTTATGGAGGCTCTGCGGGCCAGCATGCGGGCCCAAGTCGCTGCCCTGTCCGAGGATAGCTGGATGTACGAGCCCGAAGCCGAGACACTCGGTCAATGAGTTAACTTCCCGACACGAATGCGCGCATGTTCCACATCGCTCTCAGATCTATCTCACCACCAACAGAGTTGCGCCAGTTACAGCTGCACTTAATCTAAGCCCTCAGCCGCAGGCATGTTGGAGGATGGCGTAGGAGACATGATGCTCGGCCGCTTCGCACCACCCGCTGCCGGCGCACCTCCCGCATTACCTCCGAAGAGCCCGCTCATCATATCCATCAACGGGTTGCTTTGCCTTGGCCTCGAAATACCAAAGTACATCTCTGCAATCATCTCCAGGGGCTCATGCCACGCCTCCACTTCCTTGATATGCGACGCATACTTGGCAGACAGCTGCCGGTAGAGCTCGGGGCTTCCGCGCTGGACGGCCAGCAAGAGGAGTCCGAGGAAGTTGAGGAGGGGTATGCTGGGGTAAACCCGGATATCGGCAGTGCTGCTGCTCACATCCTGTACGCCCATCGCGGTGCCTCGGTCCTGGTTCAGAGCACTGGTGAAGAGCCGGTAGGCACCATTGGCGGCGCGGACGTTGGCGACAAGTAAATAGGGTAGAATAGCCCGGCCGGCGTATAAAGCTGCAGTGTGCGCCTCGTCTTCCTTGAACCACTCATACTCCATGCGTGCCAGAACGTCGGACGAGTCTTTGGTGCCGAGAACCAGATGTCGTTCGGCATCGGCCGTCTCGTGCTCCTCTGCGTAGAGGGAGCCGGCGACGTGGTGTATCTCGGGATCGCCAGCGGGAAACTCGCCGTATTTCGATGACCACCTAGATAGAAAGACGCGTGAATCAGCTAATCGGCAGAAGGAATAACCGGCTTAAGCCACCCCGCACTTCAAGTCACTTACGCAATCATCTCGCCAATGTACTTCTTACGCGTCGGCTCGAGGCCGTCGAATAGGCGCAGACAGGTCAGCAGCTTTCCTTTGCTGGCCGAATCAGGCTTGAGCTCGGCCTGCTTGTATGTGTCGACGAGCAGAACACACAAGTCGCCGCCGCTGCCGCCTTGGCCGGCCTTGAGCAATGACTGCGCAACATTGTACAGGATGTCGATGGCGGCAGACCAGTTGGCGGCCTTGGTATATCGTGCGGCGACCACGCGGGTCTGCTGCTGTGCCTCGTAGAACTGGCCCTCGCCGATGCGGGCCTGGAGACGGGCGATGATCTTTTCGATCTTGTCGCCTTTGGCTGCGGCTGCCATGATAACAGGGTTCGGTGTGAGAAAGGAAATTAGGAGGCGTGAAGAAAGAGGCTCGCTTTGGTTATAGGTTGTACGGGTTGGCAATATGTTTTGTCGATGAGACTCGAGGCGGGAGTTTATTACTTCTCCGGACGAACTGATCTGTTGCTCGCAGCGAGTGAGCTTGGAGAACAGAAGGTTACGTCGTTGCAAATGGTGGGGCAGAGGACGGATGGACCCGTACGTAGAGTCGGAGGACGAAGGTGGGATGAATTTGCCTGACCAGTCACCACCTACCTAACCTTCCTTAGCTGGTGCTAGGGAACAAACACACATTCGATTGAAAACCTGACATCAATGACTGATGCATATCCTCACTTCTTCAGTGCTGTGTAAAGTACAGCACTACATACCTACCTAATTCTCTGCCCTGGCAGGCAAACACGAGCCTTTTCTGGCATTACGACCGTATTGGACGCTTTCCACACCTTCCATTCCCCTAGATTCCCAAGGTATGGATCTCCCACGACGTCTGATCTGGTTCTAGAGATCTACTTAGATGTATGCAGTACACGACAGTACGTACTTTGCACCAATGCCCTGTATGTACGTGGGCATGTAAGCACTTGGAAGGCGGCGTTCCACACATTGAGGCAATACTTCCCACCCTCCTCGTCCTACTTCCCCGCTTTCCCGAATGAAGTCGCATGCAGTACGTCCCAAGCCTTTCCATGCCTGGCCACAGAACCGGCCAGAATAAGCTTCCATCCCTTGGTGGACCGGCCACTGCATGCCACGGTGTCTTCTTAACCCGTCTTTGAGCGGTTCCCGTACAACAACGACTAGCCTCCGCATGTTTGGTGTAGGGGTATCATGGAAGCTTCCCATGAACAATGAGAAAATGCTTCAGACTCGGGTTCGATTCCCGGAACATGCAGTTTTCAGTTCCAATTTCATGGCCCAGCTTGTAAGCTGGGGTAGTTCACTTTTTGATGTTATTGGAGTAGTATGGCTATTCGTTGTTTTGCTATTGCTATATTCGTACTTGAGTCCACGTGTATAGTATTGAGAGGATGTGATATGACGGCCACGAGCCACTATCATGCAGTTTTCAATTCCGATGTCCATGGTCCAGTGTAAGGAATCCGGGGTAGTCTACTTTTTGATGTTTTTGGAGTTGGCAGTCATCATATATTTTGTATTCTTTTTTGCTGTTGACATCTACCTTCTACGGCCCATGTACTTACAGTCAAGGTAAGCGTTATGAGGAGTATGGGACAGATTTTATGTAGCATGTAGAGTTCACTTCTAATAATATAGCATTAGCTACTAATATTGCGCCGGGAAAGACCATGAGGTCATTTACTATTGGCATATTGGTGTTGATGTCTGTCTTTGGGTCTATTTGTACACCCAAAAGGCCGGGGCACTAATATGCTGCTGTATGGAGTACTGTCTGGTCTAGATTGCAAATGCAATATTGCCCGTCAAGCCGTGTTTTGGATGGTATTCTTCGTCCTTGAATAATATCTTTTGGTCGCCTGCATATGTCGTTTGCCGATAGGGATGGCTTTGAGCGGATAGCTACTGGGTATATAGACGCGCAGTTAGAGGATATTCCGACAGAGGTAGCTTCACCTTCCTAAGCTGCTGTGTGCTCTGTGTATCACGTAGACAGGTCTGCTATGATGACATGCTCAATTGTTGTGCCGACCCGAAGCCGACACAATGCAATGACACTTGAAACATCCAGACGATATCGCCAGAAGATAGGGGGCCCTCGCAAGTTCATGCTTGTTGAGCCCCGGGTAGCATTGCCAAGCATTACCTTGGCAAAAGCATCATGTTATTGGCGGACAGCAGGTAGCCCGTCCTCTATCTAGTACGCCTGCGCATTAGCTCGCTGCGACTTCAGACGGTCCACCCGCGGTAGCAACTACACTACGCGGATGCACTTAATTACTGGGACTTGAATCGAAAATTCATTTCGCTATTCGCCAGGTTCGGTCACTTCGGATGTCTTGTTCTCTTAATTTTTTTTATGTCAATTGTACTCTTCCCCGGGCTCTGCTTTCTCTGATTTGTATATCGACCTTAGATAGGACCAGTTGGTTGCACAGTTTTGTCCATTCCAGAACCATCCGCCGGTGCCGTCATCCTCCACCACGTCACGTCACGTCTTTAAACCCCAGCGCGCGCTCTTTGCTGCAAGACGGCCTCCATTTCATGTACAATCGGGACGCGATGGGCAACCTTCTCACGACGCTCACCGGCTTTGCCGCGCCGGTGTTCCTCATTCTCTCGCCAATCTTGTCGTATGCCGATCAGGCGATTTCGATGCAACGCAAGAGGTCAAGCGCCGGCTTCTCTCTCGACATCCCCCTGATCATGCTCGTGGCTTCGATATGCAGGTACGGATACACGCCCGCCCCTTCGTCTAAAACCCCCTTTTCTCGGCATTATGTAACTAATTCGTGTTATTTGTACAGGGTCTTCTACTGGCCTGGGGCCCATTACGATACTGCGCTGCTGATCCAATCTTTCTGCAACATCTTCATGCAATTGATCCTGCTGAAAATCGCCCTCGACCACCGACCGGCGCATTCTTCCAAGGGTGGCGAGGCTGCGGTCCCCTTTGCTGGAACACAGGATGGCCACTCTGGATTCCAGCGACCGTACGGCTTCTGGCAGTGGCGCTCCCACAAACCGTTTGTTTAGCAGAAAAGGGATACAAGAGAAAAGATCTTAGCTGACTGGCTTCTAGGTATTGGCAGAGTCTGCTGTATTTCTTCATCGGCTTAACCGTACTCGAACTCCTCCTCGCCCCCTTTAGCGGCATCTATCCGGCATACTCATCGTTCATCGGCTACGTCGGGCTTTCGGTCGAGGCGACACTGCCCATACCCCAGCTGTTGGCTAACGCGAGAACGAGGACGAGCAGGGGTCTCAGGGTCTCTGTGCTTGCTAGCTGGATCGTGGGAGACATGATGAAGATGTTCTGGTTCTTCACCTCGACCACAGAGATTCCCTGGTCTTTCAAGATCTGCGGCATGTTCCAGGCTGGCTGCGATTTGCTTCTGGGAGTCCAGTACCTGATGTGGGGGAGCAGCGAGACACCAGCAGGGCTTCAGCAAAGATGGACATACGCAGGCGTTCGCCCGCATCTTCAGGGCCGAAGCCCCAGCGGGCTCGGGTCACCTATGGCTATGGACAGGAGATCTCCTTTTGCAGAGAAGACTACATAGATCGCATATAGAGCATTTGCAATAGGAATTTTTTTACTTAGCATGTCCTACAATGGATAGAATGGCCATGCCATTCTTCTAAACGCATTTCCATTATAATATGTTTTGCCTACCTGTAAATCATGTTTGGCACGAGACTTGCTGATAACAAGCCCGGTAGTTGACTAGATATGATAGATCACCGAATTCTTTATAGTTGGTTGCAATAAGTATGAAACCTTAATACCTTAATACCTTTATAGTATGGGTATGCCTGCTCTGGGGTGGTGCTGGGGTATTTGGGTTAAAATAGTGGCACGTGAACAGCGTGCACGTTCCGTTCGCGACTGTTAGCTGGTACATCGACTTGAAAAGTGCGAATCAGTGACTGTATGCTGCTTGAGGCCAAAGTAATAGAGAATCTACTTTGGCATTACTGAGTCTCTCCTGCTATCTGAAAAGAGATTTTGGGTGATCCCTGGGCCTTGAGACGGGGTCGGTCATGGGTCGACTTTTACCATGCCAGGTCCCAGGCTAACAGAAGCGCACGCGTGTTTACAATCGTTCACGCCTGCTCAGGAGCTGCTTTTGCCAACGAGACCCAACCATATGTATCAAAACCTGCCTCTTCAGGCAACCAACCTTCATACTCCAGATCAGATCCTCCTCCATATTTTCGTTCCAATCTGTATTCGCCCAACGACTCCGCTTAGGTTCGTCGTCAGTAAGCTAGCTATAGAAAGCTAACTGTCTGTAAGTGCCATTGCACCCACCGCCCTCTTGGCAGATGAATAGTGACCTTTTGATCCCGTTCCCCCCAAGCTAAAAGGACCTGGGAAAAGCAACCGAACGCATGCACTCTACTTCTACCATGATATATGCTAACGAATATGCATAGCACTGGAACACAAGTGGAGACCTTTACGGATCAGAAACCCAAGATCTTGACCTGGACCTACAATAGGCACTTGCGTCGAGGCTGTAAGTTTATCCTCCATTGATCGCCCAATTCGCGCCGGCATTGGTTGTGCGTGTAACTCCTTGGTGTCATGGCCCGGACGCAAGAAGCTACGATCGTACAATTGCTGTTCTTGTCTGATCAATCTGCTATACCAGGCTCATCTGGCCTCTTTGTCCCAAGGCTGGCCCATCAGGAGTGCGGCGGACTCGATGGGTGTTCTGGCAACCAAGGCTTGGATTCAGTTGGAACCGAAACATCGCCTAGCAGCAGCATCGCTCTTGGTTTGGCTTACAGCTTAACCAGTCAGTACTCATACAACACGTCCGAGGGCCCACGAGTATCGACCACCAGGCTCATCGCAGTCTGTTAGATATATGGTACCGTCCAAGTCAGCGCACCCCTTCCCTATCGGTACATAACTGCATCCTGTCTGCTGGTCTCAAGGGTCCAAGAGTGATGGCTGTGACTTCTCTGTCACAAGTAGACCGACGGCATTCACAGTCGTCGATGCTCAAGTTTCTATGTGATCGAGAAGTTTATGGTCGACGATAGACAGGCGATGCCCCAACTGCATCTGCCCGCCATTGACCGTCTCCGCTGGTGTTTACATCTTTGAGGCGGGTGGATCGGCCTGTTCTTTCCTCTTTGATGGACAGCATCGCCCTCCGGGTGAAGCTTCACTGTGCCCTGCGACAGCTACCCTACCCTCCATTCAAGTCATTTTTCTGTTTATCCACATTCCCTTCTAGTTTGACTGCGTTCTAACATCAATACATTGCACCAAGGCAGATCCAAGCACGTCAAACCCCAACGCTGGATACTCAGATTGCAAAGCCAATATTCTCTGCTTGACACCGGTGTAATTACACTGAGCTGACAGACTCCGCACAAGGAACCCGTAAGTGAAGCCATATCACCCGTGTTCATATACATCCTACATGCTTCCGCTCCAGAGTGGAATATCTTTCTTCAGCACAAGAAGGCTGTCTGCTCCCGCTCTATTGTACGCATATCCAGTCATACATCGGGTCACCGGGCATATGCCAGAAGATGCCGTTCATATTCTTCTCCTCGACTTAACCCTTCGGCAGGCACATTCTTATTGCCCACCGAGCACGTTGAGCATACCTCTTCCTTTCCGTGTGTACCGCGTCTGTCCACTTCCCCAGTATTGCATGCTCTCTACAAGGTCAGCTAGACTTGCACCACCATATACTGGGCAACCAGGGAAAAAAAAACTTGCACCTTCCATCAATCCACGCCACGCCATACTCACATATCAATATTTCATGAACCACACCTTTTACTTTTGGGAACATATGGTCCCGCTTCAGATCACCACCCACGCGGTTACGCAGCAATTAACCCATTTTGTAAACAGGCATATTTGTTGGACCGTCTTCCACCTCCTCGGACTCAAGCCAATACCTAGACACGATGGCACCTACAAACAAAACAAACTTCAAGTCCTACGAGTCGGCTGTCCGACTTCTTGCGGCTGTGGTTGCTACAGCCAAGCCCAAACTCGACTTCAAGGGTAAGTACTGACTCTCGTTTTGGTTTCCTTCTGGCATGCCTACACATACACAGCATTGGAATTCGCGCAATGAGTTTTTGCCATACACCCTGCATCCCATACTAAGTTACCTAGCAATCGCACTTCACATGGGTCAGGATTTTACCGGCCCCTCGGTGGACCATCGTCTTCGGCCCATCAAGCGGCTGGCAAAGATGCAAGAACAATATGTCGCAGCGAAGAAGAACCCAGGTGATCTGCCTGTCGATGAGAAAGGTAAGTCTGGATCGCAAGCGCGTTTTCTAGCTTAAACCTGAAGGGATCTGGACAGGATCTCCAAGGCCGCTTCTGCTGTCGATTGAGGGGGATTTAGCCCGCGACACCCCCTTTCCTAGTCGTCCGACGAAGGGAGGAGCCGGATGCCAATCACTTCTCGACTCGATTCCTCGCTTCTTGTCCAATTTCCTTTCTTGCAATATATCCCCTCATCCCCAATGTCTTACCGCACCACAGTCTTACACTGGTACGACTAGAACATGATGCTAATTTTGACATGTAGAGATCCAGAAGCTCTTTGGAGAGTCTACGGCCGATGGCATTGAGTGGCAGTTCCGGTCAATCAAGAAGCTAGGAAAGGCCCAGCAGGATGCTGCAAGGAAGGGAGAGGACACCTCCAAGGTGACCATTGATGGAGTCGGAACCCCCAAGACCAATCGCAACATTGCAAATACTCCTGGTTCGCGCAAGCGATTTGCATCTTCCGTCACGACGCCCACTACCACTGCCAAGCGTGCTCGTGCCAAGAAGGTTGACGACGATGTGGATGATGACGTGGACGACGAGGAGCCCGTGGAGTTCGATACACCCACCCACAAGAAGGCGAAGTTCACGGACGGTGTCGCCGATCAGGTCGCTCCTTCTCCTGCCGCCAATACCTCTCTGTTTGGCAATGGACAGCAGCAGCCCGTGTCTCTATTCGGCAATGGCCAGGCACAGGTCGCTGCCGGACCTGCCAGCTTCACAGCTCCTGCTCCTTCTGAGTCCACCATGGCTAATGACGATGACCTGGTGGAGATCGACAGCTCCCAATTCTCACAGTCCTCGGCCAAGAACAAGCTGAAAGCGGCTACTCGACCCAAGGTTCCGAAGCTGGAGCCCATCGGTGCTGATGTGTTGACCTCATTCGCCGATATCCCGCGTTCCCAGTCGTTGGAGAGTAGCCATGATGTTGCAACCAGCTTTTACAACCCCCATAGCTTCAGCGCGGTTCCTGCTCATGACAACTCGTTCTTCTCTAGCCAGAACCACGACGATCTGGCGGAGGATGAGGTCTAAACACCACAACACAATCGAGACATTGTTGCCTTGACAGGCAACCTCTGAGTTTGTACGATTACGGAACATACCCCTTACGAGATGAGTGTTCCCTAAATGAGGGCGGAACATGGCAAAAGCAAAAGGGGGTGAGGGGGAACGAGGTGATTTACCTTGAGTCGCAGAGGAGGCGTGAGCCATATTCTCTGGGGTCCTCTCTATCTAGAGAGAGCAGGCTCTCATGGTGGTAAAGCGTTGCGATATTGGGTTTTAACACCATCTCGGGCTTGGACAGGGCGAGCAATGAGGCCGCTTACCAGAATCGGTAGCGTTGATTTGAGGACAACACAAGCTTGCGATTGAATTCATAGTTTCTTTTCGGTAGCATAATAAGTTAGTTCTGGTCACCAGTACCTCCGGCTTCACATGCAAGCTTCCAGCTGTAATATGATGAAGAGGTGTTTAATTTCTGCCCAGGCATGGGTGTCCTCTTGTACGATATCCTGTAGTAGGAAGTGAAATACCAAAGCGACCTTCTAGGGTCAAGTAAGCTGTTGGTTTCTCAATGAGAGGCATATACAAGAAGTTGTTACCATAAAATTGCAAGCTTCCAAATTAACACCTATGGATACCCTCTCCTCAAACAAACAAACAAGCAACATGTTGATACGCAGGTGAAGTTAATGGCGTTCGCTTCAGGGACGACGTAGGGTCAATTTAATTGGCGATCAACTGGTGCCGGCCCGAGCCGAGCCGGCAGAAACCTTGCACCGATTTTCACATCACCAACCAATCACAAACCAACATCCAGAATTCTTGCCTAGGTGTTACACGGCATATATCATATATACCCTGTTGAACCCTTACTTACCTTTTTCTTCTTGTGCCAATTTGCTATGAATGAGGTCGAAGTGGGTATCGAGTACCTCTCCGTAGGTGCCAACCGGCACACGGCCGTGGCTGATTGGAATGAAGATGGTCTAGTCGCCTTTGGGGCTGACTCGAATATTGCCCTTTGGGAGCCCAATGTATGTGAGAGTGCCAAAAAGTCGTTCCGGGATGTCTCGTGGCCTACTTGCAGAATGGATCAGCTGACACCATCTACAGGATACATCAGTGAAGGGCGTGTCGCATCTTTTGGCTGGCCATAGTGACACGGTTAAAGCCGTCAAATTCCTGCCCAAGCCAACTTCGGATTCTGAGTCCTACCTGGTCAGTGGCGGCGATGACCAGACTCTAAAGATATGGAAATGCGCTGCTACGGGCTCTGCCACGTGTGTGCAATCGGTGAAGGAGCATACTGGCGCCATCAACTGCATAGCCACTGTGCATGCCCGCCAGAAGCCTGTCGGGCCAACTATCCTTGCGACTGGCGCTGCGGATGCTTCAATCAAGATCTGGGCATTCGAAACCGGCGAGGCCAAGTTGCTACAAACAATCAAAACCAGCCCCAAGTTTTTCCCTCTGTGTGCTGCGCTGAGCCATCTCAACGAAGCTGGCGATGGCCTGGTTCTAGCTGCCGCGGGGACGAAAACCTTTGTCCAGATTTTCGTGGCCAGCTCGTCCGCCGAGCCCAATTTCGAGGCCCAGACCACTCTTTCCGGTCATGAGGGCTGGGTCCGATCTTTGGACTTTGCTTTCGAGAATTCCGCTACATCGAAAGATCTGGTGCTTGCCTCTGCGAGCCAAGACAAATATGTCCGGCTTTGGCGGTTCCATCAGGGTCAGGAGCTCCCGCCTGCGACAGCTGGCGCCAACGATCCGACCATGGGCCTGTCTTTGCCGGGGACCCCTTCAAACAAGGCACACCGACTCAAAGTTGGAGAGCTCGACTTTTCTATCACTTTTGAGGCCCTACTTCTGGGCCACGACGACTGGATCTACAGCGCAAAGTGGTTCTCCGACCCTGCGAGCGGGAAACTGCAACTACTATCTACGTCGGCAGATAATACACTTGGCATGTGGGAGGCGGACCCTTCCTCGGGCATCTGGGTGACCACTGTCCGCCTGGGCGAGATCAGCAGAGAAAAGGGCGCAACCACCGCCACAGGAAGCACAGGCGGCTTCTGGACGGGACTGTGGTCTCCAGATGGCAGTTCAGTCATCTGCCTAGGCCGAACAGGAAGCTGGAGGCGATGGTATCACAACAAAGAACGCAACCAGTGGATGCCCGAGATTGGCATTAGCGGGCATACCAGATCTGTCACTGGCATTGCGTGGTCCAAGAACGGAGGCTACTTGCTGTCTACAAGCTCAGACCAGACGACAAGGCTACACGCACGGTGGAACGCAGGCGAGCGCAAGACGTGGCATGAGATGGCCAGGCCACAAATCCATGGCTACGACCTCAACTGCATCGACTCAATCGGCTCGTCCCAGTTCGTTTCGGGCGCGGACGAGAAGCTGATGCGTGTGTTCAACGAGCCAAAGGCGGTCGCCAAGCTCCTGAATCACCTTTGCGACATAGGGGCGACTTCTCAAATCGAGGACCTGCCCGACGCAGCCAACATGCCGGTGCTGGGGCTTTCCAACAAAGCCATTGAAGCCGTAGACGACGACATGGAGGTCGAGACTGCCAATCCCGACCAGGATCGTGAAGCCCTCGACCCGGGTTCCACGGTGCGGAAGTCCGTGCTCGAGATCGACCACCCGCCCTTGGAGGACAGCCTCGCCCGCCACACACTCTGGCCCGAGATGGAAAAGCTCTACGGCCACGGGTACGAGCTATCCTGCCTGGCCGTGAGCCACGATGGCAAGCTCGTCGCCAGTGCCTGCAAAGCCAGCTCGCTGAACCACGCCGTCATCCGCGTCTTCGAGACGGAGCGGTGGACCGAGGTGCGGCCGCCCCTGGCCGCGCACACCTTGACGGTGACCCGACTCCGTTTCTCTCCCGACGACAAGTATCTCCTGAGCGTTGGCCGAGACCGCCAGTGGGCCGTCTTTGAGCGGGACAGCGAGGATCCCACGATGTACAAGTCATTCCAGAACAACCCCAAGGGCCATACGAGAATGATTCTCGATGCGGCCTGGGCGCCCCTTGCGGAGGATGCGCTGGTGTTTGCGACGGCGGGCCGCGACAAGTCGATAAAGATCTGGAAGAAGTCCGCAGACGCGGGCATTGCTTGCATAACCACGATTCCGGCAACACACCCGGTGACAGCAGTGGACTTCTTGCCTCGGCTGACGGAAGACGGGACGCTCGTGCTTGCGGCTGGGTCAGAAATAGGCAAGGTCTACATCCATATCATCAACGCCACGGACCTCAGTGTGATATCTAGCGCCCCCTTGTCCCCAGAGTAAGTTACTTGCCTCCCTGGATGCTGCTAATACTGATCGATGAGGACTGACATATCGCACAGATTCTGTCTCGCCAAAGCCGTGCTGCAGCTGTCATGGAGACCACACGCGACCGAGAAGACATTGGCCATTGCTGGAGAAGATGCTTCATTAAGGATTTATTCGTACTCGGGCCCCAGCACATGAGTTGAGTAGCCAGGCGAGAAATAAAATATGCTACCCAAAAAAGGACAACCTCAAAACCCGCACTTGTTTTGCTCTGCTGGGCCTCCCATAACATCGTCAGCGTATGACGCGGTCGTTCTAAGCTGTGAACCGGGGCTTGCCTGCCCAAAACGCCGAACCCAAGACAGCATAGATATTGCCTCCAAACGCCACGTACATGGACACAGGCACCGGGTCTTCCCTCCTGTGTCTTCCATTTCGGGACGCGTCCGCCCTTCCGCATTAAGAATTATTAATCGTGCTGTGCCATTGATTCCTTCCCGTATTGTCTCTTCTGTACGAGAAGAGGGTGTTATGTTTTGTTACTCTCTTGTCCTTGCCCAATTATAACTCCCTGACGATGGAGTCGAGCGTCTCGCCGGCGCCGTCGGCCGAGGACGTCGAGGACAGGGCCTCGACCGTCTTCTGCAGGGCGCCCTTGGCCAGGCCGCCCAGCACGCCGTCGACGCCGCTATTGTCGTCGCCGTGGACGTAGAACCAGGCGCGGTTGTAGAGGAAGACCATGTGCTGCGGCAGGTAGAGGACCGTGGCGATGAAGGTCAAGCTGAAGAGGAGGAAGACGACAGACCCTGTATAGATAGATGGCACCCGATTAGCCATTGGCCGGGATTCCGAACCCTGCTGGGAAGGGATATAGTGAATGAATCAGCGAATGCGACACTTACAGAAAACGAATTTCTCGATCGGAGTAAAGATATAGACGCCAAAGGTGACCTCGATCTGGTACTGCTTGAGCCGGAACCAGCGGGCGACGGATTGAGCCATCTCCATTTTTGGGGTGTTGGTGTTGGATGGAAGCTGTTGGTATTCTTCTTTGTCCAATTTGGCCTTGAAGAGGGGAACGAGGTTCAGAGTACCGCGCCGTTCTGTGATTTTTGAAGTAGAGAGTGTGTGATGCGCAACTGCTGTTCGGGATCTGCGGTCGTCGGACGGTGAGTGGTTATGTCGTACGTGTGTCGCGTGTGGTGGACAAATGAATGTTTACAGTAAGAATCTTTGTTTGGTCGAGTAAGTATGATGGCTTTCGAGATGAAACGAGACTTGGACTGAGGCCTACTGTATTGTTCCAAGACCTAAGAGAGTATGTAAGTAGACTGAGTGAATGACGGATCGATCGAATTGTTGTTTCCTCATGCGTATGTTGGTTGCGATTTCCCCCTTTCCCACGGATTTCCGTTTCTAAATTATCTTCGGCCTGACCTCTCTTGTCGGCTGTTGGGGGGAAGGGATGAACCCACTTGGACCCCTTCATCTTCATGCCGCCTGCAGTCACTGCACGCTGGTTCACTGACAGGTCTCGGCAAGAAAACAGCCTGGGAGCCTGGGAGGTCCCCAAGTCCCCTAGGGAAAATCCTAATTGGCTATCCACCCGACCACCACACCAACAGCGCGCTGCTTAGCTGTTTAGCTGCTTGGGCGGACTGCTAGGGGCCTGGCAGGAATCCGACATTGTCTGTGCAGCCCATCCCGCACTTGTCCAAGGAGGTATGTAGGTCGCGACTCAGCGATTAATCGGCGTAACGGCGGCGTTTTTGGTGTTCCAATCTGTAATGTTGCTACTTGGGGGTTTCTAGATTCATGCATATGATGTTGTTAGAATTGCCTTTAGCAGCCTCCCATGCCAATCATGACACCTGCCCTACTTCTCCCACGAAACCGAAATAACGAGAAGAGAAGAGGAACAACTAAAGAAGGGCAAAGGTGAAGGCGAATACGAAAAGAAACAACCGAACCGCGCCATTGCTGAATGTCGTACTGTACATATATTCTAATATACGACTCTTACCTTGTCTTGTCTTGTCTTGCTCAAAACACTAACGGGCGTGGAACCGGCAATCAAGTAAGCCGACGAACAGACGGCCGATTTGTTCTTGTGTTAGGTACCGACCGATGATGGAAGCAGCAGCCGGATAACATCAGATCCCGATACTCATTTCTCTTCTCTTCTCCGACTCACCACCATGGCCACGTTTCGTGCGACCCGCCTTCTGGCGTTCCCCTCCTCGTACTATGTCCAGCTCCTGACGCCGATGGCGGCGGCGACGACGATTTCTTCTTCTGCTTCCCACCACCCTCTATCCAACTACTGCTGCCACCGCCGCGCCCTCTCCACGACCCCGTCCCTGCAAAAGAAGACGCCACAGTACCCGCCGAAACCCCAACTACCCCCGGACTCCGACCTCGACGAGTCCTTTCTGAAAGGCAGCGGTCCCGGCGGGCAGAAGATCAACAAGACCAACTCGGCCGTGCAGCTCAAGCACTTGCCCACGGGCATTGTGGTCAAGTGTCAGGAGACGCGGTCGCGGTCCCAGAACCGGCTCATCGCGCGCCAGCTGCTCGCTAACCGCCTTGACGATCTTACCAAGGGCGACCAGAGCCGAAGCGCCATCGTGGGCGAGGCTAAGCGGAAGAAGCGGGCCAGTAGCGCCAAGAAGAGCCGCAGGAAGTACCGAAAGCTGGACGAGGCAAGACTCGGGGAAGTAGCCAGCGCCGCCGAGGGCGAGGAAGAGGAACTAATGGAGCAAGACGAGGTCGACATCCATTCAGAAGAAGTCCACAAAACGCCATCAGGAAACGATGAAACTACTAGTCACACTGTCACAGCAGAAAATGACGAGCCCGAGAGCCCAAGGGTGCCCCGCGAAACAAACGAAATAGCCAAACCTTAGCTACGAAACATGGCGCAACTGAGGAGTACAGAACATCACATATCGATCGGAGAGCCAAAATGGAGGGCATGTGCTAAGCATGCTGACAGTCACAAGAAGCATTTGGACGCTGACCATGGGGCGGTCTCACTAAAGGGAGCTAGATCACCATATGCCGGCCATGTCAGAGCATAAGAAACAATCAACGAGAAAAAACAAGTATATGATCAACCTCAAGTATAATTGTCTACCCCGTTGCGCGCACGAATAGCCTCCTTAAAACAAAATACATTTGATTTTGTTTCGTTTCCCGGAGCTGCCTACAGGCTAACCGTAATCTCTCGCCCATTACTAGAACTTTTTGTAGATATGAGGTCTGTCTGCAGGTGAAACCCTTTCGCATCGGCCTGGGGACAGAATTCTCAAAGGTCGCCATCCAATCCGCGCTATCGTGAGCTCGTGAAAAGTAGGAAGGGGAAGTGGATGTAACGAAGGAGCACACTGGACAAGTGCTTAGAAGCACTTGCGGTGGACGATCGAGGGACCGCTCTCGTCGTACTCCTGCTTTGAGATCCACATCTGCTGGAAGGTCGACAGGGAAGCCAGAATGGAACCACCGATCCAGACGGAGTACTTTCGCTCGGGGGAGCAATGATCTTGACCTTCATGGAGGAAGGAGCAAGAGCAGTGATCTCCTTCTGCATACGGTCGGAGAGACCGGGGTACATAGTGGTACCACCAGACTAGGTATTGTTAGCAAAGTTCCCATCACGGCCAGAAATAGGGTTCAACATACCATGACAATGTTGCCGTACAGATCCTTACGAACATCGACATCGCACTTCATGATGGAGTTGAAAGTAGTGACGTGGATACCACCGCTCTCAAGACCCAGGACAGAGGGCTGGAACAGAGCCTCGGGTGCTCGGAAGCGCTCGTTGCCGATGGTGATGACCTGACCGTCAGGAAGCTCGTAGGACTTCTCCAAGCTGGAGCTCTGGGCAGCAGTCTGGATCTCCTGCTCGAAGTCGAGGGCGACGTAGCAGAGCTTCTCCTTGATGTCACGAACGATTTCACGCTCGGCAGTGGTAGAGAAAGCGTAACCGCGCTCAGCCAGGATCTTCATGAGGTAGTCAGTCAGATCACGACCGGCCATGTCGACACGGGCGATGGCGTGGGGCAGGGCGAAACCCTCGTAGATAGGGACAACGTGGGTAACACCATCACCGGAATCGAGCACGATACCAGTGGTACGACCGGAGGCGTACAGAGACAGGACGGCCTGAATGGAGACGTAGAAGGCGGGAGCGTTGAAGGTCTCGAAGACGATCTGGGTCATCTTCTCACGGTTGCTCTTGGGGTTGATGGGGGCCTCGGTGAGCAGGACGGGGTGCTCCTCGGGGGCCACACGCAGCTCGTTGTAGAAAGTGTGATGCCAGATCTTCTCCATGTCGTCCCAGTTGGTAACGACACCGTGCTCGATAGGGTAGCGCAGGGTGAGGATACCACGCTTGGACTGGGCCTCATCACCGACGTAGGAGTCCTTCTGACCCATACCGATCATGATACTGTGCCATGCTGTTAATACTAGAAAGCAGAAAATGTCGAATCGCAGCCTTTGGAACTTACCCATGATGACGGGGGCGACCGACAATGGACGCTGTGGACGTGGGTTAGCAGGTTGTTGGCTCGAAGTTTTGCCCAGGAACCGCCGTCGCGATATCGCTAGGAGCGGGGTGTGGGCCGAGTCTAGGGGACAACTTACGGAAAACAGCTCGGGGAGCGTCATCACCGGCGAAACCGGCCTTACACATACCCGAACTAGACGTTCATGTCAGTTCCAAGATACAAAAAACAAGGTTGTTTATTGATGCGGCCATGATAGAGGTTTGGCGAGGTCTTCATCGCCGACCAAATGGGGGAAAAGGGCATCTGGGGCTAGTCGGTGAGGTGGCGGATCGTCTTACCCATTGTCGATAACGAGGGCAGCAACTTCCTCTGTAGCAGAAAGACTGGTTAGCTATGGTCGTGTCGAGAGTGAGGATGGGAGAAGACGCGATGGCCCGAGGAGCGAGGGAGGCGTGCGAGGCATGTGAGGACAGGTTGCCGTTGGTGTTTCGTGGACGACTCGACTTACCTTCCATTGTGACGGATTACGTAGTGCGAAAGGTGTCAAGAAAAGTGAAAAGAAGTGAAAATGGAGATGCTGAAGCCCACGCGATTCCCGGACCGGTGGAAGCAGAGAGGTTGCTGTGTTGGAGGGAGTGAGGTTATTATTTGCTCGAAGGCTGTTGGGGGAGGGAAATCAAACAAGGAGAATGGGAGGCTGGGAATGTTGATTGATGTGGTTGACTTTAAGTCTGGTAAAGTGGGAAGGGGGAAGAACGTCGGTCGGGCTCGTTCTGTCTCTTTTGCCTCCAAAGAAGGCGTTGCCCTGGGTCTGGTTGGCTAGTCCAGGTCAGTCTGCCTCTGCTCCTCCTAGTCCTCTCCCTCACACTCGCACTTCTGGCTCCTTTGTGTGTGCGTGCTTCCGCTGTTCTGATTGAGGTGGGGCCTGGTCGGGTAGAGGCTAGCAGGTTTATTAGGGGGTAATCATTACAATTAGATGCTGGAGCCTGTAGGTACCGTCCGACCTACCAGCTTTTAGTGGTCTTCCCACCGTCAACAGCCAAAGTAGTGGGAGCCTCCTTTTGCCTGGGGGGCTGGACCGGGTCAGAATTGCAGATTGGATGGGATTGATTTGATGAACTCGACGCCTGCTGCTCCATAATCTGGAGCTCCCTCCTGGCAGGCCTGAAAGGAGTGACCAGATAGACCCCTTCCAATATCCATTCCATTGGTTGAGTACGTATTCCGCATCATGACCGGCACGTAAGAATACTGCTACCTAACCTCCGATGCTGCCAAATCCCGCCGTCACCATGCTGCTAATAACAAGTCCCGGTATTGTTCTACTAAATGGGCTGATTGGGACATTGGCACCTGGCCAACTCAGAGCAAGCCAGCTCAATACTGTGGTATCGTCACCGCCAGATAGCTCCAGGATCCAGGAGTACGTAGGTGACAAAGTCGGTACATACCCGTCCCAGCTGTACTATTGAAAGATCAGGGATCTGCATGCCGCTTTTGACCCGTCAGACACGCATACCTCAACTGCACAGACGAGCCAGACCTCTCCGCGGATGTGGCTGAACTCTCGTAAAGGGGTCTATCAATAAATAGCCGAATACGTCGCTTTTCTCGCACGCGATCACAAGCCAGTCCGTCCGCGTTTCTCTCATCAAGCTCCTCCCTTATCTGCGGTACTACAAAAGGAGGTTCATCTTCGAAATGCGACTCTACCTGTCTACCCTGGGCACTGGAAGGTTGAACTGTGCCACCCCGACATCAATTGACCCTTCCTCGGGCCGCGCACGCGCTGAAGTCACTCTCCCATTTGCCAGCAAGGACATACCCTAACTACGAATAGCCCACGCAATTCATCTTAGGCATCACCAAGAAACAACCCAGCCCGTTTCATCACTGGGCTGCATTCGTCACCGGGTCGCCGTTCTATTGGCTTCCAGGCAGCCTTTATTGGGAATATGGGATGCCTACCCGAAGCAACACGCCTCCGAGACGTATTTTCGACGGCATGGGCTTGACTCCAGGGTTGACGACCTAATCATCAGCGTTATGTGTGGCTGAACCTGGACGATTACGTATGTCTCCGGCATCAGTCTTGCTCCAGAGCGTCGCTGCCACGACGCCAAGCAGGCATCGCCAAATAAATGCATGCAGGGGCGGTTGTGTATACCTAGCATCGTCTACGGGGTCCCCCAGCTCTCCGTCTTCACTAATCGTGTTTCAACTAGTTGACGTCAGATATGCTCTGCTATACTCAAGCAAATATTGCAACATGCAATGAAACTTTCTAGGTCGATGGTCTTGGCCCCTATGCCACAAACCCCCGAGGCCAAACTAGATAACGTCGTCAACGGTCACCGGCAGGTGTGGATGACGGTTTTCTTGCTCCGATGTTTTGTGATGTCAGCGATCGCAAGTCTGAACCACCATTGAGAAGAAGAGCCATGAAGCATTTAGCATTACTGCCAGTCGCATTATTGTCATGTTGCTGTCGCTCCCTCAATTACATGTACATTTGGTGACAGCTAACTAGTACGTAGCACCTTCGGTTAAAGCGGCGACGAGGGGTGATGGTGGGGCATCATCTCTCCCCCTTCAAAATGAGCTCTTTCTCCCGGTGCGGGCAGCTATGAAGAATCTCGAATTGAGAGGTATGTTAGTCCTCGGGGAACTGCCTGATGATTGATAATGCTCCAAGAAGCTTCAGATCGTCAATATCCTGTCCGATGCAGGTGTAGAGCCGTGATCGGCTTCACACCGCCCAACTACAGCAGCACAGCGATTTTCTGCTAAAGAGCCAGCACGCTAGTCCCAAAGGGGCTTATCTTATCGAACATCTAAGAAAGTTCAAGAAGCCGCAGGAAGGGGCCCTTGAACCAATGATGAAAATGATGCAAATAATGCAAATAGACCTGCTTGCCTGTCCAAATCAATAATATTCTTTGCGAAAAGAAGATCCAGTTTACAGCATCTATTAGCTCTTGAAAGGCCAAACTACACAATAGGCCACGCGGAGTGTTTTTCCTTTTAGCCAGAACCAAACAGCAACCACATTGAATCGCGGGGTCATCCATCCCACTCTGCATATCCCGCTCGAGAATCTACCCCAGATCAAGAATTACAAACCCGCCACTCTCTAAAACCGTAACCATGGGCGACAACCAGAAAAGCCTGAACGACCTTCTCAAATGGAGCATCGCAAACTCGACACCCCCGACCACCACAGCCGCCACGGCCCAGCCCAACGGTGATGCCTCAACACAAGAAGACCCCACTGGCGCCGTAGCCGCGGCTGCGGCCCGCGGCCTGAACCCGGAATCCCTCAAGGCGCTGTTCGGGGGCCCCTCGGACGCGGACCTGATGCTGGCCGCGGTGGCGCACATCCGGTCGACGGACCCCGAGGTGACGCTCGAGAGCAAGCTGACGGCCTTTGACAACCTGGAGCAGCTGATCGAGTCGCTCGACAACGCGAACCTGCTGTCCAAGCTGGGGCTCTGGACCCCGCTGCTCGAGCTCCTCGCCCACGAAGAGTCCGAGATCCGCCTCATGGCCTGCTGGGTCGTCGGCACCGCCGTCCAGAACAACGAGCCCAGCCAGGAGCGCCTCGTGGCCCTTGGCGGCGTCGAGCGCCTCGTCGCTATGGCCCTGGGCGACCGCCTGACCGCGGACGGCGCCCGGGACGAGACCAAGGCTGATAAGGAGGGCAAGGACGTCCGGCGCAAGGCTGTCTACGCGCTCAGCTCCGCGTGCAGAAACTATCAGCCGAGTATGGATGTGCTGACGTCAGAGCTTAGCAAGCGTGGGGAGGGCAAGGGTGAGAAAATTGACGCCACGGATATGGAGGCTGTCAACGTTGTGATTGACGCCTTGAGAGCGCAGGCGCAAAACGCTTAAGCAAGGAGGTAGTTGGGCGTGATCGAGAATGGTTCTTTTGGTATCATTTGCATCTGAGGCGTTGCGGATTTCGGTTCCTGATTCAATCATGGCAGGACATCTCAAAAGGATTGGAGCTCACTGGGTGGTTTTGCATGGGATTTATAGCTAGATTATGAACAATGGAAAAGGATACCACGAAAGTCCGAATCATGACTTATTGCGCAGGTGCATATTACATTTCATTGATGCTTCTGCTGATACGTGAACATTATATATATGTACATTCGGGCCAGCAGTCAGTCTGGATGCGGCTCTAGTCTACCAGCTTTCCATAGAATGGGATTCCCATGGCGCCAAAGAGTAGTCTAGCATGTCTGTCGGACTTGGCCGTCGTCTCGACAAAGATACGGCATCCGGGAATCATCTAGTTACAGGTCAGTAAAAGAGGCACTTGAAGAGCTTAGTGAAGTTGCCATACCTTTTGTGGGTATGAAGAGTAGTTGGCCTCCACCTCCGGGAAGTGCATCATTTCCTGGGGCTCCAGGCCAAACGCCAAGTTACCAGCGCCATCACCAGTCGTACCTATGCCATATATCAGCTTCTCACATTCATCATCCTAATGTACGAAGTGCCAAGCAGGATCCAACTCACCCTTGATGCCTTTCCACTCCTTGATCTTCGGGAAGACGAGGTGGATAACCTTATCCAGAAACTCATAGGCCTGGTTCCCTTGCATCGTGACCTTGACACCGGTCCGGTCGCCCTTGACGATACTCCATTGTGAGACACTTTGCCGCGTATGTGTCACAGTCGGGCGCACACCCGAGATGGTCTGCATGATAGTCTTGGCAACCGTGATGTGGTCCGGGTTCTTCTTAGCCTGGGGCGTGTACATGGCGACGTGCACGGCCTTGAGCGCAGGAATGTTGTGATAGTTGAGGTCCGGCTCCAGCGGCAGCAGCACCTCGGCACCACGCGGTCCACGCTTCGGGCGGTTCTCCATGTAGGGCGTCTCATCGCCCCAGGTACGGAATCGTATCCGCTCGGGCTTCTCGGGGGTTCCCGGTGGCTTATGCTGATAAGTGAGCGTCAAGATGTCTGAAGCAATGGTCGAGTGGTAAGTCTGCTTGAGACGAGGCAGGTTGAAAGGGCCGGGTGTGAAGTTTCGAGCGACCGGGTCGGAAGATGGAGGCGGTTGGATGGGATGCAGCGGCCCTCTGTCGTACTTGGGCGGGTGGTATCGATATCTTTACATAGATGCGGTAATCAGCGGGAGATCCTGCACACATATTGGAGTAACTTAGAGATAGCGACAGGATACGAACCTGGAATGGGGAAGCTCGTGTTCTCTGCGGCTTGCCCGCTTCCTCGGATCCATGATCGAAATGCCTTTGCGTTCGACAACCGGCGTCATCAGACCAGACTCTGTTTCCACATCTAGGACGGCTGGGCCACCCTCGGTGGAGGCGCATCGCGAGAGGCTCGCACCGCTGGGTTTCCAGGCCGATGGCTGTTTCAATAGCTGGCGCGCTGAGCGCGGCACCTCACGAAGTGCCATGTTGCCTGTGGATTTCAATTGGCGATGGGAAACACGGACAAACGCCAAGCAGGTGTCGAATAATCTTCCCAGAATCCCCGACTGAAGCTATCGCCATACGTTAACTCGAGCTTTCCACTTATCGCATTAACCCGTACATTGGTTTTTCGACGGGGCCCGGAACCTTGAATATCCGATTAAAACCCAAAGGGCCGGCCCCACCCTCTATTGGGGTCGGGTGTTTAGGTACCTTCCCGACCTGATTAGCTAAGACTCTGCCCCTGCGCTTGACCTTCCGGTCGGTATTCCAGCTGGTATTTCACTTGATGCATCGAAGACAGAGCACACAATATCTACGCTGCCTCTCGCTTCAAAGAGCGCAAGGTCGGGTGAATAGACGATCATACCATAGACACTGTTCGGTCCGCTTACACCCACGTACGTCTGATCATTCATTTCTTCTGACATCATTCAGTGCAATTAGGTATAAGCAAGGCAACGGTATGCGTGGAGTTACAATTGGCTATGGGTTGAAGGGCTGTTGAAGCGACAAACAATCTTTTAGGTACTTGGTATGGATGGAATGCATTGTTTTTGCGCGGCTAGAGCGCTAAAATCTGCCAGTACGTGCGTCTCTGCAAGTTTAACAAGGGTCTTCTGGGTACCCAAAGTACGGAGTAGATGGTCTAGAAGCCTCTGCTTTGGCTTCCTCGCCTGCGAGATACCCCACAAACCCCCGTCTGACCAGATTCATAGCCTTAAACCTAGCAACGTCTACTGCTGATCACCAGGCCTACAAGCGGTTCACCTGGAGAGATGCAAGGTGTCGTAACAACACAGCTTATGTCACTCGATCGCAACTGTCGGAAATCGTGGCATATCAGGCTATACTCTCTCCTAGGCTGCCTGGGGTCGGTTACGTGTAGCGATTGGCTGGCCCTCTTGCTTACACGACCTTCTAAATCGAGTGCTTGATGACACCTCAAGACGCGTTGCCCTGATCAAAGGTGAACATGATTTGTATCCCCAGTCCACAGTCTGGACCAGATCTGCGTGCAACCCTACCTACTGTACATACATTCATCCGCACTTGCATCCGGTACTTTTGAGTCGTCAGGATCTTTGAGCAGCAGAGACAAGAGGATTCGAGCAGCGGTAAAAAAAAAAAAAAAAAAAAAAAAAAAAAAAAAAGAGCTACCTAGTTGCTCTGTGCGAGTCCTATTTAGGTACGTAAGTATGTACGTAGTTGGATTCAGCAAGTCAGTCATCGGGCTGTTATCCAGGAATCGATCCGGCCATTGTTCAGTCAATCCCCCGGGAGCCCGAAGCCCCGTTTGGATTGTCATGGAGCCGCGCAAACACATGACAACTGGTCATGGACATGAGCCTTCGTTTGAGCAGGCAACAAGAGTGAACATTGCCATCATATCCTGCCTGCTGCTGTTGTTTGCGGGTGCGAATACATCAAATTTGGTCTGGCAAGCAGCTTGAAAAAAACAAAAACAGAAAGTAACTGAGGCTTGGGGCAAGTCTGAGGTTATTTGTTTGCAAGGCTGTCTGCCCCTCTCCCCGCGAGCGCGAACGACTTGACAGATCAATTCGGTCCTGCCCAGCCGCCTCAAAAAGGTACTCGAAACATTACCTACCTACACAATCACTTGGAACTCAATCAATCAATTGTTCCACCGTCAATCAGTCTTGGCTGCAGGAGTTATTTTCCCCCGTCTTTACGCGACCTTGCCAGCGGCATTCAATTAACCCACGTCAAACCCCGTCACCAGTTACCAGCCATCTTCCATTCCGCCCATCGTCGTCACCGTCAGAGCTTTGCCTCGCTCATGGATGCTCCTTAGGATAATCGACCATGCGCCTTGCCGAACTGTATCATTACCTGCAGCCATAGAACGCTGGCCCTGGAACTTTTGTGTCTCGGCGAATGATTGCAGATTCCCAAGAAACAACCTCTCCATCGGTTCAACAGAGACGACAGACTAGCAGAAATAAGACCCTTGTTGGCGGCTTATAACCCCACCACCCTTCCTGTCGTCTTCACTCCAGACTTCTTCCAACATGAAGAAGACCGCCTTTAATACGGGAAGGAAATTCCTAAGTCGACGAGACAAGAACGGCCACCGTCGCAGCAAGTCAGCAGACCCTCCACACAAGGTAGATTCAACCACCACAGCCTGCTTCATGCCCCAAGAATAGGCTCTGGAGTAAACCATCTGTATAGAATTTGTACCTATATGCTGATCATCTGGTGTAACCCTAGCACCGACCTCTTTCTTCCGAAGCCTTCTTCTCCCTCTTCAAATCCGACTCCAAGCGACGCTCCGAAAATGACGAAGAGAAGCCCGTGGATCCCGAGAAAGAAGCGGCAAAAGTCCAGGACGTGTTAGCACGCCTCGGCGAATTGGGAATCAAGAATGCCGAAGAAGACCACGCCCGTTATGCGCTCAATTACAAGTGCTCGGCCGGCAACGTTGACAAGGCTGTCGAGCTCATGATCTTGCAACAAGCGGCAATGTCCGGCAATATTGTCCACTACAATCCTAATGTTCAAATGCTGGGAGCAGAGAACCGCGGCAACGTTACCTGCTATCTGGATGCTCTGCTCTTTGCTATGTTTGCGAAAGTCGAGGCTTTTGAGTGCATGCTCAAAGGCGAATTGCCAGAGGGGCCGCAGACTCGGTTGGCCATGCTGCTGCGATTGTGGGTTAATATGCTGCGTAGTGGCAAGCTCATCCAGTCCGACATGACAGAACATATACAGGATGCTCTTGCGGCATGCGGATGGAAAGATGCCCAACTTTTGGAACAACAGGACACATCCGAAGCTTTTGCCTTTATTACTGAGACTCTGCAACTGCCACTGCTTCCGTTACAGGTCGACCTCTTCCACCAAGGCAAAAACGATGAAGCCGATCATAAGGTCGTATATGAAAGGCTCCTGAACTTGGCTGTGCCACCCGCCGACGAAGAAAAGGGTGTCAAGCTAGAGGACTGCCTCGAGGAATATTTCAACTCCCAAGTGGATGTCCATAGAGATGATTTGGAGGAGACCAAGACCGCCAGACGGATGACGCTTACCCCTACACCGAGAACACCGACGGCGCATGCCACCCCCTCTACTCCGAAAAGCACAATACGTTTGGTCACGAACGATGATGACGAGGAGGGTACATCGGTGGGGTCGAGTGGTACAAGCGATGAGGAAACTCACGATCATTCGATGCCGTTGGAAAGGAGATGGACTGAGCGCCCCACCACAGCAGCTTCGGCTTCTGAGTCGGTCAAATCACATACTCGGCCACAACGAAGCCGGACCGAAAGCCTAATACAAAGAGTCGTATTGGACGAGCAAACGAAGTCTGCAGAAAGCGCCGACAATGCCAGCCTCTTTGCGAAGGCTAAACGAACAGCCTCGGTCGTCAAGGCCGTGACGATCCCAGCTTGGCAGTTCTTTAGACTCATCCGTATGTTACTCGCTGACCCCCATCCCAGATAAACCTATTACTAACAGGGCTTTAGCTTGGCATTCCACATCAAATGAGGATCCAGAGCCGCAGAATGATCTGGAAGTCGCGCGCCATTTCAGTCAAAGGCCAGTTGTCGGCATCTGCTTGAAGAGGTACATGGTTGACGAGAAAGGAGTGCCGAAGAGACAAAACACATTCATCGATATCCCAGATAGTCTACGTCTGCCACATTTCATTGTTGATGATCGCCACGTGGAGGAGAACGGTTTGAGTACGGACTACAAGCTCGTACTGCAATCTGTTGTTTGTCACAGAGGTGACTCGCTGCACTCTGGTCACTACATCTCTTTCTGCAGGGTAGCCCCTAAACTACTAACAGACAATCGACGGCATGATAGCGATCCTCCACCCGATTATGAGGAAGCACAATGGGTCAGGTTTGATGATCTTGCGGAGCATCGTGTCACAACGGTCGACGACATTAAACAGTCGCTCAAAGATGAGATGCCTTACCTGCTGTTCTATCAGATTGTTCCCATCGTTGATGTTACGGCCAGTTCGACAGATGGTACAGATGCCGAGCCACCCTCATATGATGACTCGGCAATAGCGGTGAAGACTACCGGTACTGCAACCCCGAGCTTCGAGAAGACATCGCTTTCGCGCCAAGCAAGTAGCTACTTCGAAAGCATTAGCAATCTTGCGTCAACAAGCGCAAGCATACGCTTCTCAGCCGACTTGGAACGGCCAGTCAGACGAAGCTTTGCCGACGAAGACGGGTTCTTAAATGTTTCCCGTCGGGGCAGCTTAGGCAACGAATTGTCGTCTATGGGTCCTAGCCCCGCGGTAACACCCATGGAAGAAAATCTACCGATCACGCCAGCCGACGAAACGACTGCGCAGAGGCTGAGTAGAGCTGCTGCCAAGTTTCGCACTGGAAGTAAGAGCAGGCCAGGAAGTCAAGCTGGCGAGAATCGCATTAGTTTGACCATGTCGCGGCTGAGTGGTCTGGTCCGCACAAGCAAGGAGCCCCTACGCGAGTCGGCCGTACTAGATACGGACGATGATTTCGAGGTGGTTGACACCAACGGAACTACTACCAATCTCAAGGAAAAGGAGAAGGAAGACCAGAAAGAGAAAGACAAGGATAAAGACAAGGACAAGGAAAAAGATAAAGATAAGGAGACAGGCCACAAACTTGGCCGTTCTAAAGCGAGACTAGACAAGAGCAAGGGGAAGGAGAAGGAGCAGAAGGGAAAGCAGCGTGACGTTCCCGAAAGAGAGTGTGCATTGATGTGATCCTTTGGATCCATCCACACTATAGTAGAAATTGGACCCCTCCTGCCATAAGAGGGAAGCGACTTTTCAGGATTGGCATAGTGGCTTTATATCGTTGGCTGACGTACGTAGAGTTGTAGCTCTTGAGCGGGTTGAAAGTCGGTCGAACTCGGTTTTACAGACATTTGAGATACCCGAATTTCGATACTTCATATACCATAATCATAACAGCGCAACAAAGCGATGTGAAGGCATTGATAAGTTCAACTTGGCCTGTTTCAGTTACTGGGGCCTGGAATACCTGAGATCTCTTGGCAAAGTTGAATTTATTGCATTTGTTGGAGGAGACAAAAACCAAGTAATTAAGGAGCCAAAGCCATGAAAAATACTTTGTCGACGGAAACTAAATAATCGCGTTGCCGACGTTATAGCAACGCCGAGTATGCAACATGTTCCTGATAAGCACATGCCTCTGAACCTGACCAGAAACCTCCTTAGAATAAACAGACATCTACTATGCAATGTATAAAGAGACCCGTCTAGAGAGCAATAGCGGCGGGAGAATACTACAGTACCCACGACTGGATAGTCGTACTCGAGAAAACGCCTGCCGACCACTGACTGCATAATAGCCTCCAGAAAGCTAATCTTGGTCCAAAAGCTTATCCTCAACGGCCTCTTTGGACGTACTGACAATCCTCTGGGGCGGCGGCGAAGTGACGAGGCTAGGAGCAGAGCTACCAGGGCTGATAGTAAGGCCCTCAAGCGTCTCGGGCGGACTGTTCAGGCCGCCACCGGGAAAGAGTGCAGGGCTCTCACCGGGGACAGTAATCCGGACACCCTCTGGGCTACTCGGGACAATTCTGGGGTCAAGACCGGGGATGAGAATGCGCTTGGCCTCGTTTTGGTACGCGGCGGGGATGATTTCGATAATCTCGTTGCGAGGAAACTTGAGAGTAGGGATAGCCGTAGTGGAACAGTGCATCAGGTAGGCGTAAAGCACACGGAGGACCGACTCGTGCGCAATGATAAGGAGGTCGTTCTGTTCACGTTCCAACTCCAAAATAATAGGCTCAAGGCGCACTGCGAGATCATGGTACGACTCAGCCCGAGGGTAACGATGATGATAGGGGTCCAGTTCGTGTTTCTCGACTTCGTCCGGATACAGTCGTCGGATCGCCCTCTCGGATAGCTTTTCGCACACGCCCGGGTTGATCTGTGCCATTTGGCTTCGCTGGCGTACCTTGTAGCCTCGTTCAGTAAAGGGATCAGCTGTCTGGAGTGTGCGCATTCGGGTGCTGGTCCAGACACTCAGCGGTCGTAGCGGGACGTCGGGCCCGCCTTTCTCCTTGAGAGATTCGCGTTCTTGCTCGCGATGTTTTAAGATGGTCTCGCACATAATGCGGGCATAGTTGTGGCCCTCCTCGGATAAGGGGGCATCGGCCTTGAAAGATTCCTCTTCCGTAGCGACGCCAGCCCGCACGAAGAACGTCGTGCGAGACTTGATGTGGGTGTTTGTCAGGTAGAAAACGATGCGGTGTGAGAGGTAGTTGAAAGAAACGTTGTTGTAGAAGAACTTTTGCCCGGCGTTGATCATCTTGATGTAGTTGAGCTCATTTTCAGTCATGGTCTCAAAGATGGGGATCTTCATCTCGATTCGACGGAGGTACAGCTTGGCGGCTTCATCGGGATCCATGCCCTCAAACTGGCATGCATTAGCCAGAACGTTAGCGTCGTAGAGCATATTGACTTACATCCGGAGAGTTGATTTTGACGTTGCGTGCATTTTCCCGAAGAAGATTCTCGTCGTCAACGTAGGACTCAAGGAAGAGGGTCTAGTAAGTTGTCAGTCATCAGCCAGTCGACAGGTGCGAGGTCCAGCTCGGGGCTTACCTGAACATCGTGCTTCGCAAACTCCTTGGCCAAAGACAGTCGTCCAGAAGCAGTTGGGTTCACTGCGTCATAGATGGCAACTTGTCCATTGTCGTGGTTCAACCATGCATAAATATCCTCCCGGCACTTCTTGAGAATCTTTTGGCGGAGCATGACGGACGCGGGCGAAGCATTCGGGAAAAAGTAATCTTCAGGAACGTCTTCCCCCTCACCGACAGTAGCTCGCCTGTAGTCGCCGAGATGGAAGATTCGGGTCTTCACGCCTAGCCTAGCACAGAGTGAGCAAGGATCGAGTGGTCAGCGAGCCTTGTGACATACCATTGCAGATAGCGGGCCATTGAGACGCAAATATGCCTGTTCATGATAAGTCTGAGTACTCGTAATCTCTATAAGGGATGGATGCTTCTCACGTCTTGCCTCGTGCCGGAAGCCCAACCATGACGATTGCGATACGGCCAGAGTGAAAAAGCCGACCTGACATAGTGCTGTACAGCTGGGCCGGAGCCATATCGCTGTCGGCTGTCACATCATGTATGCCGTCTATGAAGGTACTGCTCTTTCGCCGGTACCGCGGGGCGTTTGCCGCGATTTCTGCGGTGCTGTTTCCATCAGCGTTTCGGCTTTCAGTACAAATGTCTCCCAGGTGAACTTGGCGATGCAGGTAAGAATGGGAGTCCCCGTGCCGTAACGCCTTGAATTCGCTCTAGACGAATCCTCTTCAGGCGTTCCGGAGGAGGCCAAGCAGGTACTTGTGGAAGTCGCACGCTGGGCAGGGGAGGGTTGTGGGGACCCCGATGCGGGTACTTCATCAGACATGATGAAAGACGGTTTTGCTGAGAATACAAGAGGGAACACGATGAGGCCAAAGGTGAGAAAAGCAGATTTCGAAAGGAGCTAATACACGACCATTGAACCGATGCAAGGAATACCGGGGCGTGAAGACTCAGCGTAGAAAGCCCACCAGCGCCTTATGGACTGGCCGTTTCTTCCCGTCTCCTTCCGGCACCCGAAGTTGCTCCTGCCCGAGTGGCGAGGCGACCACCGCAAGATCCAGGACGCAGCAAACACATCAACAGTGATGGACCCTTCAATGTTGAAATACTGGACTGCCCATGGCACGCACGGTTCCTTCTTTTCTTGGATGCCTGCCAAGATGGAGTGCGCGGGCAATAGCCAGGCAAAGAAAGAGGCGGCTGCAGATCACAGCGGGAAAGCATAGGCGGGGAAGAAAATGAAAGAAATACTCACAGTAGCGTATCCATCGTGCAAGAGGCTTTGCGAACAGCGTGGTCTGGTGCTTGGTAAAGGCGACGACTCAAGGGTTCAATGTTAGATTCAAAGGTCGACGGGCCTCGCTGCGCGCTGCGATGCCGGGGTTACCACGACTTCAAATTGCACCGCGCATGTATGTCGCAAACCTCGCAAACGCACATCAACCAGTATTGGGCCAACTGGGACAGCGGCTGAAACAGTGGGCAAGAGCGCTGTCAAGTGGGGTTAGGGCGACTCCTTAGGTAGACACCAAATTTAGTGCAGTAGAAGAAGAGGACTCTGGTGGGTAGCGCCACCTTGAGTGAATTGGATGCGATGCCTTGTCTGGATATCTATCTCGAGGTCGGGATGTTGGAGAGGTCGAAGAACGTCGGGAACAGGAAGGTTGAACTCGGCATCAATGATGGTTCAGGCTTATCCACTAATTGCAGGAAGACTCTCCGTATGATGTGGTTGGACCATGAAAAAGCATGGGGGGTATCTTGCGACAGCCAACTTGTACAGGACTATATGCTGATCCGTCTTTCTCGCCAGGCCTGCTTATAGATGAATCCAGGGCTTGGCCAGTAGCTGATTGCTCTATAGAAGACAACTCGGAGATGATGTTCGAAGTCCTCCAATAAGCGCTCAAGATGCCCGGGCGAAGTGAAAGTGTGGGTGCGACAAGAAGCCCTCTACGAATGGGAAAAGGTGCCTTGTTAGAGCAGGTGCACCAGTCCCGATGGTTAGTCAGTTGCCTGCTTTGGGTATGCTCAAGTCTTGGCTTTAAGTTGACCAATCCAGAAATAATGGCATAAAACGAAGACACGTTGATAGCTTCAGCAAGAGAGACTTTATGAAGTGGTAGATTAACCTGATTGATGAGGCGACAGGTTCGATATCACAATTGGCTTATCATCGGCCTTGGGTGGGAAAGGTTCTCATGACATAATGCCCGGTAGGGTAGCGAGCAGGGAAGGCGATGAGCTGCATGAGATATCCTATTACAGCAATATCTAACCAATGTTCAATAACCCCAACTCCCATTGGTCACGCACGGCGCTGAAAGATGCGAATATTGAGGCGATTGCAGTAAAGAATTTACCCAGTAAGCATTTAAGCGAGTACACAAGGTATGATAAAATCAACCTTGGAATCGGGGTGGGACTGCCGCACAGATGCACAGATCACATTCTGACCCGTGTCCCACAACCCATCATCGGTCGCTAAGGCTGGGGTTGTCAAAGAAATTTTGAGTGCTGCCGACTACGTAGTTCGCAACGAAGCTGTGGAGGAAGCTCTCGTCTTTCATCATCCTAATCGCATTCTCTTCCACTAGCCATTCCAGGCAGTAATTGCTTCAACACCAAGCATTAGCAGTTAGTCCGATAGTGTTGAAGATTGACTGGACTTCACAGCTTTCGTCATCTGCTCTCCGCTTCCGGATCCAACCGACCATCCGACTGTTCCATCCTGTCCAATCGCCAAGATGGACGCCACTCCGATAGTCAAGTCGCCGTCGACCTTGGCCTCGTCGACCTCGTCGACCTTTGGCGCCCTCGTGAACAACCCGATATCCCGAAGTCTCGCAAATGTCTATCAGTCGTTCTCGGACAGGAGGGAGAGGCTTGGCCTGACGAACCCCGGAGCTGTTGAGAACATCGCAAAGGAAGTGCAGCGCGAAGTCTCTCCTGCTATGCACATGCACACTGGCCTGCGCGCCGATATCACAAAGGCCATTGACTTTGCTCCTCTGTGCCAAGTCTCCCACCAGTTTGCTATGGGCGATCGACTTCAGCCCTATGCCTTTGCCGCTTTATACGGCACGAACAAGGTGCGTCTCTAGATTTTTCGTTTCTTGATTAACATAATATTAACTTGTGTCTATAGGTGTTCATGCAGGGAAGTCTGGACAGTGACGGCATGTTGTCATCGCGATTCAACTACAGATGGACCGACTCGCTCGTCACCAAGTCCCAGTTCCAAATTGGTGCCCAGGATATGGCCTCGATCGAACATGAATATGTCGGCGCCGACTTCACATCCTCCTTAAAAATGCTGAACCCTTCATATCTCGAGGGAGGCTTAACCGGTATCTTCATTGGCCAACATCTTCAGTCCGTCACCCGCAAGCTCGCTCTTGGTATGGAGGCTGTCTGGCAACGCGCTGCCCTCAACCAACCCCCTGAGGCCGCCATGTCATATGTCGCTAGGTACAAGTCGAATGACTGGATCGCCACTGCTCAGCTACATGCGCAGGGTGCCTTGAACGCCACGTACTGGCGGCGTCTGTCTGACAAGGTCCAGGCTGGTGTTGACATGACCCTCCAGGTTGTCCCTGGCCAGGGTGGTATGATGGGGGCTTGCAAAAGAGGGCATCACTACTGTCGGGGCTAAGTATGATTTCCGGATGTCCGTTTTCCGCGCCCAGGTTGATTCCAAGGGCAAGTTGAGCTGCTTGTTGGAGCGGGTTGTTGCGCCACCCGTCCGATTGAGCTTTGGCATTGATCTGGACCATGCTACTGTAAGCACTTGATGATGCGCCCCCCAAGTTCGATCCAACCTTACTGACCTCTTATTAGCAACAAGCCAAGCTTGGTCTTGGAATCACCATTGAGGCGCCGTCCGAAGGACTGGAGGAGAAGCAGGAGGCTCTTGGTGTGGCAGCTGCCCCCAACATCCCCTTCTAGACGAAATGACGCGACAGTGGCAGCTTTTCGCTGAGATCTCTTCTCATGTCTTACTAATAAACCCCGTAACCTCCCGCCAGGGTGTCTAATGCTACACCAGCTTCCGAATCACGACGATAGAGATCTCATATCAGCATGAAAGTATTCGTTCAGCTTCACGGCGCGTGTGCATTTCCACGCCTCAGACCCACATCAGGAAGCTTGGGGAACGAAACTTGTGTATTATAGATTGGATGCGATATCTAGAAGGGTTGGGGTTTAGCATTGCGGCCTCGGATGGCAAGGGGGTTTGATGGCTCTTCTGGCATACCCTATTCACGACGACACGGTATCGGAACGGATGATGCCTCTGTAATCTAGTTGAGGTTACTGTATATATAGGGTAGCCTGTACGTGTATAAAATCTGTGCCATTTGGTAGGCACATTCCCGACAGGTGGATTGGTAAGAAAATACTACAACCTGCGTCACCTCTCCGCTCTGAGCACTCGCGCCGAACCAGTATAGGTTTCTCCTTGACGAAAGTGAGACAGTGCCTCTGAATAAGTGAGAACGGCCACAAATGAAAACATACCGGGAGAGCGCCGGTCAGCATCACGTACTTAGCGGTGTCCCCTTTTATTCCAAGTCCGGTTTGCAGCAGGATGGAATACAGTTGGCCCGACGGGCCGGTCATGGTGGGGTCGTGACCTCTGGACATGTGGTATAATACTCGGCAAACGAACGTTTTAAAACCACTGTGTCCAGGGAATCCCCTCTCCAACCTTAGCATAGTTTGGTTCGTATCATTTGGAGGCGCCCAGGCAGTCTCTCGCCCATCGAAGTGGTCGATTCTCGTCCCGTGATGGTGCCTTCTGCGACAGGCATTAGCAACAACAATATGACCGCCCCCCGCGTATACGACTTGGTTGTGGTCGGGGCAACTGGGTATACCGGTACGCTGACAGCTGATCATATCGCGCAGTTCCTGCCCACGAACACCAAATGGGCTATCGCGGGACGCTCCATGGGGAGGCTAGAGGAGCTCGCGGCCAAATTGAGCAAGTTGAGCCCGGATCGGGCACAGCCAGGTAGGTTGGATTTCATTTGCGACGATGGATGTTATCTCTCCCCTCCTTTTCTCTGTCCGGGCCCAGGGGAGGCTGACCTGTGAGTGAATGGGATTGCCAGTGGTCGAGACAGTCGATCTCTCGGACGAGAGAGCACTCGCACAGCTGGTGGGCAAGGTAAAGGTCTGCATTAGTGTTGTCACGTACTGGCAGGTAGGAGAGAAGGTGGTGAAATCTTGTATCGAGAGCGGTACGGATTACGTGGACGCGTGAGTACCTTCACATCACTACTGCCTACATGTACCTGCCAGTCCCTGGCTGGGATACGGAGTCTCCTTTTGCCCTGAAACTAACGACATCACTCCTGACGACAGCAATGGTGACATATACGGGTTGAAAGGATGGATCGATAAGTACCACGAGCAGGCTGTAGCTAAGGGCGTTACTGTGAGCATTCCACTGTGTAGCAAGTAAAGCGCTTGCTGCCCTGGCCCATGGGGACAGACTCAAGAGGGTGTGGTTTACACTAACAACATCCCATCAGCTCATTCATGCCTGCGCTGTCTTTACTGCCCCTCACGATCTCCTGACGCTTCTCCTCGCCCGCGAGCTCCGAAGTAGAGCGTCAGTGCAGGCACGCAAGGTAGTCGTTGCGGTTACTGATATGCCCACGGAGATTAGCGGCGGGACGGCAGAGTCTATTATGCACGGGGCGACATCTTCAACGCAAGACGTCGCGGCTGAGCTGCGGAACCCCTGGCTCCTGTCCCCAGTGGCTGGCGATACTACGGGTTCTCGTGACCAAAGAGATTTCTTTGGCATGTGCTCGGAAGATGGGCTCGGGCTACTGTCAGATACCTCTTACAGTGCCGCACAGGACCGTCATATCGTCCATCGGACTTGGGGCCTGCTTAGTGGCAGCGACAATGACTATGGCTCGCGCTTTCGGTACCGGGAGTATACACGGGTAGAATCCAGAACCTCGGGTATAGTGAAGTATCTGAACATGCTACTTACCTCGTGCATACTACGTTTCGCCTTCCTCCGGGCCTTCGCAAAGCGGTTCGCGTTTCCTGCGCCGGGGGAGGGGCCGGATGTTGAGCAGTCGCGGCTCGACCGCTTCACTATTGAAGCTGTGGCCGTAGGCGAGCTTGACGACAGCATCAATGATGAGGCTGCGCCCAGGGCCTATGGGCGTTTTACGTTCCACGGTGGCGGGGGTACTTGTGCACAGCAGCCTGCCTGGCACAAGGAGCTGCGGCATTGGTATCAGGCTCGAGAGATGATGTGGCCAGCGGACGCCAGGGCGGTATGCTCACACCTGCTTTCTTAGGAACAGCGCTGCTGGAAAGACTGTGCAAGGTAGGCGGCGGGGTTGAAGTGAGGATGCTGTGAGGAGATTCGATGAGAGACTTGTATCTAACCATGCATGCTTGAGAGACAGGCTGCTGCATTGCGTCCTGGGGCCCAACTGATGGCCGACGAGTGGTCCAATGCAGATGTACATTTCACGCAGTGATTGGAGGTGCTATGATCCGATGACGGGCTGAAGAATGCAGGTAGAAGCCAACTCGTGGCGGTGAATGGGCGAGACTCATGATTGCATCAACAACACTGCCAAAGGCGAGGCAGGGGACTTCCTTGATTTATATGCACCACCGTCTTGCAGCATTCCAACGTCGAATGCCTCCTGATTGGGTCGTCACCAGACTCTAAGTGAGCGGTCACTGTCTGTTTCCTGCTCCTATCATGATCACGAACGAGGGCGCTCGGGCCACCCGCTGCGGCGCTGGTTGGCAATTGCTGCTAACCTGGGCCGAAAGGGAATTCTCACATGTTCAAGAAAACCGCCATCACTGATTTGCTGCAAACCCCCTTTTCCTCCATTCCCATAAATTCTTTGAAAAGGACATGGCTGTCGAAACTGAGGCCGGCTCGCAAGAGGTCGCCAAGATGCCCGTTGTGGTCGAGTTTTCGTAGGTGGCCGCCGCAACCCAGAAAAAAACCACCAAATCACCTTTGCCCTTTCTTCTTCTTCTTCTGCGGCCATGGGGACTTGCTGGCTGACCTTGGACGCTACAGTGGTGGTCTAGAGATGCTCTTCTCGGATCAGCGGCGGCATTCCCTCTCCATCCCCGTTGCGACCAGCGAGGGCAAGCCCGCAACCGTGGCGTTCCTCATCGACTACCTGTGCCGCAACACCATGAAAGACACTCGTAAGGAGCTCTTCGTCCTGGATGATCACCTGTAAGTCGCTGGACGTGCACTGGTTGTTGTAAGCGAGGCTGATGATGTGGCATTCCCAGTCGCCCGGGTATCCTTGTCTTGATCAACGACGCAGACTGGGAGCTAGAAGGCGAAGAGGCATACGAGATCCAGAGTGGTGACAACATACTATTTGTCTCAACGCTGCATGGCGGTTAGAGCTATTGGCTGGGGTCGATCCGGCTCTGCCGTCATGGCTGAAGCGTCTCGGTCGCCCTCTCCCTGCCTTCTCGCCCATTTCGGCAATGAAGAAAAAAAAAAAAAAAGGAGGCCCGGAGGACAAAGGGAAGCCCAAGGCAACGGAAAGCTGGTGTGCGTCTGCCGGGAAGTGTTTCGAGCCTGTCCCGGTGTACGACATGATCGACTAGCTTCAGATGGAATGGGAATAACTCTCCCCGTTTGACTCTGTACCAGCATTCCGCCCCCCCTTCATGTCTGTCTGGTCTACCCCGCCGTGGCGTTGGTAAAACATCAGCAATCACCGTCTGCGAGCTCCAGCTGTTGCTATGTGGGTGCTCTGCATTAGACCTGCAGCCAAGAGCGCCCATCTCATCTCTCTTGCGCTGCCGTCCGCCGTCGTACTATTCAGATCCTGTGTACCCGTCGCGGGCTTCGAGAAAGTGACAAGGCCTGCCATTTACCCACCCAGTCCCCGCCCCCTCTGTGCTTCATGCAGAGCCCACAGATCCAGATAGTAGGTGTGCGATACTCGAGATGGGCTATTGCAACAAGACGCAGTGTCGTGCCACGAAATCGGGCATTAGGAGAAATACAGTCTATTCCCCCCTTTCTAGATCTGAGCGGTGAAGGACAACTGCATGCATAATTATGATGCCGAATAAGTCCCTGACCAATCGTGTCACTTGACGTTTCGTCATACTTGCTCAAATGGAAATGTTCCTGCTCCAACTCCAACTCCAACGGAAGCAGTGAACACCGCCACATGGGAAAAGCGACACATAGTATCCTGCTGCAGCGAGCATACAGCAACCTCCGTGGGGCATTTTGACCGACACTCGTCTCTCCGTTTCCCCTGTCTTCGATGGCGGGCCAGGCAGAGCAGCCCCCTCGACATCGAAACCCGCGTCTAGTCGCTTCTGCTAAGACATGCCTTCCTGGGTGAGGTTGGGATTTCCGGTCCAGCCAGCCAGCCGTTCCGCGGTCACACCAGTATTTGCCTGCCAACCGTCACCTTGTCTTGAAACTAGACTGGCTGTTACATACATACATACATACCTCCTAAATCAGCCACTCATGCACCAATGAAATGGTGGCGGGCAGCGGGCGGATGATGATGGGCCGGAAAGGAGGAGGAAGATCTGGCAATCTCCCTTTCCCTTTACGCCTTTTTTCTCCTCTAGTGTGCGAATGATGCGCGCGCGGTGCAGGACGGGGAGATCAGTCATGCTATCCCCCCCCCAAAAGTGATATATGACAGAATCCGAGGCGCCGCGGCCATTCAAAGTTCGCGAGAGACACCTGTCTAGGTTTCTAATGCGGGCAAAGGGGGGAAGAAAAAGGAAGGGAAAAGAAAAGAAAAAGAAATGAAACGGGCCCCAAAAGCCAGCCCAGATGCGATGCAACTGCGGCTTTGACAATTGGCTGGTTGCCCCCCCGCCCCCTTCTGCTTCACTCGTGTGTTTGGATCGTAAACGCCATTTGCTGGTACACACATAGTGGACGACCGATCGAGCCTGGCATCTCGACCGCGTTACCTACAGGTATCGAGAGGTATGGGAGAAAAGGAAAGAAAAAGAAAAATAGCACAATATGTACATGCAGCGTTGCTAGCCAGCCATGCAGCAGCCAAGGGGCTCCAGGTCCCTGGTCAACTAGCCAACCCCAAGGATGAGTGCGTCACATCGAATTCGCCGTTGCAAACCCGCCGGATGCTCCTGTCCCATCACCATTCATCCCTTTCGAATGTCTCGAGGGCTAAGCCAAACAGTTTGGAGTGTAGGCATGTCGATAAGCAGGATGAGGGAGCCAGCAGCAGTTTTGATAGTAGTAAATTCATTTTCAGTACCGAACTAAAGTACGTGATAGTTAGAAATACGTTGTAATTACACAAAAACAATAAATAATCAATGTTCAGACAGCCAAGTCCGATGGAAACAATACCCAAACGCTCAAGACCCAGCCCAGCTAGAAAGCCCATACATGATAAAAGATCTCTTCTATACCTCCCACCGTGACATGATCGTACCATCTCAGAAAATGCAACAAAAACAACCACCTCATCTTTTTTGTGTAATCGTACGCCGCGGATGTCTTTGCATATTCTCCGTATATATGTTTTTCCCCGTCACGTTTTCTTCTTCGTTTTGCTGAGTGTTGCACTGAATGGTGCCAGGAACCCGTATATAATGAATCGTAAACCCAAAGACAAAATTTTGGACAAAATGCCGAACAGTAACAATTGGAAACATCCCCCCATCCCCCTCCCCCCTCCCCGTTATCATCATTTTGGTACAGGCGTGAAGCGTAAATGGAATCAAGGAACTTCCCAGTCCATGCATCTAGGCAAGCTCAGGGGCCGGGGAATAGGCGAGTTTCCCGGTAAAAGTGGCAAAGGCTTCGCAGTGCTAAGGAAAGGATCCCTAGTACATGCGGTGTTGCTCAAATGATAGATTGCGGTTGTGGTCCTCCTCGTAGAAAGTTCCAGTCGAACTCGGAGTGGCGCCGCTGCCAGACAAGCTCTCCTGGTCCACTTCCATCATCTCATATGGGCGGGTGTTGCGGCCGACCATCATGTGGTGCTGCTGTCCAGGGTTGCTATGCTGTTGCTGGTGATGCTGGTGCTGGCGCATCATCACGTAAGAGTGGTAGTCCCCTTCATGATGATGCTGGTGAGGAGGCAGCCCGTGGTGATGGGGGTGTTGCAATTCGGCAGGGTGAGGGAGTTGCGGTAGTTGCGGTACCGAGCCACTGGTCATATGTGGGTGCATGGGCGGTGTGTGTTGCTGTTGAGCCAGATGGCGACTGGGAGGCCCTGCGAGGCTTTGGGCATTGTGTGGGTGAGACCTTGGAACCGCGGGAGCAACGTTGCGGTCTCGGCCGCGGCCCTTGATACCCTTATTGAGGTTCTTGTAGATAATGGCAAAGTCATCGAATACCTTCCGTTCCTCCTTGGGGAGACTGTTGAGCTCCGCTGCCGACATGGTGGCAAACTTCTCGGTCAATTCCATGAGGGTCTTGGTGTGGAATTTGTTTTGGTGAGACTGGGAGAGATCACACAAGTCAGCGTGAACGCCTGTGAGTAAAATGGCAGCGAAGAGACCAACCTTGAGATTTCCACGCTGAGTGAAAGGTCTCCCACACCCGTCGAGGTTGCAGTAGAATCTCTTAGATGGGTCGTGAACATTCATATGTGCCCTAACATTGCCACGCTGGGCAAACCGTTTGCCACACTGTTCGCATGCAAACGGCTTCTCACCAGTATGCCGACGCTCATGAGTCTAGTACGCTTAGCCAAGTACAACGCAGAGGATAGCGAGGGCATCATACCTTCAAATTACCAAGTTGGGAGAAGTAGTGACCACAGCCAGGGTGGTTGCATGGCTGTTATCCGTCGTGTCAGCAGAGTACCAGGTATTGTTCCATGTTGAAAACTTACGTAGGGCTTCTCGCCGGTATGACTGCGAATATGTATGTAAAGATGTGTTTTCTGTGCGAACTTCTGGTTGCAATCGGCCACATCGCACCGATATTTCTTGGGGTGCTTTGCGTTAGGCTTAACGTCCTCAGGGCTCGCGGACCTTGAGCCACGAGGTGGTGATGGGTATCGGGCCTCTGGGCTGTTGTCGTCGGACTTGCTGTCCAACTTGGATTGCACAACCCTCATCAGATTGTCGATGAAGGTGTTGTTCTCAAACTTGTTGCCTTCGTTTTTGGCACTGGTGGGCGTGAGTGTTACTGATGAGTCCTGGCCCCTTGCAGGCTGCGGTGGCGTGTGCAACTCGTGCTTGACCTCGGGGCTTGCTGCGTTTGACTCTATGTTGGAGTGCATGCTGTCCCTGGGGTAGCTGGTCTCCGACGCCTTCTCACTGCTGATAGGCATGACTCGAAGCGTCGGGCGCCCGTCCGAGAACTGCCTAAAAGGCGCAACTAGGGGGCTAGGAGTCGAGGGAGGGTATGCTTGGAAGCCGAAGGGGTTGTGCGGTTGGTAATGAGGGGCCGTCATGCTCGAGACTGAGGGCATACTGTACGAGTTGCCAACCATGTATTGAGTAGCAACTGAGGGTTGCTGTACAGTTGGAGAGCTGGTTGCTCTGGAGTCATACTGCATCATGCCGGAATGACCCAACATGCCATATTCGGGAGAAGACTGATGGTGCTCTTGCCATCGTCCCCAGGTTGTTGGGAGCTGCATCGTAGCTTTTGGTGCTAGTATACTAGTTATACCAGAGTTTAAATCGATCTCGGTAGAATCCTTTGCTTCCAGCAATAGGGATATACGAAATTTGACAAGGTGGTTTGCAAGTGTGATTGTAGAACAAGTCGTTCTTCCACAGAGACCGTAGGGGGAGTATGTGTGATGAGTAGTTGGACTGGAGGTAACAGAAAGACAAAAGCCGCCGAATATAACGAAGAAAAGGAAAGAGTCGTGGTTCACGAAGTGACGGATACGTAACCAAGGATATAGTGACCGAGTCAGGTATCAGACATCTCATCGGTTTCCTGTAAGGAACAAGACTTGGGGCACTCGAGATATTATACTCCGCGAAGCAAGATGATTTGCACTGGGGTCCCCACCTAGGCCACCACGACCCGTGTCAGGTACTGCTGCCGGGGATCGTGCAGGCGACCAGGATCCAAGAGACGTATGTTCTGAATAGAACGCTTGTACGTATGGGGTTAAGAAACTAAGCCAGGGCTTGGGAAAGACACCTTGTGTTCACATCTCATATCAGACCCCCACCCCAGACTCTCTGTATCAGAACGGGGCTCCTAGCCAGCCCAGGGTGCGATCGAGGTGGAGGAAATATTGTATCTGAGGCTTGGGTACTGAGCCCACCATAATTGTGGATGACAGGCGGCCGGGCCAGGGTTGAGACATTCTGAACTGATGCGGCAAAGGAGAGAGGCTAGTGTCCACGCCTCGAACCTCCCACTAACATGGGCTGCTATATGGCCTCGAGTACGTGGCTGGGACTGAGTAACAGCTACAGTCACAGCTACAGTCACAGACGTCGACCACCGTCCACTGCAAAGAGGGCACCGCGGCTTTGGTTGATCAACACTTGCTGAACAATAATAGCAGCAGGACCTGGCCATGGTGAGCTGGCGGGAGTCTGGGCGCCCATCAGGCCTGATCCATGTCGGTGACGATTCCAAATAAACAACACAATCTCCATATCCGGAGATCAGCGAGGTTCGCCAGGCAGGTCAAGAGATTCGAAACCAGGTCGTGAGTAGACAGCCGGTGGCCCCCCTCTACCACACTCGAGGGAGAAGTCGAATCGGGGAGGTCTCATTGTTTCGTTTGCACTATGCCCAGCCACCTAAGAATAACTCGAAGGACTCTGAGCATGCTCAGTTAGTGGCTAGGTGGGCAATAGATGGGTGTGGTACGGTACCCGCAGCGGGAGAGCTACCGGGGGCGTTGTACCGGGGATTCCAGGGACTAGCGAGAAGGAGGGTGGGTTTGAATCGATCAGGCCACTGTGCAGCTGGTGGGCTAGAAGCGATCACTGTACATTACTTACCGACCTATTTACATACAGTATAGTACGTACCGAGTTGACATGGGTCAGGGCTCATCGAAGAGCAGGCTTGGCAGACTGGATCAAGAGGTGGCTTGTAAGGAATGAGAGGAAGAGAGAGAGAGAGCGTGAGCGTGTGTGTGGGCGCGCGTAAAAGCCGTCTGCAATCTGTGTGGTGGTTGAAGTTGAGCGGTCCTGAAGCCACCACATATCCAGCACAAGAGCTATTAGGCTTAACCTCTGGCAAGTGGTTCAAGCTGGGGTAGCCCCTGTAAGCTAGGCGATCACTAAAATTACCTCAAATCCAATCTGGTCACTGAAGGCGCCATCGACGGCGGGAACTCCACGGATGCGAAATGCACGGGAACCGTCTAGCCTGGTCCTGTCTGGCTGTAGGCTTTATTTTATTTTTTTCACTCTTTTTCTTCCCCCAGTGATGCATGAGCAAAATGGGGTCAATGAGGTCAAGGTCATTTAGACGCAGACCACACCGATTGCCCGGCTGCGCTTCCCGGCCATTGGGGTCGGTCAATGCGCTATCTCTCTCTCTCTCTCTCTCTCCCTCGCAAATATGTCCCTACAGCTGATAGCCGCATATGCAGCGTCAGCAGTATCCAAAAGGCGGAGGACATCCTCGCCTTCTGGATTTGACAACCTACCTACTCAGTATATGGGTCAGCCATACAGTGTATGTAGGTGAAATTGGCAAGTGAAGCAGTAGCAAGTGGCCGAAGTCAATGGCGGCTGAGGTACTTGCAATTTGACTGTGCTGTAGAGCAGCTTGGGTAATAGCTGGCGCTGAAACAGCGACAAGTCTAACCCGGGCTATAAATGCAGGTTTAATGAAGCTATGGAGGCAGGTTCTGATGTGACACGTCGTAAACTGCTGCGCTGAGATGTTAAAACTCAATCCTGCCACTTCCAGGACGTGTTCGCCAGTATAGGTAGGGACGGTAACAAACCACTAGATGGATGCGAGCGAGGGTGTGAGGCTGGCAATTGCCTTCTCTCTCTGATTCTCGACCGCTTGATCTTCCTCGCTGCGTTCATCGCGAGCCCACCCACCATCAGCATGGAATTACCTCATCCATCTCACCGTATCGAGCCAAGTCGATTGGGCAGAGAGAGGCGGGCAAGCTGTCAGATATGACAGATGGGAAATTGGACGGGATTGATTGGCATATCGTGTGTCGGTCGGCCAGTCGGTAGGTACTTCAAATACATGCAAGTATGTGCAGCAAGTAGCGGTAGATTTCTTGGGTGTGGTGGCGGCTACCAGGTTCCATGGGAAGATCTGCGGGCAGGGATTATGGGAGATCAATTGGCGAATCAGCCGGTTTATTTCAACAGGGGAGGGAGATACCTCTTCTTTTTCGCATGTATCGTCCGATCGGAACCTGGTGTATCTGGGTTGCAATACCACCTGCAGGTAAAAAGTACCTATATCAAGTATGCGTTTTTCGTAACATGAGCACTGCGCTACGACACCACGCGCACGGGTGCACCCAATGACATATCCGCTGGAGGATTGCATTCTACATCGTGCTAATCTGCTAACCATCCATTGGATTTCCTTGGGTTTCCTGTACCGAGTCCACGAGTCCACTGGATAGCTTGATAGCACCGGCTTCAGTTGTTGCTGGGCAGGCCTATACTCGGTGCACGTGGTGTTTTTTTTTTTTAATTCGATGTTTTCATTGCGTGCCAGATAGGTGCACGGAGTCCTCCAAGTCTAACGGTCGACTCTCATACAGGTTGAACGTTGGAGAGCCGTCAGGTAGCGGTCTGTTCTAGGAGCGTCTTAGTCTGCAGTAGTCTCGTTTTCCGTTCCGCGTCGAGTGTTGTGCACCTTGCTTGGCACGTCGGCGTTGCGCTGGCATACACAGATAGCAACCAACGGTCGCTGTAAGATTGCATTGGAACTCTGGATGTTTACTTTGGCAAAGTTCCATCGTTTCTTTGCTTCTTTGCCAGGGGAGCCTCAGAGGACCCTTCCCTCCCCCGCAACTGGACTCAGCCATCAGATCGAACGCCAGTCGACGTCCCAGCTGACCAGTGCAGGCAACTGCCACTGTGCAGGCTCTCCTGTGCCTAGGTTCCCAGGCAGCCAGCCCATTAGGCCGTCGCTGGCGCATCTGGATGCCGTTGCATGATGTTCCTTCAGTTAGCACCGCTGTCCGCTACGGCGCCATCGCCATCGCCATACGGGCTTGCCCCCGGTCCAGCTGCAATCGGGCGATCTGCATGAAACAGTCATGGGGAACTCCTAGATGTTCATGCCGGCGAATTTGTCATGAACAGGTCCTAAGCGAAGCCACGGATCGATAGTGCAACTGATAATGACTAGCAGACTAGGTCGCCTGCTCAGATACCAGCATTGGATGTGATAAATCATCCGAGAGTAGCGGCGCCATACGTGACACTGGTCCGATCACCATGCATGTACGATCTGTCTCCCTCACCCTCAAGCCTCATCTCGGCGAGCTGTCCAACTGTTGCACCCTCTACATAGAGATTTGCCTCTATCATCTTGTGCTAGATATGCATATGATGAACTTTCAATTCCAATACCATGGGAATGGGTGCAACCAAAGCAAGCCACAGTGTCACGGCTGCGAGCTTTGGTCGGCGACCGTATCGATCAGTGTGCTAGTAGTCAGATGGCCCACCCCGCGTCTCTCCATAGCGATCCTTCTCCAAAGGCAGCAACCTTGCGAGGCTTCTATTTGCAGGTCCGTGGAGTCCATCCTGCATGGATCTTATGATGGAAGCTGTACGGCAGTAGATAATAGAGTCCCAAAAGAGACATCTCAGCAAGACACGGACGGAGAAGACGTGCGACTATCTCCAATCTTATTTGTATACGTCGAGACTCAGGTCAAGGCATTGCATCCCATTGGCCAGGCGGCATGCTGCAAGGACGAGACTTTGTCTACGGTAGACATGCATACTCAAGGGGTAGAGTACCGCCATCGCACTCGCCCTGAATCCATGTCTCCGCTACTGAGAGTGCGGGAAGGGCCCCCAGAACACGCTTTACTGGATACATGACCGTGTATGCATGTATAGGCATCCCTACTATCGGCTGTGCCATGGTATGCCGGATACCCGAAATGCATACCGCGTTACTCGGATTTCATAAAAGTCCGCACGCATCAACGAAGGCCGGGTTGGCATGCGTACTGCACTGCATACCCGCCTACCGTACCATCGTCTCTGACCGGAAGTGGGGAGAGGCCGGCCAGATCCGGTGGCTAGTCATGCAAGCACGGCTCGCGGAATACTCCCTGTGGTAGAATGTTGAACACAGCTGCTGAGTGGGCTGTACAGTACGTGTCAAGAAATGTTAGCCCCCCTCCACTGTTTACCGAAAAGTCAAAGTATAGTGAGAAAATCTATGCCTACAAAGGTTAACTTTTGATCAAACTGGCCTAGAATATACGGTAATAGGCATGGTATTCTATTGCCTTTCGGGAAACAGTGGAGGGGGGCTAACATTTCTTGACACGTACTGTAGAAGGTCTTGACCGGCAGCCAGTCCGGAGAGGGCCGCGAAGAGCCCGGCTGCTCAGTGACACCGCGATGACGCAGGAACATGCGCATCGTGGCGCCCCTTCACAAGCTGCTTTCATCAAAAGACCAGCGCACCTAGATTTTGTGCCTGCCCAATCAGCCGCAAGGGTGGAGCTGTGTTTGGATGCCCGCCGCCCCGCTTGGTACAGGGTAGTTGTAGTCGAGACTCGAGAGCAGCCCCCATTCCTGCCATCCATTGATCTATTGGTCTATTGATCTATTGGCATTCTGTATTTCCAATAGACGGCAAGTTGCATGCGGTGAGCTCTATCTCCTGAGGGGGTCGGTCAACGTGTACGTTGCTGCATGCGCCCGTTGCAGCAAGAATGCGAGGCAGTAGAGGGGTTGGATGGAGGTTAGAATAGGATGTTGGACTTGTCTCTTCGCCTAAGACGCTTCGGCCACCGTCCCAAGTCTAATGGTTAGGCGCGGGAGACCCGTCTTTGGAGCTGTCATCCGTTGTCTCTGGTCTAGTTTTAGTCGCAGGCTCGTAACTCGTATGTAGCTGGGGAGGTGCACAGACGTGGAGCCAGCACGGCTCTTTCTCCAGTTCATCTGGATTCGAATCGAGTCTAAAAAGGTCAACCAACAACACATCGGATGCTTTTTTTAGCACATCGACGGGCAATCTGGCACTACTGGGCCTTAGACTATGATGTAGGTAACGATCCGTTTCCCACTTGCGGGTTGTCAATAATCAGGTACATTTCGCTTCTCTGTTAACGTCTACTTCTAAAACAATGGACCTAAGTAAGGACCTGACCGTTATGCTTAGGTGTGTACTATAATGTGCATGGTTTTTATTTGTGCGGCATGGACGCCCCTACGCACAGAATATACGAGGTATGTAGGTCATTCGCTGGCTGTGATCAATCAGGTATCTCGGAATATCAAGATTGGATGCAGGTAGTTTGTGGCCATGTGGACAAGGGCACGGGCACTAAAACACTACCAACTGCCAAAACCCTGTTTGACGTCGGGTCCGAATGGTCCATCACCCATCACACAGTAAGCAGCATCAATTGATCCTTACATGAAGCCAATCCTGCCCACGGCCCAAATGGTACCTAGCGCTTGCCTCGTATGCAGTATGCACTCTTCTGGCAACCCGACAGAGATTGCGCAACAGTCCGCACACGCCTCCACGCAGGAAAATGGCCATTGCAATCGGCAAAACGTCAACAGGGTCCATCCTTGCCCAGCTTGCTTCATACTTTAGTTTTTCAGCCTTACCCTTGGGCTCAACAAGCTCAGACGACCTACCAGCATCCCCTTGAGGTCCCTTGCTTGAGATGCCTGATGATCAAGGACAGGCTTCTGATATATCCTCCACCAGAAAAGCATCCATGACAGCGCGCTTAAGGTGTGTGTATATGGTCGCTCTGTTATTGCCCGGCCCGGGTCGTGCCGACATATCCAAAAACCAGACGGTGCCACAAAATGACTATGCTCTCTTCTCTACCGGCAAGAATCGACTTGGAACATCGACGACGACAGATATCGACGGTGTGTGCACAGCCGACCAGAACCCACAATTGCGCTCCTCCATAGCTTTTCTCTTACAGCATCAAGTGCTCGAGCTCAGACGCTGCAAAGCCCGATCGGGAGTTTTTCGCGACATCTTCGCCTTGAGACCAGCGTTCTGGAATGCCTTCGCATGGCGACCTGTCACATTTCGCAGCTGCCAGCTCAACAGGGCCATCTCAATCGCCCAATCGAACCACACTCCCATGCACGAATAGGCAACCCTTGCAGATCCTGGGAAGATGGGGACCTTTCGCAAGGCGCTCCCAAATAAGACGTATATCACTTGTCACCTCACATGTGCCCTGTGCGTGTCGGCGATAACCCTGGTCGTTTCCCAGAAACCTGGTATATACGAACCCACTGGCTAGGTATATCTGGCCTGCAGCTTCGGCTACTTCGCTTGCCGGGCTGCCTACATACACGTCAAGCTGGATATGCTCCTCCAAAGAGCAGGCGTGAGCGTGAATAACATCAGAGGTGGGTAGCAGGATCAGGGTATCTCCCCATTACCAGTCCACCCACATCCACCCACATCCACTCAAGCGGCACGATATGACCTTGCCACCCCCGTCCACTTGTTGTTCAAACATTAGTTACCAGGCATTATATTGACTGGGATGTTGCTGCTCCGCTCGATCTGACAGTTATTTTCAGCACTTACTGGCCCCCAGGCTGAAAATGCGATCCTGGGCAATTCCAGAGGGGGCGGCGGCGATCAATCTATTCGAAGCGTCACTCGCGGCCGTCCAGGACTTCTCAGCCATTCAGTTCCAAAGCAGGGATGCTGTCCCATCAGCAGCCTCATTTCAAGGCTCCATTGGACGAGGAGATTGTACTGAGGCTCGCGGTGCAGTTGTAGCCTGCGAGCTGGATGAGCCTTTGTGTTACAGCCTTGGTCAAGATCTATGACCCCTCAATCATACAGGCTGATGACGAACATAGAGTATTCTCAGATACGAGACTCCATTTGAGTTTGAGCTTGCGCAAAGTTGTTCGTAGATCAAGATGGCCTTTCAACAGAACTTCCATGCGGTTCGAACACTCTGTACTCACCAACGATCGGAACTAGGGTACCGACAAGCATCAAGCCTTGGGCAGTACTGTTTCATTACTTCTTTGCGTTCTACACGACACAGTCTCTTGAGCCACGACCTTGCAAGGAGCATAGACTGAGGAATGGTATAAGAGTTGCTAAAGGTTTTTTCCTTACGGCAAAGGTTAACAGATATCATCTGAAGCTACGCTTAGCTATCTATCTCCTTGTTTCGAAGACCTGAACTCTCATTGACGACGTATGTGGAAAACCACAGTGGGAGCTCATCCACCTTACCAATTGGACCATAACGTGTAGATCTATGCTAACAATGGCGTAACATGCGGTTTTTCCTGGGTCTTTGGACCAGACCCTAAATTTTGAATGGGGCGAGAGCCAGTCCGAGCTCGATATGTCAGGGGTTTTATTCGAGACCCGAACCCCATAGATACTGGCTCACTGGATGCACGCATGAACATGTTTCGGTTTCTTCATCGGTGGCACCTGATCGGATCTTGCAGATGCCACGGAGCCACGAGGAACCCCCCAGGTGACTGCTCACAAGTCAGCTCGTATCCATTCGCAAAGTCTACCCAAAGCAATGTCGATGGGCAGCGAGGGGACGCTACAGCCCACATGATATTCGCTTGATACCATACTCAGAGCGCAGTGTCCTGTTCAGGCATAACATCTCTCTCCAACTTGCCCAGCCGGGCCCAGGTTGGTATATCCCGAACCTACTCCTGCACTTACTGTACCCACACGATGATCAACATGGTTGACTTACGCACACAAAGATCTGCTTCAGGTCCTGCTTACCCCTCGAAACATGGATTCGACGGTGGTGGGCATGCCCACCCCTAAGGCAATAGGATATGCAGAGCAGTCTGCAGAGAAGACAAGACTTCGTATTCCATCCAATTTGACAAGGAAAACAGGGCCCGCCTTTTTAGATTGTAGCTGTCGAGTAAGCGGCTGCTCTTTCCGGACCCCCTGGTTCTACCCAGCCATGTTAGCAGCCGGGAGCCAAGATGCTGCCAAACTGCTGGACTGTACAGATGTGTACAGATAACGGTGGCACGCTTGGATCTGCTCTACTTCAGATTCAAGTATAGCTTAGATTGGGCTAAGGGATTGATGATCACTCACTACGCCTTATGTACTGTAGGTGCGCAGCACACCACACGCTCTGCACAATCAACCCTGCGTCATGATCCACACCCATCATTACTGAGGAATCGTCGCTATTCGGGATGCACATCTGCGGCGTTGCTGTACTCTCGCTACTATAGCCATCTATGTACGACTTGCCTGCAGGAGACTGGAGTTCCGGCCACTAGGCCTTCTCGGCGTCGCGGCATTCTCACACCCGGATGCACTCGACTCGAAATTCTACCAGAAATGTACAGATCACACGGTCTAAGCTCCAAACCTCCCTCCTCCCCTCCACCGGCACGTTGTATCGGCTCGGAGACGAGCAACGCAGGCATGCCTTTTACTGGACACCAAAGCCTGTCAGCGCAACTCTTTCAGGTTACATGGCCTGAGAAAGAGCCCTGGACGGGGCACGGTTGCGGCCGACCCGGCGATTTCCGCCAAGCACAGGAGGGGGAGGGGGTTCTGGGAGGGGGCCGATAGCCTGTGTGCAGGGGAGGGAGGGAGTGGTTCCCGTAGGCTGGCTTGTTCCGATGCAATTCGATCCCAGTTGCCCTCTAAGCAGGTCCAGTACCCATACGACAGGCAGACAGGCACATTTGTCCTCTGCATTGGGGATAATGAGAGTTGGATTATACTGCAAGAACCTGAAATCCGCTGAGCATATGTATGTGACTATACCTCCTGCTTAACACAACGTACACGCATACGCACACACAACAACAGTGCACGTCACGCAAGTCACGTCTGCGGCTTGGGGGACACTGCAAGGCAATGATTGCGGCGGAACGCTTTGAATGAATATAGGTGGCAGGAAGAAGAGGCGCCCCCTTTTTTTTCTTTTTCAGCTTTCCTCATCTGCCGATCATAAATCCTTCTAGATGCGCGCCACAAGCTCAGCCCAGCCCTGAATATCTGACGCCATCTCGCTTAATGCCTGCGCTGCCCAGTTAGAGGACTTCGTCGGACCCGAGAGTATGGGTCTCCCACGATGAGATGTAACGGACATTCGTTCCACGATCTCAGGAGCAGAAACCGCAGCAGTATAGGGAGGACAGACAGAAAGAAGTAAAGCAGTAAGGAATAGCCAATAGCAAACTTGACGCCCTTGCAAGCTGGATTAAACCACCCAATTTGATACTTGATCTAGCTGCCAACGAGAGCTACAACTACCTATACGCCATATACCTAACACATAGGCGCAAGCACATACTACCAAACAAGCAAAACAGAATAGCTCGTTGAGCCTCTTTTTCTTTCTGCGCCTATGACATTAGCTTCCAACAAAGTAAAGTTGCGCATGTGTCACCCATTACCCCAATAGCCCGCTAGCAGCGCGGACTTGCATACGTTGTAACATACTAGGTAGGCAGCAAGCAAACAAGTAGTCACAAACGCCTTCCCCCTTAGGCCATGACAGATGACAGTTGTAGAGCTGGTCGACTCACAGAGACCAAAGACGGAAATGCCCTACCAGCAGCAGTCGACACATAAGATCAACGTACATATAAATAGCACACTTACATAACCAATAAACAACACTCGTACACGCGCCCGGGTAGCCGCTTCTCTGTCCCTGCTGTGTAACAGAGAAGTTGTGATGAACTGTTGACGCGAGGAATACGCAAGATTGACATGACAAGGGGCTAGCTACATGTTCCTGTGCTACCTGTTCTTGCGAGTGAAAAATCATAACAATAACGATGCTGCAATGGGTGTATCGACTGGAGACTGCCTGGCCAGGGTCACTATCTGGTAGAACAACATACATATTTACCCTAGGCGCTGCTTCCGCCCCTTAGTCGGTGAGTCCGGATTGGCCATGACGTCCACCAAAGCGAACAAAGCTTTTGGCACAAGAAAAGCCCTGCAGGGGAGCGTATCAAGTGACTCCTTCATCACATCAACAATACGACACCAAGAAGGCTGATTGGGCAGCAATATGCACGCCATAGTCATTGCATCCTCGTAAGCAATCACCCATCAAGGATGGGAGGGGCGAAAGCATAGCCTCACCGCACTCTATGTTCCTTGATCAGGACCCAGACAGGACCTACTCAGCTCACATGGGCAGTATGCAAAGAAGGCTGCAGGCCTGTGCCCAGACCGAACCACATCCTGCATGCCATTATCATCCAGCACAGGAAACGATGCCGTCTTCCGTTGTACTGAGCGAGGATCGTATACGTTTTGACAGACCGCTTACGCGTTGTTATATTGATGCTTCAATTGCAAGTGGGTATCTCTGTAATTAGACTGATATTAGCCAACAGGTTGAAGTGGAAAGGTCATGGAAGACGATCTCTCACAAACAGTGTTTGCCTGTTTTGGCTCAGTTCCTTCCCCCTCGGAATATCGCTGCCGACTACGCAGCATCTGCTCGCTCTGTGGGTGCTGCCGTAAATCCGCAGCGTCGCGGATGGTGGCTCGAGTAGCGCTGTTTGAGGCAACACGCGTTGGTGCGTCCTACCTCGTTTTTCGTCCACTTGACGATTTCCAACCCAACCCAGCAGTTACCCTTCCTGCAACAACGTACTTCGGAGGCCAGCCATGCCTGGTGCTGGTATTTAGTAGTAGTAGTAAGACTCCCCACCACTGGCCCAAAACCTAAAGAGACTACTACTGTATCTCTCAATACTACTTGGGCTAGGTCTGAAATGGGATAATGCACCTGAATGAAGTACCCGAGCCATGGTGGATTTCCCGTCTTGTGTGATAATCAGCTTGCTTGCGGTTTATCAACGACCGTAGCCTGGAGGGGGAGCGAAGCCCGGAGGATTTCCAGGTGGCGGCCCAAACCCAGGTGGCGGCATGGGCATCGGAGGCCCTTGAAACCCGCCGGGATGGAAGTTTTGCGGGCTCGCGAAGCCCTGAGCTGGCGGAGGCCTTGCTGGAAGTCCAGAAGGAGCAGGTGGTAAGACGGCTGGCCGTCCGGGCGGTCCTGGTAGCGGCGGTCCGCCGTTCATGCCAAAAGCTGCTGGAGGAGGGGGGCGATGGCCTCCCGGCGGTGCAAACCCCATGGGCCTGGGAGGAGGGACAGCGGTATTCATCGAAGGATCAAATCCTCCAGTGGTCATTGGTGGTGGCGCACCTGCAGCAGGCGGCATAGCTTGGCCTGGAGTCTGGAGGAACGCTGATGGCATGGGCTGGCTTTCGACGGTGACATTGTGCTTCTTCGCCTGGGCAGCAAGCATACGCTCTGCTTCGTCTCCATGCCGCTCTCCCTTGCCGTCTTTCTTGTAGGCATATTGTACACTGACGTCCTTGTTCATAAGGTATTGCCCGTTCATGTTGTTGATGGCGTCGTCACTGGCATCGAAACTGCTGTAGCTGACGAAGCCATATCCCTTGCTCAAGCCGTTGTCGTCTCGGGCCACCTTGGGGGGTGCTATCAGGGTGCCGAAGCGACTGAAGGTGTCGTAGAGGATCTTCTCGTCGACCATAGGATCCAAGTTTCCGATGAAGAGCTCAGCGCCAATCTCGAGGGGTTTCTGTTTGTCGGCGGAGGCCTTGTTGACGCGCAGGGGCTTGCCGTAAAGTCGGATGCCATTCATAATCTTGGCGGCGTAGTCGGCGTCGACCTCTCCATTGAATTCCACAAAGCCAAATCCTTGGTGAGACTGCGTGACACGATCTTTCGGAAGATGGACGTTGACTACCGGCCCGGCCTGGACCATGAGCTCCCAGACGAGGGCATCGTTTGCGCGTTCATCGATGTTGCCGACGTAGACGGTCGCCTCTTTGTCTTGCTCCCTGTGGTTATGGGGATTAGTTGAGTAGTACATGATGGAAGGGAAAGCTCTGACCGACTTACCAATGCTTTTGCCCCGACATCTCGACTAGAAGGATGCAGGATGAACAAGAACAATGTCGTCACACACCAAAAGTTCTCTTGGATACTTACGGACGGATACCAATGGTGATCGGAAGCTGGAATCGCGCCTGGACGCGGCTCAAAGCTTACGAAGCGAAAATGTTTTTCCGGGGCCCAGTGGGAGACAGACTGGGCAACAACTTAATTGGGTGGGTGGGGTTGCATTACATAAGGCGAGCAGGCCTGGCAGGTTGCGCTACGCAATTGCAGTTGCAATTGCGGGTGCAACTCCACGGTTGGAAATTTTAGGAAGCTCGTTCACCAACCTGTACAGTCGGAACATCGCGAACACACCCGGCGCACCCTTGGAAAGACTCAGCACACTTAGTGTATGTATGTACTCGAACTCGCACACTCTTCCGAGGCTGGCCAGCCCGGTTGCTAATTGCCCCTTGCAGCTACTGCCGTACCCCGACGACGCTGTCTATTCCAGTGCCTGCCAAAATGTTCGCCCTCTCAGAAGAATCAAAGGTTCGGCCACCACATCGCCGCTATACTACGAATCGCGCCTTTTCTAACAACCTATGCAGGAGCGCGTCGGAAGGATCATCGAGCTCAGCCGTGTCGCCATGCACTAGTAGGTTTTCCTTATGCCAACCGGCGCAAGTCAACGAACATAGCAGATGCTAACGAATTGCGCAGCGGTTACATCCCTCTGATCCTCTACCTCGGTATGCCTTCTTCAAACACTGCGCAACAGCGCTGTCTCGCAATTCCTCTACGGACTCTAACCGCTTTCCCAGGATACACCCGAAGCGACCCTCGCCCCAGCATCATCCGGTACGTCATTGTCGAGCCAACCTACTGCATGCGCTCCTCTCACTGACCTGGACAGCCTCCTCTCTCCTCTCTCCTAGGTACGAATAGCTACGGCGCCAAACGATGACGACCCTTGTATAAATACATTGCACGCAGCATATGCATGATGGATTGGGCGGGTCCAGGCATTCTTCGCCGCGGGGCCCAATAGACATAAGATGCGATGGCCATGAACGACCACGGCATCACAAGCCGTCGCGATGCGTCACCACGGAGTGGCAATATGTACACTACACTCAAACTAATGAAATTCCGATACCACTGCTGATAGCCTGAACCTGAATGAATGCCTACTTTGACAATGCTGCTGGCTCTATCGGCAATCGTAAGGACTGACTGGGTGAGCCAAGCCAAAGTAAGCCGATATACATATGTATGTATGTATGTATAGATCCCGACACAGGCTGGAAAATTGAATAAATGGTAATAACTATCTATACCTGATACTTCACTGAATTCTCCCACTATTTCCACCTGCGCCCCTTTTACATCCAACGGCGCTTTTGCGAGGACGATTTCCAAATGCCTTTTCATGACGACATAAACTTATCGGCGATAAGAACTGCTTAGCGGATCAAATTTCCAAGTGCTTCATTTCTCTAATGCCGTTTGGCGCCCCAAACTACGTTTTGCGCCGGTGCTTTTCCTCCTGGTTCAAAACATCTGAAATGTAACATTACTATCTCCAAGGTCACCCTCGATGACTGAAAACCATGCGGGTCTCTCCCCCGCCCTCGTCGAGACCGTGGCCGGCCTCTCGGCGGGCTCGATAGCCACTCTTGTCGTCCACCCGCTCGACATCGTCAAGACTCGCATGCAGCTTCACCGCAGCAGCGCGCCCACCTCGTCAAGCTTGACCACCATGTCGCTCATCCGGGACCTGGCCAGCACCCCGCAGCCGGTGAGGGCCCTGTACCGCGGCCTGACGCCCAACCTCCTGGGCAATGCCTCGAGCTGGGCCTCATTCTTCTTCTTCAAGGCCCGCATCGAGCGCGCTATTGGGTATATGAAGTCGACGACGGCTGGCGAGGTTGCAAGCAACGGTAGCGGCGGCGGCAGCATAGGCATCAACAGGGCCAATCTGACGGCGTCGGACTATTTTGTCTCGTCGGGCCTCGCGGGCGTGGGCGTCCAGATCCTGACGAACCCCATCTGGGTCCTGAAGGTCCGCATGCTGGCGTCCGATCGCGGTGCGGCCGGGGCGTACCCCAGCATGCTCAAGGGCGCGGCGCAGCTATGGAAGGAAGAGGGGCTCCGAGGCTTCTACCGCGGACTAGGCATCAGTCTTCTTGGGGTCACGCACGGCGCGGTGCAGTTCGCCGTGTACGACTCGACCAAGCGGATATACTTTGCGCGGCGGCAGCAACAGCAGCAGCAGCAGCGACTGGACGATATGGCGCCCGCCAGGTTAAGCAATGAAGCCACTGTTGTGTTGTCCAGCGCATCGAAGCTCATTGCCGGGGCGGTGACGTACCCATACCAAGCCATCAGGAGCCGACTTCAGACATACGACGCGGATCAAAAATACGGACGAGGGATCATGGGCGTGGTGAAGCGGACTTGGACAGAAGAAGGTCTACGAGGCTTCTATCGCGGCATCGTCCCGGGCGTTATACGCGTTCTGCCGGCAACCTGGGTCACCTTCCTCGTGTACGAGAATGTCAAATTCCATCTGCCCCGATGGGCCAGCTAGCGAATCGCAGACTCTCTTCTCCCACCCACGTATGCACTATTGAATTGTACCTGAAGAAGACTATCGATACCCGGGCTGCGCTGATGCATCTGTCCTGTCGCCGATTACTGGAGTTGGACCCCATCTTGCACTTTGCGGGCCTTTGACATGTAATCCAGCACCTTGAATCTGTAGGATACAATGGCTCTTTCCAGAAGCTCCGTGTTGTACTCGTTGGGGACCCAGGCGGCGAGCGAACCAAGGTCACCGTCAACTTCGTTTAGGGCAAGGCGTTCTTGACTCCGGTTGACGAGCCTGACATGCCAAAAGCTCATTGCCTTGAAGGGGTCAGGCCGATCCGCCACGGCGAAGGAAATCGCAGCCATGGCCCTTCTTATGTCGTTTTCCACGAACAATTCCAAGATGCCCATGAGCCAGCTAAAGTTGGGAGTTAGCGGCGCCTTGCTTTTGGGCAGGCCGTGTAGCTCTCGCTCCCATTGATGGAGCCGATGGAGCTCCATTTGCAAGGCGGCGAATACTCCCTGCCACAGTTTCTTGCCCAGCAGCAGGTAGGCGTCTAGGTTCCCCGCCAATGCCCCGATGACATCTATTTTTGTCTCGGTGGGTGCGGGCCCGGGGGAGGGGGGCCGGCCCAGCTCGTTCTTGCACTTCACCTGGTGGTTCCGGAACTCTTCGTAGGAGCGGTATTCGTACTTCAGGGACAAGTAATGGGTGTACATGACTTTCAAGTCGCGAATGGCTTTCGCGTACCGTTGGGATCGGGCATGCCAGTGGTCCATTGCGGATTCGGCGTCTGTGAACTCTTTCCATGCCGTTGCAAAATCGGCCGAAGAGGTAACATGGTCTCCTCCGCTGAGTTGTCGAAGAGCCTCTTTGGCACGTCTGGTGGTGATGCGTGCCACCTCCTCGAGTCGGCAGTTGGTGCTTGGAATGGGAGCTGTCAGCAGCCTTTGCGAGAGGTGCAAAGCCGCAGTCAGTTTGCTCTCGTAGCTCTTCCTGGGGTTGTCCATTGCGGTGCGTGTTGCGTCAAGTGCGGCTTTTCTTGGTGCAGGCTGTTTTCAGGCGGAAAAGGGGGATATTTCAAATGGCCGCAACCCTGGAAGCAAGATACTGGCGGCAGACGTCAAACATAAGAGGTTAATGACGGCGGTCTCCTAAATTTCACTTTTCACTCCAGCGGATTTTATTCTCTTGGTTTGGGCCTCTTTTGCTTCCCCGACAGGCCAGTGGAATGCTCGTGATCTGTATGGGGAGCCCGAGAACTCAAACATCCGCCAGCTGTGAAGGGCTACAGATGACCGCCCACTCAGGGCGCTATCTTGGGTGACGATGGCCTTTGGCTTGTTGCCGAGAGGCAGTTTGATGCGAATATGGTGGAGAATATACATCTTGTGTGGGTGAAGCCACCAGAACTTACCGTACATTTTGCAGGGCCAATTTCACTCATCCATGAGTGGTTTTCTCAAGGAGTCGATGTTGCTAGTATATGTTGAGGTATTTACTAGGCTGGTTCATAAGTGATTGGTGAGCAAACGCGGCCAAGCTTTGTTTGTATATTACCTAGGTACATAAACGAATTTCCGATGATGCCGGTTTATTAGTGTATATCCAATTCAACATACCGGCATGAACGTACAAAGAATATGCCTGCAAGACCACAATTCTAGAAAGCGAAGCTCCCATTCCATGCCACAGAAGTCATGGTCAGCTCCTGGACCCGCCCGTGTTGTCTAGGTATGAACTTCAGTAACAACGCGCGAGACAGTGCAGCATATCACGATGTTGGCGACCCCTTTCTTGGCTAAAACATGGCCAACATAGCAGCACTCACTATAAATCATTAGTAAGCTTCCACGCGAAGCAAGGGCAGTCGGTCGGTGACCGATAGGAAAGACCTCGGATCATGGCGGCATCCTGTGGATCGGCATTGCATAGGCGCAACTCCACTTAGCAGACGACAACACCGAAAAAGGTCCATCTTCTCAGCATCATCCTGGTTTTTGCCTTTCGTCCTGCGCAAGCAGAGTGGGCGGCGCTTGGGGAAACGTCACAGATCAATAGAGCACTGTGTTCTAGTCGAATAACCCGGCGACGTCATTCGCGCGTCTCGGACCCGAGGCGGGGAACAAAAAGCTAAGCTGAGACAAGCTGTGACAAGCTGTGACTTGTACCACGAATAATAAATAACTTCGCCTCCGCATCTCCCACGAGCAGAGCCTCGAGGTGAAAACATAACCACCATCTTCGTTCCGAGGAACTCGTCCATCTGGCCATCTACACCATCACCATCACCATCACCATCACCATCGCCATGGCTACTGTCGGAGCCCACACCGGAAAGAGCGTCCTGCTCATCGGACCTGGATTCATCGGCTGGAACGTGCTGGAGCTGCTGGCCAAGGACCAGTACAACGTGACGGCCTTCACGAGAAGCAAGGAGCACGGTGACAAGCTGACCGCCACGGGCGCCAAGAACGTCGTCCTGGGCGATCTGAACGACAAGCAGCTCATCAGCGACGAGGTCACCAAGCACGACATCGTTCTGCACATCGCCTCCGCAGACCACGCGGCCAGCGCCGAAGCCGTCCTCGATGGCGTCCAGCGGCGTGCCGACGAGGGGAAGAGCACCATCTACATCCACACCTCGGGCACGTCCGTCATCGGCGACGCCGAGGCCCGGGGCAAGAAGTCGTCCAAGGTCTACCACGACAGCAAGGCCGAGGAGATCAACTCGCTGCCCGACAACGCCCCGCACCGCCAGATCGACCTGGGCATCCTGGCCGTGCAGAAGAAACTGGGCGCCAAGGCCAAGATCGCCATCGTGATGCCTCCCCTGATCTACGGCTACAACGACAAGCACGGGCGTCTCTCGATCCAGATCCCGACGCTGACGCGCTTCGCCCTGAAGCACGGCTTCGCCGGCTACGTGGGCGAGGGCGACTCGGTCTGGAGCCAGATCCACGTCAAGGACCTGGCCCGGGGCTACCGCATGATCCTGCACCAGCTCGAGAGCACGCCGGCCGACTCGCCCGAGCTGCTGGAGAACCCCTACTACTTCTGCGAGTGCACGGGCGAGTACGAGGTGAGCTGGAAGGAGATCGCGGCCCTCATCGGACGCACCCTCTACGAGCAGGGCAAGATCTCGGACCCCGCGCCGCGCCAGATCGACCCCAAGCTGTACGGCGACATCTTCGGCCCCGACTTCACCGAGGCCGTCATGGGCCTCAACAGCCGCAGCCGCGCCGAGCGACTCCGTGGCCTGGGCTGGAAACCGGTCGAGAAATCGTGGCAGCACAGCTTCGTGCAAGACGAGCTGCCCGAGATCCTGAAGGAGGATATCAGCAGGTTTGCGGGTTACGGCGCAGCCGTGGCCAGCTAAGAAGTCATAACTTGGGCGGTGGAGGCACGAGGAGTCGTATATACCTAATGCCATACCTACATACATGAATCAAACAACACTGGAGAGTAAGAACAGCCGAACCCTGCAAGTAATTTAGTGATATAAGACACTTTTTTCAAGACCGGCTAGTTCAGAATAGGGGCACTCAGTGTCGGCCCCTCGCACATCATAGAAATGCCTTACTTCATCTTGGGGCGAAATGGGCCGCTCAATAAAGGCCACGTCTAGCTCACACCACATCTTCCTATTCTTAGCACTCGCTCTCCTTCTATCCCAAACCCCTCCAACCCCCCGACGAACCGCCCAACCATATCCACCCCCGATTAAAGCTTCGCGCCCCGCGCCCGCACAAACAGCGCCTCGGCGCTAGCCAGCACCGTCCCCTCGCCGTCCTCGAGCGTAGCCTCCGCGAAGACCTTGCCCCGCGCGAGGTCGACCTTGACGAACCGGGCGCGCCCCAGCAGCGCCCCCGACGTCGTCGGCACGGGCCGCCGGTACTGCGTGTGGAGGTACGCGGTGAAGTAGCTGCCGGCGGGGATGAGGCCGCGCTCGCGGTTGATGGGCACCATGCCGCCGATGAGCTCGTCCAGGATGGCGGCCACGACGCCGCCGTGCAGCATGCCCGGGTAGCCGTTGACGTCTTGGCCGAGGGCCAGGAGCCATTTCGCTTCGCCTATGAGGCTGCTGCCGTCGTCTTTGTTGTGGGGAGTAGCGGAAGCGGAAGCGGCGGCGCCATCGCCACCAGCCCTTTTGTTGCTGAAGATCTCCAGCAACGCCGAAATGGTCCCCGCCGTGTTGAGGGTGCGTCCGAACAAGAGGTTCTCGCCCGACGGCTGGATGGTCCGGCACGATGGCGGGCGCACTACTAGATTCGATCCCCGCATATGCTGGGCACACCAGGGAATGGATTTGAAATAATGAACATCAGGGGCCTCAGTATCATGTTCGTACATTTTTGCTTTGGAGTTTTTGGGGTTGACGTTGCTGTGTGGCTGTTGCGAACTGCATTATTGCTCAGGAGTTACAAGTGCCTATCGTCCTATTTGGTGTATTTGACCCGTCCCGAGGTCCAGAACCGAATCGGGCTGGGCGGTAACCGAAAGTTGGGGTAACACAGGGGTTTTGTTTGTGTCTTCCTTGGCATACATCTTACCTACCCGTTCCCTGCAATTGATCAAGGGGCTCCTTACCAACTTGCGGGCACTCCACGAAACAGCAAAAGCATGAAACCATGGATGGTGTTAGATAGATCTACACAGCTACCTCCCCCGAACATCTATACCAAGGAAGAGATATATATAGGCAGAAATGATAGTTTTTCAAAAACCGAGGGTATCGAACAAGTTTCCAGCTCCGCCAACTCCAACCCAGATACTGCCAGACCCCGGACACCCAAAGCAAAAATAAGCCTGAGCAAAACAAACAACAACACGATAGCTTACAACTGGAAATAAATCTACCTTTCCCTAGTGCATCATACCCGCATCCACCATCCTCTTGAACTGGTCATCCGGCTCCTCAAAGACATAGTCCTCGCCGCGCATGACGTCGTCAACCTCCTTGCGGACGAAGGGGTAGACGTCGCGCCAGGCGTTGCGGCCCATCCAGCAGTCGAGGTGCCCATAGTTGGGGACGACGCGACGCTTGTACTGCAGGCCCTTGCCGTCGCGCGTGTCGCGGGTGCCAAAGGCGTCGCAGAGAACCTCGTACGTGCGCTCCGTGGCCGTCGGCGAGAGTACGGCATTGTCGCCGCCGACGAACAAGTAGAAGGGCAGGTCGCGCAGGCGCTGAATGTTGTCGGGCGTGTCGAGGCGCTCGAACAGCGGGCCATTGGCCATGACGCCGCCCTCGGTCCCTTGCTTCATGAGCAGGTGCAGCAGCGTCATGTTGACGCCGCCGAAGAACCGGTCGATCTGCCGGTGTGTCGCCTCGTTGAGGTTCTCATGGTTCCAGCACCGCCCGTACGTGAACGTCACCCGGTGGCAGCACGCGTTGTTGCACAGCTCCTTGCGCTCGTCGGGCCAAAGCCGCAGCAGCTCGTTGAGCGCCTTCTGGATGTAGCTGTCGTCCTGCCCCGTGCTGCACGAGAACCAGTTGCCCGCGATGGCCTTGTAAACCCGGTCAAGTGGTAGGGGGGCCGCCATGATCTTGATCATGTTCATGAAGTTCCACATGGGGTTCATAAATACCTGGCTGCACGTCACGCCGGCGAGCCACGAGGCCGGGATCCTGCCGTCGAGCAGACCTGCCGACAAAGCCACGCTTCCCATGCAGTGAGCAATGGCGTAGACCTTGCCTGTGCCGTACTCCTTTCGGATCTGCTCGAGACAGGCCCTTAGGTCCAAGCGGGCATCGTAAGTAGTCCAGTTGTTCTGCGCCACCATCAGGGCGCCGATCCGGTGAACGGGGATGAAGACACGATAGCCTGCTCGGGTAAAGTAGTTGACAGCATTGTATCGGATAGTAGGTAGGGCGTATATCTGGTGGTCAACCGAGGCACCGGGGACCATGAAGAGGTTCTTGGGCTCGCCGATGATGTTCGTCGGCTCCCACATGTGCATACGGGTGGTGACGCCGTCTTCGGCGACAATCTTGTACGTTACCGAGGGGACAGTCTCGTTGACGAACCCCTGGTAACTCTGGGTCGGGTACTGCAGTGGCGTTAAGGGTGCCAGGAAGAGTGACATGGACTTGCGTGTAAAGTATGTTAAGAAACTCGTCGCACTGATGGCCTTGCGCCAGAGGCCACTGCCGGTCGGCGTCATAGTCAAGATTTGACTTGCGAAGTCGGCAGGCTGGATCCGCATGATTCCCTTCGCGACGATTGCGCCTCGGTTGTTGGTATCGTCTGGCCCTTCCTCGTACTCAGACTCGTCGTCGGAATAGGGCCGGGTGATGGTCACGTATAGCGTACTGGTGGCTTTCCAAAACTGCACAGGTGAGAGGGCCACAGAAGAGTTCACAACCTTGTATCCACGGAAGTGAAGAACCGTGCCATCGACTCCACGCATGTCAAAGTTGTACACCATATTCCTGGTACCCGGGGCGTCAAGGAATTGTTTGAAGAGGTTGAAACCACCACGCTGGACCATGAAAGGACTGCCCGGGATGGTCGGGCACGAAAACGTGCCCGTCAGCATGGCGCGGTGGTCCGGGTCGTTGACGATGGACCTGGTATTGAAGGACTGCACGCTTAGGAAGAATCGTGCTGACTCGCAGCGCGACTCTGCGATCCGGGCGGCAAGTTCGTACGTGTCCAGCCCTGAAGCGTCCTGCTTCCAGTCGTCGTAATGAATGAAGCCCGACATGACCTCGGTAAAGCCAAAGCCAGCGTCGTTGAGGCGCTCAGCAGTTTTAATGACTGTTCTGGCCGACGAAATGCTGGCATCCTCATCGTCAGAGTCCGTCTCATTTGTCCGCAGGTGGTCGCCCGCAAAGCGCGGAGAGCCGAACAAGTCGAGGATGCCGTTCCTACGGGTATCGACCATCAGCTTTCTGCTCTTGGCGTAGAGGTCTACTGACCGTTCGGCAAGAGCAGTGATGGTGGCGAAGGGGTTGGCGCCGAGGGCAGTGGGAATAACGGCGGCATCGGTGACAATAAGACCCTCGTAAGTTTCTTTGCCTTGTCCAGTAAATATTTGACCGCGGTGATTGACGACACCAGTCCTACCTGTTCCATCTGAAGCCATACATGCGCCACCGATAGGGTGTACGGTCAACTCCTGTTGTCCCATCAGGGCATAGAAGGGATTGTGGACGAAGGTGCCTCCCGCGGCTCTCGTTGCCTTCGCCAAAACCTCGTTTAGCTGCTTGACGTGGTCGCTGCGGCCGACGCCAAGGAACTCGAGTACTGGCTTGTCATCTTTGAGAGTCAGCACCGCTTGGTTGCTATCGTGCGACATGACAAGGTAGGTCTGTGTCCTCTCGATAGCGCCCTGGCGAAAGTATGGTCCCAAGAAGAGACTTCCGACGCGAGCAAGATTTCCCCGTACACGATCGATGAGTGATTGGTCGCTTGCGCGGATGCTTCCCGGGAGCAGTTCCAGCATTGCCTGTAAGAAAGGGGAAAGTGCTTTGGGCACGGCGCCCTCCTCAATTACATATCCATCCAGGGGGTTCTTATGTCCATGCCGGTTGTCGATGATGCCGGTGATGCATGGACCGACAGGGTGATATGGCGACGGGAAGGACCGTCCGATGCCATTGACCTCATGGTCCGTATTATATCTAAATCACATCAGCAAAAAGAACCCTTGCCTATCAATGAGGCTACTTACCCGAAGGCTAAGATATCACCGTTGCCGCTCATGTTCTGGCCAATCTGGTCACTCATGTCGAGACCCATCTGTCGGCTTCTGAGCAGGATCTCGGTCGAACCGATGGCGCCAGCACCAAGGAAGACTGCCCTTTTGGCATGCACCCACATGAGATCACCATGGAGGTTGGCCTTGAAGTGACCCCTGTTGCGCCCATGCCAAGCAAAGTAGATGATGTAGCCTTCTCGTTCAGGGGGCTTTGGCGATATATCGCACCTCAGACTCGCAAAAGATCTCGGCGCCCCAATTCCAGGCATCGGCGACGTAGGTGACTAGAGTCGTGTTCTTAGACCCGTCGTTCAGACCCGTGGCGTCTTGGCCAGTCAGTGCCGAAGGCGACATCTCAACACCGGCTCGATTCGGTCCATTCTGGAAGCGCGTTGTTTGTCGGACTCGTCTAAACTTGTCACTCATGCCGAGATGTTCGGCCTGCTTCTTGAGAAGCTCGAGTTTCGGAAGTACGGGCCAATCAGCAGGGTACTCCTTTGGCTCAAGCATTTCTTCGGCCATCTGGAAATCTAGAAATTGAACAGTATTAGCATAAGGATCAATGTTGCAAGGCAGGGAAGGCAGAACCCTGCGTTGTCAATGACTTGTGAGAAGCATAGGGCAGTACTCACATGGACCAAGGGTACTGGGATCACTCCTTATCTCCTCTGGCCATTGCTCTTGTTGCAGAGTTTCGTCATCAACCTCAAGGTAGACATTTGCATTGATCAGACTTGTTCCACCGAGCCCTATATTGTGAACAAGTCAGTCATCTGAATCGAAAAGGTTTCTGGAGAGGGTTATATTGCGAACGCACCATTGCCGACCATGGCGTTTTGACCGTTGCCGAAGATGAGGTGGTACATGCCCGTCGGGTCGCCGCCATTGACCACCTTCTTGGGCAGCCAGCCGGGCGAGAACTGCCCAGAGTAGTGAACTTGTCCGAGGGCGTCGTCGGTGTCGCTGGGGTACTCGCCCGGCCAGTGCTCCCGTCCCCGCTCCAGCACGCAAACGGACTCGCCCGTCCGGGCCATGCGCGACGCGGCCACGCCGCCGCCGTACCCGGAGCCGATAACGACGCAGTCGTACGAGCTGCGCATGAGTTCCAGGGGCCTCGAGAGACGGGGGAATGAGGCGCTCTTACGCTCGTCGCCCCAGGATCGGATCCGTGCGTACGCCCCCCCGAAGGGCCGCCGGCGTCGTCCTGGTGGATGCCGAAGGACTTGATGCGGTGCGAGCCCCGCGGGCTAGGATGGGGCTCGTATGGCCGCCTCCGGGCACTGCTACCTGCTTCTTGTCCATTGGTGGTGGAGCTGTCGTTCCTCGAGCTGCTAGGGCGGGATGCAGCTGCGGAATCTGGTGAGGCTTGCGCCGTTCGGGTGCCATTGGTACCATTGATGTTGGCAAATCGTTTCCTGGAGCCGTTTGTGTCAGCGGCGGCGTAGCCATTGCCATGACCAGTGCCATTGGTGGTCGGCATTGGCTCCGTTTCCGCTCGCTCAAGGGCGCCGGGAGCCATTGTAGTAGTCTGTCGTATCAATCTTGTAGTATCAGTACTACACTATAATCGAAGCAACTAAGAGAAGCTAGGTCTGCCTAAGCTAGACGTGTTCTGGCGGTACGTGCCCGTTGGTAAAAGGCAAAGTATAGGACCGTGTAATGGTCTATACAGGTAATATATATGATAGAAGACAGTAGTACACAGGGCAACGACCGGCCTGTGAAAGAGGAGCGACGTATAAACAAATATATATTCCCGAGTGGATGGTAGATGTCTTGGAGTGGATCATGCCAGGCACACCGGGGTGGAGGGGGGACTCATGGCCTCATATACGATCTGACATGAGCCTTAGTCCCTATATGTGGTGATCGGCGAATAGACGCGGGCGGGCCAGTATACTCTTGGGAATGAGGAGGGTTCAACGGCGGAGGAATCCCATGTGCCGCAACCCGTGCGAACCATGAGCAAGCTAGACCATCTCGGAGCTGGGCGCAGCCGCTTTCACTTCTCGGGCGCTGAGGCTGGGCTGAAAACTCAAAGTAGGGGAGCGTCGTTGAGTGGCCAGCGGTGCGACTTGCGTTCTCCACGCCCCCAAAAAAGAAGAAGACGAGGGAAAAGCGTTACATACTTGGGCCGTAAGCACTTGCAAGACACCCATGTCGGGCCTGGCTAGGTAGCTGGGGGCCGGGTCGAAGGGCTGCATGCCACCCTGTACTTTTGGCAGCGGAGTCGCACTTGCTCAAATCACGTCTATTGCTGGTAAGAGAGAGTAAAGGGGAGAGAGAGAGAGAGAGAGAGAGAGAGAGAGAGAGAGAGAAGGTATGCAGGCGCGGGCAAGACTAGTCGGAATATGGATATAGGCCCGACGTCTGCCTAGGAACGCGGATGTCTTCATTGTGATACAGAATGGTGTATACTGCTGCAAGCAGCAGTTGTGGCGGTAGATCGGCTTGCGTGTGTGTGTGTGTGTGTGTGTGTGTGCAGGCGCGGGAAAGACATGTCGACGGCTTGGTCATGATTCTACGCCAGTTTTCGTACCTGGCCAGTAGGTATTCCCGTCCGTTGCTGTCCGTTCTGTATTTCCCCAGATGTGGTCCTTATTCGCCGACTATATTAAGTTGACAAAGGGTATTGTGTTTGTGTCACGACATGGACGGCATATCGACATGGCATGGGGACCTTACCTTGCGCCACGAGGTACAGCATGGGTAGGGGCCGAATCACTTTCCCGCTTCTGAGACATTCCCTTTTCGAGGAGAGCTCAAACTGACACTTGCAGACCCGATGCACGCATTCAGCAACAATTGGGTTTTCTAGGCCCAAGCCAACGGGACAGAACATTGAATGGACAGCTGGAGGGGGGTAAAAATGAACAATTCCGCAGAGGGGGAAATTCGTTAGAGACAATGGGGCAGGGGCCCCCTGCTTAACTGCGCCTCGGCACAATAGTCGTTTCTTCAGCTACCAATCTCGAGTCTCTGATTGGCCATGGAACGAACCGAAGTGCGCAAAAAGTGCGCTCCTGCCCCAAATTCCCCAATTGACTTTCTGCGTACCAGAAACATCCATCGCGATGACCCGAGAATGCCTGCTCATCCTTGCCGGGTAGGTACCGCGTAGGTGTGTATGCGCCAGAGACCATCAGCACGGAAAGGCGGGCGATGGGGAGGCACAAACGAAGAAACCGTACGAGTGAGCGCCTCATATGGCTGTAATCACTCACCGACAGATGTCGCTATACGCTTGGTGATATAACATAAGCATAAGCATGCGACACTGCAATGTTGTGTGCGCCATGGTCATTGGGTTCGAGGCTGTGCGCTGCGCTTGCGGCACCACAACCCACATCGTTTTGCTCTAACTGGCCCTACGGTGTTTATTATTAGGCTGGCGCTCTGACATCGGGATAGCAGCCCGAGCTCTTGTTGGTTGTTTGACGAAGCGGAGCCGGCCTTGACGTTCCTGCTTACTGCCGGATGGAAGGGCTCGGTAGTATTCCAGTCGCCGCGTCAGCAAGCAGCGTATCCAGGAGATAACCATCGCGTTTAACTGGCCGTTAGCTGATAGGGGAAACAATAGCAACCCCGGAAATATCCCGTGGGAACAACAGAAACGCTCCGCCGTTCAGTTGTACCTCGTAAGGCTGATGTTATCTACCTTCATTTCCCTCCCGGCACAGTGGGGTGCCAAGGTTCAGCTCCTCCCGGCCCAAGACACCCTGGCATCCTCACCCGAGGTCCAGAGTGCGCCATAGTGGGCCGGAAAAGGGTCGAAACGAAACAAAAACGTGTGAGCCCACGTCAGAACCTTGTCAAGCAGCAGCACCCCTGGTCTGGGATATGCCCGGCCCAAAGCTGCCGGGAAGGATGGGATGGGCTGCAGAAATGCTCCAATGGACGTGTATGTGAGTGAGGTGCTCATAGAATGCTTATTGTGTACCCTCTAGTTCCGGAGTAGTTGGTCTGGGTATCGTGTTGTCGGAGTTATCCTCCGTGGGTGACATGCAGTATGCAGTTTTGCCCACCGCCGCCTCCGCCGAAGAACCCGAGCTGCAGGCAGTATCGTTTGCATGCCAATAGTGCTTGCATGCCGGCGTGGTTTTCTTCCATTGGTTAATTATCATGGGGAGGGCGATGATTCGGTGTAACCGCATGAACCCCAATACCGTCATCATCGTCATGATCGGAGAAATATAGATTATCTCGTATGTGAGCACTGCCACCTCCGCCAACGACTAACCTCATCTCATACCGATTGGTCTAGGAGACGGTGTCTGAGAGCCAGTTGGGAGCCCGTGCCAGACAAGCTGATCGGGGCTTATCTCACTGGAACATTTGGACCCCAAGTAAATCATACCATTCCTTCGAGTCACCAGCGAGAGAGTAGGTATATTGTGGCTGACCCATCGGCTTTTACCGTAGTCCGGTCCTGTTTCCGTCGCAGTAGACATGTAAGATCACATGGAAAGATCGACGCTGGAATAGCAAAGCTGAACTTCGTACCTACTGGAAACACAAAGTGGCGTGGCGTGATCCTTCCTGTCGTTATATACGCCTCGACCGATGTCACCACGGTCCGAACGGGGAGCCCTCCAAAGTCATAGCCGTTTGGAAAGAGGGTATCTGCCTATTCACTGCACCTGTTCTCGTAGTAACTAATGACATACATCATTCATAGCCTTCTTGCCTCGTTTTGGCTTTGCTTGCCTTGAATGGGCAACGAAGGCTCCTTTTTTTCCCTCCTCCCTGCGCCCCGATACGCCCAATGATATCCTCCGTGTATATTCCGACTTACATGGACTCCCACCAGTCGCCCTGGTCGTGCATCGCCTGTGCGACCTTGACAAACCCAGCAATGTTGCTGCCTGCCACCAAGCTGGGAAGCTCACCCTCCTTCGCCTCGACAAATTCTTTCGCCGTGTTGATGCCGTTATCGAATGCCTCCTTCATAATGAGCTTGAGACGCTCGTCAACCTCTTCGCGAGTCCAGCTTATAAGCTAGAAAAAGGTAAACGGTCAGTTTCACAATACATGCACAACTTGTAGTAGTCAGGGACCAACACTTACCTGGCTGTTCTGAGCCATCTCCAGACCGGACACTGCCACTCCGCCGCAGTTGGATGCCTTACCTGGGGCGTACCAGATGGCCTCGCCCCCTTTCTCCCTCCTCGCCGCTTCAAACACATCGATCGCCTCCTGAGTGCAACCCATGTTGGATCCTTCGGCGATGAACAGGCAGCCGTTGGACACGAGCGTCTTGGCCTCGTCCTCGCTCACCTCGTTCTGGGTGGCAGAGGGCAGGGCCACGTCGACCTTGCCGACATGGACCCAGGGTCGCGCGCCCTCGATGTACTTGAAGGTGCCCTTGTGCTCAAACGTCGTCAGCGGCTTGCGGGCCAGCTTGACGTTGGCGATGGCCTCGACGTCCTCGGGCTTGAAGCCTGCCTCGCCCTCGGCGATGAGGGCGCCCTGCGAGTCCGAGAGCGACACGACGGTGGCGCCGAGCTCGATGCACTTGAGTGCGGCGTACTGCGCGACGTTGCCGGATCCGGAAATGGCCACTCTCTTTCCCGAGAAGTCGCCCTTGCCAGCATACTTCAGCATCTGCTCCACGTAGTACACCAAGCCGTAGCCTGTAGCTTCGGGCCGGATCTTGCTGCCGCCCCAGTTGCCACCCTTTCCGGTGATCATACCCTCCCACTTGTTCTGCTGCCTCTTGTAGGTTCCAAACAGGTAGCCGACTTCTCGACCACCCACCCCAATATCGCCAGCGGGAACATCGGTCTCAGCACCGATGTGCTTGCACAGCTCCCGCATGAAAGAATCGCAGAACCGGCGAATCTCGTTGTCGCTCTTGCCCTTGGGATCAAAATCGGCACCTCCCTTGCCGCCGCCCATGTTCAAGCCCGTCAGGGCATTCTTGAAGATCTGCTCGAACCCAAGGAACTTGAGGCTGTACGGGACGGCGTTAGTAACCTCCTGGCTCTGCATCCGATGTACTCAACATCACACTTACATGGACAGGTTCACCGTGGGGTGGAACCGCAGACCGCCCTTATAGGGACCCAGCGCTGAATTGTACTGGACGCGGTAGCCCCTGTTGACTTGCAGAACTCCATTGTCGTCTTCCCAAACGACACGGAATTGGATCACACGCTCCGGGATCGACACAACCTTCAGCGCAGTCTTGTACTCGGGGTTTTTCTGGAAGAGAGAGCTGTTCTCGAGACTGCTCGCAAGCTCTTCATGTCCGTGTCAGAATACATATACACACCCGTGATTGTCTGGTTGGACTCACCCTTGTAAGCCTGCTCGAACTCGGGCTCGGAGGGCAGGTGAGACATGATGGCCTCTTAAGACAGGGAAGCTGTACGTGGGTGATGGTGAGGTGACGAGTGGATGAACAAGATAGCAAGCAGTGTTGGTGTCACTTGGTTCACCGAGATTTGTCTAGGTTTGAGCTTGGGGAGAGAATAAGATGAAGGGAACCTATTTGAAGTGGGATCAGGGCGCTTTAAGTAAGGAAGGCCTGCTGGCTTCCTATGGGGGTTATACTACGCAGTATAGGTACTCTTATGTGAAGGGCGACCGCAATGCTGAGTCCGACTGCGGCGACCGACATCTTCCGCGCTTTCCCATGCCTTCCCACATGGCTGACCCAGCTCACGAAAACTACTTTTGGGGATAAAATTCCAGCAGCCCCAGAGTCGTGGATCAAGCGGGTACCAGGCAATAGATGGGGTATATGCTCTGGGGTTTTCTCGTCTTAACTTCAACCCTTGCCGCCGTCCATTGGCCGGGCAGGCCGATGATGGCGCATTGGGGGTCAACTGGCGACTGCCTGTTTTCTCTCACCAACCAGGGCTGCCAGAGCGCCTCTTGGGGGTCAACCTGTCCATCAGGGATAATCATCAGTCATGGTGTTGCGTCAGGACGCATGCTTATCTGGAAGGCGGCCGGGCATGCGCGGCTACGACGTACATTATGAATCACGATTTATCACCATATGGGAATTTAGCCAGGCGGTTACTGTAGATCGATGTAAGCTCACTTGTCTGCTTTGGGTGGCGGATGCATGGTGACAGATTACCTTGCAGAGGCCATCTGAATTCAAAACGGTGGGCGGATCTGCGTCTCTGCTAGGACTTCGACCCTCGGATTTAGAACGTCTTAGTTCGGCAACTATGACGGAGTTGCCTCGAGCTGAGCTCGCGCAAATCTCAGCTCTAGCGTGGGTTGCCGTGGGCTTTGGAGCTGTCGCGGGCTTCCTAGCGTCGAATGCCGTTCAGGGCATCCCTGCCCGGTAGCCAGAGTCTTATCACCGGCTTCTGATTCGTCGAGCCCGAGTTTCAGGAACCAAATCAACATGGCAAATCGTCGGGTAAGCGTTCGCAGGTGATCAACCTCATAACTTCGACAATTCCCTCCGCTGCCGGCTCGCCTCCCACTCTTCCTTGGCGGGCGACAGCATCCCGCGGAGGCATACAGTACGTGTGCAGAAAGGTTAGGCCCCCCCTCCACTGTTTTCCGAAAGTCAAAGGTTAGCCGAAAGGATTTATGCCTTTTATCGTATACTCTAAGCCAGTTCATCGTCGATAAAATCAAAACTTGAGCTTGAGTAGGCATGGATTTTCCGACTAGTATTTGACTTTTCGGGCAACAGTGGAGGGGGGCCTAACCTTTCTGCACACGTACTGTACCGACATCTTGGAAATAAAAGTCTTTGGGGGTGCTAACCCCCAGCTCCGACACCGGCTTTAGGTAGTGCGTCGCATCTAATCTTCCCGCTATTGGGCTTAGAAGCCCATCCCAGAATTGCTCCGTATGTGCGACATCGCCCGACGACCATTTATCCAGCAATCTAGATATAGGATATAGTTGCTTCATACTCGTGCATGTTCCCGCTACCGGAGGGTTTCCAAAGCCTGCTTTTCGCCCATCAATAGGGCAACCGAGGAACGACTCGGCTCGGCGGCCTCTTTAACCACCTGAGATACCGCCTAAGCAATACTCCGCTGCCTCGGTGGACCGGATCATATATCGAAGGCAATTCGGTTATTCACAACTGCGGTCAGATACTCCGTTGGCGAGCAGTTGTCATGAGAATACCTGACCGCAGCTGTACCATCATCGCTGATAACTTATGGCGATTCCGCCTTTAAGCATGGATGGGCCCGAACCATCTGGCTACCCTAATGCCTGCGAATAGCATTGCGGCAGCAGATATAGCAGTGACCAACATGTTTCTGTCTGCTCGCCGTAGACGGGCCCCCAGCAATCTGCCTACTCGCATGTCGAAGCCCTTTGGGTTATTACCCAACGGAAAGTCCCCGTGGGTACCCTCTTTCCCAGAAATTCGCAGAGAGGCTCCCAGCCGTCTTGGACTTTCCACTCGAGTAACTAACCCGGCGGGACGCTTCCCTTGACCGTGGCCACATGTTCGCGATGGCGCCACTTTGCTGTTGCGCGGGAGTCGCCGTTCCAGAACCGCCCGAAGTTATATTCGCCGCTGCGCTGAAGCCAGTAAAGTTCGGCGCAAAACCAGGACCTCGCCCCAGTTGTGGAAGCCGCCTCTGTATCGTTCGATGACCTTGGCTTCGGAAAAGGCTTCGACGAGCTTGCGGGCGAAATTGACACAGGGCATGTCCGTCACCGCTTCGCAGTCGCCAATGATGGCTTCGAAGTCGGCGCGTGCGATGGTGTGGTCAGGGCTGGACGTGTCGTCGAACTTGCGCCTCATCAACTTGACCCAAGCTTGATGTGTCATGGGGACCCGCGTCATACCCTCGTACCCGTGGAAGACGGCATCGTATCCGAGGATGAGAAGGGCGCTGCGAAGCGATTCTGTCTTCGGACCAATCGAGTTATACCGCCTTTGCTGCACAAATAATTTAGCATATCACCTTGGCTTTCAGCATGCTAAGAGTCGGTTTTGTTTGTCCAAGACTTACTTGCTTGGATCAAGTAGCCAGATTCTGCAAGCAATGTTTCCTGTTTTTGCAATTGGAATACCTAGGCGAGGCTGTTGTTTGTCTCGCTTAATGATAGATGTATGCACTTGCATGGGGTGGTTCGTCCGGATTCCTCGTAACATGCATATGCCTGGTCTTACGGCGCACCTTCCTCATTGGGCCTTATACCAGTTCATATGCATGGTTGTAGCAGGATGCCATGTTGTTGTTGTTGTTGTTGTTGTTGCTGCTGCTGCTTCCTGGTACGGCAACGACAACATCAAAGCACCACTCACATTCTACACATAATAACCTAGGTACCTATAGAGCAACGGAGTAAGAATTAATTACGAAAGTATACATGGGTATAGGTTGAAAAAGCCTCATGTGCAGTATGAGTTAGTCAGGTAGGAAGTGCCGTATTGGCATAATTAAGAGCATAACCACATGCATGGCTGCATTCGGAAAGCGGTGAAATTGTTCCTGGTTGCCCCACGTCCAATTCTGCCCGTCATCCATCATCCTGCTCGTTTGCGAAAACGAAGCTCGACGTTGCGACAAAGTGATAGCAAATTGTGTCTGGGGACTTTCTTTCTACCTTTCTTTTTAAGGCTTTGTTCATTGAAGTGTTTTTGCGACTGCTGTCGCCAAGCCGCCAAGATGGTGAACATCACGGAGAAGATCAAGGAGTAAGACGAGGGAATCTACCCCGCGCTGAAGATACAAACTAATACGGCGCGCCCAGGATCGAGGATGAGATGAGGAGGACACAGAGTAAGCTTTCCTCAAGCAATTCTACGGTTGTACAAATTTGCTAACTCGAGGTTCTAGAGAATAAGGCCACAGGTGAATGCGACCACCCACTTGCCACGAACGAACCCGATATTGACGACTTGTACTAGAATATCATCTTGGTCTATTGAAAGGGTAACAATGCTCTCGCATAACCGATGAAAGAGGACATGATGGCCTGGTATAAGTGGACCTAGTCTGACGCAGAAATATCCGACAGAAAGCTCGCGCGACTTCGTGCACAGCTCCTCGAGCCGGGTCCAGGTGCCGGCGGCGGAGGCGGCGCCGGCTTCGACGTGAGCAAAAGTGGCGACGCCCGAATAGCGCTGGTCGGCTTCCCCTCGGTAGGCAAGTCGACATTCTTATCCAAAGTTACGAAGACGCGGTCCGAGGTGGCGTCGTACGCCTTCACAACGCTGACGGCGATTCCGGGTGTACTCGAGTACGGCGGCGCCGAGATCCAACTGCTCGATCTGCCGGGTATCATCGAGGGTGCCGCCGAAGGCAAGGGTCGTGGACGACAGGTCATCTCAGCGGCCAAGACGAGCGATCTCATCTTGATGGTACTGGACGCGACCAAGAAGGCGGAACAGAGAGCGCTGCTGGAAGCCGAGCTAGAAGCGGTGGGCATCCGCCTAAACCGTGAACCGCCGTACGTCTTTTATCCGGATTGCCCCTTTTCCCTAGAAATAAAACAGCCCGAATCGCCGAAGATACTAACAAAAGGGGGTCACCGTTTCTCGCCACCAGGAACATCTACCTTAAGCCGAAGAAAGCCGGCGGTATGAAGATCAACTTCCAGGCGACGCCCAAGAACCTCGACGAGAAGATGGTGTACAACATCCTGAAGGACTACAAGATGCTGAACTGCGAGGTGCTGATCCGCGACGACGAGGCCACGGTCGACGACCTCATCGACGTCATCATGAAGGACCACCGCAAGTACATCAAGTGCCTGTACGTCTACAACAAGATCGACAGCGTCTCGCTCGACTTCCTCGACAAGCTCGCCCGCGAGCCCCACACCGTCGTCATGAGTTGCGAGGACGATCTCGGGATTCAGGACGTCGTGGACCGCTGCTGGAAGGAGCTCGCCCTCATCCGCATCTACACCAAGCGCAAGGGCGACGATCCGGACTTCAGCGAGGCTCTAATTGTGCGCAAAGACAGCACGATAGAGGACGTTTGCGACCGCATCCATCGCACGCTCAAAGAGTCGTATAAATATGCCCTGGTATGGGGAGCGAGCGCCAGGCATGTCCCGCAACGCGTGGGATTGGGACACCTGGTGGCTGATGAGGATGTCGTCTACATTGTGAGCGGCTACAAGGCGTAGTCGCGTGGCAGCGTCTGTCGGTTGTAGATATCTAGCAAGAGCGCACAATTTCACCAACATTAAGAAACAGACGAGCAAAGGTGGGAGCATTTTATGATGGTATCATCTCGGTTCAGTTCATAACATGGCTATCCTGCCGAAGTAGGTATATGTAACCTATACCTGGTGTGCAAGAATCATCGCCCCTAAACGCCAGATATTCGGTGATCTCTGTGGTCCTCCGACTACCCTAGAATACAAGTACAAGAAGTAAGGGTCGGGGGAAGCTCTATTTGGCCCCTGCCCCTGTTGTGCATCGTAATAGTCGTCATCATAGAAATCAGAAGGCAAACAAAGGAGAGAAAAGACGCCTCATCGCAAGTCCTGCGGGAAAACTCCTGCCAACCCTATTCCGCGGGGAGAAACCAAGTCGCAGAAGCCCAATAGAAGAAAGAAAAGTTGGCAGCCGATCCCTCACTACTTCTCCACGTTCGCAAGACCGTCAGCGAAAGAGAGTGTAGTTGGAGGGCTCGGCGACGGTGGGATTTCTTCTAGCGAGAGGACGAGGGGCTGCTAGCACCCAGGACGTTCTCGTCGGAGAGCTTGCGGGCAGAAGCCTGTGCGAAGAGAGACTTGGGCTTGGCCCTGTTGAAAGGTTGGTTAGCATCGTTCGTTGTTATGGGTCGGCGACAGGACAACAGGGTTTCCTTACTTGCCGACCTGCTTGTTCCGCAGGGCATTGAGCTTGGCTGTGCAAGGGCTCATGATGTTGTCCGAAGGGGAGACATAGGTCTTCTTGTTCCTGGAGTCGCGCAATGTTAGTGGGGTGTCCACGATGTGAGTTCGTCCTAGGGCGGATTGATGACTTGCGCGGGGGTGGGGGGAGTGATATCGCGACATAGTGGAAACGGTCTTGGGCGAAACGGCATTGATTGGAAGGGGGCTATGGGGGGTGGGCATGTGTGAACTTACTTCTCCTCCTCCATCTTGTTCTGCAACACCTGGCGGTGATACTCCATGCTCTTAACATCGGGCTTGGCGCCACCCGTAGTGGGGGTTGCCCGGATGTGGTTGTTGGTATCCTTGGGAGAGAGGACGTTGGACGACATTGTGGCTTGCATTGGAGATGTTGATTCTCTGGGGTGGTAATGGGTATCGCCGATTGATGGTGGTGTCCAAGTGCGACAAGGTGTGCGACGGTTGACTGCGAGAGTGGAAGTGCGCGCGGGGTGGGTTGCGCGGTGGTCTTGTTCGAGATGCAGATGCGATGGATGGCAAGGTGTTTTTTCCTGTTGGCGGGATGGCACTGAGCTTTATAGGTGTGTGTGCGAGAGTGTTTGCAGATGCAGATGTAAGTGAAATGGCCTGAAGCTGTTGGTTTTTGAAGTTGCTTGTTTTGGTAGAGGGAAATGCAGATGATTGGAAGAGCAGCGCCGAGTCTTTTGTTCCGTTGCGGGAGGTAAATAAAAGTGCTGCAGCAAGAGTGGACACCTTCCCTTGCAAATTGGCCGATGATGCTATCCATTAAGCACTTGCAGAGAAAAGCTCTTGCTCTTCCAACTTTTCGAGATGAAGGGGATGTAAATAGTGGTGGGCTACATAAGTCGTACGGGGCAACGCTGGTACGTACCGCCGCCCCCTTCACACATGTGCAGGGCTACACGGCATCCCGTCATATCCCATCGAGCAGGAACTGGGCCCGGGACAATAAGGCAAACAGGGATTCCAGATCCACCCACTTTTGGACAGGGACATCCGACGACTGTGGCCTTCATGTCGTCCTACCAACGCCGCAACATTCCGATCCTCCAAAACCCTATACGCAACGCCGCATGCCCCTATGAGTCACGTCCGGCTGCCGGGGTGGCCAGATCACACAGCCCATCCCCGCGTGTCGCCGCGTTGGAACGGCAACCCCCCGGACAAGGACTGCCCTTTGTAAACGGTCCTCCATCTGCACGCGTGAAATGGTACTTCGATCGGGAGTATAAGACACTCAATTTAATAGGCGCTATCTACCGAAACACGCCTACATCCGCGCCTTGATGTTCATGCCCGGCTCGTACCTCTTCACGCTATGCTGTTTCAACAGCTGCTCCGTCTTCTGCTTCTGCCCTACGATCTTCTGTGTCACCTCCTTGCCCCGCTTGTTCTCGTTTCGCCCCAGCTGCTGGAGATGCACCTCATCCGGACCGTCTGCCAGTCTCAGAGTTCGGATCTGCGCCCACATGTTGGCCAGAGGCGTATCCTGACTGACACCTGCTCCGCCAAAGGCCTGGACTGCGCGATCGATCACGGTCAGCGCGGTCTGCGGCACAAGCACCTTGGCCTCGGCAATCTCCTTCAGAGTCGCTTTAGGACCAAGGTCATCCATCTTGACCGCGGCATTCAACACGATCAAGCGCGCTGCGTCGATTTCGATCCTGGATTTGGCGACCCACTCCAGAATCACCCCGTGCTCCCTCAGTTGCTTCTTGAAGGGTGTCTTGCTGGGGTCGTTGATCCTCATCAACATCCACTCGAGGGCGCGCTCCGCAGCTCCAATGGTGCGCATGGCATGGTGAATGCGACCGGGTCCCAGACGCCCTTGGATGATCTCGAAGCCCCTGCCCTCGCCAAGCACCATGTTGCTGGCGGGTACCCTGACGTTCTTGAAGCTAATGTGACCATGCCCATGCGGCGCATCATCGTAGCCATAGACGGACAGCATCCTGTGAATGGTGATACCGGATGTGTTGGCAGGCACGAGAATAACCGATTGCTGTTGGTAGGGGTCCTTGTTGGTCGCATCCGACTTGCCCATGACAATGTAAACACTGCATCGAGGGTCGCCAGCTCCACTTGACCACCATTTCTGTGAGAACATGATTAGTCTCGGGTTGGCTTTAGTTTCAGTATACAATAAGACTTACTGAGCCGTTCAGGACGTATTCGTTACCCTCCCTCTTCATGCTCAGCTGAATGTTCGTAGCATCGGAAGAAGCAACATCTGGTTCAGTCATGAGGAAGGCCGAGCGAATCTCTCCTTCCATCAAAGGCTTCAGCCATTTAGCCTTTTGTGCCTCGTTGCCGTACTTGGCCAGCACTTCCATATTGCCAGTGTCAGGTGCTGCACAGTTGACAGCTTCCGAAGCCACTCGCGACTTGCCCAGCCATTCTGCCATGAGCCCGTATTCCAGGTTGGTGTATCCGGGAGACTCCTTGTAATGGCCCTTGGGGAGGAACATGTTCCACAGTCCGAGCTTCCGGGCCTTTGCCTTCAATTCGTCCACAATGGGAGGGTGGTGGTCCCATCTTGACTCGCCAGAACCAATCTGGGCTTCGAGGACTGGGTCGGCGGGAATGCACTCCTCCTCAACGAACTTGGCAACAAGATCCAAAGCTTGCTTGGCCTTGTCGCTCACGCGATCCACGACCTGGCGGGTGCATCGTTAGTCTATCGCTGTTGTTCATCTGTCGAATGGGAGGGGGCTGAGGATGGCGACCTACGAGAGCTGGAATCTTAGCCGACATGATGACACTACAACGACGAACGCTTGCGTAAAAGGGGACAGACAATTCAGAACCCTTTCGTGTAGGGCGCAAATGGTTGGATTGAAGTTGACAACTGCTAGTTTCAGTCCATCCGACCTCCAGTGATTTAAAGGGAAAGGCAATCGCCTCGGCGCTTTGCCCCGGCTGACTGCGACATGACCCCAAACGTGTCGTACAAGGTCCAAGTCGACCGAGGTAAGATCCACACAGCGGGGTTCCAGGCGGGAGCTTTGCCCGTAGCCGTAGCTTGTTGAGCAAGTCGATGAGCGCTAGAAATGCTAAGGCCCGGGGTCAAAAGCTGGGGTAAGGCCGCTGGAAGATGTACCGATACCCGAAATCGTATGCTGCATGCTACTTTAGGTAGGTGTCTACGAACACGTCGAGGAAGTGCCTGGTATTGCGGTCCTACTAATGCATAAGATGCCCAAGTTTCTGATGAGCACATCTCCAGCTTCGTTAGTTTTGGTAGAGCTTCCAAGGTGCAAAAGCCAAGCTTCATGTACTTAAACATGGCGCCATTTGGGTCAGAGCACAAATGTTCCAGTTGGTCGCTGTGTGATTAGAAGCCCGAAGCCCCTGATAGCTGCATGGTAATCGGTACGAATGGGGGCTATTGATAGTGGACTGCCTGGATCTCGTAGCACCGTCATACGAAGCAAACAGTGCTAACCGCGAAGAGGTTACTGCTGTAGCGCCCCAAATTTACAGGCGGTCGTGTTACACGGACCATCCAAAAGTTTATCGCAGCCTCTCTATCAGCCTCGTTTCTGGGCTCTTCACTTTTCGCATCATCGACAAACCAAAACAACACATACATACACGCATCATGGCCGAAGACGACAACGACCAAGCGCTCGTCGCGCAGTCGACAGAGGTCGCCGCGCCGGCGCCCAAGAAAATGAAAAAGGTCGTCCGCAAGAAGCGGCCGGCGCGCGCGCAGGTCGACCCGGACTTCATCACGTCGGAGCCGCCGCCCCAGACGGGCACCATCTTCAACATCTGGTACAACAAATGGTCCGGCGGCGACCGCGAGGACAAGTACCTGTCCAAGACGCCCGCCAAGGGCCGCTGCAACATCGCCCGCGACAGCGGCTACACCCAGGCCGACAAGCACCCGGGCTCCTACTTCTGCCTCTTCTTCGCGCGCGGCATCTGCCCCAAGGGCCAGGACTGCGAGTACCTGCACCGCCTCCCCGGCGTCCACGACTTGTTCAATCCCAACGTCGACTGCTTCGGCCGCGACAAGTTCTCCGACTACCGCGACGACATGGGCGGCGTGGGCAGCTTCATGCGCCAGAACCGCACCATCTACGCCGGCCGCATCCACGTCACCGACGACATCGAGGAGGTGGTGGCACGGCACTTTGCCGAATGGGGCCCCGTCGAGCGTGTGCGCGTTCTCAACACCAGGGGTGTGGGGTTCATCACATACGTCAACGAGGCCAACGCCCAGTTCGCCAAGGAGGCCATGGCCCACCAGTCCCTCGACCACAACGAGATCCTCAACGTCCGCTGGGCCACGGCCGACCCCAACCCCATGGCCCAGGCCCGCGAGGCCCGGCGCACCGAAGAGCAGGCTGCCGAGGCCATCCGACGGGCGCTCCCTGCCGAGTTCGTTGCGGAGCTCGAAGGGCGCGATCCGGAGGCGCGGAAGCGGAGGAAGATCGAGAGCTCGTACAGTCTGGAAGGATACGAGGCCCCCGACGATATACATTTTGCCAGAGGCGCGCAGGCGGTGAATCCGATAGGGAGGCGAGGCTTCGAGTTGGAAGACCAGCAACAGCAGCTCATGCTCGAGATGGGCGGCCAACCACAGCAACAACAACAAGACGGGGGTCATGGCGGAGGCATGGCGGCATTACCTGCTCCTCCTACAAGGCAGGAGGAAGAAGACGGAATCTTCTCCAGCAGTACGTTAGCCGCGTTACAGGGTGCCAAGGTCGCGGCGGCGCCAAAGGCGAAACCAAAAGCATCAGCCGGCCCATTGGTGGCGTACGGTAGCGATGATGAAGATGACGAGTAGCGAAGCATTGATTGTATTATACCGCATAAATAATATGCTCAAGACAGCATGTGTATATTCAAGCCTTGATATCCATGAGGAAAAGAACATGGTATTAGATCCTATTATGGTCTCATATCAAGCGGGCCCCTGAAAACGAATAGCTCGCGTCCAATTGCGAATGCTCATTTCTAATACCGGTGTCTCTCCTTTTCTGTCGAGTCATAACCTAAATTTGCATATCACGGCAACTTCTACACATATCGAACTCGGTGTCTTATTCATGCATGGCATCCAACTATATTGTTCCATAGCTTCATCCAAGCGTTAATCCAAAGTACCAGTCACTGCACCAAAGCCGTCTCTATCTGGAATCTATATAGCCCATCGCCGTACCGACTCGGCCTAGCTATTAAAGATGCGCGAGTACAGCATCTCGTGCCGCCCGATCCAGAGGTCCATGACGGGCACTCTCTGCCCCGCATCCTCGGGCGGCGTGTCCCACTCGCGGGCCACGAAGGCCGCGACGAGCGCCTGCGTCTCGGGCGACGCCAGCACGCGCTGCGCCTGGTAGGGCCCGAAGAGGCTCGCGCGCACGGCGGCCGACACGAGGGCCTTGGCGTGGCTCAGCAGGAACACGTACGCCGTCTGCGGCAGCGTCAGGCCCAGCAGGGCGCACACGGCGCCGAACAAGGGGCCGAGGTGCGCGGACACGGGGGCGGGAGTTGCGGATCTGTTGGGGTGCTTGTTGCTGCTGAAGAGGAAGATGTAGATGTAGAAGAGCCGGCGGAGCGGAGAAGGGCACTGAACGGCTTTAGTACCTCTTCCGCTGCTCCTGTAGCGGTGGCGGCACCGGCAGACGACGCGGAAGAAGATGGCACGAAGCTGCGCTCCCAAATGCCCAGCAAAGCCCGGCCTTGCGCGATGCTGGCTCGACGACCCACGGTGCAGATGACGGCGGCGTCGAGCTGGTCGTCCAGGTCAGCGACGGCGGTGGGGTCACGGTGGGCGGCCAGGACGAAGGGGAGAGTGGTGGAGGCGTAGGAGGAAAGGGATAAGGGGAGGAAGTCGGCCGTGAAAGACGGCCGTGGTTGGTGGCCGGCTTTGCGCGCGGAAGAGCGCTGGTGGGCCAGGTAGGATTCCAGACCCGAGCTGAAGGCGAAGGAGCCCAGCGGAAGGGCCGAGTCGGAGAGCAAGAGGAGGAAATGGTGGGATGAGGTTGGGGGCGACGGGGATCTGGTAAGGATGTTATCGCTGTTGTTTGCTGCAGATGGCGGCGGCGATGATGTTGGTGATGGCCGTGACAAGCGCTCTTTGGCCGATTTGAGGCGGGCTTCCAAATCTGCTATCTCGGCCTCGAGTTGAGCTGTATCTTCGCCATTGCCCTCGTCCCGGTTCTGAGAAGTCATAGTTGCAAAATCATGATAGCAAAGTTGAGTTATTGGGTATCGGGGACAGACCAAGACGGGATTCCTATAAGCAAGTGTGTATACTTATCCACCTCCATTCAATTGGTAGCTCTCTGATAAGCATGCTTCGTCCGGCGATTACACAGCACCATATCATAGGCAAACTTTCGCATACTCTTAGTCAGGGTACTGACATGAGGGCGATATCTCCATCTACCGCAATTGAGTTCCTATTCCTTCAAAATATACAATTTTCTACAGCAGTTGCCTGGCCATGTCTGGTTTTCGTGATCTCGTTACTGCATTAGCCAACCCAGCCTTTAATTCGCCCGGAGTGCCGCCCTCTCCCTCCGCTTCTGGGCCACTCTTGCTTTTGCCGCTGCCGCACGCTCGCTCGTCATGGCCGACGTCGTCCGATATATCTGTGCCTGTGTCTGTGCCTGTGTCTGTGCCTGTGTCTGTGCCTGTGCATGTGCCTGTGTCCGTGTCGAGTCTGACGCATTCGCCTTGATTATCTCGTTTTCTCTCCGGAGGTCTGCATTCTCCTTCTTCAACGTAGCGACTTCTCTCTCGAGCCGTGCCACTTCTCTCTCGGCCGATTGCCGCGCCCGTTCCGCCACCCAATTTTCCGAGTCCTGCCGCTCTTTCCTGCTGGCGCTGGCAACACTGGTTGTCCGCGTCAGGGCTGGTCTCTTCTGCGCTTGTTTGATCTCGTCGTCCTTTAGCCGGACCTGCCGCTCCAGCTCTTTGACCCGCTCCTGCAGTTCCGTGTTCTCGATGTCTTTTTGCTGTGCGTACATGCGCGAGAGGTGTTTGTGTTTGACCAGTTTGGACATCTCCTCCCTCGCATCGGTATGATATTTGTTGAACTGCGACTTCCAGTACCGCCCCGAGTTGGACTTGGGCTCGTTTAGATCGATTGTGACATCAGCGCCATCATCATCCTCCCAGTCTTCCTCCGACATGTCGTCGTCCTTTTTAGATGCTGGGGGTTTCGTGGGCGACGGCGCGGGAGCATCGTTCTGTTTTTGCTGGATCTCGTGACCAAACGAGACTCGCTTCCGGCGTGAGGTGGCGGTTCCTGGAGTCATAAGGATGCCAGTAGGTTTCGGGGGTGATTTGGGGGGTGATTTCGGCCTGTTGTTGTCTGCAAGTTCTGCGAGTAAACGCGGCGGGTTTGTGATCGCATTTGTAGTGGTAGCTGTGGCAGGCGCTGGTGTGCCGAAGATGGCATGCCTTACGGCGCGGGCAGCGAAGATTGGTGCAGGTGTGTCGGGGGCATCGAACTGCGTGGTATCTGCCCTCCATTGGTTGTTGTCAGCATGCATGCTACCTCAAACACAACAAACAAGCATGGCTGTAGCTGTAGCTGGGCGCGTCGGAACTCACCAGCATCTTCGGCCTGTCTTGGAGCATCAGGCGCGCCCGTCGCGGTCTGATAGCTCCTCTTAATAGCCCAGCCCAGCATTGGCGCAGAAGTTTGAGCAAAGCAGGTCCTGGCAGTAAGTCGTGCAAGCCCGATGTGTATGTTTTGCCTCTCTCTCTCTCTCTCCTTCTCTCTTTCTCAAATGAAATGGTCGAGCATTTGTTGTTGAATCGCAGTTTGTTGTTTAGAATCGGAATCTTGCCTGTCAAGGCCGGTCTGGTCCGGTCTGGGCTGGTCCGGCCTGGCCTGGTGGAACGCACGCGATCATTCAGGGTTCAACTGAGAGGGAGTGACCTCAGTGCTGTTTTATTTACTTCTTACCACTTAGGGACTCAATTGGCCATCTTTTCAGGTACACCCTTAGGTAAACGAGCCGGCGCAAAATCCCATCAACAACTCCCGGCTGCAGAAACCCGTATCTGCATGGAAACATTTGCACATCTTGTCCATTCATTCACATATCTTTATTACGAACCACCAGTTCCCAGGACCATGCACGGAGATCCCATTGGTGCAGCGCCGTGTAGCAGTGCAAATGCATATCCCCTTCGATTTACTGCTTTAGGTCTGCATTAGGTAACCACTAATTCATATTACACTCATGTTTCTTCGGTGAAAGCTCCTTGTCATTGTCAACTGTACCTTTCCTCTTGGCTGCCATCTACCATTAATGAAACAAAGAGGCCGGAAACAGCACAGGTCTCAATACATTCAATTGAATTGTCTACATTCCGCCATTGCATTGATTATGGCTTGTTCGCGTTGCTGTAAGATGTGTTGCGAAGTCAGCATGTGCATTTGTACATGCCACTTACCGGATAAATGAAAAGCAAAATGGGGAGTAGCAGTGCCTGCTAACCTCCAGTATATGTATGGATATACAGCATCACCCTGCAATTATTTGTTCTCGCTACATACATCGTACCGCCCCAAGCGACCGTCGATCTATTGGCCATGGCCGGGAACGAGGCCGGTTCCGGGTCCCGGGTCGAACTACGACTACACCGAAGACGCCCTGTACCCGCGCTTCCTGCCCGTGCTCGACAGGCGCACGGCGTCTGAGCAGTATACGGCACTGCGAGACGACGCGCAGGCGCGGCTGGAGCGGTACCAGGCCGACGAGCGGCGGCGGCAGCTGCGCGTGCGGCGCGACGCCCTCATCAGCCGCTTCGAGGCCACGCGGCGGACGCCCGGGTTCCGGTACGCCCGTCGGGTCGCCCGGCTGCACCGCGAGGTCCTCGACTACTTCGAGTTCCGGCACCGCTTCCGCTACCTCAAGACGATGCGCGGCGTCCGGCCCAATGCGGGCGGCGGCGGCGCCAGCCTCTTCGCCGAGATCGAGGGCAACCCCGACCGCGGCGGGGTCGAGAGGCGCCGCGTGGTCGTCAAGTTCGGGGACGATCTCGAGAGGATGTACGACGAGAGGTTTTGGCTGAGCGCCCTGGCCAAGCTGGAGCACGTCGTTAATGTGGTTCATTTGGACGATGACGAGCTGAGGCAAAACGAGAATTACCCGGAGCCAGAAGATTCCGAGGGAAGCGAGGCAGTAGGAGGGGCGGCAGCAGGTGAAGGGTTGGAGTATGAAGAAAATGAAGAGAATGTTGTAATATATGACGAAGAAGCAGAAGAAGAGGAGAATCTCTTGCTACACGACCAAACAGAAGAAGAAAACGCAGTAGAACCAGCACTAGACGAAGAGAAGCCGCCCGACTCGCTCTGGAGCTCGATAGTCAACCACCCCTTCTGGAGACTGGAACCAATAGTGCTCGACCAAGACGATGTGCCTACACCGGAAATTCCGTCGCGGCCCACGTTGGTTCTCGAATACATGGAGTCGGGCGACCTCCACCAGTTCCGAAAGCGGATGAAGGCGGCAGGCGTAACCCCTCCCGACCGGCTTCTCTGGCGGGTGTTGCTGTGCCGTAAGTTGACACCCGTTTTCTTTCTCGTGTCCTGCTTCTGCTACTTTGTGTTCTGGGCCCTGGAGCCCCTGGAGCCCCTGGAGCCCCTGGACTGATCAGAGGAACCACGCTGATTATTAGTGTTGCGCGCCTGCGCCGGCATGGCCTACTTCGACCTGCTTCCAGAAGGACGGGAAGAGGTGATCCCAGCGCGAGGGCCGGGAACGCTAACCCATGGCTCTCTCGACTTGTCACAACTCCTCATTGGGCAACTCACACCCGACGATATCGACCACGATATCATGCCGATTCTCAAGATGTGCGGCTTTGGAGAGACCGAGAATAAACCGACGCAGGGCAGAGGAATAAGAGAAAACCAAATAGCTATGGGTAGGGTAAGAAAAAATGAACTCCCGCCCCCTTTCCTTCTCACCTTCCTCTCCAGTCACCCGCGCAGTCGTATGATTGGAAATCGACCTAGCTCACTCACAATGACTTGCTCTATCGCACCTCGTGTACAGATCATCCAAACCCTCGCAGTGCCCTCCAGCGAAGCGGCCGACCAGCAAGCGGACGGGATGATGCCCCTCGGCAACGGTGTAGTGAGCATCTCCGCGGACCACCGGATCGTCTCCTATGTCCATGGCGATTTCATGAACGCCCCGCACGTAGGCAATGGTCTCAAGCAGTTCGTCAGCATACTCATGGCCGTTAGAACGGAGCACATGTGGACGCTGGCGCAGCTGCTGCAATACGCCATTGATAGGACCAGGTGGGCCCCGGAGGAGAGCTTCTACCGCGGCGTGGTGCCCCCGACCGAGACGAACGAGGCCATCGTCCAGTTTGTCCAGGACTACATGTTCAACGCTTCCACCAATCCACCGCCATTCGGGACGACAGACGGAGCTGATGGCACCTCCTCGTCAGAGCCGGGTCCGTTATCCAGGATACTTGGATCAACCTTTGGCGGCTTGTTTGGGACTGGTAGGAATCGTGGACCAAATGATGTCGACCTATCTTTGCCAATACCCGACCTACGCGAACAGCCACCGCCACCTGGGTTTGTCCCACCGGATCCATATCGCGAAGCTCGTGCTGCCCTCCTTCCTATTATGAGAGCCAATATGTTCTGGACCGGCCAGAATCGCAGAAGACACGAAGCTCGACCTACATGGATCCCAGGGTTGATCACAATATGTTTTACTGGTAGTCCATACACCCGAGTTTGAAGTCGGTGTAAACGGTGTAGTCCGTCGAGACAATGTATTCAGCGCTGGGTATTGTTGTAGAATCATTCTAGCTTCGCTCCTGTGGTATCAACAAAGTCCTCACAAGCCGTACCAATTGTTTCTTCATCCCTCGGCTATGCCCCCAAGTCGTAATAAATGCCGTTCATGGTCCTGAAGTTATAGACCCCCGCATCACGGCTCCCATTCTTGGTTTGCCATTCGCTCCTCCACGACAGGAGAAGGTCATGTATCTCTCGAAGATACTTGCGCTCCGCCATGTTGACCAGCTGCTCGGCTTTGCGCCAACTATCAGCATCGGACAACGAAGTCTTCCGAATTAGCTCAAGAGCTGTATCTGACGTCTCCACTGCCACAACAGGCCCCTCGAGGCAGTTCCAATGTATTCGTGCCATGCAGGCTTGGGCCTGTTCGACAACAGCAAGACGATTGAATTTCTTTGATTTGGTATTGGCCACCAAAACTGCCACTTCCTGTTCCGTATTCACAGGGAATCCATCTTCGACAGTAGCAGAGTTCGCGCTGACATTCGCTGGGCGTGTCGCGCTCTTTTGGCTGCGCTCGCGCTCACGCATTTCACCCTTTAGCCAGCCCATGAGCTGTGAAGTTGGCAGATCAACATCCGCAACATCTTTGCGGTCCATGGTCTTGACCTTGAGGAGGTCCTGTTTGATAATAATCATCCATGAATACGTCTCATCGCGATATCTCTTTTGCAGGTCTTCCGGGGACCGAGAATCACACGCCAATTCAGCACTAACGCCGCCTCTGATCAAGGTTCCCACCAACTCGACGCCAGCACTGCGCAGCAGGGCAGGGTCAAAACTTGCAACAAGAGCTTCGCACTGTATGGTGTTAGTAGTGGACTCGAATCAATGCATTTGTATGAGCTTACTCTTTTGGCATTGAAGAAGCCATGTGTTTCTGCTTCTGCTTTCTTCATGAAAGACTTACTGCTTCCAGCGGTTTTGGGTATCCTTGCCAACTTTTCCCATGAAAGACTGAACCCGACAGCATGACGCTGCTCGTTTTGGTTTCCGAGTTTGGGGCGATGCTCCCTGATCAAGCTGTCATATCGTCCGCCGGCTGCAAATACGTCTCGGAACTTCTTGTCGTAGACACACTGGAAAAGGATACCTCCTTGGAAGAAATCTTCCCTGAAGCTGCTTAAAGGATTGATGTAAATCTTGTTGTGGACGCCTAGACGTTTCGCGTAAGATATAACGTCCTTCAAATGAGCAATAGTTGATTGCGCCTTGTCGAATGTATTGCTTCCATCAAACAATGTTTTGAGCTTCGTGAAAGCCTTGACGGGGGTATCTAGAAACGGAAGTCAGAGATCAAGCAGCGTTTCAAATATATGGTGCTCACATACCTCGAAAGTCGAATTTCTGTAGTTCGTCAATGCTGGTAGCCGACAAGCCCAACGCCCGCAGCTCTGTACGTATCTTCGACCACGTCCACGAGTGTATGTTCAGTTTAGTCATTGATTCTGCCGCTACTTGCCTCAGGCTGACATCTACTTCACAAAAGTCAAATATCAGCTGCAAAAGGTCAGAGTGGCTGACATGAAAACACATCTGGCTCAACGAGGGAAATGCGTCAACAATGTCATCCAGTACCATAATGGCTTGTGCCTCCTTGAGCGCAAGGTCAAGTGTGTCTGTAGAGACAATATCGAAGCATACTTCACTGTACATTAGGGGCTGACCACCGCCGCTCCTTTCACGGAAGATCTTGTCAAAAGCAAATGACTTGGGCACAACGGATGAACCTGTGTGTTTGGCCAGTGTTCTTGCATGCCCTAACATGAGATCGTATGGCATCTGAAGTACTGTGCCACTACGGTCGAGCATCTCAACCACGGGCTGGGAGTAATGAGAGGATCGAGGGTATAAAGGGTTTCTGGAAGCTTCAAGAGCGCCGTGACGGCGGAAGATTGATATCAATTCGTCCTTGACTACCCCCTGGTATAGGAGCTCAAGAGATGACGGATTTGGCGTGGACATGTCCCATGTGTAGTCCTTGCTTTTCTCAGTCGTCACCGAAAATAGTGTTGACACTGTCTTCTGATAATGGGGGGACATCGGGTCGGATATCTCTGCCAGAGTACGTTGTATCGTCTCACTTTCTTCGGCCATGGGCAGCTTACCGCTGCGTAATAGCTCAGAGCTCGTGGGTCGGTCTTTTGGATTATGCGTAACAAGGGAGAGAATGACTTCAGTCTGCGTCTTGTCTGCTGGTTTGAAGTCAGATGGAAGACTAGGCGACTGTCCGCGCAAGTCATTCAGGACAGTCCACCTCTCGTGGCCGAGCATAGGCTTGTAAGACATCTCGAAGAAGACGATACCTAATGCGTACATCTTGATGGATATTAGTACTTGAACTATAGTGGGAAGGTGAGGCGGCATGCTTACATCAATTTTCCGAGAGTCCTCGATATTGCTACGCTCGAGCTCAGGTGCCAGATAGATGGCCGTTCCGACGTTGCTCATCTCCTTGGAGTCCTGCGAGCCGATGAGGCCTTTGTTGCCGTTGATGTGACCACTCGTGGCGAGGCCGAAATCCCCAATTTTGACGTGAGCGACGCCGTCAGCTCCGACACTGATGAAGATATTTTCCGGTTTCAGATCGCGATGTACGAGATTGTGGAGGCTGTGAATATGAACGATGCCTTCCACGATCTCACGAAACAAACGCCAGACCTCTTTTGTATTTTGGTACAGGCCTTGAGATATTAGATCTCGAAGTGTCTAAACCCCCAGGTAGTAAGCAAGTAGGTCTGAAAGCATTCACTGGCCAAGAGGTGCTTCGGGGGGTGGCTTACTCGTTTCTCGCAGTACTCCATAAGTATGTACAGAACATTCTTGTACGAGGCTTGATGGCTCCGTGTTCGTCTCAGTAGTTGGTCTTCATTGGTAGAATCGTTATCATCATCATCTGAGTCGAGCTCATCCTCGTCATCATCATCTGAGCCTTCTTCCTCATTACTGTCCCCTTCATCTGTAAGATCGTCGTCGTCCGAGTCGCTGTCAGAAGCTTCGAAATTAAAGTCACCCGCCGCATTGGTTGAAGACATGAAATCCAAACCTCCGGTGCTGGTGGCAAACTGGATATCAATGCCATCCGACTCTGCGGCCCCGTCATCCTGCGTTTGAGGTCCTTCAGTCGACGAGTCACTATCAGTCTCGTATGTATCTATTGGGACTCGTTCAATCCAAGCATCGTAATAACGAACAATCGCCGGATGGCTCAACCGGGAGAGGGTCATAACCTCTTTGAGTGTGGTAGTCAGGGTACGTGACGCACGCTGCGAGATCTTCTTGATTGCGTAGATTTGACCATCAATCTTCTTGCGTGCTTTCACCACCTCGCCAAACCCTCCTTTTCCCAGACGGCCTTCTTCGGAGAAGTCATTGGCGAATCTCGAGAAAGATGGGGCAGCACTGACAGAGTCAAGGCGTCTTCTGGAGAAACCGGGAGGCATCGGCGCCAAGGTCTGGGCCGAAGAGTGAAACCCTATGGACTCCTCTACAAGTATAGGTGCGTCCGTGGCAAGGAACTCGCTCGATCTAAGGTCGGCCGCTCGTGGGCGTCGTGATGCGTCGGCTTTGAAGAACTTGGATACCAACTCGTGTAAGGAGTTGGACAAGGACAGCGTTTCCATGAGCATAGCGGGCGCTTCGTACTTCTCGAACACGTTTAACCCAAACACCATCTGCAAGAACACAATCCCAAAGTCCCAAACGTCGGTCTTGTGGTTCAGTGACGCCGAACTCCCCGCCACTTCGGGCGGGAGCCAGTATACCGATTTTGCCGAGTTCAGCGATGACTTGGTACGTGACTTGCTGCAGATGGTATGAACCTCTCGCTGGTAAGCCACGTCGGCGAGTTTTGGTACATAGTTCCGCGAATCTTCCCTGCACAGCAAGATGTTTGCCGGGTGTATGTCACCATGAACCAGGCCCTGACTATGCAGATACTCCAGTGCAGACAGCAAGTCCGTCGTCCAAGCGCGGACTGTTCCAGGGGGCAGCGGTCCTCTGCGTTCCAGGTCTTCATCGAGAGACCCTCGGTCTGCAAGAGGCATCAGAACGCGTACAATGCGGTTATTCGATCTGCTATCGTCGTCGTCTTCCTCATCTTCAGACACCTGGTCAATGCGAAAGTCGATGAGCTGCAATATGTTCTTATGTGACAGCTTCTTGAGGGATCGGAGTTTGCTCTCCAAGGATGACATCCTCTTCTTGAATTGCACCATCTCGTTAAGTCCTGGTTTCAACTCCGCCTCCTTCAGAGCAAGAAGGGTGCAGTCAAGGTTGCTCGGTCGCACTGTGTAGACCGTGGCAACCGTTCCCCGGCGGGCGTCGTATTTTCCTACGACGGTGTTGAAGTGCAATTCGTTTCCCGATGAGTCGGTTAGTATGCAGGTCCCGTCAAAGACCACTCGACCACCCTCGTTCTGCTGTGAATTTTCAGGCAGGAAACTAGAGATCCTCGGGTGGCTCTTCAGGCGTGATTTCTTTTGGCTTTCCTTCTTCCTCTTCATTTCCTCGTCGATCATTTGCTGCATGACCCGTTCCTCCTCCTGCGTAGCCTCTTGCTTCTTGCGGGCATCTTCCTCCTCCTGCTCCCGGGCTTGCCGGGCTAGTTCCTCTTCGTGTGCAGCCCTCTCCTCTTCCAGAGAAGGTTGCCCCAACCCCTGTGCCTTGGCGAGGGCAGCATCCTCGAGATACTCCTGTATGCCTTCTGCCAATTCATGGATCATAGGCTCAGCTTGACCTTGCGCCGCAAGTTCCCTGGGCCTCTTCTCAATGAATTTCTGGATCTTGAAGACAGTGGAGTCGCTCAAGTTGGTGTCATCTTTGAGACTCAGAAGTGGCGCCGATTTGGGATAGGTTGCCGTCATGACCACGCCCAGGGTGACGGTAAAGTCCGGGTTAGAGAGGGCCTTGATGCGGATATCAAAGGAAGGCTCCGCGCGCTGCCAGGCGGCGTTTGCGGCCTTGTGCTCGATGAAGTCGACGCCATCCTCGTATATGGCCTTCAAGACGAGGATCTCCTCCTGCTGGGCGTCAATATACTGAGATCTGGGCCCGGGGCCGGCAGGTGGGCTAGTGGGGATCGATTCTTTGGTTTTCCAGGGAGACATGTTGACTAGTTCACGATCGTCCTAATGCTGACAAAACGACGGAAGACCACAGCACAAGCTGCGGGCCTCTTACTGGATGACTGGTGACATATTATGTATGACTGCGGCTTGGTGTTTGAGTAGATGTGAATGGTTCTTGGTTGCGACTTTTTCCCACGAGAGTTGGCCGTCAATTAGGTCAATAGTTCTTGATCGCAGCTGCATACTTAGACGCTGCCATGGTGGGGTTCAGAGGGTGCGTGGCGGTCACGGTGCAACGAGCCGCCGATACCGACCCCAAATGACCGAATGATAGGTAGTGGAAAGTGCCCAGCAGCTATTAGTGTACCCCGGTATCCACCGCCGTTGGTGTGCTGGCTCTCAGCTTCCAGGTTTATGTTTGCTACGCAGTCGCCATCTCGATGTTATCAATCAACCAAGGTCCAGAGGCACATATAGTATTGGCTGGCCTCAATCAGCAGACCCGATAAGTACACGCAGAAGAGAACCGAAGTAAGGTGTTGTTGCCTCCATCACTGTCAATGCGATTCGCTAGGTACTTAGGCAGATATACAGTCAGTCATACTCATGGCGACCCCTTTAATGAGTCAGAGCATTGTATACACAAATGCCTTTTCCATCCCTCACTGCCTGTGCTCCCCCCTTTCCCACCCGTCCACGTCGTCCTCTGCCACTGCAGCCCATGCACTGAGGGGATCAGCCCAAATGTCCCAGCGCCCCAGCTTCTTCCCCTGTTCATCCCATCCGCTCAGGACGTACGCGAACTGCTCGTCCCAGCTACGGCCCGTCCTGACGCTCTCGAACCGGCCCCTGCCCACGACGCAGACCTGGTTCCGCGCCTCGTCCACCACGAACCCCTCGGGGCCCGGAAAGCTGTCCGGGCCCAGGTGCATCTTGAGCGTGTCAGAAAGTACCGCGAAGTATTCCTCGCAGGCCTGGCCGCCCGTGAAGCTCTTCCCCAGAAACGGTAGTTGTTTAGTCGCCCAAGAAGGACCGTGTTCGTGAATGGTGGGCCGAGAGACCTCGCCTCCTGAAGGGTCCGGAATGAAGAACTCGGAGAGAAGCTCTTTGGGCGGCGGTGGTGAGGTGAGAGCCTGGCAGAAGGCATGCGCGCAGCTGCGCAAACCGGAGCTGCGGTCGGCAGTTGTCTCTTTACCTGAGGCCATCTTGCCGGCTTCTATTTCAGATGAAGTAATGTGAGTTCGACCCGACAGGGATGCTAGGTAAGACGTTTGGTCTAGTGCTATCCGGTTTGCGAGTGTGGTCGTCGCGTATTTTACGTTGGGAGGAGATAGGTTTCGGCGCACGCGAGCAAACGCTGCAACTGGCCATTTGCATATGCATGACATCATCAGCTATACCACGGCAGGAGTCTTGTCGGCGAACAGACGTCACGGCCCAACACCGGGCTTTCATTCCGACGAACCCATAAAAACTGTCGTCGCCGTATAATCTACTCGGCGTTGGCCCGGTCTTACCTGTGCGTGCTCCGTGGAGCACCGGTTTACAGCCGGAACCCGAGCGACATCCCATTATCAAACCCTTGATGGCGAAAGCGCTGCTCCCACCAGATTATCCCGCACCGTACATACTGGGGACCATTCAATGCCATTAGTATAATGATTTGTCCAATTGGATACGACACCTGATTGGATGGGTTCACCGTTCATTCCATGATTATTCGCTTTAGCTATATGGATCGATCGACAACCCTATGCCAGCTCAAAAGGTTCTCTCCGGACAAATCCCCATCATGCTCCTAATTATTGACCTTATCTTCCTCCACCTTCAGCTGATCAAACAGCTGGGCTTGTCTCTCCAGGAACAGGCTGACGCTGTGAGGGGCCATTGTGATGACATCGCGGTTCTTTTGGCGCTGGCTCTCAAGAACGTCGAGGAACCCCGCCGGAACCAGACCTTCCTCCTTCGCCATCGCCATTCTGCTGTTCCATGCATAGTGGGCAGCCCGGATTCGTCTTGCTTGAGCTTCGATAGGCTGTAGAATCTCGTTCTGCAGCTTGCGGTATAGCTCCTGGGCGGTGTGGTCAGGCCCCAGTCTGAACGCGGCGTGTTTCGACTTCAACTCGACGAACTTGAAGCTATTCTCCATACGCTTGTGCGTGCTGTTCTGCTCACGAACGGGTACGATATGTTCTTGGTTCCATCGGGCATACGTCGCGGCCCACTCCTTCCAGACTTCCCCGCGGACCTCCCGACAGGCCGGGCAGAAGTCGCTATCGCGTGGTCGGTTCACGTCCACGTGTACGTGAACCTTGTATACGAATGCATCGCATGCGGGCTCATGATCATAGCGATATGGCCTTCGGCAGTACTCTGGCTTCATCACTGTTCCCTCTGGGTCGCGATGACCACAGTGGTACCCAACGTAATGTTTGATACACATGGTAGAGTATAGGCTATAGGCCAAGACTTCTTGTGTATCAGATACGGCGTTGATGATGATGTTGTCGTTGTGTATAGTCTGACGATGTATCTCAAATAGTCCTGGCGGTGAATGACTTCAGGGGTAAAATCCTCGACTCGGTCTGGAGCCTCGGCGCAGTAATGGTGGCGGTCCGGTCTAAGGAGCGGCTTTCAACGGATGGTATGGGGGGATATAGGCGTTTCAAAGTAGTATACGGTATGAAAAATACCGAAGATTCAGGTGCTGCGTGTTCGTTGGTAGACTAACACCATTTGGCAGTGACCGGGATGCGGATTGGCGACTCTCAGTACATTGACGACGGCGGAGGGGATAAAATTCCTACAAAAGGAGCAGCTACATTGTTGTCATGCTGATCTAGGCGATTTTCCATGGCAGAATTAAGCCCAGGCGAATTTCCCTGGCAGAACTGAATGGACATAGAAGCTTCCGGCCTGATAGGACATAGTGGATGAGTCGGACTCCTAAACTTGAGATCACGCGGCAGGGGCAGGATGGCACGATATTGAACAAGCCTAGCTGTAGGGTCGTGGTGATAAGGACGGCGCACCCCTTACACTAATGGTGCACTTTATCCTGTCCTAAAAAGGGTTAACGATGCATTCCAAGTCTGTTTTTCAGAGGTGATAGGGGGCTCACCCTCAGACATGCTTCTCAAGCAACTGGCAAAGGCCGTCTTGGTAGATACATCTAACCCTTTTACTGTAGCGAGTGGGCTTCATTACTGGCACCTATTAACGATGAAAGCCCAGATAGGAAGGCAAAGGTCTCTTGAGAAATTCACCATAGGAGTATTAAGGAGAAATGCACAGTCCGTATCAAGACCAGGGGCAGAACACAGCCAGTAATGTTTGGAAAGACTCGATGTTGATGCCTGGTTGGAAAGATTCATTATTCTACTCGACAATTGCAAGTGGCGGCTAAGCCATTGCCCTCCAAAATCTACGTTTGCAGCATTATTCATCTGAAATAAAAACCTTGATCTCTTGTAGACCTGGCATATACCCCAAACTCCGGACGCCAGTATCATGCAACCCTCATCATACATTATGGCCCAAGAATAACAATAATAGGGGCTCCTCATCAGGATCGTTACCAGGTAGCAGCCTGATCAAAGTCAAATCTCTTCAGCTCCTTGCCTGCATCCTCAAGATCCTTCTTGGCTTTCATGCGCATATAGAAGATCGGGCAGTCCTTGCTACTGCAGATGACCTCGTTGTGCATGCTGCCTTGGCAACGTTGACATTGCGTCCAGAGTCTGCCGAAGCGGACTTCAAGATCGGACACCCGGTGCAGCGTCCTGTCGTACAGCTCACCAACTCGGGGGGTGTCGCTTTTGCACACAGCGCCGGCACTCTCCTCCTTCCCCACTAGCGGCTTCTTGCAGGCCATACAAGTCATTGTCTTCTTGGCGAATTTCATGAGACCGCCAACTGTGGGCGCTGCTACCGAAATGGCACGCGTGTGGTCACCAGTCAAGAGAGACTTGGCCTTGGTCTCGCCTAGAATAGGCTCGAAGATACGTGTCAAGGGCTTGGCCAGCTGATTGTCCAGATAGTAACGTGTGTCGATTGGCACGTTGTTCTCCAGCACAAAGATGGGATCTTCTGATCGCTCCCAGTTCTTAGATCCTGATGCGCCCTTGATCATGACGTATGCCACTCTGTCACCAAGCCCCGGAGCAGAGCCAGCGTCACGCTTCTTCATGCGCTCGGCCAATTCGACATGGGCCTGTTTGCCATCGTAGTTCTCTTTGGTCAGAGCCTTAGTGATGACAAGCTTGGACATATCGACCTTATTTTGCAAAAGATCGGAAATTGTGTCCTTGACATATCTGCAAGCAAGGTTAGCAAAACCGGTATCATATCACTCGACCCATTTCCAACTTACTCTTGCGCGCCATTTACGTCCTCATCAATCAGCATCATACGGAGGACCTTCTCAATAACAGTTTGGACCAGAAGGCAGTTGTCTCGACGGACCGTCTCGATACCCTTGGTATCCATCTTGTCGAACTTCTCCGGCTTTGTCCAGTAGAGCCCAGCATATCGCTTCTTGTTGATGAGAAGGTATGGATAATATACCTTCTCGAACTCCAGCTTGATTGGTTTTATAAATTTGGCCGAAACGTAATTGGCAGCTTCTTCTCCAAGCTTCATCGCCTCGGCCAAATCCTTCATGCCAAACTTCACCATGACCGAATCAGTATCACCATAGATGACCTGGGCATCATGAGAATAGCCATTGGCAATGCAGTACTTCTTCTCGACCTCTTCCTTGGTCTTTTCAATCATTTGACGACCATAACTGGTGGTACTGCTAGCGATCGGAAGACACGGTAGCTTTCCCGTTGTTGCACCCGTCAAACCGTAGACGGAGTTTGCACTGATCTTCAAGGCGAGTTGTCGACCGTTCAACACGGCCTTCTTGAATGGATCAGTCTCAACGGCGAGCTCTCTCTTGGCTTGCTTTCTCGCTCCAAGCAGTTCTTCGAAAATTTGTGCCAGGAGTGACTTTCTTCGGCTGGCGGTTGCGAACAGGTCGCCATGGGGGGTCACGATGTAATCCTCGTCTTTCTTGAGGCCAAACTTCTCAACGGCATTCTTGTTCAGCAAAGTCGTGTAGCAGAGGTTGTGTGCCTGAATGATACTGGGATACAGAGACGCGAAATCAAGTGTGGCGATGGGCACATCGTAGTAACCACGGGTGGGCTCAATGACTGTTGCGCCTTCGTATTGCTCATCAGAAGCTTCTGACTTGAGATTAGGAATTACCAGCTTCTGTTCCAAAGCCTTGCGGAACAGCTGACTCATGAATTTGACCTGCTGTCCCCGCGAAAGTAGAAAGTTGAAAGGAACACCCGTGACTCTGGCCATTTCTGTATAGTTGGCCAAGCAGGATAGCTTGTCCATTAGTCGCTGCGGAAGATACGCGTCCTTCAGACAGTATAACGCCAAACGTCGTCTCGATTCTGGTGTACCATTGAACAGCTCAGTGATCATAGTATGATGCACATCTTCCTTCTGCTCCCCAAGGAAATGCGAGCATACTGAGTTCAGAGTGTAGCTGCGCAGTTGGTGGTCTCGTTGCATCAGCTGCAACAGATCTAATTGTAATCGACCGTTGGTATTCGTGGTTTTGGTATCTCGGTTACCCATTTGTTTGCTTGAAAAGTTTGTTTCCTTTGCGACTGATTTGACACTGGGCAAACGAGTCCAGTACTCGAAGCCGTTGAGCTTTAGATGCCTGGCACGATCCAGGAGGTATGGGAAGTCGAAATTCGAAATGTTATAGCCAGTAATGAGATCGGGATCAACTTCGTCGAGGAACTTCTTCCAGGACATCAACATGTCTTGTTCCTTCTCAAAGGAGAGAATCTCGGTGGCGACGATGGAGCTGGTTTCGTCAAGGCAAAAGACGTTGCGAATGAACGGCTTGTTTTCTCCGTAGCGAGTGACGACATTGGCAATCTGGATGACCGGATCCTGGTTTGCTTCAGGGAAGATACCCTTGCGCCCTGCACATTCGATATCAAACGACAGGATACGAAGAGGCGCCATCTTGGACCACTCCCCTTTAGCGTCGTGTGCTATCATATTGGTGTAGGATATTTCCGCCTCGATCTGAGCACTGGACTGCCTGTCACGTGGTGGAATGAGGGTGTATTTCTTGGCTGGGCACTCAACCCATGACATGCCGGGCATTTTGCAGTCAACCATGAAACGTAGGACATATTGAAGGTTATCAAAAGTCATGATTCCATCGCTGGCACCCTTCCACATGCCTTTCCAATTGGCATCACCTCTCTCTATTGTGGCTCGTACGCGTGCAATGAATTTGGGGTCGGTAACGGTGATCTTGATGTAGGGGCTTTGGGTATTGCCCTGGAAACCGTAGATGTTCTCCCTCAGGACCAGCTGACAGGAGTAGATGGTTGGTTGGTGCTGAGCCACCTGGGTTTCGAGGAATGCCTTGAAGGCCTGACAGTCTTCGGGGCGGAACGAGACCGGCGCAGCGACGTAGAGGTAGTGTCGGAAGTCGGTAACATGCAGCATGACCGAATGACCAGTTTCTGTCACGCCGAAGAGCTTGACAGTAACCCTGCCACCGTGCAAAGTACCCTCCTCGGCATCGATCTGTTGAAAGATGAGGTTATCCCGTTTGGGGTCAAAGTCGCCCAGGGCAGGTCGAGCCCTGCACTGGTCCTTCTCGGAGTTGCTTTGCTTGAGATCCGAGATATCCTGGCTAAGCTTCTCAAGAACCTCAGATTCGAAAGCACTCTTGGGCTGGGTTGAGCTGAGCTTGCCACCGGGTCCTTGCTGTGAGCTGTTCAACCGCGAAGCTGGGGACGATGTCAGAGGTTCAAGGCGACGCTTTTTCGACGGCGTTAGAGGTGGGTTTCGGCGGGCACGAGAGGCTTCACCAATGCCGCGTTTCTGCGGCAGGTTGGCTGTGGCCATTGTGAGAAAAATGACTTTGGTGTGAGGAAGAATCAAGTGGCAGAATGCTGCATTGGAGTCGAGGCTGGGTGTGGTTATTCGGACGAAGAGCAGTTCGCTGGTGCTAAAAGTAGCGAAAATTGTAGATTGTCTAGGGCGACGGGAAGTAGTAGTTGGTAGCTCGCGGGTGGTCAAAGAAACATTGGATGGGTTCGCGTTAGAAGCTCCCAACCCGCGACTTGACGTGACGACAGGGTTGCTTTTGGGTGGGGCACTTTAATGGCTTTTTGAAGGGCGCGCGCGAGAGAGACTCGGGCCCTGCTACGTTGACCCCTTTGCCATTGCACTTACACCCGTATCGTATCTGCCTGTGTGTAATTGCATACCTCCATTCTAACTGGGTTGTAAACCCTTGGCATCGTGTATAATCTCATCAGACAGTCAGCAAGTGACCAAGAAACTATTTAGATAGATCCTTACTTGGTTAAACTCGACATGCGTTCCAAAAAGTTTGTATCAATGCAGCCCTCTTCATGGGATATTTAGGTTACCACTGTTACAGTATTGGCTGCCGTTTGGCTGCGTCTCTATACGAACGTAGTGCCCTCGGCAAAGCGCATTTCACTGCAACTCCAAAGTCTACCAAAGGGGAGATGCCGCCGGCACATCACCATCATCTGCATGACTTTGAAGCGAACCCGAGTCACCGAGATATCACAGGCACTAGGTAGATGCCCTCTTTCTCTAGGCGTGCACCATCCGCATGTGGTCGGGAAACCATCTCCCAGCATTTTTTGGACCTTCCGAGGAGTTCAAGCACCGGCATGCTTCACCAAGTCGCAATAGAGCACATAATGTTTGGATTTCTTTTTCTTTTTGTTGCATGAATCGTCAGCTATTTTGCCAGTGTGGCCCAACAAGCTTTAATTCCCAGGTATTCCTTAGACGCCGGATTTGCTGTAACCGTACATGCTCCATTGGGAGCAATGATACGATCCATCATAAAAATGTAGCCTCGCAAATAGCAGTGAACACCGTGTCGCATCCCCAGATCCTATGCAGTTCGCCCGAGCCTCGTTATGCCATAGTCGCTCTATGCGGTGTGCTTGCCCTTCTTGTTCTTCTTCGCAACCTCCTTAATTTGCAAAGCTGCAAGGCAATTGTTAGCATTTCGGTATGTTCAAAAGGAAGACCGCCATAACCATAGCTGTGGCGGGTAGATGGTGACGGTGATAACGTACTGGGGGAAGGGACTGCTTAAGCTTCTCGGCCTTGTCGGTATCCTTGAGAACAAGAGTGTAGAGGTGCTTGCTGCAGCGGACCTTGAACTTGGTCTGGGTCTGCGAAGCCTTCTTGTTCTTCTTTATCCGCGCGGCTAGATCGAACATTCGTTAGCACCACCGTTCGTCCATAATTCCTATTGCGATCATATCATGTTCGGGTCGAGCTCGACGTACAGGTGGCATCCTTGCGGCGGCAGATCTCAATGAACTGTGCGGAAGCAATTGTCAGCAAAAAAGATTTCCATATATATGGAGGTAATTCGAATTTGCCGTACCTGCTTGATATCGGCGATCTCCTGAGGCATCTTGGCGGTATTTTCTGGGTTGGTCGTCGAAGCGTAGTGGTGTGAGGATTCTCGAAGATTTGGCGGTGCTACTTTTCCCGATTTCGTCTCACAAAAAGTCGAAATTGTTCTGTGGCCTATCGAAAAGGTGAAAGATAGCAAGTGCACGGGCCATTTCTTCTTAGAATTGACCATGGAGGGCAAGCGTGGGCTCTTATCGATACGACCTACTAGCGCTTTCCCCTCCCCTATCCCACTCACTCCAACTACCAGTGATAGTTCACGTCTTTGGGGTGCAAAGGGTATCACAACCCCTCAGGCATAAGGGGAAGCTCTCGTGGCGAATCACACATCCTATCCTTAGACGCCATTCATGCATTCCTGTCAGCTTATGTCTGGGGAAGTATAGGTAGTTTTCTATACGTGAGATACTGCGGTTCTAGTATATAACAAACTTATTACACTAGCACACTGGGTAACATAAGACATGCTGCTCCTCCCGCGCCAAAGGCTCTAGATTAATTTCCAGACGCCATCCTTGACCTCAATCTTGACTTCACGGCTCTCGTCAATGGCTATTCGTCCAGCATGCAATATTGCAGTGGTGGCGATTGTGTTCTTCAAAGTTGGCAGCGGTCGGGCGTCCAGCTCCTCGAGCTTGATGGCGCCCGAGTTCAAAGAGTTACAGGCATCCACGAACTTCTCGAAGGATATGTAGCCGTAACCCGTCTGGCCATTGAAGTTGCCCTCCTCATCCGGCGCATACTTCATATAGAAGGGGTTAAACCACTGAAGCTGGCCAGCCGAGTCATCCGCAACGTCATAGCCGCGCTTGGCTTGGTTGATTCTGACTTCTCCCCCTGACGCCATGTAGTGGAAGTATTGGTTGCTGTAGAGAGTCAGATCAGGTGCATTTAGTGGCCAGGCAGCGATTATCGCAACTTACCTATGGACGCCAGCCTTTTGCGGAGCCGTCCATGAAGCTGTGTAGACTCCTGTAGCAATTTTGCTTGGGTCGTCCTGCTTTTGCCATGTCACCATGACAGTAATTGTGTCTTCCGTCGCAGGATCGCAGCCGAGGCTTGTTGCGATGCCTTTGGCTGCCGAGGCGGAGACCTTGACAGGGACGAAACCCTGTTGGGTCACCATGGAATCACAGATGTCAACATGGTGGCTGTTGAGATAGTAGGAAATGTCCGAGTCGATACCTGCCCACGCCTTGAATGTTTCCAGTTGCGACTTAGGCTGAGACATGTAACTGTAAAAGTAGTTGAAGTCGCCTAACTTCTGAGCCTTGTAGCGAGCATCGGCATAGGCCGGGTCGTACCGCTTGTGATGTTCGATGTAGACGAAGACATTGTTCTTCTTTGCTGCCTCGATGAGCTGGACGTGGTGTTCCAACGTCTTGACCGCAGGTTTTGTGATCATCACATGAATGCCCCTCTCCACGGCATATAGAGCAATGGGAAAGTGGGTGGTATCTGGGGTAAAGATGGTGATTGCATCTCCACGCTTCAAGCCATCTATAGCTGACTTGTAGGCATCGGGGTCCTTGACCTCATTGGTTGGATATGAGTCAAAGGAGCAGTCCAGGTTGTTGTAAACCTTATTGATGTTGGTCTCAAGATGTTGCCCTGAAATATGGTGAGCTCAGAGCTTTCTTTCACATTGGGAAAGATGATCGATCCCCAACTTACTAATAGCAGGAAACTTGGTACCATTCGTACCAACCATGCCCAAGTTGCCGACCTTGCCTCTCCGGCGGAGATCGAAGAGTGTGAGGCCTACGACGCCGACTTTCTTGTCTGAGCCGGAAGCTCCACCACCAACAAAGCCCGTGGTGTATTCGCCCGTGCCGACCTACAATTTGCGTAAGGGGGGTTCGAAACGGCGCAATGAAGTATAACATACCATAAGCACGTTCAACGGCTTGGACGAGCCGATCGGAACGACCGATTTGATCGCCTCGGCAGTCATATTCACAAGACGTTTCCAGCAACAAAGTCTGGCAGGCTGGGTATTGCTTCGGGGGAGAAGGTTATGTGGAAGTAAAGATACGACACAGATAGGACTGGATCTTGTCGGGGAGGATTACGAGCCTACTCGCGTATATATCGTCAAAAACGCTCAAAATGGCTGTACAACACTTGAGATTGTCCAAGTATGTACCTAATATCTACATTGATCAATCTTGGTTCTTCTACCATGCAGGCTACCTTATGTACCTAGTGCCGGAAAAACCATGAGGGGCCAACATACATCAATGCCGGGTGATAGCGGTACGTACAGGCCTGCAGTGGCACACCGGGACTGCCCAGCATTCACTAAGGATGAACTCTTCTCCGCCTCGAAATATATGTACTTCACGACAAGGCTGGGCTCACACTACCTACAACTACCTATGGACAAATGGTTCTCCTCGATGCTTAGATACCCGGTCTTTCTTGCCATCTTGATGATATGCTGGAGAGCTTCCGAAGAAGGAACAGCAATATCTCGACACCTTGCGACAGTCGTCGGGATGCTGCCCCGCCCCCGCACAGCAGTTGTGGAGGAATCCCATGGGTGGATGGCACAACATGCCCCCGCGTGTTCTGGGGCTTTTTGTAAGCTCTCTCATTGGCGGAACAACTCGGGTGGTTTTATTCCACCAGTACGCAATAGTACACTGCGTGTGGCATATCGCGATCAATGAAGTTCAAGTCTCCCTTCCCTCGTGTGGTCAGACCATCACTGGACATGAAGTTCTCTCCCGCCGGCTGTCTACATGTACCTATTCCACGTCTCTGGCCGAATCGATGAATACTTCGCGCCCCGAGAACGCGCTACCTGCCGAGTTTGCCAAGATCAATGGGACAACAACCCACAACTTGTGGTTTCTCCATACTTTCCTTGCTAGGTTAGCACTCCGTTTTTGTCTGGGGGAAGAGGGGTCACAAGCTCACAGCACTTTCTCTGGAATACGTGTACTCGACTAAGCAGACCCGTCGTCCAATAGCCACGTTCTATTCTGACGAGAGTTACAGAGCAATCAAACAGACTTCCACTCCAACGACCTCACGACCGGCACCCAGGACGGCATCTAGCACAATCAAGTGTCCTGGTCCAGCGTGGGTGAGATACAGTAAAGGCAGTGGACATGTTAGTCATTCGAAGAACTCTCAACGTTCCTTCTCATCTGTCCTATTCCTCCTTGGTGCAGAACCCCCTGTCCATGCTACTTACGGTACCCATGCTGCATGCATCTACCTTGACCAACATGAATGCGCATACTTCCCAGCCAATCATGCCTGCTGGGCGCTTACCTGTTCGGCTTGCACATCCTGGGGTCTTTACTGTCCGCCAGCCCTTTTCAGGAGACCTCCTGGAATCCTGTAGATTCCGAAAAACATAAGTATGGTATCAAAGGTCGGATTTGGAGGGCTGTCTTCGTCGGCACCCGTCACGCTCTTTGTCAGAATCTGGATACCTGCTGAGAATGCGCCATTAACTGCCCACCAATGATGTTGGGATATATCCATATTCATCATTGCTCTAAGTATCCAACCTACGGCGCAAGCTATATTATTGTTCACCCTTACGCACTAGCTTAATGCACACGGGAAACTTACTCGCACAACACACGACCACGGCAATGACCGGTTTCTCACTTATGCCCACCCGGATCCGTTTCTTTGGCTCTCTTATGGCCAAACAGCAGCTAGGTGGCCTCCATTCTCGGACCAATGTCACTACGAGCAAGTGATACAGCTCGGTTTGATCGCACTACCTATGTACACTTGTCTGACCCTGACCATCCCTGCAAATCTTCAAGGTAAGCAGTGAACATTAAGTTATGAGAAGCAAGTTTTATTCGGTAAGCTGCACTCCAGTTGGGGGTACTATATAAGTAGCATGCTGGGTCATCCTTTGTCCCCTATCCTTTCGCCCCGTTGTTGTACCTTTCCCTCTCCAGTACACTCTCGTCTTGCCTTTTCTTCATACTTCCGCTTACAAACCCTGGTGTTCATTACTCGGGCCGTTCCTGCTATCTCCTATTTCGAATTCCCAGCCAAAACCCATCATGGCTGTAAGCAATGGTCACACAACCACACGCAGGCCGCTGCCATGTGGCATATATGCGCCAACCATGACTTTCTTCGATGCTGAAACCGAGGAGCTGGATATTCCTATCATCAAGAAGCATGCGGAGCGGCTCGCCAAGGACGGTCTCGCTGGGCTTGTCACGATGGGTTCCAATGGCGAGGCCGCTCATTGTACGCGTGAGGAGAAACTGGCAGTCACCCGCGCTACTCGAGAAGCTCTCGATGCCGCTGGCTTCTCTTCCACCCCCATCATACTCGGTGCTACTGAAGGCAGCGTCAAGGGAACCATCGAGCTAAGCAAAGAGGGAGAAAAGGCTGGCGCTGACTACGTACTCCTGCTGCCTCCAAGCTATTTCCGTGGTCTGATGGACGAGGAGGCCATTGAAGGTTACTTCCTTGCCGTGGCAGACGGCAGTCCGTTGCCTCTGGTCCTCTACAACTACCCCGGCGCGGTTGCCGGCATTGATATGGACTCGGACCTGCTCATCAAGCTTGCAAAGCACCCCAATATTGTCGGAACCAAGTTCACTTGCGGAAACACCGGCAAGCTGACGCGCGTGGCTCTGGCTACCAACGCAAAGACGCCTGGCTCGGAGGGCAGCGGGTACATGGCCTTTGGCGGCATGTGCGACTTCACCGTGCAAACTCTGGTCTCGGGAGGGAGCGGCATCATTGCCGGCGGCGCCAACGTGATGCCCAAGGTCTGCGTCAAAGTGTGGAACCTCTACGCGGAGGGCAAGGCCGAGGAGGCCGTGGCGCTGCAGAAGGTCCTGTCGCGCGGCGACTGGTTCCTGACGGAGGCGGCCATTGCCGGCACCAAACAGGCCATCCAGAGCTACTTTGGCTACGGCGGATACCCCCGAAGGCCGCTGAAGCGCCTTGACCAGGCACACATCTCGGCCATCGCTGATGGTATTCGAGAAGTCATGGAAGTCGAGAAGTCGCTGTGAGAAGCTCGCGTAATAGAGCCAGGCTTCGATGCCAGTTCCTATTTAGCCGTGACGTCGTTTCACCACACCTTTGGACAAGGCGGGGTTTTAATGAGAACCTGGGGTTAAGCGCTTTGTGGCTCCGGGGGACGCTCCGTACCCCACACTTGCTGTATATATTGTGATGCATCAAGCCTACGCTTGTGGCTTACATGATATATGGGACATTGAATTCCAGTCATATGACCATCACACGAGGACAACGGCGATCATGGGGACGAAAATCAACCGGACGGGTCGTTTCCCAAGCAGGTGGAAGGGGGGAAGAAAGGTCTTTGCATTTCAGTGTCAGCACTATTTGAAGACATTCATTCATTGGTGGCCTGTCTGTCATCCTGCCTCTGACCATATATGGTCTTGTATGACCAACTTCTCATTTCCTTGGGTATGAAGAGGGGAGAGGTCTTTATTCTTATAGTGGCCTGGATTATTTGTTTAATATGGCCTCTTGGAAGGGGAAAATGTCCCTCCTATTTATATTCGTCCCTACCATATTCGCGAGCCCATTTCCGTTCCAGTCTTTGATCCCTGGTGAGGTCTTCAAAAACTTTGATATGCCATTTCTAGCACAAGACAGGAGCCGGCCTTGCCCCCTCATTTGGGAAGGGGAATTGAGTCTCTGTCTGACTTTGTATTGACCCAAGCCTGCCCAGCCCCCTCATTTCAGGGTCGTCAAAATAAGGATGGTGGGTATACAGCCCAAAGGCACCATGAAACCTGGCTGCGGGGTTGACTGGGGAAACTGCATAAACATGTAGATACGCTGTTCCAGATGGGCATGGCTAGTGTTCTCTTTGACTTAGGTGGCACTCCGATCGCAGCATTGGTGGAGGTCAGCAGGCCTGGCCGGTCCTGGAAAGTATCCCTTAGATCTTCGCCGAGCCCAGGGGTCAAACGATAACTTGTCCTCGGCGCATGCCTCACAGCTGGGAACTGTGCAGCGATGCCCCTTATGTTTGATATTTTATCAGCTCCTGTATCAAGACAGCCCGACCTTGTACTGTCGAGGATCCAGATCGTCGATGTCGGCGCTCTTGGGCGCGCCATCGAAGATGTACTCGCTCATCAGCTTCCCCGTGGCCGGCCCGTTCTGGATGCCCCAGCAGGTGTGGCCGGCCGCTATCCACAAACCTGTCACTGAAGTACCGCCTACGAGGGGCGATCGCTCCTCGCCGAACCTCATATGTCGCGGTATGTAACAGGATTGTTTGGCCAAGATCGGGGCGGACCCTAGCGTCGAGCTGACGGTGCCAATGTAGGAAATCAGATCGTCACACTGCGCCTCGTCACACTCAGCCTGGTCTGCCGCCTCTGGCAACGGTATTGTCGAATCTGGCTCGCCTTTTGTTCAATTAGCTTTGCGGTGCAAGGGATGGGCGAGGATGGAAAATGATTCCCGATCAGAGCTGACCGTGCAACTCCAAGGGTTGAGAAGTCGGGATCTTACCACACGCGTATACCTCTCCGCCGGGGCGTGCATATATTTCCGGATCCACCTCACATTTATGTCTTCTCTTTTGACCCTTTGCCGCTCGGTGAGGCGGCACCCAGTTTATTGGAAGGTGAATCTTGGTGAAAACGGCATACGGGCTGACATCTGCCCCAAATATGACACTGTGCACTCTCAGACCCTCGATCTTGGCGTTGGGTATCAGCTTGCCGGACCACGGGCCGGCCGCAACGACGACATCCGAGACGCCATGGATGGTTCTCAGCTTGCCAGATTCACCGTCATGGTACTGGACACTGTCGACGTTGGTCTTGCCCAGGGTAAGCGAGATCTTCGTGACGCGGGCGTTGGTCCTGATGACCACACCTTTCTCCTCGGCCAATGCCGCGATCTGGGTGGTGAACTGAAAGGGGTGGACCTGAGCTGTCTCGGTAAAGCCCGGCTGCCCCATCTCGGCATACTCTTTGATCAGATTGCTGTCGACCCAGTCCAAGTCGGTGGGCAACACTGATTTCGTTAGCAGCTGTGTTGCGGCCTTGTCTTGCTTGGGCAGCTTTTCCCACTCCTTTCCCAGGTCGTTATCTGGCTGCCGAGCGCCGGGCAATGGACCGAGTATTCCATCGCTATTCTCCAGCTTTGGCACTGGACTACTACTATCGCTTTGGCTGTCTGTGTTGCGGTTGATTGGTTGCGCCCCGTTGCTGTGGCCGTTTTGTTGCCGACCACGAGTTCCATCGAGGTCCTTGTGCTTCAGCGTGGCGGCCACCTGACCACAGCCGACGGTGCGGTATCCCCACCGCTCAGCTCCGCCATGCTCTGCTGCAAGGTCGGCATGCAGCTGGTAAGATAATGGAACAATGGATTGGGGATACGCCCATAGCCCCAGTAAGCCGCCTGCTTTCCCCGATGCGCCGGCGGCGATTGAGCTTGCCTCCAGCAGGGTGATACGGTGGAAGGCTGGGTTGAAGGACGGGTGTCGTGAGAGGTAGTAGGCCGTGGTGCAGCCTACTATGCCTCCACCTGCAGGCTGTCAGACTGGATAATAATGGGCATGTAGCTAGGAGCAAGTAGGGGCTAGTGCATGATACTGATGCTAAGCGGCTTGCACCTGATTCGCAAGGTTGGGCGTGAATGAATCAGGTTTCCATCGAGATGGGGCTATATAGTATGGGCAGGGTGCTTATGGATGGTCTGAGATGAAGTAAAACACCTGTAAGAGGCATACCTATTATGATGATGTTCCGCGGACGGTGCGGGTTCGGATCCATTGGCAGCACGGGCAGACGTAACAAGATGTATGTATATATACGCGTACACGATATAGTAGCTGGGGACTAGCAGCCCTTCTTCTCGATGTCAACTACCAACAGAATCCACGGGGACGAAATGAGACGGTACGCCTGGGATTAGTCGATGCATGCAGTTGATTGCGATCCTCTTCTGGATGCGGGTGCGGATGCGGACGATGTGTATGTGTATTTGCAGAATCCGCCGAGTGGTGGTTGCTGTTAAAACCATTCGGAGTTAATGGGGCGCGTCTTGTCGGTGTCGTTCGGTGGACATTCATTATTACTTACAATTGATGCGAAGATGTACATCTCGATGTAGATAGCAAACTTGGACTACACAGGCTTACCTTCAGTAGGTGACCTTTATGAGGATAGCTAATTCAGGTAAGTAAATGCATTCTGCTTTACTGTAGCCTGAATTGAGCACTCACTTCACACGACAGGAACTCGAGCACAGATTACCTTGTCGAATACTCGAGTGCTCAAATGGTCTGCTGTCCGGCAGCGCAGGTCGGCCATCTGCAGCGCATACTCCAGGTACTTTACGCACATTAGGAACATGGTTGGTGAGGGGTAGAGAGCCCTGAGAAGTCGGCCCATCGATAGCGGTGATGGGCCGATGGATTGTGCTGCGATAGGCGGGGCCTCGATGTCTTCAGGACTCCAGAAGTACAAGTAACGGCAAGTACCAAGAGCCGCGGGCGTCTGCCTGTCTGTCTCGCTTTGCTGGAGGCTCTCCTTCCATGATACTGGTAGTCCTGCTCTGGAAACTACCTAGCATTGAATCCCAACCGTGCTGTCAACAAGGACACGGCTTCCCCGGATATCATGTCTCTTGTGCTGGTCAATGTCAACTGGTTTTGCCTCGCCTTGGCCATGATGATCAGTCGGTAGCCCTACGTTAGCCGGTTGCGCTACCAGCTCCCAGCTGCGGACTGGAGGAATATCCAGTCCAGAAGCAGTCCCAGGTCCACAGGGCTTCCTCGGATGCGGACTGGTGCGGCATTCCCACCCGACCTACCCTTGGACGAGTTCACCATTCCAGCCATTGCATGACGACGCTGGCACTCGGGTCGCAAGGCTGCCGAGGTCGAAAAGCTCGGAGATTGGCAGCATTGACACATTGACATCTCGAACAAGGGAAGAAACCCACGCACGCGCGCACGCACCTTGCCGCAAATGTTTCGAAACTCTAACGAACAAGCGGGAGTGTCCAGTGTTTCGTCCGCATCGTCTAGGTCGCGGGTCTTCTTTAGATTATGTTGATTGATTGACTGAATTGACTTGATGAGAATCGCTTTCCAGACGGCCGAGCATTAGGTCCCCCGACTCCACACACGTGGACGCTGTTCGCAATACATGTAACATCCAGAAAAGATATAAATACCTTACTCAAAACCCGACCGCCTGCTAGCAGGTCAACGTCTTGTTTCTAGTCTCTCTCACTTCATGCAACCCGCAAGATCATTGTCTCGGTCTCTTCGTACGTCTCTCCCGGAACACTCCGCACTGAGCGCAACTTGCCGGCAGGCAATTACTGACTTGCAGCTCTCCACAAGGCGCCGTCCGCCCAAATAGCAGCTCTCTGACTCCATTACGTATCTACCCCACTTCATCTGCTATCGTGAGATCTTCACTTTGCGCGCCTTCGACGACCAGCCGCAGCTTCACCACCACTCAACCCAGAGCATTCAATCCAGTCAAAATGGCCTCAGCAACGACCTTTTACGACTTCAAGCCCGCCGACAGTATGTCCCCTCCGTCTCTTCTTAACCGCCGCGTAACCGCTCTAACAGCCCTCCCCACTGTGCAGAGAAGGGCAAGGAAGTGGACCTGTCCGAGTACAAGGGCAAGGTAGTCCTGGTAGTGAACACCGCCTCCAAGTGCGGCTTCACGCCCCAATACGCCGGCCTTGAGAAGCTCTACAAGGACATCAAGGAGAAGCACGGCGACGACTTCGTCATCCTGGGCTTCCCCTGCAACCAGTTCGGCAGCCAGGAGCCCGGCACCGACGACGACATCCAGAGCTTCTGCCAGGTCAACTACGGCGTCAGCTTCCCCATCATGGGCAAGACCGACGTCAACGGCGACCAGGCCAACCCGCTCTTCGAGTGGATGAAGAACGAGAAGCCCGGCCTCATGGGCCTCAAGCGCGTCAAGTGGAACTTTGAGAAGTTCCTCATCGGCCGCGACGGCCAGGTCAAGAACCGCTGGGCCAGCACCACCAAGCCCGAGTCCCTTGAGAAGCCCATCCTGGATGAGCTGGCGACCAAGGCGTAAGTCAAGTCTTCGCTCGATTCTTGTTTGGGGCCAGTTGCAGACAATGCTCGGGAGGGGGGCGAAAGCGATGACGCCGGCAAAAGAAAATAACGACAAAAACAAAACACCATAACACGAATATTCATTTAACCTGTTTAGGACTGCCACGGCCAAGATATAGATCTGGGCTCATTGCGTCCTTTTTTCTTGGGGGGGTTACACTGCTGACGGACATCTTGGGACCGTTACGGATCGGTGTGAGGGAACATGGTCTGTCTTTCAGATATGCATGACTCTTTCATGTGTTCTGGGGCGCAGTTGATGCCTATACCTAGGCCTTGCAATGAGGTCGGACGCGATTAGGCTTTTCATGTTGACGTAGGAAATTGATACCAAATTCAGCTTTTCGATTCATCAGACAATCCCGCTTCCTCTGTCATGTGATCTACGACATCGGCCGTATCCCTTGCATGCTAGCGATGCTGAGTATTATGTGCTGTATGAACGTTATGTACAACTGGCCTATATTCTGCAATAGGGGTTTATGCGATCCTCCTGTTCCAGGTCCTATTCTATGAACGCCTTAGGGTACCTGCTGCCTTTTAGGACGGTATGTCGAATTACGCTTGAATGTGTATCCTGTTGCAGGTACTTGCTCACAATTTGCAGCTTTCAGACTCTGTATACCTGAGGACTTGCCACTTGCTGCGTTGTGCCGATATTTGAAGGCCTCGCCTATTGCAACATGGGCCTTCTGACCTACCTCAGTTGTCTTCGTGACATCAGGGCCAGATTCGCCGCTTCAGGTGACAGGAGAAAGAACTTTGCTGGATCCAGCATAAAGTATGCGTACATGCTTTGAGAACAGCAGTGGCTATGGTTGGAGGTTTCCTTCAGTGGTGCCATGGCTTCGGTCTTATTGACGGGTGAGTTATGATTCCAATCATCAACGCTGGATTACTGCATATGATAGTTCGTTCAGATATGGCTGGTAGCTGAGCTGGTTCAGCATGATTCTGACATTCTGAAGCCGGTCAGCAACCATACACAGCCTCCCGTTTCTCCTGCAAGTGAGAGGGATGGCCCCGGGAGGAAATGCTCATATATTCTGGCTTCTGTGCCCGAATGGCCCGCCAATAGACATCTCATCAGACAACGTGTCAGTTCACACATGGCTCACGTCGTGCCCCTTAGGGAGTCATCCTACTGCAGACCACGAACCCGTAACCAATGTAAACTTAATCAATTGACCCCTTTAAACCGCCCACGGCTCCTTTATATATGATCACAAATGCTGCTGTTATCGCAGATAGACTATTGCCTGAACACTCCTGGGTTTACCGATAACCACATTTATGCGCATCAGCACGTAGATGCAAGCTGAAATCCCAATAGGATCCCTCAATGGACATAAAGAAGTCATCTCGCGCAATAAATATCTAGACACGTATATCGTCAAGCCGACTATCTGTACAAACAATACTTCCCACACAGCCGAAGGCGAATTGAGCGGTGTCAAGGTAGGTCACCTACCCATCACATATCGCTGACCTGGTCCCTTAGTAGGGTTGAGATACCACACCTAGTTCACCGGATCGAACCAAGGATCTTTGTTTTACGAAACCATAGAGTAAGAAACAATATGCAATCGCGGCGGTTCCTCCTCCTTGCAGTTAGCTCAAGGGATATCCTCACATGAACATCAACCCCCTTATCCAGTAGTACTCTGAATGAAAGCAACAGACTCCTCGAGCGTCCGCCATCTGAATCGAGTCCGTAGCCAACACATCGATAAGCCCACTACCAATATTGTGAAAGGAGTATGCAGGATGGGTAAACCGAAATCAAGGAGATAGATAGGCCAACGACAGCTCCCCGAAAGTCAAGTCGGTCACATACATGTCTAATGATGTACTGATAACATCCCGATAAACACGCCGGGCATCATACTTCCTGTGAGAGCACAATGCCATCACCCTCTCTGAAGAAATGCGATTCAAAAAAACTGCTTAGTGAGCCCCTGAATGCCAAATGAATAACATGGGCCGTATCATCCGTACTTGCCTGTTCGTACAACCTGTCCGTGTTACTACATCGACCCTCTCGCAGCCATCCAGGCCGGTATCCCCTCTTCTGTACAAGTACTTTCGAAGTATTAGTCCGCGAGGGGGCTTCAGCACGATGATTGAACCAACCCCGATGTGGCTCGCCGGCCATGGTCGGAGTTTAGTTCTGTCAAGCGTAAAGTAAGTAGGGAACGCGTAAGGACAACGGAACTCCTTGTTCCTCTCTTGCCGCCCCCCGTTCTCCCGAGATACTGATTGTCTGTGTCTTGCAGACATGTGCGAGCTCATCATGCGACGGCGTCGGTCCCCTTAGCCTGGGCAAGCAGCATCGTGTACGCAGGTAGTTGTACGGATCAGGAACTGTTCTCCGGTCAAGTGTTACAAGAAAAATTGAACGACAGGAAAGTCGAAATTGACACACGCACGCACACGTACACAGACACACATGAGGTGCCAAAAGGCTTTTAGTGTCTGCCCGCGTACCACGGAGGCTAATGCCATGGACGCTGTGGTGCATGATCAACCTGCTGTGTACCTGCTTTTTCTCTTTGCCAGGGAAGCAGGCAGTGGTGGTGGTGTCGTACTCCGGGACCAGAAGCTTGGGTGGGAACTTGGCAGGTTCTCCGTGCGGTTACGTGTGCGTGCGCGCATGCCCGCCAAGATCTCTCCTGCTCCCCGAAGGACCCTCCTGAAGCGATCTGGGCTTGTTGTCTCGAGGGGTCCCTTTCTTCCTGCAGAAGCACGCCGACAGTAATCTGAGGAACGATACACAACGTCGCCGGCCAGCTGTGAAGTGTTGACACCGCTGCTGCCGGGGCCTGAGCGGCGACACACTCGGCCCCGCGGGTGAACTCGGCGTTGGTATGCACCTCTTTGGTGATGGAGTATACTATACTGGTTCATTCACAGGGTCTCCTATACTCGGTAGCAATTTCCAAGGCATTGCTACCTGAATCTGGCCGGGCTTGCCTTCCACTCTAGTGGGATGGCATACACACGTCGTGGTAACTGCGCCACAGCCTGCGCAGGATCTGCTTCGAGACATGTGCTATTTCTGTCCAAATAAATGGTCTCACATTAAGGGGGTAAAGCGATTGAGACAAGAGAAAGCCTGTCGCCGATCATACGGGGCGTGGTATCCTGGAAACTCTATACAAATCCGTCGCGGCGGCCGACGTAACCCCACCACGTCCATCTTCTTCACTTTCAGCTTTCACCCAGCCCAGCCCACTTCGATGTACAGCAATCAAAGAGGCTTAGATAGAACGCAGTCCCATCCTAATGCGAGTCACGATATCCGAATATATGATCGACCTTATACGCAATTTCGTCCGAACTCTGGAGGAAGAAGGGGAGTGCCTCGTAAACACGCCGAAGACCAACCACCCTTACGGTAGCATTGCCGGCTTTGGGACAGAACCGCATATACGATGCACTAGATCGGCAAAAGCAGTTGGCTGGATAAGCCTTCGGTGAGAGAAAGAGCGAGTGGACTCGTCCTACTCAGCACCAGCATCGACCCAATACTCTGTGTAACGCTACAGGTGAGAGCTGAAAACAGAGGCAGCAGATCTCAGCATTTACCTCGATACGGCGCAAGGGGAAAAGCAATTATTTCGCAGCAAGCCAATACATGTCCAGAAACACAACATGTAGTACGGGATCGGCATGAGGCTCTGAAACCCGCCCGCCTTTTCGCCCTCTCGGAGTACCTCCTCAAAAGGGAACAGCAATCCTAACTCGTGGGGGTGAATGGCCAGGGTCCATATCGAAAAGCGAATGGAGCTCCAACATGTGATCATGTTGCATTTCCTCAACGAAATCGGGTGGGAAGCAAGCAATGCCACCATTGTTGTTGTTCTTCTAGCTCACGCAGACTACGGCGAGTGCTATCAAAACCACTCAGCTGCCGAGAAACAGAAAACAGGCGTCTCCCGCCCACACCTCCATTCTGACAAGCAGCAAAGGCAGGAACTACCACTTGGCGGCGTGCTCGGGTATCGCGAGTTGCCTACCTATGTACCCTTAGGCCGTTTTCTGTAAAGCTTGCAGACCAGCATGACACAAGATATGTAGGTGCGTCGACACGGCCATGGCAGTCAGTCCATGGCGGTAACAACTGCAATACTAAGATTCCAGAGGGTCACCCGCGCCCATACTGCAGAAGTTCGAGAGGGACCCGGCAGTTTTGGTACTCGTCAGTAGCTTTCTCCCTCGAGCTTTGGGGGTGAGCATGACATGTCTGTAAGACATTGCTAGTCTCGCTATTTCTGGGCTTTTCCAAGCCCAACATTCAAGACCGGCTTCGCTCGAGGGCACCCGCACAGGACTGACATGATGCCGCGCCGCCGCGTGTGGTGGCATCAGAATATATTGACTTCCCACGAGCCGTGCTGCGTGGCTGGCGCGCAAACAAGGAAGAGGTAAAGAAGGAGAAGGTAAAGGTTGGAACGTGATATCTCACGTCTTACCTTGCTATTAATACGCGTGCCAGCTCGTTGGATCCCCACGAGAGAACTGCGGCATGGCAATATATTGCCATCCATACGAATCGCGCAGAATGCTGTCCGCTGCCGGTCGGTGATTTGAATCAGTGGGCGCGCCGCTCGCATTGGTTGGCCATGTACTGTCATGTTGCTGGTGCGGGGGTGAGAGTCGGCATCATCGACTGCTGTCTGTCGTGTAACTAACTGTCTGCCTGTCTGCTTATCCTACAGAAAGCACAGGACAGTTAAATTGCAATGTGTGGGGGGTACTCGTCGGAGCGGTCAGGCGACTATTGTCTATCATTCCAGCGGTAGATAAAGCAGATGTTGTAGCGAGTAGGCAAGATGTTGATGTACATAACATATCCCACGGCGTGTGGGCCGACTGAAGCAATCGGCTGCAGCTTTGGCGGTTTGTCTTGAATTGACAGCATCGTCGCTTGGTCTGCTGCGGCTGCCATCGACGATCGATGCGCCGTTATATTCGCAAAGTACCGTGCGTGCTCTTGGGATACCTCGGTGAGCGTTGGATGCATCTCTCTCGCCATCACCATCACCATCACCCCACCTCGCCAGCCTGGGGCGGCAGAATCCCATTGGTGGTTTGCTTATTTCCAGCAGCGCCCAGACATGCAACGTTGCCAGTCCTTTTAGCTTCAATGATAGCCGTGGCAGTGGCTTGAGTTGCGACTTGGCTAGTGTGTTAGTGCCAGTATCGATCCTCCCCAGGCGCTAGGCGCTAGGTGATAGGTGCTAGGCGCTAAGTGCTAGGTGCTAGGGGCATATGGCTACGGCTTCGACCTCCATCGTCACGTAGCCCGTTGAGCGATACGTACATAGGAGGTACATCCCAATTATCAGTTCTTCATTACATCTACCCAATCGATGCCATGTTCTTACCATGGTGGGTTGCTCAGGGAAACCGGGCTGCACTGCTCGCTTTCAATAGTTTGTGAGAGTGAGCCAGCCATCATCTCCCTGCTCGCCCATCCCCTTTCGCTTGCAACCACAGCACTGACTGTTGCTTTAGTTGAATGACCGTGGAATGCTATAGCTTCCCACACCACCATCCAGCTTCTTATTTTAAGCATCTTGCGAGTGTTGCTGGAGGGTGCTGGCGGTTACAGAAGCCAGAATGACACCTTGATGCTTTACTCGTTACTCCCGCGGCGAAGTGCTTTCGCCGAAGCAGTTCATTGCGAACAGGTACATACCTTTTCTTTTGTTCCGACTTTGTTACCTGAAATGCGCCACTGGTTGCTTTGCACCAGCACAGCGGTTGATACAACCAGAATACCAACTGCACGGTAAAGGCGCATCAATGGCCAAGGCTGGGTGCGCTATGTTCACCCAGGCGTTCTTGCGCGCTGATCCCATGATGGGAATCTCAAGGGTTGCCAAGATCCGGATCAGATGGGCCAGCTCTCGATGCCGATCAGTCCCATGAGACGGCAATTTGAGCCGTCTCCCTCGACGATCGCCGCAACAACTGATGACTTGCGTCCCAGGAGGTGGGAGGCGTCTGGGAAACTCGGAGATGAGGGGGCGTCGACCATGGAACGGACACCAACCAATGGGGATGTAATTGTTGATAGAGTTGTTCCAGGGGTCTCATCCTGCCAATCAGCAGCCAATGACAACTGCCTTACCTTGATGCAAGTATCTGGTTCATTCGCAAGAGGCGGGAGAGGCTGAGGCCATCTCACAAACTGGGGTTAGTGTCCCTCTTGGATGCAGTTCTTCGGGCCTTCTAGTGTGTGGTTTTCAAGCCACTGCCATCCCTCCCGGCCGAGGCGTTTGTGTTATGCCAAATCCCGCACGTCCAGAGAAGAAGAAAGAAAAAAGTGTGGCATTTTGAGAGCATGACGGAAAGATGCGAAAAAAAACAGCAACCAGTCCGATGAGCCCCGGCAAACGCCGTCATCAGGGACGTCGTGACCTCTGTCTGTTTAGACTAGACATGCTTCCCAGATCGATTGCATTTCTTTTAGTCATAAAGACGCCTGTGATTTGTTGGCTGATGTACCCCCGGACAAGGCCTGCCATCAACCCCAGATCTCTGGAAAGGGCACCATGACCTCAAACGCGGGGAAGAGACGACTGGATCAGATGCTGCCCGTCGAAGCCCCTTCGCGTGTCGTGTGATGATTTACTGCAAAGCATAGCAAATACTAGGGACAGTCTTATGTAAGTGGGTTAGTTTCGGAACGCCACGTTTCCGCCGCGATGACCTGAGGTTAGTTCCTATGTTGTCTCCAGCCTAGGTAGTGACGTGCAGCCTGAATAGAGTCCTGTCAAGCCACGCCAATATCTTACCGAACTGGCAGAACACGAACGTCGGCGTTGGCCGTGCTGTAAAGTGATGGGAGAGCTTGGAGAGGTACACGGCAAGAAAGGTGGGGGGTGCCTGCTTGGGCCTTGGGCCTGGTGGTGTTGCCCCAGATTTTCAAAAGTTGGGCACACTTCCGGGGGTCCTAAAGCTGGTTTGGTGCGGGCTGGCTTGGCCCATCAGCGCCGCCATTGCAATTTCTCGCCCTGGGACTGCTTCCTTCGTGATGGAGACAGACGCTAGGGAGGGAGGTATTCTCAGTAGTATATGCAGCGGGCGTCTTACGCCGCACGCTATCTTCAAGATGCCGAGGTTGTTTGTCGGTAGTGCGCTTTTTGGCCAGGGCACCACCCGCTACTCGAAACTTGTCCGGGGCTCTGACGAAAGATGACAGACAGTGTACCTACCCCGTACAGCAGAGTAAATCAGTTGCTGTGGCGCATAAGCAGCGCTTCGGCGGCGTGCCGTACTGGGCTAAACGTCCATATTGGCCCAGTTGCTTGCAGCGTCAGGGAGGGACTGGCCTTGCAGTACTTATTACTGGGTCTTGGATGTCAGCCTGGTTCCGCTACTGACGCGGATAACGATGGAAATAAACACGCGTATGCTTTCAGCGTGCGTCGTTACCAAAGGGCTTGACTTCGGAGCGGGTGCGCACATCCCAGAAATGAAGTGAGCATTGACTGCTGCGCTGTAATCATGGCCGACTACAACTTGCAGGTACGTCGATCTGACTGGTTATACCCGAACGGGTCCCCACACCGGCATGCTGTGCCATGCTGTTACATCTTCAGTACCTTGGAGGGTCTTCAGCATGGAGCCGCAACAATGCCATTCATACCTCCTGCGTAGATAGCATAATACGACAATGGAGGGTTTGTTTCTTGTTTGGTACGCTGGCGCGGTTCAGACGCTCGCTCGGACTCGTCACTTTTCCCAAGGGCTGGAGGCACGACCCGATAAGTCCCCCAAAATCTCCGAGAGGATTCAAGCAACATTGGATGGCATGTTGTTTCAAGAGAGATATATCAGATGTTTTGGATGCGACAACATCCAGTGCCAGCATCCGACGGTGGTAACTAGACTCACATCATACTATCCTGGGACTCGCTGTCAAGAAGGTGTATATGGGTTTTGATATCGAACTTTCATGTCAATTCCTCTCTCAGCCACCAACCGATAGGGCTCGGTGCAGTCCCAGAAAGGGAGCTGTACGGAAGACGATAGCTGGGGGGCCATAGATAAGGGATGGAAGCTTTGATGGAAGCCTTTCAAGTTGAGGCGGCCGTGGTTGTAGCGCTCAGCGTGTGTTCCCCGAATGCAACGCACCCTCCTTCTGGGCCATGGTAGAGCGCATAAGCTCTGCAGCGTGCTGGCTGTCCTGCATTTTCCTGCAAGACGCATCACAATCTGCCTGGCCTAGCCAGCAGCATACATGTACCTACCTACCTATAGGTATATGTATATGTGCATGTGCTATTATTGGGCTCTTTGCTCAAGCCTTGGAGCAGCAGCAGCGGGCATGTGGGTAACGACGTGTGGACAAGCAGGCCTGACGTGACGTGTTAAAATAAGACGAGCCAATGCGACATCGTAGTCTGGGCTTGTTACCATGTAGAAACCAGAGGCCGGAGGTGGGAAGGAGAATGACAAGGGCAGAGACCCATTCCTCGACACTGGCGGGCGGGTACTGAGGTCGACGGTTGTCGTTACTTTGGATTTGCTTATCAGCCCGGAGCTCGTTACCAATCTTTGGAAAAGTGGGATGCAAGATAGTAGTGGCAGATATCAAGTGGCCCACCACCCAAGCACCCAAGCACCCAAGCACCCAAGCACCCAAGCACCCAAGCACCCAAGCACCCTCGCCATGCTAGCCATGCCATGGATCCTTTACTCACTGACGACGATTTGGAAGTGGGTTGAGATTCCGTCGCCATTCAGTTGGTATGGAGTGGTAGCCGTGCCCGGGAAATGGAGCAAGATGCCAGGGCTGGAAATCACCACTTGTGTCCAAGGTTCAGGCCGTTCTGTCTTGTTGCATGTGAGTCTGTCTACCTGTATCTACCTATGTAGCTGGCCCATTGCTAGAAGTAGAAGCTGTCGTCATTTGATCAATATGGGTCACATCAACGCCCGAATCTGGCCACCTACTTGTAGGACAGCGAGTGAATAGAGTATGCAGTTCGCACTCGTTGTTTGAGAGGCAGGCAAGCCACACGCTACTCCATGTACTACGAACGGGCGAGAGACGCGGCGAAACTAGCAAAGTAGTGTGCCTATCGAAAGGACATCCCTCACTTCCAACGACTAGCTCATTTGTGACCCGTCGGCATACGATGGACTTTTGATACGTGCGTTGCTCACCCGCACACATAGAAATGACCTAATCTAGTCTGGCTGGCGAGTAAGAATCCCAATGTCATGTTGCTACTTTAGTCTTGAGTCGGAGCTGACCAATGGGTCTAATCCAACCCCCAAGACATACAGACAGACAGACAGGCAGGCAGGCAGGCAGGCAGGCAGGCAGGCAGGTGTGTGTGCTGCTGCTCGCTTCACGTATCGAGGACTGGCGACTGGAGCGGCACTTGGGTGCACCCTAAGAGATATTGCCCTCTGCCTCGGTTTTCCACCCGACTTGGCTGGCAGCAAGCAGGGAACCCCTTGGGGCCTTGTAATGAGGCCAAAGTCAATTCCATTGCAAGTTCGCACTCTTACTGTCAGGCGTTGTTTGCCCCCCCCCCTTCTTCTTTCTCTCCCCTCCCTTTTCTCTACTGGTAATTTGATGATAGGTAAGGACATCCCAACTTGTACTTCGGGACCATCTTTGGTCAGATGCGAGTGTATGGGAAGACGGCAAGGCTGCCCCCGTCGTACCGAGGTGAGGTGAGCTTATTAGTCGGAGCGGGTTCCAAGAGACAGACCAGACATCAATTCGTTCTGGACATCGCGCTTGTTCTCTACCCACTTTCCATATTTCTTTACATAAATGGACGTGGTCAGCAAATCCAGGCATTTGTCCAGGCTCGACCAATCCTGTGCAAGCCTGGATATCGGGTGGGAACAGAGGGTGCGGGATTCTGTTGCGGGTACCTCGCGCACCACGGCACCAGCTCATTGTGGGAAGTGGGCGAGTACCTCCTGGCCTGACGTTGACGTACCTGGCTTGCCGGGTGGCTTCGAGCCTCGTCTACGCTTTGATAGGTATAATCCACCAGACTAGAGTCTCTTTCTTCCCACGACCAGAAAGACATCCTCATATAAGTATATGTGCAGTCGGAAAATAGCCTGTAGGTGATATGCATACCGCTGCCTCGTCCCTTTGCGCACATCCTACGAGACGAGGGGCATGCCACCATGTTGGCCTCGGACAGGCGTGTTGGATTAATGCCTACTTGTACATGCGGAAACTACATAGATGGAAAATAAACTTCGACACTAACAGACGTGACCGCTACTTCCAACTGACTTCTGATCTTACATTGGTATCATGTAGGCCGGCAAACAGACTCATTGTGAGGCGGTCTCTTGCTCACGGAATCCCGTTCGCAACGGCCGCACATGAATAAGTCGGCAGACCCCAACGAGGTGAGACGACAAGTGAATACGACATGATGCATCAGAGAACGGAGGAGCAAAAGGAAAAAAAAAAGAAAACCTACCTCAATGCTAATGCTTAGGCGGCCGGCACCTCCCAGTCCCTAGTCCCTCATCGCCCATTCGCGACGCTTGAATAGTGGACCGTCTAGCTGCTAAAATTGCCTGGCTCCGACCCTGTGATAGCGCCTGGGATCCCCCACCAAAGACACCGATTCATTCCCCTGCTCTAGGTAAAGTACAGGAACACGAGCCAGGACTCCGATTTCACAACCAGTAGGGCCCGGGTTATATCATTTTAGCTCCGACAACGACACAGACAACAAAATAGTGGCACTTTTCGCTCCTCTCTTATGTGATAGCCGCCTACTTTAATTACTACCTACGTACGAGCCGGAGGTAAGTCGACGGGAGCATGCCGCAAGATTGTCCAACCAAGCTGCTAGAGCAAGCAGATGGACATACTATGCTGACCGGCCTCTCGCGTGCCAAAATGCACTATCCGGATACGCACTCGCATACACCAAGAACCTACATGCTAGCAAGAGATGTGTAGGGACTCGGTCCTTGCAGCTTTTCCACACAAATCGGGCTTGGTCTGTCGTTTCCCATTGGACGGGACCATCGAGCTACCTTCTTTCTCGCCGACTTCTCGAAAGATGGATTACATAGCCATGCTTAAGGTACCCATCAAATCCCATCTCGTCAAGGCGCCGTGGCGGCAGCGGCCAACGGGGTGGCATTGCACCCTCCCAGCCCTCATTGGGCTCTTCGATTCCTCCCCCTGCCGGCCGGCCTCTCAGCGAGCTGCATGTAGGCAGATGCATACATGTACGTACCTGCAACGAGTGTTCTGCTGCTACAGGGGACCCCTGGCCGACCCAGCACCCTTGTTCTTCTTCGAGGGTATATCCCGCTGATCTCTTATTGTCGCGTCCACCGGTTCTGAACGAATCACCCCCCTCCTCTCTGTCCGGCCCCCGTCCAGAACTTGTACCGTTGCCCATACTCTTCCCAATGTCCGCTTCCCCCGGTATGGCTATCGCCTCCCACACATCCAGCGGCAGACCCATCAGCATCACAGGGCCCTGCATGTACTCGGGCAGTACCGTACTAAAGTAGCCTAGAGCTTTGGGGGGTGTCGTTGTGGTGTACAATGTATGGATGCGTTCCTCATGAGCGATCCTGAACTTATATCTGCCCGTCCCGTTTTCTCTGCGCCTGTGACCCTGCACCCCCATTGAACCTCGTACACGCTGCCATACCATACATACCGATCCTATCTTTTCCATATTAACTCCATTTACCCACGCCAGTCAAAGACACGCTTTCTGAGGGCTCAAAGTTTCAGACCCTTTGCCGTGTAGAAGAAGCTTCCCTTTTCGAGTTATCGTGTGCCTGGGCCTGGAAAATAGTCTTACCTTACCCTCCCGCTGCTGCATACATTAGAGCCATGACCGTCTCGCTCCCCCGCAACCAAACTCGACTGCGGCCAAGGACGCGCAGGCTGCCCGCAAACGCCGGAGACGGGCACCTGCCGGAGGAGCGGCTGACGACTGCTTCGCCTGCATGAAGCGCAACGCAAAGTGTGACCGCCGGCGGCCATACTGCTCCCAATGCCTCGAGATTGGAAACGAATGTTCGGGTTACAAGACTCAGTTGACTTGGGGTGTTGGGGTAGCAAGTCGGGGCAAGTTGCGAGGGCTTTCACTGCCGATCGCGAAGGCACCACCAGTTGCGCCAGTTGGGAAAAGGGTAACACCAGCTCGACCCAGGGCCAACTCAAGTATAGTCACTAGCCAGTGGGGTGACCACGAGGATGGGAGCTCCAGAGACGATGTCGAATACCACCATGATCACCAGGGCTCGATACCCTCTACACCGTATGCAGTATACCAGGAGTTCGCCCGCTATACACAAGGCGAGACAGCCCCCTCGGCAACATCACAGAGTTGGGGAGGCATGTCATTCGCCAATAACGAGCACCCGAGGATTCAGAAACTGAACACCTCCCTTGGCCATTACTCCAGCATTGCCGATGGCCTCGCCTCGTCCGTTGATTCTCTTAGCGACGTCGAGTATGCCATCTCACCCATGAGCCATTCTTTTCCTCGCGAGGACATGCATTTCCTGAACAGCCCGAGTCTATTATATGACAACTACAACAGCCATAACTCACCCATACCCCGGAGTCCCGCCTCCGCGATTTTGGTAGACCAAAGAGGACCGACCTCCTGCCCTGGCTTGATCTATGCTCCTTCGGAACCAAGCTCAAGCCTCAGCTCTCACCAGGACACCTTTGAAAGTCAAGTGGGTGCCTCAAAATTCCTTGCCGCCGACAGTGACACACTAAGTGAGATTCCTTTCTACCTTGTGCCCGGATCTCGCTTACAATGACTACAAGGCGTCCATGACGTTGACAACTTCAGCACAAGCCCCAGCTCGACCGGACACTACTGGGCACACACTAGTTCAAGAGACGAAGATCTGAACATCTTCTGCTCCGAGCAGGGTCCTCTAGCAGCCCCCTTCGAGGGGCACTCGATGCAGGTGACCCCAGATCTCATCGCCAAGATGGCTTTCTTTATGGACTATTACGAGAATACCATGTGCCCTTCCATGGTACTCATTGACGGGCCAAACAACCCTTTCCGAGATCACGTTTTGCGACTAGCGTCCAGCAGCCGAAGCCTTCAACATGCTATCTGCGCACTAGCGGCGTGCAATTTGAGGATGAAGAGAAGGTTGAGCCTCGGACAACACACTCGAGACTCGCCTGAGCGTCTAAGCTCCGACAACCACGAATCCCCGTCTGATGATCTACCGCTATCCGAGGAATACCAACACCGCAACCTAGCGGTCCATTTGCTAAACCAGCAGTTGAACGACTCGTCCAAGTCTTGCCACGACTCTGTTCTGGCGACCATCCTGTTGCTCTGCCATTACCGTATGGTGGAATCGGGCATTGCAAAGTTTCATACACAATTCGCTGGCGTGAAGAAGATTCTAAGCATGCGGAATTCGGCACCCTATCAAGCTTCCAGTGATTCAGCATGGATGGAAGCCCTCTTCACCTACTTTGATGCCATATCGGCAAGCATAAACGACCGCGAGGCCCAATTAAACCATACATTTTATGATGTGCCAACAGATTCTCACCTTCTACCTCCAGGAGTCGAGCTTTTTGTCGGGTGTGACAGGGAACTCTTCAAGACAGTCATGAAACTCGGCCGTTTGAATATGCTCTCTCAACACCGGCCAGTGTCCAGCCCCTGACTACCGCTACGGGCCGTATTGGAACACCCTCTGCCACCTCACCATTGACCTCGCCCTCCCACGTCTTCAAGAATTCGCACCTTGGGGACTTCTTCACTGTTGCCAGCGTTGCCCACCGCTTTGATGGCAACGGCTTTGCCACACAACTGGACGATGAGGAGCTCATCTCATCCGGCCTTTGCTCGTCACCCTCGTATGAAGACCACCGCTCGACCTTCTGGCGCGAGTGGAAAGAGGCCCGCAATGCTCTCCAGAGCTGGGATTTTGAGCCCCATCGCCTCATGGCGTCTCTGCCCGGCTCCCCAACCCCGAGTCTGATTCGGGATCTAGGATCGCTTTCCGAGGCGTTCCGCTATGCGGCTCTCTTGTATATCGAACGCCTGGCGTCCCCCAACATCCCCTCCAGCCACGAGAGCTTCCGCAACTTGGTCAGTCAGGTCGTCTACTATGCAACCTCACTCGAAACCGGCAGCAGCGCGGAGAAGTTCCTGCTCTGGCCGCTCTTCGTGGCCGGCAGCGAATGCGTCAACGAGCTGCAGCAGAATATCGTGCGTAACAAGTGCCGTGAAATCATGTCGCGCAGTGGTTACAGTAAGTAAACCCCTTATAAAAGATGGTGTTGCGTCGGCGACAGCAAAGCCGTATCTATACTTTGGCTACACGACTGGTCCACTACGCACATCACGTTTTCCGAACCTTTTACTAACCCTAGCTTCTTTGCAGTGAATAACCTTTCTGCCATTGACGTGCTCGAACGACTTTGGGCAGGCGAATACCGCGATACCGAGTCGAATTCCAACAACAGGCTAGGGCAACGAAGAGGTCCATTTAACTGGACTAAGTGCATTGGAGGGGCCGGCGTCGAGGTGGAATGGATGATGTTTTGATATCTTACGACATACATATACAGGGAAGGGACAGTGCTTTTCCCTTGCGAGCATTGCGAACGGATCATGTTCACGGCGTTTGGGGTGACTTTGATTTTTGCTATGTACAACTACGGGTGGGCATTACTGTGGAATTTCTGATGGATAATGGCTTTATGGATACGATTTTCGACACGACTCCCGATATGGCGGGATGGGTTAGGATTTTCAAAAGAGACGGGGCATGATGGTACTGGGTTTGCTTGGGAAGTTGTTCAAGACGGGCACGCCCGAGTGTTGTTTTCGAAAGAGGACTTGACCATAGGAAGGTATATAGAGCACACCACCGCACATTGAACTTGAACAGCGCTTACTCGAAACCAATATGCCGCCCACACCTGTGCTCGAAACTATGTGAAGCATGACTCTTACCCCCTCGGAAGGAGAAGCCGCCATCGACAGACGCGACTATGAAGCGTGGAGAGAGCTTGTGGCTCGCAATCAACACGTCACTGCTGCCAGATGGATGTGAACCGTGAAGCTAATGGGAAAGCTAGCAGTAAACGATACGCTGTCGCTATCCGGCTGCAGAGGGGTGGTGGTGTCAGAAGAGGGCACAGCAAATAGCAAATGACCGAAAGGCCGACACCACTACAGTACACACATACCCGCCCCTCGACCCTCCTTGCATGTCTCTCGATGCAGCCAGCCCGTTGAGCACAGGCACCTAACTATACATAGTAAGAAGTGGGCGATAGCCGATCTTCCAGCCGGCAACCCACTCAGATTTCCTCCTGCGATTGCAAGCACCGACTTCTTGAAAGCCCTCTTGCACAGACCGTACCGCGATGGATACTACGAAACCTGATTCATATTCGACCGTAGGATGATGTCGCGACATTGGTGCATCTAAACGAACGGCCAGCATATGGCACTGCAAAAGTGTGGGTGGGGTTCAAGGAAGGGAAATACTTGATGTACCTCAACGCCATGTACCTACATGGTCACGACCGTGGCGAGCCATTGCTTTCGGACCCCTGGACGGTATACATGATACCCTGGGAAGCACCACTAGACGAAAACAGCACACAATCCCGACGCCGACTGACTGAACTTTAGGAGAGATCCCACGGTGTCCCCCATCCCTAGGCGCGCTTCCACAGTTCCACCGCAGTCGAAGGCTTGATTTCTGCAGCGCACCCAGGGTTCCAGCTTTACGATTTGCAGCTTTTTGAGTACGTAGAGTACAACAAACCCCCCAAGTCCCCACGACTCCGTCTCACCCACCTGCTTGCTTGGTATGAGCAAGAGCAAAGACTGTTCCTCCCTCACCCACCAGTTCGCTTTGGCAATATCAGGTGGCAGAGATGACTTGCATAGAGATGTCGTCCCAGGTTGGGATGCTAATATAACATGTTGCGTCAGCCGCCGGCAATTGCGATAGGCGTGTCGCATGACAAGCAACAACAACAGCAGCAGTGGCACTGCAATGTAATGGTGGTATGCGACAAGCAGCCCCGTCCCTATTGCCTGCTGTGGTAGATTCGCGATAATACATACGGAGCACGCCAACCGGTGTCGGTTACCAACATCACGTGTCTAATATAATATCACAGACCTAATAAGATCTCTCGTTTCCGTTGCCATGGGAAAATTGCCCAGGCATCGCCATGTGCAAGCCAGCCCTCTGGGAAGAGGTTTGATACCACAAATTACCGAACAAACCGTTAGGTTACATACGCAGATGGTACTTAGAGACAGGAGTACTACCACGTCCATGCACTTACCTTCCGGAGAGATAGACGTTTGCTCAGTAACGAGACTGTAAGACGTAACAGAATTGCTACTTCTCATCCTCCCTTGGCGTAAGCGAGCTCAGCCAAGAGGGGAGAGGTCGAGACTCTCGCACTGCTTCTGGACCTGCGTGACTGTGCCGTACGGACGGACGTCGGATAGGTGTCGCCGTCCGAATGTCGATCCCGTGAGGAGCTCCCCTCCAGCCCTGCCTCAACCAGTAGGCTGCTGGTAGGAGGAGGGGCCGCATCGAATTCGCACACGGGCCTAGCTGCGACCGCATTCTGGCCCAAGGTTCTGGAGCGGCCCGGGCAAGGCGTACTTTGGTCCAGTGTGGTGGAGCAAAACGGAGCTTGGGCGGTAGGGACAAGATTCTCCGAAGCGATCAAGCGAGGAACGGACGGGGCGTTGGGCTAGAAGGAGCACGCAATAGCAGCCGAGTGAGTCTATGTGTCAAAGTTTCTGGCTCTCTCTCCGACGACGCAGGGACGACAGGCAGACAGGTGCTGCTTCTGCTACGGTCTCCAACCCACTGCGGTAGTAGCCCTGTGCGTCAAGTGCGGAGTAAATGAATATGATGCAGTTTGACAAGAGTCTTTCGGCCCTGATGTCCCCTTCGCCGAGACCAAGAACGGGGTTCCCACTCAGGAACCAGCGGAAAGGAAAGGCACCCAGAAGACAACAAAAGAACCCATGCTAGCCAGCAGTAAGCGACGGGCCAGGAGCCCTGGCATTTTCAGATTACCATCGAACAGCGCGAGAGAGGAGGTTCTCCTCCCCCTGCAGGCTGGGGACACTCACAACGGCGGGTTTGGATGACCAGGGCAAATTTGGAGGAATCAGCCCATGCCCGCAGGCCATCGATGGCTGAATTGGGAAGGTCGTTGTTCTTCACGGCGCTTATAAGTACAAGTTGGTAGGTATGTACGTACCCCTCCTCAATTCTTCGATCCTGTTGTTAGCCTTGTCCGCTTACCCTGCTCCGCCCAACTAGCCAGCCACCTGCCACCCCCAGTCGTTAGGATAAGCTTCTTGGCGCTAGCACGTGCCTATTCTTTCTCGACTTGGGTTGTAACACTTTGCCCATCATCCGAGCCCTGTGCTTGTTACCCCAAGTTGATTTACGTAATTGGCGAAACACGTTTTCCGATCGAGCAGATGCGCACGTGAAGACAGAGAGACAAGAAAGGGATGCAGCCTGGCAGGGCAGTGGATGGCATCGAGCGTGGATGGCTACAGCTTACATTGTATAAAGTGGGGGCGGCGTTGTGGCACAGGCAACCCCTGCCAGTTTTGCATCTCCGGTTGTCTCCAGCCACTGAGGTGGGGGGCTACGCCACAGACTATTAGCGATTGGATTTTTATAGCAGCTCTCTGATAAGATAAGACAAAAAAAAGTTACCCGTACGCAGTCCAAGCAGCATCAGTGAAGCTATCAACCGGAGTTAGGACTGTAGAAGCAACCAATTGAGCCTTTCCTTCCTCTTACTACCCCTACTCGGCAAAGGAAAACTCCCAAATCACACACAATGGGTCGAGAACTTCAAAAGAGGAAGCGGCGTTCGTCCCGCCCTGCCGTCCGCCAGCCCTCGTCCAAGCCGAGACGCATCACGAATCCGCTGGGCAACGACATCATCGCCCACAACTGGGACAAGGACCTGACCACGACGCAAAACTTCCGCCGCCTGGGCCTCGTGTCCCGCCTCAATGCGCCCACTGGCGGCGTCGAGCCCAACCTGCGGTCCAAGAAGTCGACGGGCCGCGCCACCAAGCCGACCGACCCCTTCGCCATCGCGACGGCGGGCAAGGACGGCAGCGTCGTGACCGAGGCCCGGGTCGAGCGCGACGAGAACGGCAAGATCATCCGCATCCTCTCCACAAACGGCAAGAAGGCGAAGCCCAACCCGCTCAACGACCCGCTGAACGAGCTGGAAACGGACTCGGAGGCCGAGGAGGAGGACGAGCAAATGGCCGACGACGGCGAGACCTGGGGCGGCATCACGGAGGAGGAGAACGAGGACGGCGTGCGCACGGACGTCGTCAAGGCGCTCGAGGCCGAGGCCAACCGGCCGCGCCAGAAGCACGTCCGGGGCCAGAGCCAGCGCGAGCGCGAGTGGCTGCAGGACCTGATGGACAAGCACGGCGACAACACGCGGGCCATGGCGCGGGACCGCAAGCTCAATCCCATGCAGCAGACGGAGGCGGACATCGAGAGGAGGATTGCGAAGCTCAAGGGCGAGAAGAAGGCTTAGTTAGGGACGAGGGCTTTCCTATTATTTCACACCTGATGATGAGCTTGCGTTTTGCATTGGCATCCGACCGGCGTTTAGGGAGTTGTACAGGTAAAAAGTCAATTCATGCCATTTCAAGGGATGTTGTTATCAATGAGTGTGAACCCGATTTCAGCTTTGAGACAGCTTGCTTCAGGGGCCTGTTTCCGCTTCAAGTGCTATGGCGTCCGCATGAGGCAGGTTCGTCAAGACGTTGTACAATATATGCTGAAGCGTGTTGCTTGGATGCCCTTTTCTGTTTGCCCATGCTTCCTCTCTCTGAGGTAGGTGATGGGAATCTAGATGTACCTAGTCTGAGTTGCTGTCACCCGTGGGCAAGGCTGTATGTTGATTTGGCTTTCATATGGCATCTTACCGTAGCCATCCATACTCAGGTCTACTGGGTTGGTCTCACTACCAAAGGATATGTCAACATCACCACAGTCTGGTACCCATGGCCAACATGTGTCGGCATCATGGGACAACAATCTATGTGTACCTGTGGGCAATTGTCCACCTGGAGTTGCCCATTCTAATTTGTACCTGGGTACTTGCCTCCAGGCCGCAGCTTCCCCCTATTGCAAACAGAAAGCTGCTCCTTCCGCCTTTAAAGACCAGCCACCCCACCCACTCGCCCATCAGTCCGTTTGTTTGTACTCACTTGCCTTCTAATTGAAGCTAATTATTTCAAGCAGAATAACTGAAGCTGAGGTATGGATAACCAAGTCTCTGGGACAACAAGGGCCTATGGTCAAGGGGTACGACGTCCCATTCGCAATGGGAAGATCGCGGGTTCGATTCCCGCTGGGTCCATCATTTTTGCGCTTTGCCATTATTCTCTTCATTTTAATCAACCCTCTTCGCTGTTTGCTAACGCAAATCGTTGTATTATCTTCCATAAATGGTTTACTTCCTGCCTATTTACCGCAGATGGGCACAGAACCAAGGCACGTCTGGTCATTTCTCTCCATTGCCAGCCAGTACGCTGGCGATTTACCACACTGTTAGGATGTCGGGTTACCTAGACTGCTGCGACTTTTCATACAGCAGTACATTCGTCATTGACAACCATACTCAATTTGACTGTGAGAGCTGGGTGTTTATGATTTGCGAACCTCAATATCCTTCGACTCGTTAAGCACGTTCATGCTACCGGCATGCTGTAGACGCTACGGAATTGTCCTGGTGCCGCCGAAACACACACACACACGATATACACATTGAAAAGGCTGCTGCTGTCATGTGCCTTCTCATAGCTTGATAGTCAGGTTCGATGTCATGGGTTACCAAGGAGAAGAGCAGGAAAAGGGGTTGGAAGGCTTGGCATTTGAATAGCTTGACCATGCATGATGGTAGTCGATTAGACCTCACTTATCTACCCCTAAACATGCTTCGTCCTCCGCAGCCCCTAAGATCCCCTTTTCTCTGAGCAATGCCTCAGCCGCATGGCCAGTCCAATCCTTGAGTACTGGGCACGAGCTATTCTATTCTTGCTATGCATTCGAAGCTTGCCTCCGATCTTTCTGATCAGGGGCGTTGCACCGGACAGCTCTGGTAAGGATACGCTCTCAACTTCCTGGTGACTAGACGCAGGATGATCCGCGGGCGGCTCGCTTTGCAAGTCTTGGCACCCCTGATAACACAAGAGAGAACCCCGGTTGTTGCTAATGGCCGATCTCTGCCTATCAGTTGGCCTGCTACAGTACGCTCGTAGCTATACAAGATATCCGGCAGGGTTTTAAGGTGGTTTAGTCCATTTGCCAGTATCCTAGCTATGTGTACATCAGTCGTTCCCCATAGGCTTTGCTGCGGGTGTATTACTAAACGGTACTTAGCATGCCGACCTCCCACGAGGTATGTGTTATCCTTGGCCTGCCTGGGAGCTCGGCCGCGGGCTTCTCAAGTTAGACGCGTCGCCGTGGCCTAGCTGGGAGCCTGTCCACCCTGCATGCATGGAATACGCTTATCATTATCTAGAAGCCTGTCGCATCATCGCGATCGAGGGGACCTTCCCTTCCAGCCAGACCCTGAACGGCAGCGCGGTGTTAGCTGATAGCCAGGTAGCATTGCCAATAGCGACTGTATCACAGCGGCGCCCTCTCTCCCATCACCAAGGTCCGGCTACTTGCGGTAATACTACGTCGATAGCCTCTCGAGAACACAGAGAGACACATCTCTAGCCGAGTTCCGGGTTGTCTTCATGCGGTATCTCCCAGTGCCGATCCCCAGCTGCTGTCATTGGCCGCGAGCCACACGATATCCCGCGTCGCCCTGTGTAAGCCTATATCTCTCTTTTCTTTTCATCTGATATCTGGCCAAAGTCGCATATTGCCCAAATCCAGAAGGTCTCTAGAAGAGCAGCCATCATGCACGCCAAGGCAGGTTTCACGGCGAAGAAAAGGAAGACAAAGGGCGTGGAGTATGTAAGTATGTATGTATGTATGTATGTATGTATGTAAGTATGTATGTATGTATGTATGTATGTATGTAAGTATGTATGTAAGTATGTATGTATGTATGGCGGATGTAGCTGCAGCAGCGCCTAACCGGAACCTCCCTCCCACTCTGTATGTGTAAGTATGTAAGTACACCGCAAGTACCGCCCCAGAATTGCTGTCAAATCGCCCAGAAGTATGGTCCGGGTCTATGAGGAGAAGCCTAGTACGCAAACGATTAAGCACATACATATGTAGGCATTATTGGAAAAACCGACCAAAGGACATCGCATCGCTAGTGGTGTCGCAATGGAGACAGCTCCCCCGATGCACTGCAACTTGGGTCCTCCTGTATGCAGATGCAGGCGGGTGGACATCCCTCCCCCTCTTCGCCGTTAGATGCTTAGGTGATAACTCTAGTAATAATAGCACACCCATGGGTGTGTGGACGGGTCAGGCAGTAGGGCGCTCGGAGCTCCCCTTTGGGAACTCAATGCCGAGATGGGGGGTGTCGCAGGGACTTTCGAGATACAATATTGATAGTGACGGATACTACCCTACTTGCATCATAGCTCTATCATTCTTCTTCGTATATTCAGGCACATGCAAGTGGTGAGCAGCGGGAAAGGAGTACATCATACCATATGGTGGTAGTTGTAGCAGCCTGCAATGCCACCCTCCAACATAGCATGCATGGAATATTTCTAGTTTCCTTCTAGAGGACAATCACATTGGCATCGGGAGGCAGGGGCCGAGAGGTACTTTTGATGAGAGCGAATAGCATAGATGGCGCATCTGTCGCACAAGATGTATGCAGGAAATTCGCAGTCCGCATTTTGCGGCGCTAAAGAACACAGATAGCTAGCGACGTTGATAGCACCAAGACGGTCTATACCCTTGTCTATAGCACAGGACGCACAGAAGGAGCCACATCAGGGCCGGTGCTCGGGGGTTAGTAACCCCGCAATGAAGTGGACTGGCCCTCACCGACCCTCAGCACGACATCACGACCTCTCATTACGCGAAAGCGTCGAGTGCAGGATATGCTGCTTCATCAAGCTAACACAGACCAGCCCCAACAGGACCAGGCCAAGCATGGTGAGCCAGACACTCCGGAATGCCTCCATGAAGACCGAGATCACAGCACCCGCATCCCAACCCTCGGGCAAGTGTTTGAGCTCGTCGAGATCGTCTCGTATACGGGGGATCTCTGTGGCCGCATCAGGCAGGCCCCCGAATCGATCCCATAGTTGTGTCTTGAGCACGTTCTGGTAGACTGTCGACGCGATGGTGATACCTACCGTGCCCCCCGACGGACCTGAAGCCGTACGTGGCCGCTGTGATCACGGCCTGCTGGGAGTGATCTACTGCCGCCAGGCAAGCCAAGAGAGTGATGGTAAGCATGGCGCCGTATCCCGAGCCGAGAAGTAAGAATGATAGCATGAGCTGCCACTTGGGGGTAGTATCGTTGGTTGTAGTCAGAATGATGACATGTGCCACCTGTAGAGAGACGGCGAAAATGCCCAAGGCGACGTAGCGGCCGGTCTTTTTCATCACATAGCCGCTGCCGACAGAAGAGAAGCAGATACCAATTGGTGCAAACAGAATAACCAGACCGGCCGATGTGGCTGAGCCGCCGCGAGCCTGGAGGTATAGTGGCACGAAGAACAAAGCCATCATGTTCCCCATGGTACACACCAGGTTCGTCATACATGCCGTAAAGACTGTGCGGCGCAGGAGCAGTCGCACAGGTATGACGGGCTGGGCTACCCGCGACTCCCAGATAATAAAGCCAACGAGCGCAACAATAGACAACGGAATCGTAGTCAGTGGCAATGGATGCACCCACGGCACCAGGTTCCCCCCAGCGTTGAGTCCTAGAAGAAGAAGCACCAGGAAGACTATGATCAGGAAAGCGCCGACGAAGTCGATGCGTGCCAGGTATGACTTTTGCGAAATCTTCGGGGGACTCGCACGAGGTACGCAACTAGGCATGCAGAGACCAGAACCGGTGGCACTTGAAGTAGGAATGCCAATCGCCATCCCCAGCTCGAGTAATCGTTCACGAGGCCGCCAAACACCCCTCCAAGCATGGCACCAGAACCGTAGGCAATGTTGCCCACTCCCTGAATGATGCCGCGCTTCCGGAGCGGAACCAGATCCGTGGCAAGGAACGTCGATATTGTCATCAGGCCGCCTCCTCCAATACCGGCAACAACACGTCCTAAAATCATGACGGTCTCGTCTCTGGCAAGTCCACAAATAAGGTTGCCAGCAGCAAAGAAGAGGTTACTGAAAACAAGGCCAGGGCCGCGACCGAATATGTCCGTAAGTCTGCCTGATATTGGCTGGCACGCTGCGTTCGCGATCAAGTACGCAGTCGCCAACCACGACATCAAGCTCAAAGATTTGAACTCGCTCGAGATGGGGGCCGACAGCGTGGCAATGATGGACGCGTCAATGGCGCCCAAGAAGACGCCGACCCAACCGCTGCACAGGATGAGCCAGAGCTTGGCACCGGTGACCTCCTCCACGACGACGGCCTGTTCGTCATCATCGCTCGGTCCCTGAGGTTGCTCGGCGGGGATGACATTCTCCAGAAGCGGTGTCCTCTCATCGCGTCCGCTTGGGGTTGTCACCACGATAGAGGGCTGATCACCCTCCGTGTTATCGCCGTACATTGTTATACTTCTCGCTCGAGGCTGTTGTTCCTTTCCCATAATCCAAATAATCGAGGAGTATGTTGTTTTTCTAGTCAGCTCCCTCAGGCCGATCCAGCACGCGTCAAATCACCTCGAGCTACTGTGGCCCTCCCTCGCGCTCGCTTCCGCTGCAGACGAAAGTGGTTAAGAAGACAAAGTACGACCGGCTATCTTGAGTCAAGATAATCACTCATCATGACTATGACTAAACGGCATTTGTTTATTGCGAGCACACCTTTCGGCAAGTGGAGACACCGTCATCCGCAACGGGATAAGCCGATAACGGCGTGGACCAAGGCCGGTCACTGCTTGTATGTAGGTATGAGCTGTTCTGGGACTGCCAGTGTCGGTCACATTGGACTACGTATGGAACTAGTGCGGGACTCGCACGGGGGCCGTACGCGCTGCGCAAAAGTGCAGGCCAACGAGCTGTGGAAGGCGGGAGGCGGAAGGCGGAGGAGTTATGGTTCGGCAAAAGGAGATATCACGCAGATTACTACACGAGGGAGATCTGGGTTGGCGTTTCGTCCGACGGATGTGCTTTACCCCGGAATTGGTCTAGTGGGCAAGACATACGTCAATGCACAGCCTCACGAAGGCAATACGTCAGAGCGAGCGAGAGAAACTGGAGCAAACGGCACCGGGTTGCATCCCAGAGTTGATCGACATTACTGTACGATACCACCTCTAAACATGTACAGTATTCTCGTTCTCAGATGCTCCCTTGTTCAGCATGGAAGCGCGGTTGGTGGTAGATATGAGCATCTGGCCGAGCCCAAAGTGTGTAGATTCCGGGTTGGCAAATCTCAAAGAGTCGGCCTGAGCCAGGTAAGCAAAGGAAGAAGAAAGTCAATAGCTGTAGCGAACTATTGCCTCTCTAGCCACCGTAGCCACCGTAGCCACTGCAGGATGGCTCAGCCGTGCAGGGCGCCCAGGCGGTCCCAGGCGGCGGTCGCTATTCCCGGGCAGTGATTGGACGAATCCTGTTAGATGGCGCAGCGGCATTGGAGAGACGGAGACTTTGGGCGGATAAAGAATGGGACCCTGGGTAACAGCCAAGCAACCAAGCCGTAGATTGTTCTGCCAGAGCATGGCTGGGTTGTTGTGAGAAGACTAGGGAAAGCTGGTGCGAAACGCGCGTCAGAGCAGGCAGAGCAAGCAGGCAGACGGAGGGAGGGCAGGCTGATTGCTGCCGATGCAGAGGCAGAGAGGCAGAGCTCCAGTAAGGAAGCGACAGAAGTATGCGCCGAAACTTGAACACGAGCAGTGAAAAAGGTGCGACTTAGCTAGCAAGCAGGCTGCCTTGATTTGCATGTTGATTTCCACATAATACACTACGACGAATCCATACAACTTCGATTTTTCCATACCGCATCAACAGCGGCTTGCCTCTCTCTTCCTCCTACTTGTACTTGCACATTCCGATCGCTATACTATACTGCATCTTTCGCCTGCTGCTGGTTTCTCGACCCGACCGCACCGGCGCTTTGCTACCTGGATTCCAATAAAAAGAACGGTTTCAGCTTTAGAGGACGGACCAGACCAAACATTGAAACGGGGGCTCCGCCTTTAGTAAACCGCCCAACGTCTCGTCTCGTATCGACAATCAACAACCGTCATCTCTTTGCACCCCTAAAAAAAGCGCAGCTTCTTTGGCCGGCCGAGTCTTCCCTCACTTGTGCAGACCACCTATTGGGCATTTGCTACAAGTTCTCGATCCAAGTCTCGAATTCAAAACCCCCCTTTCTGTCTTACCTTGGACCTCGAACCTTGATTCAACCCCCGCACTGTCGAAGGCTACGTACTTCTACAGCATCTGGATCTTCTCGGTGGCTACCCGCAATGGCCATATTCGAAAGCCTGGAATGGGACGCCGACTACGTCCCCGGCGTCAAGCTGGGTCTTCATAGTATGCAACTCCTCTTCGGCTTCGTCATCTTCGTGTTAGAGATTATTCTATTCAAGGACGACAAGGCGCTCATCAACGGCAACAATGGCTGGCCATTCGGTCTGGTACGTCCCGCCATCTCGAAGCTACCTCGCGCGAACCCCGATTACTGACACAGCGACCTCCACAGTGCTTTCTTTCCGTACTGGCCTGGATCTACTTGGTTATGACACCGCGCTGGGAAAGGTCGCGCAAACTGGCCCAACCCCATGCCATGGCTGTCGTCGACGGCGTGTTCGCCATCTTCTGGCTGTCTGCCTTCGCCAGTCAAGCTGCTTACAACACGGCCAACTCGTGTGGAAACCAGTGCAAAGTCAGCAAGGCCGTCGTCGGCATAGCGTTTTTTGAGGTGTATGTTTGAGTCCAGACCCCCCAATCAAGCCCAGCGCAGCCATACTAATGTGCCCGACAGTCTATTCTGGATCGGCACCACCCTCCTGAGCCTCTACACTGTGCAGTACTACAACTTCAACGGCAACCTGCCCGGCTACGACAAGGTCGGCAAGCGAACGCAAAACATCGATCCCGACAAGGCCGCTTTCTCGATGGCCCCGCATGACGAAGAGGCCTACGCACCTGTGAACATGGACGACAATGATGGCGACCACCTCGGCAACTCCCACGCCCCCTACAACGCCGACTCGTATGGCAGCCGACCCATGTTTGACAGCGAGACCGAATACCGCCCGCACACAGCCTCCACTGGTGCGCCACAACTCGACAACCCCTTTGCCGACAACGGCCGCCTCACGCCGCTCAACGACCCATACGCCTCATCATATGGCGGCTCGGACGCAGGCGGCCCTAGGCTCTATGCTCCTCCTTCGGTCAGCGACTTTGATGATGTGACAAGGCCTGCGCAGTTCCCTGCCGCAAACTACGACCGTACTTTGCATTAAGAAGACTTTGGGTACGGGAGGCTTTGCGGGGGAAAACACGCCACGAGGAAAACGAGTGCATTGAACGGATCTAATCATGGCACGAAGCGAAGAGGATAGGAACGGGGCCAGCGGGAATGGGCTTGTATGAGAACTATAGGAACTGTCGACTTTGGTATTGGGACTTCTGGCTTGGCCCAACCGACTATACCTGTGTCTTGGGTTTTACTGTTTTTTGGTGCGCTGGTGTTACGGATACATGATTAGCAGTCCTGTGTGAATGACTATAGACGGCATCCAGAGTGCGGAGGACTGCTTAACGGTCCCTGTACTCCACGCTTTATGAATGAATACATATTGAAGATACTATATCTCATTGGGACACGATAGATTTGAAGTACGATGTGACGTGTTACAATAGGTTCGGTAGGCGTGCGCCTTCATGGTCCAGAGGCTCTGTTTCGCATGCATCCCGTACTAATGAACAAGACTACCCAATCCTCGGTAACCTAGTCTGGGCTCTTGCTAGCACATAACGACAATGCCATCATCTATGCGACGTTCCTCGACTGCCTCCCCGGCTCTTGGTTTGGGCTAGTGAACTAGCTTCAAGTGATCGGCATAATGGTTGTCTGCCTTGGAAAGCGGCGAGAGGGTTTCAATAAGTTGTTGCCGTGCCTGGTAGAGCCCTCAATTCCGCTGGCGATCTACGCTGTACAGCAGTCTGGATGTGTTCGGCATCACTTGACGCGGCGCTCTGGTTCATTCGAAGCGGGCGTGTGTAGATGACAACGGCTGTCATCTCATGTGGCATATAGATTGGTCAGACGAAGACACCACCCACGCTTTTTGCAAGTCGAAAAAAAAGAGGGAAGTCTATCTCAAGGCTACTGCAGAGAATTGAGTCTCGACGAACAAATACCCGACATATTCACCGCAAACGGACATCGGAGACCCCGGGCGACGTCGCTGCTGCGGATGTTGATCATCCTGACCGCCATGTGCTACAGCATACCCAGTACGGCACCCAACATACTGTCGTACTACCTAACCTAGAACTTTGGTGATCTGGGAACAGCTGATATGCCGGCTCCTAAGCTTATTGTATGGGTACGCACGTAGAAGATGGGGCCCTTTGACATGGATACTCCCTCTACGCCTCCACGCGTGGCCTGGATTCTTGGACGAATTGCCGACGACTAAACGTCATATCTGGGGTATCCGGGGTCCGGGGCAAATACATCATCCCAGCTTCGACTGGCTGCCTCATGACACTAGGAGAGTCAAGTCGATCTGCGGGGTCTGGGCGTGGAGATGCCCCCAAACGGGTGCCATTGACGAATCAACGGATGGGCTTTGTAAGGAGCGATCATTAAGGCGAAACTTACGCCGATGACCTAGACGAATCCTGTTGGAGAGCCGTCCTCCTGGGAAGCGAGCCATCAGACGGTTCAGACTTTTGCCCATAAGAAGTCAGATGTGCTCTTGCCCCGATTCGCTCCTTCTCGCAGTATATAAATATGTGTGTGCATGCGCCTCGAAACCCAATGGGACAGAGCCGTATGTGGTAAAAAAGACAAAAACGACTACTTGGGCTATCAGACTGGACATATCCCGGACGCGAACCACCAAGCCAAAATGAAAGTGACGACCACGCAGCCATACTTTGGCTTGAAGGGAGCATGGCTCACCTTCTGGGTCACCGTCGCATGCGCGACCGACATGACCCTCTTCGGGTAGGTCCAAACTTACCAGAAATCATGACCAAAGACCTTAGTCCCTGCTGACATATCTCTTTCTCTCTCTACCAAAGATACGACCAGGGTGTCTTTGGCGGCGTCATCGTCACGCCGGACTTCCTGGACCTGCTGGGCATCGCCAACAACGAGAAGCTGCAGTCGACGGTGACGGCCATCTACGACGTGGGCTGCTTCCTCGGTGCGCTGTCGACCATGTACATCGGCGAGCGTCTCGGCCGCAAGAGGACCGTCATGCTGGGCACCACTATCATGGCCGTGGGCGCCATTCTGCAGATCGCGGCCTTCGGCATGGCACAGATGATCGTCGGCCGCGTCATCGCGGGTATCGGTAATGGTATCAACACTTCCACGGCCCCCGTCTGGCAGGGCGAGACGTCCAAGGCCAGCTGGCGCGGCAAGCTCGTCATTATTGAGATGATCATGAACATCTTTGGCTTCATGCTGAGTAAGTCGGATCCATCTCCACTCGAGCTGAACAAGCACAGCAGGAACGACAAGATTGCTAATTGTACGCTGTTAAGGTAATTGGGTCACCTTTGGACTGTCCTATGCCTCGGGTTCTATTGCGTGGCGTCTGCCCTTGGCTATCCAGTTCATCTTCATCTTCGTCCTTTGGGGCACCGTACCATGGTTACCCGAAAGCCCTCGGTAAGTTTTCTCGACATACCCAAACAGGACACCTATTCATATCCTGCTCCCGGATTGCTGACTGACTTGAACCCATCAGTTGGCTCATTGCCAAGGGCCGTGTCCAAGAAGCCGACATCATCCTGGCCGACCTCGAGGCCCTGGATGTGGATGACCCGTACATCATCACTCAGTCCAAGGACATCCAGTGGGCCGTGAGCTATGAGCGGGAGAATAGTGTTCCCTGGTCCATGCTGCTTCGTGGGAAGACTGGACCAAACCAAGGTACCAGTACGATCCGTCGATTGATACTCGGTATGGGAACCCAGGCAATGCAACAATTCAGGTTAGTTTTATCCTCCCTTCCCCTTGCCACCTGGCAACTAGAGTTTTGACTGACTTGCGGCTTGGTTGTATTGTAGCGGTATCAACGTTACCTCATACTACCTGCCTCTGGTACTGATTCGATCTGTTGGGTTGGACAATAAGCTTGCAAGATTGCTTGCCGCCTGCAACTCGGTCTCCTACCTGCTGTTCAGTTTGATCGGCATTCCCAATGTTGAGCGATGGGGAAGGAGAAAGATGATGATGTGTAAGCACCTACCCACGGCCCCCGACGCCTCCCTCCCTCCTGCTAACAGGACGATAATAGACGCCGCCTTTGGCCAGTTCTTCTGCTACATGATTATCACCATCTGCATCCGCTACAACGAGGACACGACGATCGGCCAAGTGGCGAACGAGAAATGGGCCAAGGCCTCGATCGCCTTCTTCTTCCTGTACTACGTCTTCTTCGGCATCGGCTGGCAGGGCGTGCCGTGGCTGTACCCGACCGAGATCAACAGCCTGAGCATGCGGACCAAGGGCGCGGCGCTGGGCACGGCGACCAACTGGATCGTCAACTTCATGGTGGTGGAGATCACGCCCGTGGGCATCGCGAGCCTGGGCTGGCGCTTCTACATCATCTGGACCGTCTTCAACTTCGCCTTCATCCCCATCGTCTACCTCTTCTACCCCGAGACGGCCGACCGCTCTCTCGAGGACGTCGACCGCTTCTTCCAGGAGAACCACGATATCCTGGTGTGCAGGGACCCCGACGCCCGCTCGTCCAAGCGGCCCGTCCGCTACCTCGAGCACGAGCGCGACGAGGTCCGCCGCAACAGCTCCATCCGGCCCGCGGACATTGACGCGGTGCTCCAGCGGAGGCGGACGGCGGACAAGGCAAATATGGGCGGTGGCAAAGATGAGGAAGAGGGGCACGCGGCGCATATTGAAAAGTAGGGACTGTGAAATGGTGGTATGCATACGCGTACAGTGTCTGGCAATCTTGTATAACTTGAATGGGGGCTGGCTTTGTGAAGTAACAGTTAGGTGATTCATCGAAGGATATTATAGTTGAAAACAAGAGAAAATGCGTTATTCTATATGCAATATTCCGCTATGTTAAAAGGGTATCCCGCGAATCCAAAATTTTCGCTCAATCGCTACTCGAATGTCTGCAGCAAAGACCCGTCAGCTAAAGACCACGACGTTATGAAAAGGGGCCATCAAACACTTACAATTTTCACAGACTTCATATATATAAGCGTGAATATAGAGTAGTCAATAATCATGGTCTTGCCGCTGGTGTCGTAATGCGTCTGCGGCGCAGGAGCATAGACGATTCCGTCCGTGGATGCGAAGAGGGTCACCGGGTCCGACCACGGTCCTTGTATTGACGAGGCCGTCTTGGCTATGATATCTGCTCTCGTCAAGCGGGATCAGTACTTGGCGCTTCTTTGAGCTGGTAAGAGGTTTTCTTTCTCGTTGGAAGTACATACTGCTCCAGTCTGACTGGACGTAGACATAGCTCGTATAATAATCACTGTAGAGCAAGGTTCCTGCGGTCCCAGTAACGACCGCTGCTGGAGCCCAATCGTTGTAGTTGGGGTACGTGAGGCGTTGGGTGTCCCACTACGAGATGTCTGTTGTCAGCTCCCCAGACTCTCACCAGCCGGCAGGGGGAGGAGAACAGGCGCTGCTTACTGCGGATCCATTCCAATACTCATAGGCATCGACGTCCCAGAAGTTGCCGAACGGGACACGAGATAAATAGATATAGGAGTCCTCGTAACCTGGCGCTAGGCTAGAGAGCCCGCCCAGGGTATAGACGTAACCGTCCACGCCGGGCCCCTGAATTGGATCATGAGTATAAGAATGCAGCAGACTCCAATGATGCGCTTCCCGAACGAGGTAACTCACCCAAACGCCCTTGTCACCCCACACAGGCTCCGTGTAGTCCCACATGGGACTGCGGCGGAACATATTCTGTCAGTCAAACATTACAACCAGGCGGATTCTGAGCTGCAGGTCAGATATGTCACTTACGCAGACATCTCGCAACTCGGTGTACTGCCGTCTCCATCCCAAGTGATGGTAGCGACGCCCGAGTTAACGACAGCGCCATTGATATCTTCGGGCGTAGCAGGACCGACGGAGTGGTACCAGGCGACACCCGTGTTGATGCCCGTACTGATGATGGCCGAGAACTGGGGGCGGGTGTTCTCGGTGACGGGCGCGCAGAGGGCGCTCGGGTTGTTGCCGGGGCCCGGGCCGACGATGTCGTGGTTGACGACGGGGTCGTCGGTGGCGGCCACGAGCGTGTTGGACGCGAAGCCGTGGCAGGGGCCCGTGGGGCCGCCGTCGCCGTCGCAGGTCAGGGTGTCGGCGTAGAACTTGAGCCAGTGGCCGCCGATCTGCGACTCCCAGCCGGCGTCCCGGGAGACGTCGGGGTAGTTGTCGCTTGTGACGTTGCCCAGAACGACGGCCGACTGCACCCGGATGGGATGCGACTGCTGCTCTTGCTGCTGCTGCTGCTGCTGCTGCTGCGAGGATGCTCCTGTCAGGAGGTATCCGAGCAACAGGTAGCCCGCAGCACGCAGAAAAGGCATTTTCGTCTTCTTCTGGCTTTATCCGGAGTCCCCGTTCATCTAAGAGAGGTTGAACCGCAGTGTCTCTGGGATTACCACATCTATTACCTTGTGTGCCGACGTCTGGAATTTATATTTTTGAGCATGCACTTAAGCATGGCTGGTGGGCTTGAGATGCCTTGTAACATCGGCTCCCCCTTTTTCTGCTGATTGTGCTGTGAGAGATGTCAACTAATAGGTTTCAGGGGTATCTGGCGTCTGTTGGGTCACTCTTTGGCCCCTACAATATACGCAGGTGCGGAGGGAAAGGAGGTTGGTGATACACTGGAATCCATCAGCGTGAGTCGACCAACGGGCTCAGGCTGTTTGACACGACTTTGTATATTGGGCTAATATGAAAATGAGGTCAGGTGCCCCAGAAATCCAAGCACATAAAACAGAATCAAACAGCTAACGGTGTTGCTGAGCTGCCGTTTCTCTTCAGCTCCAGCCCAATGTTTCAGTTGGAACACGAAACGTAGAAATCCAAGTGCATGACTAGTCTTATTTACTCCATCTATTGGCAATCAACGCGGCTCGTACAGAGCAGCAACTTGAAAGCCCCCTTATCCTAGGAATGATCGATGCCATCAAGTGAGTGAGTTACCTTTAGCATCTGTAGATCTAATTTAGGTAGGTAAATACGCGCTCAGTAACCCTTTTACGTCCAGGCTATGTGCAATTAATACGTAATCTGTCCGCGATTGTTCAACTTGGTGAGATACCTAGCGTTCTAATTGCGAGGGGAATGTGCTCATGTATGGTGTTCTGCATCTGGAGGCTAGGGGGCCGACATATTGAGGTGACTTTCATGTGAAGCCCTCGTGGTTCTTCTGGCGATGAGCCGTAGCAATAAGGTGAGCATTGAGGACATCAAGCACCCGTACTGCCATTCTAGACGAAAAAAAAAAACAAAAAAAAAAAAAAAAAAAAAAAACACAGACACACCCACGGGAAAAAGATGCACCAAGATGTGGCGGCTCGTGATCCATCATCCACCCATGGTTCGCAAAAAATTAATCTGCAGAAGCACTGAGGTGAGGGCACTTTCCCCCTAACATCGACTGTGAATAAATCAAGCTGCCTCCAAGGTTCACCCGGCCTACCCTGGTTGTTCTGTCCGTAAAACTAACGCTCAGCCATCATCGTCGAAAACGACCTCTTTGTCGAGAGCCCAACAGCAGCAGTGGTAACAACATTTCCGGACTTTGTCACAGCACCGGTAGTCGGGTCTAAACAAGGCATCAGGCTTGATGAAAATTCCACTCACTTGAACTTCACTAAAGAAAAACAAAGTCCAATAAAGTGCACAAACTTCCGGGGAACCAACACGAGGGCACAACAACCATGCCCAAAGCATCAAAGTTCGTGAAGACGGAGCGTCTGCCGGCCAGCTCGCGACAAGTTCCATATCCGAACATGCAGGTTCCTTTGGACAGATTCGACATTACTGTCCGGCCGGCTGCTGCGAACCAGCAGAGAATCATGCCACGTCTTCCGATACAACCTTCTCCTTCCGCCTCTCCTGCGATGGGCCGTGATCGGATGCAGCGCCCAGCAGCGGCACCTCCTGGTTCCATGCCACCGCAGCCGCGGCCTTCTTCGTCCGTAGGCGGCACCATACGCCAAGCAACCCCTCGTCCACGAGCTGAGATGTGGACCTTCATCAGCGGGATACTGATAACCAACGAGTTCGGCAACCCTCTGCGCACGCCAGAGGACGTGGCCCGGATGCTCCACAACTTCATCGGGGAACCATTGAAGAAGATGATGCCACATGTCGATGGTAAGAAGCCTTCCACCCCATCCCGCCCTAGCTGCTCTCGAGTATTAAGAAGTCATGGTGAAACTAATGCTCGGATCCTAGATGACTCCGCACGCAGTGCTCGAAATCTATCGGCCCAGCGTGCCGAGTTAGTAATCGATTGGATCCTAATGATGTCGGCTACATGGCCCTACATCGATGCCGTGCAGCCCGTCCGGCTGAATTATCTGGTGGGCTTCTTTCTGAAATCCGGCTGCATTAAACGGGAGGTCCTTGGGCGGTCCATCTACAAAACGTGGCGTGAGTTTGCAGCACTCTACTTACCCCTTTCTTGTGAATCAGCAATAACCAACTCGTCGTTCCAAATCCCACTCCGCCTCTCCCCTCCCCTCCCGACAGAATGGATGAGCAAAGCTGCCCATCTTATAGGCGTATCCCCTATTTATGTATCGTTCCTCTCCGCTAACGTTTGCTGGTCTTCTCTATATTAGTCGGGTTCCAGAGGGGAAATTGGATGGACTACGCCTCTAAGCTGACGGGCTTTGTCATGCAAATCCACAGGGTCAACTGGAAGCTCCTGGGCATCAGCAACGGGTTATTTTGGCCAGGCACCCCAGACGAGCTGCCGAACTGGGTTAACCTGTTGCTGCCTCACAAGGACAACAGCCCGGAAGCCCAAGCTCAACGCGAGCGTCCGTGGACCGACGGCAAGGGGTTTGTTACCAGGGTCGCGTTAGCTCTTAGGAACCCTCATGGGAACCCTTTTCGGGACCCGACGCCCACCGATGCTACAAACCCGCCCACCATGCAACGGCCCATGCCGGCACCTGCACCTCGACACACACAGCAACCACAACACAGCCCTTCTCGGAAGCCAAGGACGAAGATGAGGGTAAGGCCACGGCGACAACAATTGAGCAGGAACTTGGCGGACATCTAATACCCCAAAGTCTCCAACCGCTTTCTTGGAAACTGCAGGGGGAAATTCGACTTGGGATATTTGCCTCCATCCGCGATAGCAGCCGCCAGAGGCTTTTTTCATTCATGAGTTGGATGAACCAGGTATATAGGCTAGCTGACTCCTAAGAATCTCGTCACGGGTGCTATGCCATGAGTCGTGGGCCGCATAGGCATCGATTGGTGCTGGCACAATCCATATACTGCCCTGAATCGTCCACCGCCCGATAAGCGTCATGATGCTACAACCCATTAGTCTCAAACATTCAGGCTTACTCATGCTCAATTGTGTAACCATCCTTTCCGTCCAAAACATCTTCCACTGTGGGTGTAGCTGGCTCACGACCACATCGACACATTCGTGGTCAGTAGAAAACCAGATCGCTGTAGCAAGTTCCTGTGCCACCTTTGATAAAGATGATCAGAATACAGATTTCTCCACCATAATCAATGAAAAGCTCCCGTTTTGTCCATTGTTGCAGAATGATGCTGGATAGCTTAGCATACTTCCATTCTTCATGTGAACCTATGCTGGCCATCCACAGAAACAGCTGCCAGAGACCGATACCCCCTTGTCCTTTCAGATGGAGGAGCTGATGGCTAGGAGAGTTGCCTGAGCCTTGATGTGACTGGCGAATGATGCAATTTGTAGCTCGATTCTGGAGAAACCCCTGGGTTTGCAATTTCGATGTCCATCTTTTCAGCATGATTGGCGAATGAGGTTAAGAGCTAACCGCTGCAGTAGGTGAAATGGTATCACTGTTGCGCCGGTGGAGGATATGGGTTCCTGTGATCTGCATCTCCGTGTGGTTATATCGTGAGGTGCTTTAGTACTAGCATCTCGCCAATCCTTTGGTTCTCGCTTTAGGCAGCAGCCATGTATCTGAATGGTTGGTAGCTCTCTTTCAAGAGCCCGGGCTTTCGAGCTTCAATATCTAATATCATTTGCCCAAAGAGTCCATTTGCCCAAGTAAACCTAGTTGAAAGCATGGTTAGCATGTTTCTGCTGGGATGTATACCTTATATGACCTACCATTGTCTCGACCACTTTTTGGCGTCAAAAGCGTTGACGCTCTCGTGTATCAGCCCCAACCCCGCGGTGCTCGACAAGAGCATCTTCATGTTCGTCCTAATTTCGATGTCGTCGTCCGTCGTCATGATCCTCATGATGACGGACATGGGCCACGTGGCCCCTGGCTGCACATGGGGACTGCCGATGCCGCTGATGATTGGCCCCTGACACCAGAACGGGTTCGACCGACTCAGAATGAGACTTCGCGTGTTCTGGTAAATCTCGTCGTTCTTGTCCAGGTACCCCAGGAATGGCGCCGATAGGAGCGAAGGCACATTGGCGTCGTCCATCAGGTTCTGCCCGCCGTAGCCATCGACCTCGTATGCGAACACCTTCTTCCCGCTCGGGGCCTTTACGGTACCCCACGTCTTGATGGCCTCGCGGACTTCTGAAGCCATGTCGCGCATCTCCTTTGCCAAACCCGAAGGCGCGTTCGGCAGCCTCTCCATGATGTCGGCGTTGGACTCGAGGTACACGGCCATCATCATGTTGGCAGGGATGCTGAAGTCATAGGTGGCGGCGTCGTCGCTGGGCCGGAAAGGCGAACGTATCAGCCCCGTGTAGTTGACCGGATTGCCGATACCGTGATTGCCAAGAGTCCCCGATCCAGTCATGGTCTGGCTTTGAAATGTATACTCCGGCACGACCCACTCGCCATCTGGCCCATAAGTGGGCTGCTTCAAGGCCTTAGAAGCCGACATTATAGACTGGATCGCATATATCCACTGGTACTTGCCAAAGAAGTCCACATCGCCCGTGGCCGTGTAGTAGTCGTGGCCGAGCTGCAGGAACGCAGCGAAGTCGTCCAGCTCAAAATTGCAAGTAAACACGATCTGCTTGTCGTAGGGCGGAGTTACCGAGTAAGGGTGGTTATTGACTTCCACTGTCATGCCGCTCTCGGGTGGAGGGTGGAAGGCATTGCAGTATGGCGAAATGACGAGGTAGCGCGCCTGCATGTTGAGGACACCGCGAAAGACGGACGCAATGTCGTCGGTAGCATTGGACATGGCCGACTTGTAGGGCGCGATCTGATCGGCGCTGTCTCTGATCCACATGGCATTAATGTCGCCGGTAATCACGAAGCATAGCTCCTCGGCCGTGTTGTTGGCAGCCACGCCGCGCCACTTGATGGCCGTATCCAACGTGTTGGGGAAGGTGTTCTCGAATAGGCGGTACAGATCCGGATCGTAGATATTGTCTTTCAGGCGCACGATGATTTCTTCGACGCCGGAGGAGTTGAAGGTCCGGCAGGCGGGATCGGGTCGCTGATAGGAGAGGGCATAGGCGCCTGTTGACAGAGGCTCGTGACGCTGCTGGGAATGAGTGCTGTAATTGGGACATTCGCCAACGGAAACGCCGAACAGCAGCGCGGCTGCCACTGCTCGAGTGACCCCGCGCATCAACATGGCGATGTTGAAGCTGGGGAAAAGGACGACGGAAGGCAGCGGAAAGCAACGCGAAGTGCCAATTCCTTCTATGTATGGTTTAACTCAGCATCACCAATCGCGAGAGAAACCGAGGAAAAGGGAACTTGGCTCAGTAGCGTACGGAGTAATTATCTAATTGCGGAAGAATAAACTGGGACGTGGTTTGAAACAGACATGACCTTGACCAACCCGTACCGACATTCTCGCAACATCCCTCACATCTGCTTTGGCGAAATTGAGGCAGGAACGACCCGTGTCACCCCAAACTGCCCCTTGCAGGCTGTTCGAGGCCATGGGCCAGATTGCTTGCAGCTTGGCCATGATGAAGGCATTACCAGCCTGCCAACCAAGACAGTGTGCACCGGAGCGGCATTGACTTGGCATCTGCCCGATGAGGAAATTGCGGAAGGGACCATCTTGGGCGCCCGTGCCAATGTGGTTTATATGGGGCAACTGTCAATTGTCAATGCGAAGTAGTCAGTCAGCCCTACAACAGCTGGATAGCTGCTCTTCTTGTTAAGGCATACCTAGTATGAAGGGCAGCTGTCCAGCCCTTTATTAGGCGGTAGCACGAACCAGTCTCTCTCACTTTGGCTGTCGATTCTTGGAGTCGGACAAATGCATACCTAGGTACTCGACACTGCCGGGTATTGATTCGGCTTGTTCCAGTCCATCAGTGTTGTTCCACATGTAGAGGCATATTCAAGTCCTACAGATCGCATGGGAGCTGTTGTGGAGAAGGACGAACACCATGGTGTATGTGACCAAGCGCACATATGTTCATGCTCGAAAGCAGTGATAGCTTCCGCTGTCCGCTGTCCGGGCCTATTGCGCTGCCAAAAGTTCCGTTGGAATCGGAGAATCAGGCGCGACGTCGGCTTGTGTCATACGTTCAACATATGGGGTCCAACTTGCCAAACAAGTTGATGTGATAGAAGCTTCTAGAAGCTTCCATGGTCGTGGCGAACAAAGGAGGACGATCTGTCGGAAAGTGAATACGGCCTTATTGGATGGACTGGGCCCTACACGAAAGGCCTTCAATGCCCGCTGAAGCGAAAGGAGGGCTGGCACCGACTTGATGTTGAATGATATCACCTCTCAGTGTTGCGAACGGAATGACAAGGAAGTTTATGATAAGATATACATACACTTTTGATGGCTGGAATGGCGGGGATATAAAGCCATCACCCCGCAATCAATCAGCGTCATTCCCGCACTGGAAGTGCTTGTCTGCTGCATCCAGCCCCGAGTTGAGACAGCCAGGCCACCGAACACTTTTCGAGAAACGCCTCGAAAACAGAACCGAGATCGACTTCTTTCTACCTGTGCATGCATCGATTGATTGGGATTTCTCCAGATCCATCGAGCAGGCTCTTCCACCAGACTCGTCCACTCTTGCACGCCTCCCACGACGACCGCCCAGAAGACCGCCCTGCCGGAACCACATTGGGCGTCACTGCTGGCGAATTGCAGCAACGCCTGACCAGAACCTTCTATCCCACCCTTAACTGGGGACCACCGGGGGGCCTAGCACGAGCCAAGCTTCAGGTCATTGGGTCGACTCAACACCTTATTCCCAAGATTCCCGAGCTGCCTCATTGGATTCTGCAACCTGGTTCTCTTTTTCTATTGCGCTCAAGCAGTAACGACATACTGAAAGAAGCTTCCATTCTGCAGTGGCCTCTTGTCTTTTCCATTCGTTCGTTGCAGAAGCTCCCATTTGGCACTTCACTTTGCAACCGCACGACTCGCAACAGCAAACCTCGTATATCTATACTACTTGTACCCAGCCGCAACCACGCCCTCGATTGCTTAGTACACCCTCACGTCACCTACTCACACCGACACCATGGTGAAAGAGACAAAACTCTACGACCAGCTGGGCGTCAAACCCGACGCCACGCAAGACGAGATCAAGAAGGGATATCGGTAGGTTGAATCTGCTTCATACCATTCATTGTTCGCCCCTCGTCTCTGCATCTAGCCGTTCCCACCTTTGGAACGGGCCAAGACGATTGTCTTGTTGTTGTATGCCGACGCCACCGTCAACTCACCCTGCACCGGCAACGGCCTTACCACACTGCTATACTGACTGGGCTAAATTGCTGGTTTCAAGCAAGTACTAACAACTTTTGCTCAACAGAAAAGCTGCGCTGAAATGGCATCCCGACAAGAACAAGGACAACCCGGCCGCGGGTGAGAAGTTCAAGGAATGCTCCCAAGCCTATGAGATTCTTTCCGACCCTGAGAAGCGCAAAGTCTACGACCAGTATGGCCTCGAATTTCTACTACGCGGCGGCGGTTCAGCACCTCCGCCTGAGGAGAACCCCTTCGCCAGCGCAGGTGGCGGCGGCATGCCCGGCGGTTTCGAAGGCTTCAACTTTGGTGGTATGCCCGGTGGTGGCGCCAGAACCTACCACTTCAGCACCAACGGAGGCGGAGGTGGGGGTGGCTTCAACTTTAGCAACCCGAACAACATCTTTGCCGAATTCATGCGCAGTGCTGGCGGCGGTGGAGGCGGTGGCTTCGACGACGATGATTTTGCTGATATCATGGGCGGCATGCCACGAGGAGGTGGTGGCCGATCGAGCCGCATGCGTGGTTTCCCTCAGGATGGGTTCCGCAGCAGCGCACGTGAGGCCACACCCGAGGTGACTACAGTGGAGCGCGCATTGCCGCTGACACTTGAGGAACTTTTCAATGGTGTGACCAAGAAGATGAAGATCAAGCGCAAGACCTTTGATGACAGCGGCAAACGGACCACCAGTGACCAAGTCCTCGAGGTGCCCATCAAGCCAGGCCTGAAGAAGGGGAGCAAGATCAAGTTCAAGGGCGTCGGCGACCAAGAGGAAGGCGGCAAGCAAGATCTTCACTTCATCGTGGAAGAGGTAAGCAAGCCTATATGATTTGCAGTCATGCTCGAGTATGCTCACTAACACATTATCTAGAAACCTCACGTCCTTTATGCCCGCGATGGCGACGACTTGATCCACACCGTTGACCTTAGTCTCAAGGAAGCTCTGACTGGCTGGAAGCGCTTGGTCACGACGATCGACGGCAAACAGATTACTGTTGAGAAATCCGGACCTACTCAGCCTGGCAGTTCCGACACGTACCCCAACCAAGGCATGCCCATCTCCAAGAAACCCGGCGACCGGGGCAACTTCATCATCAAGTACAACGTGAAGTTCCCCACGAGCTTAACTGCCCAACAAAAGGCGCAGCTCAAGGAAATCCTATAAGCTTCTTGTTGTTTCTCGTCTACGCAGTATTTATACCTAGTTTCTGCGTAGATCGTTTTGGCGTTTTATCATTGCGGACTCGGGCCCCCAAGAGTGTTGGCGTTGGATGGAATATCAACCTGTATTTGATTTCGGCGTTTTGTCTTCATACATTTTCTCTATTTCTACACGACGAAACGAATACATGAGAAAAAGAAGAAGCGGCAGGGACCTCAATCGGGCCTGGAGCGGAAGAAGCCCTCTCTGCCAAGCTGGCTCCGTGCCTATTCATACCGAAGCAAGGTGGGCAGAGAAGGGTTAAGAGGAGCAGGCGTGAATGGGTCGAGGGCGGTTCTGTGTCCGGCGTAGCCGGGGAGCGCGCCCAACGAGTAGTAGGAGAGAACCGAACAGATACGATCTGTAGCAATGGCTTGCGTTCTATTTGCATAACTACTGTACATATCAAGGCCGCAAGGATAGTGCCTTTATAATGAAATAGTCAAGTTCTGACACTACACAATGCCCACCCGCGATCGTGTATTGTTAGAGTATAACCTTAGTGAGAAGACCAAGGTTGTGAGCATGGGCGAAGAGAGTGAAGGGGTACAGACCGCAAGAGGTGACAACCTAGTCAAGTCGAAAAGCTGGCTTGTAGATTTACTTTATAAAACAGCTTTACTATTATCAATATGTGCAGTGTGCACTGTCTACTACTAATAAGTATCGACTATCAGGGGATTCTGCTATCTCATGCACCCCTTTGCATCCGTTCCGATCCTTGAGCATCCAAAGGCCGAAAATAAATCTCCCCTTTCTCGTCATCCATCGCTCGTTTGCCCGTAGTCGATCAATCCTGAACGAGTGACAGAATTGCATGTGTATATATCCAATGTACCTTTGCTCTTGGACATAAATATAGTAACAGTGCGGATTTTGTAAAAATAAACATAAACGTTTGCCATAAGTCATAAGCGGCTGTTGTAAACCGCGAGGAAACACATCATAAGACACATAGTCTTACATATTGTATGGACATCGGTCCCCTCCCCCTTTTCCTCCAGTTTACCTGGAGACATGTTGGTGATGTGCACCACGCGCACTAAAATTGATGTTACACGTCCAACATGCTCTTTATTTGTTGGGGAGGCGCATTGATCGTATTGCCAGAAGCCGTACTATTGCTACGCTCGCTGGTGCCGGGTCTGGGTACGTGAAGACCTCCGGCGACACCCGGCTCTCCTTCTCTGACCCGACCCCGGCCTGCCGCCCCTTCATCGTCATCATGCGGGAAACGGGGAGGTGGTGGCGCGGCGTTGGGGAACAGGAGACCCGCGGCTGCCTGCACGGCTCTTTCAGATCTCCGGTTGGCGCTCTTGCCGGTGTAGGGTGGTTCGTAGGGCGGCGGGGCCGTAGATGTTCGCATGCTGCTCGCGATTGAGTTGGCCCGGCGGATCTCGTTCATCTCGATAGGTGCCGCCCCTGCTGCCCGTTCCCTCTCGGCCGCAGCCTGCGCCTGATCACTTTCGCGAGCCCGCGTCTCAGCGGCCAGCTCCACGTTGCGGGCAGTGGCCGCGCCGCCTCCGACCTCGCGCACGTTGCGCATGAGGCGGTCGCGCATGCTTTCAGCGGGCATGTCGCCGTTGACGCGGCGCCACCACGCGGGCTTCTTGACAATACCCAAGTCGCGGTCGATGGCGTCGCCACGCTGGCGGCGCTGTTGGATTAGGTTCTTGTCCTCGTTGGGTCGCATGAAGCCCGAAATGATCTGGATCCAGAGGATCAGAAAAGTGGGAAGATACCCGCCGACGTACATGGCGATGACGTTGGTTTCGACCTTTTGCGGGGAGAGCCAGAACTCCCAGGCGCAGAGCCCTTGGTAGGCGACCACGGCCAGCGCGAGCGGCAGCAGCAGAACGAAGCGGAAAGGCATGTAACCCAGGAATCCGATGGCGCGGTTGAAGAGACCGCGGTTCCGAGGCTCGTAGTGACGGATCGAGTGCCACATCGAGGTCATGATGGTCAGCCAGCAGATGAGGAGGCAAAAGGTCGCAATCTTGAAGCGGATATCCGTCGCCGATGGCTCCGCAATCAGCCTCGTCTGGTCGAAATCACGCTGCTTCTCAATATTTCCCCAGTTGCGAGGGATAACCAAGAAGAAGTTGATCCAGAGCCAGAAGTAGAAGAACAGCGGCAGCCAGAACTCGAACATGCCCCTCTTATCCGACTGTTGCAGGACAAACGGGTTCGGGTCGATGAACTGCCTCTCCATCCAGCTTCCCCAATGCCGCACTGCCTCCCACACCAAAGCCATGGACCCGAGCTGCATCAGATACCAGAAGAAGTTGTTGAGGACGATGGGGATCTCGGGGAGGTAGAATCGGTCGACATCGACACCGGTGAACAAGCCAATGACGGCGGCGCCGCACACGAACAAACCCCAGTACCACTGCCAACGTCTGCCCAACGGATAGAACCTCTTGGTAGCCGGGAGATATCGTTTGCCGTGCTTGGTCAGGTTGATGCAGATGAAGACGAGCGAGATGGCGTACAGGACGGCGAAGGCAATGCCGATGCCACCACGGATGCCGACGGGATCAATGGCGGAATAACATGACGTCGAGTTGATAAAAGTGCCGTTGGGAAATAGCAGAGTGGGAGGGTAAGGGCCGAAGGTCAAGATGCACTTGGTGCCGTTGGAGAGGGTGTTGTTGCTGTAGAGGGTATAATTCCAGTGCTCGAGCAGCGTGAGGTTGAAATGGACATTCCCGAAGACTGTGTCGGTTGCATTGTCGCCTGCCGGCCACGACATGATGTCGCGCACATCGATGACGGGCATGGTGGAATTAGATTTGTCGGTGGCTGTTCATAGGAGTAGTCTTTTTTTTTCCTTCTATTCTTCTTCACTGTTTGCCAGCGGAAGCTTCGGCTGATAGAAGCAACACACAGATGTTCTGCGCGCGCGGCACTTAGAGGTTAGTGGCAAGTATGGACCTTAGGCAGGTATCAGCGTAGGTTGGCAGTGCGGATAGGTGGAAAACGAGACACTGGAAGCAAGCAACCAAGATATCAAATGTCAATGAAGCATTCAATATGCAGACGGAATGGCAATCGGCACGGATGCACGAAGGTGAAATCCAGAAGGATGTCGAGGTTAGGTAGACGCGGTAGGTGCTTGGGGGGTCGGGAGCAGCTATGGCACAAAGTTTTGCTGGCTCTGGCTCTGGCTTTTGGCTCTCGCTCTGAGCGCGATCATCGATTGATGGATGGATGGATGGGTTTCTCGCTCGCCCTTACTCGCCCTGTCCGAGGTGCCGGCAGGTGCGGGAAGAGAGCTGTCCACCGTAGACCGCATGCATGCTAGTGCTTGCGTTAATCACTGTAGCAATGGGCTCAATCGTTAGGGAAAATCGCTCACTACGAGCGAGGACGACGAGCCAAGCCCGACTCAGATTGGCCCGTCTGGCTGCTGATCAGAGCTGACGGAGTGGGAACAGGCAAACAAAAAAAACACCCAAAACACCCCCAAGGCACCCCAGCCATGCACCATGGGCCTGTGCCATCCCCGCCCTACTACTACGTCTCCGCAGTGGCAGTCAATAAAAGAAAGAATGCCTGCAGCCGAGGGAAACAAATCGCGGGAATGACGTCTCAATGTGGGACTCTGGCGCTCTTGGCTGCGCTCGCTTTGCTTGTCCATGTAGGTATTTTGAGCCTCAACGTGGAAGAGTCAGGTCAAGTCAAGTCAAGTAAGTCTGATCTGATAAGAGCTCGCTTTATCTGCCGTCTTCAACCCTCACTCCCGCATCCGAAGCACTGGGGAAATGCACCTAGCGGTAGGCACAATCAGCTCTAGCCCATCAAGAAGCTGTTGACGCTCTGGAGTGTCGCCCGGCTCGGCGTGGCCTCGGGAAACCGGGTCATCACGCGACCCAGCTTAACCTTGATGATCGATTTGTTGACATCTTCCTCGGCTCCTTTTTGCGTTCAGCCTCCCCTCGTCATCCAAGACACGACAGTGCAGAGCTAGGGCGATACCCACGGAGACATCTTTCCCGGTCTCACACCGTATCAAGATATCCCCCGCTGTTGATGATGTTGTTGTTGGGGAAGAAGAGAGGAGATATTGCGTCGCAAATTCGCAGATCTGGGGCAGAGCCGTCCGCAGGTTGCGGCTCGCTATTTTAGTCGGCTTGCCCAAACCCACCTCCATGCAGGCTGGGCCCTTCACCCACTCACTGGGCTCTGTAGTCTGAGGCACAATCGTGATCGTGCATGTCGTCGTTGGACTGGGGGGCTCTGCCGCGAGAGCACCCACATACAAGTGATCTGCCAGCTGCTTGGGTGTCGGGCCTCCGGCAGTTGTCGCATGCGTCGCCACCAGCGACTTCACGAGCTCTGGTAGGTCTGCCTCGGGAGTAGAGAGTAGCAGTTCCTCGTTCTGCCAGAACACGATGGGCGTTAATCCCAGGGCCCAGTTCTCCGTATCGTCACCAGCGCCCTGGATGTAGCCACCTTCGCTCATCTCACCGCCCTGGACACGCCGTGAGCTGGTAAGACAGACGACTGGGTGGTAATCTTCAAAGATCTCAGTCATAGTCTCTATTTGCGACTCGCGCGTAAGCCAGAATGGGCGCAGAGGTTTCTTGACCTGCTTCCTCAGGGACGCCACGTCGACACGCAGACTTTCGAGTGCTTCCACAAAGTCGGATATCCTGGCCTGCATCTGAGCGTGTTCCGACTCTGAGACTACGTGCGGCGGCGTGAAAAGGTCATGCTTGTCTCCATCTGCATCGGGGAAGAGAGCACGGTTGAGGACACAGCACCACGTAGGTATCGTCTTGCTCAGCGCATCTGGCATGCGTTTCCCCCTTCTCGTCGAATCGACAATGATGCAGCCGTCATGTTCCCCGATGACGGCTAGCAAATGGAGATTCAATCGCCTCGTGCTGAAGCTCCATTGACCCATGTGTCCGTCGGTGCTCTTGAAGTAGGCGGATCCCGCCTTGTCGCCGGGCGAGATGTACCAACTGCCACACCTCTCGTTGGCGACAAGTGGCCTGCCAAGAGCCTCTGCCGCCTCAGAGACAAAGTGCGCGTCCTCTTTGATGGAGCGGAGTCGGTTGGTGATGGAAAGGTTGGACTTCTTCAGATCTCCCAAAATCCGAGAGAAGTTGTGATTTGCTTGCGGAGAAAAGATCAAATCCGCCTCGGTGAGAGGAGCGGCCCCTGAAGAGGCTTCGTTGCCTGTCGTAGCCATTGCAGCTCCAGATTTCCCCCAACCTGACGGACTTGACAACTGTATAATGACTTGCCCCGACTTTCCAGCCAGCAAATGTACGCGCTAGAGCGTCTGCCCTTACTGGTGTTTTCAGTGACTTTGCAGTTATCAAATAGGGATGTTTTCGGTATGACGGTGGCAGTGCCACAAGTGAAAAGCGCACAAAATGAAGATGAAGGGTCTATTTATTGGGCATAAAACCCATCAATTCCAATGCTGATTGGCTAATGAGAAGGGCAGATAGCTTATTGTACAACTCGTCTCCACAGTTGCAGAGACCTATATTCAGGACACTTACACGTACATTATATTGTCTGATGACACAAACCGAGGACATTTCGTAAAGATGGTGGTTTAAGTGTTATGGTTCAGATTTGACTATTGGTATCAATATTACAGTAGCAGGGTTTATGACACATCTTACACTCACTTCTACGTTGACCGACGAACACCAAAGCCGAACCCCTTTTTGTCGGAGAAAGACAGCGCAACTCAGCCAGTGGAAATGCGCATCGTTAAGATGGTGTATTATTCTTCTTCCACTCCTATTAGATGTTTAGTGGCACTAGTTTTTCGGTATACCAACATGACCAAGAGTTCGAAGAACCCCAGAGTGAAACAACTATTGTGCCCCTGGAGCTTGGAAAATAAGTCTTCTCTTAGCAGATGGAGGGGGCGGCTGTTTCCACGCAGGCTGATCCGGGTCGAACCCAATCAGGCAGTTGACCGTCTCTGCCCCCTCGCCCGCGTCATTAATCTGCGTTCCCATAGGGTCCTTCCACCTGCCAGCCAATTTGATGTAGGCGTCGAGGGCATCGGTCAAGCTTCTTCCAAGGCCCAGCGCATCCTGGGCCCGCGCGTGCGCATAGAACTGCAGCAGGTTCTTGGCGGCCGCCCTCTCCCCCTTCTCGAGAAGGGCGCGGGCACCGGCCTCGACCCAGCCAATGTCGGCGAGCGACCGGTTCTCGAACGCCACCAGCACGTCCGTGACGATGGGGTGGAACTCGGCCGGCGCCGAGCACATGTAGTACAGGACGCGCTTGAACAGGCGGCCGGCGAAGACGGAGGCCTCCTGCAGCTCGAAGTCCGGGTTCAGGAAGCTCGACGACGCGCCCGTGGTGAGGTACCGGTGCTGCCCGTACTCGGGCAGGACGGCGTCGACGCCGAGCCAGGTGGGGAGGAAGGGCGCGGCGACGGAGCCCGTCGGGGCGTTCCAGATGCGGATCAGGTCCGCGTCGCGGTCCGGGTACAAGCTGACGACCTGGCCGTAGCCGGCCTCGGCGTCCGAGATGCGCGGGTCGCGCACTCGCTCCATCAGGTCCTTCTCCGTCACGGGCGCCATGGCCCGCGTGGCGTCTTCCAGCTGCGCCTGCGACATGTACTTGAACCCGCCGTCCCGGGCCGTGTAGTTGTCGCCCTGCTTGCCGTAGGCTTTGAAGATGTTGAAAGGCGCCCCCGATTTGGGATCCCACCACCCGCGCTCGGCGGCGAAGTCGACGAGGTGGGCAGAGCCCATGTAGTTCCGGCTACCCGTGAAGTTGACGGGGAAGTCCTCAATGTAGCCCGGGTACAACACGCGGACTTGGTCGGAACCGAGCCGCTCCGCCGCCCAGAGCTTCTGGCCGCCGGCGAACTCCCAGACCACCCAGCCCTCGTCCTTGTCCGCGATCAAGTGCGAGTTCCCGCCGTAGGTGGCCTCTCCGTACTCGTCGATAAGGCGACCGATAATCTCGACGCCCTCCCGCGCCGTCGCCGCGCGCTCCAGGACGATGCGCGCGAGGTCGCTGTACTGCAGCCCCGTCTGCGGGTCGGGAGTCATGTCATACAGCTCGTCGCGGTTGTCGGCCCAGACGTCGCGGACGGCCACGCCCCTTTCGTTGACGCCGCCGTTGGTCAGGGGCGCGGGAAAGCCCTCGAAGTCCGAATACTCCATGCTGACGTACCGGAACGTGTGTGCGACCTGGGGGATTTGGATGAGGCGGCCGGGCTTGACGGCGTCCTGGGTTACCCCAACGGTGATGGTGGCGTTGGAAGCGTGGTTGGCTGCGGGGAAGATCTGTAGCCAGTGGGACGAGACTTCCTCGCCGGTCCCCCCAACCATGACGACGCCGTCCGCGGTGAGATCTTTGCCTACATAGAACGCATAGCTGGCGTGTACGGGCCCTGTTACGAGCAGACCCGTCGAGATGAAGGCGCAAATAAGTTCACCATGGCGTTGAATGGATACAAGTTCCCCGGATATCAGAAAGTCATAGAGGCGTCTCTGCCGGTCGGAGGAAGCTGCCTACATAAATAGATAACGATCAATCTCCAACCGCCATGGTGTGCCGAACCCCGGACCTTCATCGGCTCCGCAAATTCTTGCTAGCCGGCAGACTCCGATCAAAGTACCGACTAACCAGGATGAGGATAGTTGGATGTTGCATTGCTTGACTCATATCATGTATAAATTCTGGTATGCTTGCAGCGAACCCCCCGTTGGGCCGGATATCAAAGATACGGTCTGTATCTAGTCAATGGTAGAAGCTACACCGGCCCTTGGATAGTGTGACATGCCTGTGTTGGCATGTACCCTAGTGCCTACTTTATTGATGCTATAACCATCTTTCACATTGCTTGGGTATCTGATTTCTAAACGAACGCCAGCCACGGGCCAATACTGAAAGCCGTGGCATATGCAGATAATTCATAATGCATCATTACCCCGAATCGCTAGAGTTATATCATAACTCTTTCTCCTAGAGCCTATGTGTTGATCCATTGAGAATAACACCAGCGGCGGCTCATCTTGTCCCATACTCCTCATCAACTTCCATATCCATATTCATCACATCCACAGCAGGCTTTCCACTGCTTGTCGGGCATGCTAGGAACGACATGGGTCTACCCACACGCTCTTGCATCTCTGGTTCTCTTGACTCAGTCCCCAGAAGGTCACTGTTGCTGCCCAGCTTTGGGGGCGCAGTTTCAGTCGTCCTGCACGTAGCCAGAGACTCAACTAGCCCCCCAAGTTTGTTAGACTGCGGGGCTGGGCTAGCAAATTCTTGGTGTGAGGTGGTGGGCTCTTCAAATGTATCCTCGTTATACATTAGCATCTCTCTATCGGAGTTACGACCTGTGCTGCCCAGCGTGGCAAGAGACGAGCTTCGGCTGTGCTTCCTCTTAGTAGACGAGGCGAAGTCAATGCCCTGCCAGGGATCTAGGGTGGGCACATTTGGCGCTGGAGCAGCCTCATGGTTTTGCTCTTCGCTGAGCTCTTGTTGAAATGAGCGGTTATCGACTTGCACAAACATCTAGATCTATTAGAACCATCACTACATGGGCCTGGGGACAGCATGACTTACTCGCAGTGCCTGCGACAATGGCATTGGGTCTTCTTCGTAAGCTGCTTCAGAAGCGTACACAAGAATGGGATTTTTCGATTCAGACCCAGCAGCAACCAACACATCACCGATTGTCGTTCTCTAAACACGAGAATTAGCGCCCAGGATGTTGCAATACAGTCAGTCACGCGGTCAAACGTACCTCAACAGTGATAGGGTGAGCGTCTTTGGCGGCGTAGCCGACCTTCCACCATTGCCCATCTAGTTTAGTCTGCGGTTGGTCTTCAAACTGCATGAGGTCACCGTCTTCCTTAGCACACAAATATGCTATCCCAGGAGCAGTAGCAACGCCTCGAAGGTGATACTTATGAGTCGGATTCCAGAGTTGGGGCTGATAGCGTTCGGGGTCGGACTTGTGAATGTAGTTAGACTCGAACTCGGCATCAGCTTCCTCTTCACGGCAGGTTAAAATCTTGGAAGCGCTACTTAACGCTTCCAAGCATTGTTTATGCCGCATCTCCATCTCAGACATTTGTGTCTCGATATACTCGAGCTGCTCCCGGGCTAGTCGGATCTTGTCCTGGAGCGCGGCGTACTTGCCGCTTTCCTCTTCCGTGAAGGAATATACAGAAGTGTTTTGTAGTGCGAAGAGGTCCTCCATTGTTGGCGCGTTAGCTTGGCCGACGTGCTCACGAATTTGGCGCCACTGCGCGTCCTGACGCAATCGTTGCATCAGGTCCTCGCATGTTTTGATGATCTTTTGGCAGCAGTCACGGCGTCCGTGAGATCTGTCCAGCCACTTGTGGGCTTGGTCGTTTCCCCCGTGGTGACACTCTAGTATGCTCTTCTTCCAAGTTTCAGTCGCTTTGAGGCCGGTCTGCCTCAGCTGGTTCATGTGTATTTGGAGCTCGACAGCCAGGTTCTTCCGCTCCTCTGTGTAGCGATCGACATAGAGTACAGCAGGAATATCGCAAGTCCTTTGGAGGCCTTCTCCGTTGAATCGAATCGTGAGAACAGCGCTGGGTTGCACCAAAGTAGCAGTCTTGGACTCCTCAAGGTCCCAAGGTTCCGGTGCCAGAGCATGATGCCAGAAAAGGCGGTCCAGGGCGTCATAAAGAGAATCTACTTCTCCCCATGCGAAATTGCCATCATTGGAACCAATATCCAGGAGCATAAAACGAGCCGACTCCTCTTCGTCGTTGGGTTCCTCACCGGGCTCCTCAGACCCCTCCTCGGCCTTATTTTGGGGGAAGATGCAATGTGCCTTGCCATGGGTTTCGAGTCGGCCGTATTGGCAGTTGGGAATTTGACCTCCCACATTCCTCAGGGCCTCGAAGAAATTGTGATCAATATCTGGCGGCGCCCAACCACCGTTAGTGGGATCAATGTCATATGTCCGGGCTATCACATCAGCGCTGCCGTAGCTCCTGTCGGTGTTGTCAAGGAAAGCAAGTAAACGTTGCAATTCATCAACAAAGCTGGGGAAGACGCCATCTGACGATGCACCCGCTTCTTCGTCCTGTGCAGGCCCCATGATAGGCTGCCCTTTCCACCAATCCATATGACTTCCATAATCTTTAACTGCTGAACCTGCAGCATACGAAAGTAAAACATTCCTCGCTAGTGGTATACTGTGGTATATGGAGATGAGGGCCCCCAGGCGATGGTCGTTTAGTGAGCGCAGGAATGCAGGTGCGCCTCGGATGCGCTTGCGGGCGGACGGGGGAGGATCGGCAGTTGTAGTGTTGCCATCTGCCTTGGTTGGCACCAGAGCCCACTGATCCTGCTGGTAGTCGGGTCGGTTTGCTGGGCCAAAATATTTGACGTTTGGGTCGCTGTCCACCACGCCAACTTCTTGAGGAACGCCGGACTGAGCAGCAGACTCGGCAAGAGCTCGCCGCAGATCAGCATCTTCATCGGCCGCAGTAGTCGGGGCACCTGGAACGTAGGCAGAGTCAGCTTTGCACGCTGCCTCGGACGCAGTCAAGTCGACTAGCCTACCCAATGGTGATCGGTTCGCCGTCCTGGACGGGGGACGGGTGGGACCCGTGCTGTTCTGGTAGTTAGAGACTTCGTCGGGGCCTTGTATGTTGAAAGCGGGAATTGTGCCTGGGTTCTGTGTGTCGTCGCCGTCTCGCCCTGCCGAAAAGGCCGTGTCGTCCCACGCATTATTATACTACAGAAAGGGCACATCAGCGACCTAGCTCAGTAGATCCAAGTATATGTCGTTTGGCGCATACCTTCTTCGCGGCGGATGCTGGATCGTCCAAGAGCTCGTTTATAGCTCTTTCGACGTTGTTGTGGTTTGCCTGGGCGGCAACGCTACGTCAGTCCAACTTTCGGGCGACACAGGAAGGGCGTGGACAAACCTGGAGACACCTAGTGGCCACATCGCGGCTCACCCCAACAATGGAGCAGATCGTATCGATGTCTGCGTCTGCGACACTCATGTTGGTTTAATGGCAGCTCGGGAGCCGATCGCACTGTGGTAGAAGGTTGCACGCCACCCAGGCTGAGATGACATGGGAGGTGTATGCCTTTCGGCAAGCTACGTCGGCAGCAGAGCAAGGAAGGTCGAGGTCGAGGTCGATGGATTGCGCCGATCTCGCGCGACGACGTTGGGTATGTTGTAATAATATTCGGCAGCCTCGGCCAAGCGAGCGAAGTGCGGCCCAAATGATGCCGGAAGAGAATATAAGTTGTTGGCTGGAATGAAAGACTGGTAGCAATCAAGACCTACGACACAGATATCTTGGCTACATGGATGTACAGCTCGCTCCTCACACAGCCTTGCATTGGAGCTTCCTGGCTTCTGAAGTGCTGGTCGAGGCACATGCCCTTAGTACCCAGTAAAGTAAGTACCTACTGCCCTACCTGGCCTACTATTGATGGATGGTAGGTACCGAGCGTCTGGTGTCTGGTGTTCAAGTCGAATGGCGGGGGAGCGGCTGGGATTTGATTGCCCATTATGTAACGTCCAGCTTTGTTTGCCCCGCGCTAGGTATTTCATGAATCGCCAGGCCAGTTGGAACCATGACCAGTCAGACCATACGTACCATACTTACGGAGTATATGTAGACACAATACATACATGGGAGGTTCTGCGAATTTGGACATGATCTGATGGTGTACTTGATAATGTTGATACCACGGTGTTGCATCATGCATTCCTCTATTGATATTAGTATAAACCTATTCTCGATAGTAACAGCTAGGCACACGATCCCTGGTCTTTGGCATCTGGTAGTTGTTTCGTAATGCAGGCAACCCATGCAATACGATACTTATGCAAGTGCCCCTGTAGGCAATCCCGAGTATCAACATCACGATAGTTCAGGGATTAGACTGCAGACACTTCTCATCCATGGATGTATGTCTTCCTTGGCCGGCATACGCTCCGCTGTGTCCGCAATCAAGCCTCGAACGTCTGGAATCCCCCCCATAGCCAATCAACACCGTATTGGGAAGTTCTCTAAAGTCTCTACACGAGGGCAGTCATAATAGCACAAAGATACTGTGCTTCCGTGTGGTTTTGCATATGTAATATGGATTTAATACACAATCTATCGCGATGAAGCCCCCTATTAACACCGCCCAAGATAGCCTCGAACGCCCTAATACCAAATAAGACATCGAATTACCTCTATCGTTATATAAAGAGCCCAGTCTAGAGCAGAAGCAATCGCTAATGCTCGCAGTGAAAGCCATCAATCCAAACGATGAGGCCCAAGAGTAAAGTAATTCCACCTGCCTACTCCATAAGTAGGAAATGGTTTGTGGAACGCCGATCAACCGACGCTATGCAAATGTGTAGTCATGTCTCCTCTGCCTGCGCCGTCCACGGTCAAGGAGATTTCGCAGGGTTCGTTCGTTCGTTCGTGTATCTGCGAATCCGTCCCGGAGTTTCGTGCCCATCAGGAATCCTCGTCCTCGCTGGCGCCATCCTCATCCTCTCCGTCCTCGTCGAAATCGCCCATCTCCTCGTCGCCCGTATCGCTGCCGCCAAAATCCAACTCTTCATCACTTTCGACCCAGAAAGCTGCTTCATCGTCGACCGACTTCGGGGGAGGTGTCGCATCCAGTGTGGTCGGCATGACAAATCCTGCGGGGATGTCTGCTTTAGACCTTTGTACGACCTCACCTGCCTTTCTGTTGTAACTAGCCCGGTCGTCTCGGTACATGACACCAGCATCCACATTGGCAGGCGAGTTGATCTCCGGATCATCCAGGAGAAGCAGCACAGATCGTAGAACGGATTCGACACCTTGCAATGGTGACCATCTTTCGCTGGCAGCCTCGCCCGACATGATGTCCTCGCCCGGGTTGTGGAGAATCGATATGCACAGCTTGCCATCAGGGTACACGTTCGGATGGTAAATGGGAATCATAAAGCGGAACGTCGGCGGCTTGTATGGGTAATCGTTCTCGAAAAGCATCTCTGCCTTGAAATAACCGCCGTTGAAGGCGCTGTCCGAGTTAATGACCATCAGGCCCAACTTCCAGTGAAGCAGGTTGTCGTTGGCGAGCTACAGGACAAAAGCAAGGTCAATACTATCGGATCCTGAAAAACGCTGATATAATAGCAGTTGTCGAGGACACTGACATCAATATTAACCCATGGTTCCTTCTGAAGTTCACCCAGTTCTTGCATGAGACGGGTCTTGGCACCATTAAGACCTGCCCCTGGAGCCATCGTGATGCCGCAGTGTCGTATTTTGGATGTGTAGGTTGTGACTCAAAGGTGATGCAAGTCGATGTGGAAAACCTAGCGTTGGGGCCTGTTGGAAAGCGCTCTAAATATCTAATAAGTCAAGGCGCCGAGGGAAGTCCGGTGTTAAATGCGTCGCGTGCTTGGGTCCAGTCCAACTGACCGACCATCTGAGATAGCGATAACAACTTCTTTGTGCTGACCCCAGTCGGTTTGGGATGGTGAGAAACCTGGCTGGCGAGGAATGCAAACGAAGATGAATACAAGCCCCCGGAGAAGAAACCCCAAAAGATTGATAGAGAAAGGTGACCAAACCTTGATGGGAACCGCGGGGCGAAGGACGAGGGTTGAGGGTTGTGTCGTCGTTTGAAATCGAGAGATGGCCTCCAGTAGGAACGAAAGTACTCTGGGAGCTGAGAGAATGGCGGGGGGAGGGCCTAGTTGGGTTTTAAACAGTTGCAGGACTGCGAACTGATTCCGATGCCTGCCAGGTACTGACTGTGCAGGTGCCTGTCTAAGGTTTCTGTCATGCCCCAAAACTGGGATGGGATCATAACCTTGTCTTGGGTTCAAGTATGGAGCGGTGGCGCCAGGCCGCAGGCGTCACTGCGTGCATCAAATCAACCCGACAGCCGCTTGCTCCCTGACTGAGGATCCTCCAATAGCGTACCCCGCCCCAGTCGCCATCACCGTAGTGTAATCGTCCAGCCAGTGATGCTCAAATAAGCCCATCAACACTGGTGACCGCTCTGTGAAGTATTACATGTAAGCGGCAGGACTAACTGACTCGCCTGCTCGCGTGCTCGCCTCCTACGTCTCCTCCCCCCTCTGTCGATAGTGTGAGGTGAAAGTTGACGTGTGATTCTGCAGGCAATCCATAGACACCGAGATTACTCCATGAGACAGAGGACGGAGCAACGTAGATCAGAGATATATCAAGGCATGAGAAAAGTAGGTTGCCATAAGGGCTGAAGATCCGGGACCTTGTAAGGTACTTGATATAAAGGCTAAATAAAGCTCTTTGCTATTCCCGGTGAAGAACATACCACGTCTTAGGGGTAAGTTTAGTTATCCTTGTCGAGTACCAAAGTTCGTTATCGCTCTGGTCACAGTCTAAATCCGCCACCTGTATCGCGGCCACTAAACGATAATTCTTTACCTGACAAGGGTGACAAAACTTATGCCTGCAACGTAGTACACGTCTCTTGCAGGCGTGGTGGAATGGGATCGGTGACTGGCGACAACGGTGGTTTCTGGCAGATGCTGAACTACGAATCTAACTCCTATACCCTATGCCCGAGCCACTGGTCTGTCAATAGCAGCAAATGGGCATCTCAATGCGAAAACTGGCCTACCCAGGGACAGCTTTTACCTGTAGTTTATCTGTCTACGAAGATGTTGACAGAGAAACTGCCATTTACAATTCAATTTATTGCGAGCATGAAATCCCATGGTACTTGGTCTTTGGGGGCGGGGAAAGTCCTTCGAATTACACAGACCTGGTTCCCGAGTGGAAGCTCATTGATGAAATGTCACCTATAATTATAGGCTGGCATCAGATGATGGTTAGGTCTCTTGATGACGATGATGATCGGAAGCTTCAAAAAGGGACTCCCCGGATTGAACCGGCTTGTCTTCTTATGTTCATCAACACCAGACAAGGAGTTTAGACATGCATTCGATGCCCTACCGCATGAACGAGGCCTTACCAGTGCTGGTGTTGGGTGGGTGGGTTCATCCTTTGTATTGATGTACCTTCGATGCACGTACTTTAAGAGGTAAGGTGGGCATTTCGCGTAAAAAAAAACCACTTCCGTGTTTGAACCACTGTTCTCGAGCCGTGAAAAACCTGGGCTACAAGATCTGTAGGGTGCATTTGTTATGACAGGAGATCGAGGCTGATATGTCTCTTGGTATTGCTGATGAGATGAACCCCAGCAACATGGGAAAGCGTATCGCCTCTTGGGGAAGACCATCAGCTCAGCGGCGCGCGGTAGAAAACGTTTGGTATGGTGTGACAGGTAGAAAGAATAAAGGCTTTGATCGATCTTAGGGGAACGTGATACAGAGGAAATCGTCGTCTCGCGGAATGGGCTTCGGAGGGTGTGTGCCTATCATCCCGTTTCATCCCAGGACGGGGTACTGGCTGGTAGTTGTTACCACCACAGTAGAACAAAGGGCGGTGGGTCAGGGGGTGTGTGGTGCGGAAGGAAAAGCGGATCCCAAGCGAACAAGGCGTGTTCAGGTTTCGCAGGCAACTGATGGGGAAGGTGGACCGTGGATAATGGCTGCTGGCCGCCCAATGCACTCTGCCTGCTCTCTTTGTCCCGTTCTGTTTCTAGGCTAATTGGCACTGTATTCAGTGGCCCGGCCAAGTAAGACCAGCAGCACTCTAGCCAAGCTAGCCTGGTTACAGCGCACACGGACGCCTTTCCTGCCTCCTGTCTGCGGGCCTCTCCCTCTTCCTCTCACTGTGTGGCCTGTACTGTGAATCCCAGTCTGCCCATTCTCTCTCTCGCTCTCTCTCTAGCCCAATCTAGCCCCGTCACAATCGAAACCCCATCCATATCCGTTCCCCTTCAGTCTGTCTGCTGATCTCAGCTTTCCCTTCACCATCATCTATCTCCCTCTTCTGGCCAAACGACGACAACGACCAGCGCCGAACAGCACCGACCTCTGCGACATTAAAATCATCGCCGTCGCTGCTGTATTCACAGTCCTTCACGTAGAGCGATCCGAAAAAGTGCCCGCGGCCAATTAAATTTGTGCATGCAGGCTGGGAAGTTGGGTCTCTTGGGCGACCCCAACCGGTCCTGAGGGCGGTATTTTCGCGCGACAGCAACGCAACCATCACCACCGCAAACATACGACCGAACGAGCAACGACGACGACCATTTCCTTTCGCAGACTACAGCCCGATTTCGCATCCTCGTACCTCACCTTGGCCGACCCGATTTCGATTGTGCGCAGCCTCACAAAGGTTTCTTGGATTGTTTATCCTTTGACGATATCGCTTTTTCCGCAATTTGCCCGTTGCCAACCACTCTAGTCGGTCGGCCTTTAGCGTCCTGGTTTTTCCGGCCTCAACTCCACAGAACCGGCTCCATTCTTGTTGACCACGCTGCATCGTCATCAACGAACGGCTTCAGGTTTTGTTCTACCCATCGACGGAATTGACCACTGTTCCTGCCGCATCCGCCGCCCCGACCGGCGTGAGGAAATCAATGGCCACGATGTCCTTCAATCCACAAACACCTCAGAGTCCGTCGCAGTTATCGCCTAGCACTGCGGACCCCGTGTCGAGCATGAATTCTTCCATGACATCAATAACCACTCTTCCTACTCCTGCACACAGCGTCAACGGATCGATACAGCACGGTGATTCCGCACACGAAATCGCCATGTCCGATGCCGATTCGCCCCATAAGCGCAAGCGGATGCCCGACGACATGGGCGAGCAAGGGCCGAAGAAAACCCACCTTGAGGATCCTCGCAGACTCGGCATAGAAGACCTGCACATGGATGTTGGCGAGAAGTACTTCCTTTGCAGAACTCGTAAGGCACCCTTATCTATGATTGAAGATGACTGAAGCAGTTATTGTCCCTGGTATGGCGTGCAGAACATGTGGTTGACACTCTGCTCTTCTCTAGCCCATTCTGCGTCCCTACCTAGTGTCTCTGAAGATCTTTTCGAGATGTTTGGATTGACCGGCATTGCCGCCGAGGTAGCACGGACAAAGCCAAATGGAGAAAAGAACGCTCTACGTAAGACGTACAAGGGTCACATCAAATCGCTTGGTGTCAATGGTCATTTCGATAAGGTCGAGAAAGACCCATACGATCAGGACGGCTTTATGCATATGCTCCTATACCCCGAGTCCGAGTGGTATGTACACGAAGTACAAGGCAAAGAAGTCGAACGAGGGTTTTCGGACACGGTCCAATCAAGCTTGTCGCGGGCCATGACAATGGCGAGGGGTACGCTTGACAACAGTATATGGGATAGCTCTGTGCTTGGTGACCTGGCGCCTAGCGTCGTGACCAAGAAGCCCAAGGAGGGTTTGAAGAAAGCCACGCCCGGTACGCCCATCGGGTCCGCTGGCGGTCTCAGCAATGCGAGTAAACTGCAGGTGCCGCAGGTCAATCGCGTGAGACGGATCGGCAAGAAGCGAAGCTACCAAGACAGCAGCTTTGAGGGCTACGGGGACGGATTCCCTGACGATGATCAAGGCGCCGCGTCAGGCTACTCAACCGGCGAAGGCGACGATCGGTCGTCGAAGCTTAAGAGGAGAAAACAGGTGACTACATACCAGCCGTAGTCCATTGTTTTCGGCCTCATCACTAACGTCTGACATAGAACCCCGGAACCGGTTCATCCTTTGGTGGAAGTGTACGAAATGGCTACAGCGGGATAGGAACATGATACCCCGAATCCTGGAATGGATTTTAATAATGGTCTACGCGCTACGAAGCGTAATGAGGCCGTTTGTTCCCTTGATGAGGACAATTAGAGCCGGCTTCACGGCCGAGCAGCGCCGGTCTCTACGGTCCTTGCATTTTGTTATTTTTTGCAGTTTTTCCCTTTTAGCAAGGCGTTGGGGGCAGTCATTTCATGAACTTTATTGCGAATCCAAAAGCAGCAAAACTAACTGAGCACGATGGGTTTGACCGTCCCTCCCATGGGATACGACGTCACCTGCTCTCTTGTAGATACACCTTGCCTTGATACAGAATTAAAAGAATTATTTGAGAAATCGGCGACTTCATGGTGCCCGGCTCTTCCCCCTCCCAAATTCTGTAAATCTCCATGTGACGAAGAGTTCTTGGTGTTTGTAATCCGTGGTAAAATAAATGGGTAGAAAATACTCGGACGTCTGAGGCCAATCATCTTCGACTGCAACTGTCTCCTTATTTGCGCTGTATGACTTGATTGTCAGACCTTCGAATGTGTGTGGTTTTCAGTGCCATACTCACAGACGCAAATGCAGATCCGATAGGCCAGGCAACCTTGGTGGTCGTTGGTGGTCGGTTCCGCCTCCCCGTGTGCCCGCATGCCCAAAGAAGGCGCCAATCTTGCCAAAACGCCTGGCTGGGCACCGCCCGAAAGTCAAGTAGGTTAGAACGTATGTAAGATCAAGAATAAATCAACATTCGATCGCAAAACCTGGAAATCCGAATATACCACGTTTGAAGAGCTCTCTCTCATCTTCTTACACACATACATATACCTACGTACCTACTTCTACACACCCTTAGTCAGTCGGCTGGTGACTTTACGAAATATAATTCATTGTTGCTTGTTTCTTGTTGGTCGATCGGTTTGCCGGCAAGTTTGCCGCGTCTTTTCCTTCTCGAATCAACATCCTCCCACCACTCATTCGTTTCCAAAAAGCGCCATGATTTGACGTCAGTTATCACGACCCTGGAACCCCGCCAACAGTGGATATATATAGCCAGTTCCAATTCCTGAGTCGTTACTCGCCATCTTCAATCTCCAGCTGGCGGACTTCTGCAAGCTCAACCTGGCACAATGAGTATCCACGACTGGAAGCGGACTTCCATAGATGCGCCGGAGGGCAGCGCGAACCAATATGATCCCCCGCCTGCCTACAGCAGCCATCTTTCGCGAGGAGATCCTCGGTCCAACTCCACCCAGTCGCTCGTGCCGTCGTTGCCGAACTATGATGAGGTATCCAAGCGCAGGCTGCTCGTCGTCTACATCCATGGCTTCATGGGCACAGATCATTCCTTTCAGTCCTTCCCCGCCCACGTCCACAGATATCTGAGGGACGCGCTCATCGACTCGCACGTCGTCCATTCCAAGATCTATCCCAGATACAAGACGTACAAGGCTATCGAGGTAGCCCGCGACAACTTTAGCCGATGGCTCCAGCCACACGAGTCGCCGACAACCGATGTCGTGCTTGTCGGCCATTCCATGGGCGGTCTCTTGGCGGCTGATGTTGCTCTCATGGTAAGCTCTTCCGTTTGCCACGCCTCATGGCCTCAAATGCTAACAGAACCAAAAGCAATCATGGGATCAGAACAGCCCCAATTTCTTTCAAAACAGGATCCTAGGGACAGTCAACCTTGACGCGCCTTTGTTGGGCCTCCATCCTGGTATCATTGTAGCCGGCCTCTCAAGCTTGTTCCGCTCCAAAACAGATACCCCCAAGCCTGGCGGCGGCTCTACTCAGGGGACGTCTAGCGTAACATCGCCAGAGCCTTCGTTGAATTCGGACTTGGCAAGCCCGACTCCCACGTCGCCCCTATCAGATCCGCCCACATCAGTCCCTGATCTGCCTGCTAGGATGACTATGGACCCTAACTTTGATCCCGAGTTTCCAAATGATGTTCGTCTTAAGGATCGCAGCTGGTGGAAGAACATTGTCCACTTCGTCAAGAAGCACAACTCGGAAGGGATAATAGACGCTGCCAGCCACCACATTATGTCTCATCTCGAATTCGGGAGCGTCTTGATGGATTTCAATTGCCTCAAGATTCGGTACGAAAACTTACGGAAGCTGGAGGATATCGATGACATAAAGAACCATGGATTTCCTCATGTCCCGCCTCAAGTTCGCTTTGTTCAATACTATACGGTATGCCATGGGCACCCCAAGAAACCGAAGGGTTCCAAGGAGATGGACGCCGCAGATCGAAAGGAGATTGAAAACGCTATGTCCGGTGGGCCAAGTGCCACGAGCTCGACGACATCGACACCCAGAGCTTCCATCGGAGATATCTATGATGAGGGGCGGAAGCGGCCATCAATGCGAGGTCTTCCGGATATTCCTAAAGAGAATGCTGCTGGTCCATCCCGTGATGGTGACGACCAGTCGGTCTCTAGTCTAGAGGTGATGGATCCAGTACCTATGGAGGAGGATGGCAGGGGTAACCACACGAGCAGGGAGCCAACACATCTACAGTCGCGGCAATCTACCGAAGAGAGATCGCCATCCAGTCATGGAGCCGTGAACTCCAAATCATCGGCCCCTCAGGAAGGACAGTCAGGGGATGAAGCTGCGAAAGTAACATCGCAGGCGACTGGGGGTGTAGATGCAGATCCTGAAGTGGATGCTGCTGCTAAAGAGCTTTCCGAATTGGAACTGAGTCTGCCCAAGGTTCCTGACCCGCCCGAGAAGCCGGAACCGTTCGATGGCACGAAATACACGGACAAGGATGCTCGTAAACAGGCGGAGAAGGAATCCAAGCGTGTCGTCAAGGCGTACGAGCAAGCCGTGAAAAATCGCGAGAAGACGATCAAGGAACGCCAGAAGGTTATCGACAAGCGTAAAAAGAAATTGGCCTCGGAGGCTGCCAAGCGCGAGAAGGAAGCAAAGAAGCAAGCGTCGGAGGCCGAGAAACGCGGGAAAGAGGCCGAAAAGGAGGCAAAGGAGCGGCGTAAAAAGGATGAGCAGGCTGTCCACGAGACTGAGAAACGCGGAGGGGAAGCTGAAAGAGAAGCCAAGGAGCAGCGTCAAAAGAATGAAGAGGCCATTCAAATCCTTGCCGATGGGATCGAGGAGAGGCAGGCCTCGCTTGCTGATACGGCAGCGGCAGTCGCCCCTAGACCTTCGGCGGCGGCGGCCACTGAGGCCAACGTGGATCGCTCGATTTTCCAGGCATCAACAGCAGAAGGGGAAGGGTCGCTGTCTCGGGTCTCTAGTAACGAATCGGACTCGCCGAAAGCGACCAAGGACCAGAAGAAGGCGGCGAAGCCTCCAAAGCCCAAGAAGGAGCGTAAGTTTTGCACCCTGCCGAGCAAGGTTAAAGGCCAGCTGGACCCGAAATGGATCAAGGTATTCATGAAGGATATGGACGAAGTCGAGGCCCACACGAGCCTCTTCTTCCCGGGGCCGCACTACGACAAGTTGGTGGGCGATATGGGCGATATGATTATCTCATGGGTACAGGAGGATGCTACGAAGCGTGCCATCTTGGAAATGGGATGATCACTCGCGGCTCGATACTGGTTGAGTCTTCCGATCAAGTGCAAAGAATGGTGGGTGCCATGACGGCAAAGAGGGAGAGGGTGCTAGTGGACAGAAACGCATAGGAGATGACATGAGATCACAGATACCAACACACACCCATAAGCTAAGCCAGCAGCCAGCGAAAAGTCGTAACTTCTGACTGCCGTACTTTATACCTAGGTTACTTGAATCGAACGCGGCAAATATAATACGAGATATTTCCATTATTACATTACTGGTTAGATACATACCACTGATATTGGCCTAGATATATACAGCACAAATGCAGCCAAATTAGCAACCTAACTTTGATAGATTGAAACTATACCCTCCGTAGATATGACGAAGACAATCATAACGGCCCAGGAACACCAATCTCGCACGCCGTCGAATCACTATAGCAGACGGCGCCGAACGAGTCGCTCGCATCGCCGACCCAGAACTTGAATTGGCCTTCGGGGTTGGGAACCACCCAGTTCTGCAGCTCCGAGTCCCAGACGGAGACGTCCTTGCGCGTGATGGTGAGCTCGACCGTCTCGCTCTTGCCGGGCGCCAGCGCGGCCGTCTTGGCGAAGTCGCGCAGCTGCAGCGGCGGCGTGTCGTACTTTGCGTTGTCGGTCTCGGGGAACTGGACGTAGAGCTGGGTCGAGGCCTTGCCGGCGTGCGCGGTGCCGTTGTTGGTGACGGTCAGCGAGATGGTGTAGGCGACATCCCAGAGGGCCGGGTTGCCGCCCGAGGGGCCGCCCGCGGGCGTCTGGCCGGCCTCCTTTTGGGCGTCGGAGTAGGCCGGCGGCAGGCTGCCGTACTTCTTGCCGGCGGCGCCATCGGCGTAGGCGTTCTTGGCGTCATTCTCGGCCAGGAAGCTGTAGCGGTAGCGGAAGATGTCCTTGAAGCCCTGGGGCCGCAGCGCCTCGGACGCGGCCGGGATCGTGTTGTTCATGGCCGCGATGGGGTCGCCGGACTTGGCGGGGCGCGCGGGCGGCGTCGAGGTCAGCGGCGTGACGGCCTTGATGCTCACGTCGCTGTAGGAGAAGGTGGTGTAGCTGAGGCCGTGGCCGAAGGCGTACCGCGGCTTGACCCCGTTCTTCTGGAAGTAGCGGTAGTCGATGTAGATGCCCTCGGAGAAGGTGTCCTGGGGCTGGCCGAGGCCGTTGGGCACGATGGACACGCTCGCCGGGTAGTCCGACTCGGACACGGGGACGGTGTAGGGGAGATGGCCCGAGGGGGAGACCTCGCCGAAGAGGACCTCGGTGAGGGAGTCGCCGGCCTCCTGTCCGGGTAAGTGGGCGACGACGACGGCCTTGACCGACGGGAGGTCGATCCAGGGCTCCATGACGATGGGGCCCACGGTGTGCACGACGACGACGACGTTGCTGTACTTTTCGGCCGCCTTCTGCACGAGCTCGTCGCCGTTGTGCCAGGCCTTGAGCCCGGACTTGTCGCGGTCGCCGTGGTTGCCCTCGACCTCGTACGAGTTCTCGCCGGCGTCGGAGCTGATGAAGACGAGGGCGACGTCGTCGGCCGTGGCGTCGGGCAGGTCCTTGGGGAACTTGTCCGTGTTCCAGAACTGCACCTTGTCGTTGCCGGCTTTGCGCCTGAGCGAGCTGATCGGGTCGTCCATGTACGGGTAGTCGCAGCTGCCGGAGCCCCAGCCCATGCCCAGGGTGCCCTTGTTGCAGCTCTTGTCGGTGCACTTGTTGATGCCGTCCGGGTTGGCCTGGGCGTCGGTGCCGAAGACCTTGAGGGGCGCCGAGGTCGAGAGGGGCAGCAGGCTGCCGTTGTTCTTGAGCAGCGTGACGGCGTCCTGGGCGACCTGCTTCGCGATGACCTTGTGGTCGGCCTGGACGTTGACGTACTGGTTGACGACGCCCGACGGCGAGAAGACGGCGGCCGGGTACAGCAGCCCGGTCCGGTCGCGCGTGTTGGAGGAGAAGTTGGGGCGCGGGTAGTCCTTGTCCTGGCCCAGCTTGTACCAGGCGGCGACGACGCGGGTCGCCATGTCGTTGATGCGGTCCATGGGCACGCTGCCGTTGAGGGCCGCCCGGGTCATCTCGTACATGAAGTACGCCGTGCCGGGCAGCACGGGGATCTGCGTGTCGCCGGGCATCGACATGTCGAGGCCGGCCAGAGCGGAGGCGACGCCGGACATGTGGGCGAGCCAATCCGTCATGACCAGACCCTGGAAGCCGAGTTCTTCCTTGAGGAGGCCGTTGATGGAGTATGCGTTCTGCGACGAGGCAGAGCCGTTGACGGCGTTGTATGAAGTCATGACAGCGCCTGTGCCGGCGCGGACACCTTCGGCAAAGGGCCACAGATACAACTCATGCATTGCTCGGTCGTCTAGTAGGCGCGTTGTGTTAGTCAAGAGAGAAGCGCAAACAAACAGCAGTTCATCGGTTGCAACATACCGATATTGGCGCTGATGCCCTGCTGCGCAACGTTAAACATGCGCTGGATCTCCTGCTCGTTGCCGATCAGGTGCTTGAGAACAGCAATGACGCCCTGATCCTGAACTCCCTTGACCGTCTCGGCTCCGGCGAAAGCTTGCAGGACCGGGTCCGAACCGAACCCTTCCCAGTTTCGGCCAGCACGGGGCTTGCGGCCCAGGGGACCAACCGAGGGACCCAGGTACATGTTGACGCCTTTCCCCTTGAATTCCTGGCCCAGGGCGACGCCTCTCTCGTACATCAGCTTCTTGTCGAAGGTGGCGCCGGTGGTGATACCCGCAGGAAACGCCGTGACGTTATCGGTCGTGCGCACACCCAGGGGACCATCTTGAAGACATAGCTGTGGAAACCCTAGGCGGTCGGCACTACCAGTGTTTCCCACACAGGGTCCTGGTCGCTGTTAACAAATGATGGACGGCCGGAAGGATAGCATGGGGAGGAACGTTACCCATGAAGAAACCGGTTCCGCCTGTGATGTTAGTCTTCTCGGCCAGTGTCATTTGCGACACCAGCTTAACGGCTTTTTGGTAGGCATCGGCCCAGTCGTCGGCCCATCCGCCATGGGGTGCTGGGTAGTAGGAGGCGGCAACATAGGGGGCGGGAACGGCGGCGCGGGGCTGTATCGCGGCGGCGGAGGTGGTGCCCGCTAGACTGGACAAACAGAAGAGCGAGAGGGCCTGGAGTCCCGAAGGAGACCCGGGGTTGAAAAGGTGCATGGCTACGGCAACGGAAGGGACAGACGGTGGCACAGACGACAACTTTGACCACACGTGCCAGGAGGGGTGGGTAGCTAACGAGGGAGGGCAAGTCAAGCGACAGCGAAGCACTTAAGCAGGTAAACCGGGTTTGGGACGGACGCGAACAATATATATGCACACGCCTCACTGGCACCAGCGTGCGTTAGCATGGCTGTGGCCAGGCAGGCCGAACGAACTCTGAGCTAACGACTGACTCAATGGAACCATGGTAGCCGTGCACCTATATTACTTGGTATCATACCAGATCATGCCCATAACACACTGGTCCAAAAATGACGAGAATGGGGCCACGGGGCTCGATGCCGACGGGAGCTCCAGCAAGCAAACGAGAATGACATGTGAGGTGCCGCTGTTTGCTGTCTCGGCTCGGAAGCTCGTGTTACTGTAGCTAGTTAGTAGCTCCGTATGTACCTATGTGATCGGTTATGTAAGTACGTAAGTAGATAGCCTACACAAGTATGTATGGAACTGGCATCCATGCCCGGCCAAGAAGAGAAGAAGAAGAAGGGGGGATCTATCCGGGGGGCCCATCAGGGAGTCATGGAATAGCGACGTTTTTCCGTACTATAGATCGCTAAGCCTAAGATTTCGATCTTCATATCTCGGTGGCCGGAGGCTTGGAGGCTTGGACAGCCATGCTAGCAATGTACAGCAGCGGCATAAAGATTATAGCAAATACAACATTGAATGGACTCGGAGATGGTTGTTCGAAGTGACTAGTGAATGTGACACTGAAGTTCGCTACCAGTCCGCTACCAGGCCGCTACCAGGCCGCTCCACTCGCCTGGTCGGCATATGTGCCGCTCCCTAAGCCCTTTGATGAAGAGAAATTGGGATACAGGCTGGCTCCGCGTCTTACGGCACGCGACGCCGAAGACACCAACGCCTCTGATAGCGGCGGCTGATGTTGGCTCTGCTCTGGGCCAATGAGGTGTTGCAATTGCAGACGGGGATTGCCTGTTCAGCCGCCGGAAGCTGCCAGAGTCCAATGTGGAAGGTGGCATTCAGGTTGCAATGCACGCCGGCTCAGCCCATGGCGGGCGCTGTGTCTATCGCGTATTGCGTACCTAGGTATAGGCATAACATTGAATGGAAGACATACATACATACATACACAACATTGTAAGCCAAGAAGCGCAATCCCTGCTTTGGGGTCAACCCACGACTGCCGCTCGTGTGCGTGGTCAGCTGAGCGTTGGTCATGCCGAAGCGAGGTGCACCTCCACGTCATCGCAAAGACCAATCGGGCAAGTGATGCATCGTTTTGTGGCATGCACCATGCCTGCCATGCCTGCAACGCAGGAGGAGCTGGGGCTGTATCTAATAAACCCCCTAGAGCCCCCCCAGGCGGACTCCAGAGCAGCCAGATAGACGAGCGAGCCTGATCAGTCCTGATCTCCTGATGAGACTCTCCCCAGCCCAAGCCCAGCTGAGACTAAACTCGATAGAGCTGCCTTCTCCGAAGATGGGCCCGGCTGTGAAGGGTGCGCTCAGACCTCCAGCTCGAGGAGCTGCCATCCGCGCAACCTGAGATCTGCCATCATTGATGGATGAGACGGCAGGCCCGGAGAGAAATGTGATGGATAAGGTTGGCCTGCTTCTGTACGCCGCGCGACCAGAAGCAAATATAACTGCCGCATCACTTTCCACTCGGTCGTATCTATGTTTGATGGCCCCCCCTCCTTACATTTGGCGGTCGGTGTTGGGTTGGGTGGAAACCATTAACCTACCAACCAACCTGGAAGAGGAGCCATTCATTGATGGTTGTGCAGGCATCTGTTTGTTATGTAAGTTATGGTTATCAAGTAAGTATGTACCTAGTAGCATCTTACACTGTACAGTCCCTCAGACCCCTTGCTCCCCATGGTATTTTCTCCTTCTCTCTTTTTTTTTCCTTTTCTTTTCTTCTTTACCACGATCTTCCCTTCTGGACTCAGAGGTCCAGGTGTCAATCAACGCAACACGTGCGCACCAAGGGTCCTTGTGTAGCACCTCAGTGAGTAGCGTACGACATTGAGGGCTTACCAGGCAGTCGGTAGCTGCGGCCATGTAACAGAACGGATTGCCGTACAACCTACTTACTTAAGCCAAGGCAGGGGTCTCCCTGCTTCTCGTAGTGGTATTTCGACATTTCGACAACGACCCATCTCGGATAATTCCAGGACAATGCTGGAGACGATTGGCAGCGGTCTCTCTTTCTCTCTCTCTCTCTCTCTTCTTCTTCCTCTTTGCTTCTTTCTTTCACTGGTCAAACTAGCAGTGTTACCCTACTGACCGTCATCAACGCCTGGACGCCTCACGAGTCATCGGTCCGGGGAAGCAACGCTTGACTCGTGTGTCGTAGCCCAAGATGGCTTTTGGCCTAGCGAGCTGAGGATGCCTGTAGAGCGTTGCATTGGCCAAGTCATGTCCAACTTGCTGCCCACTTCGACATTGAATGCTCGACTTGATTTGACTTGACTTGACAAGTACATATGAGAGCACGTTTATTAGTTCTGATGGTGTGGATCTGATTGGACTTCTTTAACGCCGAATCTACTGTAGCTAGTGTCAGCCGTTACGGTGTCCCTGAGGTCCCTCGTTTTTTTTTAGTAGGCGTTGAACGCTGCCCTCGCCGTCTTTGGTCACGTCCCGAGGCGCCATCCCAGCGCTTTGCAGAACCCTCGTGGCATTTCTTACATTAGTGTGGGAGCTAGTCGAGCATCGAACTGTTGTCGGATACGATACAGCATTTCCTGCACTACACCAACGGGCATAGCCGCATTCATCAACCTGAAGGTTGCACGCTTGTGAAGGACAGGTGAAGAAGGTGGGATGGGCCCTTGCCTTGTAAGTTGTGCGGACCACCATGACTCGGCCTGCCCTTCCGCACCGACGAGATGGGATGAGACGAGCGGCGAGGCATATCGTATTATGTCTTATCATGTCCTTTGTGCCCCCAACAATTTCTGTCAGACGGGACTACTCAGCCTCCCACCTTGTTGCTTCCCAACAACCACGACGACAGCAAGGCTCTCTTTGAGGGCTCGTCGACTCCGGTTTGGTTGGTTTTGCGCACCAATAGTGCCCATGCCCGCCCACACAGTCTTCGCTGAAGAGGCAGAGGTGTGGGCATTCGCAAAAGGGCCCGCTGCCCGACCTGCATGCCAGGAATGGAAAGGGTTCCCCCATTTCTTGGCGGTACTTTCCGCCCACCGGATTCAATCTTCGATCGGGTCTGGTTTCGAAAAGGTCGGACGAAAAGCTAGCAAAGTCGCAATTACCACCGAAGAACAACTAAGAGCGGGAGGCGCATGGCAGATTCACTATAGCACACACAGCAGCGCCCGTTGTATTAACAAGTCGACGCTACCTGCATCATGGGCCTGCAGGGATGGCTAAATCGACAGGGGGCCTGCGGGCGGTTGGAGAGTCCTGCCGCCGTCGAAAGGCGTCCCGAGGAAAAGGAAAGGATGCAATTCAATGGTTCCGGTTCGCGACCCTTGGCTAACGATCACCGCTAAGGGTTCGACGAGATCCATTTCCGACTCCATCATGCGTTCGTTGGGGGAGGGACAACCCCTTGCGCCCTCATGGCCGCTTGTCTCTCCTGCCAGATTGGGCTGAGTGCCAACGTGATGGTGTTGGTGTTGGTGTATATAATCTATAATAGGACACGACTACGACCTTTGACTTTCGGGATGTGATCAGCACCCGTCTCACTGTCTTATATACCCTACCAGCAGGCAGCACCCCGCCACCTACGCCAGTCCTTCCCGAACCGTCTCTCGATACGGGCCTGCAGCCGTACATATATTCACATTCTTTTTCTTGTTTTTGTTCTTGTTTTCTTACGTTTCTTGCCTGCCTGCCTGCCTTGCCTGTCTGCCAAAACCCCCCAAGATGAAGTCGATAAGTTGGACTCTCGTCTCGAGCCTTGCTCTGGCTGCGGTTGCGAGCCCTGTCCCTGATAGCCTTCGCCCATACTTGGCGCACCGACGTATGTCATTTTTGGCCTGATCTTCTCCCGAAACCCCAATGCTGTATAGAAGCTGACCGTGCTATGATAATGTTCTAGAAAATGCTGTGACTGCAGAAGAAGTTAGCCGCCTGGACTTCTATGCCGAATATGCAGGAGCCAGTTACTGCAACTCCGAGGCCCCTGTTAACTCTACCGTGACTTGTGCGGAGAACGTTTGCCCCGACGTCACCGCCGCCGGTGCTGTTGTAACCGCTACCTTTGCGTGAGTCCTGCTTCTCCAACTGGAACCAGAAGGCTTCCGTTCCCTGGTGCTTCCCCCGCCCGTTACGCAAAAACTAACATGATCCTTCTTTCGATAGGGGTCTTGTAACCGATATCCAGGGTTTCCTCTCCACGGACCCCAAGAACAAGGTTATTGTCCTTTCATTCCGGGGCTCTCATTCGATCCGTAACTGGATCACCAAGTAAGTGCATATGTTTACGGTCCTCAAAAAGACAAGAAAAACCACGTCATTCGGGTTTTATGTAAGACTCTTGTACTAACAATCGCCTCAGTTTTGTCTTCCTTCAAGAGCCTTGTGCTCTTGTCGGTGGTTGCTTGTTGCACGCAGGCTTCGCCGGCGCCTACAAGGAGGTCGCCGACCCCCTGAGTAAGGCCCTGGCCGCCGCGACCAAGGCGAACCCGGATTACAAGATCGTCTTCACGGGCCACTCGCTGGGCGCGGCCGTCGCGACCGTGGCCGCGGCGTACGAGCGCGCCGCGGGCCACGCCATCGACCTGTACACGTACGGCAGCCCGCGCGTGGGCAACCGGGCCTTTGTCGACTTCGTGACCAAGCAGGCCGGGCTCGAGTACCGCGTGACGCACCTGGCCGACCCGGTGCCGCGCCTGCCCCCGATCTTCGCCAACTACCGCCACACGAGCCCCGAGTACTGGCTGTCGGACGGCGACTCGACCACAATCGACTACACGGCCGCCGACATCAAGGTCTGCGAGGGCTACGCCAACCTCAAGTGCAACGCCGGCCAGCTCGGGCTCGACATCGACGCCCACGGCCACTACCTCGCCAACATTGCCCAGTGCGGGCCCGACGGCACGCCCTTCAAGCGGGATGGTGCCGTCGTCGCCTTGTCCATCGACGCGACCGTGCCGGTCGGTCTGCCGACGCTCTCCGACCCGGAGCTCGAGCTCAAGGTCAACGACTACGTGAAGCAGGACATCGAGGCGGCGCAGTCGCTCAACGATATCTGGGGCTAAGGTGGAGACGCATTCTATACTTTATATAAGAGCACATACGTATACGCTTACATATACATACATGTATCACGAGCTAATTAGGGCTGCTGTTAATAAGGGTGGATATTTGTTTCGAGGTCTGTTGTTGATTATGATTATGTATGAGGATTTCAGGGATCCGGGTGGGGAACTCCAATTCCGCGTTTCTTGTTTTGTTTCTTTCCAGGGCTTCATTTGCATTTAGATGTTGGGGATAAGACAGGCGCTTTGGCGCTGGGGGGATGGGGCTGAGTCACACTGGGAATGGGTATTTGATGTGGAGGATGGGCGTGCTGTAATAATAGCTAGTCGAGCACGAACATCTAAACCAAGTTCTTAATACTGTGCAGCAGCAACCCGGGCATGGTTTGGTTTTGGTTGAATATGAAACGCTCATCATGCTATATCGTCCACTTAATGTAATTCCCATCTCAACGTATCCGTATCTGCTAATTAACAAGGCCCCATTATTATCTACATTCTGTGCATCATCTAGCCAGATCTATATGGACAGTGAATAGGTAGCTTTCCAATGAACGTAGTGCCCACCAGGAAATGTCATCGCCATGGTCGTCGTCGTCGTCACGCCCACCAAGGTTAAGTCTACAATATGGGAAACCCCACCTTCCACATCGTTTTCCAACGCTAGTTTTTTCTTCTCCTAGAGGCTGGTACGTGAACCCGAGCTCCTCGAGGCTCGTCGCCTTCTTCCCGGCCTTGACGAACGCCATCCGGGCCTGGGCGTAGATGCTGCGCATCCAGAACTCCTCGTCGCCCCAGCGCGGCGGCTCCTTGCCCTTGCCCTTGCCGGCCGCCGCCGCCGACGCGCTCTGCATGACCAGGTCGTGCATGGCGTTGATGTAGGTCCCGTCGCCGCCGGGCGGGAAGACGTGGTACGGCGCGACCTCGGCCCGGAGGGGGTCGTCGTCGTCGGTCTGCTGCAGCGTCTTGACCCGCGACGCCGCCTCGTCGCGCTCCCACTGCGCCATGTCCGCCAGCGGCGGCAGGCCCATCTCGTTGTCCCACAGCCGCGCCAGCACCGCGCCCTGCGACTCGGCCACGGGGAACGGGATCACTTTGATCGGCAGGCCCGAGAAGGCCAGCGTCGGGTAGCGCATGTCGATCATGTGCTTGTACAGGCCGTGGACCTTGCGGCCGTCGGTGACGAGCGGCTGCCCGCGGCTGGCGACCTCCTTTTTGTTTTCGTTATCGGCGGCGTTGTTGATGAAGCACTGGAGGAATGGGAACGAGAACAGGTACCCCGTGCAGAACATGACCGTGTCCAGGTCCGTAACGACGGTGCCGTCGCGTAGCCGCACGCCGCGCTCGGCGACGAGAAATTCCTCGATGGTGGAGACCTCCTCGAACTCGAAGCCGCCCTGCGCGGCCTGCTGCCGCACCTCGTCGGGCGTCGGCGTCTGCACCGAGAGGTACAGGGGCGGCGCGCAGACGGGGTGGATCTGGCCCGCGATGTCGAGCCCCGAGGCCGAGTTGCCCACGACCAGCACCTTGTGGCCCCGGTGCGGCTCCGGCGTGCGGTACTGCTTGGAGTGGCGGACGACGCCCGGGTGCGCCGCGACGAACTCGCGCAGCCCGGCCACGGCGGGCACGTGCGGCTCGTTGTAGTGGCCCGACGCGACCACCACGGCGTCGTAGATCTCGGCCTTGTCCGCGCTGGCCCCATCGGTGGCTGCGGCGAGATCGCGGCTCCGGACGTGCCAGCGTGGCGTCCGGGTGGTTTCGTCGTCCGGCCGCACGTCCAGCACCACGGTGCTGAAGCGGATCAGGTCGCGGATCTCGGCCGCGTAGTCCTGCAAGTACGCCTGTACGCGCTGGCGGCTGGGGAATACGCGGCGGTCGTCCGGCGTCGTGAGGGGCAGGTCCGAAAACTGCATGAGGGAGGCCGGGATGTTGGTGTGCAGCTGGTCGTACATGGGGCTCGGGAAGAGGGGCTTGCCATTGGCGTCTCTCTGCACCTCCTTGAGCGAGGACTGTCCATTCTCATCCAATGCAGAGGAGCCCGTGTCCGTCGTCCAATCGGTAGGCGGCGCCGTGCTGTAGTTCCACACGCCGCCCACATCGGCGCTCCGTTCAAAGATGGTGACGGTCTTGAAGGACTTCTGGGCCAGCAGGTACTTGGCGCAGGCGAGACCGCAGGGCCCGGCGCCGATGATGGCGACGGAGGAGACGGAGAATGGCCCCAGCGGAGGAGCCGCTTCGCTGCTCTGAGAGACGGAGCCCATGTTTGGAGATGGCCGCGAACCGGACCGGTCAAAGACTCTGGCGAAGAGCCGTTTGATAAGATCGGACTTAGGGGCGGTCGACTTGGTTCGATTGGGAATCCTCGCAATTCCAGAACTTAACCGAAATAAGGGCATATGATGGGTTTGGCTGCCTCTCCAAACGAGCGAAAATGCAGATCTCCCTCAATAATTTGTCTGTCGTTATCTATCGGGTTGGTCATGTGCTTGTTCGTGATCCGATTAAATGGCGCCATCGCCGAACCGGGCCCGAGGCTCCGCTCGTGGCATGATCCACTGTTGATATCAGGGAAATACCCCGTCTTCATCCGACAGGTATCTTGCTTGGAAGCATGACCAATGAAGCTGGCGGTAGCCTCCGTCTCTCTCTAGCAGTATATATATTACAGCCCGTGTAGGATTTGTACCTAGTCTAGGCCAGTCTGTATGTATGTACTATGCAATTGGGCTAATCGTAACCCGTAGCTATGCCCCGTACGCCAATGCTTTGATGCAATCCCAACGGGAACCCACCCCGATATCTAAAGGAACACCCAGCGGAAACACAATATAGAATCATTATCCAATTCAGTTCGTCCATCGTTTCCAGAATTTCCATGAAGGTGCTGCCTCGCCTCCGCCAATCTCCCGCTTCGTGACTTGGTCGCGACCGTGTATCCTCCAGAAATACACAGGGATGCCAACAAGGACGAATGCCACCACAACCAGCGTCTTCAGCGGTTGCGCAAAGACGGCTCGTGACAGCAAAAACAAGCTGACGCAGCAGAAAATGATAGGAGTGGTGATCCAAGTCTTGTAGGGCCGCTCCAAGTTCGGTTCCTTGACGCGCAGAATAATCAAGCCCAGCACTGTCAGGAAGTAAAACGTATACCCGGCAACACCATAAAAGGTTAGCAACTCGCCAAACTCGCCGACAACGATGTACATAATAGTAAGCACGGCATTGAGAAGTAGCGCGTTGACAGGCGTAAAAAACAAGCCCGCCTCCTCATCGCCAAGCATAGTATGCAGACGCTTCGAAAGCCAGCTTCTTGTCCGCGTGCTTGAAAGGCCCGGCTCAGTTGAGCGAAGGCCGATCCGCGCGAACACGGTTGGAAGGTAACCTTCCTTCCCGGCAGCATAGACGAGCCTGCTGCTGGTGAAGGTTTGTGAGTTAAGAGCCCCGAAGCAGGAGGCGCTCACGATGAGGGCAAATATGAGGGCACCAATGGGTCCAAAGACCGTCTGGCCAAAGTTGACAGCGACGGTGTTAGTCGAGTTGATGGTCGCAGCGGGCAATACGAAAAAGTAAGCCATGTTTGCGAGGACATAACAAATGATGACCAGGGGCATCGCGGTGTGAATAACACGCGGAAGGTCGCGCCCTGGGTTTCGAAACTCGCCAACAACATAATTTGTCTGATATCAGGTTAGTTTCGCATGTTGCGCCCCGAATCCAGTAGAAAAACACTCACATTATCCCAACCATCAAAGGCCCACAGGCCTGCGTAGATAGCAACAGCCCACTGGGCCCCGTCTTTGCTGGTCCCTTCAAACCATCCATGGGTCTTCCACTCGACGTTGGCAGGGCCCGAGTAGGAAAGACCCGTGATGGCAACCATAACTCCTACAATGGTCACCCCAATCAAGGCAATGAACTTGAGAAACATGAGCATGTCGTTGGTGCGGGTACCCAAACGTGTAGACAAGGCGTTCATGAACGTCAGCAAGACCAAGCCTACCAGAGCCACGCTCTTGCTCACCCAGGGGTTTATCGTTTCGGCCTCGACTCCAATGAACGCCCTGACCAGGTATTCCCCCATAATTATGGCAATGATGGCGGCACTTCCCGGCTTCAAGACAAGCACGGCGACCCAGGTAAAGAGGAAGCCAGCCATTTCTCCTAGAATCTTGCTCAAGTACGCTTGCGGGCCGCCGTTGAGAGGGATGGCGCCTCCTAGCTCGGCATAACTCGCGGCTCCCGTCCAGGCCAGGACACCGGCAATCACCCAGACCACGAGCGAAGCGCCCGGAGACCCAACGTTGGCATTGACCTGGCTCGGCGAAGAAAATATACCAGAACCAATGATCAACCCGATAATCAAACCCAGTCCATTCATGTATGTGAGCGTCTTGTGTTTTTCCAACGATGCGCCTCCCACGCCGCCATTTTGATGCGCTGCCGTGGTCGGGGCTCCTATTGGTGTATAACCCGGGGCGGCAGAGGAGGACAGGGGAAATAGGTTCGGAGCGAAGTCGAAATTCGACACGGTGGAATAGGTGCGACCATGGCCAGGCCGGCCCGCAGGGTTGTTTTCGTCTAGAGGATCATCCTGCTCGAGGGATAGCTTGCGCGACGAGGATATCGAGGGCCGCGAGTCTGTATCTGAGTAGGTGCCAGGGCCACGACTGCTAGAGGCCAGTGAGGCAAGTTCGAGCGAATCTCGGGCGTAGCCTTGGAGGTGCGATGAGGAATTGGCCGGCATCGTGATGTGATAGTTGTCTGGTGAACACCAGACTCAAATATCCCTGCGTTTTTCGGTACCTGAATAACACCGCATGCCGGCGACGCGAGGCTTGGGATAGTTGTGAGGGTGGAGGACGGCGGACTATCGTCGTCGGTAGACGGGCGTTGTTGCAAGCCTGCTGGGAGGTATATGGGATATCAAGCCTGGACGTCTCCGAGGGGAGATATGGAAGCCAGTCGACGAGGGGGTGGTGTGTAACGCGGGTGAGAATTCGAATTGTATGTAAGGAGTGCTGGTCGCAACGCAATTATATGTACTGTTGGTTCTTGTTGCGGGCGAGAATACCAATGAGCTGCAGCCAAGGTGAGTTTATGTACGGTCCAACTCTGAGGGGTCTCGACAGGTGTCAAATGGCGATGACTGAAGTCTGATGAATGGATAGATGCAACACGGACGGTTGCGGGATCGAAGTTAGTAGCCCTTTGAGAGTTCGAGGACAACGGATGGAAGATTGTTTAGGTAGCGGTAGCGTGTGGTTGTTTGATGCTGCTGGCTGGCACTGGCGCTGGCACCGGCCTCCCCCGGCTAGAATCGCTCCTCTGAGACCTGCCTTCTCGAAACAGTCTGTGCACTGTTGCCAGCACAATGTTTATCGGCATCAAGGCAGGAACCAGGGCAAGAACTAGGTCTGCTGGAGGGGAGGATCCGAGGCGTAAGATTGCCTTTGTCGCTACCCAGATCACGATAATATTGTATTATTTCGTTGCATCATGCGTTGTCTGTTCCATGCTTTCTATAATGATAATGAATACAAGTGGCATTCCCCCTAAGGTATACTCGTGATGATGATTCAATAGTCAGTATACAGGCCGACATACATACCTCAGTATGTATAATACATAGCCACACAGCATAGTGCTTCAAATAGTAGAACGAAGAGATAGATACCTTACATACTTTAAGGTTGTCAGGGCTTTCTGGCCGAGACAGGACCAATATCGACAAGGCGTTTTCAGGCCTCAAACGATCAGCGCAGACAGCCGGGGCACACCAGGACCAGCTGCATTGGCCTAATATTCTAGAGCCCCGAAAGCCCCAAAAACAGAAGCCTGCGAACCTGTGCAAGCTCCCCCTGCAAGTGCTGTCTGTGCCCATTGATTACTGCCCCCAATGCCCCCCTGAAGCTTAATTCCGCCCCTCAATTACGGGCCGGTCGCACAGCTTTAGCTGGGTGGCTTTACTACTACGCCAAACAGCATCTGCAGGGTGCCAAGGTGCCAACCCAGCTCTGCCTTTCAGCGCGTCTTACTGGCCAATTCAAACCACAATGCTCACGCTGTGGCCCTCTTGGTATGACGAAGACTTGAAAAAGCTCACGATACTTTCCAGCTCCGCAAGCGTCAAGCTCACCCGTCAGCTCGACCCCAACGCAGCTCCGTCAGGTCTCTCAAACTCTCTAGTTTGGGTCACGATGATATTCGTTTCCATATGACAGGCTAAACTTCCAATGCAGTCTTTTGCTAGATTGGCCCGCGGCTATCGAAGCCACTACTTGATATCGTCACGTACTGCCCTTCGTGCGCCTCGAGCTCCCACTTTTCGTCGGAATTATGCGACCCAGCTGAACCTTCCCGCGCTCGATGCAAAATGGCGACAGGAGTGGGAAAAGAGGCCATCGGCCAGCCGTGATCTCGACGGGGCCGCGAAACGCGACAATGGCCAGCCCTCGTCCGACAAGAAGAGCATGTACATACTGCCCATGTTCCCATACCCCTCGGGCAAGCTCCACCTCGGCCACCTACGAGTCTATACCATAGCCGATGTCGTCGCGCGCTTTCGGCGGTTGCAAGGACACCCTGTGCTGCTACCCATGGGCTGGGATGCTTTCGGTCTGCCCGCTGAGAATGCCGCCATCGAGCGCGGCGTCGAGCCTGCGGCTTGGACAAAAGAGAACATGGCGCGCATGAAGGAGCAGTTGCAATTTATGAACGGGAGTTACGACTGGTCTCGCGAGTTCGCCACTTGCGACCCTAGCTTTTATAAGCACACGCAACGTATATTCTTGCTGTTATTAAAGAATGGCCTCGCCAGTCGGAAAGCTGCCGAGGTCAACTGGGATCCGGTCGAGAATACAGTATTGGCCAATGAACAAGTAGATGCCGATGGTCGCTCCTGGAGATCCGGTGCCAAGGTCGAGAAAAGAAACCTAGAACAATGGTTCTTTCATATCACCAAATACCGGGAATCTCTTCTCCAAGACTTGGAGACACTGGCAGAGAATGAGGCCTGGCCTGAGAGGGTGCTGGCACAGCAAAGGAACTGGCTAGGCCGCGACTTTGGAGCACATTATGACTTTCAAGTCGAGTCTGGGGTTGGCACCGCCCTCGAGCCCATAAGGGTCTATACTACCCGGCCGGAGACGATATACGCCGCGCAGTTCATAGCACTCTCACCAATATCTCCCACGGTCCGGAAGCTGGCAGAGAGTGATGCTGACTTGCAAAGATACATCGATAGCCTCAAGGACTCGCCCGATGTTGCATCTCACAGCCCCACTGAGGGCTACAAGATACCCTATTTGACGGCAAAAAATCCCTTGAGCACTTCTCAAGAATCGTCAGACCACGAGCAGAATCTTCCGGTCTATGTCGCAGCTTATGTTCGAGGTGATTATGAGACGGGAGCACTTATGGGTGTTCCGGCACATGACCTGAGGGATTTCAATTTCTGGAGCGCACACCAGCCGGGCCAGCCAATCAAGTTTGCCGTGACGCCGAACGAGGATGGCCAGACCAGCAGCATAGAAAACGGCCCATTTTTCAATTCTGGTTATATGACGTCGCTGGCAGGAGCTCATAAGGGGTTACCGTCCAGTAAGGCAGCGGAGGCCGTTGTAGAATCCATCCAGGCTTCGACCGGCTCGGCCAGGGGCGTAGTGAAGTGGAAGTTGCGAGACTGGCTCATTAGCCGGCAGCGGTATTGGGGAACACCGATACCCATCGTTCATTGTGACACATGTGGTCCTCAGCCTGTGCCTGATGAGCAGTTGCCAGTAACCCTCCCCAAGGTGGAACATCACTGGAAGGAAGGAAGGTCCGGAAACCCTCTGGAAACGGCCACCGACTGGATCAACACTACGTGCCCCAAGTGCCACGGCGCCGCAAAGAGGGATACCGATACTATGGATACCTTTGTCGATTCCAGTTGGTATTATATGCGCTTCGCAGATCCGCAAAACGACGAGATACCCGTATCCGAAGCTGCGCTCAAGGAACACTTGCCAGTGGATATTTACATTGGTGGTGTCGAACATGCTATCCTTCACCTGCTTTATGCGCGCTTCGTCTACAAAACTGTTGTGGATCTCCTGTATTCCAAGAAGCTGGGACAAGAAGATGGCCAATCGATATTAGAGCCGTTTACGCGGCTGATCACGCAAGGTATGGTTCACGGCAAAACATACACCGATCCAACTTCGGGTCGGTTTTTGAAGCCAGACGAGGTTGATCTGTCCAACCCCTCGGAGCCCTCGGTGGTCGCAACGGGAGAGAAGCCAGGCGTTTCTTATGAAAAAATGTCGAAATCGAAGCATAACGGCGTAGACCCAACCGACTTCATCTCAAAGTACGGCGCCGACGCCACGAGGGCTCACATGTTGTTCCAAGCGCCCGTGAGTGACGTGGTAAACTGGGATGAGGATAAAATTGCGGGCGTGACGAGATGGCTCAGGCGTCTCTACGACTACGTTCAATCTCTGGGGGCTGTGCCAGAGGAAAACTCGGAGTGGGCCGCCAAGGAATACTTCACCAAGATCAAGAAAGAGATGGGCGAAGCCGGAGAAGAACAGGCTGCTCAGTGGTCCGCCGACACCGATGTTTGGCGGGCTACTCAACAAACCGTCGACCAGATCACGAAGTCCTATGAGAAGGTCTACTCGCTCAACACGACTGTCTCTTTATTGATGGGCCTGACGAACACCTTGACCGACAGCAAGGCGGCTTCGCAGACGGTCAAGATCGCTGCCGTGAACCGTCTCCTTCGTATGATGGCGCCGATCACACCAGGGTTTGCCGAGGAGTGCTGGAGGTCTTTGTATCCATCCACAAAGAGCATATTCGACTCGACGTGGCCGGAGCCGGACGACACCATTGAACTGCTTGGACATAACTACATAAAGTGCGCCGTCATGGTGAACGGGAAGATGCGCTGTGTAGCGACGGTGCCGCATCGGCCGAGTGACATGGAGGAAAAGAGCCAAGAATACCAAAATTGGCTGACGGACCGCATTCTTCAGACCGAGGAGGCCCAAGCCAAGCTGGCCAACTTTGACATCCGCAAGGCAAAGAAAGCCTTTGTTGTCAAGGGCGGTAAAACGGTCAACTATCTGCTGTAATCTCGGTAGCTGTAAGGTAGGTGAAGATAGACCGATACCTGTAGTACATACTGAGCAAATACCCCCTCCAAAACATGTTCCGTCCCACCAATATCGCTTGATCAGCTCGAAGGCACAGATATGCAGATAAATACATACTGGCCGAAGGGATTATTTCAACTTCCTACTGGGGGTTTATTAGCGGCCACTGGACCCTGCGTGCATAAGCCGCCATGGAGCATGTTGGATTTTCCCACCCAATTGAACGCGACTATACTGATAACCTTGGATCTTTCATATACACGCACCCCATGAGCCTGGTTAGAAACTACCCATACATACCCCTACTTTCCCGCCGTCATCCATCGCTGTTTCCAGACTGTCAAGATCTCATAGCTCGTTTTCCAAGTCCGCGAGCGTCGGGGAACCAAGCGAAACTAAACAAGAAAAAGCAGGTGGCATGCCCCGTCTCCCGCCCTCTCTCCTCCAAAGAGCCCGTTCCATCTCCCCGGACCTCGCGACTTTGCTGCCCGCTTGCCGCGACCTGGAGTCGGCGCGCAGCGAGCTGCGCTGGATCCGGGAGCACGTCTTTGCTTCCGCTTCTTCAAGCCAGCAGGTCGTATCCCCCCGTTCCGCCGAGACCCAAGCAGCAGAGAAAGAAAGAATCCATCATCGCCATGAAAGGAACAAGGTAGCCGTAACCAGTCTCTGCCGCCGCCGCGCCCGCGGCGAGCCCTTGCAGTATCTCCTGGGCACGCAGCCCTTCGGTCCGCTCGAGATCCAATGCCGGCGCGGCGTTTTGATCCCGCGGCCTGAGACGGAATCGTGGACGTATGCGCTGGGGTCCGAAGTGGTGAGACGCCTGAGTCCTTCTTCTTCTGCTTCTTCTGCTACTGGGCCCGACGGTCAAAAGAAGGATATGAGGGAAACGCAGGAGGGGAAGAGGAGTCTGCGCATCGTCGATTTCTGTACGGGCACGGGCTGCATCCCGCTCCTGCTCTACACGCTGCTGCGCAGACGGTTCCATCTCCAGGTCTGGGGCTTCGATGTCGAGGAGCGCGCGGTACGGCTCGCGAGGGAGAACCTGCGAAGCAACGTGGCGAAGGGCCTCATGCCAGCAGCATCATTAGCACGACCAAGCGAGCACCTTTCAACGCCAGAAAAGGGTAGTGGTTCTCTTGTTCGGTTCGAGCAGGCCGAGATCTTCGCCGACGATTGGATTCAGTCACTACTCCTGCTGCAGCAGCAGCAAGACGAGAAGAACAACGTCGTGGATGTTCTGGTGTCCAACCCCCTTACATCTCCACGGAAGGCTTTAGCCGCGACACGGGCCGCTCGGTGCGGAACTTCGAGCCGCGGCTCGCGCTGGTGCCGCATCCTCGGAACGAGCCGGCGGCTTGCGCACCCGAGGACGTGTTCTACAAGCGTCTCTGTGAGATAGCAGAGATCCTTCGGCCTACGATTATGTTGTTTGAGGTGGGCGACTTGGAGCAGGCGACTCGGGTTGCGCAGATGGCGGTAGTGGCTTTGGGCGGGAGGCTCAAGGATCTCGAGATCTGGCGCGACTGTCCAGACGTGATGGGGGAAGAGGGCACGGGTGATAGTGATACTGTTCTCACGGAGATACACATAAAAGGGAGGAGGGCACCGATTAAGGGGAGTGGCCATGGAAGATCGGTTTTTGTTCAATTGGGGTGACCAAACACTTTTATTCACGTGTGGATATTCGTTGTATCATATTGCTCTATACGCCAGATACCCTCGACGCTGTTTATAGAGCGCCGCCTCTAGCAGCGCACCCAATGACGTCTCCTTCGTGCCTTCTACAAGTCTATCAACAGTTGATGCTGATCTATGTCTATAACCTGATGACTTCGCCGCCTTTCTTGATGGCACCACGAAACATGTCGGCAACCACGTTCCCCTTGACCACTGTTTCCTCGATGATCCCCTCGACGTGTTTAGGCTCTACTCGCCCATACCAGATACCGTGGCCAGCCAACGGGTGAGGTTCGTTGTCCTTGGTATTCAGCCGCGGCGGGATGTATATAATCACATTACCGGCAAACTTGTGGCCACCGATATGACTAATGAGGCCAACCCTCGCCGTGGACGGAGGCTCGTTGCCAACGGGGCCGGACAGGGGCGGCGCAGTCACGCTCTCGTCGATCAGGGGGCCGCGCACCACCTCGTAGCCCTTCTTGGGCAGCTGGGCCTCGAACTCCTTCTGCAGGGCCGGGCCCATGAGCCCGCAGCGCATGTCGCGGCCGCCGTGGCCGCAAACCAGGACCAGAACGTCCTGGACGTCGCGGACGCCGTACAGCAAGGGGCGGAAAGCGTCTTTGCGCGTCAGGCGGTCTTTGTGGATGGGCGACAGGCCGTCGTGCATGGGGTGCAGCTTCTCGGGCAGCAGGTAGCCCTTGACGAGCGCGTGCACGGCGTCGAACGAGACGCGCGGCAGGAAGGGCACGTACTGGAAGGACGGGAGCAGGTAGGCCGACGTCGTCTGCACCTCGGGCCGCCGCGAGATGGAGGACGGGAAGGAGGCGTTGAGCACGGAGATGTTGTGGAAGGGCTACGCGGCGAGGAAGAAGGCAAGGGAGCACTTACCGTCAGCAAATCTTGTTCCTTGTCACTTGAATGGCGGCGGACGTGAAGACTTGTTACGAGAAGGGAGGAGTTTTTTTTTCGCACGGTAGTGTAGGTTCTCGATGTCCAGGGCACTAAAGTCAAACACTCACATCGCTATAGAGCCCGCCCCGGCCCAGGAGCTCTTTCAGATCGGCCGCCAGGTTGTCGCCGCTGTTCTCCTCTTCGATGCGCGAAGGCCAGTCGTCTTTACCGGTGCAAATCAGCAGTTGCTCTGCATAGCTAGCCATGACACCGTTCAAGGGGCTTGTCTTGTCGATGGGCAGCCCCTCAGGCATAGCAGGGGTTCCGGCGCAGTCGCATGTTGGCGAAGGGCATGTCGGCACGGTATTGAGGAAGCGCAGGGCAGTGGTGATAGGCGGTTGTTGCGACGGCCGCTTCGCATGTTCCCAGAGGCCTCTACTCAGAGGACGGATTGGGCGGGAAAGCATGGCGATGCAAGCGCTTGCCAGGCCAGCTTGCGATTGATCAGGAAGAGACAGATGAAGGGCTGGGTCTATAGGGAAGCATCATGTGTTGCGGTGGCGCGAATGGAATTGCGAACTGCCTTGCACTTAAGTACGCGGTTCATTGTCGCAAGCAAGTCGCTGACGTAGCTTCGAGAGCGACTGGTAAACCTGAGAATGGCGATTTGATTAGCTGATAAGCCCATTCTCGGGCCCGCAAGTTAAGCCGGCTAACGGTGCAACGGGCCACCCCCTCCAACTGGCCACTTTTTTACACAAGGATTAATAAATCGAAATAAAATTTAAAAACTAATTTTAAAATTTAGTTTCATAGTATATTAATTATATTATATATTTATAAAATTAAATTATTTTAATTAAATTATTTTTAATTTTTAAAATATTTATATAATATTTATTATAACGTGGTTTATTACTACGCGACGTATATTATTTAACGACGTACCTTTTCTACTTCTCGACCTTTTTATATAAATTAATTTAATTATAACGCTTAAAATTAATTAAAACTACTCGTTATTCGATTTTTCGTTTAATTTTATATCTTTTTTATATATTCGCGTATTATAACTTATTTCGCCGTAAATATTATAACGCCTTTTATTAATCGCCCTTCGTTTTAATGAACCTTTATTTTTATTTTTATCGGGCGTTAAACGCTTCTTTTTTACCTTTTCGTTTTATAATTATTAAGATTTTTTAATAATAAAGGCTTTTTTAAATTAAACTCGCGATTTTTTAGCTTTTCGGCGCTTAAAAAGTGTTAAATTAAATTTTTTTAATATATATATTTTATTATATATAAAAGTTATTTTATAAGCTATTTTAGTTATATTTTTCGCTATTTAGTTTATTATATTTAAAATTAGCGGTAAAAAGCTTCCTTAATAAATAAACACCTTTTTTTAATATAAATAAAATGCTTAATTATTTATTAAAGGTTAAATAGTATTTAAGGGTCGTAAGTATTAACCGTCTTTAAACGAGATAAGTTAAGTATAAGCGTTCGAAAACGTATATTTAACTTATTAATGACCTCGTTAAGGTTATAAGGTATTAAATTAAATATATTAAATATAAATTTAATATTAATTTCTATAAAAATAATAAAATACGTGGCTTTAAAAGTAATAAAGAATTCGAGCTTAATAATATAATTTATAAAAGCCTTAATAAATAGCTCGATTTTTTTTCGAATAAACACGCTTTAAAGGCGAATAAAATACTATATTAAAAGATTAAAGTAAGTGCGATAAATAGGGAGGTATATTAATAATAATAATATCGTTATCTTAATAGTATACTTTAAATTTAACCGAAATATAGCTCTCGTAACCGTTAAGAATTAAAAGGCGGTAGCGACCTTTTATTTATAATTTAATATATTTATCGAAATATTTAATTTAATCTAGGCTTATTTCGTTATTAATCTAGTTATTAAAAATCGGCTTAATTATTTAATCGCTTAGTAAATCGGTTTCGCGGGATTAATTTACGAGATAATATTAGTTTTAAACGATTAAAAATAACGGAATATATTAACTTTACGAATTAATATATTTAATCGCCGTTATTTATTCCCGATTATTAAGTTAAACCGATTTCGCTTTTTTACGCCGCTCGGCGTATATTACGACGAGTATTAACCTAATTATATTTATTATAAAACCGGTTTCGTCGAAATTTTAAATATCTTCGTTAATAATTTTATATTTCGCTTTTATATTCGTAATTAACGTAAACTAGGTAAAAATAACTTTAAAATCTTTATAAAGAGCTTTTTAATAATTATATTAATAATTTATTTTAATTTTTAAATTTAGGTTATAATCGATAAAACGCTTAACTTAGTATTTATTAACGCGGTTATAATAATATAGTGCGTTAATTTATACGTTAATTAATATAGAGACTTTATATTAATCTTATTACTTTATTATTAAAACCGACTTACCGTATTAACCTTAACTCGATTTTCTCTTCTTTTTTTTATTATAAATTTTATAAGGGGACCGGATAAGAGTAACGTTAAATAATAAATTAAAAGAAAAATAAAGAACTAAAGAAGAGGCTTTAATTATAAAGGCTTAGTTAAGCCTTTACTAGTAGGATGTCCTATTAGTACTACCTTAATTAACCGCTTACTTAATTAAGCTTAGCGGGGTAATTAAGCCTTTTTTAAGTGGACCCCCTAGTGGGGTCTATTATTCTATTTATTCTAAGACTTATTTATAGCCTCGTTTTATCAAGACTTAATAACGTAATTATTTACGACCGCCTTTTTTATTATTTAATAATATAATATTTTATTTATTTATTCGAACTAATTAGTATTACTTTTATCGTTACGCGATAAAGAAATAAACTTTAATTAATTAACGTTAAAAACTTTTAACGCTTAATAATTTATTTTAAAATAAATATATTATAATACGTAACGAAAATAATCGTGTTTTTTAAACCGAAGGTAAGCGATATATATAATTTAATTAAAATATTTTTATAAAACCCGTTAACGAACTTAAAGAATTCGATAAAAAATTAACTCGCTTTTCTTGTCGCTCTTTTAACTAATATAGTTTATTAATTAATCCGGAAACCGAATTAATATAAACTATTTAAAATAACCCCGATAATATAAAAAACGAATAAGGCTTTTATACCTTTACCGATTTCGAACGATTATAAAAAGAGGTTTAATCCTCGCGATATAACACCACTATTAGTAATTTAAATAACGAAGACTTATAAACTTAATTAAACGCTTTATTTAATTAATATATACGTGATAATAATAAAGCTACTTTCTTTTTTATTTCGTAAATTAAAATTAAAAAAGCTAAGTAGCCCTTTAAAAATAAATTCGTAATTATTAATAAGTTTAAGAATATATATAATAATCTAAATAAGTTATTTTAAAAAGTACGCTTCGCTTTTTTATTAAATTACGCTTATACAGTATAAGTATTTAATTTTTATATTAAGGCCCGTTAAACGGATTCTTAATTAAATATAACTATTATTTAAACTAAATATTTAGTTTTTTTTATCCGATTATTATAATATTTATAAAAGCGAGAACTTAATAAAAAAATAGTTTAAAATTAATAGATTAAATAGCGAACTCGATTCGTTAAAGTTTATTTTAAAAGAATTAATTAAAGCTTATAACGAGGTTATTATTACCCGGGAATCCGTAAAGGCGACCGTAAACGATTTAATTATCGACCTTATAAAAATTAATATCGAATCGGCGAACCGATTAAAGTAATTATATAACATTTAAGCCGTTATTATTCGATTAATTATAAATAAATATAATAATACTCTTTTTATTATAATTAACGACGGAGGTACCCGTTATAAAAAAATTATAAAGTAAAAATCGACGATTTTTATAGCGATAAAAATAAAAATAAAGTTTTTTTCAAGGTTTAGTTTTACTAAGTTAAAAATATACGAACCGAGAAGGCCGATTACTTTATTTTTAATAGTTAAATATTTAACGCTTTTCGTAACTATAAAAAAAGGCCGCCTATAAATTTTTTTTTTCGGGATTATTGCTTTAATCGTATTACTATTATTAATAAACTCCTCGATTATTTATAAAAGCGCTATTTCGATTATATTTTTCGTAAAAAAACTAAAAAAGAGTATAATTAATTAAAAATAACTTCCTTAACCGGATATTAAAAGTTTTTATTTAACTTTATCCGATTAATTAAAAAAAAGAACTCCTTTATGCTTTTTAAAAAAAAGCTTCTACGATAAGCTTATACTTCGCGTTATAATTATTACCGCTACGATATATTTCGACGAAACCGTCGATTTTAATATATATTAAACATTATAAATAAATAGTTTAAAGCTTTATAAACGCGGACGAAAAAAAAGCGGTTTAATAAACCTACTTTTTCGTTAAACGTTAAAAATAATTTTAATAATAAAAACGATAAAGCTAGCGGTTTTAAAACCGCTACCTTTATAAAGCCCACTCTACTAATAAGTAACTCCTCGATTAAGACTTACCCTCCTCTTATTACCGTTAAAAAAACTTAGAAGTTAATAAAGAAAGGATATTACTTTAATTATTACTAAACTAATTACCGAAAAACTAACTGTCCCTTAAAATAATATAATACCGGAGAACGTAAACTTATTAATATTAACGAAATTTATCGAAAATATAAAAAATCTTTATTTAACCTCCTCTTTAATAATTATAAGCTTAATTAAGCCCTCGCCGAGCCGGAAAAATTAAAAAAATTAATTTTAAAAAATAAAGACTCTTTTTTAAAATAAATATTAATTACCGTTAAAAATAACTTAATAAAGATACTATTTAATTTTTTATAGAAATTAATTAAAAGATTTTTTTAACTTTTAAATATATTATAAATAATAATAAATTATCGTTATTTATTACTATAACGCTTATTAATACGGGAATAGCCGATTATTTATTTATAAGCGTAAATTTCGCTAATAAAATAATTAAATAACTAAACGTAAAATAAGTAACCGCTTCTCGGCCCTATAAAATTAAAAGTTTCGACGGTAAACTTTTTTAACTTTTTAACGTAGTAATATTCGTTAATTTATAAATTTATTATCGAAGCACCGGGCTAGTTTTTTTCGTAATAATTAATATAAAATATAACTTTATTATTAAGCGAAAGTAGTTTAAAAAATACGACGTCGTTATTCGTTTAAAAACTCGCTATTTCGATTATTGCGACGATTAAAACCTTACCGAGGACACGGATATATTAATAAATAAGGCAGGCGTATTATTAAAATATTCGAGCTATTAAAAAAATGCGGATACTTAAAACCGGGCTTTAAAAGTTTAAATTAGAAAAAATAAACGGAAATAAAACGGCCGACTTTTTTAATTAAAAGCCCGCTTTATAAAGAGGAAAAGCGCGTAATTACTTAATATTTTTAGCTTTTTAACTATAAAAAAATTAAAAATCCTTCCGCGTACGATTTATTAATTAAATAAAGAATTAATTAAAATATAACGTAATTTTAACGATAAGTTACGGTAATTAAAATAGTTAAGCGATAATTATAAATAAACGCCGAAACGTGCGCTTTATTACGATTAAAAGAATAAGCGCGGCTTTTATCGCCTCGCTTATAACGTAATTAATTAATACCGTTAAAAAGTACTCAATATAGTAATTTTAAACGTTTTAAGCTTTTATCGAAGTATAAAAAAAGACGACTCGTATTAATTTTATAAAATAATTCTTTATTAAATCGATAAGTTTATTTAAAAAAGGGAAACTTTTTAGGATAACTCTTTACCCGAAAATAAAAATAAACTACGCCGAAAGGTAAAAGAGATAATATTTAAGGTATATATGGATTTTTATTATATATTTAATAAAACATAGTCCGATAAACTAATTAAATACCGTAAATTAATAAACTATAAAATCGAATTAATAAACAATACGAAACCGAATAATTTAAACTATAGCTTATTTTATAAAATATTTCTCGAAAAGCTTACCGCGGCCCGAAAATATATTTCGAAAAACCTTTAAAAAAGCTTTATTATATTAAGCGACGCTTTTTAAACGGCCCTTATATTTATAATTTTTAAAAACGACGGCGGGTTTCGTTTTTATATAAACTTTAAAAAATTAAATATTATTACGCGAAAAGACCGATATTCGATATTATTAATTAAAAAAACCCTTAATAAAATAATTAAAGCTAGAATTTATATTAAAATTAATATTCGATTAGTTTTTTATAAAGTTCGCTTAAAGGAAAAAAACGAAAATTTAACGATTTTTCGAATTTATTACGGAGCGTATAAATATAAAGTCTTTCCGTTCGGGCTAATTAATAAACTATTTATTTTTAAAGGTTTATTAACGATTTATTACGGGAATACTTTAACGATTTTTACTACGCTTATATTAATAATATTTTTATTTATTTTAAAAGCCTTTTTTAATACGAGGATTATATAAAAAAGGTTTTTGAAAAACTATTAAAAGCTAGCTTTTAGGCCGACTTTAAAAAATTCGAGTTTAATATAACGAAAATTAAATACCTCGGTTTTATTATTAAAACCGATAGTGTCACTATAAATCTTAATAAGGTTTCCGCGGTAAAAAATTAATTTTTATTAACGAGTATATAAGCTGTATAATTATTCTTCGGATTTTATAATTTTTATTATAAGTTTATTAAAAATTATAATAGGATTATTAAATTATTAACGATATTAACGAAAACCGATTAGCCGTAAATTTAAGGACCTAAATAATAAACTGTTTTCGACGAATTAAAAAAAGCTTTACTACGGGCACTAATCCTCATATATTTTAACTACGAAAAAAAAAATAAAGTTTAAAATTAACTTTTCCGATTTTATTATTACTAACGTTTTTTTTTAAAATAAAACGATAGGGAATAATATTTAATTAAGTATTTCTTAGAGTCCTTTTAAAGTTTAAAGTTTAATTACTTTATTTATAATAAAAAGTTATTTACCGTAATTCGAGGTTTATAGTATTAACGTATAGAATTAATCGGTCTTTAACGCTTTAAGCCGTTTATTATTATTATTAATTATTATATATTTAAATATTTCGGTATTAAATAATATTTTAATTCTCAATAAATTCGTTAAATCGAAATATTAGCTTAACACGATTTTATTATTATTTACTAGCCCGGGAAAAATAATATTATCGCGAACGCGTTATTTCGAAAAATAAAAGAATTAAAGACTTTTAAAATTAAAAAAAAATAAAGGATATTAAATTATTTTTAAACGTTTTAATACGTTATTAAATTTTAATTTTAAGGTTATTAAAAATATTAAAATTATATTACTAAAAAATAATATTCCGCCCTTTAATTTATCGGGGATATTTCTTTTAAATACCTTTTTTTACGCTAATCGATAATTAAAAGACCTTAAAGTTTTACGTAAAAAAGTACGTATAAGTTATAAAAATTTTATATTAATTAATAAACTATTACTTTATAAAAAAAAGCTAGTAGTTTCATTAAAAAATAACTTTTAAACGAAAATTATCGAGGATATTTATTAGCGAATAACGACTATTTACCCGGGAATAAATGAAACTAAAAAGCTAGTTTTTTAAAATTATTAATAATTAAAATTAACGAATAATTATAACGTATTTATTATTAATTATATATATAAGCTAGTTAAAATTTTACGTATAAAAATATTAAAAAAGCTTTAATTACTTTTAATATTTAATTAATCGTAATAAAATATAATAATAAATTTTAAAACTATAAACTTTCCGAATAAAAAAACGGGCTATAATATAATAATAACGGTCGTTAATTATTTAATAAAACGTAATTAAACTTCCCTTTATAATAAAAACGTGAACGCGAAAAAAACCGTTTAGTTTTATTATTAAGGGTCGTTTTAAATATTTAAATTATTACGAAACGTGGTTAGCGATAAAGGTATTTAATTTACGGTTTTTTTATAAATAAAATTTATTAAATATTAAGTATTAAATAAACGTTCGCTTTTACGGTATATTATAATATAACCGGTTAAATAGAAATTATAAATAAATATATAGATTAACGGCTACAATTATTTTTAATTTATTATTAAAATAATTAGGTTAATATATTACTCGTTTTAAATTACGTTTAAGCTATTATCCCGTATAATTCTTTTAGGGGGGATATTTGTTTTCGAGGTAAAACGAGGTTTTAAACTTTAAAACTATTTCGATTAAAAAAAGAAAACTTAAAACTTAAAGAAACTTTTTTTTAACGAAAAGTTAAGTCGAGTTTAAACTTAATAAAATATATAAACTATTAAAGAGTACGTTAAAACCGCGCGACGAGTAATTTTAACTTCTTAAGAAAAAATAAGGGAATAAGCGAATAAGTATCGAAAAAAACTAGATTTCGACGTAAATAACCGAGTTTACGTTAAAAAAATCGCCGGCTCGGGAACGAATTAACTCGGCGATAAATTAGCTTTTTTTATATTTAATAATTTTTTTATATTTTATCCCGCGATAATTATATTTATAAATTAAACGCTTTTAATTTATAAAAAAATAAAATATATTATACCGATTAATTTTTTAAAAACCTTAATAACCCGTTACTTAAATAAGCTTTAGAGTACCCGGTTAACGAAATCGTAAATTTTAACGGACCCGAAAGCTTAAAATATAAAATATTTAAAATTAAAGTATCCCGAACTTATTATTATAAATTATAATATAAAGCGGATTAAATTAATTAAAAAAATAATAATATTTAATATCCGGCTTTTAACTTTAAAAACGTACCGAATAAATTAAAAGATTTCTATCGCCGGAACCCGGATAAAGCCGGCTTCCCGATTTAATTAACGTAATAAAAACTCGCGGCTAAAAAAAACCGCTTCGACGAAAATTATTTAAATAACGAGTTATTAATATCGAGAAAAACCCGTTAATTAATAAAATAAAGGGTTAAATAAATTATAATAAAAAATTTTAAGAAAAATAAAAGGAAAAAAATAAAATTATTCCGAAAAGGTTTTATAATCGAATAATTAAATAAAAACCCGAAATTATTTATAAAAAATACCTTCGTTTAAATCCCTTTTAAAACCGTTAAGGCGCCGTTTTCTTATAAAAAGGGGTAGTAATATAATACGTTAATTTATACGTTAATTAATATAAAAACTTTATATTAGCCTTATTACCTTGTTATTAAAACCGACCAGCCGTATCGGCCTTAGCTCGATTTTTTCTTCCTTTCCTTCTCTGTAGTAAATTCTATTTATTTTAGGACCTACTTACAGCCCCGTTTTATCGAGACTTAATAGCGTGACTATCGCCGCCGCGTAACGCGATAAGGAAATTAATTATATTTTTTTATATTAGCGAAATCGGGAAGTATCCCTTAAATATTTAAATTGATTATATATTTATAAAGTACCTCTTTTTTAGTTAGATTTATTTTACGTCGTTTTAGTCGGATTTCGCGTTTTAAAGTTTAGCCGTAAATTCGATAATATAAAATTAATTCGGGTATATTATAAACTTTTATTACTACTCTTTAATTTATTTAATTCGGTTCGTTTCGTATCGCTTAAATTATTAAAACTATCTAATCTTTTTAAAACTAATTAGGTATTATAATTATAGAAATATTACGTATTAAAGTTTAATTATATTAGAATTAAATTAAAGTGCGTCGTTAAGTGATATATATCGCGTAGTAATAAACTACGTTACGTAAAAATATATAATTTATTAATCGACGTAATTAATATTACGCGGAATAGGGTTCGAAGTAACTTAACGTTTTCGGCGAAAGCGTAATTAATTATATTTATTTTTAAATAAATATTTGAATCGACGAACGTATAAATCGAGGTAACGCGCTATAATAAAGTAATAATTATAATAAGGGTTCGTAAAATTTAAATATTTTTACGATTAAATTAATAATTAAAGAGGGTACTTTTTCGTTTAAAACCTACGGTTATTTTTTAATATATATTATATTAACGCTATATTCGAGGCTATATATTTATTAACGTAATAGATTTTTTATATTAATAATAAATAATATAGTTTAAATTAAAGCGATTCGCGGTATTATTAAATAAGGATTATACGTTACCCGGGTAAAACGATAAGGTAATAATGTTTTACCGAGTTTTAAAAGGGTTTATTTTACGTTATTTAAAGCCTTTTTTTTAAACTCGATAATATTTCTTTCGTTTCGAGAACGTTTTTTTAAAGTTAACCTAGTTTAATTATAAGGTTTTTCGTTTTTTATAAAAGCGGGGAGGATTTTTTATTATTATTTCGTAAAGTTAATTATATTATTACGTTAATTTAAAAAGTTATTATAGTAACTTATAATATTTTAACGTAAAAATAAAGGTTTTTCGAAAAAATAGTATAACTATATATTTTTTATTAAAACTTTAATATATTTAATTTTCAAGGATAATAAATACTTATAAAATTATTTCGAATTTTAATATAAAAATTAATAACGTGGTTTATTACTACGCGACGTATATTACTTAGCGACGTACTTTTTTTACTTTTCGACCTTTTTATATAAATTAATTTAATTATAATATTTAAAATTAATTAAAATTATTCGCTATTCGATTCTTTATTTAATTTTATATTTATTTTATATATTTACGTATTATAACCTATCTCGCCGTAAATATTATAACGCTTTTTACCGGTCGCCCTCCGATTCGATAAACCCCTATTTTTACTTTTATCGGGCGTTAAACGCTTTTTTTTACCTTTTCGTTTTATAGCTATTAAAATCTTTTAATAATAAAGGCTTTTTTAAATTAAACTCGCGACTTTTTAATTCTCCGGCGCTTAAAAAGTATTAAATTAACCTCTTTTAATATATATATTTTATTATATATAAAGGTTATTTTATAAGCTATTTTAATTATACTTTTTATTATTTAGTTTATTATATTTAAAATCGGCGTTAAAGAACTTTCTTAATAAATAAATACCCTTTTTTAATATAAATAAAGTATTTAATTATTTATTAGGGGTTAAACGGCGTTTAAAGGTTATAGGTATTAGTCGTCCTTAAACGAGATAAGTTAAGTATAAGCGTTTAAAGATATATATTTAACTTATTAATTATTTCGTTAAAATTATAAGGTATTAAATTAAATACGTTGAATTTAAATTTAATATTAATTTTCGTAAAAATAATAAAATGCGCGGCTTTAAAAGCGATAAAAAATTTAAGCTTAATAATATAATTTATAAAAGCTTTAATAAATAGCTCGACTTTTTTTTAAATAAATACGTTTTAAAAGCGAATAAAGTATTATATTAAAAGGTTAAAGTAAATATAATAAATAAAAAGGTATATTAATAATAATAATATCGTTATTTTAATAATATACCTTAAATTTAACCGAAATATAACTCTTATAGCCGTCGAGAATTAAGAGGCGGTAACGATTTTTCGTTTATAATTTAATATATTTATCGAAGTACTTAATTTAATTTAAGCTTATTTCGTTATTAATTTAATTATTAAAAGTCGGCTTAATTACTTAATCGCCTAGTAAATCGGTTTCGCGGGATTAGTTTACGAAGTAATATTAACTTTAAACGATTAAAAACGGCGGAATATATTAGCCCTATAAATTAATATATTTAATCGCTATTACTTATTCCCGATTATTAAACTAAACCGACTTCGCTTTTCTATACCGCTCGGCGCGTATTATAACGAGTATTAACCTAATTATGCTTATTATAAAGCCGGTCTCGTTAAAATTTTAAATGTTTTCGTTAACGATCCCGTATTTCACTTTTATATTCGTAACCAGTGTAAACTAAACAGAAATAACTTTGGAATTTTCGTAAAAAGCCCTCTAATAATCGTATTAACGATTTATTTTAATTTTTAAATCCGGGTTACGGTTAATAAAACGCTTAACCTAATACTTATTAACACGGTCGCCGCCGTATAACGCGGTAAAAAAATTAACTATATTTTTACACTAGCGAGATTAGGAAGTATCCCTCGGATATTTAAATTAATTATATGTTTACGAAGTACTTCTTTTTTAATTAGATTTATTTTACGTCGTTTCAGTCGGATTTCGCGTTTTAAAGTTCGGCCGTAAATTCGATAATATAAAATTAATTCGGGTATATTATAAACTTTTACTGCTACTCTTTAATTTATTTAATTCGGTCCGTTTCGTGTCGCTTAAATTATTAAAACTATCCGATCTTTTTAAGATTAATTAAGCATTATAATTATAGAAGTATTACGCGTTAAAGTTTAATTATATTAGAATTAAATTAAGGTGCGTCGCTAAGTGATATGCGTCGCGTAGTAGTAAACCACGTTAAACGATTAATTATTATATATAATCTTTATTATAATATTCCCGTAATATGTTTCGCAGTTTTTATCGAAACCGCGAAAACTTAATAGCTTAAACGCGAAGGCTTAATTATTAAAAAATATTTTAATAAAATATATAAAAAAAACCGACTACTATTTAAAAAAAGTTTAAATTACGAACCTTTTTTATAATAAACTTTAAAAACTAAGCTTTTAATTTAATAAAATTTTTTAAAAACTTTAATATTAGTTTAAAAAGGGTTATATATAAATTATTATTTTCGGCGAAAAGGATTTAAATAACGACGTTAATTAAAAAAATAATTAAAATAAAAGACTAAATAAAGACGGTAAGTTTACCGAAAAAAAAGACTTTATACTAATCGTTATAAAAAAACGAGGAAGTTTAATAATTAAATTAATATATCGTTAATTTCTTAATTTAAAACCGAGGAGTTTCGGTTTAAATAAAAAAAAACGACCCGTACCGGCGTTATATTACTTAGTAGTTTTAAGCGAAGTATTAAAATACTCGACCTTTTTTATTTATTAATGAAAAAATTTTTAAAATTAAGTTCGATTATTAGTTTATAACTTTAAAAGGTAAGTTAAAAACGAATATTAATTATTACCTTATTAATAAAAATAAATATACTTATAGTATTAGCCGGATTAATAATAAAACCGTTAAGAATTTATATTTTTTCGTTATTAACGAATAAGATAACCTTTTAATTAAAATTTTTAAAGACTTTTTAAATTATTTATATAAATAATACTATAATTTTCACGTTTATAAAAAAGTTTATAAAGCTTTCCGAAATTTAACTATAAAACTTAATAATAACTTTTAAACTTTTTAACTCGAATTTATTAAGCTAATTAAATACACCCGCGTTAAAAAAAACGATTATAAACGGGAGTTTAATAATAAATTACTCGCTTAATTAAATAAAAAAGTAGTTACTAATTATTATAATAACGATATTTCGTTCGATAAGTTTTATTTTATTACCCTCCGATATAATTATTAATAAAATCGTAATTACGTTTAGCGTAATTACGTTTAACGTAACGGCGTAAAAGAAAAGGATAACGTTAGAATTATTAAAAAAAGTATTAAATAAAGCATTACTAGTAACATAGTGCGTTGGCCTGTGCGCTGGTTAGTGTGGAGACCCCACACTAGCCCCACCACCCTGTTGTCAAAACCGACCTGCCGCATCGGCCCTAGCTCGATTTTCTCTTTCCTTTCTTTTTCGTCGTAAATTCTATTTATTTTAGGACCTATTTGCAGCCCCGCTTTATAAAGACCTGATTGCGTGACTTTACCCTTAAAATTAATTCCGCCGGTAACTCCGCTACCGAATTATTTAAATAAACCGATATTTCCCGTTATATCCCTACCGTTAAAATAAAAGAGTTTTTAATTAAAGGAGTATATTTTAATTATAAAAAAACCGGATATCTTTCCCGAAACTATTTTAATAAAAAAACCCTCTATTAGTAACGTATTAAGCGAATTAATAAATTAATAGCTTTAATAGGATATAATTTTATTAATTTTAAATCGACCGTTTCGTTTAACTTTACCCGTTTAAAAAAATTTAATAACTCGAAAAACTAAGTACCCTAAAAGTTTTTAACTCTTTCCTAGGAATATCATCCGAGCTAAGTATATAAAATATACTTTTTAATTTTTTATAAACCTGTTTTAAAAAAAAAACCCTTTTACTTTTACTTATACTATAATAAGCAATGAATTATTTATTATTACTATTAATATATTCGCGGATACGAGAGCTAACGGAAAGTTATTTATAAACGTAAAATTAGCTCGTAAAGTAATAAAACGATTAAACCTTTAATAATTAATTAAGTTTTAACTTAAAATTATTAAAGAATATAATAATAAATCCTTTTAATTAATTAATATCGCTCTCTTTTTAAACTTTAAAATATAAGGATATAAAACACCATTTATACTTTTTTTTATAATCGATATAAAATATAACTTTATTATTAAACGAAAATAGTTTAAAAAATACAGCGTTATAATAAACTATTAAAAAAACGGCTAGTTTTTTTTAAAAAACTAACAAAAAGCTTAAATCCGAAATATTAATATTACGAAAGTAGGATAGCTTTTCAAAAAACCCGAGTATAATTAAAACGTTACTTAAAAGTAAAAAAAAAATATCTATCGAAAATAAACGAAAGCGGAATAAAGCTTTTTTTTAAAACCCTAACTTAATTATTAATAATTTATTATAATAAATAAACTAAAAGCTTCGAATAATAACTCGTCTCTAGGTTAACTTAAAAAACCGGGAATAGTTTTTTAAATTATTATAAAAATAGTCCGACAGCGTATCGAATAACTTACTAAAAAATAAAAAATAAACAATTAAAGCTAAATAATAAAAAAATCGATATTACCCCGTTATATTACATTAAAGCCGTTTTCGAGGGACCGGTTTAAAAGTTTCGAGATTTTTAAAATAAACCGTTAACTCGATAAATTATTACCCCCGCGCTTAATTAAAAAACTTTTATTTAAAAAAGGTTATTCCCCGAAAAACCATCGTTATAGGCTAAAACGAAACGACGTAGAATAATATAAATTAAGGCCCGTCGAAATATAAACCTGAAACGTAAACGAGTTTTTTAACGATATTAGTTCCGACTTTATAAAAATTATATATTTAAATAATATTAATTAAATTATTAATTTTAAAAACGATTTTTTATTAAATAATAAAGAAACCTTAAAATAAAAAGTAAAAAAAACTATACCCTTAATTATTATAAATATTACGATGTTTTTAATAAAGCTTAATCCGATATTATCGCGCTATATTAAAGAAACGTAAACGATTATCGAATAAACTTAAAAAAAAACCCGAGGACTTAAAATTTAACTTACTTTATAAAATATTCCTCGAGGAATTTAAAACTTATAAAAAATACGTTACCGCCGCTTTAAAAAAAGGTATTATTATTAATAGTCTTACTTTATAAGTAACGTTTATTTTATTTACACGGAAAACTAATAAAAGACTTTATTTTTACGTTAATTATTATAAATTAAATATATTTATTAAAAAAAACCGGTATTTACTATCGTTAATTAACGAAACTTTTAGTAAAATAATTAAGGTTAAAATATATACTAAAATTAATATTCGTTAAGTATTCTATAAAATTCGTATAAAACTTTAAGATTAAGATTTAACGATATTTCGGATTAAATATAAATCCTTTAAATATTAAGTTTTCCCTTTTAAATTTATTAATAGCTTTATAACGTTTTAACGTTTTATTAATAAAATTTTAATAGAATACTTAAATTTATTCTGTAGCGCTTATTTTAACGATATTTTAATTTATTCGAAAAGCGAGAAACAATACGTAGAATATATTAAGAAAGTATTATAAAAACTAAAGGAAATAAGCTTTTAAATTAATATAAAAAATACGAATTTTACGTTATTAAAACTAAATACCTCGGCTTTATAATAAGTATAAACGGCGTAAAAGTCGACCCCGAAAAAATTAAGGCCGTTAAGAATTAAAACGCTTTTATTAATATTAAAGCCGTTTAATTTGTCTTTAAATTTTATAATTATTATTAACGTTTTATATACGAATATAACCGTATCGCTAAGCTTTTAATAAACTTAACTAGGAAAGGTTTTACTTTCGCGTAGACCGACGAATATTAAGAGGTATTCGAAAGGTTAAAAAAATTACTTTTAAAAGCGCCCGTATTAATATACTTTTTTTACGATAAAAAAACTTAAGTTAAGACCGATATATTAAATAGTATTTTAATTAACGTTTTATTTTAAAAGGAAAGACTTAATAATAAATAATATCCCGTATATTTTTACTTTAAAACGATATAAAAAACCGAGTATAATTACTTTATTTAAAATAAAGAAATATTAGTAATAATAAGAGCGTTTAAATATTAAAAAGCGGAATTAATAGGATTATAACGATTTTAATTATTTCTCGTGATTATTAATTACGAAACATTTTAATATTTCGGTATTAAACGATTATTTAACGTAAAATAAGCGGCTTAGGCCGATACGTTATTATAATATAATTTTATAATTATTTATAAACCGAGGGAAAAAAATATCCTCGTTAACGTATTTTTTAAAAAAACGGGTAATCTTAAAACTTAAAAAGATAAAAAAAACGCTTAACGAACTATAGCTTTATTTAAGTTTTAAAAAAAGCGCGTTACCCGATTAAATAAAAGCGAGCTTTTAATTATACTTAATCGAGAAGCTACTTAAACGCTTTAAATATAAATTTACCGATACCTTTTTATACGAGAATATTATATATCCGGGGTTAAAAATATATAAATAAAGAGCCCGAAAAAATAAAATATAAAAATAAACTATTAACGGACGGTTTATCCTATTTTAAAGCCGCTTTATTATATTTAACGAAAACAATTTTCGGACCCGTGTAATCGATAAAGTTTATTTTTAAACCCTTATAGTATACTTAAAAAGGAATAAAACTAGGCGGCTAATATAAATAAAATACTAGTAGCTAAGATTAAATAAAGATTACGATATATTCGTAATTAATTATATAAAATATAAGCTAAATAAAGCTCCCCGCGATAAAATACCAGGCTTTTTATACTTATTACTAATTTTATTACGACTTTAAAACGTTATCGCGGTAAATTTTAAAATAATATTTAAAAATAAAAAAGGGAATAATAATATTATATTAGTAATTAATAAATTAAGGAAGTAAATATAAAATATCGTTTATTAAATAATTGTTATCGTAATCGAAATAACCCGACTATATTATACAAAACTATATTAAATATATAATTATTTTTTAATAATAACTTTAAACTAAGGATTATAATTTACCTCTATTTTTATAAATAAAGTATTAAAAATCCTAGGAATTAAGTAAAAACTATTCTTAATAGGTTACTTTTAAATAACGGGATAAGTCGAAGTAGCGATTTAATACCTCGAGTAAAAATTATAAATATTTATTAAATATTTTTAAAACGACTAAGACAAAGCTTTACCGGTTATAAATACCGCTTAGGCTACGTTACTTTAAAACTTAATAAGGTACTCCTTTTACGAAATCGAAATAGGGTTCCCTATAAAATTTATTTAAAATTAAGAGGCTAGGACTAAAAAATATAATAAATTTAAAAGAACGCGAAAAACTTAACTAAATAATTATATAGAATTAAATAAAACGAATCGTTAATTACTATAAAACAGCTAAAAAAATATAATTAAAGCTTAATAAAAAATGTATAATTAAAAAAATAAGTATCGACGGTAACCAGATTTCGATATCGAGGATTAAGTATTTATTATTAAAAAAACCTAGTTTTTTATAAGGCTTACCGATAAGCTTAATTATCCTTTAACCCGATAACACTATAAAATCGAATAAAAAATCGGTTATTTATATTTATTAAAAGTTTTAAAAGGATAAATAAGTTTTAAGGTTTTTTATATAAACCGACTTAGGAAATACTCGAATAACCCTTTAATTAAATAAGCGGCACGAAACCTTAACGGCGAAGTAATTAAATTAAGCGAAGAAAAAAAATAAGAGGTATATTATATTATTAGTTTAAAGATTTATTATCGGAAGTTATAATATTAAATTAAATAGAAAAAATAGGATTTCGATTTAACTTAATATTCTATAAAGGATTTTAAAAATATAGTTAAGTAATTATAAACCTATCACGAATAAAATCCCGAAGTTTTTAGTCCCTTAATACGTTTATAGTATTAATTATAAGCGGCCGAGAATAATACGTTTAACGAATTATACGAAAATAATAATAAACCGGCCGCCCCCGAAAAAAGAACGGTATAACGAAAAGGCCGGAAAAGATAGTAATTTAAATAAAGGAATAAATTTAAGTAATTATAATATTAATTTTTTATTTAATATATTTCGGGACGAGCTATTTTAAAGGGAAGGGGTAATACTACGGCGTACCTTAAAATAAGTTTTTAATAGCCTTATTAATTAGAATAAAGCAAGGGCGTGCGAGAAATAACTCGAGCGCTACTTAACTTTTCTTTATTTATTTAAATAAAGAAATCGTCCTAGTAAGGCTAGACTTTTTCTTTTTTTCCTTATCTTTTTCGGTTTTTTATAATAAAGTAATAATTTATAGTTTTACCTCTTAAATTACTATAATTATAATAACCGAATATATATAGAATTTTTTAATAAACTTATCTTAGTATTACTCGGGGATATCGATTTTACCGTAGCGGTATTTAAGTCTATTTTTAGCCTAATTTATGAAATCCGTTATCTCGGGGGTATATTCCTTGAATTTTTTAATTTATTCCTCGTGGAATTATACTTTATAAATAGCTTAAATATATCGCGATAATATTAGGTTCTTATTTTTATCGTATATAAAAATCGTGCGTGTTTTTAGCGGTACGTTCTATTAATAGTCTAGTTTTCGGCTTAAGGTATCGGCCTTACCGTTATTACTATTTTTTCGGTAAATAATAACGAAGTTAAATTTTAATAGGAATTTTAATTATTATCCTTATCGTTTATTTAATTCCTTATTAATAGTAAACGTAATAAAGTTTTTATAATCGGTATAAACCTCTATTAATTCTTCGGTATTATTTAAGTAATATCTTTATTTTTTAAAAAGCTTTAATAATAACTATTAACTTCTTATTATAGATTTAATAATTAAGCTCGGATCTATTTAGTTTTTTCGAAAAAATATAACTGGGTACGATTTTTTATTATTGTCCCGTTAATTTAATTAACCTTTAATCGTATAATTTAATATATCGGTCTCGACCTTAAAACGTTTACTAGGTGTTACGACCTGGCCCAACCATGCGGCCCAGAACCCACCCTACGGCACGGCCCTACGATACCCCGAAACCCTGTATAAAAACCCAGCAACATTTTAAGCCACACCAGTCAGCGAAGCCCCACCAGTCAGTAAAGCCCCATTAGTTATCGCGACCCTACTAGTTAATAAAGACCTATAACGATTAAGCTACGACGATAATTAATATTAACGACGACAGGCAGCACCTGACGCAGCCACCTTAAAACAGCACGAATTAGACAGTACGAGTTGGACAGCACGGACTAAACAGCTAGGAAAGGATAGTAAAATAATACTGGTTACGTGAAAATAAAATAGGGATATGTTAGATCGCGGATATTTAATACGAACCAGGATAAAATATATTGGATCGCGGATATTTAATAAGACCTAAAGAAATCAGTAAAAAAGAAATTAAATATATAACGATAGACGCTCCCTATATATTTTAAATAAATACTCTTTATTTTAGTAATTAATTTAAGCATCAATTTAACCCATTAGTAAAGCAAACAGCCTTAACGACTCTATTATGAATCCCCTTAAGTCTACACACTTTAGTCACCTTTTATTCCTACGGCTATTACACATTGTATCGATAGGAGTAGACTTTTATCGCACGTTTAAATACTCTTTCGTATTATTAAATATAAACCCCAGTACGTTTTACTAAGTTTCTTTTAGAACCCAGATAACGTTCGTTATATTTTAATCACTCTTATTCTTACGAGTTACTACCTAGACCTTTAAGTAATAGCACCTATAGGAACCATGTCTACACCTAGACTTAATAATACCCTTCGCTACGGGAAAGCCCCTATCACCACTATAAACACCTCTTATCGAAACCCCGCGATAGAGGTAGACAGCGACGATAGCGACGATGGCTCTACCTAATAAACGTTAGCTAAACGAATTAAGGAATTTAAGTAAAAAAACGCCAACTATTAGCATTATTACGTTAAACTCGAAAAAAAACGTAACGAACTCTTAGCCAAAAGCACCCTAAAATAAATACTAAACATCGACAAGCTATATAAAAAAATACGCCTCCTTCGTACCGCCGCTAATATTATTTAAACCCCTGTTACTTTTAAAGGAGGCATAAAGATTAACACCCCAGCAGCCTTCGACGGGACTAATAAAAACCTCCGCGGATTCCTTATCTAAGTCAAGGCCTATTAACGGTTTTATAAAGGAACGTTCCAGGACGCCACTCAGCGAGTTGTCTACGCCGCCTCGTTTCTCAAAGGTAAAGCACTCGCCTGGTTTAAACCCTACCTGGATAAACTAGTAGAAAATGACTGGCAAATTAAACTATGCCGCGTAAAAGCATAACGAATTTTCGAAAGCTACGATAACTTCGAACAAGTTTTTAAGTCACTCTTCTAGGACCCCGACGAGAAGCGATAAGTAAAAAAAGAATTAGAAACTTTTAAGTAAAAGGGATTAGCCGCTTTTTATACCGCCGAATTCCGACGTATTATAGCTCGACTAGACTATACCGAAGTTATAAAGATTATAATATACTACCGGGGGTTAAAAAAAGACGTTAAAAACGAACTTAGCCGGCTTAATACCCCTAATAATTTCTTTTTATATATAAAGCTCATTATTAAGATCGATACTTATATATATAAACGACGCCGCGAGAAATAGGGCGAATAATAACGGTGGACTAGTCGAGTTTAAGCTAATATAGGCCGACCGCGTTATTATTATAGCATACCACTAAAGAATAGTATAACGCATAGCTATCATAATAAACCTATAAACCTCGACGCTATTAAACACGATAAACACGATAAAAAACAGGGCGTTACTTATTATAACTATTAAAAACAGGGATATTTCGCCCGAAACTATCGATCCTTAAAAAAAGACTTTCGAAGAGTCCCGGATAGATAATAAGTTAATACTACTAGTAATCGATTAACCTTTACAACTATTAAAAAAAGCAGCGCTAATAGCATAATAAACATACCCCACGGCAGCCTATCCTAGACAACCTATTACGACGATAGTTACCACGACCACTTAATAAATAAAAAAAGAACGGAATAATTCTTTAAAGCCTTTAAACGGCAAGGTATTACACGCACCCTCGTAATAATATAACGATAAACCCTCTATAATAACGAAAATAGCGAGGGCAATAGCGAAAATAAAAACCCGAGAAATAACCTAGTCCGCGCCGAGCGCCGATTAAAGGATCTTAAACGGCTTATTAGATTACTTATACCTGAACTCGCCGTAAAAATAGTAAAACCCCGAGACTTAAATATTAACGGATGGCTAGCGATCCTAAGAGTTATACTTTTTAAATTACGAAAATTACGGCAAGTATTTATTATGCACGAATTTAAATAAAGAGTAAAAAAAAACTACGCTATCGGCGACGATCTTAAAATCTCGCTAATACACGATAACTATTTTTTACTCGCTTAAATCGGCTGTATCCACGATAGTTACACCGAGTATTTAGTAAAAAAAGCTCGAAGAGAAATAGTTCCCTTAAAAAATTAATAAACACTTAATCAAGTAATTACACCTCGACCACTTTATCGGGAAAGTTAAAATAACTATATTTGACCCCCGACGAGCTTACTTACTAATCGAAAAGATTCTATAGTGGCCCCGAGAATACTACTTAAAGAAATAGGACTAAAGGAACTGCATTAACAACGAGTATTTACAGTACGTTTAAAAAAAGTTACAAGCTTACCGAACGCTTAAAAAAAGCGCACGATATTTCTAAGATACCCAAAATTCTTAGGTTAAGGGACTTATTATAATAATAAAATTTTAAACACCGTTACCACTATACGACCACGAGATACCGTACGTATAGATTCGTCGCTATTAACGAATAGCCGACGAACGAAACTTATTATAACGGTCGGGAAACGATTCCCGCCGGTTATAAAAAGACGATACCCGACGGGATACGATAAATCCCTATGCTTAATAACGGATAATTAGGATATCTACGACTATATCGTATTAATAATCGAAATTAAAAGAGTTACTATCCGAGCGCTGCTAAATAACGAAGCGTAAGGTAATTATATTTTATTACGAATCGTTAATAGCCTAACCTTAGAATAGTAGGAAAAAGACGCCCTATATCGACTTAAAACCGTCGATAAAGGATTTATAACGTATAATAATAAAGACGTACGAAAAAAAGTCGCGAATTTTTTAGTTAATATCGAAGGACGTTATAAACGAATTACGTATAATATTATAAACGTCGCAGGATACGATATAATTTTAAGGATACTTTAATTATAGGTAAATAATCTTAAAGTTAATTAAAAAACAGGCCAACTTTAATAGGATACACTAGAAAGAGGTTTAGTCAATAGATAACGGTCTAAGAAATAACCCCCCCAGTAAACCTAAAGTCTTTAGGGTATATATTATTGCTAAAGAGCCTAAGCTAAATATTACAACGACTGTACCAAAAAAGTACCGGTAATTCGAAACTTTCTTTAATAAGAAACTAAAGATAAACTTACCGCTTTATATACGGTAGGATTATAAAATACCCTTTAAAAAATAAAAAAAAAACCCCATTTATACCTATATATAAACTTAATTAGGAACACGAACAAGCCTTAAAAGAGTATATCACGGAAAATCTCGAGAAAAGAGTTATACGACTATTTACGTCGCTAGCAGGATTCCTTATACTTTTCGTCCTAAAAAAGAGCAGGGACGGGAAACCCAAATAGCGTATGTATATCGATTACCGGAAGCTTAACGAAATTACTATTAAAAACCGGTACCCTTTACCCTTAATTAGCGATTTGCGAAATAAGCTATTATACGCCAAAATTTTTATAGTATTTAACCTTTTTAACGTATATAACCTAATCCGTATTAAAGAAGGAGAGGAATAAAAAACCGCGTTTTAAACTAAGTATGGACATTTCGAGTATTAGGCTATGCCGTTTAGTTTAATTAACGCATTAGCTAGTTTCTAAGCAATAATTAATTACGTTTTACGAGAATACTTCGATAAGTTTATTGTAATATACCTCGATAACATTTTAATCTATTTCGAAAACGATAAATAATACCGAAAACACGTTAAGTTAGTACTTCGGAAATTATAGGACGTTAACCTACTGGTTAACCTAAAAAAGAGCGAGTTCTACTAACGATCCGTCATATTTATAAAATACGTGATATCCCCTAGAGAAATCCGGATAGAACCTTTTAAAATTTCAGCAGTCAAAAAGTGGCCCACGCCTATAAGCGCTATAGAGGTTAGATCCTTTTTAAAACTAGCTAACTATTACCGGATATTTATCCCCGGATTTGGCAGGTTAGCGATACCTTTAACGAACCTAATGAAAAAGGACGAACTATTTCGATAAATAGAGAAGGAAGACTAAGCTTTTTATAACATTAAAGAGTGAATCCTTAGCGAACTAGTGCTTCGCGTAATAAATCTTACTAAGCTTTTTAAAATCGAGACCGACGTATCGGATTATACGATTAAAAGGCAACTCAGTCAACGGAACAACAACGGAAAATCGCACCCTATCGCATTCTTTTTAAAAAAGCTTAATAGACTAGAACTTAACTACCAGATCTATAATAAAAAAACTAATGGCTATTATTAAAACTTGCAAAGAATAACGATATTACTTCAGCGGAACGGTAAAACTAGTTAAGGTCTACACTGACCATAAAAACCTTATTACGTTTACTACGATAAAAAAGCTAAATAAACGACAAGTATAATAGTTTGAATTCCTTTTAAGATTTAACCTTACCATTATTTACCGTAAAAGTAGCGAAAACGGTCGCGTTGATACACTAAGCCGACGATTAAACTATTAAGAGGAGGTCCCACCTAAGACACGGACTATTTTAACCTATAATTAGGATAATAACCTTACGCCGTTACAATAATTAAATACTACGAGTTCCGTATAGTATAACGACGATTAAATCTCTAAATTCCGACAATTAAAACAAACCCCGGATTTTACCAACTATACCAGGGATCGCCTCGAGAAACGAAATAACCTCGTCTTTTACCGAAATAAAATCTATATTCCCGAGCAATACCGTAAAAGCTTTATTAAAAAATTTTACGAGCACCCCGCGCACGGATACCAAGGAGTATTTAAAACCTAGAAACGGATTACCAGGCAATTCGACTACGGAAACCTTAAGCCAACTATAATTAAGATAATTAGCGAGTACGACTTCTATAATAAGGCTAAAGCCGCCCGATATCGACTATACGAAGAACTATAGCCGATCCCACCGTTAAATAGGGCGTAGAAAATAATCGCATTTAACTTTATAGTTAAGCTACCCTTATTAAAGGAACCCCTAATTAAGGTTAATTACAATAGTATCTTAATAATTACGGATAAATTTATAAAGTACACCTATTTCTTATCGTACAAAAAATTTAATAATATTAGCGACTTAGCCTACACGTTTTTACGAATAATCGTTAATTAATATAGGCTACTTAAAACGATTATCTCCGACCGAAATAAACTGTTCACCGCTAAGTTTTAAAAATCGCTCATAGCGTAACTCGGCGTAAAATATAAGTTATCCACGGCCTACTACCCCTAAACGAACGGGTAGACCGAACGAATAAACTAAACCCTAAAGTAATACTTACGTTATTACATTAACTATAAATAGGATAACTGGGTATAATTATTACTTATAATATAATTCGCCTATAACAGCGTAAATAACGAAGCCACTCGCATGTTACTATTTCGGGCAAACTACGGGTATAACCTAAAAGTTACTAGAATACCCCTAGAAAAAAAGCTAGCACTTATCGCGACTATACAAATCGAAAAACTAAAAAAACTGTAAATAACACTATAATAAAACTTTACCTTCCTCTAATAATAAATAAAGTAGTACGCCAACCGAACCAGGTTAAAGGGATTAACCTTAGAAAAGGGAGGAAAAGTTTACCTCTTGCGACGAAACATTAAAACTAAACGACTAAGCGAAAAATTAAACTTTAAAAAGATCGGACCATTTAAAATCGTAGAAGTTATTTCAAAAACTAACTACCGACTATCGTTACTTAAAATAATATAGATATACCCTATATTTTATATTTCATTACTCGAACCAGCCCCTAAAAATATAAAAACCGAGACATAGCTAAAAGTCGAAACGGATTAGCACGAGTATAAAATCGAGACAATCCTCGATAAAAAACGGGTCGGGAAAGGATAGAAATACCTCGTTAAGTAGAAAAATTATTTAACAAAAAACAACACCTGGGAACCTAGGAAACACTTAAAGAACGCCGTTGAGGAGCTTTAAAAGTTCGAGGGACGACCCTAAACTCCGCTAGTAACGACGGCTTCAGCAGTACGTTAAGATACACAGCGTTTTAATCGAACGAAAAGTCGGAAAGTAATATCGGAACCTCTTCGGGAGCCAGTTCGGATATAGCTTTATAACGAGCTTCTTTATTAGCCTTTTCGCGCTTAACGCGCTCGAATTCCTCGATACTATTAATACTACGATAAACCGCCCGTATTATTTTTCGAACTAGAGTTTCTTTTATTTTCGAAAGCGAAAAACCTTTTCCTTCGTAGTTTAGAGCTTATTTTTTAGCTTTTAATATTACTCGGCGATTTTTCGTAACTTAATAAGAATAATACTTTAAACGTCGTAACGAGACCGACTTTAACGAACGTACTTAGTATAACGGAACGAATTTTGTACCGAAACCTCGTAAAAAAAAAAAGCCACGGCTTTCGTAATAAGAACACGACGGCATAGTAACGAAATACTGTAAAATAGTAAATAATAAAGCGTCGCGTTGTTTAGTTTTTTTAGAGCGAGATTTACGTTTTTTAACGCGATTAAATAATATAATAAGTATATATTATAATAAAAAGTAAAAAGGAAGAAACTTACGAAAAATCTTAACACGACGGTAAATCCGTGGGTATTTATAGCGACCAAAACTGCTTTGGGGATAAAGCAAACAGGAAGAAGGGAATAGTATTACGACCTGGCCTAACCATGCGGCCTAGAACCTACCCTACGGCACGGCCTTACGATACCCCGAAACCCTGCATAAAGACCTAGTAACATTCTAAGCCACACTAGTCAACGAAGCCCCACCAGTCAGCAAAGCCTCACTAGTTATCGCGACCCCACTAGTTAGTAAAAACCTACGACGATTAAGCTACGACGATAACTAATACCAACGACGACAGGCAACACCCGACGCAGCCACCCTAAGACAGTACGAATTAAACAGCACGAGTTAAACAGCACGGACTAGATAACTAAGAAAAAACAACAGGATAATACTGGTTACGTAAAAATAAGATAGGGATATATTAGATCGCGGATATTTAATACGAGCCAAAATAAAATATATTAAATCGCGGATATCCAATAAGACCTAAAAAAATTAATAAAAGAGAGATTAAATATATAACGATAAACGCTCCCTATGTATTTCAAATAAACACTCTCTACTTTAATAATTAATCTAAGCATTAATTTAACCCATTAATAAAGCAAACAGCCTTAACGACTCTATTATAAATCCCCTTAAGTCTACGCACCTTAGTCACCTTTTATTCCTACGGCTATTACACATTATATCGATAGGAGTAGACTTTTATCGCACGTTTAAATACTCTCTCGTATTGCCAAACATAAACCCCAGTACGTCTTACTAGGTTTCCTTTAGAACCCAGATAGCGTTCGTTACACTAGGATTTACCACGCGAAACATTAATTCGCTAAGGATTTTATCCTTAATAGCTTAAAAGGCCGATTCTTTTTTATTAATTTATTAAAATAATGTATCTTTTCGTGTTAAGTGCGTAAAAAGTGTCGTTATTTTACTAAATCCAGGGACGAAGATCCGGTAATAATTAATTAATTTTAAGAAAAATTTAATTTTTATAACGCTTATAAGCCTAAGCTATTCTTATATTATTAATATTTTAAAGGGTTTTATTTAAAATTTTCCCGGGGATACCACGTATTTTATAAAAATAATTAACTTTTTATAAAACTCGCTTTTTTTAAATTAATTAAGAGTTTAGCGTTTTATAACTTTTAAAATACTATTTTAATATACTCTTTATACTGTTCCTCGTTTTCGGAATAGATTAAAATATTATTTAAATAAATTACCACGAACTTATCGAGGTATTTTCGTAAAATATAGTTAATTATATTTTAAAAACTCGCGGGTACGTTAGTAAATTTAAAAGGTATAGTTTAATATTTAAAGTATCCGTATTTAATTCGAAATGCTATTTTCTATTCTTTTTTTTAATGCGAATTAGGTTATATATATTAAGTAAGTCGAGTATAATAAAAATAACTGCTTTATATAGCTTATTACGTAAATCGTTAATTAAGGGAAATAAATATCGGTTTTTAATAATAATTTCGTTAAGTTTTCGGTAATTAACTTATAATCGCTATTTCTTTTTTTTCGTCTTTACTTTTTCGGGGAACGAAAAAAATAAGGTATCCTATTAATAAAGTAAATAATCGTATAACTCTTTTTTCAAGGTTCTCTTTAATATACTCTTTTAGGATTTCCTCGTATTCTTAATTAAACTTATATATTAATATAAACTATAATTCTTTCCTTTTTTTAAAAGGTATTTCGTAATTTTACCGTATATAAAACGGTAAACCCGTCTTTAATTTCCCACTAAAAAATCTATAAATTATCGGTATGTTTTTAATATAATCATCGTAACGTTCGGCTTAAGTTTTTTAATAATAATATATACTCGAAATACTTTAAATTTATTTAAGGGTCCTTTTTTAAAACGCTGCCTAGCGGTTAAAACTTTTCCTAGTATATCCTATTAAAGTTAAACTATTCTCTAATTAATTTTAAAATTATTTACTCGTAACTAAAGTATTTTTAATATTATATCGTATCTTAATATTTTCGTAATATTATATATAATTCGTTTATAACGTCTTTTAATATTAATCGAAAGGTTCGCGACTTCGCTTCGTACTTTACTATTTTCGTAGGTTATAAATCTTTTATCGATAATTTTAAATTAGTATAAAGCGTTTTTTTTACTAGTTTAATTTTAAGTTATTAACGATTTTTAATAAAATATAGTTTTTTTACGCTTCGTTATTAAGTAATATTTTAATAGTAACTTTTTTAATATTTATTATTAATATTATATACTTATAAATATTTCATTTATTCGTTATAAGGTATAAAAACCTATTTTATTTTATCGAATATCGTTCCTTTATAATCGGCGGGGTTCGTTTCTCGATCGTCGTTATAAAATTTCGTAAGGTATATTAATTTTTTTTAAGTTTATACTTAAACTTTTAAAGTTTTTAATTATAAACGTCGTATTATTACGCTATTCGTAATATACTAGTTTTATTAAATAATTATTTATTTTTAAAAGGTATTATAATAATAATTCTTTTTATAATAATTATTATTTAAGTTTTAATAATATCCTTGCTACGGCGCACTTTAAAATAGGCCTTTAGTAGCCTTACTAACCAGAGTGGGGCAAGGGCGTACGAGAAATAGCCCGAGCGCTACTTAACCTTTCCCTACTTATTTAAATAAGGAAATCGTCCCGGTAAAGCTAGACCTTTTCTTTCTTTCCCTATCTTTTTCGGTTTTTTATAATAAAACAATAATTTATAGCCTCACCTCCCGAATTACTATAATTATAATATTATCGAAAAAGATTTAACTTACTAAGCCTAAGAAGGCTTTATAAATATCCCACCCTTTTAAAAACTAAAACCTAAATTAATTTTAATTAAACAAAGTAATTAATTAAAATAGCCGCCGGCCTAGAAGAACGCGATACGCGCGTAAAATAAGCCCGTAAGTCAATACATTTTAATATCGACGATATTAACCGCTTCCTCGCGAACTTAAAAAGTATACCGCACGAGATTCTTTATTAATTAAACGTATATCCTTTATTTATTTTAACGTAAACCTAATAAATATAAATAACTAAAGCGTTATTACCGGGCGCGAAAACGAAAACTTACTATTTAATATTAAAAGCGACTTAAAATAAAAAGTTACCGCCCTTAAATTATCTTACTAATTATATTAAATCGAGACTAAACTTAAGCTGCAAACGTTTTTTTTCCCGATAATTTCTTTAACGTTATAAATAAAGATATCGAAAAAAGATTAAACGATTAATTATTATATATAATCCCTATTATAATACTCCCGCGATACTTTTCGTAACTTTTACCGAGACCGCGAAAACTTAATAGTTTAAACGCAAAGGCTTAATTATTAAAAAATATTTCGATAAAATATATAAGGAAAACCTAACCGCTATCTAAAAAGAGTTTAAACTACGAACCTTCCTTATAATAAACCTTAAAAACTAAACCCTTAATTTAATAAAGATTTTTAAAAACTTTAATATTAACTTAAAAAAAAGTCACATATAAACTGCCGTCCTCAGCGAAAAAGACTTAAATAACGACGCTAATTAAAAAAAATAGTTAAGATAGAGGATTAGATAAGGACGGTAAATTTACCGAGAAAGAAAAAAACCTTATATTAATCGTTATAAAGAGAGACGAGGAAATCTAGCAATTAAATTAATATATCGTTAATCTCTTAATTTAAAACCGAGGAATTTTAGTTTAAATAAAAGGGACGACTCGCACCGGCGTTATATCGTTTAATGGTTTAAAACGAAGTATTAAAATATTCGATCTCTCTTTATTTATTAATAAAAAAAACTTTAAAGTTAAGTTTAATTATTAATTTATAACCTTAAAAGGTAAGTTAAAAACGAATACTAATTACTATTTTACCGATAAAGATAAGTATACCTATATTATTAACCGGGTTAGCGGTAAAGCCGCTAAGAATTTATACCCTTTCGTTATTAACGAGTGGGATAACCCCTTAGTTAAAATTTCTAAAGATTTTCTAAATTACTTATACAAATAGTACCATAATTTTAACGCTTACGAAAAGGCCCGTAAAGCCTTCCGAAACTTAATTATAAAGCCTAATAATAGCTTCTAAACTTTTTAACTCGAATTCGTTAAGTTAACCGGACACGCCCGCGTTAAGAAAAATAATTATAAACGGGAGTTTAACGATAAATTACCCGCCTAATTAAATAAAAAAATAATTATCGATTATTATAACGATAATGTTTTATTCAATAAATTCTATTTTATTATTTTTCGATACAACTATTAATAGAATCGTAATTACATTCAGCGCAACGGCGTAAAAGAGAAGGATAACGTTAGAATTATCGGAAAGAGTGCTAAACGAAGTATTGCTTTTAAAATTAATTCCGCCGGTAGCTCCGCTACCGGATCGTTTAAATAGACCGATATTTCCCGTCGTATTTTTATCGCTGAAATAAAGAAGTTTTTAATTAAAAGAGTATATTTTAATTATAAAAAGATTAGATATTTCTCCTAGAACTATTTTAATAAAAAAACCCTCGACTAATAACGTACTAAGCGAGTTAACGGATTAATGGCTTTAATAAGATATAATTTTACTAATTTTAAATCGATCGTTTTATTTAATTTTACCCGTTTAGAAAAGGATTCCGATAACTCGGAAAATTAAATACCTTAGGGAATTTTAACTTTTTTCTAGGGATATTATCTAAGCTAAGTATATAAGATATATTTTTTTAATTTTTTATAGACCTATTTTAAAGGGGACCCTTTTATTTTTATTTATATTATAATAAGTAATAGATTATTTATTATTATTATTAATATATTTATAGATACGGGAGTTAACGGAAAGTTGTTTATAAGCGTAAAATTAGCCCGTAAAGTAATAAAGCGATTAAACTTTCGATAATTAATTAAGTTTTAATTTAAAATTATCGGAGGATACGACGATAAGTTTTTTTAATTAATTAATATCGCCCTTTTTTTAAATTTTAAGATATAAGGATATAAAATACTTTTTATACTTTTTTTTATAATTAATATAAAGTACGACTTTATTATCGGACGAAAATGGTTTAAGGAATATAATATTATAGTAAACTGTCGAAAGAAGCGGCTACTTTTTTTAAAGGACTAGCAGAAAGCCTAGACTTAAGATATTAATATTACGAAAGCAGGATAACTTTTAAAGAAACTCGAGTATAATTAAGACATTATTTAAAGGTAAAGAAAAATATTTATTAAAGATAAACGAAAGCGGGATAGAGTTTTTTTTTAAAGCTTTAGCTTAATTATCGATAGCTTATTATAGTAAATAAACCGGAAGCCTTGAGTAATAACCCGTTCCTAAGTTAACCTAAGGAACCGGAGGCAGTTCTTTAAACCACTATAAAAGCAGTTCGATAGTGTATTAAATAGTTTACTAGGGAATAGAAAATAAATAATTAAAATTAAATAATAAAAGGATTAATATTACCCCGTTACGTTATATTAAAGCCGTTTTTAAGGGACCGGTTTAAAGATTCCGAGATCTTTAAAATAAACCGTTAACTCGATAAATTACTACCTCCGCGCCTAATTAAAAAACTTTCACCTAGGAGGGGTTATCCCCTAAAAAACCTTTTTTACAGGCTAAAACGAGACGGCATGGAATAATATAAGTTAAAGCCCGTCGAGATATAAACTTTAAACGTAAGCGGATTTTTTAGCGATATCGATTCCGATATTATAAAAATCGTATACTTAAACGATATTAATCGAGTTATCGATTTTAAAAGCGATTTCTTATTAAACGATAAAGAAACCCTAAAATAAAAAGTTAAAGAGGCTATACCCCTTAATTATTATAAATACCACGATGTTTTTAATAAAACCTAATCTAACGTTATTACGCCGTACCGGGGAAGCGTAAGCGATTATTAAATAGACTTAAAAAAAGGAAAAAGCCCCGAGAATTTAAAGTTTAGCTTACTTTATAAAATATCCCTTAAGGAATTTAAGGCTTATAAGGAATACGTTACCGCCGCTTTAAAAAAGGGTTTTATTATTAGCAGTATTATTTCGTAGGTAGCGCTTATTTTATTTATATAGAAGGTTAATAGAGGACTTTATTTTTATATTAATTATCGTAAACTAAATATACTTATTAAAAAGGACCGGTATTCGCTACCGTTAATTAACGAAACCTTTAGTAGAATAATTAAAGTTAAAATATATATTAACGTTGTTTACTACTACGCGACGCATATCACTTAGCGACGCACCTTAATTTAATTCTAATATAATTAAACTTTAACGCGTAATACTTCTATAATTATAATACTTAATTAATCTTAAAAAGATCGGATAGTTTTAATAATTTAAGCGACACGAAACGGACCGAATTAAATAAACTAAAAAATAGTAATAAAAGTTTATAATATACCCGAATTAACTTTACGTTATCGAATTTATAGCCGAACTTTAAAATACGAAATCCAACCGAAACGACGTAAAATAAATTTAATTAAAAAAGAGGTACTTCGTAAATATATAATTAATTTAAATATTCGAGGGATGCCTCCCGATTTCGTTAATATAAAAAATATAGTTAATTTTTTTACCGCGTTACGCGGCGGCGACCGCGTTAATAAGTATTAAGTTAAGCGTTTTATTAATTATAACCCGGACTTAAAAATTAAAATAAATCGTCGATACGATTATTAAAAAGCTCTTTACGAAAATTCCAAAGTTATTTCTACTTAATTTACGCTGGTTGTAAATATAAAAGCGAAATACGGGATCGTCGATAAAAATATTTAGAATTTCGACGAAACCGGCTTTATAATAAATATAATCGGGTTAATACTCGTTATAATACGCGCCGAGCGGCGTAGAAAAGCGAAATCGGTCTAGCTTAATAATTAGGAATAGGCAACGGCGATTAAATATATTAATTTATAGGGTTAATATATTCCGCCGTTTTTAATCGTTTAAAGTTAATATTACCTCGCGAACTAGTCTCGCGAAACCGATTTACTGGGCGATTAAATAATTAAGCCGACTTTTAATAATTAAATTAATAATAAAACAAGCTTAGACTAGATTAAATATTTCGATAAATATACTAAATCGTAAACGAAAGGTCGTTACCGCTTTTTAATTCTCGACGGCTACGAGAATTATATTTCGGCCGAATTTAAAGTATATTACTAAAATAACGATATTATTACTATTAATATACTTCCCTATTTATCGTATTTATTTTAATTTCTCGATATAATACTTTATTCGTTTTTAAAGCGTATTTATTCGAAAAGAATCGAGCTATTTATTAAAGCTTTTATAAATTATATTACTAAGCTCGAGTTTTTTTATCGCTTTTAAAGCCGCGTATTTTATTATTTTTACGGAAATTAATATTAAATCTAGATTTAGCGTATTTAGTTTAATACCTTATAACCCTAACGAAGTAATTAATAAACTAAATATACGTCTCCGAACGCCTATACTTAACCTATCCCGTTTAAGGACGGCTAATATTTACGACCCTTAAACGCCGTTTAACCTCTAATAAATAACTAAACACTCTATTTATATTAAAAAAAGGGTGTTTACTTATTAAAAAAGCTCTTTAACGCCGATTTTAAATGCGGTAAATTAAATAGCGAAAAGTATAACTAAAATAGCCTATAAAATAACCTTTATACGCGATAAAATATATATATTAAAAAAAGCTAATTTAACACTTTTTAAACGCCGGAGAACTAAAAAATCGCGAGTTTAATTTAAAAAAGCCCTTACTATTAAAGAATTTTAATAATTATAAGACGAAAAGGTAAAAAGGAAACGTTTAGCGCTTAATAAAAATAAAAATAAGGGTTCGTCGAAACGGAGGGCGACCGGTAAAAAACGCTATAATATCTACGGCGAAATAGGTTATAATACGCGAATATATAAAACAAATATAAAATTAAGCGAGGAATCGAATAACGAGTAGTTTTAATTAATTTTAAGCGTTATAATTAAATTAATTTATATAAAAAGGTCGAGAAATAAAAAAGGTGCGTCGCCAAGTAATATGCGTCGCGTAGTGGTAAACCACGTTATAATTCTTTCCGTTATTTACGATACGTTTTAAGTAACGGCATTAACTTTAAATAATTAATATATCCTAGTTTTCTTAAGTACGTAAAAAAAGCATTCGTTTATTTAATATTCTAATTAATTAATCTCTTTATTTAAGCATTTACGTAGTTATTCGGGTTTTTTTTATTAATAAATAAAGAGCTTAAACGATAAAATATATAATCTTTATATATATAATATCGTAATAATAGTATATTATAAATATTAAGTTTCTACCGATACGTCGTAAAAACTAATAGTATATTATTTTATCGTTTAAATATTCGATATATATATTATAAATATATAAGATTTATAAAATAAAACAATATTCGGTACTTTCAAGGCTAACCTTTACGTTATTACTTATTTAATAATTGTTTTTTATATTTCGGAATAATATATCGAGTAAACTTTTTATAATTTATTAATTTATAAGTATAAGAATTTTAAGGATAATTATTTATTTATCCTCGTAAAATCGCCGGGATTATTAAGCTACCGTAAATATTATTTCGGTAATTAATAACTAATTAATTTTTTTAAATTAATAGCGTCGTTTTTATATAATCCGTTTTTTATTAAGCGTAATCAATTTAATAGTACTATTAGAATTATAATTATCGCTAATAAATATTCGTTAAAGTATAACGACTATTTAAAAGGTTATATATTTTTTAAGTGCCTTCGGGAATTAATTAAATTTTTTTTACTAGGTAAATAAAGTACTTATCGTCGTAATAAACTATTTAAAATAAGCTGCCGTATAATATATTTAACGTACTATTAACACTATTTTTTTTAATAATTATTAAAGGTCCTTTTACTTTAATAGTATTAACGTAATATTTATCGGGAATATACTTAAACGTTTTTTTAAGATTTTTATAATCTTTTATAAAATATTCGTCCTTCTTATAATTATAATAAATAACGTCTTTCCGGCGTTTACTTTTATTATTTTAATAGGTAGCGTTTAAGTTTATAAGTCCGCTATATAATTTATAGAATATTTTTTTTAAGTGCGTTAAATAAGTTAACCGTTATTAACCCGGGGTTTATTATTTAATTATAAAGCTCGATTACCCGACTTTTTTAAGCGTTATTTATATAAATAATTATCGATTTTAACTGTTTTTTTTATATATTTATCGAATTACTCGGGACGATCTTTCCGATTAATTTCGTTTTTTATATTTTTTTATAATCTTACGTAAAAAAGTATTATTAAAGCGTTATTATTACTTTATTTCGTTCGCGAAAAAATTTATTTAAACTTTACAATATACGCGAAAACTAATCCTTTTTATTTAAACTATATAAATTATTTCTCTATAATCCGAGCTTTATTTAAATTTCTAAAAATAGCTTATAATTTCTCTTTAAAAATAAAATAATAATACAAAATACGGCGTATTTAAATATTTTACTTTTTATTAAGGGGGTTATCGAGATAACTTTTTATAATAGGTTTAAATTATACGAAAACGTCCTTTTTAAGGTATTTTACGGTATAGAGGATTCGATCGGCCTTCGAGTTAAAATTTTTAACGTAAAAACGTAAATACGCCTTTATTTAAGTTAAGAATTTATAAACGATCCCTTTTTTATTATTATAAGTTTAAAGTGTAATAAATTTATATTTAAAGCGTTAACGCGTAGGTAATAAAGCTATTTAGTTAATAAGCTACTTATTATCGTTAATTAATTAATTAATTCGCTTTTAAAGCTATTCGATAAGTTAAAAAACGTCCGGTCTTTCGATTAAATTACTTATATTACCCTAAGCGGGGGTTTCGTTATTATTAAAATTTTAAGGTATTATAATATTCTTATAGGGATATTATTTAAGGGTTTAAATAGTAATTCGTAAGAATAAAAGCGATTAAAATATAACGAACGGCTATCGAGGTTTAAAAAAAACCTTATAAACGTGCTAAGGTTTATATTAATTAAAATAAGAGAGTATTTAAACGTGTAAATAAGTGCGTTTATTTAATATAATAAATAATATTTTAAATTAATCGTAAAACTTAATTAAAGGTGTAATAAGTTCGTTTAAGGTAATATACTTTATTAATATATTAAATTAATATTTAAATTAATCGCTAAAGTAAAGAGTGTTTATATAAAATATATAAAAAAGGTTTATTATTATATATTTAATCTCTTTTTTACCGATTTTACTATATTTCTTTAAATTACTAGCTCGTTAATAATCCGGTAATTTAATCGTGGTATTTAATTTATTTATTAAAATAATAAGCTATATTTTTAAACTTACGGTAGTTTACGGTAATTTATAATAAACTATTACGTAACGAGGTAGTCCGTACGTTTTTTATTAGTATTCCCGTTTATTATTTTTAATTACGGGGTTTTTAAAACCGCTATACCTCTTTTTAACCGTATAAATAGCTAGGTCGTAATATAAATATATTAAATCGTAAATAAAGGGTCGTTACCGCCTTTTAATTCTCGACGGCTATAAAAGCTATATTTCGGCTAAATTCGAAGTATATTATTAAAATAACAATATTATTATTATTAATATACCTTTTTATTTATTATATTTACTTTAACCTTTTAATATAGTATTTTATTCGCTTTTAAAGTATATTTATTCGAAAGAAATCGAGCTATTTATTAAGGTTTTAATAAATTATATTATTAAACTCGAGTTTTTTATTACTTTTAAAGCTACGTATTTTACTATTTTTACGGAAATTAATATTAAATTTAGATTTAACGTATTTAATTTAATACTTTATAACCTTAACGAGGTAATTAATAAATTAAATATATGTCTCCGAACGCTTATATTTAACTTATCCCGTTTAAGGATAGCTAGTATTTACGACCCTTAAACGCCGTTTAACCCTTAATAAATAATTAAGTATTTTATTTATATTAAAAAGAGGGTGTTTATTTATTAAAGAAGCTTTTCGACGCCGATTTTAAATACGGTAAACTAAATAATAAAGGGTATAATTAAAATAACTTATAAAATAACCTTTATATATAATAAAATATATATATTAAAAGAAGCTAATTTAATACTTTTTAAACGCCGGAGAGTTAAAAAGTCGCGAATTTAGTTTAAAAAAGCCCTTATTATTAAAAAATCTTAATAGTTATAAAACGAAAAGTAAAAAAAAAACGTTTAACGCTTAATAAAAATAAAAATAAGGGTTCGTCGAAATAAAAAGCGACCGATAAAAAGCGTTATAATATTTACAGCGAAATAAGTTATAATACGCGAATATATAAAAAAATATAAAATTAAACGAGAAATTAAATAACGAATAGTTTTAATTAATTTTAAGCGTTATAATTAAATTAATTTATATAAAAGGGTCGAGAAGTAAAAAAAGTGCGTCGCTAAATAATATACGTCGTATAATAGTAAACCACGTTAATAATAATAAATAAAAAGTGATAAAAAATAAAGTTAACGTTTATTCTACTATATTTTTAAAGGGCTTAAGTTTTTATATATATAAAACGGCTAAGTAAAGCCGAAATTAATACGTAAGTACCCCGTTTCCTTTACCTTTATTATAATTACGTAAAAAATATAAATCGTAAAAATAAGTTTCTTAGTATTTTACGTGTAAAAGTAAAATCTTTACTTTAAATAAATATTAAAAATAATAGTGTTTTATTTAATTTTTTATTACTTTATAATATAAAACTTTAAAAGCTTAAATATTAATATTTTAAAAGTGTAATTTAAAAGCTATTTTATTTATTTTATAGTAATATTATTCGTAGATAGTAATTACGGTGTAAACCCCCCGGCCCGTTGCAAGGGTGGCACGTAGCGCCATAGGCCGGCTTACCTAAATTTGAATTTAAACCTGAACCTATAGATAAATGACCGGCATGGACGGCTGAACAGAGGCAGCTAAAAACAACGATTTTTGGCCATTTTTTCACTTCAACCACACCCTTTACACACCGATTTATACGCCCCCAAAAGGCAGCAATGTACCCTCGTCGCCAGCCATCGTCCGAGCCAGCCTTCGAGCCAAAATCGACATGCGCAGCATTCAAGCCATCGTCGCCAAACCAAACCATCGTCACCAAGTCACTGTCACCAAGCCATCGTCGTGGAAATGTGTTGATTGTGTACGATTGATGCCAATTCCTTCCGATCGACGCGAAATCTAGGTCGTACGTCGATTTTGGCTGGCTTGAAGGCTAGTTCGAAAGCTGGCTCAAAGGCTGGCTCAAAGGTTGACTGCGACGAGGGTTAACGATGAGGGTACATTAATCTTATCGATAGGGTAAAAAGCAGCTAGGATTAACCGTTAGGGGGTAAATCTAACCGGCTTTTAGCTCATTGTTACAGTGTGGCCTCTGTTCAGCCGTCGCATATCACGATTCACATCAAGCTTCAGGGCTTCAGGGCTTCAGGGCAAGGCAGGATGCGAGGGGTTCGGAATTGTACGAGATGTCTCTCCAACATATCAAATCAAGCGACACATCTACACCACCCTCCGAGGTTGGTGCCGAACAAAGCTTTGCCTACTTTCTCTCTACAGCCAGTGCAAGAGAGAGCGTTCTCGGCGTCTACACCAGCGCAACGCAGCAGCAGTTCCACTACCCCTGGATCAGGCCCCAAATCAAAGACCAAGAATCGGCGGAGTCCCCTTGCGCTTCCAATTGGCGCTGCTACCGTCCTCGCAGCCTCATGGTATGCATTGGGGTCTGGGACCAAGGATGAGAGCCTCAACGACACCAGGTTCACTGCGTTCGACGTCGTCTCCAACGAGCCCGTCTCGCCCACCGCCTTCGTCTTGACCATTCGCAGTAGAGACAGCGAGCTGGCCAAGAACTCAGCCAAGTTGAAAGCAGCATGGGAGCACGGGCTGTGGTCGGTCGAGTTCAAGCAGCCGCAACTCCAGATTGCGCGCCACTACACGCCTTTGCCGCCCCTGGAGGGAGAGGATGGCACCGAGGGGCAGCTACGCTTCCTGGTCCGGAAGATGCAGGGCGGTGAAATGTCCAACTATCTGTCCAGGATGCAAGCCGGCAGTCAAGTGTGGTTAAGAGGCCCGCATCATGGGTTCGATATCCCCAAAAGACTGGGCGATGCCGGGGAGATTGTGTTCCTCGCCGGTGGAACAGGTATCGCCCCAGCTCTGCAAATGGTACACAAGCTTCTCGATACGAGCAGCATTGATGGTTCTGCAGATAACAGACCATCTATACGAATTCTCTGGGCGAATAGACGAAGTTTCGACTGTGTGGCTCGTGATCAATTGCAGGGCAAACTAAAAGCAGATGACGAGATGCAGTCCGTTTTCTTGCGCCAGATCCTGGATATGAAGCGCAAGCATGGCAACCACTTCAGCATCGACTACTATGTTGATGATGAGAAAAAGTTAATCGGCATCAAGGATGTAGATGTCGCATTACGTAGCGCTGGTGCTGCCAAACCCCCATCGACGCTCCAGCCAGCCCACAAGAGCTGCCGCTGGCACTCTACGGAGCTACTTGCCGTATCTATGGATGAAGACGATGGACAGATGCCGGGTGCCGCCTGTGCTTGCGCGCAAGAAGGCTCAGGACGCAAAATTGTTTGCGTTTCAGGCCCCGATGGGTTCATCGAGGCATTCGCAGGGCCGAAGCGGTGGGCTGGAGGCAGGGAGTTGCAGGGTCCAGTGCAAGGTGTCTTGGGTACAATCAAGCGGCAAAACAAGGGGACTATGGATGACTGGCTTGTCCTGAAGATGTGATACGCTCTCTATATAAACACTTGTATCACCACTGACATGTATACATATATATCCGGATAGACCATATAGATACTCATGAAAATCAGACCTCTCATGACCAAACTGCGTCAAGTGTCACCGCAGCAGTAGCCATTAAGCTTTCATTGCAGCTCATGTTCTCAATTCTGTCTACCGATACAGACAACAACATTCACATCACTGAAGGTTATGATTATAACTTCAGTTGCAGCATAATATTATCACGTATGACTGTCACATGAATTGAATATCACACCAAGTCAGTATAACTGATGATATGTATACTCCAATTACAGGTACAGTATGAGTCAAGATGGCATGCCTCTCCCAATTTCAAAACAACTCGACACTAGTATAAATACCCCTAGACAGTTTTCTCGCTCTGCTTGAACGAAAAACACCAAGATACCAAGACTACCACGATAACCCAATAATACCAATACCAAAATGTCTAGAGCCCCTAGCAAAGCCCCTTCCCAGGCTCCTTCTCAGTCCCCATCCCAGGCCCCATCCAGGGTTCCTTCCCAATCGCCATCGTCGCTAGCCGAGACGAGCGCTCCTCCGCAGTCACCTAGCTCCAAGGCGCCCTACATGACCACGATCGCCGAGGGCGCCGGAAGCATAAGCCCCTCCCCCGAGCCCATCCACCGTTGTCCCTGCCTCCCGAGGCCTCCACCTGAAGACATCCGCGCCCAGCGCCGCCCACGATGCAGCCTCTCCAAGCCACGCTCCGAGTCGCGCTCCCACCTCCTCGTCCTCCTCGCGAGCACCCAGAGGCACCTACGTACCGAGCGTGTCTGCTTCCCGCGCGCCCTCGAGCTCGGCAGCCATAGCCCGTAGCCAAGACCCCCACACCATCGCCGCCACCTCACGCTGGGTCGACAGCGGCGGTGCCAGCAGCCACCACACCCAAGTCCCCACCCTCTCCAACGCCCGCTTCGCGGCCCCCAGCGCCGCGCCGACGGTCCGGATCACGCGGTCCATCGTGCCGAGCGCCGTGCTCCACGCCGCCGCCGACGTCGCGCTCCCACCGACGACCATCGCGCCCGCCGGCCGGACCGAGTTCCCCACCACGAGCAGGGACCCGCAGGCCGCCCCGACCATGATCCCGACCGCCAGCGGCGTGCCCGTCGCGTCCCGGTGGACGTCCAAGGCCGACATCGCCGCGGCGACGCGGCAGGTCAACTACGCGCAGCTCGGGCGGGAGGAGAAGCGGGTGCAGGACAAGTGGGCCAAGGAGAAGGCCGACCAGTTCGCGCCTTGTCCTGCGAATTGGCCTTGGATGCGTCACGAGACGCGTGAGCTCCCCCTCCCCCCCTTTCCCCTTCCGGCTTCTGCCTTCCTATATGCGGCTGATCGATGATAATATATACTTACATCTTATCTACCGACAGATCCAGGTTATCGGTGTACTGGTGGAAAGCACTACAGTAAGTTTTCGCCGCCTCTTCTATATCGTTTTCGCGCTCTCTCCTGTTTCTCGCATGGAGCCAACACGAGATTGCTCCTGTGGGACCATTTGTCTTCGATGCCTGCTGACAAAACAACAGTGAGCGACCTGATGTTGGCCCAAGGCGAACCAGGCTTATACACCATCGGCATGCCAGTTGAATTCACGCCACACTACACCCCCAATTGGAACGAGGGACAGGTTCCCCGGGGGTATTATGGTCCAGTTCCGCCATTGGGGTGGGATGATCACCAGAAGAGGTGGATATATCCGATATGGTGTTAAGCGAGACCTTGTTCTTTGCCAGTACTTTCATGGCAGGGATGCGCGCATCATCAGATGTATATAGCAGCTACAGTAGCCCGTGGGTTATACCGAGATAGGTCACAAGATAGTAGAACTACCAAGTATGAGCTTCCTCATACCGGTTCAGAAGACGCGCATAGGTTACTTGACTAAGCCTGGTCAAGGGTGGCGAACAAAGTAAAAGAGGTTCTTAATTATGGCGCCTAGTCGCCAAATCAGCAAATACCGCTCCATTTGCTGTGCCTTACTATACACGTGAGAAGAAGTGCACTTCCCTGCAATCTCTCTCCGTTCCCAATTCCACACCGGCGTATCGTGGCATCCTAACTTGAATTCGGCCCATGTCTGCTTTACTGGCCGAGCCCTCTGCTTTCGACCACCATTTCCAACTTGTAACTGTCCCGGCGTTCTCGTTGCGAAGTATCAGATTTATAGGGCAAGGTTGTACGAGTATTCGTCCTCCATGTTCTGGCTGAGCCAGAGAACGACGCTGCTCAGACCGACCAGTCCGTTGGCAACGACATTCTCGACGCCCATGGTGAGGGCGGGCCACTGGACTTGCGGGACGATGAACTTGAGGACGAAGACGGTGACACCGCCGGCCATGCCGCCGGCGAGGGACGCGAAGCCCAGGAACAGGACGACGCGGGCCTTCCAGGCGACTCCGCTGCCGCTGTACGAGAAGGAGTCGGCCGACAGACGCGCCTTCTCGACACTGTTGATGATGAGCATGCCCAGTGAGCTGAAGATGAGCGGCAGCCAGTCGATGAAGGTCACGTGGACGTCGGAGCCATTGTTGGGGGATTTGGACCAGACGGCGGCATCGAGGAGAACGTAGAAGGCGAGGGAGAACTAGTGAATAGCAGTCGAGTTAGCGGGCGGTTTCTCGAAGGTTGGGTCTCTGACAGAGCGCGACGGCTATGCTGAAGAGCTAATAGCCTGATGCTTCGGGTAGATACGACGTATTGGCTTATGTGAATAAGCGAACAGAGAGAGGATGGTATGCATACCAGAGCGCCAGCGCTATAGACACCTGCGTTGCGAACCCAGGCGCTGTTCATCCATTGCGGCTTGCTGAACTTCCACAAACGATCATCCTCCATTGTCGCGGTCGGACGGTCGTCGGGCTTGTCGGGAAGAAGGAAAGGTTAATAATACAAGTCGCAGCTGTAACCGGTCGGACAAAGCCCAGGCGATTTGCTGGGGGCCCGTAGTATGGAGAAGTCGTCGTTGGTGGTGAAGTCGCAGTTGTGAGCGCAAAGAGTTGATAGCTAGGCTGCAGCTCTCGAGAACGACAGGGTCGAGATGCTTCAAGGGCAAGGCAAAGGCAAGCCGTCGGGCTCCGGAGGCTGGATGACGAACCACGGTGGGTCATAGCGCCCTGAGCTCACTGACTGACCAACCATCACGTGCGTTACAGCGCCCGCTTTAGCACTGTCCAGCTGCCAACAGCACTGAGCACCTCGGGCGATGTTTAAACACCCGACATAAAATGAATATATTGGTTACGGAGTGCGGGCATGAGCCTGTGGAATGAAATGCACACCCTAGACATGACGATCCAAAGAAGTATCCAGTCCTTGCCTGGCTCATACTTTCTCGACAACCCTTTCTCGGTCCACAACGCCCTCAACTGTTACCCCTCAGGATTTGATCCGTTGCCGAGTGGTGCATCGGCAATCAACGGGCCCTGCAGGTTGATGGTTGTCGTCAGCAGAAATGCGTACCTCTTCAGAGACACGGGAAAGAGACGATGGGGTAACGTCCTTACCATGTAAACAAGGTTCCGGTTGGTGATCCTCCATCCATCCTCCCCTCCTTGCCGCTCCCATGTATCCTGGTACTGTCCGTACGCGTACACGACACTTTGAGGGCCCGTCAACACCTCGGGCCCTGCCCCAGCTACCAGGAAGTGCGATGCCGTGTAGTAAGTGACCGAGATGGCCGACGTGGGACTGCCTTTGATTCAATAGGCAACACAATGTCAGCATGGTTAAGCGGTCGGCACGATGAGATGGCGGAGGAGAGGATATGTCACTGCTTACAAACTTGAATAATCTGCGTGCCATACATGTGTTGAGTCCCTTTCCACGTCGTCTCGAGCGCCTGCTGTAGAGACGTCTTGATAGCCTCCCGACCCTCCATCACGCCCAACGGATAGGAGTAGTTAGCGCGTGCATCGACGCTGAAGATGCGATCGAGCGCCGAGAAGGTCCTGGTATCTATTGCCAAAGGATACAAAGCCAACGTGTTGCGGATCGTGGATTCAGCAGCCACGTCAGAGACCGCACTCAGGGGCTGCAGAGTCTGGACCAGCTCCGAGACAGGCACAGGGCCTGAGGCCATGTTAGGACATGGTTGCGAGGAGGGCGGAGGTGAGCCAGATAATTCGGGGCCAACGCTTTGTGCTGGGATGACCAAAAAAGCCAGGAAGAACAGTACGGAGGCTGCCAGGCTCGGCATCTTGAGGTGCCAGCTTGATGGCTGGAGCGCTTTAGTGTTTAAGAAGAGTAAAACGAGTCACAAATCACTAGGCCATGGTCTTATTCTGCACGAGGTGCATCTAAGCCCGGTATCTAGCAACTTGAATCCAACCGCCCGCCGATGCCGCTTCTTTGATTGGATGCCACGATGGGACGAAGCTAGGGGGCCGGGAACGCCACACGACGACTCCCGAAGTGAGGGGCCGGCCGGCCGGGCATGATCTTTACCTACTCTATTTGGGATCAGTTCATTGACAGATCATGCATTTTGGGCCGTTACCAGCCGAATATCAAGCCGTTGGAGGGTGTGATAGCATCGGAAACTGTCGTGGCAGTCCTCGCGAGCAAATCAGGTGGTTAACTTGTCCGATATCCCTCTGAATAAGGAGGGGTTTCGACATTTGATGAGTGATATCAGATCGAGATACGTATACGACTGTCAGGGCCGTTTATCTCCCTCAAACCAAGCACCCTTCCCCCTGCTACGCCGAGACACCACAAGAAACAAAATCACTGACTCGCTCCAAACATTATTGCCTACCTACTCGGTGATGCTGTCCCCTCCTCCCTACTGCGCCACTCTAAAGTGAATACAAGCCAAAGGTGGACTTGCCCGGCATCTTCCTGCTGCCCGTAATCCCCATTACGTTGGGCATTATGCGCCTCGGCAGTACGACCAAGGCGAGGAAGAATTCAGAGACGGCCGTCACCGGTGATCTTGTTCGGGGTTATCACGATGAGCTCAATTCATCGGCGGCGGCGGCAGCAGCAAAGGGAGGAAGGCAGAGAGAAACAACCGCCTGGCCAGCAGCCTAGTATGCCGTTGTTCCACCTGAACTGCCAGCCCCTGTCGTTGTTGCTTCACATTATAACACCTACATCAGTGAATAACAGGGGCATATTATCCAGGGAAAGGTAGCATGTTCATTGATCTGAGCAGCACTGGACACAATATAATAGAAGAATGGCCTACCAAACAAGACATAATGCTGCCATACATACACACTCGTTATAAGTCATCGTCAAATTCAGCTTTGTAAATGCGTAGAATTCAGGCAATATAGGTACTCTATTAATGGCGACGAGGCCCTCTGTGCACCCCTATCGCAAATTCCGCGATGCAGACCACCTTAATCGTACTACAGTATGGGTCTCGTAATATGCCGAGACTATGTGCCGCCCCTCAACGCCTATGCGGAAATTCAGCACTCCGTGAACGCCAGAGCGTGGCCAGGACGGCCCATCTTTCCGGTCTTCTTCCAAAAATCATCGCCTTGTGTGATACATGCAGAGCACAGATGTCATGGCTCGTAAACTTGCTGCCCCATCTTCATCCCCAAGAATACTTATCTAAAGCACCCCGAGCGGAGCGAAGACGAAAAGCTGCACTTAAAATTCGTAGTAAATGGTCGACGAAGGCGCAAAACGGGGTTATTAATACAACAGTATGGCCGAGTCGTTTTCGGCCAGGAAAACACACCAAATGACGTTATTGGTAGTTGAGTGAGCCCAAATTTAGATATGCTGCCTTGATCCTGGCTCCCGTTGATAGCCAATGCTGGCCCTCAAGACGGTCCGATAGATGTGTTGCAGCAAATAAAATATTTGCAGACCGCCCCAAGACCTTTCGTCCGCTGTTTAGAGGGTAATCAACAATACGGGCATTGACAACGTCAGGATCGGGTGACGCAATATCAAAATCGGGTTGCAGTAGTTGTTGTAGTTGTGCATTCGATCAAATCTCGATCGTCTTCATGCCCTCTTCAATCTCTTCCGAGGCATTGCCACTCACAGCAGCAGTCTCGGCTTTTGGCGATGAGTTTTCCTTGTCCTTGGGCGACTCCTTCACTTCGGGAAGTTCCGTTGCCTTGGCTTCGTCCCCGGGTCGTGGGGTTTCAACTTCAACGAGTTTTGCTGGCGCGACGCCGTTCGTGTTGAGCTTATTCTCTGAGAGAGCCGCAGCGCCACCTTCCTCGGTGACTTGAGCCAGAGGGCTCGCTTTTCCATAGCCTGGCCGAATGGGGCTGGTCAAGGGCGACGGGCTGCTCAGTCTCTGAAGAGACCTGCCGCGGGATTCACCGTTGGGAGCATCGGCAGGGCTGGCGTAGGGAGAAGAGGCACCAGGAGAGGGGACCCCCCCGGGATCATTGACCTTCTCTTCGCAGTGGCCTTGGCAGTCCGGCCATGCTTCTGGTCCATTCTCCAGCGGAGAATATCGAAGTAGGAGGGCTCGACGCGGGTGGCCTTAAATTCCCGCAGTTTGAGTTCCGAGGTTTCTTCGTCGACAAACCACTTGCCGCTGTTCAAGTCGTCAGCTACCACCGCCAGAAAGTGGCCCCATGACCTTGCAACGACATATTTGATATCGTAGTCGCGACCGAAGAGGATGATTTGTCCCCAAGTTCCGGTGGGCCCGGGAGCCAGATCAACGGCCAGGTTGTTGCCACCCCAGTCTCGCACCAAAGGAATCCAGGCTTGGTGGGCATAGGCGCGCTGCACCGCACCGGCAGGGACACTGTCTTGCTTCGCAAGAAGGTCTTGTTTCCAGTTGGAGGTTTGGGATCCGGAAGGTGATGATCGGGAGGATGAGGCCTGGTTGCTGCTACCGCCAAAAGCCTTGGAGGGCACGGCCGGTTTGACGACATTCGTTTCGAGCAGGAACTCATGGTTCACCTTGCGCCACTGGTCCCATTCTTGAACGATCTCCTCGCAATCCAACAACATAGAGCCGAAAATGATACCTGTGGGCAGACCACCTCTTTCCTGTCCGTCGTGGACTGCCAGAGAGTCTCTGATATCCTGTGGTAACGAGCAATCCAGCTGATGCTCCAATTCGTTGATATCATTGTTCGTGCAACCTTCACACAGCTGGTCCCAGAGTTCGGGGTAGTTCTCTTCAGCCCAACTGTCTATCCGCCCCCAAGTGTGGCTAACAGGAGGTGCCGGAGGCCCACCATCGGCAAAGGACTGCATGGGGATTTCGCCCGGGCTGCTGATTGTCTCAAAGCCGTCATCGCCTATGTTCTTTGCGCTGAAGGACCGGAGTCCCGGCGAATAAGGGCCGCTCGGACCAGGGCTCGTGAGGGAGACGGGAGATGGCGCAGGCGCTCCCAAGTACGAGTTATCTTGACCAGCCAATCGACCGGTCTCGTCAATGTAGGGAGATGAGACGTCGGCACGAGATTCGTTGGCGGCTGTGGCGACGGATGTGAGAGTGCTTTGTCTGTTCAAAGGAACGTGTCGGCCGGATCGGTACGGGGAGTCGTAGGAGGAATCTGGAATCTGGCGGTCAGCAAGTGAAAAGACGGCGCTTTTGAGGTACCTCGGCAAGAGACTTACGGCGATCATAACTGGTCATTGTATGCCAGAACGACCGAAAGGTCCCTCCAATCCTGTATTGATGGTCAGCCATGTCTTCACGTCGAACCGTGGCCAATCGCGTTCGTTCTGCTTTCGCTTGCGCTTCTGGCCGTGGGCGGTCTTTTCTCTGACTTACGTGTTGGCCATGTTGACTGCGTCGATGCGTGTCCAGTTGAGGTTGGTATTAGGGGACTTGTAGTTCGGAATCTTTTTTTCCTCAGGGCCGGGACGGCAGCGGGAGCGGAAGGGGCGATGGTTTGATTACAATTAGCTTCGCGGGAAACTGGCTCTAGGCGCAACTCGGGACAGTCAAAAAAAAAAAAGAGGGCGTGGTAAAAGAGCAGTTTGCAACGAGCAGCAAACAAAGAATGATTGCTTTGGCGACTGGAGTGTCTGCTTCGCAGAAAGAACGATTGACAGGAAGCGTGCTTGGCCGAGACGCGGTGGTGGTCGAACACGAATGAGTGAACGAACGAACGGAAGGACTGGGCAGGAGTCGCCGAAAATGCCAATAATAAGTTTTGGAGGTGCCTGCGCCACGGGTTGAGAAAGGGGGTGTTTTTGTACAATGGGGGACTGGACTGGGCGACGGACGGGGGTGCAAGATCCAGTCAAGGTGTAGGGGCAGTGGAAGTAGGGGAGGCCGCAGGTGGGTATCGTCCTGTAGGGTCAGAGGAGGGTGTGTGGGAAGGAGACGCGGGAGGTACTTTTCCTGTCCCCTTAGGCTCCTACTCCTAGTAGCAAGCGATTTGATTGATGGTAGGACGTGAGATGTACAGGCGGATCTCAACAACTGGACTGGTAGGCCGCTTAGGTTAGGCGCAGGTACCTAATAAAGGCCACCCCCCCTGGTCTAGCTCGGATGTGGGTGCTTCACAATGCCTGAATGCCTGGGCTGGTGGGTGTGTCTGCTATGTATTTGCTGTCCTGTGCTCCCTCCCTGCTAATAAGAATAAGTTTGCCAGCCAGCGTCTGTGGCCTGCAGCGAACGTGTTTGGCTAATTTCGGGCCGCCTGCGAATCAATCGAACGAATGGCCAGTCGTCTTCCGTGCTGGGTTGCTCTCAGTCAACAATCAAGAAATAATCAAGTGTCAATTCAATGTTGGTGCTCTGCATTGTTTAATGGGTTGGGTAATGGCAGGATACCTAGGTCGTCACGCACGAACGAGTACGGTAAACGGGATAGGTAAAAGCTGCTCTGCGGGAATCGCTGTTTGGCACGGAATGTACGAGAACTGAATTGAACAAAAATGGCCCAGGATATCTGAAGTCTGCCGTCTGCCCGTGGCTTTGTCATTTCAATGCATCATGTCGATGTGTGTAGACCCCCGGCCAGTGCCGCGGGCTGGTAATTAAAAGTCGAGAAGCATTAAATGCTCTCACCCGCTTGCAGGCTTGCAGCGACCCATCCACGCATTCACTTCACTGCTGCCGCGAGATGAGCTCCAGTGATTGAACGTGCGTCTACGGCGTCGCTGAGAGTCGAGACTCTGACGCTTGATTCGGATGGTGGAGAAGGGGACCCCCGACCCAACTGTTGCGATGGTGATTGTACCGTAGCCAAGGGATCATGGCTCGTCGTCAATATTTTTCATCAAGTTTGCTGCGTGACCAATCCTTCGCCCCGTGACAGACTTTGCCGGGACGTGTGTACTCACCAGCTCTTCAAGGGATGGCTGGGTAGAGACGGATGTAGCGAACGTCACTTCTCGTAAGCACGCAAGCCGATTCCTATCGACTGCTGCTCAACGATGAAGCTCGGGGAATATCTGCCAAAGCATGAGAGATATACGCTATATATGTGACTATACAGCCCCAATTTGACCAGGTTTACTTCCAATGGACGGTTCAATGCTACGCCAGGCATGCAACTGGGCATACCCTCAAACAAATGGAGGCAGGGAGGGGCGAGAGATGGATAGCAGGGTCAAACCCAGAGCCGTTGGATCAAGATCTGGTCTCAATTGCATGAATTGACTGCAAAATGCATCGCGGGAGCCAGACAAGTAGGTAACAGACCCAACAGGCCTATTGCCCTACGCAGTGCTTGTTGGCTTTGGAACTCTATACTGCGAGGTCATAAGCCCTTCGCTGAGGTGTGTGTGGCTCATATTGATCCTTACCTAGTACTTATCACGTCATGGCATGCAATAAAACAACTTCGAAATCGCTGCCGCCGTAAAGAAACGGCGTCCATCATGAGCATCCGTCATAGTGATGCTGCTTTGCTACATAAGCCAAGGAGATACTGTAGAAGCCTGCATTAAGTGCCCTTCCTGTCCTGTCACGAACCTCTTGGAGGGTTGAGTGCGGCTCATCCCTTTATCCACCTGCCTGTGCCGTTATCTTGATGTTCGTTTTAAGTTCGGGGGCCTGATCGGGTATCGCATGGGGGAATGGTAATTTGTGAAGTGAGGAACCAACGACATTACCACGCCCCCGAAACCGAAGCCCCCGGATGGATGTGGGCGAGTAGGTAGCGTGAGGACACCCTCCTGTTTGCCTGACTGCCTATGTATTAACGAAGATATAATAATATTGTTGCTCTGGTACGCGCACTTGCAAACACGTCACGGTTGACGGTCGATTCGAACCATCGCGCTTGCGGTCGGTGCATGCGGAAGCTCGCTCCACTTCTCGTCTTCTAGCCTTTCCAGGGCTCCCTCACTCCCTAGCTAGGTAGACTCCCAAATTACACGGGCTCTTTTTTTTTTAAGGAGGAACTCTGGGATGCCTTCTCCCCGCCCGCCCTCCCTTCTTGACCGCCACGCCGAGGGCTCCTTTTTTTTCACTGCTGAAACTGGTCGACTGGGAGACTACGTTATTCGTTCTCACCGAAACTATTTCCGGGCCACGGTAGCTATGAAGCTGAATTCTCCGTGGTCTGATACGATGGCTACCGGCATGCACTCTCTCTATGTAGGTATCATCAAACAGGCCAAATCCTGCTTTGGTAGTTTGGAAGAGGGCTGGTCAGATCCTGCACGTTGTGCTTGCAGCATGCGCTGGTCGATCCAACCCAATCGAACCAAGAACATGAGTGCATTCTCACGCACTGCACTGGAGTCTCTGGAGTCTCTGTACCCCTTTTAACCGCCACATCTATCAACCTTTTTTGACAGACGCCTACTGGACGCCCGCCCTGTGCCTTACCACTGCGGCTCCCTTCCCCACTCCCAATCATCCCATAGTCTGTCTGTTGTTAGAACTTGTGCGCCTCAGTCGAGGAACCGTTGGATCACTAACACTAACCAATACCCCGTAGCGGCCTATCCACGTCCGGCCAGTCGCAACAACACAATGCAATTCTTTGCGCCTAGGTAAAAACTAGACACCCCCGAACTAGCCGGATGGGTAGAGCAAAGACGGCATATTCGGTACCTGACCTGTCAGAACTCGCTTGCACTATTCTGGGCCGCAGCAGCATTGGTCCTTGCAATAGTCCTGCCAGCCTGCATCCGTCTATCACACGGCTCGAACCAGAGTGTTCTGTAGCCAAGTCGGCTCTACGGATATAAAAAGAAGAACAGCACCAACAAAGGCGCGCCCGCCCCCCTTACAGACCAAGCCACTGGCACCCGTATTGCATATCGTCTATCGGCACATTTCTCATGGATGCCCGGAGTTTCCCATCAATCACATCATAGAGGAAGACACGGCGGCCGGCCGCTAACTTCCTTCGGAATTGCTCCTCTTTTGTTGAAAAGAATTCCGCTGATAAATCGGAGCATTTTTTTTTCTTTTTTTCTTTCAGCTTGAACTCCAATCTGGCCGAGCCTAGAGGGAGATGGGGGATCCATTCTTGGCACTATGCCTGGAGAGATGTAATGAGATAGGTATGCCGAGAGTGAAAGCCCCTAGGCCCCGTTTTGTTTCCCAACCCGCGCACCGCCACATCGGAGCAACATGCAGCCAAGACGATTAGCATCACCATCACACCCCCGCCACTCACTCACTCCCTCAAACTGCTCGCTCAACCTTTATCAGAGATAGACGATAGAGGGGAGCTTGTGACCTCTGAATACGCATACCATATGCACAGTAAGCAGGCTCGCAGACGAGACTTACATGGATCTATCTATCTATGAAACTTGCAAACCGGTTTTCCTTTTTTTTCTTCACGAGAGAGGAGCTAGGCAGACAGTTGAGTGGGTATGCAGTGCACTTCTGAACTCATGCCGAACGTAACTCTCCTACCTCTTAAACGCCCCAGCAGCCCAGCTTACCACCCTGAGCCGAAAGCTGGTGAAGGAAGCACGGCCAAACCAACAACCACTGGTTTCTGAAACAAATTCGCTTCCAACTCATAGGTAACGTTTCTCCCCCCCTGGCCTGCGCACACCATAAAACCATAATCAGCCCCTCCAACGACGCCACGGGCTTATTTACGAAAGGGGGAGAAGGGAGGAGGAGGCGCCAGCCAAGGAGAGGAGGCGCCAACGGCGTGCCGTTCCTGTGCCTTTCCCCAACCTCTTCTGTCTCTGCCACGTACCTAGGTAATAATAGTTTGTGTAAGTGGTACATACAGTCGCAGCCACAAACTGGTTCGCCCCACACACACACACACACACACACACACACCAAATGATGGCGTGAACCACACAAGCTGAAACGAATCAGTCCGCAGAGATAATGACGTTCTTGTGTCACCCACGAACGACCAGAGATCAGGATAGGTAGCCTACCTACTACATGCGGGTAGTCAGGTATTCAGGTAGTCACTTTGTCCCTTCGCATCGCATCTACTGTCCTTCTAGCCTGATTGCCATGCTCGCTTGGCCCCTCGCCTCCTTGCCTCCCTCGCCACCCATCTCTCGTATCCAACGTCATACAGCCTTTCGCTCGCGTGGTGTCTAAATGCGCTGAGCCGCCTTTACGAAATGTTTCACGCCAATGCAGCTCAGCGAGCGCTTGACGTCCAACCTGCAAAAGGCGGCACGGCGAGGAGGGGCAAGGGGGGGGGGCACGACGCCTATCGTTCTGCGACGGAACGTCATTCCTCGACGTGAAGTTTCTGGTGAACTGGCGCTATGCTGTTCTGATACGACGATTATAAACCATATGGAGGGAGGCAAGCCGTCTATGTGTATCTGAATCTATCAAATCCGCCGTTGTTACCCAAGCGGCTTCGTATGGACTTGGAGTTAAACAGTCCACCATACGCACATGTTGTGGTCAGATGTTCATGAGCTTCGTAGAAGTGCCCATCTCCAGTTTCATACCCACGAGAAGATCTAAATATAAAGTTCGATTACATATAAAAGTTCCCCAATACAAGCAAGCTCTTCGTAAGGACTCATCAAATACCTGCTATACGTACGTTATGCTATGTAGGTAGCGGACCAAACCAAACCTAGCTCTGCCACATATACTCGCTAAGCGCCAAAACCTTCTCGCCCATCTGCCTCTTGGCCGCGGCCGCGATGCCGCGCTCCGCGTGGGACAGCTGCTCGCTGTAGCACAGCTCCAGCATGGCCTTGAGCTCGTCGTAACTGAACCTCTCGCTCTCCGGCACGCCCCCATCCGCCCCCGCCTGGGCATCCTTCTTGGCCTTCTCCACGACGCCGTCGGGCCCCGCCGTGAACAGCGAGAAGTAGTTGGCCGCGCGCGCAAGGTCCACGCCGGCCTCGATGTTCTTCAGGTTCTGCTGCAGCACCAGAATGTTGAGCTGGATCCGCTCGCAGCCGCGCGTGTTCATGGGCTGCGCCACGAGCGCGTTTGACACGAGGTAGGCGTTGACCAAGCGGCCGAGCCCGGTGCGCACAAAGTCGATCTCGGTATCCCGTAGGAAGCGGACTATCGTCTCGTCGTAGGCGACGAGCTCGGAGTTGAGTGTTATGATTTCCTGGTCAGGCTCCTTGATCTCCTGATCTGGCGGTAGGACGTAAGGGGCTGTGGTAGGTGAGACTGAAATGGAGAGGGAATGGATGATGCGGGCGCGGATCTCGGTGTGGAGGGTCAAGAGTACAGAGCCAGCAAGCTCCTCGTAGGATGCTACTAGTCTGTCAAAGGACCTATACGACCGTTAGTCCAGGTCAAATCATAACAAATCTAGAAAGTTCGAACTTACTGTACAGTATCCTGGGTCATAGGTAAATACACAGGACCGCTTTGATCACTTGTAGCTTTATTGGGATCGTTGAGGAGAGTCCATCGTCGGTTCTGCGTCTTGGGCATGGTCGGCCGAGACGAATCAGTTTCGTGGGAGGTGATATGTCGCAGAGCCACGGCCTTGACTGCGAGCCATTTCATACTAGTATATAGGAGACAAAGCGAGGAAATGACATCGCGATCTTGGATAACATCGTTTGGCTCCAACTTGCGTTCATTTGTCTGTAAAATGAGCAGGTTGACCTCCTTGTCCAGCAGCTCGAGGTCGAGGTTCTCGGAGGTCCATAGCTTCTTAATTGTCTCCTGGAGCTCTCCGGTTGTGGTGGCAAGCTCGGCCGAGTAGCGTAGTGCGACTGAAGATGTTGGCGGCTCTTGAGCTTTTGAAACCAACGATCTGAACCATGCTTGGCATCTTTCCTGGTATCTCATCATCTGGCTGATGAGCAAGGAGCTGAGCGCCTGGTCGTGAGGAATGGTTCCCAGCATGCGACAGAACGCGGTGACAATGGTGAAGAATGACGTGGTGCCCTTGAATACAGGCCGCCTGGCTACCAGGGACCAGTCGGCATCTTGTTGGAACGAGTCAATTTCCGCAAAGACATTGTCGCTAAGCTTGGCCAACGTCTCGTCCAGCTGAGGTTGGAACACGTTGACCAAGAAGTTATCAAGGAACGATGTGAGGGTGCTTGCTGCCAGGTCAGAGCCAGGCGGCACAATCACCTTAAGCCGTTGCAGGAAGACCAAAGTTGGCGGCAGGAGCAAACTCATGTTGAACACGCTGGGTTCAACCAACGACTTGTACGATCCCGGAGCTTGCCTGTTCTCATAGGCGCCCAGCATTGCGTTCCTCTGTAATTCTTTTCCGCCTTTTTTGTCTTCTTTGTTCTTTCGCTCACCGGACGTCAGGCCAGGAACAGCAGCACGGATGATGCTATCGAGTGCCTCGTACTCGGCCGTCATCTCCACTGACTTTGAATCTGCTTCAGAGAACTTGAAGAGGTGGTCTCTGCCAGCATCTTTGTTACCGTTCAGAGGGCCACCTAGGTTCGGCGAGTTGTTATACTGGTATACGTCCGCATCCGTCGTCACATAGTTATGTAGTAGTGAGCGAATCTCGTTCTGGTAAAGGTTCCAAAGCTCCTTGAAACTACCAAGTAGAGCATTGTTGTTCCCTGACCCTTCTCGTCGAATGAGAGCTTTGATGGATTCATGGAAGACTCGGTGACCTTCGGCAATAGCTTCAAACTTGCCATACAGCGTCCACAGCAAGTCGTAGATGACATCAGCTCGCATCTGCGTCTCACGGCTGCCGTACATATGGAGCCCTTCCTGGCTTAGCGAGCCTCCGCGCAATGAGCTGGGATGCCTCTGGTCCACCTCGTTGATCGTTTCGTTGACAATGGAGAACAGTTCAACCGGCAATCGTTGCTTCAGGTTATCTACTGCACCTTCCAACCTTCCGAGTTTGTTCAGAGCCTCGACCAGTAGACTCACGTACCAGAAAGTATCGGCCTCGGGGTTCTTTGCCGGATCCTCGACTACGGCATGTCGAAGATCGAGGTTATCAAGGACGACATGAAACGGGATGATGTTAGATTGGTCGCCGTAGCTCTCGTTGTAGCCATCTTGCTTTTTTGCGAGATTCTGCCATCTTTCTTGGCAGTATGGCGATTTCAGATATAGATGCTCATGTAATTCCTCCACCAAAATGTCCATCAAGGCTGTCTCTTGGTTTGCCAAGTAACTCCTCAGATCGCTCAACGCTCCGATGTCGTCCAGCTCGGGCTTCCTCAGCTTGCGCAAAGCGTTGTGCAGAACCTCGACCGCCGTAAGAAACCTCTTCTCGGATATGCGTGCTTCGAGTTGGTCAGGGACCGTCCTAAGGTCTTCCAACTCGTTCAGCGTCTGCAGCACCTCGTCGTACATATGCGACGCTTTGTACATCTTCTTGAGCTCGGGATCGGTGGAACAGAGGTTGGCTCTGGAGGTGTTGAGAGATTCCTTGAGGGCGCGGACACGCTTCTGGGAGGACTGTATGCTCCCCTGGATTTTGTGAAAGGTACCGATCGAACTGTTGAAGCCCTGATGGTGCTCGTGTACGATTCCCTTCAGCGAGTCCTGGAGGTATTGATGGGTCTGCTGGAAGTTCCTGTATTCGTGGGCCCTGCCAACCGAGCTGGTGTCGAGAAGTTGCAACGCCAGCGACGCCGGAATGCAGTTGGCCTCGCATAGTGCGGGCCATTCTGCCTTGACTTGTTCGAGGACTTGGGAGATCTGTCGTTCAGCGCTCGACTGCTGGGCGCGTTGAAGTCTCGAGGACGCAGTCGAGCCACCGTAGCCAGCAGCGCCATTCCGAGGCGAGTCGATGGGGGGTGGTCGTCGTGGGTTCATCTGTTGCGGAGGGGTACCGTAGCGCTCGCTCCCGTAACCCTCGCCAAATTGATCGTAGTCATCGCCGCCTCCTCCATTTTGCGGTAGATCCTTCCTCCCATAGGAGCCGTAGCCATTAGCGCCGCCATTGCGATATGATGCGCCGCCGCCGTATCGGTTCGCCATGTTGATGCATATGCACCGGCCAGGTTATCGTCGACTTGAGGCGCTATTGCGGCGGATGACGTGGCATCGCGGGTCGGGTCCCAGTCGCAATACAGTCGGTGGTTCGATCAAGCAGTCGGTATGAGTGTCGGAATGATCTGAACGAGACGATCTAGTCGTCTGGTTGCTACTCGTTCTCGAGGATGTTGGGGGGCGGGGGTTATTAATGTTTCACTGGAGATTGCTGGTAGCCGTGGTAGGGACCTAAGCTTTGGCATTAGGCCACCTGCAGCGTGTCCCAGTTGCAGGGATGCGCTAATCTCAACCTCAGCACATGCCGCCCTTACCCAGCATTCAGCCCCCAATCGCAACCTCATCCAAACCTGGGACCAAATCCCATCAGATCTTTCATATGTACTCGTGAATTTTCATATACCTATTTTAGGCGAGCTACCAGTGTATTCGAGCTGCCTAAACACAGATGCACGAGGTGGCTGCGGTGCCCAATCTTGTCTTTGGATATTTCGCTACATGCTCATATGGCATTTAACGGACAAGCATTCACCATCAGAAGCAGGACGAGGCATGCGGTAACACATATTAGGCACTTGACATTACTACTGTCTAAATACTGTATCGTATCGTATCGTATTGCATTCATTATTAACAACCACCTCCCCTCAAGGCTTGATGCTCTTGAGCCAGGGGCTGCTCAGATCCGTGTAGAACGAGGCACCCTTGACCTTAGTCGGTGCCCCCGCCGCCGCGACCGCGCAATTCTCGAGCCAGTCGCCCTCGGCCGCGTACTTTTCGCCGACGTACTTGACGTAGTTGTCGAGCAGGCACGAGCGACCGGGCCCATTCTGGCACGAAGGGACGGGATAGACGGCGTCGTTCAAGCGGATGCGGATATAAGTGGCATTCTTCTGGGCAGCTGGCGTCCCAGTGATGGTGGGAACTGGAACACTGCTGCTGCTGCTGCTGACTGGTGTGGCGGTGGCATTGCGTACCATCGACGACAACGTGGTCGGCTGAGCTGTTTTGTGACGGCAGCTCCGACGCGTCGTGGTCACGGTACCGTTGCCGCTGCCTCCTCCGGACACGGCGCGGCAGTTTAGGCGTTCAAAGGCAATGGTGCCTCGCATGGTGACGTAGCGGGAACCAATCCACAACCGGCTATCATCCTTCTCGGTGGGCGAAAGCAGCGGCTGGGCGTCAAAAACACCACTGGAGGTGACGAGCTCGGTCAGCTGGCCGTCGTTTAAAAACGACACCAGCAACTTGGGTACGTCAAAGCTAGAGCCGTCGGCCTTCGTGCCGGTGACGTTGGGGCCCTGCGTGAAGAGGCCCATGAGGGCGTCGAGGTACGGAGTCATCATCTTCTTGTTGAGGCCGGTGCCCGGGCCGATGCCGTAAAAGTACCGCATGTCGTTGGAGTACTGGTAAGACTTGAGTTCTTCGCTTGTCAAGACGTCACACCAAGGGGACAGGCGGCCGGTGATCTGGCTCTCGTAGCCGCACAGGTAAGGAATGGAAGTGATATCGCCGGCCGTCAAAGTCAGATTGCCACTGATGAGAGAATTAAGGCGGGCCTGGACCGGAGGAATCCAGATCTTGTCCCACACACTCTGCTGCTCACTTCCCTCGCTGTCCGCAAAGTTGGGGCACATATCCGAAGGAGCGAGGGAATCCCCAATACCGCCAGGGAAGCCCTTTGAAGTGACGGAAACGATGCTACCAAGGGAGTCTGACTCCCAACCAAGGAAGCCACGGACGAACATCTGGGCAGTCTGGAGGACACGAGTGTAGTTATTGGCCCACACCATGAAGTCGTCTCCGTCCTTGTACAGGTCTGGGTATCTAGTTCGTAGCTGGTACCCCATGTCTTGAGCCTCCTTTACCCCCGTGGGGCTCTCCATGGCAATCTGTTTGGAAGGGTTCGTCAAAACCGTCTTCCAGCTTGGCATGAACGATAAAGCTCCAGAGGCTGTATATCCTCCAGCGGAAAGCTATCACAGGGTCAGCACAACTTCAGCACTCGGGAGGAGATTCATAGCACGGTACCTTCTGCTGAAGGCTGACCCAACCATTGTAGGCGCCCTGGTCAGGAAACCGAGAGCCATGACGCGAGACGTAGGCGGCCTGGTCCACATAGCAATTCTCGGGGACATCAGCCGAGATGCCATTCACATTGTCGCCTAGACACTCAAATCAGCACTGTTCGATCTGTACAGCAAACTGGCGCTCACGTACCAGCAAACCACGGGCCATTGGCACCCAGCCACTTGAGGGGCTCTGCAGCGTTCGCACCGGCGGGCAGATTGATGTCCTGGGCCGGGGCAAGAGGTTGGCCAGCGGCGGAAGCACCCGCGGCGGCGAGCGACACACCGATGATCAGTGAACTGACCATGATCGCGAACGAACGGTAGTGGCAGATAGACGAGTGTGGGAGTATCGAAAGAGTGGACGCCTACAACCAACAGGCACAGTGAGAAGAGATGCAAGTTACATCTTGTAATACCCAGGAAACGCATGCATCTTTAAGTCATCGCGGAGAGCAAGTGACATGACTCGGCTCCACCCGCACCCTTGAAGATGCCTCCCCCCCCGGGAACCGAACAGGCCGCATGGGAGAGCCCATGGCGGCCCCAGCAGTTCCTGCGCGTGTATCGAGAGGGCAGGCGAATGGACGGCGTCAGGCCATCGTGTCGTAGTTAGACGACAGGGCATACTCGCTACCAGGCTGTAAGACAGATAGACTGCATGAGTTCGAATTGTCGCCAAATCTCTCTACGAAGGAACAGGTGTTATCATACGTGCAATTCTCTCATTATATTCACACGTGAAGGAGCCTCTATAGACCACGTGGGAGGTCAATCACATCTGGTTCGTGGTGTTGGAGGGGGTGATAAGATGCACATCGGAAATTGGATCCAAAGAGGGTGGTATCGTGCGGGGGGTTAATCTAGCGGGCTAAAGCGTTCACAGCAACCCCTGCCGGGATGGTCCTCGGTAAACCATACGTTGTAGGACGTAGGGCATCCAGCACCTCGGTTCGTGGATGGGGTTCTCGACCGGCGAATGCACCCGAACCTTCAGATTGTATCTGGCTTTGATATTCTTGTCTTGTCTTACAGTAATACAATACACTACTGCGTTGGCCCAAAAAACGAAGCTCAGCACCTGCTTGATGGCTAAGCAGGGTGGAGTTACGCGCATGCGCACTCCGGGCGCGGGGAATCCCCACCACACCGGCTTCCTTTCACCGCGCAGAACTCGCCCGCCCGCAACCTCCAGCGCAACGACGGCACCGCACCATACGTCATTGGCCGTAAGCTGCCTCCGAAAGTCCCAGCAAGCTACCGATTATTTGCACGCGTGTAGATGTCACCACCGCCTTCCCTCGTTGCATTTCCTTATCCAACTCTTTCGGACAACATGCCCACCAGAATCCCCCAACCAGAAGACTTTGCGTCGCTGGCGCCCGCCATCACTGTCGGGCTCGCCTATCCCGAAGTACCAGAGACCACGACGGCCATCCTGATCCTCTTCCATGGACTGGGTGACTTCGAGGAAGCCTACACCGGCCTCGCCAAGACTCTGGCCCTGCCGGGTGTGATGGGTATTTCCGTTCGGGGCGTAACGCCGCTGCCGCCGGCGCTGCTGGGCTTGTCGGACGACGACGAGATGCCCACCCGGCACTTCCACTGGGGCGACGACCTGACCATCTCCCCCACGACGGGCGAGCTGGAACTCGACCCTGGATTCACCAAGACGACGGATGCGGTGCTGCAGAAGCTGATCCGCGGCGTGCTGATCGAGAAGTGCGGCTGGGGCACGCGCGACATGTTGATGTTCGGCTACGGACAAGGCGGATCCGTCGCGCTCGGTCTGGCATCACGCCTACGGGACAGCGAACAGACCGCGGACGCCACAGGAGGCGACAGTGCCGCACGGCAGGTGTTTAAGGGTATCGTGTCGGTAGGAGGACCGTTGCCGGCGAGTATGGTCCCGTCGATAAGCAGTCGGGAGAAGGCTCGTACGCCAGCTTTGGTATGCCATGGGAGATCCAGTGAGGCGGTCGACGAGGCGGCTATGGACGCACTGAAAAGCGAGTTCACGGACGTGCGTGAGGTGAAGTGGATGAAGGGCAACGATGGAATGCCGGATAGCAGAGAGGAGATGCTGCCAATCATGCAGTTTTTTGCCGAGAGGTTGCAGGATGTTCAGTAGTGTCCAATCCCAGAAGACACGAAGGATCCTACGTCAATTGAACAGAAGTGAAGGGAAAAAAATGTCTCTCAAGGAATCTGATCTGGCTGGCGTAGGAGGGATTCATTATTGACTTACTTCTTAGTGGTGTTTCATGGTCGTCATCGTCGTCGTCGACAACCGGACCATCCTCAATCTCATCTGATCGTCCATCATTTTCGGTCCTCGCGTTGGAGGAAGTAGTGAGTACGGAGGTACCCGTCCTTGTAGTAATATGGTTGTGTGACGTCGTTGAGTCTCACACGAGCTCTGATCTCGTAGCTTCATGTGGAAGGGGAAGCAGGCAGTGCTGCCATACGACGTTTCCAGACAATGTTGCGTGAATACATGTGTCTTAAGTACATGTTATTGTACTCGGTCGAACTGTTTGTTCGGCGATCTGTAAGGATAAGTCAGCATTGAATTCAAGTCTCACACATTAGCCAACTAAGCCAGACCAGATTCCTTGGTCGTCGGGAGGGGAGCTTGTTATCCGGCGATTTGAAGGTAGCTGGGTGAGTAGGTCTCTAGGTAGGTGGGCGGGTGTTTTTGGAAGGTCCGGGCAATCTCTCCTCTTTCATAGGTGATGCTTCTTGACTGGAGCTACTCTGAAGTGGGAGGGTAAGAAGCCCTGTATCCCATTCCAGTAATCTCGTCAACGACTGATGCGAAATTGATTTAATGATGGTCATGATGCGACGAGCCCCACCAATGTGTGTTCTGGGGTCTGGTTTCGCAAGACAAGCCGCACATTGAATGAAGCTCTACTTCCTCCGTTTATGATTCACGAGTGATCATCCAGGATACTCGTCCCATTATCGATTATAATGTTGTAGTAAACTGAAAAGATGTGAATTTCTCGCCAATAGATCAGTCGGGGGAATCTAACGGTGGTGGCTGCTCCATGCATTCTTTCCTACCAATATACCTTTTGATATGCAAAAAGTCAAGCATTGCCGCCTTTATCAATCCGAAACGACACCTGCAAAGACCTTCTATATTTAGGCATAAAAGTTGACGATGGAGTATTTACATGCTGCTACTGAACCCTGTGACTTTCGGACCCTCCAGATGATGACTGATCATTTCCTGGATGATGCCCCTTATCCTGGACGCAAGCACATCTCCTGTCTATATTATTTCCCTCGTCCTGATTAAGAACAACAATGTAATTTTCGGGGACTCGACCGGTCAATGCAGTTTCCATGCCGTCTATGAAGCAACAAGGTTAGCATAGTCTGGCTACGTTCAGAACGACAGATGGGGGTCTGGATACTCACACATTGCAAGATACGCGGCTTCCACGAGGACAGGTAACCACGTCATAGTAGACAGGATTTGACCAAAGGGCCACTCATTCATCGGTTCAATAGCCCAGCGGATGTACAGCAGCATCCACAGCCCCGTCCACATAGTAATCATGGCACACCCCATGATAACATGCCGCATGACCTTATTAATGGCACGTAAAAGCTTAGCAATCCCGGACCGAGGAGCAAGATATCCGAGTCACCAGCCTAAAGCCAACAAGAGCAGACGGATGACTGGACCGAACACTGTAAGAATACTAGTAACCGAAGTAACATAGATCGCGACGCTGCCCCCGTCCATCTGCGTCTGGCAATGTTGTACCTGGAAGGCGGTATAGTGCTCCCTGACAAGATCGCTGAAAGTATGCTTTGCGAACCATTTATTGCCGAAAGTCGCCCCTGTGGCCGCGCCCAAGCCCGAGTCTGGCCCCGCGTTGGCCATCGAGGTGATGTCCGCCCCGACCACGGCCACCGGGAGCGCATACTGCACCCATGTGGCGAGATCCACGAGCCGGCGCCGCCTGCGGTGCGGGTTTCCAGCCAGCGCCAGAAAGAGGAGCAGCACAGGACAGAAGGCGAATGTGGAGACGACTGCCGTGGTAAGCACGAAGCTTCGCGACTCGTCCGTTACGTTGCCGAGGTTGCCGCGGGACTCTCGAATTGCGGCTGTCTGGATTGCTTGGCATATGATACATGCTCCTAGAAACAGTTCGGATACTGAACCTCGGGCTACATTGACTACGTGGTTGAGTAGCGACGCTGACTTTCCGGGGCGAAATCAGCAAACAACCCACAATCTATGCCTACTTCCAGCTGCTGGAATGCGCTGCTTCCAAGCGGCGGTCCGTCCCATCTGGAAGTGGCCATGCTGTACGTACGAGGAAGCTACAGTTTTTCAATCATTTCCCATGCTGCTATTCAAGTTGATTCAAATATCTTTTCGGATAGACGGCTGACAAATGGATGTGCCCCAACACTGTCTCAATGCTGTCAGCAGGGGCAGCCAATCACATTACTGTATAAATGAGGCTATTTTAGACCATAATCAGATATATGCCCCATTGGATCTCTCAAAGGGACTGGTCATATTTGGAATTCATAGTATGCGAGTCTGGATTTGAGGCGCATATATATATATATAGATATTGGTCAGAATGCCCATGTCTCAAGCCTTCACATTTCCCACACCGCAATGCGTCAGTATCCTCACATACCAAGGGTGCAGGAAGATAATCTTGGGCGGGATCGGATGCCCCACGCCCTTGCCGTAGGAGCCCGCGCTGTCGAACAAGGCGGACTTGAGGCTGAAGACGGCCTCCTGCTTCTCGCGGTCGATGCGCGCGCTGAACAGGATGAGCCCATCCGAGTTCCTCAGGCCGGGCTGCAGCGGCGACCCTCCGCAGCGGACCGTGATCTCGTTGCCCTGGTTTTCGACGACCTCGAAGTGGTTGACGAACTTCAGGCCGGGCTCGTACTTGGCGACGGCCAGCTCCGAGGTCTTCCACGTGTGACCCTCCGATCCTGGAGGCGCATCGTAGCGCTCATGAAGCTTGCTCTGGGGCCAGAATCCTAGCAAGTCACGTTAGTAAGGGTGATCACGTCGGTAGAAAGCAACATTGAGTGACTGTACCCCATCGGCTCCAGCAGCCACGACAGAACTCGAGGGTCAAGGCGGCCTCGTCATTTCGGAGCTCCGGCCGAATTTTGCTGAGTGGCACACGCTTGATGCAGTCGTCCTGAAGAGCCGGGTTGGCTTTCGGGTTGTATTTTGCGTATGTCTTGGATCGGAACCATGCGTCTTCATTCTTCAGGTCGACGATTGAGGTTGTGGCACCGAGATAAGCCATGCCAGCGCCCACACTCGCCAGGCCGCCTGTGATGCCATAGAGGCCTGTCTTAAAGGTTGCCCGAAGAATCCCCATCCTGGTTGTTTTCCTTCCGAAATCCGACGTTAAAAAACACGAGCGTAGTTGTGATGTCGCGGGCAAATCAAAGTTGAGCCAATAATTCGGTTTGTCGCAAGCAATTGCTCGGCCCGTTATCCTGCACCACCATCAAGCAAGCCATCTCTAAACTTCGATGGGGCTGGCCAAGCCGGTCGTCAGACTCTCGACCCCGCCCGGGCACGGACGGTTTCGAGCCGCCTTGCTTTTGCGGCTCAAGTTACTGAAGCTGCAAGCATCCTGAACCACCGATATCGAGGTTCGAGCAAGAAATATGGACAAATATATTGTCCAGGAACAACGGCGTGCTTGCTTGGGCAATATCATCAAGTCCCGGTCACTGGCTGACAGCGACTAAGAATCCAAGGCTTTCGATATTCGGAAATGACAGTACTGATTTCGCTTAATGTACGCAATCCTGAATGGCGCTGTTCCCATGGCATGCGTGAATCAATCTCCCGATATCCCCTTAACGGCGAAAGAGCTGTCTGATCCCACCATATTATGGTGTAATGCACGGGAGTTGTGATCATGCAGTCTCTGGTTACATAAACGGCAAGTCGATTCTTGACGGAGGCCGGTATACCAGAAGCAGTGTTTCCGCCATCAAGGGGATATGTGAGATGTGAGAAACCGACGTACGCCAAACACGTATAGGATTTCTTCCAGGCAACCTGGTAGCTAGTCGAACATGCAACTCGCATTAATATTGATCCATTCGCTTTTCCTGGAGGAACCCAACGAATGCGTTCCTCATCAGGTGTGGTGCTTGCTTGTTCACTTAACAGGAAATTTGGCTGAAGGCTTGAACGAGGCATTAACGGCTAGAAAAACCATATCCTCCCCAGACACATGATCGACAGGGACGGCTCGGCATGCGCTGCAAGCTAAAAGCAGGGGCCAAATGTTTATGCCACAAGTTACGTATCATAAATCGTAGGCGGCACTCTGGTACAGTACTCTGTGGTGCATGGTGCAGGCTATGTGCTCAGACAAGCTTTGCCATCAACCAAGCGGCTAGATCCGCACAAGATGAATACGATCACGGATCGCCGCAGATGAACGGAGGAGTATCGATGCTTGTGATAAGGGTGACTACACATGAACCACAACAAGCCTTACCCCATGTGAATGCTTCATAGCCAGAGTGATGTGATACAGATCACGACTTCCGCCCAACAGACAGGCCGGAACGCCAGTCAGCAACAGCAAAGCGAATCAGGCCATCCGGAGTATTACCTATTAGTCGCCTCAATACAGGCACAAATATGACCCGCCGAGCCTCATAATTGCAAACTGTCAACATTGAGCAGGGAGAGCCTAGAATAGGGCCTAGCTCAAACATCGTGAAATCTGGTGGCTGTCCATTACGTCACGCAGCTTGCCTGGCAGAGAAGTGTCACCTAGCGGCAGGCTTGACGGTGTCCGGCGTAGACGGGAAACGTGTTTGCCCGGGCGTCCGGATGCTTCTTGCCAAACAAGTGGGCGGGCATTGCGTGGCCGGATCGTGATGCAATGCATGAAGATTCACAGTGGTGGACATTTGATGTGTTAAGGCGGACCAATTGCTCCGTGGGTACGGGCAATGGCTGGGACGCGATTCGGCTGCCTTGGATGTGGCGCTTTCCTCCTTGCAGGATTTATGTGGCCTTCTGACCCCGAGCTTGGACATGATGCAAGATGGAAAACACGATGAGAGCACTGGGGCATGATCGACGGGTAAAGCAGGCAGAGTAAGTACCCATCTGCTACTGCTTCATAGGCCAACGAGGCCAGATACCTGACCCAGCAATCTCGATCGAACATTGTTGCCATTGGGAGCGCCTCTTCATTTCAAGCCGACGGTCCCTCATGTTTTGGTACTATTGATACACAAGATCTACTACTATGGCTGAAAGCAGCTCGGCTAGCAGGCTGTTGGCGGGGTATGTGTGGCTTTGACGCACTCAGGTGCCACAGTTCCGAGGGGGCTAGACCGATCTGCCAGTCTCACTTCGCGGCCTACTGCAATGCAGAAATATCTATGATGTCAGACTTGCAACCACTAACAGCCCGGAGCTTTTTGAGCTGCAGCACATCCTCAGGAGTGGATGAGGCTTTTGATTGGCTGCCGAGCATGTTCCCATGCTACTAAGAATGGGCGGATCTGGCATGTGGGGGAATCCTTGACAGCTCTAGCTGTAACGTGCCAGGAACAGCCTGCAGAAAGACGAGCATGGCACATGGGCTTCTTGCAACCAGGATGGGAAACTGCGAGCGTTCGCCGGTGATTTGTGTGCTGACCGGCTGCAAGTCCGAACTCTACGTTTCGTGCAGCTGCCTCCCCGCGAATTGAATCAACACGTCTGTCGCAATCAGCGGTTCTTAGAGCACCGACTTCGCGGGCAGCCTGTCTTGATGGGTTGGGGCGAGAAAAGGCTTTACGGAAGAAGGTACTTGCTCGCCGTGCAGCAAAACCTAGGTAGCTGGTAGCCCGTCGGTTCGTTGGGTTGATAGGTATCATTGCAACCATGACGTACGTCGGTAGCTCGACCCCTCCAACATCATGGATGACAATATCTCAACAAAGGCATGTACACAAGTACTGCAAAGCTGAATCGTGCCTACAGACTCTCAAGCAGGCAAATAGTTGATACCCGAAATTGATGGCAGGTATCCATGGAAACTTGGAGGATTGAAATCCGCTATGTACTTCTGCAAACAGCTAGATAAAGAGTGAGCGTGTGTACTTACGTCCCACATGTTTGTGAGAAGAGGCTGACTGACAGGCTGGATCTAAGGAATGGAGCCCTTTAACCTACGTGCGTTTGATCCAAATGTCAACGAGGGGTACGAGGGACTTCCGGCCAGGCTTGTTCCTCTTTGCGGAGGGTGACCAATGCCCCTCCTTCATCCCTCCCTTTTGCGGGTTGTCATCGAGGTACATGGGGGATGTGGATGACACACAGGGTGGAGGGGAAACACAATGGCCCTTTCTCTACAATGACGTACATCCATGCCCTTTCCATTCTCCATGTGATTGCCCATGCATGGGGCTGTTTGCGTTTCGTGAATTCGATCAGTGAATCATAGAGACCATTGAATCTAAGGCAGGCAGGTGGCAGGTACCTACGTCAACGTATTCAAGGCATCGAGTAGGTTGTCAGATCAGGCAGGCCAACTCCCAGCAATCCCTCTATATAAACCCTTCCATCTCCCACTCTACAACCACTTCATTCTTTCATCATCACCATCACAACTCTCACACACACCATAACTCTCACACACACCACAACCTTCACACTCAACCAACCAAACAACCAACCAACAAACCTTCACAATGGATACCATCAACAACGCCGCCTCTTACGTCGCTGACACCGTCAAGGGTAAGCTCCCCTCTTCTGCCCTTGGCCGAGCTTCCTCACGCCTCAAGCATCAACAATACTAACCCTTCTCTTCTTCCAGGTGCCACCGCTACCGCCTCCAAGGAGGGTAACAAGGAGGTCGCCAAGGACGGCAACGCCTCCGCCACCACCCGGTAAGCATCTTGCTTTTTCCAACATCCACTTCTCCAGCATACTAACTGTTCATCAGTCTTACCGCCGGCAAGGACGCCATCGGTGACAAGGTTGACGAGAAGAAGCACAACACTTCTGCCGATGTCAACAAGGAGGCTGCCAAGCACTAAATGCGTCTTCCTCTACCACCAACAATCATGATGGTTCGGATTTGATTACGACCAAGGCGTTGGGCATTTCCTATGGATGGGAGGAAAGGATTCCTCAGATACGAGAGCTCCTAGAGCTAGCTTCAATACCCCTAAGATGACTTAGAATAAAGCTACTTTTACATCCTACACATTCTTGACTATTTTGACCTTATTCTGCTACTTCAAACATTATGACTTTTCCACCCGATTGAATATCAAATGCTCCTCACATTTGGTACATTGGCAATATTTACCCCTTCCGCAGCGACAACTTTCAGCAACAAATCCAGGTAATCAGTACGGACAGCTCTTCTATTTTTTGTTGCATGTCTTTGCAACGAAATTGTCCAAACTCGCAATTCAGCGCAAGGCTGATCTGATATGATGGGATGTTGATATGTTATCGACCTTTTCACATCAAGCCTTTGCGAGCCCGGTGGTCCATCAATCGTTCGGATTACAAGTGAGTTCCATCATGATACGACCTCGATGCTCTACTTCTCATTGCCGCCTCCACAGACAGTTACCAATTCACTTAAAAACAAAACTACGAATCAAACAGCCTCTTGCTTGCAGAAATTTCCCAATGCAAGTTCCAAAAGAATCAGTTATGTGGTGCTTCGATAGCTTGCCCCGTCGCACCCAAGACGTATGCACGGAATCCATGGTTTCCCACGATGTGGAAATTCGCAGTCAGTTCGCGTACCGATTGACAGGTACAAAGCTAGGCCTGATGCTGAAAAGCAAGTTACCGACGAGACACTCGCCAACCAAGCGACTGATAAGTGATTTGGACTAGAAGCATGGCCGCCAACATCAAGTGCTACAGGGCGCCCGGAGTTTATGTACATACAACGACTGGTGGAAAGTCACTGGATTACGATTTGCAGCACTGTTGAAGGGCATCCCATTGGTTATCATGGGTCTAATGGCCCCCAAACCTATCTTTCTGGTGAGCTTATCTTTTATCTTACCCACAGCAGATCTGGGGGCACACTACGAAGCGGGCTTGATCAGTGATCCTTGATGGCAGGGAGTATCTGCCGATTCTTCTCCGCTGTCATCACAATCGCAGCGAGGAAAGGGACGAAAGTGTTACCAGTGAGAGCAAGCGGGCCGTTAAGATTCTTAGGTCGCCCCAGTCATCTCGCAGCGTCGAGCTCTGCTTGAAACCCATCATCACCTTCTTTATCGGTACCACCTTGAGCGTTTCGTCCAAATAATTCAAAGACTGGGAGCCGATGAGGTCTCAAAGCGTGTCCACTAAAAGGCTCTCCCACAGCCGCATGCCTCGGAGCCATGGAGCGAGGGGAGGAAATGGCATATGTCAGACTCGCCGTCCGCGACGCTATGAGATACAGCAACGATGTCTGCCGCAACCTGGCTAACAGCTGTGTCACTATTCGTCGTCATCTCGGCGGAGGTAGTAGGAGCAGTCACAAACGGATGGGCAGACCACGGCAACTTCTGTTCCTTGGCCGGTAGCTCTGGTGTGCTATGTCGGTCCATGGTCCCTCGCGAAAGCCATAGGCGGGCATCGATTGCACATTGGCGTGAAGCAGCGCGTTCCTGCAACGGGTTTACCTCGAGATCTTTTATTCTTGGGGGCGGGGCCAGGAGGATCCCACAATCGATCCTCACGGGGACCCTGAAAAACTCCAGTGGTTCAAGGAGACTCTGTTCGACGATACCACCAACTTGCCGCGCAGCATCGGCCAAGGCCTGCTCACGAGAATGGTGCCCAGGTCGAGACAGACGAAGGGAAGCGGCAAGCAGTACCGTGTTCATGATGCAGAGGAGGCTTCGTGGAACAATCCCCATTGGGGAACCACGGCGGATCTCAGCATGATCTGAAAAAGGCGTCATTGGCTATCGACAATTTCAGCGACGCCATGATTCAAAGTATATCTATTTTATTTTGAGTGGTCAAGCATATTTTAGTGGAGGCCCATCTGGCCCATCTGGCCCTGAAGTTGGACTCTGACACAGACGACCGGGGCAGAAATGGGTGCATGGGCTAACAAGATCTCAAGTTGATATCTGTCCTCGGCGCTTGTTGGCTGTATTTTTGTAGATTGCGGTGAGGATTTGAAGCTATGCCACGAATGCCACATGCTGTTGTCCGAGCTTCGCAGAATTCTGGGTTCAGACCCACAGACGGGACGGTGAGAGACAACGATTCCAATGGGACCCCGAAAAGTTCGAAGACGCAGAGACCACCGCAACACCAACAACTTTCCCAAATCAATCAGACCCGACCTGTGTTGCTCAGCTATTGATCTGAGCAAATATTACGCACATGACCATGTCGCTCCCGGCCGATATCTTCGATCCGATCACGCTCATTTCGCTTGCGTCCACTCTCGCCATTTTGGCCGTCGCGTACAGCACATCCCGCGCCGTGCTATCTAAATCGACCTCTGTCGCCTGGCGTGGCTTCTTCATCTGGCATGCCTTTGATGCGCTGATCCATTTCATCTTGGAGGGGAGTTTCCTCTACCACTGCTTCTTCAGTTACCTGCCCCTGTCCAAGGTCAGGAACAAGCTGGCGCTGGCACCCACGGCGCACAACTTCCTTGGCCATACGGACCGCGCCTATGGCCCCCAGGCGGGCAGCAGTCCCTTTGCTCAGCTCTGGATGGTATACGCCAAGGCCGATCGGCGATGGGCTGGTGCAGATCTGGTACGCTTCTCCCTCTTTGCCCCTACCTACAACCCGAAGACAAAAAACTGCGTACCTAGTTCACACATGGCTAACTTCTGCTTTTCCTGCGTTTCATAGTCCGTCATTAGTCTCGAGCTCCTGACCGTCTTGGTCGCCGGACCGCTGGCCTGCCTCGTCTGCTACGGCATCTACAAGCGGGACCCCCGCACCAACATTGTTATGATCATAGTCGCTACCATGGAGCTCTACGGCGGCTTCATTACCTTCTGCCCAGAGTGGCTGACGATGAACCACAACCTCGATTCGAGCAACTTCATGTACATGTGGGTCTATCTGGTCTTCTTCAACATGCTCTGGGTTGTCATCCCCGTGTACGCCATCTGGTTTGCCTCCAACGAAATCAACGATGCGTTCGCAGTAAAGCCCACTTCCTTCTCGTCAAGGGGCAGCAGCAGCAGCAGCAGCAGCAGCAGATCATCCACTACGAAGAAGTCGAGACGCGATTAGAGCTGTGTTGCGCTACGGCCAAGAGTTCAACAACTGGTGGAAGACACGCACAAATATCAGCAGGCTTGGGGTCTCCATGAGGTGCCTGTCCGTCCAACGATAAAATTGTCGCCAGGTATACACCGCCTCTCGCCAGGCGGTTTGTTACATTGCTGTTTACCATTCGATGCAACCCGGCTTTGGAGCTGATATAGGAGTCTAAGGGCCCGCTAGTAAACGTTCGACTGCGTATATATAGCCCTTATATATACATATATATATATAAACCCCAATCAACTTATCTCATGTGGGCGTTTCGATCAGGACGGATCGATCACCACTGACCCTACCACGAAAGTTATGGGCCTGTCGATGTTTGCTGGCACTGTTTTGGGGAATTCCAAGCATAATGTGACCGTACCTCTGTTTGATATTTATATTTTGGCATAAGCGACATACATAGCCGAGATCTGTGCCAAGTAACGGTTTCTTCTAGTATGTCCCCACAAAGACCAAAGACACAGTACGAAGCAACCGTTGCCAGGGCGAAGTTTTTGCTTTTCGTCTGCACCCAGGAACCTCGTATGGCTGTTGTAACGTGGTGTTCTTGCTTCCCAATGGTATTGACCAAGTCACTGTTCGCCTGAAGATACCAAACCATTCTTTGTAACGTGGTGTCTTCTACGCAGTCATATCCTGATGTCATTTATCCGGGCCAGCGTGAAGTTGCATTGCATGCAAGGCACAAACACATAAACGACGGTAAGCTGCAAATGAGTATCTTTCCTTCTTCTGTGAGGACGGGAAAACTAGATCGAAACGGATTGACGGCGGACTGACGTGCATACTCGATCTGTAAAAAGGAATATACACCCGAAAAGGGGGTATAATCGCCTGAACGAATGCATGTCAAGGGTGTATTGCATCGCAACGCATGCGGAAAGCTCCACTTGCAACAAACGTTTCCTCAATACGAGATATCAGTTTCCTTGGACTGAGAAGACGATGTCGAGGGATATATCGTCGTCGTTCTGCCCACTATGGGACATCGTCCTCAATAGCCTCCTGTCATCTAAGGATCCTCTTCTATCCCACATCACCCTCGTCGCCGCCATCAATATACCCATTGAACAGTACCTCCAACATGAAGTTCATCACTGGATCCCTCGTCGCGCTCACGGCTGCTGGGGCTATGGCATCTCCTGTGCCTACCGTTCTTGAGGGGCCTATTGAGCAGCTCATCGTTAACGATTTTGTGCGCACTAGTCTGCCGGGCGAGCCGACGACTGTGCACTTCTCACTGCTGAACCACACCATCACCTGCGACAACGAAGCGCTGGAAGAGTGGCCCTCGGAGCGCTTCTATTGCACTGATCCTGGATATACCTTCTTGGTCCTGGACAGTGCCAACTCCAACTATTGGATCCTCGAGGTCCAGCATAGGCTAGACAACGGGTGAGTCGTAGTCATCTATTGCTCAGCAGCTGGCTGCTGCAGTTGAAATCGGGTGAAATGGGCGGAAAGCCCGCTGACCCCAAAACCCACCGCACAGTACCAGTCTTGCTGGCGCCTCTGTTCACCATCTGCTGGCAGGTCGGGACCGCAAACTTTGCTTTGGTGAATGTGGATTAGGAGCCGATGTAGGCCTCTTGTGGCCAACTCGAGTACGTTTGACGGGATTGATTGGGAGGACAAGCCTTCGGGCGTGGTCTGTCCTGAATGCCGGCACCTACTACCTGTGTCCATGAGGTAGCAATATCAGTGCGTCTGGTTTGATATGGTCATGGTCTATCAGGGGCAAGCGATATGTAACCGCCACTTCAGAAGTGGTCGTTGCTTGTCGTGCCACATTACCTAAGAAGCTGAGGAGTGATACATCTTGCACTGAATGAATCACAGTGATATATCATATGTTGTGCTACCTGTTGGTCGGACCCCTAAATTGTTATATTCCGTAGCTTCGGTCGCGGGTTTGCGGTTACCTGTCGTCAATTGTTTCGAGTAGGTACTGGCCGTAGATAGATGGCAGGGCACGGGGGTAAGGGCGAAGGTATGGATGAATGTCTAGTACAGACCCGGGCGATGAGATAAAACACCCAGCATCGCAACTGCCAATACATGAAGACGCCTGCTTGTCGGTCTCATGCGAGGCTTATGTGACACCCTCGGCCCGAGACCCCGTGCCCTTTGGCGGCGACGTGATTGTGACAGGAACTCGACATATTTGGTTACATTACCCGAGCTAATATCCTATCTGCCCAATCTGTATGTAGCCGCTAGGGGAAAAAAAAGAGCTCAGCTGCCGAGACATCGCTTGTTCGACGTCACCCATGGTACAAACCTCCCCGTGGCTCCAAATCATGTCCCTGACAGCCGGCTCCAAAACCGACCTCAGGCGAACTGGCGGGACGTTTCGTCTAACGGGAGCGAGGCAGACCTAGACTCTAGTGAGAGTAAGCAAGAAGACTGACAAGCTACTTGGTCGAACACATGTGAAGCCTTTTCAATGATCTAGACCCAGCTGTTTGCACGTCGCTAACACCCCGGTTCCTTATAAAATCGTACGTTCCCCGAGGTCCCTTTTTTACACCCGATATGGCAATCAGAGTCTGGCGTTGTGTACATGTAGGCTAGTCGACTTCCGATTGGATCTAGCTCTACGGGACGGTAGCTGTAGTAGCTCAGCTAACAGCATGGACGCACTAATCTGGGTTAGATGTATATCTCATTGGAACAAAGATGCTTCTAGGGATAAAGCTAGCTAAAACACGGCGTTAGGAGCGTTTTAATTTGGATGCGGCTGAACCGGAGCACCCGATAGACTTGATGATTGGGACAGGTTTAAGTATATAAGGGTCTTGGCAGTGGTTTCGGGGGAGATACGAAAGCGGCAATCCCACACTGGCTTCGGGGATACAGTCGAGCTGAATGTTGCTTACGGGTTCTGGACTCTCGAATAGCTAGCTTCATATAAAAAGAAACGAAACTGTTTCTCTATATCGCACTCAGCGGGTACGCTCTGTGACTTATCTGGACGCTTGGTAACTCCTGCAGATACTTCGTGGCCTATGCAGGTCCTTGGTGACTTCTGTACATGCCTAATGACTTGTGCAGAACGACCATGGGGGCACACGCTTGCTTTTCCGAAATAAATATGGAGAGTAACCTCTTCAGCTCAGATGCAGTGTTACTAGTTATGAGAAAACTGTGCAGTCATATCTGCCAGAAGAACGAATATTTAGCCTAGAGCACCGCAGCCCTACCTTCTTTCCCCAATACACTCTCCCTACGCCAACTGACAATGGACGCCTTACCTATCAAAAGACCCTACAGCCCAGTCCAAACCTTTGTCAAGGCACCTCGGATACCCGAGATAGGGCAACCAGAGCCCCCTAGCTTCGACGAGGTGAAAAACACCTTGGCCGGCCAGACGCTGGCTGTCCCCGACCTCCGTCCCCTATTTCAACACTGGCCCCAGGATGTAAGTCCAGCGTTGGACAGACTCCAAGAGGCAGTCTTAGACACCCTCGAGAAGTGAGTCCTCGTGTCGCCAAGCTGCCCACCAAAGCCATCACGATGCTGACTTCACTCTGAAATACGAAAGGCTTGACGTGAAGCCCCAGCTTCGCCAAGCACTGATCGAGGCCGACGTGGCCCACCTCACAGCCCAGTAAGCATGACCCTGTATCAGCCTTACTTGGAGGGACTCGCTAACAAGCAAACAGCTGCTGGCCAGACGCCGACTTTGAGGACCTAAACTTTATGGCTAACATGGTGCTCTGGGCTTGGGACGTGGAAACGTACACGGACAAGCTGAGCGCCGACGAAGAAGCCGCTCACACATTCCATGCCGAGGCCAAGAGCACTTGGAGCAGCATGCTCCGGCTGTATAACCATGACGGGACCGGCTGCACTGACTTCCAAGAGCCCTTGCAGTATCCAACGATCGCTTCGTTCAAACCGATTGCGGCTCGCCTGTGCCAGATGTTCGACCGGGGTAAGTGAAATCCGTGGTGCGACCCCTTTCTTTGGTATCGTGCGGTTTAGTAAGACGTATCTTGACAGAGTCCCGACAACTGCTCTTGGATGAACTGTTCCTCTGGCTCGATGGCACGAAGCTCGAGGCAAAGATGCGACACACCGGTCAGATGCCCCCATTTGATCGGTATCTGTACATGCGTGCAGCGGCCAACGGAAGCGATTTCTTCGTGGTCGTTACTGGGTATGTCCTGGCGTATCCTATATGCCTCCCCCTATCTGTTATGTAAGTTGCCCCAGTGGACGTCAGCAACTAAGAGATACACACAGACTTCAGAAGCTAGCTGCCGCTGGACACACTGCCCTAGGCAGGTCTCCTCGATGGATGGAGCTCAAAACGACAGCAGCGGCCATTAACTCCTTGTAAGCCTACCTGATCCTGGCCCTGAACAGGGCCTGAGCCGAGACGAGCCGAACCGAGCTGACACAATCAACCAGCGCCAACGACCTCTTTTCGGTGAGGAAAGAATTCGTGAGTACTGGCCAACACTTTCATCAGTGGCTGAGCAGACGGGCAGCGGGCAGCAGGCAGCTAACAGGCAAAAAACAAAACAAAACAGGAATCTGGCGAATACCTAAACTCCGTCATCCTCCGAGCGTATGATCTGGGTAGCGTCGAAGCCAGTGTTGCCGAGTGTATTGCCCGCGTCAAGGACCTCGTCCAGGAATTCGACCAACAGGCGCAAGCGATCCTGGCAGACACACCCGAAGAAGGAAATGCGCGCTCCTCGGCGGCGGGTGCCATTGAGGCGTTGCGTTCTTTCAACGTCGGCTGCCTGGAGTGGAGGCAAGTCGCTCATCCCGTTACTGGATGAAATTGAAAATGGCTGACTGTAGCCGAAACACTAGTCTGCATGTCAAGCGCTACGGTCTCCAAGACCACAGGCTGCCTGACGGGAGCGTCCGGCTCAAGTTGGGACCATGATAATGATGATGGGTATGGTAAAGAGCGTATCTTGGTCGGAATGAAGGCACTGCAGGAGCAGAATACTACCAAGCGCCTGGTAGTTATTGTTTCTTCTCGTATCATATGTTCTCTGAATTGGCAAACATGAAATGCATTGCCTTTGAATCTTGTCCAGCCGCTCTATTCTTGGTCGTCCATCGTATCTCGCAATATTTCATTAGGAACCGAGTACATCTATGCCTCCCCTCAGCAGCGGACCCCGCTTGAACGGCTCCACGACCTCGAACTCCCATCTCTTAGGAAGGCTCTCCTGCCTCCAGTGCACCATGCCGTACCGCAGCCAGTGCGCGTACGTCCCCGGCACATCGTCGGAGCCCTCGTTCGCCCTCCACAGCAACCCCAGCGTCGGCCCCAGCACGCGAAGGATCAGCCCGTGCGCCAGCTTGAACGCGAAGCTGCGCCGCAGGCACCCCTCGACAATCCCCCGCGCCTGCCGCTGCTCATCGCTCTCCGCCTCGCCCTCGCCCTCGCCCTCGCCCTCGCCCTCGCCCTCGCGCGGCAGCGGCAGCGACATGAGCGCGAAGGCCTTGGGCCCGTCCCAGGCCGTGAGCGCGTTGACCAGCTGCGACGCCTCCATGTAGTCGCTCGCCCAGACGTGCTCGCGCACGTAGCGCGGCCCGTCCCAGCCGCCCTCGTCGTCGACGAGGCCCATGACCAGCGCCGCCGCCTGGCCCTGGATGATGTAGTCGGACAGCAGGTCGGCGACCTCGTCGGGCCCGTAGACGCGCCCGTCCTCCTCGAAGCTCAGCGTGCGCGCCATCTTGGGCACGCCCCGCAGCAGCGGGCTGTTGCACATGCCGTCCGTCGTCGTCTTGCCCCCGTCGGCGGCCCACAGCGCCAGCAGCAGCTGGTGGCACCGCAGGAAGAGCGGGTTGTCCCGGTCCGACGCCAGGAAGTAGTTGGTCAGGTCGCGCCCGTTCATGGTGAACGTCACGACCTCCAGCGGGGAGGACTCGTCGCCCACCGTCTCCCGCCACAGCCGGTCCAGGTCGCCGATGGGCATCAGGCCCACGTCGGCGTAGACGCCGCCGTACCGGAGCAGCAGCGGCCAGCGCACGAGATCCGACGTGTGCTGGGCGCCGTATCTGCCGGCGAGGGTGCCGTCGCGGAAGGCGCGCGGGAACACGGCCGGGTCCGTCACGTCGAGAAAGTTGGCCACGTTCAGGGGAGAGCCCGGCAGGCGGTCGAGCACGCGTACGACCCAGCCCTGCCGCGAGAAGCGCCGGTGCCAGGTCCGGACGTTGCGCTGCGCGTAGCCGTGCATCTGGGCGAAGCCCGTGTCCCAGAACAGCCAGATGTTCTTCTCGCCGGACACGGGACGCGGGTGCAGCAGGTCGTGGTCGACTTCGGAGTCAGGCCGCAGGTCGAGCTGCTCCTCTGGAATAGGGGTAAGCCCCGCTGGGATGGGGTAGGGAGATGGCTGGGTCATGGCGTCTAGTGGCTGGGTTGTAGAAGAGGAGTTGTTTGGACAGTCTGGCATCAAAGCAGGTGTTAGCACTCCTTGCGATGTAAGTTGATGATGTCTTGACAGAACCATACCTGGCGGGGCGAGCCGACATATTTATCTCCATCATCGTGGCGCGAAGGCGTCCTTCCTTCCTATACTGTATCGTATCATACCATAGGTCCAGATGTGCTCGATTAGATGCTTACATGCATGTGGCCATGCAGTTTACGTGTGCAGTCGATGAATCATCCTGACCATCATCGCGCTAAGCTGCTTCAGGTCAACGCTCAGCTCCGTCTGGTGGGGGTCAGCACGCTAAAGTCTCACTGAGAGCTTAGCACCCGAGGCTTTTACAGGGCATCATTCTGTTCGGTCTGATGACGAACCTCGATATAGTACCGCTTCCATACCTTCTGGGATCCTTTCAATTCATGGGATTCTTTCGATTCATTCGATTCATCCGACTTTTCCAAGAAATTGATCGCAAAGTAGTTTGGCAGAAGGCCGTAAGTACTTGAAGAGAATGTATTTTCTCCATGCGCAGGTCTAGTAGGAAACTTGTCAAGGTCCCCAGCTTCACCGGGATCATTCTGGAAGGGCCTGGCCTTCGACCCCATTACTGTGATGTTGGTGGCGGATAGCCACCTATGTTGGCAAGGAGTTATGTGGCGAGGATTCCAACCAAGGGCTGGCTAGAGTGGGAAGACCAAAGCGTGTTGGAAGGAGGACATGAATGAATAAACGTGTATGGTAACGAAGAGGACTGATACATGAAGCGGGTCTGGGAACTAGAAAGTAAAGCAATCCATCGTGTTGCTCATATGGTTAGATTGACAATCTGATCCAGTCATACAGTCTGGGGTTTGTGCAACTCTTCCAACGCAGTTTGGAGTCATGACTGTCCTCACATACGAATATGAGCACTTTGGCAATTGTTAAGATCTAAACCGATTGTTATTACTGTTATTGCTAGAGCCGCCATGCCCACAGCTTGAGGCACTTACAAGAGCCTTCCGCATCACACAAAAGTCACAGCTAGATCCACCGCAAAGCTTAAGCAACTATATTTTCATGAATATATGTTACAAGTACTAGTATACAGATTGTACATCCTTTGTCGAAAGGATCCCGGAGACTTCTCCATGCCAGCACATGGTTGCTGCACATATGGCAAGCACAGAGAGGCTCCTGGGAAAATGCGGGAAGAGCTCTCTCTCTTGTACAGGGCTCTCTATCCGGCCGAAGCAACCCAACGACTGAAGCCGCGACGCCGTGCATTGTAGGGTGAGCATGAATGAAACGAGCGCCAATCTGATGTACATAGACATACATGTGCCGCAAGTGGTAAAAGAGGGACAGAAGCTACTGCTTGTTGCTCAACCAACCGTGTAAGTGAATGAATATCTAGAGAGAGCTGCGCTGCTCGGTCGGGCCCTTCTCGGTCTGTGAAGAACTGGTTGGAGATGGAGGCGCGCTGTAGACACACACACGCATTAGCAAGTTACCTGCATCAGTATGTATGGCTGTAGTGGTGGCATTACTTACGGCAACTCATCGCCTGCGCCGAGCTCCTCGAGCGTCTTCCTGGCCGACTCGGGGATGAGCAGGGTCGTGAAGAATCCCGCGAGCATGAAGAGAGCGAAGATCTGGATGATGTGCGGAAGCCAGGGGGTACTCCAGCGGGGGTCGTTTACGGCCTTTACGGGGTCGGCGCCGATGACACGCAGAGGCCCGAAGACGCACTGGGCGATGATGGCGCCGATCTTGCCGGTAGCGGCCGAGATGCCGTGGCTGGTGGCGCGGTACCGCGTGGGGAAGACCTCGGCGGGGATGATGAACGTGGTCGAGTTGGGCCCCGCGTTGAAGAAGAACTGCATGATGGTGTAGAGCACCATGAGCGCCTCGCCCGACAGGTTCCAGAAGTGGAAGCCCATGATGCAGAACGTCAGGGTCAGCATGAAGAAGCCGAAGAGCTGCACCGGCTTGCGCCCGACCGTGTCGATGACGGCGGCCGACACCCAGTAGCCCGGTACGGCGCCCGCCAGGACCAGGATGATGTTGCCGATGGCGGTGTCGTAAAAGTGCTCGTACATGTTGTCGTTGCCGCTCCAGCCGATGGCTTTGAGGATGATGGGGTTGTTCAGCCAGAGGCCGTAGGAGCCGACATTCTTCCCAGAGGGGTTAGCCGATGCGCAGAGGCAGATAAGGGTAACATGGCAGATAAAATGAAGACTCACAATGCAGAACCATGATAGAGCAGTGCCGAGGAGGACCTTCAAATTCTTCCACTTGCGGTAGTGCTGGCCAAAATCAGCCCAGCTGGCTTTGGGCGCTTCGGGCTCTGCGGCAGGCACAGGCATCAGAGTAGGGACGCGACCGGCTTCGTCCGCCTCCACCTCTGGCCATTTGGCCCTCCGGAATGCCTCGGGGCCGTTGGAAACACACGCCGCATCTCGGGCGACGACGATGAACGTGTACCGTGGGGTCTCAGGCATGGTGAGCCGGAAGTAGAGCGCGACGCAGCCGGGCACGGCGCCCATGCCGATCATGATGCGCCACATCTTGTCCACGGCCGAGTTGCATCCGTTCGACGTGGAGCAGAGGGTGTGGGTCGCCGATCCGATGAGAGAGTTCTTGAAACCGGCCGTGACCACGAGGAGCAGCAACGCGGCCGAAAGCTGGCCAATTCCCTGCATGGCGAAGACCGCGTTCATCATGAACCCTATCTACAGGTGAGCATCAAGTGGCATTTTCCCCATAAATCAGCAGTGTTCGATGTCCAGGGGGTACAGGAGTAAAAGGCGCTACCTACCTCTCCATTTCGTCGTGGCAAATTCTGAGGTGATGGTCGCGGATAAGGGGTAGTCCCCTCCGATGCCAACACCCTGCATAAATAGAGGGTGAGCAAATCCACCTCAAAAGGGGTCCAATAGTGTTTGACTCACCATAATGACTCTCCAGAAGATCATCAGGCCCACAATGCTCATGGCTGGCGAGCCGGAGGACAAGGCCTGAGCGAGCGTGACGACGATGATGATAATGAGCTCGAGTCCGTACATGGACTTGCGCCCGACAACGTCGGAGAGGATACCAAAGCTGACTTGACCGATGACGACACCGCCGAAAGTGGCGGCCTTGATGGCAGTGTCGGCCTCGGCTGGCAAGGTTCCGCCAAAGTAAACTATCCCCAGCATCGAGGTCACTAAGCCGATGGTGAAGATATCGTACTAGATGAAATAGAGAAGAGAAGTGTCAGCTGAAGGACTGCCTCCTGCGCCACAGTGTACGGGATTCATGAACACATACCGAGTCTGTGTAGAAACCAATGCCGGCGATGGCGCATGCGCGGACATGATACCAGCCAAAGGGGGCCTTGTCGATCTCGGCCAGGGCCAGTCGGCGTCTCTCGGCTGGGTCGCTGACATGGGCGAAGTCGTTATTAAAATTGTGGAAGGCGGAGTTGCCGCCCACCGTCGTGTTGGACTTGAGGATTGCGGCGTTGACCTCTGCGTCCGACAGCAGGCCGGGCGGCGCTACTTGGATCTGGTCTGGGTGAACGGCCATGTTGGGTTCTTGAAGGTTTCAGTCTCGTTCCTAAGCTTACATCCGGGTGGTCTTTTCGAAGTCTACAGCACCTGTGCCTGGAGAAGAACAGAGAATGCTAAGGAGAAATGGAAAAGGAAAGTCCTGAGGGGTAATCGCAAATCATATATGTAGCGATCAGGGAGCTGTCTGTGATGACTGAACGTGTACTCCCCTACTCCCAACCGTGGGCTGGCATCTGTTAGCGACATGGTGAACGAGATAGCGACTTAGGTGACCGACACGCAAGATCTAAGTCGCAAGCTTCGTATCAAGTTCGATAGTTTGTTGAACTATGAATAGTCATGCTGAGCTCCGTAAGAGGCATAGTCGCCAAAATACCCGGTCTTCTTGATCCGTCTGATTGAGCGACAGCTCAGGAAGAACGGACGGCCCCACGATTCAGCAGAGCCCAAGCACCCGCGTGCGGTTGGTTTGCTGCTGAAAGATAGGGATGAAGCAAATTGATAAGCTTGTTCTCGTTTGGTCTGAGGTCGACATCATCGCGCACTGTTGATCCCTCGAGGTCCAGCTGGCACGGGCCAAGACGACAGTTTGAACACATTCTTTGCGGGCGAAGAGAAACGTGTGGTCTCAATAAACAGGCAGTTTCCTATTCGAAAAAGGATACTATGGCGCCTATGTACCACCAGTGCTGATTGAGTAGCGAGGGGATGCTGGCATGTCAAGTAACTTTAGAGGCGTCGCTCACCTAGAAGACCCAGGGTTCCTTCTCGGGAAATGCGGTCAAGAGATAGGGACGTCCCCAAAGTGAATAGGAAAGAGGAAGAAGACACGTTGGCGCAGGCCGAGTATGCCATAAGCCGAGAAGAGACATACCACCTTGGTATACTCTGAAGCCAGCGAAAGCTTGTCCAATACCTCAATGAACATACATGACTTGAGGGTGTGTGCTCTTTGACTGCTTGGCAGGGGGTCTTAGAGGTGGAAGCAGGATCTAAATACATTCTTGTTGGCTGTTTGACATGCCATCATGCATCAACAGAACATGTTAATGATAATATTAGTTGTCAGCCAAGACAGAAATAACCTGAATAAGTGGTTGGGGTGTCAGGCGCCACACCCGCAGGAATAAGAAAATGGTAGATATCATCATACCTTCCAGGGGACAGAGACCATGTGCAGCGTACCCCTACGAGTCAAGACACAGGAGTCCGTCGATGAGATCACCGTGAGGAACTGCGCTGTGTTGCCAAGATAGCCTAGGGGAGTTTTGATGGTATCAGAGGGCTAAGAGAGTAGAGTGTATCTTGATAGTCCAAGCCATTGGACTGTGGGTTCTGAAGGGGCGTTGAAGTCCCGAGATCTGGAGGACGTCATCGGCTCTTCGCCAATCTCTGGTGACACCCACGAGGGCTTCTGAGTATCCGGTCGCAAGGGGGACAGAAGCAGGGCGTCGTGCTCGTCCCGAAGAAGGCCAGCCGCCGTTCGATCGGGAGCCAGTTCTTCAGTTTGGGCTACTGTGAAGGCATATGCAGCCGACTGACACACAGTTGACAGCGCGGCTCTGCTTCCGGTGGTGGCCAAACATTGATTGCCTAGCGATGCCGGTTTCTCCGCGTGTAGCTGGTGGTCTGGCGGGTCTGGCGGACCGGAAAGGGGTCGTCGTCAGGGCGCAAATCGGCGGCAAGCTTCACAGCCTCGCCTTGGTCCTCCCAAGACACAGACCGAATGCCAAGATGGCGGTAGAGCCGCCTTGGGAGACCGCTCAGATCTGCGCGAATCAATCCAGAATGGAGCCAAAGTCACCCGACGGCGAGATGCAGTAAACAAAGTGAACAAGGTTTTGAGTTTTCGTGCGGAAAAAAGCTTCGCAATGACGGGCCAAGTTTTCCCTCGCGATTGCGCTATTGGTCTTCTCTGTTTTGCGACGACCACAGATACTCAGCTGGACCAACTTCGAGTTGCGAAAGAAATTTTTTCCTTCTTTGATGTCGGGCTATTTTCGTCTTCATCACCAGAACCAGCTTTGCTTCTGCTTGTCGTGTCGGATCGATCGGCTTTCAATCGAGCCCTGGCGACAGGTTCTGACACGACGGGCCCTCTGCCGGGTGTCTTGGCTGAAGCATAGCAAACTCGCAGCTGCCGTCAGAAGCATGCACCCATTATTCTTGGCGATGCTTGCGAATCACCCACTAGATGGGGAGGGTATGTTCAGCGAGTCGATGCTCTCTCCTTTGTGCTCTTCGTGTTCTTCATTCATGCACCGTGAGAAAACTGGAAGGGCCAGAGAGAGGTCCGTATCGCCTCTCATCAACGTAAGTGATCCAAGTCATGCCTGCCAACACTTGCACTTGGCAACTCCCGCGGCCTTACCGAAAGCCACTTGCATATATCTGACATTCTGGTCCTTGCCCCCAATGAAATCCTGGGGCCCAGGTACGCATCACGAACACTGCGCTGCACCCTAGTCTCGAGAAGCCCATCGTGCCATCTCCGCTACTTTCTCAGTTTGCTTACATGGGTCTGGTAACCAAACCGGAAATTCGCTCGTGCACTTCTCCCCAGCCCAAAGGCATCTTGTGTATCATATCATCTTGATCCACAGCTAGCATGTAAAGTCAAACCCGCCCATGAATCCATCGACTTATCATCCAGTCCAGTCATCTCGAGTAACACGTCAATTTTGGCAAGGTTCATAACATCACAAGATCAATGAACTAGGAATATGAATGTGCGTATAGACATGACAATTTGTAATTGGTGGTTGGTATATAAAAGGTATGTTCGTAAGTAGGTTTTACACAGTTAGGTCGACGTGAGCAGGACTTTAGTTTAGGTCTCGTGCCCCGGATATGTATGGGATGGGATGGGTATGGTGGTACATGCATTTCATCATGCTATATATAAAGTATGGGGATAGGATAATCTGCCCTTCTTCGTGAGACTTCATCAGCCTGCGGGCTTTGCGGGTATCCTCACAACTCCTGCCTCGACAGGCGACCCCGACCGCGAGGGGCTCTTTTCATTAAAATAACGCATCCTTTCCGTAGCGTACACAGGCAGCGCGTATATGTGCACGCGGGGGCGAGAGAGAGAGAGAGAGCTGTGTAGATCAGATGTCTTTCTCTCGCCCACTAGCGGTACGCCTGGGCGGTGGTGAAGTTATTCTGGCTGTTGAGGCTGGGGTCCTGGTGGTACTGCTCAAGCCCGCGCTGCCAGCGCTCCTTCTCGCTAGGCATGGTCTCGAAGCCCGTGGGCTTGCCCTGCTCGTACATGGTGTCGAGCTGCTTGAGCTGCTCGTTGTCGCCCTCGCGGCGGCGGCGCCAGTGCCGGCGGAGCAGCACGATGGACGCGGCGATGAGCGCGAGCGCGCCCACGCCGCCGGCCACGGCGATGCCGATGGTGGCCCCCATGGGGAAGCCGCCGCTCTGCGCGGGCGCGGGCCCGTTTTGCGCCTGGGCGAGGCTGTTGGTGGGGGGAGGGGCGACGGAGCCCGACGGGGCGGCGACCAAGCTGGTGGTCTCCGGCAGAGGCGTGTTGATGAGGCTGGATACAGGGTCCAGGGGTGGGGGTGAAGTAGTGGTAGCAGGCAGAACGCTGGTTTGCATTGTGGTTGGGGCGCTCGTCTGGGCCGTGGTGGTTGGTTCAGGCTTCTTCTCCGTGGGCTCCGCGGGTTTTGTAGGCTTGGGAGCGTCATCCGCCTTGGTGGTGGATGGTGCCGGGGGCGCAGGCTCCTTGTCTTTGTTGTCGTCGCCGCCCTTATCTTTGTTGTCATCGTCGCCCTTCGCTGGGTTGGCAATGGCGCCCGGGGCTTCGGTAGCATCCGGTAGCTTCGAGGTTGTCTTCTGCGGCTCTGGCTTCGTCGCCGGAGGAGACGGTTCCTGCTTCTCTGGCGAGGATTTCGCCGGCGGCGTCTCCTTGGCCGGCGGTGCTGGCTCTGAAGCTGTCGGCGTAGGTGCAGCGGGTGCAGCGGGTGCAGCGGAGGTGCCAGCACCTCCACCGCCGCCGCCGCCGCCGTCGCCACCACCACCTAGCAAGTTGCCCACATCTTGACCGATCCCGCCCAACGCTCCGCCCAACGAATCACCAACTCCGGTTAAAAGGCCAGCCATGATGAAAGTAAAACAGCGTGATCAAACGCTGGACACTCCAGAAGAAGAGAATTAAGAAATAGGAGGAAAGAAAAAGGAACGAACGACTACTGGGTTCGGTGTGGTATCATCTAAACTTGGGGTATTGGAGGAAAACAACAGAACGGACGGTTCTTGTTGGTTAAAAGAAAAGAGGGAATAGCCATCACATATCACGGTAGCAGCCAGGGACTTTTGTGGACTGTCTGCAGCAGCAGAAGCTGTCTCCTCCAGTCCTCCCCATCGCATGTCCATGTGGCATCCGATAGCCGATGGGGATTTGGGTGGCAAACCATCTCGAGCGACATGCCATTAGCGCGCTGCCCAGTGAGGTCCGCAGTTCAGAAGCCAATTGCCCATGCTGCGCGAGAAGCAGAGTTGGGATGACGTCCAGTTCCGAGCGGTTGGACACAGTCGACGTTTCGGAGGCCTGCGGTGGAGTGCAGCGACAGCCAAGCACAGCCTGCCGTTCGTGATGCGGCATGGAGTTGAGGGCCGAGAAAGGGAAGGATTGCCGGTGGATCGGCTGTGTATCAAACCCCAGCAGCTTGGAAGCCCCTCCATCCGTGACCACCCCTGAAGATCAAAGACGACCCTGGATTCGCAGCCGCCTTAAGTGCCATTGCCGAATTTCGCGCCTGCGTCCCTGCGCGCTGTGTGGCTTTTGCGGGAAAGAGCGCGAAAAGGTAGGCAAACGCCCCCATTTCTTTTCTCCCTGGCTCGTTTCAACACAGCACCCCAACCAAAGATTAATTGACCGCCGTCATCACATCGTGCCATGTGCCATGTGCCAGTGTGCCATGACAGCCGATGGGACCTTTGGTTGGACGCGCAGCTCAGGCATGCACGCATGGAGAGAGGGGCGTTTTCGCTGGATAACGGGCAGCCCAGCGGCTGACGGGCAAGCGGCATCTCCTTCTCGCTGGATTGCTGGGCACCCACGCGCCACACTGCCTCGCATCTCTCTCTTTCCTGGCCGTGCGTCCTATCGTGACGAGTTCAGAGTAACCTTGGGTTGCAAGATGGAGTATGGTTAATTTCTGGGCTTACGTCGCAGTCAGGAAATCCATCATGAGATGAACAATTGACGTCAAGATACGACTCCCAAGGTTGATAACAGACAACGTCTCCAGAGGGCAGTGAACCTCTGCTCGTATTTGTGTTAGTCCCGGCCTGTCAACCCCGTTCGGGAGCTTTTCGTTTTCCAAAGAATGCTTAAAAGGCAGCGAGGGTCCGTCGCAAAGTCGCCAGGCAGACCTTGCCTTGAGACTTGACAACATTCTGTTTCGTTTTGCCTTGCACCCCCAGAAAGACTCGGGACCCGGGAACGACGAACTGCATACCCGAAACCTGTTGCTTAAAACGCCTTTTGAGACACTAATTCCATGAAGTGAAGAACATGACAGAACATGAAGAATTCCCCCCCTCTGGCCCAGCGTTAAGAATGGCATCTAGTTCAAAAACAGGTTGACTTATTATTTTTTATTTCAATTCCGATACTGTACATCCAGATGAACAACGGCAAGCCAGGTTTGGCAAGTCCATCGGCCCAAGCCGAGTAATGACAATATCGTCTCGACACAGGCTTTTTCGATGCTGGGTACGTTGCTGCATGCACTCTGCCTTAGGACTCATTGAACACAGAAACACACGTATGGGGAGTACCATACATGTAATCACAATGAATAACCAATCAATAAACAGTATCTTTGAGACGCCACTAACTCGCTCCAAGTCACGCCACTATGCCATGTCCCGTAAGTCCGTGAGCCCGTAAGCCATAATCTACACAGGCAGTCCACCAAGTCGGTATAGTCCAATATATACGATAGACAACTCCTTTACCTTGCTCCCGACTAGCCCCCTACGCGCCAACAGAAAACCACCTAGCCCTCCAGCCCCGCGTAAGAGCTTAATTGATTGAGCAATGTCGTCCACTTGGGACTCTTGAGGCTCTGGAGAGCACCGAAAAGACTCTCCTTGGTTGGCAACGCGTTCGGTGGTATGCTACGGGGATCGTTGGGATCTCGTGCTTTCTCGCTTAGCCTCCTCAAGGTCGACACACCCCACGTGATGATGTGTAGTATATCTGTGTCTTCACGGGGTTGAGCGGCCCTAGACCCGCGTGTAGGTGGTGGTGGAATCGGCTCGGCTTGGTTGCAGAGGGTTCGCACCAGCCGAAACAGATTCTGCGCAAACCCCTCTCCTGACGATAGCCAGGCTCGGGTGACCCCGCTTTCGTACCCGGGAGCTAGGGAAGCAATGATATCTGCTGCCAGTAGCCCTTGCATGATGACGGGTTTCCGGGCTTCGATGAATGAGGGTAGATTGGCAGGCCGCGTTTCCTTGTTCTGGTCTGGAATGGAACAAATCGCCAGCGCAAATGTCCGTGTCAGCAGTTCGCACGACGGGGACGAAGCTGTATCTGCGGCAAAGATAACCTTATAATGACTCCGGTTCGGCTCGTCACGCGCCAATAGCTTCGCAAGCGAGTCCACGGCATGAGGCATATAAGGGTGTACCGCTGGCTCGAATGGCGCAAAGACGATATTGTCATCGGTCATGCGTGGGGCTGGACTGGGTGCGAAAGCTAGCAAGAGATGTAAAAGACAGAACGCTTGTTCCTTGCCTGGCAATTCTAAGGCGCCGGCGATATTGGACAGCAAGACGATTACATCTTTCATGAAATCCAAGATATTTTTCGGAGACCTTAGCAAGTTGTCCAATGTACCCAGGGAGCGAATAGTACTGCAAAGAAACCTGACCACTGTATCCTCTGCTAGGATCGGCTGGTTTGGTTCGTGAAACGAGAGGTTGCGGAGAATTGTGGTGATGGCTATTAGTCGATCGGCGGCGTGCTCCAGTTCACTTTCCGCATCGCCGAGCATGGAAACCTTCTTCACGCTATACTGGTCCATCCGACACAACCGCATAACGTCTTCGTACGAGGGAAGATCAATTTCGTCGGATATCGGTTTCGAGGCCTCGGCAAGATCGTCCGCTTGCTCTTCAGCGCAGTCAATCAGCGACTCGACCAGGTCGTCACAGCCCCGAAGGTCTAGCATTAGATTGGGATGGCGCCAAGATTCGTGCGTCACAGTACCAAGAGTGTCCAGAGCCAGGCGGACCTCACCGCGGATGCCACATTGAAGGCTTTTGATAAGGGCATGTACATCGATCTGACCGAGCTCCAGAGGAGGGGGCACGTCAGGCCTCCATTGCTCCAACTCAGCACCGACTTGTGCGATAATGCCGAGTTCGAAGCCTCCAAACGCGTTGTTCATTCGTTCCATTTTGTTTGGCATATACTCATCGGATTGCGAAGCCAATGGGGCTGGAAAGGCCAGCGCCGGACCGCTGGCAGTCTGCGCATGATCGTGCTGTGCGTGAGGTGTGGGTATAGGCACACTTCCCGCCTTTCCGGCAGTGGACGGCGACGGCATCGGGAAATCTCCCGTGACTGGCGTTGTATCGACACTTCGGGAAAGGCTATTGCGCAAGTGCCCTGGCGCAACAACGGGAGGTTGCTGTGCCATCTGACCTGGCTGGGGTGTAGGGAAGCCATTCACGTTGGCCTGGTGCATCGAGGGCGTCTTCACTGGTGTCTGGTGGGATGGTTGCATCTGTGGCGGCTGCCCAGGCGGTTGAACTGGTTGGTGTGGTTGACCTGGTGGCATCGGCCCTTGCGCGCCCATCCTCTGAGGTGTACCTGGACCAGACGTTGTAGGCATACCAGCCGGGTTCGCCATTTGCTGATTACGACCTTTCTGCTTGTTCCATGCCTCCTCAAACTTGAGCAAGTTCTTTTCATATATCGCCTTGATCTGCGAAGGCGCGGAAGGGAACTGTGCTGGGAATCCCACAGCCGCAGCAACCTGACCCCATGTGTTACGTGCCATGACTGTTCTATAGCACCCAAACTTGCCCATGACTAGGAAGAGCTGAAGGAGGTTGACCGGGCGGCCATCGATCTGCGGATTTGTTTCGAGAGGGAGCCTTTGTAGGTTCATAAAGCTGACTAGGTTCTTCATGAAGCTGTCTGGATTCTGCCTGGCCATCTGGGACTGTTGCGACTGCATGGACCCAGGAGGTATTTGTCCGTTGGCCATGGGCATAGGCATTGGCGGCTTGTTGTTACTGTTGCTATTGTTGGGCATCATACCGCGGCCTTGGCCCATATTCTGTGCCTGCATTTGAGCAGCCATGTGCATGTTGCCCTGCGTAAGTTGTTGCTGAAGACGCATTTGATACATCATCTTTTGTTGCTGCGCCGGATCCATGGCTCCGCGTCCGGCGTGCTGGGCCGCCATCTGTTGCTGCATTTGTTGCATTTGCTGCATCTGGGCCATCTGGCTAGGGTGCATTTGAGGCATTGGCTGGCCCATCTGGCCCATTTGCGGCATCTGAGGCATCTGTCCCATATGTCCCATCTGGCCCATGTGCCCGACTTGACCCATCTGTTGAGGCATCATCTGTTGGCCCATAGGATTCTGACCCGATGGTGGCCTAGCTGGCGACGGAGATGGCGTGTAGCTTTGACCGAAGCCTGGTGGGAAGTTCTGATTTTGCATGTAAGGATTAGGTTGGGGGGTTCCGCCGTGTTCTGAAGGAACAGGGGATGCTTGCGGGCCAAACTGCCCCGAAGCGGGCGAGAATGGATGCGGCGATGCGGTATTGACGCGTTGAGGCACGCTTCCGGGTCGTATTTGGTTGCCGGCCATGACCGGAGAAGGCGACGCAGTTCCTGACCCGTTAGGCTGTAGGTGAGGATATTGTTGAGGTTGGCCGACGCCGTGCTGCTGTTGTGCCTGTTGCTGCTGCTGCATCGCGTTAGGCTGAAAACCCGGATAAGGTGATTGCTGGGGCGTGTCGGCGCGTGATGTCGGTAGCATGCCCGGGTTCTGTCGAGGCGACGCGCCCATGCTGTCTTCTCTCGGCCGGGGTCGCTTGGACGGCACGACGGAGTTGGTTTGATAGACGGGATTCTGGAAGGAGGGCGACGCATTGCGCATCGGGCCGTTCTGCATCGCCGAGGCTATCTGCTGGGGATTCGCGAATTGACCAGCAGCGGCGGCTGGATTGAACTGGGCAGGATTGGCCATGAAGGCCGATGGATCCATCATGTTCGCGCCTCCCCGAGGTTATTCGGATCGTTCATGTGCGGGAAGCCGTTGTTGCCATTGTGGTTCGGTACGGCCGCTGCCTCATTCATCCAAGAGGTCATGACTGATGGAGTTACCAATGGGAACCCATCAGACTGCGAATGCAAGCGGCGTCAGTAATTACAAAAAGAAACTAGAATTAGATAGCGACAAGACCATTCAGATGGAAACCCAACAAAAAATGGATGAGCAGTGACACGTCGCGATGCAAGAGTCGCGTCTGTCGCGGGTCTGGGTGACTACTGACCGATGCAAGAGATTGAATTGAAGGAGGTAGCAGGTTTGGGGCTGGGGTGTTTGGTGTCGGCCAACGGCACTTGGGGAAAAGGTGGAAGAGAAGAGAGAGGGAACGTGCTTGCTGCTTTGCTTTGCTGGGCGTGGGCGTGGGCGTGGGCTGGTGCTGGTGTGTGTCGGCCGCGTGCGCTGCGTCGGCTGCTTGTTGCGTCTGCTGGCTGGCTGGCTGGCTGGCTGGCTGGCTGGCTGCTACGTCCGCCGCGGGAAGATTTTCTCTGAGCGCCGCCTCCGAAGCAAGCTTCAATGGCAGAGAGCGAGCGAGCACGATTGATGGGAAGAGACACCGACTACGGCAGCACACCGCGTAGGCCGACTCCGAAAAAAAAACCGGGCAATCAACGGATGGTAGCACGAGACAAGCCTCTCGATTCGATATATCTCCAAAGTATCAGCCGGGCCAGGGTAACAGGAGATTGGAATTGAGCGAGGACAACGAAAAGGTCTCACCTAAACGTTAGGCGCGCTCCAGCATTGGTTTGCTTTTGGGGGAGGTGATTTGGCAGCTTCTCTCTCGGGAAATCAGAGCACTGTCTGACGCCAAGCCACGCTAGGCCAATAAGGGACTAGTCTATTCTAAGTGGAAACACCAAGCGAGATTTGAAGTTGGCTGGCCGCAACCTGAAATTGATAGCACCGCAAGTAGCTCAGGCGCTACTTCTGGTGCAATATCGGAGAAAAGAGACTTCTGCCGCAACCAAAAGGTTGACAACGGGTTCGCAAAGACAGCGAAAGAAACAGAAAAAAGAGGACATGTCCAGTTTTAGTTGGTGGTGTGGTTGGCTCGGACCTTGCTGATGTCCGCCTTCTAAGCCTGCCTTTGTCAACTCTTTACCTTTCAATTGCAATGTCTTCTTGACGAAGGCCCAGCAAAAGAGCCAGTGGTCAACAACGGAACACTCCGTCCATCATCAATGGCACATTGAGGATGGTTTTCATCGCTCCAAGGGGGAGGAGCGACTCCAATCGCACCAACAAAAAGAAGCTCCATGCACACACTCGTGATGTGCACAGCTTGCAGCTTCACGTCGGATGGAAATGCCAACTTGCGCTTGCAGGCTGTGACTTACCTGAATTCCCCCTATTAGTGGGCAGATTCCATTACCTGTGGTCAATGATGTGAGATTGATTCAGATCGCCAGATAAGCCATCAGTCCATGGATGGGTTGGTCAATAGTACGTGGGTTCAAGCCTTGAGCGATCCTGGGATGCCCATAACAAGTAGGGGGCCTGCGGTGTATGCGATGTGTACGTCCGGTCTCTGTCGATGCAGTGTCGAAATCCGATCGAGCCGCACCTACATAGACGGCCGTACGGCCCTGGGGCTGCAGTGTGTGAGAATCGATTTCAACCTCACGGAAGTTGGTGCCAAAGTCGCTGGCCCAGGTGGTGGTGGCACAGCTTGCCTCAGCGCACCCGGGCCTTCCTTCATGTTCTCTCTGTAGATTGCCGCAGTGTGGCCTGGCTCCAGGTTGGACACCCACGTCCCTCGCCATTTGGGTCGTTTGTGCATAGCGCTGCCCTCAAATTGTTGCCCGAACCAACACGAAAGAATCCTTTTTGTGTTTGATAGTAGGAACCGACATTGGCAGCCACTTGCAAGGCCATCGAGAAAATCAACACTCTCCTGGCAGAAGGCTCAAGCCAGTCCATGGGGAAGCTCGCAGGTGATTTGGCCCTTGGGGCCACGAGGACGCTGCAGGGCTGGGCAGATGCTGACAATGACTGCAAGCTGTGCATCCCTGAATGCGGTTGATCCGGGTGTGTACGTCGCCGCCAAAAGTGGCCAATGGAGAGGCCGGACAGAGTATGGAGCTAGTGCCCAAGTAGTTGGTTCCAACACGAATAACGTCGTCTTATCACCCTGCCGGCTCCCACGTCTGACTCGACCTCCCGGGCAAGCGTTTCTGACGAAAGTGAAGGCTGGATGAACTGTGGCCGAGAATAATAGAAGTTGTTGGTAAGGTCAACTCAACTCATCATACATTGGCATATGCCAAGTTGGCTGGGTCGAAGCGTGTTGCGTGCGAAACCTGGTCTCCTGCATGATGTGGAATTTGCGGGGGCGCGCCTGGTCGAACCCAATCCGTCCGTCCACATTCCCATTTTGGTGTCATTCTTTCGAAACAAGTGCCGTCTGTGTCTGCGCGCAAACTTCGAGTCCCAGGCAGTGAGCCATATGTTCGATTCGTTCTCTCCAGAGACAGAGGAGCGAAGAGTCCGTACCTGGGGGCACATTTTCTGCGGTGCTTTTCCCCGTTTCTCGCTTCCCCCTTCTCGCTGATGGTTGTTGCTGGTTTCCCGTATCAAATGGCAGCCCCCGTAACTGGGATCGAACCCGTAAAGAACTGTAGCCGGCGCTAAACTCCGTTGGAAGCTTCAGTTGAAGAACAACGAAAGCAAGCGCACCGCAGAACGCAAAAACATATGACGGGCAGAAATCATGAAGAAGCCGAGTGGGAGGGGAAGGGAGGAGAGAAGAAGACAGGAACAGCCACGGAGAAAACGAAGAGAAGAAAAGACGGTCACAAGGGAAAAGGGAACGGGGTTGCCAGTTTAGGTACAAAAGCTTTAACATCCCATCCCATTTACTCACTGACTGACAGGTACCTACCGATGGCTGGCTCGAGGTACTTTGGATGTATCTTATCCAATCCAGCCATCAATAGGACGGCCCGTCAACTGCGAAATTGACGCTAACAGCAGCAACCAGGCAGGGATCCATTTCGAGGCCATTTCACCCTGCAGCAGAGCGCCGAGCAGCACCCTACGCAATTGATACACAGTTGAAGGACAAGAGAAGAACCAGGTCGACACATGAGATCAGAAAAGCCCGTTTGACCTGGGGCAACGCAATTCCTTTGGTTTGTTTGCCCGCCTCTCCAGTTGAGAGTCTCATTTCCCCCAGTCGTCATCCGTTGGATCCTGTGGGAAAGAGAGAAAGCGGATAAGCTCCAGCTTCTAATTGCAGACACCAGACCCTATCCTGTTTCGTGTACCAACAAGGCCGGCAGTGCGTTGCTGGAAGTAGCCGTTTGCGAACAGACGACGCATATTGTGTGTTGGATCTCTGGGACACGCAGATCTATCATCTCGCCCCCCTCTGCCCTCCTGCCCTCCTGTCCTCCTGTCTCCTCTACTACCGTACTCACCCAATCCAGGCGAAGGGGGCTCGCTCACTTCTTCACAGCAAACCTTCGTCAATCTCTTCCGCTTCCCCAGCGTCCTTCACACGCATTCCACCCACCCTTTAGGTCGGAGCATGGGCCGCAAGAATTCTCTTTTGATTTGACTCATTACTGACAAAAGCTGCCGAGTGGACGACTGATAGGCTCCAGAGGGAGCTGGAGGTGGTGGGAACCGTCCGTCGCTGTCACGTTTCCATCCCTGTCCCATGTATCCCCCTCGTGTCTCCATTTTGCCTTTGGTGTTTCCCGATGCTAATGTAATAACAAACCACTGCCCAAGGTAGTCACAATGATTGACCGCATCCTTTATCCTGCACCATTGTACATGAGCTGATGCTTCGCTTGGGATTTGGGCCGGAAGATCAATGAATCTCACCAATACGATACGCCAACTATTGCCGTTCGTTCAACCCTCCAATCCGCCCCCCTACGATTTGAAGAGGGGAGAAGACTCGGAAGAGTTGGTTAAGTTGGGCGAGCCGGATCCACCTTATAGGCCACTGGAAGTCAGGGTCTACCTAATCCGCTGTGGGACGGTTGTACCGATCACGATATCGCGGTATGTATAACAACAACACATCCATACCTCATCAATTGCGGCCAAATTTTCCCTGACGGAGAACGAGCGAACAATATTGCGCACTCCCCCCCAATCCACGGGTGAGCTTTCTGGAACACATGCAACACGAATCCTTTTCGCCTTGGTCGGGGCCGTCGCAAGCCATCGCTGGGTTCCTGATGATCATAACGCTTAGGCCTGTGCCACTCAACGCTATTTTACCCCGTCGCCCCTCTCCACCACAAGTACGCACGCTCTGGGCCTCCTGCTGCTTCTGGCGGCTGCTGTACATACACGTAAGTCGCAGTGTGTGTTTTGTAACGCTTGCCGCTTGCCGCTTGCCGCTTGCTGCCTGCTGCCTGCTCCTTGAGACATTATCTTGTACCGGCGTTTTGCCCATCGTTGAGCGGGTTAGGTATATTCTGGTGTTATGATGCAATAGACCAGAGCCCGGAGATGATGAATAGAAACCACGCAGCGGCTAGTTCGACTAGTAAGAAGAGATTGGTTCCGGCGCTGCTGTCTCGCCCGGATTGGGCTTTCAATGCAAGATCTCATTGTGAAGGTTGACAAGCAAGGAGGGGATTTCACACCGGTCTGGTAGCAAATGCCACCCAATCTGTACCCAGAAGACCTGCCTTCGAAAAGACGAATTCGTCGCAGCAGGTTGCGGCTGGAGCGGGAGATGCTGCTGCATATGGTCAGAAAACGACTCGCGAGCCTGCTCATAAAGTAAGTGCACATCTCCTCTCATGCATTAGGTACAGAGCTTATGCCTCGGTCCCTGACTATCGACCTGTTCAATTGGCGTAACGATAACCTCCCGCGTTTCTTCGCTTGGTTTATTCCCCATAACGACAAGTTCGCCTGCGTGTATGTATGCTGCCTTACATATATGCAAGTGAACTATACTAGGAAAACAACGACGGGTAATCAACTGCCTGCCGACACACATGTCGTGGAGAAAAAAAGGAACAGAAGACGACATTTCGCACGCAGTTCTGTGGGATTGATGTCCATGCTTTCGAAGGAACAAAACCAGCCGAAGTTCTGGACGCGATATGCCTTCAGCCGCTTCAACTGATCTCACGAGTGGACAATTGGGACGGTTACGTTTAAACGCCCCCCCCCCCACCTTTCAACGACTACATCCGTGTACCTCATTGGTATCGACGGCGGATCACGACGAGCAAGCAGAATACCATAGATGCATCTATGCGCAGCGCAGGGGTTTCTATGCATCATACGCACATCAAAGCCCCCTCTTCCCAATAAAGACTCTGTTTCTGCGAATTGCAGCAGTCTCCCAAGATACGTAGTGCGATCCGTTAGCAAACAGTCCTTCCTGTCTCGCAGGCGTGAAAATCCCACCGCCTGTACGATACGTGAACAAACAATCTTGCAGGCTGCACGAGACGTGATGCCGCGCCCCTTTGAACCAGTCCGATGTACTGTGTCGCGCGTGATGAATGTCGACCGACATTACTACTATTGGAAGTACTCATGCTTCCTCTTCTTTTCTCTTCCTTCACTCGTTGCTTTTATCCCATGAAGATGTTTGGAATACGTGACAGCCTACGTGCACTTCTAAGCTGCAAATGCTGCGGAACATGCCCTTCAAGGTACAATCAAAATTATTGCCTGTTTGGGACTGGGTTACCTAAACTTTATTCCACTGTGCGCAACTCATGGGCACTTCCATACATGTACAGACTCGGTACGGGATATTCATTCGTACGGGTATCAGCAGTCAACTAACTCATGCTATATGCAACTGCTACTCTCCTAACCTGAAATAATTACCTCTGACAACCTGGAATCGTATCATCACCCCAGTAGAGCCATTCGTTAGCATCATGCCGCCCAAGCGAAAAGCGCCGCCGCCCGCCGAGGACGAGGTAGCAGCGGAGTCCTCAAACCTGCGCAGATCGACGCGTCGGAAACCATCCGCCCCCGTCGACGCGACGAAGGCGGCGACGACAACAACAGCACCAGCAGCAAAGAGCAAGACCTCCCCTATTGAGAAAAAGTCCGCGAAGAGTGTTAGTCGCAGCAGCGTAAAGACCAATGGCGACTCGAAGGAGAAAACTGCCAAAAGTGTACTGATCTCACATTTCATCCATCACACATCACATATACACCTACTAACACCTCTTCCTATAGGATACACAGCCTAATGGCACGCTAGACTCAACAAAGCCGGCCAAGGTCACTCAGGAGGAGTCGGCATCAGAGACAAACTCTGGTGCCGGGTCGAGTGATCCATCATGCGAAAAGTCATACTGGCTACTGAAAGCCGAACCAGAGACACGCCTGGAGAATGGCGTAGACGTCAGGTTTTCCATAGATGATTTGGCTTCGCGAACAGAACCAGAACCATGGGATGGTATGTTTTCCTCTTCTTCACATTTTGGGATTTCGAAGTGGGTTGCTCGTTATATATTGACAAAAATCTAGGTATTCGTAATTACGCCGCGCGTAATAATTTGCGGGCGATGAAGAAAGGCGACCTCGCCTTCTTTTATCACTCCAACTGCAAGGAGCCGGGTATTGTTGGCACGATGGAGATTGTGCGCGAACATTCCCCTGATCGTAAGGGCTATCTGATTTATCCCTTCCACTGTCTTGTTCTGTTGGCTAACACTATCCCAGTATCGGCCCATGATCCCAAAGCGCCATACTATGACTCTTCATCAAAACCATCTGAACCCAAGTGGAGTGTAGTGCATGTTGAGTTTCGCAGCAAGTTTGCTCAGCAGATAGGCTTGAAGGAGCTGCGAGAGATGGGCAAGCCTGGCCAGCCCTTGGAGAATATGCAGCTGCTCAAGCAGAGTCGTCTGAGTGTAAGCCGTGTGAGCCCTGCAGAGTTCGAGTACTTGATAGGGGTCGCAGCGGCAAGAGGTGGCATGTCCAAGGAGGTATGAGGGTCTTTCCGGAAGTGGGTTGTACGAGTAGTGGACTGCGCGATAAAGATGATTGTTTTACGGCTTCGGCAAAGTCTGGGCAGTGTATTCTAAAACCATGCGAAGACCAGGATCAAGACTTTCTGAAGCCAACACGGGGTTCATCCAGGCCAGCGTCTTGCGGGCCAATTGGATCTTGTCGCTGGTCGATGTCAAAGACGACTTGAGCCGGGAAAGAGTCTCCCGTAGCGCCTGAGGATATGCCGCAGAGTCGATAGAAACGCCAAGAACAGGCTGCCGAATAAAGCAATTGCACGCCGCTGGGTTATGAGGGTAGAGCTCCGACATGGTATCCAAAACGTGCTGGACAATCTTGGGTTGAGAAGAGACTTGTGGGAATTCGCCAAAAACGTCGAAAAACTGCTCTCCTGCTGCCGCGTTGAAAAAGGGCTGCTTCTTTGCGATGTCGAAGATGGCCATGGGTATCGCTCCGTCCAGGGCCGGGTTCCCCTCCTCCAGCTTCTCGGCCGTGCTATTATCGAAGACCTTCTTTGTCTGGCCATCGGGATTGGGTACCATCAGGCGACCGTTCTCGTCGGCGTCGTCTTCGCTATCTTCTTCGTCAAAGAGCATTTGGTCGTCGTCGTTCTCGGCTTGCTCCGCAATTGCTCTGTTCACGCCGCCCTTCTTGTTCTTTCGCGCCTCCATCTTCTCGAGCCACTGCATCTCGCAACGAGCATACTCGACCCATACCATGGAGTCTTTTGTGCAGAATCTCGCCCCACGCATGAAGAAGTTTCTCGCAGCGCTCATATCGTTGTTATCGGCGGCTCTCTTCCCGGCAAGCACCCACAGCTCGCTCTTCGCCGGGTGCATCCGCAGGGCTCTGGTTATGACTCTGCGCCACCTCTTAGTGGCCTTGACGTCCTTTGCAAACATCAGGTATTCCCTCCATAGCTCGAGACTTCCGGGATGCCGCGCGATAGAGCGTTCTAGGATGCCGAAGACGCGGCCTTCGCCGGCGTGAGACGTGCTTTGACTGATCCGTAGGCGAGCGCAGCGCTTCGCGCGTAGCTTCTCAAGAGACCGCTCCCACGCGACGTAGGCCAGGTAGTCGGCGGGCTTGCAGCCTGGCGAAAGAACTTTGTGCTCGAAATCCTCCCGTTTTCGTACTAGGTTACGAATCTCGGCCTGGGAGAAGATGTTCTTTGCTTCGAAGTCGCGGAGCTGGGGTACGGACTGTTCGAGGTAGTAGCGGGCTTTGTCGGCAATGGCGGCCATCTTGAAGGCTCGAAGATCTGCGCTGCTGCAGCCTGTCTAGAGAAGCCTGGTGTTATGATGTTGTCTGGTCCAGATGTTTCTAGGTGCTGGCCTCGAAAAAGCTCGATTGGTAGGAAACGAAGGATTGAACTTTTTAGTGGAGCCCCTGCCGTCTTCAGTGTGGCATCGGGCACAGGTCTGTGGCTTAACCGATAGGACCTGCCTGGAGATTGATAAGAAAGGTAACACCCACCCGCAACTACCGCGATACTTGATGAGGCTCAGCGTGGGGATTTGCTGCTGTCGTTGTGGAAATGACGCTACGTATGGGGACGTTGAGAAACATTGGCCATCTATGTATGGAGTATATTCGGCCAGGTAATGATTACCCCCGACTTTCGCAGTCCAATGTGATGTAAGCAACTGCTTTCACGTATAGAACACCGTCGGGAAAGTTGCCGACTTTTGGCGACGCAAGCAATGGACCATGTCGGTAGGACGATGAGGAGGACAAGGAACTCAGTTGTCCAACCCCTCTTTAATGTGAACTCTGTTACCCTCATTGGATAGGGCAAACAAATTCATGTCCCCACGGCTGCGGTTAGATGCAGAAAGCAAGACTGGCCTGACCTTACGCCTACTGGACGCCTTCCCACGCGACACAAAACCGAAGCTGCCGGAGCTAGCTGGATCTCCGATCAACAGACAAAAAGTAACCGTCTGCTTCCTGCCCAGGACCCAAGCCAGAATCCGAGCGCAACTGCCAAACCAAATGCTCGTAGGCTGGGTACACGGCTCGGCGACAAGCAAATAAGAGTTGGCGCTTCATGTCCTCGCCCCCCCGCCTTCTCCTCCTCCCTCTTCCTTCTCCCATCTTCTCTCGTTCCCGTCTTCCTCTAGTCTGCCAGACAATAAATGAACCGCTCTCTTTTTGCCGTCATCTGATGTGCGCCCATCGACTATTTTCTTGAGTTGTGAGAGGGAGTCGGGTTCCATTCATTGATCACGATGGTGTCTTCCACCTACAAAGACAAGCCGAGCGGGGCGCTCTTCGCCTTTAGCGCAAAGTGGGTTTCCTACGCGCATACCATCGTCGCATACAGTCAGTGAGGTTTTTGTTGTTGGAATCATATGTTCCGTCGCAGCAAGGTCTAGTCGTACTAAATATGCGTCAGCTGCTTTCATCAGCGCACTTGTCGTCGGCATATCGCTGCATTACCACAAGATTGTCGAGAACGAGTTCTACGGCTACCCTCAAGAATGGTTTCCTTCCGTTTCGGCCACGATCGGCGACCGATACCCCGAGCGATCCTTCTTTCAGCTCTTTATAGCTCTAACCTCCGGTACGTACGTTGCTGTGCACCTGAGTGGAATTGGGCAAGCCGACTGGCGTTCTCGATACTGTCAAATAAATGGCACAATACAGGCCAGGAGCTAATGCGGTTACACAGGACCCCGGTTCGCTCTCGTGGGACTCTGGTATTTATTGACAGCGAAGCCCGGGAAAATGCTTCCTAAGTTTGTGGCCGGTGTGGGCTTATTCCGGACTTTCACTTGCGGAGGTTGGACCTACGTTACCTCAACAGACGATCATGATTGGCACGACATCTTCATGATATCCTACCTTGTCGCAACCCTACCTTGGACCCTCGGTTGCATTGCGTTAAGTCCAGCGAATCCCAAGGCGATCAAGTATCGAAAGTATATCGCCACCGCCTTTTTCGGCACCCTTCTACCTTTGGTATACTACTTCATTCAACACAAGGTCCATCGCGTTGCCGGAGGTACGTTTGAGCATGTGCAGTGGCCTAGCTGGCTTGCTAACATTCTATAGCTTACACTACGTATGCCTTTTTCGAGTGGTCATTGATCCTGTATGACGTTGCCTTTGACGCCGTCACCGTCCTTGACTTTTCCACTTTTGAGATTGTCGTCAGGGACGTCGGCGGACTCAGCCAGGGGTACGTGCAATGGCTCCCCCAGTAACTGCTATTTTGCAATCGCACACTCGCTTGGGCTGGTCATATCGCCATTTTGGATTCTGTTAATTTGGTCTGCCATGATGTCTACTTTTTCCGTCTCCGGAAGTTGCCTTGGGCTGGTACTCTTCGATGAAAGACAAGACGAGATGCTCATAAGATCCATGCTGGTTCTTCTTCGGTTTTGTCCCCTTCAGCACTGGCAATTTGGGCCTCAAGGACTTTCTTGCTGGATACGGACAAAAGTTGGAGATTGTTGATGTTGGTTGATTTCGTTCGAGCGATTGGCATACTCAGCCTGACGAAGCCCACTGCATGCTTGGCTTGGAGCAGGATCAGGGCCTTGACAAGCGGGCAAGTGGTGAACCAGCTCGAGCGAGTGTGGGAGTGCTTTGTTGAGGCCTAAGTTGCGCAAGTGTATGCTAATGCATTGGCTAGAGTGAACAAATCTGGGATGTCTGATGTCGCGCTCGAAGAGCAGAAGACGAAAGCCACTGGCGGGATCTTCAACATCAAGTTCACCTGGAGAGAGACCTTTGACACGATCGCCGAAGTGTATCATGGCTATGTTTTCTGGTCCATTCTCACAGGTCTTGGACTCGTGATATGGTACTTCCCACTATGGTTCATGGGCATATCGGGCTATGAGGCTTTGGTTATGTCGACAATCTCGCCTCTGCTGTTAAGCATCAAGCCTGTGAGATCATTCGTCACCAACCACCTGAGAATATGTCACTTTCTTTCCCTTGCCGGCTTGTTAGCCTATCGGGTCGAAAGTCCGATCTATCGCCTCTTCACTGTCAGTTTTGGTGTATCGATGTCATGTCTCTCCTGGTCGGCTCAGTTATATTCGGAGAATGTCCACGAAACCCGCCTCGAGTCCAAAATACTTGCTTGGTTGGTCGGCTTGGTTCTTTCTTCAACTGCGAAATTCGCCTGGTGGACGAACAATCCCATCTGGCCCATCATGCATGCGGAGAACGGCGGACAGAATGAGATTGGGCTTCTCTTGGCGCTAATAGCTGCGTGGCGGTTCACTCGAAGAGCGCCATTGAATACCGGGGCCGCAAAGAGCGAAAACCTGGGGGACTCGGCGTTCCTGTCAGCTTTAGGGGTTGCCGGCCTCTTCTTCGGCCTGCACTCTCTCTTGTCCGACTCGAGCACCATGATCTCCTGGGTCTGGGAAGGCTATCCAGTACGAGGTCCTGTGGCCGTGCCCCATGGTTGGTTTACGATCGCGGCCATGACCGCCGGGCTTTTGACAGGCCTTGCGCACCCGAGTCTGGTTGGCACATGGTCTGTCTACGGCATTGCATGTGTTGGAGCAGCGATCCTCACATTGTATGCTAACTGGTTTGGCTACTACGGTGGAATTGTACTTGCATTCTACCTGATGGCCATTGCAGGGCCTTTTCTCAAGAACGCTGCGAAGAGGAGCCCCGCGACAACCTTCGGTCTTGGGTTCTTTCTCTACAATATCATGGTTCTCTTCCATGTCTGGGTGGTCGCTTACGCCTTCGTTCCAGGTGGTCCTTATGTCCGAGAACACACTGATTGGGTCATGATTACCATGATGTTATTGATTGGCGCTGGCGTCTTCAACCTGACCTGCACCAGTTCCCATGGACCACAGACACCACAGCGCCCCAATTCATCGCAGCACCAGAGATACCATACATCGGCATTGGCCTTGATCAACCTATTTTTCTTGCGATGGCATACCTCCGCTTCCCTTCGAATGACTATGTGCCTTATCATGCCGATTCACAGATCATCACCGCTGGCATCTGGACCATTCACTTCTCTCTTGACAACGATATGTGGTCTTCCGAGAAGCGCATCCGAAATTTGCTCAAGGAACTCGAGGTCGACGTTGTTGGACTTCTAGAGTCGGATCTTCAGCGCATCATCATGGGTAACCGCGATACAACACAATTCCTCGCCCAAGACCTCGGCATGTATGTGGACTATGGCCCGGGCCCTAACAAGCATACTTGGGGCGCAGCCCTGCTCAGCAAATTCCCTATTGTCAACTCGACACATCATCTATTGCCTTCTCCTGTCGGCGAGCTCGCCCCTATGATCCAGGCAACTCTCGACTGCTACGGCGAGCTGGTGGACGTGTTCGTTTTCCATTCGGGTCAGGAAGAAGACGCCGAGGATCGTCGACTTCAGTCAGAGTACGCCTCTAAGTTGATGGGCAATTCTCCTCGGCCTAGCATTCTCTTGTCGTACCTTGTCACCCAGCCACAGCAGGGTAACTACAAAACCTACGTGTCGGATCTGTCGCGGATGCACGACGTCGAACCGGGTGATTGGGACCGCTGGTGCGAGTACATCTTGTACAAAAAGTTACAACGTGTAGCGTATGCTCGCGTAAGCCGATCAACTATCACGGACACTGAATTACAAGTCGCCAAGTTCGTGGTACCTCGGAGACAAGAGGAAAAGGCGCTTGTATCAATATTGGAGGCGAATGAACAGGCGAGGGACTGGAAGGTCCAGGAAGATGAGGTGCCTGTAGGATGGAGATTCCCGGCTCTTTTCCGTGGGAAAGGCGTGAGGGGCCACCGCTACCACGTCTTTGATGAGCCTTACTACTATTCGCCAAAAGGATTAGGCCAAGGGTGAGTGGGAGCCGAGTAATTGTAACATAATGTGTATACTGGATGGTGACTGATACCCTTTCACGCAATACGGTGGTCCACGGGACACCAAGAGATGGATGAAGTGTACGAGACGGCCGAGAGCCAAGAGCGACTGCATGTTTTACGTTTAATGAGCATACTGTTCCATTCTTTGTAAATATGTTTCAGGTCCCACTTGTGATCGAATGGTTTTGTTCAATTGAGGCAATGGCCAATTGTGATTTGGGCAATAGCCAAACCCCTCCCTCTTCGATTCACCACTGCAATCGGATTAGCCTCTCTCAGGCATTACCACTCACCACAACTCATGCATAGCCTTGTTCTTCTTAAATTGAAACGCGTCGCGAGACGCCTTCGTGCTCATTGTGGTCCCTATAATGCGAGCGAGGGGCGAGGAATGAGTGTGCTTGCGAGGATGCTATCCGAGAGCAACATCCTCCGGGGCATCTTCTGGCGCCATGTCTGTCCGAACGTGAGAACAAAAATCCGGTCTTTGGTACACCTTTCTAGGCTCGGCAGCCGCTGGGAAGGGCTCGCGCCCTGAGCTTACGCTAGGTAGCGTGGACGAACCCGAAGCCGCCCCAGTCCGCGACGTTGACGGCGACCGTTACGATGCCCTTGGCGTAGACCGTGTCCCCGCGGGTCGTCGTGGACGGCTGTGCCTTCTTCCTGTAGCACGGGCAGCTGGAATGGTTCGCCGATGAAGCAGGCGGCGCGCTCCTGGAAAGCCACCTGCCGGTGTCGCGCGTCCGGGTTCCACTGCAGGCCCGAGTTGGTGTCGAGTCCGTATGTCGGCTCATGAGCCTTGGATGTAGCCCGAGCTGCCGTACGTCAGGTAGCTCAGCGGAAAGGATAGGAAACTTGGATGTTGTGATGTTGGCTAAAACCAAAAGGGGTATAGATCAAGCAGTGGTCAGAAACAATCAAAGACCCAGCGGGTTGCTGATCGAGGTATGACAAAACAAACAGACATTGGCATGCGCATACGAAGCAGGCATATACGCGATCTGAGCATACGTGGTATGCATATATATCTAGTCAGCAGCCTTAGTCGCTCTCCTGAGTAGTTCTTGTCATGATTCGCACACGGGGAATCAATCGGCAGCAACATGGGGGGTTCGCATGATTTGCATTTTCATACCCCGCAGCGGCTACAGAACCTGTATGGTCAGTTAAAGATTAGTACAGCCATGGGTGTTACATGGCTCTTACCCCTGGTCCGTTGCCCTCGGGGAGTCAACGGTCGCTTCAAGACACATCTCGTGATCTTTCATAAAGAGCTACCTGCGTCGCTTACGAAAAATCTCGGCTCAGTTGTCCCGTCCATTAGGCTTCTACAGTACTGCCGCCTGAGAGGAGCGACTGGAAACGAAAACGACAATGACGATCATAGCCGGACTCGGACTAGTGACCTTCGGAGTTGTCTCTGCGATCGCTTACTTCATACTCACAAGCATTCGCACGTATCGTCGGCTCCGCCACATCCCAGGCCCCTTTTGGGCGCGATGGACCAACCTCTGGCTCAGCCTACAGATGTTCCGCGGCGAATACATGGAGGTCATGGATAGGCTGCATAGACAGCACGGTCCCATCGTGTGCCTCGCCCCGGATTACGTCTCGATCAGCGACCCCGACGAGATCGCGAGGACCAAGAAGAAATGCAACCGCGGGCTGGCCTACAACGGCATGCGTCTGAGGCCCGGCCAGGATTCCCTGTTCGTCGAGCAGGACGCCAAAAGGCACGACCGGCTGCGGGCGAAGTTCACGCCAGCATTCATCTCCAAGGACGTCCTTGAAGGTGTCGAGGCTATGGTCGATGGCCATTTGACCAGCCTTCTGGAGCTCATCGAACACAAGTACATCTCTACCCCTGATAACTACCGCCCTATGGATCTGACCAAAGTCATCACCTATCTCACGACGGATATTACTTCCTGTATGGTTCTCGGACACGACTTCGAGTGCCTGAAGAGAGACGATGATTACCATGGGTACAACCATTCGATAGAGTCCTATCTACATGTACTGTCTTCACTGATCGTGCTACCCGCTTTCCAGAAGTTCATGGATACGCCGTGGCTAAGATACCTCGACGTGATGCGGCCTCCCTTGCGGCAAATCTTGGGTATTGCCGAAAGCTCTGTTGCCACGCGGTTCGGCGAGAAGAAGATCGAGAGGAAGGACATGCTGGGCTCGTTAGTCGCTCACGGGCTATCCCAGAGCGCACTGGAGTACGAGACGGTCTACGTCCTGGCTGCTGGCTCGGACACGAGCTCGACCGCCATGAAGGCGACGATTCTTCACGTGATGTCCACACCACACGTATACCGCAAGCTCCAACAGGAGATCGACGAGTCTCTTGCGTCGGGCAAAGTCACAACCTCACCCATCAACTCAGCCCAGGCAAGGGAACTCCCCTATCTGCAAGCCGTGATCAAAGAAGGCCTCCGGGTGTTTCCGCCCGCGGTAATTATACCGGTGGCATCGGGTCAAGACGAGGTGGTCTGCGGCAAGCTCGTGCCGGCAGGCACCAACGTCGAGCCGTCGCTCAAGACCGCCGCCAGAGACAAGGGTGTCTACGGCGATGATGCCGATTCGTTTCGACCTGAGCGGTGGTTAGAAGCCGATGTAGAGAAGCTCAGAGCGATGGAGGAGACCTCGAGGATCATCTGGGGAGGACCGGGCCGCTGGGAATGCCTCGGCAAGAAGATAGCCCTCATCGAGCTGGACAAGGTATTTTTCGAGGTAAGATTCCCTCTGGTGGAGCTTTCACGTTGTGGTCCAAATTCCAACTGACCATCACCATCTGAATGCAAAGCTGTTTCGGCGATTCGACATGGTTCTAGCCGACCCCACGAGCCCGTGGAAGACCAAGAGCTGTCGTCTCTGGGTCACGACCGATATGTACGTGAAAGTGGAGCGCAGGAAGGCACAATGTGACCCGAAGACACATCCGGCTTAACCGAGACAGCGAGACACACTTTTGGCAGATCACCTGCGTAGTGCTGCATGTTGGTAGTCTTGGTCACTCTTTATGCCAACATGATCTGATAAGTCTCAATGAGGAGACTAATAGCCTGCCCCGCCTGCCACTGCAACGAACCCCCATACAGGGATGCCCGATGGCCTTTCTGAGGGGTACCAAGTGAGAGCGAGGCCCGAATGTTGGTATCCGATTGGGCATATAGTTTCCTTGGTGGTCCCCACTTTCTTATTGTGTGCTCAGGAGTCAGGAGTCAGGGGTCAGGGGTCAGGGGTCAGGGGTCAGGGGTAGATTGTTTTCATGAATATCATTGGTACCACATATCCGGGTTTCTATCCAACTGCAGACACTTGACTGGATTGCTTCATTCAGGACCAACGCCTGCCCTCCCTACTTCACATTCGGTGTCAGGCTGTCCTTTCCGTATGCCGCCTCCCCTCGTTTCTCTACCATGTTGAGGCTGTTGACGTTGTAAGGTAGCGTGGCCGTCTCTGGGCTTCCATAGATGACTTCTGCCGGCTTGGCCTTCTTCTCCTTAGCAGGTAATTTGGAACACATAGGACCTAATCAGTGAACTCACTATGGGTGCCCCAGTTGCGAAGGATACCAACAAGGCAGAGAACGTGGCAATAGCTTGGAAACGCATCGTATGTTTTGTATTGGGGGCAATATCTTCCGTGTAGGGCAAAAGTTGGGTCTTGGATAATGTAATGGTAAAACTGCAATCGATGGATATCTTCCTGATATTTATATTTGAATTGGCTTTCAAAGTTTTGAAATCATATCCATTTGATTGAGAAAAGAGCTCACAGAATGCAGTACTCGTTAGTGATATGATATGCCAGGGTTAGTTGCATCACATGCAGCAGGCATATCACTCCTCACGCAGGGCTAATCCTGAAGGATCATGTAACTGGCCAATAGGATTCAGAGGTATCTTTATGTTTGCTTTCTACCTCCGCTCGGCAGTGTCTATCACATCAGGACCCCCTTCTACTCATCCGACCTCCATTCTTGATAGGGGGGTTGATCACAGCCTAAATGAGTCTGGGACATGCAAAGCCAGCATCGAGAGGACCAACTGGGCTTCGAGTCCTCGATAGTAGGCGAGGGGAATGGATCACCGTTCCATGCAGGAATTGGTCCATATTACTCGCCGCTCATAAAATGCTGCGATTTGTAGATCAGCAGGCCTCTGTTGAGCTCTCCTCAACAAGATACAACCCAATTGGAGCATGTCCTACAAAGACACATTGCGTTCATAGCTCCAACTGTTAGCTATTGGTAAGATGCAACCCCTATCGGCTGCCCCCCCTTAAATAACCCATACATTCCGTAGTTTCCCACTTAAATCGGTAAGATTTAAAACTTACTATAAAATTAAATAAAATAGGTAAAAATATAGAACTTTAATAATAAGATAGTAAATAAAATAAGAAAAAATTAGGCACTTTATATTAAAATTTAAAAAATTTGTTAAGGTGTTTTTTAAATACTTTTAAAAACACCGTATAAATTCGTGAAAAATAAACTTTTTATTTAAAAGAGATATAAAACATTATTTAAATACGATATTTAAATAATTATAATAGGAAAATGGTTTTTAAAAAACGAAGTTAAAAGCTATTTTATTTAATTTTATAAAATTATTTTAATATTTTATTTAAAGTTTACTAAGGAAAGTTTATTAGAGAAAACTCTATTTAAAAATAAAATCCGTATAGATTTTATTAAAGTAATAATTCTCTCTTATATCGATAAAATAAATAGTAAATACTTAAATATAAAAATATTACGTAATAAAAATAAATAATAAAAAACATATTTAAATAATAATAGTTTTTAATATAAAACATCTCTTTGTTACGACCTGGCTATTTATGCGGCTAAGAAAGAGGCACAGCGGTTTTAGAAGCCTCGTAGTTAAAAGCAACGAACGGGAATACTAGCAGAAAACGCACGGACCACCTCGTTACGTAATGGCTCACTATAGATCACCGTGAGCCACCGTGAGCCCAGGGGTATAGCTTACCATTTTAGTAAGTAAGCTAAACACCACGATTAGATTACCGGATCACTAGCGAGCTAGTAATTTAAAGAAATATAGTAAAATCGGTAAAGAAGAGATTAGATATATAACGATAAACCTTTCCTATATATTTTATATAAACACTCTTTACTTTAGCGATTAATTTAAGTATTAATTTAATACATTAGTAAGGCATATTACTTTAAACGAACCTATTACACTTTTAATTAAGTTTTACGATTAGTTTAGGATATTATTTATTATATTAAACGGACGCACTCGTTTACACGTTTAAGTACTCTCTCGTCTTAACTAATATAAACCCTAACACGTCTACGAGGTTTCTTTTAAACCTCGATAGCCGTTCGTTACACTCTTTAAATATTTAATTAAATAAAATGATTATTAAAATACAGTTTTTATATTTATAAGCGTTTAATAAAAAGTTACTAGCGTAGAATATAAAAATAATTTTTTTAATTTATTATTTAATTTATAAATAACATTTACTTAAAGGGTTAACGGAGGGGAAAGGGGTGGGGTCAGCCGGTAGGGGTTGCATTTTAGTGCAGCTTATTGTTATAAATGCCTATTATTCTATTATAACCCTTAAATTATGTTGAAGCCTACTTCACCATGACCTCGCATACCGTTGAACAGCATGGCCTGTTGTGCTCGCCGGAAATCGATCCCGGCGAAGACATAGGCTTTCTCAGCGAGAAACGACACGTTTTATCCCGTTCTGGCAAGCGTATGGCGAGAGCCTATCTCTGCATCACTATATTCAACGGCCTACTCTTCACTCTTTCATGTGTGTTGTTTGGGACGTGGTACTATAATGCGCATATAAGGAAGAATGGTGCTTTGAGACAATCGTCATCTTACAGTAAGTAGCTCACACAGGATCATGATCTAACCATAAATTCCCCAACTAACCAACCTCCGAGGCCCAATAATTGATATGCTGGAACTTGATATGAGTGTCCAGACCATGAACGGGACTCTGTTGCTGCCCAAGGATGGTGGATCAATTGCCCGGCAGATGCCCAACCCGGAGTCGGATGCCATATGGTCAGAGTATGAGCTCACTCGTTATTTCCCCGCCACTTCCGACCAGATCCGAGCCATGGGAAAGGACCACGCAGCAGTGGCCAAGCTTGAAGACGAAGATTGGGGCCTCGGGGACGACGCGTACGTGACGATTCTCGACGTGTACCATCAGCTTCATTGCCTGAACACGTTGAGGCAGCTGGCCTACCCCGAGTACTACTCCAACATTACACATCAGAACTCAATGACCACAGGTTCGAAGAAGGGTGAAGGCAAGAGAAAAAAGAAGAAAAGCGAGATACTCGCCATCCATGTCAACCACTGCGTGGACATGCTGATGCAGGCCATCCAGTGCAGCGGCAATGTGAACCTGATCACCATGCACTGGGTCGAAGAGCAGCCGTATCCGTTCCCGGACATGTCGGTGAACCGACAGTGCATCGACTTCGACAAGCTGATCACATGGCGGAAAGACAACACGTTGGACATGGAGAAGTACGTCAAGACGATGCGGAAGAAGGAGGACAGGGACTACAGCCAGCTGAAGGCCCCTGATGCGTACTACAAGTACTACATGCCGGACGCGGTCAACCCAAATCACCTGAATGGGGCCAATCCTGGAGAGGATTTCAATCTATAGCTTATAGAAACAGTTTGATATAGAGTGAGTTGCTTCGTTTGGAAGCCAAGTTACTGGGGCGTTTGGTGTTTGGTTTGATGTGCTTGCATGCAACCGTGTCTGATTAGAGTAGAACCCGGAAGCACACGGATAAGTGCCGACCTCTCGTATACCTGTTTAGACCTGTTGCATGAGTGAACGGAATTTAAAGATACCAAGAAAAGTCCTACATGACGTGGATCTTCGTGAGGTTCATTACTAGGTGCTCACCGACATAACGACCTCTCGACTAAAAAGATTAGTGAACATTCCCCAGAACGTCCGCCCATGTAAGGCTCGCATGTCAGAGGAGAACACATCTCGCTGGTGCTGGGAGAAAGGAAAGTTAGACGACGGGCATATTGCATCAGATTGGAGGCATCAACTCCTGACCCTACAGAAGTGTAATTACCAGGATTCTAAGCCCCAGTCGACACTTTGCAGGTAACTTATGCAAGAGAACGGAGCACCTGTAATTATTTCTCTTTCTGGCGCCAGCCTGAAAAGCAAACATCAGACCTGCAGGTATTCGGGCTGGTTTGGGGGCTGGGCTAGACCCCTTTCGTATGTCAGCAGGCATGCCACATTTTGGCTGGGGAGCCTGATGGAAGTCGATACATGCTGCCTGATCCAACACCATCGACCATTACTACCTTGTTAGTATCTGATCGCCATGTAGGAAGGCTATGCTGTTGACCAGCGTTGCCAGAAGGATACCAGTCGATGATCCGCTCCGGCTTTCGGTGAATGCGACTGTCAGCAATGGCTGAGGCCGGAATTCGGGCCTGGAGCCTGGCGGCTTGCGAGTCTCGGGGTACTGAGCCTTTACATCGCTACAACGGGCTCCTGAAATCTGCCTTAGCTGGATGTCACGCCCACACACCTCGGAGGCTAGTCAGCCTTGGGGCTGCCTCCATACCCGCCAAATACCTGTTCCGTTGGACAAGACGCACATTTGAGATTGATAATCGACCACGGGCGTCCACATATATTGGTTCCAGGTCTTACTATGTCGTGTTTGGGAGGCAGGCTAGGCGTGCCCGACTCTTTTCCATTACAGTATGATGCCGCGACTACACAGAAACGAGAACACAAGGAAGGAAAGATATCGCGAGAAGGAGGGAGGAAGCAAGACATGGCGGTAAGCAGGCTGGTTTCATTTGGAAATTAGTGCCAAAGACTCACACCTAATATCCAGAGAAAAGATCACCAGGCCCTTACGCCGGCTTGGACGCAGACGCAATGGCATGGAACCCAGAGAGGAGCTGTTCCAGAAGCACAGCATGAGCAAGAACATTGTTCGCAAAAATCCCGTACCGATCATGCCCAAACCCGATGAGTACATCAAAGGCTTCTCGGCTCAAAGTCCGTGTGCGAAAGGCACCCCGATGGCCTGCGGTTCCACACAGGATACAGTATTGCCAATAAAGGGGGACAAAGAGCCACATCCTGCTGGGAGTGACGGACCGAGTCGACCTATGACGCCCAAGCCGGCTTCCACATGGCCAAAGGCGTCCAAGGAGGACACCAAGAAGCAGGCCCAGCAGACTCAACTTGCCAAAGACAAGGTTCTCATCACAGCCCAGACAATGTCTCTTGCTCAAAGCAAACATGATACAAAGCCATGGGAGGCTGACGCAATCTCAATGACACCCATTGCGCCAGGCCATGGAAAGAACCAGAAGGTATATCAGAGCAAAGTCCGCGAGATCCAGAGATGCTCAACCCAAACACGAACAACGAAGCCAAGTTCACAGAATATTGGGAGCAGAAGCTCCTGCCCCAAATTGTCGATATATTGGGAGCCAACATCCAGGGCACTTACAGCATCAATGTTCGCAGGGGTGACGGGCCTGACCAGCGGGTTATAGACCTCATGACCCAGGGCAACTGTGCAAAGAAATACAGCGACGTACTCGAGGCTGCCAAGAATGAGCTCCTGCCGGAGGAGTTCAGCAGTAAGACCCAATTCGACTTCCGCAGCGGGAAATGTGCCTACTGTGTCGACGATACCGACAGTCAGACGTCGTCGCAGGTAGACTATTCTGCCCATTACCTTGGCGGAAACCCGCATCACTACAAGACCCCTGTCATGGGTGACTCAGCCGGCTCGAGATCGAACGACGGCAGTGCAACACTGGGTCCGCTGCTCCAGATTGGCGAGAAGTTCTAGCGTCTCGTCAACTGGCACATGTTTGACGATGGCAGAGAGAGCCAGTTCCGGCGATGGAACATGAAAAGGCCACCAGAAGAGCTCGACCTCGTCCACCCTTCCCCAAGCGACTTGCAGATCTACTCTCCAGACAAACAACATGTGGAGATGGGGAACTTGGTGGCCTTCTCAGGCCATATGTATAAGACGTACCGCCCCGCCACGTCGTCTGATGCAGGTACCAGCCCTCTTTCAAGGCGCTCACAAGTCACGACTGACTGGGCGCTCTTTGAAACAAAGGGGCCTGGTCTGTTGAACAGGATACGGCACATCATGGATGGACAGAGATCGGACCCTGCAGAGCCGGCCATCACCGGGACTGCCTCGGAAGTGAAGATAGGCGACGTGGTCTGTTCAACAGGGCGGTCTAGCGGGCACAGTTTTGGCACAGTTTGCAGGCGAGGGTTGCTCAAAAATGAGGATGGTACATTCGGGACTGGGCGGTCTCTTCCGATTATGATGACTCCTGGCACGATGGTATGGGGGTGAAGGGTGACTCAGGTGCAGGTATTGTAGACTGCGTCACCAACAAGCTCATCGGTCAACTCTGGGGGAGAAATCACTACGACGAAGATCCAAAGGAACCTGCCATCACCTACTTCACCACCATGTCGGACATCTATAATGACATACAAGTGCGCTGGCCTGATGGGCAATGTCCTCGCCCTAGGCTACCGGGTGAAGTGCCTTCTACAGAAGAAGCCCGCGGTACCTCCGTCACCAACATTGGGGGTATCGATGAAATTTTGGCAGCTGAAGATCACACCCCGCCATCCGGTGAGGGCTACTCAAACCTGGATTCTAAGTCGAGACGATCAAGTATCAGATCGTCTATACTCGTTGCGAGTTGTGGCAACATCATGGCAGCACGTTGGGTGCGGCATGCCGCTACGTGGCCAAGATTACAACATTAACTTGAAGGAACGTTGCTGTCCACCGATCTCATTTTCCCTACATTCTGAATTTATTTTCTCTTTTTCTTCCCTTCTTGTTCACATGGACATTTTGGGTTCCTTTTTGCACCATGAGATTAGCACTTGCATACGAGCTATTATGCTTTGTAATCTTGTAGTCATGCCCAAATCTGAGTTGTAGTGCTGAGCAAATTTTACACGCAATGGTGCTGTTGAAGATTGGCATCACCATACAAAGGGGGCATTTGTAAGTGGTATTTGACCTGGCCCGTTATGTTTTGGCGAACTATCATTGGCTGCTTTAGCCGGTTTTGAGTTTACCCCTGAACATCAATTGAAATCAGTCCCACCCCTGAGGGTGTGTACAAACCAAACACATGCTACTACCCCTTTATGACTCGGAGTATGTGATTCAGTTTAATGGCCAAATATTAAGCTTCGTTTTGCCAGGGCAGCAATTTTGCTCGCCCAAAATAGTAGTAGAGAACGTGTTTGTACGATTAATGCAAGTGGGCAAGATGTTTCTGTTCGATTCAAATATAATACAAGGGTGTCCCAGTCATCGAATATCAAACGCTTAACAATACCCCTGTTTCTGAACACGTGACCATCCACTGCATTCGCATCCTACATTCCTCGTTTGAGCTGGCACTCCCAGTCCATGTTACCTTCCCCTCATCTTCCTACATATACATTGTAATCATGCCAGCCAGCCCGGACTGGGACGGAACACCTAATTGGGACAAGGAGCCAGAGGTATCTGAACAATACATCCGTTACATCGATATTAACGTACAAGCCGGTAAGCCTGAGCCTCTAATGAGTCTGCGATCTAATGCCTGACAAGGAGCAGGGGTGCCGGAAGGGATAACAGCTTACAAAATAGTACCTCACGGCGCTTCTTTCTGGACTCGAACAGCACGGATCGAAGCCTTCGGGGAGGATGGATATTCTTACAGCTTCTTTCTCAAGGTAAATTCAACTTTTTTATCAGGAAACCCAGGCAAACTATTTGGCACTCAACGTTCATGTCATTTTACCTAGGTCTCGATAGGGGACGATGGAAAGGGTATGATGCACGGAGAATACGAATCGATGAAGGCCCTTCATAAAACCATGCCGGAGCTTGTTCCCCGTCCCATCGCATGGGGTACTTATTTCACGGCTAAAGGCATCCACTTCCTGCTATGTGAGTTTCACGACATGGAGGAGGGGCTATGCTCCATGGGAACGTTCCCCAAGCTCCTGGCTGAGCTGCACGAAAAGGGGGTCTCACCTACCGGCCTGTTCGGGTTCCCCGTCGCGACCTACCAGGGATGGCTGCCGCAGGACCCGACCTGGTGCGACACCTGGGAAGAGTGCTTCTCGCGGAACCTCGACATCATGTTCGAGCATGAGCTCCAGGCTCAGGGGCCCGGCGGCGCGGAGCTGGCCGAACTCCGGCGGACCGTCATGACGAGGGTCGTTCCGCGGCTGTTGAGGCCAATGGAGTCCGGAGGGAGACGGGTGGTCCCTCGGCTGATCCATGGCGATCTGTGGGAAGGCAATGCCGGAACGGATCGAGCCACTGCGATTCCCAAGATATTCGACGCATGTAGCTGGTATGCACATAACGAATGTGGGTTTCTCCCTGATCGTATCGTATCGCAATCGCGCCTGACTGACTCGATCTTGCGTAGTTGAGATGGCGCCGTGGCGGCCCGCGAGGCAGAAAATGGGAAAGCCGTATGTGGACGCATACATCCAGCACTTTCCTCCTGCCGAGCCAACCGAGGATTTCGATGGTCGCAACGCCTTGTACGCACTGTAAGTATCAATGTAAAATGTGAGTGGGAGAATAGGCTATGATGATCTGACATTTCCATAGACGCTTCAACTTGTGTTCTTCGGCACTCTACCCGGGTAATCTGAACTATCGTAACGTGTAAGTAAGTCTCTCTTAGTATGCATCTTGACAAAAATGGGTCTAGAGGTCTAACTCGCGGTTGCAGGGTAAAATCGGATCTCCGGGAGCTGGTAAAGCGATATCCCGAGACGTTCGAGGAGTGGCAAGAAAGACAAACTTAAAGGAGTCGACCAGGCGAAGAGTGGTAGTCTATCTGGGTTATTCTATAATAAAATCTACTGTTCCTGCTCGCCCGGAGTGTTCATTGTGTAGCCTCACCTGTTTGAGCTGCAAAGTCAGCTGAGCCCGTGCCGCCAGCCGTCTCGCAATGCTTCACTCCTAGTCACTGTTTGCGCCAAGCGTGCCCCTTCCGCGTCAAGATCAGGATGGCCGCCACCCCGCTCAGGCTAGCCGCGAGGAAGCCGCCGGCTAGGTACGACAAGCCGACTTGGAGGTTGTTGAAGTGGTATATCGGTCCATATATCACGGGGATGGACGTCTGGATGCAATAACAGACCGAATAGACCACTGCGGCCGTCCAGAGAGTCAACGACGTGTCTCGGTAGAAAACGATCCTCAGGGGTCCCAGCGGATTTGGGATGATAAACCTTTTTCGCCCGGTTGCCTTTGTTCCGCTACTGCTCGAACTCCTCAGCTCTAAATCGCCTGGAACATTCCCTGAGGGCGCGCCGTCTATCATTTCTTTCTCCTCGCTGTTGGCATGTCCCCTTTCCCGCCACAGCCAAAGCAGGGCATCCCACCACGTTCTCCAGATCCCCTGAGCGGCGATCCTGCCATTCCCCACAATGGCCCGATTGGTCTCGGGCAGGGTCCAGCCGATGAGCAAGAATGCCGTGCCCCCGAACACGACGAGCGTCCAGAAGCACCAATCGGGCCGCCCCGTCTCCCAGGCAATGACACCGCCGAGCAGCGGCCCCACGCAGGGCCCCAAGTTGGTGGCGGCCATGAGCGGGCCCAGCATGCGGCCGCGCTCGGCGGACGCGACGACGTCGGCCACGACGCCGTACGCGAGCGACAGGACCGTGGACCCGCCCAGGCTCTGCAAGCCGCGCAGGACGAGGAGCGCGGCGTAGCTGGCGCGGTTCAGCGCGAGGCCCAGGCCCGCAGCGCCGTAGACGGCGAAGGTCGCGAGCAGGACGGGCCGGCGGCCGAAGGAGTCGGACAGGGGCGCGAACAGCGCGGGCGAGACGGCTTGGAAGACGACGTAGAGCGTGATGGTGAGGTTGATGCCTTGCACCGAGCTGGCGTACTGGACGCTGAACAGCTCGATCAGGGGGAAGTAGATGGTGGCCGTGAGGAACTAGGCGAGGGTCACGTAGCCGAGCAGGAAGACCAGGTAGCGGCGGCGGCGGTCGCTGAAATGCGAATAGATATAATCACCGCTGGATTTGGTCCGTCGGCTTTGTACTGCTGGCTCGGCCGCCATGGTATAAAAAGGATGTAAGACGCTTACCCCCTAACGCGCACACCCCTTAACGAGCATTTTCTTTATTTTTAAGCTTTTAAATTTAAATAAATTAATTGTTAAATCTTAAAAAGTGGTTTTAATAAATTAAGTACTTTATTTTATAATAAATAAATTAATTTATTTATAATATTTATAAAAGGTGCACGAATTTAAATAGTAATAATAAGTAAAGGATAATAAAAAATAAAGTTAACGCTTATCTTATAGTATTTTTAAAGGGCCTTAGGTTCTTATATATATATAACGATTAAGTAAAGCCGAAACTAATGCGTAAATACCTCGTTTTTTTACTTTTATTATAATTATCTTTTCTTTTAAATAAACGTTTTAATTATATAGGCGGCTTTATTAGCGCGGCTCGTACCGGTTTTAATTAAAGTTTAAATAATAAAAGGTATTTATAATAAGTAACGAAATCGTAAGGTATAAATAAAAGGTAAATAAAGGGCGCGAGGCGTCGAAGCGTTTATATTTAAAGTGCTTAAAAATATAAATAAATTAATAAGGTTTTTAAACCCGCGCCCGTGTTATAATTATAATAATTCGAAAGGTAACTTAAAGCTATAAATTATTACTTTATTATAAAAAACCGAAAAAGATAAGGAAAAAAGGAAAAGGTTTAGCTTTACCGGAACGATTTCCTTATTTAAATAAGTAGAAAAAATTAAGTAGCGCTCGAGTTATTTTTCGTACGCCCTGTTTTATTTTAATTAATAAAGCTATTAAAAGCTTATTTTTAAAGTGCGCCGTAATATTACCCTTTTTTTAAAAATAGCTCGTCCCGAAATATATTAAGTAAAAAATTAGTATTATAACTATTTAAATTTATTTCTTTATTTAAATTACTATCTCTTTTAACCCTTTCGTTATACCGTTTTTTTAAAAAAACGGCTGGTTTATTATTATTTTCGTATAGTTCGTTAAACGTATCGTTCTCGGCCGTTTATAATTAATATTATAAACGTATTAAAGGATTAAAAGCTTCGAGATTTTACTCGTAGTAGGTTTATAACTATTTAACCGTATTTTTAAAGATTTTTACGAGATATTAAGTTAAGTCGAGGTTTTACCCTTTTTATTCGATTTAATATTATAATTTCCGATAATAAGTTTTTAAGTTAATAATACGGTATATTTCTTAATTTTTTTCGCTTAGTTTAATTACTTCGCCGTTAAAATTTCGTACTGCTTATTTAATTAAAGGGTTATTTAAATATTTCCTAAGTCGATTTATATAAAAAACCTTAAACTTATCTATTTTTTTAAAACTTTTAATAAATATAAGTAACCAATTTTTCGTTTAATTTTATAGTATTATCGGGTTAAAAAATAATCGAGCTTATCGATAAACTTTATAAAAAACTAGGTTTTTTTAATAATAAATACTCGATTCTTAATATCGAAATCCGGTTACCGTCGATATTTATTTTTTTAATTATATATTTTTTAGTAAACTTTAATTATATTTCTTTTAACTATTTTATAATAATTAACGATTCGCTTTATCTAGTTTTATACGATTATTCGGCTAAGCTTTTCGCGTTCTTTTAAATCCGTTATATTTTTAATCTTAGCCTTTTAATTTTAAGTAAATTTTATAAGGAACCCTATTTCGATCTTGTAAAAAGAATACCTTATTAAATTTTAAAATAACGTAACTTAAACGGTATTTATAGCCGGTAAATGTGAAAGGTGCACGAATTTAGGTGGTAACGATAGGTAAGGGGTGGTAAAAGGATAAAGTTAACGTTTATCCTTTTATATTTCTAGGGGGCCTAGGTTTTTATATATATAAAGCGGCGGAGTAAAGCCGGAATTAATACGTAAACGCCCCGTTTTTTCTATTTTTATTATAATTATTCCCTTTTTTAAATAAGCGTTCCGATTATATAAGCGGCTTTATTTACGCGGTTCGCTTATCTCGACGGGAGTTTAATTAATAAAGAGTTCCGTGGTAAATTATAGAGTAATAAGGTAAAAATAAAAAGTAAGTAAAAAGTAAATAAAAAGCGCGGGCGCCGAGGCGTTTATATTTAGGGTGCTTTTCGGAATATAAATAAATTTATAAGATTACCGAACTTATATTCGATATTTTTTTTATAACGTTAATTATAACTTTTTTTTATAATTATTAATACTACGGTTTTTTTTCCGTATTTTAATATTTTCGCGCCCGTTACTTTATTATAACTTTTTTAATACTTTTTTATTTATTATAGCTGCCGCTCGCCACCGAATTAATTTATTAAGTAATTATAACGGCGTTTTTATTACTATCGCGGCTAATTAAGCTTACTACTTATACGTTTCGTTTTAAGCGATTAATTATAAGCTTTTCGAGGGCGAGTTACCGGAGTTTAATTACGTTTTTAATAACCCGCGCTTTTTATTATATAATTAAATATACTCGAAACTCGGCTATATTAACGGTAATAAAACTTACGAAGCTGTAAGTACGCGCAGTTTTTTCGGTATCGATAATGTTTCGTTAACGTTTTATAATAAATTCCCGGCGCTTTTATAAGCGATTTTAATATTATCGACACTATTTTTTTAAGCTTGGCCGAGTATTTTTAAAAGGTAAATAATATCGATAAATACGTTTTTTTTTAGCCCTTCGCCGCGAGGCGGGTAGCATTTTTTGCCGTTTCGTTATTATTTTTACTTGTATAGTTAAGGTTTATAAGGCCGAATTTAATATTAGCGGCTCGAAAAAAACCGTTAAAATAAATAAAAACTCTCGGCCATTTTCTTTATAGCTACCGCGAGTACTTAATAAATCTGTCCTAAATAAAAAAGCCTAGTCGATTACCGCTAAGAGTGCCTCGCTCGCGAAGATATTTTACGTAAACGTTTTTAGTTTAATGCCTTTAACGCCGTAAATTTAAGGATCCTTTTTTTATATTACGTAGTTTCGTTAACGTTTTTTTAAATTATCGACGAGTTTATAATTATCGAAGCTTTCGTTTAGTTTTACTTATTATCTCGCGACCGTGGCTTCGTTATTTAATATATAGCCTTCGGTTTCGCTTAAAAACGTATCGCCGCTTTTTTCGCTCGTGTTAGCGATAACGTTATTGATGAATAGGCCGATTATTTCGAGGATCGTTTAAGATTTGTAGGTTTAGTTTTTTAAACGGAAGTTTCGTTTTTATTTCGACCGCGTTTTTTTTTATTAAGTGTATAGTTTAATCGGCGTAATACGAAACCTCGTGGCTTATTAAAAGGGCGTAAATATAATTACCGTTTAAGCGAGTAGGTTTAATTTCTATCGGGGCCCGGTTTTGGTTATATTTTTATAATTATTAATTAATGATTTACTAGAGTTTTTAAGTCGTTTCGGCTTTTTATTATAACTTTTTTTAAGCTTGCCTCTTTTTTTCGTGGTTAATTAATTAACGTGTGCCCTTTTTTCGTATTACGCGATTTTCGCCGGCGCGTTCTTTAAGTTTTTAGCCGACTTTTACTAGTTATATTTAAACGGCTAGCTTTTTTATTTTATTAGGTAGTATATTTAGTCTTCCTATTTTATTTTATTTCGCACTTTTTTTATTTCCTACTCTTCGTCGGCCTCTAGTTCCGGTATCGGAAACGTTTTATTAACCCTCGCCGTTTATAGCTTTAATAGCTAAATAAAAAAAACGTCGTGAAGCCGGGCGTATTTCTCGGGTAGGGCTAATCGGTAAATAAAGGTTTCGATACGCTTTAAAACCTTAAAAGGTTCGACGAACTTAAGGGCTAGTTTTCGGTTCTAAACTTTTAAGTTTTTAGTAGACAGGCTTATTATTTAGCCTACGTTTAAAGTTAACGGTTTATAATGGGAGTTATAATGCTTCGCTTGTTTTTCGGTCGCCTTTCGCTATTTCTCTTTTATTTCCGCCCGTAATTCCTGTAGTTTTAATAGCCGGTTTTTTACCGTAAGGGCCCCTTTCGAAAAGAAGTCGTCCTCGACGAATATTCGGAAATCCGGCTGATAACCGTAGGTTGCCTCGAAAAAGGAGAGGCTTATTGATGAGTTAACGGTTAAATTAATTACGAAAAAAGCAGTGTGTAATAGGTTCGGCTATAACTCTAGCTGTTCCGCTACGTAATAGCGTAGGTAGGTTTCGATAACCTGGTTTATACGCTTTGTTTATTCGTCGGTTTATAGGTGAAATGTTATCGAATATTTTAGTTTTACTTTATTCTCGTAGTTTAGCTCGGATTAAAAGGCGTTAATAAAAATAGCTTCTCGGTTTAAAAGTAGTTTTTTTAAGCTCCCGAATTAATACTTTATTTTTTCGTAGAAGAGTTAAGCTAGCTCTACGGCGTTAATAAAAGTTATTACTAAGAAAAAGAAAGATAGTTTAATATATCGGTTCATTATTATAAGAATAGCGTTAACGGCTTTTTTATAATAAAAAATTCCGGTAGGCCGATAATAAAGTTTATATTATATTTTTTTAAAGCGATTTAATTACGATAACGACGCGAACTTACTATAAAATTAATAGTGTTTCGCTTTCGAGCCGAGGTATACCGAATAGCCTTTTATATATTTCGCTGCGTTACTTTATAGCTCGGGTTAATAAAACTTTTTTTTAAAAGCTATATTATTCGGTCGCGCTTAAAATAATTATTAAACGGGTCGTTATAATAAACCTATAATAATTACGCTCGTAACGCTATTTATTTTAATACGTAAACTTTTTTTTAAAGTATATTAAGTTTTTTTTTATAATCGATTAATTACGGTTTAAATTAACCTCGGCCGCGGATTACGCTTTACTTTTTTTAATAGGTTTTGTCCCGTTTTTAGGCTTATATAATAAGAATTTTTAAATTTATATTAATTTAGTTTATTAAAGGGTTTTCTTCCTAAGCGGACTTTTTTATTTTTCGCCGAGATATCGCCTGCGATAAAACTATGCGTTCCTCCGCACTTCGTGTCCTATATATCGCCTAGGCTAATACTCGTAGTCTGCCTTTTAAAGGTATAATATCTATTATTAACTTTCGTTTTAACGTTAATAATAATATTAAATTATTTTTTATGTCGGCGGTATAATTAGGCCGTTTCGACGGGCTATCGGCCGGGTTATTTTTTCCCGGCCGGTGTATAATCGTAAAATTAAAGGGAATTAAATATATATACTATTATACTTAGCAATTATTTAACTTCTCGCTCCTTATAAAGCTTTATAAATTCTTATAGTCCGATAATATTTCGATAACGTATTTCGCCCTTTTTAAGTAATATTTTTAGTGTTTAAAGTACGAAATAATCGCTAACACTTTTTAATTTAAAGTTTTATAGTTTAATTTTAACCCCGAAAACTTTTTTAGAAAAAAGGAAATCGGGTGTTAAAATCCTCCGTTATTTTTTTAAGAAAAGGTTCCGGCTATTGTGAACCGGGAAGCGTTTATTTCGAGCTTTACCGGTTTTTCGGGGTTAAAATAGGCTAGTAACGGAGCTAATTAAAAAGATTACTTTAAATATTTAAAGGCTTACTCCGCGGCGTTATTTAGCGGGAATAAACTCTCGTTCCTTTTAAGGTTACGCCTTTTTAAAAGCTTTATTAAAAAGGTAGCGATTCCTAAATATTTCTTTATAAATTGTCGGTAAAAGTTATAAAAGTTTAAAAAGATTTATAGGTTATAAACGGAGTTTAATATAAACTATTTTTAAATAGTGTTCACTCGTAACGGGTTTATTAATACTCTTTTTATAAAAAATCCGATACTTTAGGAATTCGAGCGAGCTTTAAAAAAATTAATACTTAGTATACTTAGTGTATAGGTTCGCTTATATTAATTTTTCGACGATTTATTATACGTGTTTTTCGTGGGTTTTTTTATCGGTAAAATAAATTAAAATATTATTTAGGTATATTATATAGTATATATTAATTAATCCCTCGAGGTATTACGAAATATAGTATTAAAATATAACTGGGGCGTTAATAAAGTTTATAATTATTATTAAAAACTCGTAGTAGCCGTATCGAGTACGGAACGCGGTTTTTTACTTATCCTTTAATTTAATACGAATACGGTAATACATATTTTTTAAGTCGATTTTAAAAAAGACTTTTAATTACGAAACTTTATTTAATATCTTTAAAATAAGGGGTAAAATATAACGATTTTTAATCGTAATTTTATTAAGGCCCTTATAGTTTACGTATAACCGTAGCGTCCCGTCTTTTTTAGGGACGAAAAGAATAAGGGCCCCGGTTAAGCTTTAAGATTCGCGGATCTTCCCTCCCTTTTTTATTTTGTTTAGTTATTCGCGTAAGGCTTTTAATTTAAAGTATAACAACGGGTAAATAAGTTTATAAAAAGGTTCCGTGCCCGGTTTAAAATCGATAACATAATTTACTAATCGGTTAAACGGGAGGATATCGCACTTTTCCGTATTAAAAAAAGTAATAAGTCCATTAAAGTATTACGGAAAGGGCGCGTCGAAAGGATAATTAGCGACTTTTAACGTTTCTTTTTTTTTATATATCCTTTTTTAAAGATATTACGGCGTAATATTAAGCTCAGCTTTTATAAGCGCGATAGAATACCCGAAATATAAAAAATTAAACTCGCGTTACATCGATAAAAAACTATTAACGGTTTAATTTCGTATCGAGTATTATTCGTAATATTTATATAGCCTTATAAAATAAAAAGACGGGGGCGCCGATATATCGGGGGTCCCGGTTAATCGCGACGTAAAATCGGCGAACTTTTTAAATTACCCCTCGGAAATTAATAATATTAAACTTTACTTAATAAACGTTATACGTAGAGATATATAATTTATTAACCGACGTAATTAATACTACGCGAAATAAAGCTCGAAATAACTTAGCTTCCTCGGCGAAAATATAATTAACTATATTTACCTTTAAATAAATATTTAAATCGACGAACGTATAAACCGGGGCAAAACGTAATAATAGGGTAATAACCGTAATAGGGGTCCGTAAAGTTCTAAACACTTTTACGATTAAATTAATAGTTAAAGAGGGTATTTCTCCGTTTAAAACTTACGGTTATTTCCCGATATATACTATATTAGCGCTATGTCCAGGGCTATATATTTATTAGCGTAGTAGCCTTTTTTCCCGTATCGGTAATAAGTAACTTAGTTTAAATTAAAACGATTCGCGGTATTATTAAATAGAAATCGTATATTACCCGGGTAAAACAGTAAAATAATAATATCTTACCGAGCTTTAAAAAGGTTTATTTTACGCTACTTGAGGCTCCTTTTTTTAAACTCGGTAGCGTCCTCTTCGTTTCGAAATCGTTTCTTTAAAATTAACCTGGTTCGGTTATAAGGTTTTCCGTTTTTTATAAAAACGGGGAGGATTTCCTATCGTTATTTCGTAAAATCGACTATATTATTACGCCGATTCGGGAGGTTATGATAGTAATTTATAATGTTTTAATATAAAAATAAAAAGAGTTTCCCGAAAAAATAGTGTGCACGTTTTTTATCGAAACGTAAATATACCTAACTTTTTAAAAACGATAAATACTCATAAAACTACCTCGGATTTTAATATAAAAACTAATAAGTTTTTTTAATTATAAATTAATTATAGCGTTTTCGTTAACGGGGCTTTAAATTATTAATTTCGTTTAAATTAAGAAAGTTTTCTAATTATTTCGTAACTATTTCGCCTCGTTTTTTATAAAGGATTCCGTTTTAAGCCGAAACTATTATTTTATTTTTAACGTTATTTAACTACGGGCGTATAAGATGCGCGCGCGCGAGCGTCGATATAGTTTTAATGCCGCTTTATAAATTATCCTTAGCTCCTCGATCTAGCCCTTTTACTGCGCTCGTGTAAAAGTTAGGCTTAATTGTTCGTAGCGGAATTTAATAAGCTTACTAAGATTTATATCCGAGTCGCTAACCGATAAAGCTCCTTCCGCATTATTATTAAAATAATTTAAGCTTTAATTACGCTTATTAGGTATCGAAAAAGTATCGCTACCGTTATTTAAAAGTAATAAAAACGAAAAAGGGTTTTTATTATCCCCCGCGTAGCTAAAACGTAGTCGTTAATTATTAAGTTTTTTAAAACGTTATTTAAACGAAATACGGCTCGCTATAAACTATTTTATTTCTTTTCGTAAACATATCTAAAAAGATTCGAAAGGAAACTTTTTTAATCCCGTAATGCCCAAAGCCTTAACTATAGCGTCGTTTATAAACTTAAAAAGATCTCCTTTTTATAATAAATTCGGGGCGTCCCCGAAACTTTTTTTACCCGGGTTTAAATCGAAAAGGGCGCGCTTTATAAAAGCTTTACCTTTTCTTTTTAAAATCGATATCGTTATTAGGTAAATTATTATAAAAGCGTTAAAATTATAAAAAGTGCACGAATTTAAGTAATAATAATAGGTAAAGGGTAATAAAAGAACAAAACTAACGCTTATCCTTTTATATTTCTAAGAGGCTTAAGTCTTTATATATATAAGGCGGCGGAGTAAAGCCGGAACCGGTACGTAAGCGCCCCGTTCCTTCTACTCTTATTACAGTAAAGCTTTATTTTAATCGTTTTAAAAATAATTAGTAAATACTTCTAGCTTTTATTTAAAGTATTAAATCGTTACCTTAACTTATCCCGCTATTTAAAAATAACCTACCGAGGATAATTTTTACTTAATTTTTAAAATTTTTAAAACCTTATTTATTAAAACGGAGATAAACTACGGTCCTTAGTTTAAAATTATTATTAAAAGGTAATTATACGTTTAATATAATCTTTCGTAATATAATTAAGCTATTTTAATTACGGTAATAATTATTTAATAAACGATACTTTATATTCGTTTCCTTAATTTATTAATTACTAGTATAGTATTATCGTTTCTTTTTATTTTTAAATATTATTTTAAAGTTTATTATAATAACGTTTTAAAGTTATAATAAAATTAATAATAAGTATAAAAAGCTTAATATTTTATCGCGGGGAACTTTACTCGGCTTATATTCTATATAATTAATTACGAATATATCGTAATTTTTATTTAATTTTAATTAACGTAATCCACGGTTTAATTAAATACACAGTCTAATTAAATACTTTCTTTTAATTCCGTATAACTTATATTTTATACCTTATACCTTTACTATTTACGATAGTAAATTAATAGAAAGAGAACGATATATAATTAACGCTTTAAACGCTTTAAAAAGATTTTAAATTACGTATACGAGCCGTAGCGCGAATATATAATATCCCTTATATAACCTTACGTTATCGACGTTACGGTAATATTTTATAACGAAATATATAGTCGTTAATATAAAAGCTTACGAATTTCGAAAAGTAATTAATTATATAATATATAATTAATTTAGATTCGCGATCGTTTCCGACTCGAATAAATAGTATTAAAGATATAGCGAATCGCTTATTTAATTTATATAACGCGGAACGCGTCGGCGTTAATTAAGCTTTTAATTTTATATAATAATAATTAAATTTCCGGACTTGTTTTAACCGAAAAATCGATTATTAAAGAATTTTTTACGAAGATCACGACGCGTATTACGCGTAATTTATTCTTATATAGAATATAATTAATAAATATAAAATTTAAAAAGAGGATATATATAATTTCGATAAAACCGGGTTTTTTATAGGTTAAATTTTATTCGAAATAATCGTAATTACCTTTAATCGACGCGGAAGGCTTAAAGTAATATAGTAAAGGAACCGGGAATAGGTTATAGTGATTTAAGGCGTCGGATTATATAGTTACGTTATCCTTTTATATATTATCTTTACCGGGAAAACGTACCTTTTTTCTTAATATAAAAACAGCTTATTATCGAAAGACTAAGTAATCGTAGTTATTAAAAATAGCTAAACTATAAATAAAAAAGGCGAAGACTAAATTTAATATTTTAATAAATATATAAAATCTCGTATAAAGGGTATTTATCGCCTATTAATCTTTAATAGTTATAAGAACTATTACTCGATAACTTTTAAGCTTTATTATAAAAAGAACTCGATTATTATATTTTATATACTTTTTTATTTATTATATAAACTTTAGCTTTTTAATGTCGGTTATTTTCGTACGTTAAAAAGGACGTATAGGAAAGAAATTAAAGGTTTTATATAAGCGTAACGTGGTTTACCACTACGCGACGTATATCACTTAGCGACGCACTTTTTCTATTTCTCGACCTTTTTATATAAATGTTACGACCTGGCCCAACCATGCGGCCCAGGACCCACTTTACGGCACGGCCCTACGATACCCCGAACCTCTGCATAAGAAACCCAGCATAACTTTAAGCTATACTCGTTAACGGAACTCTACCAGTTAGTAAAGCCCTACTAATTATTACAACCCTACTAGTTAATAAGATTTACGACGATTAAACTACGACGATAACTAGTATTACGACGATAAGCAGCACCCGATACAGCTATTCCAGGATAGGCAGGAATAGATAAGCAGGAATAGATAAATAAGAATAGATAAACAGGAATAAGTAGACAGGAATGGATAAACAGGAATAGGCAAACAGGAATAAACAGACAAGAGGATCACGTAATAGTAGCTCAAAAAGAATTACTAAGTAATACTAAGCGTAATTAGTAGTAATCGCTGACTAGGCGCGATTAGTGAAAAAGGGATTAAATATATAACGATGGACGTTCCCTATATATTTTATATAAACACTCTTTACTTTAATGATCAATTTAAGCATTAATTTAACCTATTGGTGAGGCAAACAGCCTTAACGACTCTATTATAAATCCCTTCAAGTTTACGCACTTTAGTCACCTTTTATTTTTACGGTTATTACACATTATATCGATAAGAGTGGACTTTTATCGCATATTTAAATACTTTCTCGTATTGCTAAATATAAACCCCAGTACGTCTTACTAAGTTTCCTTTAGAACCCAAATAGCGTTCATTACATTTTAATTACTCTTATTTTTACGAGTCACTACCTAGACCCTTAAACAATAGCACCTACAGGAACCATATCTACACCTAAACTAAGCAACACCCCTCGCCACGGGAAGGCCCCTGCCACCACCGCAAACACCTCTCATCGAGACCCCGCGATAAAGGTAAACAGCGATAACAGCGACGATAGCCCTACCCAATAAACGTTGGCTAAACGAATCAAAAAACTTAAGCAGAAAAGCGCCAACTATTAGCACCACTACGTTAAGCTTAAAAAGAAACGCAACGAACTCTTAACTAAAAACACCCCAGGATAAATACTAAATATCGACGAACTACGAGAAAAAGTACGCCTCCTCCGTACCGCCGCTAACATTATTTAAACCCCTGTTGCTCCCAAGGGAGGCATAAAAATTAATACCCTAGCAACCTTCGACGGGACAAGTAGAAATCTCCGCGGATTCCTTATCTAAATTAAAGCCTACTAACGGTTTTATAAAAAACGTTCTAGAACGCTACTTAGCGAGTTGTCTACGCCGCCTCGTTTTTTAAAGGCAAGGTACTCGCCTGGTTTAAACCTTACCTGGACGAACTAGTAGAAAATAACTAATAAATTAAGCTATGCCGCGCAAAGGCACAACGAATTTTCGAAAACTACGATAGCTTCGAACAAGCTCTCAAATCACTCTTCTAAAACCCCGACGAGAAGCGATAAGCAAAAAGAAAATTAGAAACTTTCAAGCAAAAAGGATTAGCCGCCTCCTACACCGCCGAGTTCCGACGCATTATAGCTCGACTAAATTATACCGAAGCCACGAAAATTATAATATATTACCGGGGGTTAAAAAAAGATATTAAGGACGAACTCAACCGGCTTAATACCCTTAACAATTTTTTTTCGTATATAAAGCTCACCATTAAAATCGATACTCGTATATACGAACGACGCCGCGAAAAACAAGGCGAATAATAACGGTAAACTAGTCGAGTTTAAGCCAATATAAAACGACTACGTTACCACAATAACATGCCACTAAAAAAAAAGCACGGCGTATAATTATTACAGTAAACCTATAGACCTCGACGCTACCAGACACGATAAACATAATAAAAAATAGGGCGTCACTTACTATAACTATTAAAAATAGAAACATTTCGCCCGAAACTATCGATCCTTAAAAAAAGACTTCCGAAAAGTCCCGGATAAACGATAAGTTAATATTATCAATAATTAACCAACCCCTACAACTATTAAAAAAAGCAGCGCTAATAATACGATAAACGTGCCCCACGGTAGCCTATCCTGGATAGCCTATTACGACGATAATTACCACGACTATTTAATAAATAAAAAAGGGACGGGATAATTCCTTAAAACCCCCAAACGGCAAGGTACTATACGTACCCTCGCGATGGTACAACGATAAACCCTCTATAATAACGGAAACAGCGAAAGCAGCAGCGAAAATAAAAACCCGAGGAATAACCTAGTCCGCGACGAGCGCCGACTAAAGGATCCTAAACGGCTTATTAAACTGCCTACACCCGAACTTACCGTAAAAGTAGCGAAACCCCGAGACCTAGACATCGACAAATAGCTGGCGATCCCAAGAGTTACACTTCCTAAATCACGAAAACTGCGGCAAGTACTTATCATGTACGGACTTAAATAAAGAGTAAAGGGAAACTACGCTATTAGTAATAATCCTAAAATCTCGCCAATACACGATAATTACTTTTTACTCGCTTAAATCGGCTATATTCACAATAGTTACACCGAATACTTAACAGAGAAGCTCGAAAAAGAATAGTTCCCTTAAAGGATTAGCAAACACCCAATCAGGCAACCATACTTCAACCACCTCATCGGGAAAGTTAAAACAACTATACCTAACCCCCGACGAGCCTACCTACTAATCGAAAAGACTCCACAGTAGCCCCGAAAATACCACCTAGAGAAACAGGACTAAAGGGACTACACCAATAACAAGTACCTACAGCACGTTTAAAAAAGTTACGAGCCTACCGAACGCTCAAAAAAAGCGCACGATACTTCCAGAATACCTAAAACTCTTAGGTTAAAAAACCTGCCATAATAATAAAATTTTAAATACCGCCACCACCGTACAACCACGAGATACCGTACGCATAAATCCGTCGCTACTAACGAATAGCCGACGAACGAAACCTACTACAACGGTCGGGAAACGACTCCCGCCGGTTATAAAAAAATAATACCCGACGGGACACAATAAATCCCTGTGTTTAATAACGGATAACCAAAATATCTACGACTATATCGTATTAATAATCGAAATTAAAAGAGTTACCATCCGAGCGCTACTAAATAACAGAGCGTAAAGTAATTATATTTCACTACGAATCGTTAACAGCTTAGCCTTAAAATAGTAAGAAAAAAACGCCCTATACCGACTTAAAACCGTCGATAAAAAACTTATAACGTACGATAATAGAAACGTACGAAAGGAAATCGCGAACCTTTTAATTAATATCGAAAGACGTTATAAACGAATTACGTATAATATTACGGACGTCGTAAGATACGATATAATTTTAGGGATACCCTAATTACGGGTAAATAATCCTAAAGTCAATTAAAAAACAGGCTAACTTTAATAGGATACACCAAAAAGAGGTTTAATCGATGGGCAGCGGTCTAGGAAGCGACCCCCCAGCAAACCTAAGGTCCTTAGGGTATATATCATTACTAAAAAGCCTAAGCCGAACGTTACGACGACTATACCGGAAAAGTACCGGCAATTCGAAGCTCTTTTTAATAAAAAATTAAAAACAGGCTTACCGCCTTACACACGGTAAGATTATAAAATACCCCTTAAAAATAAAAAAGAACCCTTATTCATACTTATATATAAACTTAATCAGGAGTACGAACAAACCCTAAAAGAGTATATTACGAAAAATCTCGAGAAAAGAGTTATATAACCATCCACGTCACCAGCAGGCTTCCCTATACTTTTCGTTCTAAAGAAAAGTAAAGACGGGAAACCTAAGTGGCGTATATGCATCGATTACCGGAAGCTTAACGAAATTACTATTAAAAACCGGTACCCCTTACCCTTAATCAGCGATTTACAAAATAAACTGCTACACGCCAAAATTTTCACAGTACTTAACCTCCCCAACGCATATAACCTAATCCGTATCAAGGAAAGAGAGGAATAAAAAACCGCGTTTCGAACCAAATACGGACATTTCGAGTACCAAGCTATACCGTTTAACTTAACTAACGCACCAACTAGTTTTTAAACAATAATTAATTACGTTTTATAGGAATACTTCGATAAGTTTATCGTAATATACCTCGATAATATTTTAATCTACTCCGAAAACGATAAGTAATACCGAAAGTACGTAAAGTTAATACTCCGGAAACTATAAAACGCTAACCTATTAATTAACCTAGAAAAAAGCGAGTTCCATTAACGATCCGTTATATTTATAAGATACGTAATATCCCCTGGAGAAATCCGGATAGAACCTTCTAAGATTTTAACAGTTAAAAAGTGGCCCACGCCTATAAGCGCTATAGAAATTAAATCCTTCTTAAGACTAGCCAACTACTACCGAATATTTATCCCCGGATTTAATAGGTTAGCGACATTTTTAACGAACCTAACAAAGAAGGACGAACCATTCCGATGGACAAAAAAAAAGACCAAGCCTTTCACGACATTAAAAAACGAATCCTTAGCGAACCAGTACTTCGCGTAACAGATCCTACTAAACCTTTTAAAGTCGAGACCGACGCATCGAATTATACGATCAAAAGGCAACTCAGTTAACGGGACGACAACGAAAAGTCGCACCTTGTCGCATTCTTCTCGAAGAAGCTTAATGGACCAGAACTCAACTACCAGATCCACGATAAAGAGTTAATGGCCATTATTAAAGCTTACGAAGAATGGCGACATTACCTCAGCGGAACGGTAAAACCAGTCAAGGTTTACACCGACCATAAGAACCTCACAACGTTCACTACGATAAAGGAGCTGAATAAACGACAAGTACGATGGTCTGAATTCCTCTCAAAATTCAACCTTACCATTATTTACCGCAAGGGTAGCGAGAACGGTCGCGCCGACGCACTAAGCCGACGACTAGACCACCAGGAGGAGGTCCCACCTAAAACACGGACTATCCTGACCTATAACCAGGACGGTAACCTTACGCCGTCACGATAACTAAGTACCATAAGTTCCGTACAGTACAACGACGATTAGGTCTCCAAGTTCCGATAACTAAATCAGACCCCGGATCTTACCAACTACACCAGGGATCGCCTCGAGAAACGAGACAACCTCGTCTTCTACCGAAATAAGATCCACATCCCTAAGCAGTACTATAAAAGCTTTATTAAGGAATTTTACGAGCACCCCGCGCACGGACACCAAGGAGTATTTAAAACCTAGAAACGGATTACCAGGCAATTCGACTGCGAAAACCTTAAGCTAACTATAATTAAGGTAATTAGCGAGTGCGACCTCTATAATAAGGCCAAGGCCGCCCGATATCGACTATACGGAAAAATATAGCTAATTCCACCGCCAAATAAGGCGTAGAAAATAATCGCACTTAACTTTATAATTAAACTGCCCCTATCAGAGGAACCCTTAATTAAAGTTAATTACAATAGTATCCTGGTAATTACGAATAAACTTACGAAATACACCTACTTCCTATCGTATAAAAAATCTAATAATACTAGCAACCTAGCCTACACGTTCCTACGAATAATCGTTAACTAATATAGGCTGCCTAAAACGATTATCTCCGACCGAAACAAGCTGTTCACCGCTAAGTTTTAAAAATTGCTTATAGCGTAACTCGGCGTAAAATATAAGCTATCCACGGTTTATTACCCTTAAACAAACGGGCAGACCGAACGGATAAACTAGACCCTAAAGTAGTATTTACGCTACTACGTTAACTATAAATAAAATAACTAGGTACAGTTATTACCTATGGTACAATTCGCTTATAATAGCGTAAATAACGAAGCTACCCGTATATTACTATTTCGGGTAAACTACGGGTACGACTTAAAAATTATAAGAACACCCTTAGAAGGAAAGCTAACACCTGTCGCGACTATATAAATCGAAAAACTGAAAGAACTACAAACAGTACTACAGTAAAACCTTACCTTCCTCTAATAACGAATAAAGCAGTACGCCGACCGAACCAGGTTAAAGGGACCAACCTTAGAAGAGGGAGGAAAAGTTTACCTCCTGCGACGAAACATTAAAACTAAGCGACTAAGCGAAAAACTAGACTTTAAAAAGATCGAACCATTTAAAATCATAGAAGTTATTTTAAAAACCAACTATCGACTATCGCTACCTAAAATAATGCGGATATACCCCATATTTTATATCTCATTACTCGAACCAGCCCCCGAAAATACGAAAATTAATACACAGCTAGAAACCGAAATAAATTAGTACGAGTACGAAATCGAAAAGATTCTCGGTAAAAAAAGGATCGGACGAGGATTCTAATACCTCGTCTAATAGAAGGGTTACCCACCCGAAAATAACACCTAGGAACCTAAGAAACACTTAGCGAATGCCGCTAGGGAGCTACGGACGTTTAAGCAGTAACCTCCGGCATCGGCTCGAAAAAAAATCGGTCGCGGTCCAGTCGATAACGCCGAAACCACCCTAACCCTGGACGAATAGAGCAGCCTCAAACTCCTAACGCTCTTGCTCTTCTAGTTCGTCCAGAGAACGAAAGCCGCGTTGCACCAGCTTCACACCTTGGGTGCGAGCCATCTCCTTCTATTTCCGAAAACGAATTAAGCGGGCTACGGCCTCGTTAGTCTGCCGCTGCAGCTCGAGGAAGTACGCCTCTACCGCCGATTCCTCGTAAGAAAAACGCTTATACTCTTCTTATACCCGACGAAGGGAAAACAACGGGACCCTAGTACCATTATACGCGTAACTAACCCGAGTACATTCCTTACACTTATTAACACCTTCTATTATAATATAAAACTACCTTTTCGAGAAACAACGGCTATAAGGCATAATATCAAAACCAAATTTATCGAAGGCCTCGATAAAATTTACGCGACGAGCGGTAAAAGAACGAATAAACTTAGGTCGCGATTTTTTAATACGACTTAACATAATAAGTATATATTACAATAAAAATAAAAAGAAAGAACTTACGAAAAATACCAACATAAATAGTAGACCCGTAAGTATTTATAGCGACTAAACTACTTTAGGGACAAAGTAAAACAAAAAGGAGGGAATAGTATTACGACCTGGCCTAACTATACGGCCTAGGACTTACTTTATAGCACGGCCCTATAATACCCCGAACCTTTGCATAAAAAACCTAGCATAACTCTAAGCCATACCCGTTAACGGAACTCTACCAGTTAATAAAGCCCCACTAATTATTACAACCCCACTAATCAATAAAACCTACGACGACTAAGCTACAACGATAACTAACACTACAACGACAAGCAGCACCCGATATAACTACTCTAAAACAGGCAAAAATAGATAAGCAAAAATAAATAAACAGGAATAAATAAACAAAAATAAGCAGACAGGAATAAACAAACAGGAATAGGCAGACAGGAATAGATAAACAAGAGGATCACGTAGTAGTAGCTCAAGAGGAATTACTAAGCAACACTAAGTATAATCAGCAGTGATTATTAAGTAACACCAAGCGTAATTAGTAGTGATCGCTAACCAGGCGCGATCAATAAAGGAGGGATTAGATATATAATGATGGACGTTCCCTATATATTTTATATAAACACTCTCTACTTCAGTAATTAATCTAAGCATTAATTTAACCTATTAGTAAGGCAAACAGCCTTAACGACTCTATTGTAAATCCCCTTAAGTCTACGCACCTCAGTCACTTTTTATTCCTACGGCTATTGCACATTGTATCGATAGGAGTGGACTTCTATCGCACGTTCAGATACTCTCTCGTATTGCCAAACATAAACCCCAGTACGTCTTACTAGGTTTCCTTTGGAACCTAGATAGCGTTCGTTACAATAAATTAATTTAATTATAACGCTTAAAATTAATTAAAACTACTCGCTATTCGATTTTTTACTTAATTTTATATTCTTTTATATATTTATACATTATAACCTATTTCGCTATAAATATTATAGCGTTTTTTATTAATCGCTCTCCGTTTCGACGAACCCTTATTTTCATTTTTATCGGGCGTTAAACGCTTCCTTTTTACCTTTTCGTTTTATAATTATTAAAATTCTTTAATAATAAAAGCTCCTTTAAACTAAACTCGCGACTTTTTAACTCTTTAACGCTTAAAAAGTGCTAAATTAACCTCCTTTAATATATATATCCTATCGCGTATAAGGGTTATTTTATAAGTTATTTTAATTATACCCTTCGCTATTTAATCTACCGTATTTAAAATCGATATTAAAGAGCTTTTTTAATAAGTAAAAACCCTCTTTTTAATATAAATAGAATGCTTAATTATTTATTAAGGGTTAAACGGCGTTTAAAGGTCGTAGGTATTAGCCGTCTTTAAACAGAATAAGTTAAGTATAAGTGTTCGGAGACGTATATTTAACTTATTAATTACCTCGTTAAGGTTATAAAGTATTAAATTAAATATATTAAATTTAAATTTAATATTAATTTCCGTAAAAATAATAAAATACGCGGCTTTAAAGGCGATAAAGAATTCGAGTGTAACAGGAGCAGAAGGAACGGGGCGCTTACGTACCGGTTCCGGCTTTACTCCGCCGCCCTATATATATAGAAACCTAGGCCCCCTAGAAATATAGAAGGACAAGCGTTAGCTTTGTCCTTTCACTACCCCCTTACCCATCGTTACCACTTAGATTCGTGCACCTTTCACATCGAGCTTAAAAATATAGTTTATAAAAGCCTTAATAAATAGCTCGATTTCTTTCGAATAAGTACGCTTTAAAGGCGAATAAAATATTATATCGAAAAGTTAAAGTAAATACGATAAATAAGGAGGTATATTAATAGTAATAATATTATTATCCTAGTAATATACCTTAAATTCGGCTAAAATATAGCTCTCGTAGCCGTCGAGAATTAAAAAGCGGTAGCGACCTTTCGTCTACGATCTAATATATTTATCGAAGTACTTAATCTAGTTTAAGCTTGTTTCGTTATTAATTTAATTATTAAAAATCGGCTTAATTACTTAATCGCCCGGTAAATCGGTTTCGCGGGACTAGTTCGCGAAGTAATATTAACCTTAAATGATTAAAAACGGCGGAATATATTAACCTTATAAATTAATATATTTAATCGCCGTTACCTATTCTTAATTATTAAATTAAATCGACTTCGCCTTTTTACGCTATTCGACGTATATTACGACGAGTGTTAACCCGATTATACTTATTATAAAGTTAATTTTATCGAAATTCTAAATATCTTCGTCGACGATCCTGTATTTTACCTTTATATTCGCGATTAGCGTAAATTAAATAAAAATAACTTTAAAATCTTTATAAAAAACCCTTTAATAATTATACCGACGATTTATTTTAATTTTTAAATCCGGGTTACGATCGATAAAGCGTTTAATTTAGTGCTTACTAATACGGTCGCCGCCGCGCGACGCGGTAAAGAGATTAGTTATATTTTTTATATTAGCGAGATTAGGAAATATCCTTTAGATATTTAAATTAATTATATATTTATAAAGTACCTCTTTTTTAATTAGATTTATTTTATATCGTTTCGGTTAAATTTCGCGTTTTAAAGTTCGGCCGTAAATTCGATAGCGTAAAGTTAAGTTAAATATATTATAACGTGGTTTACTACTACGCGACGTATATTACTTAGCGACGCACCTTAATTTAATTCTAATATAATTAAACTTTAACGCGTAATACCTTTATAATTATAATACCTAATTAATCCCAAAAAAATCGGATAGTTTTAATAATTTAAATAACACGAAACGAACCGAATTAAATAAGCTAAAGAGCAGTAGTAAAAATTTATAATATACCCGAATTAACTTTACGCTATCGAATCTACGGCCGAACTTTAAAACGCGAAATCCGACCGAAACAACGTAAAATAAATCTAATTAAAAAAGAGGTACTTCGAAAATATATAATTAATCTAAATATTCGAGGAATGCTTCCCGATTTCGTTAATATAAAAAAATATAGCTAATTTTTTTATCGCGTCGCGCGGTAACGACCGCGTTAATAAGTATTAAGTTAAGCGTTTTATTAACCGTAATCCGGATTTAAAGATTAAAATAAATCGTCGGTACGATTATTAAAAAGCTTTTTATAAGGATTTTAAAATTATTTCTGCTTAGTTTACACTGGTCGCGAATATAAAGGCGAAATACGGGATTATTAATAAAAATATTTAAAATTTCGACGAGACCGGCTTTATAATAAGTATAATCGGGTTAATATTCGTCGTAATACGCGCCGAGCGGCGTAAAAAAGCGAAGTCGGTTTAGTTTAATAATTAGGAATAAGTAACGGCGATTAAATATATTAATTCGTAAAGTTAATATATTCCCTTGTTTTTAATTATTTAAAGTTAATATTACTTCGCGAATTAATCTCGCGAAACCGATTTACCGGGCGATTAAATAATTAAGCCGACTTTTAATAGCTAAACTAATAATAAAATAGGTTTAAACTAGATTAAACACTTCGATAAATATATTAAATCGTAAACGAAAAATCGTTACCGCCTCTTAATTCTCGACGGCTACGAAAGCTATATTTCGGCCGAATTCGAGGTATATTACTAAAATAACGATATTATTATTATTAATATACCCCCCTATTTATTACACTTACTTTAATTTTTTAATATAATACTTTATTCGCTTTTAAAACGTATTTATTCGAAAGAAATCGAGTTATTTATTAAGGCTTTTATAAATTATATTATTAAGCTTAAGTTTTTTATCGCTTTTAAAGCCGCGTATTTTACTGTTTTTACGGAAACTAATATTAAATCTAGATTTAGCGTATTTAATTTAGTACCTTATAACCTTAACGAGGTAATTAATAAGCTAAATATGCGTCTCTAAACGCCTACACTTAACCTATCCCGTTTAGAGACGGCCAGTACCTACGACCCTTAAACGCCGTCCAACCTTTAATAAATAATTAAGCACTCTATTTATATTAGAAAAAAGTGTTTACCCATTAAAAAAGCTCTCCGACGCCGATTTTAAATACGGTAAACTAAATAACGAAAGGTATAATTAAAATAGCTTATAAAATAACCCTTATACGCGATAAAATATATATATTAAAGGAGGCTAATTTAGTATTTTTTAAGCGCCGGAGAGCTAAAAAATCGCGAATCTAGCTTAAAAAAGCCTTAATTATTAAAAAATTTCAGCAGCTATAGGACGAAAAGGTAAAAAAAAAGCGTTCAGCGCCCGATAAAAATAAAAATAAGGGTTCGTCGAAGCGGAGGGCGACCGGTAAAAGGCGCTATAATATCTACGGCGAAATAGGTTATAATACGCGAATATATAAAAAAGATATAAAATTAAGCGAGGAATCGAATAACGAGTAGTTTTAATTAATTTTAAACGTTATAATTAAATTAATTTATATAAAAAGATCGAGAAATAAAAAAAGTGCGTCGCTAAGTGATATACGTCGCGTAGTAGTAAACCACGTTAAGCTTTTACTATTACTCTTTAACTTATTTAATTTAGTCCGTTTCGGATCGCTTAAATTATTAAAACTATTCGATCTTCTTAGGATTAATTAGGCATTATAATTATAGAGGTATTATACGTTAAAGTTTAATTATATTAGAATTAAATTAAAGTGCGTCGTTAAATAATATACGTCGCGTAGTAGTAAACCACGTTATATTACTTATATTTTAAAGGAAGATTTCCTATTAACGTTTTTAAAAGCGTTCTAAGCGATTTTTACCGTTTCGAATATATAAGGAGGCTTTCGAGGGATAATATTTATCCCGTATAATCCGGAATATATTATTTTATAATTAAATATAAAGCTATATATTTTAATACCTCCGGGGACGTTTTCCGGCTTACCTATTCCTTAGGAATTAAAAATTTTAAATAACCCGATTAAGGCTTAATCTTAAATTAAATACGTTTAAAACTATATTATACGGTATTAAAATAGCTCTCCGATATCGATTTTAATTAGATTTAATTAGATTACGAAAGGTATAATATAAATAATATATTAGCTCGCTTTTTTAAAGGGTAAAATAATTATATTATAAAAGGTAAATAAAATATTTAACCGGCGCCGCCGTATAAAAAAAATAGCTATAAGATAAAGGATTATTTTATATATAAATTAAAGAAAACCTATAGTTTTAAAGGAACGTTAATAAATAATTATAGGATAAATTGCGCCGGAGTAATAGTCGTACGAAAAGGCTTAAGACGCGCCCGCGACGCTATAGAATCTACGGGGAGCCCGGGTATAATTCGCGTATTTATTGAAATAATATAAAAGTATTTAAAGAGGAGGATTTCGATTAATTTTAATATATTAAATGCGTTATAATAGAATTAATTTATATTTCGTTATACGAGGCTTTAAAAAGTATTTAATTAAACCGTGTATTTAATTAAACCGTGGATTACGTTAATTAACTTAATAATAAACTACGTTAATATTTCTTTAATTTTTACTATTTTCTATATTTAATTAAAAAGGTTTTAAAACATAGGAAATATCTCGATTTTAATATAAAATAGCCTGTGCGTTGAGGAGTGTGAGCGCTGGGGGTGCAACGGCTTATGTTCGAAACCAAAAGCCCCTTATTTTTCTTCTAGATTAAATCGTTTACAGACCCCAAGCCTAGGGCCTCGGTACTAGGGCTTTGCGAGGCAACGAGTAGCTACATCTTCGGTCTTTCCAAACCCCGCATCAATCGGGAATGCAACGCTGTTCGTTGGTAACCCAACAGCCCGACAGTGAGGTCCATGGATCTAGTAGGGTTCATGATAGTTAGTTATGCTCAGCAAATAGGGGTCGCATTCAAGTCCTCCTCACCTGAGACGATTCTCTTGCCAGTTTGAGATGATACCTGGCTCCGGGAGAACATTGTCGTTGATCACGAGCTTGGCGCCCTTCTTCAGTGACGGGATGCGATTCCGCAAGATCCTGGTGCAGTACTTGTCAGCCCAATTATGCAGGATCCATCGGAAGAAGTAGACATCCGCCCCTTGACGGGCTGTTCCGTCAAGAAGTCATGTGCCATGAATTGCACACGGTTGGAGACGTCTGCCGGAATAGCGCTCTTGGCCGATTCGACGACGGGCGGCAAATTCCTGAACGACGAATTCCATAGTAGGGAAGTGGCGGGCAAGGGCGATGGACACGAATCCTTGCGATCCACCGACCTGCTCAAGATGGTTAGCTGAAGTACGAGGGGATACGATCAGGGCCTTCCAGCTTACGTCTACCATGCGACCGCTTGCATGATCAACCGAGGGATAACTGTTGACCACATGCGAGAGTTCAAAGCCTGTTCCCTCGGTGAAAGGTCTCACGGCGTTACCGAAACGTCGAGCACGCTCGGGGTTCTCGGCAAAGATCTCGTAGACGGACTTGTTCGTCCCGTTTGCCACTGAGAAGCCCTGCGCAAAATACAACCTCGTCGTCTTCTGGCTGGTCTCAAGACGTATAGACCATCACCACGACCAGAGGACCTTGGGAAGGGTCTAGACCCAGCGAATTGCCACCTCGGGCCATCGACTGCTCCATCATGGATACTGGCAAAGGCTCAAAGGTTATGGAGAAGAGGATGTTGCTGACATTGCGTAGCCTTTCGAAAGAAGTGCGGAATAGCTCGACGGCATACTCTAGAATGCCACAATCTGCCTTGACGGTGGTTGACTGATGACATTTTTTAATCAGAACTCACCCACACTTGGTGTGAAAAAGACTTTGGTGGTACGGATTTCTGAATGTACGGGATGATGCTAGCATCGGTAACAATGGGATAGCAGTCCTGAAGGCGACTTAGTTATCTAAGCCAGATGATTCGCTATATGCTGCATTTAGCGAGACCGTCAAAGACCAGCTTGTTGTATGCATAACCGGTGCAAGTATATGCGGTTGGCTGTACTCTAATGTGCAGTTGGTTACCCCCCTGGGCCCCTGTTGCCTTGGTATCGATGCAAGGGGGCCAGAACTCATGACGTATGCCGATCCGGATGAGAGGGTATGAGATCTTGGCGGGCCAGTTTCCTCTCTCTACCAAACTGATCAACACTTGAGAGTCTATGATAGGTCCATCTGGACTCCAAATAATCTCACCGGGCAACGGGCTCGGCGCCGCTCCTATTCGGTTTGTCTAAAGTGACTGCCGGAAATTAGTGGGGGCGATCTACAGCTAGATTTCCCGCTACCGCGATGGTTAGTCGCCGTTACGGTGGCGCTTTTAGTCAACTCGTCTGGCTTGGAGATGGCCTGTAGCTAAGAGAGAAGAGCTGAGCTAATCAAGACAAAGTTCACGGCTATCTATAGAAAAGTAGCTTGGTTGATTGCTGACGAAGAAACTGTTTGAAAGGGGCCAAAGCGCGAGACAAGAAGAGAATATACCAAACCCGATAGCGAGCGCCACTCAGCACTATAACCTACCCCATTCGGTTTTTCGTAGGATTCTATTAGTGGCTTAGCTTCAGCCACAGCAAGCTGTTCATCGAAGACAATTTAGATACAGTCCCGGGGCTGCGGATTTCCGGGGAGAAAAAACTGGAAGGAAACTCGTAACCTCACTACCTAGTCATTTGGTTTCATGGCTAAGCATGTTGGATTGTAAGAAATTACGTGCAGCAGATGGGTTGCGATACATAAATGCATGTGGAGAAATATTGGGGCTCGGGGTAAGACAATATTCCAACTGGATGTTTAAAGGCTTAGAAGGATACTTGCCGAATAATTATAGCCACTTTAAATATGATTGTAAGGAATTAGATTATACAGTAATCTTTTTCTCTCTTATTCAACTGGATAATAATTTGGAGACTAAACTGAGTATTACCTTATTACTTAAACGACCAAGCCACTCCTAATCATGAAATCAGTTAACTCCAGCACTATTTCCCCGTATTATATACCCTCTGGGTCTTGCATTTCCCCTTAAAGATCGATTCCCGGTTTTTACAAACAGAAAGACCACGAGGATTCGACCTCGTAGTGAATAGATCCCTGCCAGCCGGGCTGGTAGGTGGCAGCAGAGCTATCGTACTGCTGGGCGAAGAGCTTGCAGTAGGTGCCCTTGGCGACACCGTTCTCCTTGATCATGAAGCCGTTAAAGAAGTTGCACTTGCCAGGGTTGTAGCCTAAGTAGCTCGACCACTTGGCCCAGGCGCTCGAAGCGACGTTCTTGGCGTTCTGGGCCTTGGCGTAGTTGGCGCAGAGAGAGATGTCAAAGGGACCGGGGAAGAAGTGCTGGCCGATGCAGGTGCGGGGATGGTCGTGGACGTTGCCGCACTTGGTGGGCTTGGTGCAGCCGGAGGGAGTCTCGGGCGTGGTGGTGTTTGTCTTGCTGTAGCCGTTGGAGCCGGTGATGACGACCTGAAAACCGTCGCCGCGAGTCTGGCCATTGTTGTTGGCAGCCTCGGGAGTGACACCGGATCCCCAGTACGAGCACTTGTAGTTGGTGATGGAGTTGGGCAGGGAGCAAGAGCACTGGTCGCTGTTCCACGCAGGGTCACGCTCCATGAAGATGTTGAAGCTGGTGCAGAGCTCGATCGTATCACACTTGGCGGCGCATCCAGCGACATCGTAGCTCTTCAGGGTATCAACACCGAGGTAGGTGTTGGCGTTGACAGCGGCCGTCAGGTCCTTGAAAGTGGCAGCATAGCCCTTGGGGTCCTGGGCGTTCTTGGCGATCGCGTGGAGAGCAGGGTCGGTAACGAAGCCAGCAGCAGTATCAGGCTTGGCAACGGGGCCGTAGCCATCGGGCTGAGGAGCGCAAGGGTCCTCGGGGTTGATGAAGCCACAGTAAGTGCCCTCCTCGAACGGCTTGGCGCACCCGGTGGCAGTGGTGAAGACAAAAGTGTTGGACCAGGTGCCAGTGGGAGTGCAGGTAGAGGGGACGAGGCCGGTGGTGGTGGGTGCCGGAGAGGAAGCGGCGCTGGTGGCGGGAGTGGTAGTCTGGACCACCGTAGCCGTTGTTGCTGTCGGGTAAGAACCGTAGCCAGTGGGAAGGGGCTGGCTATTCCCGTACCCACCGTTTGAAGGGCTTTGAGCAACCGGGGGGCTGGGGCACCAGAACCACCAGCAGAACGTACGGTTGTCTAGGCTACGCTCGCTCAGCCTGCGCTCGTCCAGGCTGCGCTTTTCAGCAGCGGTAGCAGAAGCGGAAGCGGCGGCGGTCACAGCGGCGGTGGCGCTGGAGGAAGCGGCAGCAGCATTGTAGACTTTTGATTGCGAGGCAACGCCGGGGACAGGGCCGGTCGGGGCCGGGGCATTTTGGATCGCGGCGAAGTCAAGAGCCTGGGGTGCCGGAGAGGCGGCGACGAGCGCCGCGGCGGCGCCGAGGACGATGGCAGAGCGCATCTTGTGTCGAGGAAAGGAGTTGATAAGAATTAGCGAATGTAAGAAAGAAGCGAGAGTGGAGGGCGAAGCCTGCTTGTCTTGGAGAGGATGAGGAGCAAAAACACTGAGCTCGGGGGAGGACAGGCGAGTTTATATACGCCTCTGTCGCGACCTCTGATGCTGCCGGTGATGCGAGCCAACCCCCAGCAGACCCTCTGCATTCGTCAGCCAGCCAGCCGTTCGTGGGGCACATTGGGCCGCAGCCTCGGTGGAAATGTCAATGTGTTGTTTAGTCGGTTGGCAGTTCGTGTTGACGATGCGGTCGCCATGACTCTGTGTCCACGATGCATCATCAACTAGGCCATGCAGTTCGAGCAGGGGACGTAACCCGAAGGAGCAACGGCGTCGAAACCGGTGCAGGGGCTAATCAGGCACATCTGCCTCCAGCGGGCCTTAGCTCGGGTAGCCCGCGCCCAGCAACCGCCCGGTATTCAAGCAGTGCAGTGCGCGGCATGGCTGCGGACCCTGTTCCGACTCACCTAATAAAACCTGCCTACAGTAGATGCAAGCCATAGCGGAATGGCTGGCCAGGTTATTGAATGCTGCCAGGAGAAAGTCGGGGTTTGACAATTGATTGAATGGCATGGTTACGTCAAGTCAAATTGTCATCTTTGCTTTTTCAGGGCTCGAGGCGTCTTACTTTCTTCTTTCCTTAGACGTCCACTCTAGCGATACGAGGATAGAGCCAAGCATTCAAACATGGGCGACGCGACGCGACGCGATGCGATCCATATTAAAACAATGCAGCAAATTTTTGCCAAAGCCATTCAAGGTGGACGACTGCCCAACAATGGATTTCTGTAGGGCATGTATGTTGGTGTCTGACAACCAAACAAAGAGACGGCATGGTACATGGTGATGCTAGCACGGCATTTTTTTCTAGATTGATCATCATCCTGGTTCACACTGATGCGATGGAGGAGATGCAGAGCTAAGTACCTTGTACCGACTTCGACTAACACTAGACGAGAATCAATCTATGCAGGAACCCGCCCGTGGGTTTTTTTTCTTTCTTCGCTCTCTCGCTCTGTCTCTCTCTCTATTTTTGTCCCTGTAGTGGCCCGACCGCTCGCTAGCTCGAGGTTAGGTCCAAAGCTTATTAGTTCGTCCACCACAGACCGAAATGGAGTCGTGCCGTAGTCAGATCAACCGCCGACGGGCGAGTTTTCTCCCAGTATGACGGCACTATGAGATCTTGCTCCGTATACTAATTCATGGCAATTCTACGGATAAATTCTGGACCCCAAAGCTCTTCCTGCTTCGGGAATGATGCGAGCCCGAGGCTCCGGAAAGTGATCGACAGTCACTAAAATAGGCTCCGAGCGTAGAAGGCAAAAAGAAATATAATTATCGCCTGCCTTGCGCCAATGAGATCGACATAGTCAGGCCGGCGTCTGGAGCTTGGCTTGCCGCTTCTTACCGCCTCACCGGACGCTACGCGTGCATGTGCTTGGTTCTTGATAGTTCTAAATTTGGCGCCAACGGCCAAGGGGAAAGGGTATATTCCTAAGAAATATCTTTTGCAAGCGTCTCTGTCGGTGCATTCGCCAGTTGGCCTATGAGGTCCATGAGCCAGAAGCGGCCACTGCTTGGTCAGGAAAGAATAGCCTCATCGCGGTGAACCCACCACGGATCTACCGAGGGACCGGCTTTGTTACCTGGCTATATCCACTATTAATCCGTGCCGCCCGGTCACTACGATCGGCATCATGCCTTTTTGGGGGCGTTGACCTCTGTTTTTGTCTCCCTGCGTGTAGTCTTTCTTGCCTCATCATTGCACCGAACCCAGACCATTCTAAGATCGCTAGACTACCATGGTCTCTTCCAATACAGGACCTAGAATCCGGCCATCTATGTTCAGAGCGACTCGTGCGCCGGGCAGCGGGAAAGAAGCGGCCCCACAGCTCGAAGAGCTTCAGGGGGTCGATCGAAACCCCAGGAGAGCCACCTGATCCTCAGCCTTCTCCTCGCCAACTCGCCATTTACAACATCATATTTTGGTATAGTCACATATGGGTCACATGGCGCAATTGCTATTCTACGCCACAGACGCCAGTACGTGAGCAAGCTCCAGGCCGGGCTAGATCGTATCCATCGACGTTTCGTTGCAAAGTCCATGTTCTATTCATGGGGGTCATCAGAAAGGAGTAACAGATCAAATTATACTTATATGGAAATATGAGAAATCTTTGTTCTACTAAAAGAATGAGTTTCACTTAAAGTGTCGAGTAAAACGTATCTTCCGGATAAAAATTTACCATTTTCTTCTAAAGGCGCCCAAAAGACGGGAAAGGGAGAAAAAAAGAAAGAAACGAAAAAAGTATTGGAGCATTTTCCGGTCTCCACATACCATACATATAGCCCATCCATCAGAGGTCAAGTTATTGTCCATGCCTGACAGGCATGCTGAATTTACGAAGCGAAGCTGGGGCTGGTTCACTCCCATAACGGGAAATACCCCCCCCCAATCTAACCACTACAGTACACAAGGAAAACGCCTCTCGCTGAACATAGATTCGCAGCAGTTAGAAAAGTCTATTGGCTTGATTTTATCTGAAATTATCAAACGGCGTTGTATATTTGTAATTAGCTAGCTGAGTGTACTAGACGTGATATGTTAACCCTCGAAAAAGCTACGCAAATTCTCTATGTGAAAATAATTTCGTAAAGTACTTTTGCTGGGCAGACAACCTGTGCCCGGTCCCTCTCTTGTTCCGTTAGCCGCACGAACGAATCATGGCATTGGGATATATCGATTGTCCCGCGCTCTAGAGCGTTTGGTGTGTCATGCTCAAGAATAGCCGGGCAGAGGCAGTACACTATCCTTCTTGGGGTATCATTGTCGTTTGGGAGGACAAGCAAGCCCTTCAGACGGTACGAATCCTCGACGGAACTCTTCTCCGGAAACCACAGCTCATATTTGTTGTGAGAAAGAGATATTTGCAATTTCAGCCGGAGCAGCTGGCTGAATACATCTGTCAGTTCCGAGACCCGCCATGGACTCTCGCCCTCAACCATTGTGCCGATGTTGGGCGGAGCAAACCTAAGAGGGGCTCGACTTTCTCCAAACGCCAGGAATGGTGCAATCCTGTCAAAGAATCTTTCCGAGTAAATCCTGGCTGCGCAATCAAGCGCTCGCGGCAAGCCACTTTCGGGGTCGCCCAACATCCTGGTGACTGCCTCGCAATACAGTATGCGAAAAGCCCCTCTGCTACCTTTATCGTGAGAAAGACAGACATTAGCGAGCTCAAGAAACCGATAATCCATGCATCAACTTACAACGCAAGCTTACGGCTTCTAGAAAGGTGTTCGCAAAACCCTTGTTTGAGCCTGAGGCTAGGCTCTGGGTTATTTCAAAGTGCAGGTCTTGTAGCGCCTCTGGACTACCTGTAGAAATAAAAAGTTAGCAAGTCAAGCATGTTTGCAATAGTAGTGTATGCCGAATATACTTGCATCTGACAGAGAGTTCTGTATGGATGGAGTGTGCCAAGACTAAATTAAGCTCGGCATTGAAATGAGACATGAGTAACAATTCGTCACTCGCGATTTGATCTCCCATGTTTTGGCCAGGATAGAAACTCCAGTCAACAGCGCAAACACCCAGCATGGCTCGCAATCATCTTTCAGTCTCCCGTTGTGACGGTGGCTCGGAACTCGGCTTCTGGGGATATGCAAAGCGCGATGATAAGTTCATCTGCTCTGTGAGATATTTCACCACAGGCACCTCGGCGAGAAGGAACTTTTCTCTTATCAGGGACTTCGAAATATTGAACCATTGAAGTGAAATCTTCTTGAAATGAGATTGTATCTCATTAGAGTCCGGAGCCCATTGTATATCTGCCGTAGCGTATTGACGTTCGAATGAGATAAGTGATCCTCCGAAACTAGTATGGGCGTTAGGTAGTGGTGAGATAGCATGTATCTGAGACCAACCGGCCCTTGGCGGTTGCAGTGGCACATCGTGCTCGACATCTTCACCAGAGATCTGCGGTTCCTGGAAACCAGGCCTAGATTTCGTCGGTCCTTGGCCACCAGGAGAGGAATTCGGCCGTTCTTCTGTATGAGGGGTGAAAGTCGAGGCGTTTCGAGAATCGGGATGGGCAACCAAGCGTTGTTCAGGATGAGATTCAAAAGTAAAGCGTCCGTCGATATTGTCATCCAAATTCGAAGGGGCACCCAGATCGGGGGCCAAAAATTCCTCAGAACTCTGCATCATCTCATGTTCTCTTTCTAAGTTCCCATGGGTTTGGCACTGGTCACACAAGTGGTCGTCGGGGGCCACGGTGACATCGTCCGCTCCATAGTAGCACACTACGTGCTGCCAGAACGAGCAATCCGGGTTCGTGCATAGGATCGTGCCACCCAGAACATGACTAAAGCCGCATCTGCATTTGATAGGTTCATCGTTTTCGGGAATCTCCATTTGTTGGTCATTCCCCTCCAGACCCGGCTCTTGGGTTCGTGCCAAAAGTCGTCTATGCAAAAAGGGCTGGATTAGTGACAAGAGGGCATTTGGTGCCAGACGGTCTTTGGGGATAATGGTACTCACTCACTGTTATCGCGTACATCTTGATTAACGCGATTCCAGATATCAGGAAACTCACCTTCCAGGCGCGGTAGAGTCTTGTCCCAAGCGCCTTGCATGTACAGAGCGTCGGGCTCATGATCGCCATCATCGGGGCCAAAGTTTGTCCATAGCCACTGCATTTTTCTGCGTATCTGAGCAGCCGAGTAGGCAGGAAAGATTGTGGTTAGATGGTCGCAAGCTCGAGATATGCCTATCTTCCTGTGTTTCGGAGAAGACTTTTCGCAACTGTTGTCTTCATAAGGCCACCATTGTCGAATTCTGCCCACCGAGACATTGAGAGAAAAGAGCAGACGTTGGATGTCGTCGGGGCTCCATGCTGCAACCACCATGGTGGCTGTGGCGCGCGTGTTACACCTAAAAATGGCTGGGAGGTGCTTGCTAGGTAGTACAGTGACAACCTTGGATGAAGCGGGAGGGGACGGAGCGTGAGCAAACCGATTGCCGTAGACGCTACCAACTGATTTGATGGACAGCCTTCAGTTCAATGTAACTTCGGATGAGATCAATCGATGAACAGGTGAAGGAGGGGCATCGACAAGTGCATGAAGCAAACAGCCGGTTCTTTCGTTGCTGTTGCTGCCTGTAGGTATGCGATTTATCTCTGATGTTGAGATCGATAGGTGTCCAGATTGAGGGCCGCAAGGCCGGGCCGTTCAAAGTTGGATCGACCACGAACGCGGAGGGTGTCTTGGATGCGCCACGAAGATGCAGGGCACCGTGTAGGTTTCGTCTGTTTGCTGAGAAAAATATAGGTATTGGCCTACATAAGGTAGGATTGACCCATGGCACCGCACCTGCAGATAGACTTACTGCAAAGGCAGGCAGGCAGGCAGGGAGACGCGTCCTGTTTGTTTGTTTGTTTGGTGGCAAGAGAAAGAGAACGGAGAGAAAGAGCCAGCTGATGCCAACCAACCCGGTTCCTATCCCATTGGCAGGTTCATGAATGCAATGTAAGTAGGCATCAACACCTTACCAAAGTGAACACGGATTGATACATGAATGAACCAAATTGATAGATTTTCCTGGTTGGTGAAGTCTGCCTAGGCAATTCCCCTTATCAACATCTAGTGAGTGCTCCGCCGATCTGCCGAATGTGTATGTGCGTGTTTGGGTAGCAAGTGATGGAAGGTGCGAAATATGACCAGTCGTTCTAATTGGACGGCTTTCAGTCACACACTAATTTTCTGTTGCACCAGGCAATGATTCCATCTGATGCAGGTGCGCTTCAAGCATTCAATTGTTCTGGGTTCCAGCCGATGCCTCAGGTGTACCTATCTGTATGTACCTACCTACCTATATGTATGCCTCGCCGAGAGAGACCCTTGTTAGTGGCATCAATCTGTTTGCTTCACGCACGTCTGCCTGTCGCGCCCACCATCGCCGACACACAACTCTCTTGTCAGCAGCTTCTTGGGTTGAACTTGAACTTGAATTTCGAGTCGGCGACGCATACGCCCCGTCGCCAGGAACTTCATTCAAAGTAACACCCACCAGCCCCAACAATACAGCATGGCCATGGGCTCCAATGGTAACACCAACGTCGATGGCTACGTGCCTAAGCGCTGGAGAGCTGCGCTTGACTTTGGAACCACCACAACCAGCATTGTCTTTTGCCTTCCATCCGACTCCATTCCGGTCTTGCGAAAAGGGAAGATAGTGCATGTTAACAAATGGCCTTGTGAGACACCAGAAGAAGGCGCGAGTCGACTGAAAGCCACCAGCGAGATCCCCTCCGTCATACGCTACGACCTGACTGATGGCTCTGTCAAGATTGGCTGGGATGCCCTCACCACTATCAAGAGCCCCCTGTGGAGAAGAAACCCTGGCGTCATCATCGAACGCTTCAAGTTGCTCCTGGACACCAGCGAGAGCACAGCTGGTCTCCGAGGCGAGGTCCGACAGCGCATGGAGGCCTTGCAGACTCCCAAGGGAGAAGTCGATATAATTGCCGACTACCTACACCATGTCTTCGCCCATTCGCTTGATTTCATGCGCACCAACTATATGTTGGATGAGCGTGATGACATTGAGCTGATCCTGACGCTGCCTAATGCTTGGTCTCCCATGGCTGTGCGAAAAATGTACGGCGCCGTCGACATAGCCTCGCAATCATCAGGGTTGCCTATCGGGCAAATTCGACGAACCGTATCAGAAACAGAAGCTGGCATGGCGTATGTGCGGGAGACAAGCCGGGATGTCGAATTTGAGGTCGGTTACGATCAGTGTTCCTCCTTTACCTCCACACTGTTACTTACTTGTTGGGCAGACAGACGATTGCGTCCTCATGGGTGATATTGGTGGTGGTACTACGGTAAGTAATACTAACAATCCTGTCCATTTGAAGCGCCCTTGAGAGGTAACTGACGATATTTAGGATACCGTCCCATACCGCCTAGGAGCCTCCAGACTTTTTGAACTGGCACCTAGCACAGGTAAACCGTGACCCCCTCTTCAACTTCAATTTCCATATTGACTTGAAGATACATAGGAATCTCATGTGGTTCAACGAATCTCGATCAAGGATTCAAAACCCAATTGACAAAGGATGTCAAGCGCAGCATGCGGCCCGGCCTTAAGCTACACGACAACCCTTCACTGCAGAACAAGATTGATCTGGCTACGTTTGAGTTTGGCAAAGATCACAAGAAGAACATCAAGAAAGGTCAAGTGATTGACCTTTGGGTGCCGTTCAAGTTTCGAGAGGCTCGAAGTGTAGATCTGGCCAAATTTGCAGAGGATGACGACTGTGATCTTGGGTACTATTGTATCAATGAGTAAGTGATATGATGAGATCCTATCCAAGTGTGTGTATACTAGCTAACATCGGACCCAGACATGAGATCAGATCGGTATTCAATGCAGCTTGCAATCAGGTTTGGGCTCTCCTCAAAGAGCAGTTAGACCAAGTCATTCAACTGGGCCACAAGGTCAAGGTAGGCATCAAGTTGGGGTTTGGTAGTCTCGTTGTGCCACTAACAATACACAGATGATAGTGCTCGTCGGTGGATTCTCCGAGTCACTTTACCTACGCGAGGTTATTATCTACGAGTGTAGATCTTATGGCGTCGACGTCGTATTTCCCCCAAATGGTAGGAAGACCTGACGAATTTATCTCCATGGAAGAATCTAAGTTAACTTGACAACAGTCAGTGGGCAGTCGTAGAAGGGGCAATGATATGGGCCAACAAGGAGCAGTACCAAGCGGACAGAATCAGCCGCTACAGTGTTGGTATCAAGAGACACATGGCATACGAACCGCGGAAGAGATACCACAAAGGTATAAAGCCAGATGTCGACGAGTGGGGACGCAATTATGTTAAGAATTGCTTGGAGTGGGTGATCAAGAAGGTACGTTTTAGCGAAAGCGGACCACTCCAGGGACTTCGCTCATCACGTTTGCTTACATTCACCAGGGCTCCTTGATACCTGCCAATGGCCTCACCAAGACGTACGATCTCCACATATCCGTTGAGGAAGACAACTCAAGAACCATCCTATGCCAGGCTATCTACATCTCGGAGACGGCTTGTGAAGACAACTATCGCGATAGTGATCCAGTGAATGCAGGTACGTACACGTGCCGCGCCCCTGAGTCGGGCCACTTACTGTTGGCCTTTCCATGCCAATCTCCAAACAAAACTAACCAAAGATCCAGATGCCGAGTTACTGGAAACAGCCGAGTTCTCAATCGAGCTGGAGCCAATACGACATCTGATGAGACTCACAAAACTGACCAACGTCAAAAGACGCAAGACGAACAACGGAAAACGAACAGCTGATCGCCTCTACATGATAAATTTCCGACTCAAAATCACTATCAATGACTTGGCCTTGTCTTACAGAATCGAGTGTACAGACTCCCAACAGAAGGCAAAAACGGGCACTCTACCTTTGTCATACATCTTTGAACCGGGCACTGTTCTTAGAAACAGCACTGGAGACGTGCTAGGAGCAGATGGAAGATGAGGAGGATGCTCAGGTTGCAGTAGTCAATGCATCTGGTCAGCATGGACAATGATTGGTGGCTGCTGCTCTTGCTGGTTTGGCCAGCCACGTCCAATGGTAGAGCCAGACACCTCCAAAGGGGTCCATAGTGGATGATTTAAACCTCTGAGATTTGAGATGAGGTTACCATGTTCTGGTACAATTGTTGCTTTGTAGATATAGCTGAAAGGGAGACTAGCGATGAACAATCCGTGGTGCTTAACTGCTCTGACAACTTTGGTGCCGTGTAAGAAGTGGAATATCCCGTGCCTGACCATCCCATACCTACCCGAGACCATGCTGCCGGCAATTTTCTTTTCCCATACCTTTCGCTGTCCCCACATCAATGCATCACAGTCAAGGTATGCACGTAGCGAAGCTTGCCCCCTTCAACGCGGAACTCGTGGCTGTCGGGATCCGCGCCGGCAAAGTCGAAGAAGACGTCGACGGCGCCCGTGACCTCGTCGACGACGTAGCGGCGGTTGGTCTGCCGGACGCCCGAGGGCACGCCGACGTCGCAGCGGGGCTGGACGTAGGAGCCGCCCTCGAGCCGGGCGCAGGGGCTGCCCCAGGGCACCTTGATCGACTTGTCGTTGAAGAGGTCGAGGTAGGCGTCGGCGGCGGCCTGGATGACGTCGCGCGCGTCACGCTGCGCCTCGGGGATCTCGCCCCAGCTCTCCTGGGAGGCGTACCGCAGCGTCGCGGGCGCGTTGAAGAGCCAGTCGCCCGTGCTCGTCACGATGGTCTCGATCTTGCTGATGGTGGGGGCGGTGCTGTTGGGGGAGAGGCGGATTTGCGTCGCGACGACGTGGGGGGTTCTGGGCATCGGCGATGACTGCGGGGGTTGGTTGGGGGTTAGCTGTGTGTGTTGTCTTCCCATTCCTGTAGGGGAGAAAGGGCGACTGAATTCAGGGAGGAGTGGGCAGATCGGGGAGACAAGAAGTAAGTGGAAGCAGCGCATACTCAGCTCCGTGTAGGTGGCGCACTGTGTGGTGTCGTGGGTGCTGCGGTTGTGGTCGATCTTGAAGGACTGCGAGAGCAGGCCGCTGGCCAGGGTCGCCGTCTTGAAGTTCTGCGTGTAGACGGTGTTGGCGTCGACGCCCTTGAGCGTTTCGAGCTGCCCGGCTGCTTGAGCGGCGACGTACGAGTCCGAGATGGATACCAGAGTAGCGCGATCACAAGCGGTGGCGGCGCCCACAGCAGCGGGTCTTGCTGCGACGGCGCCTGCGAGCGCCGAGATGGCGGCGAAGAGTTGACGCTTCATGGCCAAGTTGTTTCGAATGACGAGTGTGTAGTTAGTGGAGGGTAGGAGGCAGCAGTACTTCCAGTATACGTTAATGTAAGAGGACGATAAATGGAGAGAGCGAGGAGCCTGGCCGGGTATTAAAGGTCAACAATGAAATGATATGCCGCAGTTCCGTGACATTATAAGATCCCTTCATTATTGCTCTCCAATGCGGAGGCAATATAACCGGTATTGATACTATATTAAGTCCCGGCAGTAGTAAAAGCTCCACGTTCACGACACGATTGGCGGCTAATATGGAACATGTCTCGATACCAGGGCGTTCGTCGGAACTCAGTTCACGGCAATCTCGACTTGAGGCTCCGGAGGTCACATAACTCCCACATTCGACCATGTGCGTTCATTGATTGACCCGAATGGGGGCGATGCTGGAAGCTCCCAATGGCTGCGAATAGCGAACGGAGTCAACAGTACTGTCTGAACGCCTGGTAGAGAGCGTCCTTGTTGCCAACCTGGAAGGCGACGAACAGCGGAACAGAGAAATCATAGGGCTTAGACTCCGAGTCTGCGATCAGTATAGAGGCGGCCATTCGTAAATCAGGTTCACAAGTCGTGTTGATGGACTAAGTCAATTCTTGGCTACATGTAGATAATTAGCAGCTTGATGATATACATACATGAAGAGTGCACTGTAGCCATGAAAAGAGTACACGGGGTACCTCGAATGATGATATTTGGGAATGCCACTATCGGCATACAGCAAACATCTTGACATCCCTTTTCCAACTCGATCCATGTCCTGTAGATTGCGGGCTGGAAGGCGGTTTGCACTATTCGCCACCTTCCCTGCCGGCAAGCCAAATCATACCCTTGAGGCTTTCCACGACGCTGTCCCTGAGCCAGCTCTCGCCAATCCATTCGTGATTATTTTCGCCCATCCTTGTGTGAGACCCCTGCGCTAGAATGTTCTTGTCTGTTTGTACTTTCCGCGCTCTGCCATCTACCCATTCAAACAAGGCCCTCAGGGCAAGCAGGTCATCTCGGCGGCCGTTTCGTACCGCTTCTTCCAGCATGAGCCTGGCGTCGACTACACTTCCATTGCTTAGTCCAACATCGGGACCGCCGACTCCGGTATCCAGAACAATGCCGCGTTCGGCATGGGTGAGTCGCCTCAGACTTCCTACAGCAGTGAACAGCCACTCTAGGGGTTGGCTGATTTCTTCGACTTGAGAGCCGCCTCCCGGCGCCTGGCGACCTAACGCCAGCATCGTGGCCGAGAATGGACTACCACCGGCAGGCCGGCGCCTGAGGTGCAGAACCTGGTTCAGTGCAAACTTGTCCCGAAGATCCTTCCCTTGCCCACCAGTAAAATCAAGGTCCATATTCCAATACTCGGGACTCGTCGTACTCACGCTGGCAATGTCATCGAGTGGGGGCAGTAGGCACGGTGTGGTTCGCGCGTCCTCCGGGCGGCCATCCTTAAACCTGATACGGATCGGAACGCCGACAGGAGTATCAGTGGCTACGTCCTTGGTAACAAGACACCGGGGGTCGGTTGCCAGAACCCAGAAATGGCGGAAAGCCTGCAAATGACTCTTATTGTCTTGCACTTGATCTGGGAAGACGGGGTAGAAGGCCACTAGTAGGGAGGCAATCGCAAGGTTGGAGGTGCTGAAGGTTTGAGTACCACAACCTAATGAAAGCACACCCATAGCCATGTGGATCGCCATGTGCGAACCAAATGTTGTTTCCGCGTCGTTCCGACCGTGAAGGGACCGTAAAATGCGAAGAACCTTGATGTCGCAAGTGCCAGCCATCACGGCCGCGGTTGATAGTGCAACAACATCGAGACACATGCGTCCAGTCACTTGGACAGCGCGTTCGTCAAAGTTGGCCTTGTGCGGTGTAGAGCGGCATAGACCGTAATAACGATACAAGTAATTGAGCAAAAGATCACGCACAACCGGATCGCCTGATCCAGCATACCGAAGACCAATCGCAAAACACAGACCGGCCAGGATTGTCAGGAACGGGAGATGTGTGGAGTTTAGCGGGCCACGTCCTGGGCCGTTGAAAGGTTGGGTCGGGGGGCTGACCCTTGACTGGTAACGAGCCGGTAGATTCTTCCGTATCCAATCATGGGTTGGCTTGATTTCAGACCACAGTATCAGGTGTTTTGCTAACGTTCGTAGGAGAAGCAGGTCTGGTCGAATGTAATCAAACTGCAACATGGCGTCTGGTACGTCGATCTTGCGAGCAACGATGTGATCCTCCGACTTCATATAGATCAAAGTTATCGCGACAATAGCAGCTGCACTCGACCGGTCGAGAATGTGAACCAGCTCGACCTTTTTCGACGTAGATGCCAGCATGAGGAGTTGTTCCGTAATGCGCATGTCGTGTAACCCTTTGAGATCACTTCCTTTGCCAAGGTTGATGAACCCAAGGGCGAAACCGGCGGCTAGACGGTAGCATTCACTACGCAGAGGTTCTTCCTCGTCGCCGGTCTCTATGTGTGATATCTCCGACATCATAATCTCACTCATACGGCGATGTTGGCTATTGCAGTAGAGCAGTCCGATGCCCATGATGCCAGTAGTCTGGGTCAACGGAGACAAGTTCAGCTCAGCAGCACCACGTGGCAACATCCGAGTGACATGTACGGATAAAAGACGAGTGATGAGGGAGTCCATTGTTCCGATGTACGAGGCAGCAAGGCCAAGTAGTAAACCAATCGATGTCATGGTATGCTTAGGGGTAAGGTATTTGAAGGCAACCCATTTAGCCACGCCTTTGAGATGGCCATTAAGACCCAGAGCGAGCAGGAATCCTGCGTGGCGGTTGTTCAAGTCGCTACCCGGCTTGTTATACAGGATCCAAGATGTGTCGATCCCTTTGGCTTGTCGTGAGATGGACAGTCCACCTGCAACCCCCGAGTGGAAAAAGGCCCAAGCAATCTTCTCCTCGGTGAAAAGAGTCTTGTCGACTCCGACGGTCTGATTCGTCGGCGTGACAGTACAGTTGAGCACAAACCCATTGATGTGGAATTTCTGAGTCAGCAAGGGAAAACGTAGACCATAATTCATCAGCCCCCGGCCAGCTGGGATTGACAATGTGTTGGTCGCAAGTCTTGTGACAAGGTCCTTCTGCTGTTCCAGGTAGAACGCATCCGACCACCCGGACTGGGGGTCAAGGCGAATTGCTCGAGGCTTGGTTGTCGTGAGCATAATCCTGGTCTCGTCTAATCTGCGATCCTCTTTAAATATCGCCCGAATGACCGCCTGCTTGTCGCTTTCAGCAACATCGTCTGTCGGCGCATCATTGAAGTCCATGACATTCTGACATAGAGAACTAAAGTCCCAAGATGCAAGGTGAGAAGATGTCATAAGATTGGTAGAGTTCAAACGCTGTTGATTCGTTATTGTGAGTACCGAGCCGACGTCGCTACGATCCACAAGAGCCAGCAGTTCTTTTGACCATCCCGGAGGTGGGCGTGCCTGACACTGCGCAATTGCATCTTGGAGAGGGACAAGAACCGCCTCCGGCAACGACTCTAGGAGAGTATGTGTGATACCGCTGTCGTGCATGGCTTCGACAAACCCCATTGGTGAGTCGCCTTTCAGCTTGAGATGATAGAAAAGTCGATCGAACATTTTGATACGCGGCAAGATGTCTGTCGACATGTTTGAAGTCATGGCCGGCAAAGTCCGGTCGAGGGTCGAGTCTTTCATCAGATTGCCTTGAATCCAGTCAAATATGTTCCAGATCGGTGGTTCGGGTGGGAGAATGGCGATTTCCGTAATGCCATTGGAGTTATCCGCAAAGTCCAAAGGCATCTCGAGGTCGTAGATATTGACCCATTGGGACCATTTGAGCCACTTCGCGATTTGGAGAATGATCGCCCGGAGGTCGCTGGGGCCGGGGGACACTGTCGTTGGGGTGGTAATGTCTAGCTTCTGCTCTTCTAGTAGCAAATGAAGTGCGATGAGGGCGTTCTGTGCTTGCTTTGACCTGTTTGAATCACTGAACCCCGGAGAAGTTGCGAGATAACCGCCTGGCCCACAAGCAGCTTGCCCAAGATCTGTGGCCATGAATGATTGAGCATGCTTCAAATGCGAGGAGAAAAAGGCCATCTCTTGTTCTCTCCCTTGGCTAGGTTTGAACAGGGTCATACTCGAATCGTCTCTCTCCAAGATCCATTTCCAGGCTGCGTGTTCCATCCAGTGGGGGTGTGTTGCGAAATTAGGCGCTTCGATAGTATTCATGACATCCCAGTCGCTCAAGTCTACATGAACTCCGCTACTTGATCTTAGATGGCCTCGCCTGCGCCGGTGACTAGGCCGGGTCACATGGGATGACCTAGGAAACTCAGTCGCACCCAGTGCGAGGAAAATAGTGGTCAGCAGTATAACGAAGGCCGACCACTCAATATCGGTTGCATCTATACACTCATGCTGCATCCATTTCATGACTTGCCACCAGCCAGGCAGCAATTTGTCGCCTTCGTCTGGACCTAAGCCTATGCGAAGAATGTCAAGGGCCTTTGCAACCTGTGGGCTTGCAGGCCGTAACTGAATGCGAATTTGATGAAGCTGTTGGCTTTCGCCGTCGACGATATCCACGGTCCCGTTCAGCTTGGAATGGCGGAAAGCTGCAATTTCCCCAAGAGGAGGCACTATCGACCGCCTCAAGCCAACATCTCGTTTGGCTTCACTACCTCGGTAGCCAAGACTGCGAATATTTGCAAGAGATAGCTTTGGCGGTAGTTCTAGAGGGGTGAATTGCCTCCCAGGTGCCTCGAGGCTAAGTACACGCTGGCCATTGCCAGCATCGGACAGGACCAATATCATGGCAGTGGGACCGTCCACTATCTTGCATGAATCGATGACATTTTGGGCTTTCTGAGAATGCAGAAAGTTGATGTCAATTGCCTTCGGTTTACGGGACGTTTTTGGTTCCATATGGACTTGGACGTTGAGAGTGAGCAACTGTAGACGCTTCTCCATCGGATCTTGTATACCAATCAGAACCTGGCGACGTTGGCGATCATCTGCGCAATGCCACGGCCCAGACATGCAAAACACGTTGCATTGGGTTCTCGCTGGCTGTTTCGAAAGAGAATACCGAACATTTGAATTCTCGACAGGGACCGAATGAATCTTCAAAAGTCGCATTTCTTGGGCCAGACCATCAAAGTCGTGGTCATCAAGACCCATATTGTGGAAGCCTTCGAAGTCTCCACCGGATCGCAGTTCTTCTAGCAGGTCATCAACAGGCGCTTCTAAAAAGCTGCCCATTGTGCTCTGCGTGACCGTGCCGCTGAAACTAACGCTGGGGAAGGCCCCACTGGTCCGAGGAGGTCTGTGGTTTCCGTGTGACGTCTCTCTTCGGGTCCCTGTAGCATTTGCAACCTGGGCTTGTTCGCCAAAGGCTGTCCTGTCCTGTGAGGCCGACAGATCGGCTCTGGCAAGCATAGAACTCACTCGGCGAGAAGCACGACGTCCAATGCCAGACTCCTTGTCCAGTCCAAGGGATGATTCGAATTTTTCGATGGCCCGATCTGTCTTGTCTTGCTTCTCACTCTTTCGAGTTCTCTTTCGAGGAAGCGGGGCGCCAAAGCTGTCATTGAAGCTTGCCTGAACTGGCGACGTGACGCCGCTTGGGTGGCCTGGCTGCATGGAGCTTCTTCGACGGTCTTTTGGCTTCTTGGGAGTTTTGGAAGCCCGGAAGGGGTCTTCGTTGTGGATGTAGGTAAACCGCCAAATACTGTACATGCTCGTCTCCCTGTTGATAGTGACTGCAAGAACTAACTGATCTGAATCGTGCGGGTCACGCCCCGTGTTGGGCAGTTGGATCTCCTCAAGGTGAAGTATCTCCTCGGCCTTGTCTAAGAAATCAGGAGATCTACTGGAACTCCTGCGGCTTTTTGGCTTTGCGGAGCGATCAGATTGTGTGACAACTAGGCCGAGTTCAAGGAGAGGGTCAACCAGGGACACCAGCCTGGGCCAATGGGAGTCATTAATCTCAGATGGCAACTCCCACAGGTTGTCCATCGTCGTACTACTCAGCCGCAATGGCAAGGCCTTTGGCCTACCGAGGGTTTCGGTAGTAAATGTTGTTTGTGCCGACGATGTCCTCATGGAGGCAGGGGAAGATTGGGGTGAAATGAAAGAGTTAGGAGGTACGCGCGGGAAAGTGACACTGGCGGCGATTCCGACCTCATTACGCTGCTTCCTTTGTATGATGACACCTTGGGGAGCTGCAACGGCAGACTCGACCTCGAAAGGCATATGGACGACATGGCTTGTCCCATCCAGGAAATATATGTGTGCCTGTGTTTTCAGAAAAACCACCAGGGCCTTCGAAAGGGGTCGTCCATCGATGCTCAGTCTTTGTCTCGGGCCACAGGGATATTCTTGCTTCGGGGACTCTTCCGACGTAGGAAAATAGGTCAACAGTGCTTGCGTTACGGGCTCCTTGTCCAGCTTGAATCCAAAGCATTTGCGAAATATGTTGCCCCTTGACCAGACGACAGCCTCCTGGGTGACCAGCAGCTCGTCTTCTCCCACATCGTCGCCATCGTGGTTTACCGCGATCTCCCAGCTGTAGTCGGAAGCTGTGGCGGTTTCTGGGAGGAGCTGCTCTTGAATGGCATAGCGAAGGGCGGTCGGCTCGTGCAGCCCGAGGGATGTCACCGAAGCCATGTTGATTGTGGGGGCTGCTCCATGAAGCAAGGCCAAGTATCAAGCTGTCTGTGTCGTAAAATCAGATTGGTCGTTCAATTTCGTAGCATCGTCAATCGTTTACGTAAAGGCCTGCAGTTCCGTCTGCGTCGTAGCTTCGGGTTTGGCTCTCCTGCTCCAAGTAACGCGACTTTGCGCTGAGGACGCGATTGCTAAAGTTTAGGTATGGAGGGGCATTGAGCTCCGGATCAAGATCTACCAGTACCGTATGCGCTACTGTGCACACCGCCTATTTGGGGTGGCAGAGGTGTGTCCAGCGCACGGATATAGGCCATTCCCCACTGTGCGAGCTACGCTCGGTCACTGACGTAGCCTCGGATCACCGCATAGCTCGATAGCTAGCAGCCATCTGTAGCTTCACAAACAAGTCCCCAGCCACAACACCATTCACTTGTCAACGGAATACCGGTGCTTACGAGTTTGTCTCTACCATGCCAATTCACAGGCCAAGCTGCCTATCATGACAGACGAATCGCCCAGTACGGGCAAAAGCAAAAACATCCATTACGACAGTGATGCCTCGGTCTCCAGCCCCGAACTTGTGAGGATCGATCCCAGACCGGTAGAGGACGAGGAAGAGGACGAGGAGGCTGCGCCTAAGACCGAATCCGACCGCCACCAAATACCAGGCGATGATGCTGGCGATCAACCCGCTGCCAATGCTAGCGAAGATGAGGAGGACGAGGAGGTTGGGGCAGATGATGATTCCGACGGCGAGGAAGTTGAGGAAGACTCCGACGATGACGAAGAAGACGACGAGCCGAAGCTGAAATACGCTCGGCTCACACAGCACCTAAATGCCGTCTATAGGAATGGCGACATGACGAGTGCATTTCTTGTCGCTGGAGATAAGATGCTCGTTGGCACGCATAATGGAAATATGGTAAGGACCGAGGCGCTTCTCCCCAGTTATGCGCCCTCGCACTAACTCGTCGTCAGAATGTAGTGCAACTCCCCATGTTCCAATCGATACGCGTATACCATGCACACGAGTCATCCGTGACGGGTGTATCGATATCGCCGTTTCCGCCGCCGCTACCCCCGACGACGCTGAAGTCAGAGGTCGCCAGTCGAGCTGTTTCGCAGGCCACAACCGGTCGTCATGCGCCCTCGCAGCATTCGGAGAGGACTGGATCAGCTGGTTCTCAGCGAAGGCCACGAGACTCCGTACAGCAGCTGCCGAATATACCTTCGAACAATATCTTCATTGCGACATCCTCCATGGATGGCAATGTATGTGTGCAATCCCTGATTGACATGACTGATGTCTCACTGCGGAACTTTGCCCGGCCAGTTCAGGCAGTAGCTCTTTCACCAGACTATAAAAATGACAGGACCTATGTCTCGGGAGGAAAAGCAGGGAGTCTTGTGCTGACGACAAATCCCCCTCGAGCCCGCAGCACATCCACGACTGTCGGCACTGCTGCGGCGACGGCTTCAGGCTGGCTTGGCAGTGTGGGACTGGGAGCCAACACCGGCAAAGACACTATCCTACATTCTGGAGAAGGAACAATCAGCAACATCAAGTGGTCCCTGTCAGGAAAGTACTTGGCTTGGCTAAATGAGCACGGTATCAAAATCATGCGGACAAAGATGCATCTAGACAGCGCAGATTCAGAAGACGCCTGGAAGCGTGTTGGCCATGTTGACCGTCCACAGACCGATGAATGGGAAGAGATGGCTGGTGTGTGGAAAGGGCGTGCTGAGTGGATAGACGAGCAAGCCGTGGAAAATGACGAAGATGGCAAGGAGGCAGAGGCCTCGCCGGCCTCGTCGGCAGCCGCAAACAAGTTGAAGCAGACAGCTTTGAAGGCGAATAAGAATATTGAACGGCTGTTGGTCGGATGGGGCGGTACAATCTGGATCATCCATATCCATCCTAGCCGGATGGGAGTGGGCAAATATGCCGGCGAAAGATCCGTTGGCCACGCAGAAATTGCGAAGAAGTAAGTAAACTCAACTACATACTTGAGTATTGCTAACCATCCCTAGGTTACGTATGGATTGCATCATCTCCGGCCTTTCCTTATACACTCCAACCCAACTTCTTGTTTTGGCATATTGCAAGCCAGACCAAGATGAGGAGGAAGATGACGTTAAGAAACACGTCAAAGGTCATCAGGCGCAACTGTCAACTACATCTAGCAGTAGCGAGCCCTCCGGGGGCAGGAGGCGACGCCAGAATGCGTTGGCACCAGAGTTGAGGTTGATTGATTTACAATCCCAAGCTGAAGTAGACAAAGACAGTCTAACTGTCAGTCAATTCGGGTCTTTGACGTCCAACGACTACCACTTGGGCGTTCTGCCGGCCGGGAACGCGGCGTCTGTGGTAGCATCGCGTGGTGTGTTGGATGCAATGGCTGGCTTTGGTTCGGAAATGTGGAATGCGGCCATCAACCCAAGATCACTTTTCAGTTCCGGTGCCAGCATCCGGAGCAATCCCAGTAATGATAATGCTTCGGGGACACAAGCGGCCAGCACTATCGGCAGTGGTCGTGCGCGCGCCATGCCCCCGCAGACTGTGCACCCAAATCTTGTGAAGCCCGGTTCCAAGATCTTCATACACAGCCCCTTTGACTGTATCCTGGCGACCAAGCGAGACCTTGGTGACCATCTGGAATGGTTACTTCAACAGCAAAGGTATGAAGATGCCTGGACTCTATTGGACGAACATCCCGAGATTATGGTCGCTTCTTCAGAAATGTCACCAGAATTTGTCCCTCCTGCACTTGAAAGGAAATCTACAAGTGATGACTTCTTCGAGGATACATCATCTGTGATAGAGTCACAGGTTCGAGCTCAGAACTCATCCGCAGAAAAGGAGAAACGGCGGATAGGGGAGTTGTGGCTACAGGAAATCGTTGAAACCCGCGATTGGGTTCAAGCAGGCAAGGTCGCTGCCAAAGTCTTGAACACGGCAGATCGTTGGGAGAAATGGATCTTCAACTTTGCAGGCGCCAAGAAGTTTGATGAAATCGTCAACTTCATCCCTACGGAGCCAATGCGACCGCCAATTCCGGGTACTGCTTATGAGATCGTTCTTGGTCATTATATTCAGAACGACAAGCCTCACTTTAAAGAATTGGTGGATAGGTGGAACCCAGATCTTTATGATATTCAAACCATCACTACTGCTCTGGAGAACCAACTGCGGTACCGAGACGTCAGAGAGGACAGTATTGAAGATGGAGAGAAGGGCAGGGACTGGCGAATTGTGATGGAGTCCTTGGCTCATCTTCAAGAGTTGAACGGGCGACACCGTGAAGCATTACGACACTACATCAAGCTTCAAGATGCCGACTCGGTCATGCGGTTGATAAGAGACAACCACTTGGCCGACGCTGTCACCGACGATGTACACAGTTTCATTGCGCTTAGGGTGCCCGAATCTCAGCTTTCGCAGATGACACTATCCGAGATAGATGAAGCAACATCAGAAGCTATCACACTTCTTGTGGAGGAGGCCCAACGTGGCTTGATCAAGCCAGATATTGTGGTGCAGCAGCTGGAGAAGAAGGAGCTCACCCGCTATCTCTTCTTTTATCTTCGCGGTTTGTGGAAGGCTTACCGCGAGCGGGCCGTCGATGAGACAGTATCGCTTGCAGATGACTTTGCGGATCTTGCAGTGCAACTTTTCGCCGAATTCGACCGGGTTCTGCTGATGGATTTCCTGAAAGTGTCCACAAGTTACGCATTCGAGACGGCTGCCCAGGAGTGCGAGGGCCACAACTATATTCCAGAACTGGTCTATCTCTACTCCAAAACGGGCCAGATGAAACGCGCACTCTATCTCATCATCGACAGGCTTGGAGATGTCTCGCAGGCAATTGCGTTTGCAAAAGAGCAGGGTGATCCGGATCTGTGGGAGGACCTTCTCAACTATAGTATGGACAAGCCTCAATTCATCCAGGGGTTGCTCGAAGAGGTTGGGACCTCAATCGACCCGATCACTCTTGTCCGGCGTATACCTGAAGGGCTGGAGATTCCTGGGTTACGAGAAGGTCTGAAGCACATCATGAAGGAACACGAAATACAGTACAGTATCTCGTCGGGTGTAGCACGTGTCCTCCGCTCCGAAGTTGCAGCCGCGCAGAACATGCTTCGTATGGGTCAGCGTAAAGGGATAAAATTCGACGTCAAGGTCAAGACTCAAGATCATGTCGATGTCCAGGTCAAGGAAGTAGCAACTCTCGACCCCCAAAGCAATCGACTGGCGGGTGATGTGAGCGGGACCGGAACCCCTACGGCATCAGACAATGTGGAAGCAGCTGTAGGAACGCGACAGCTCGAGCACGATCACCGAGCTGCGAAACCCGGGCACTGTTCTCGTTGCCACGAGCCATTCACCGAGTTCGAGGTCGAAACCCTCGTCGGGTTTGCTTGTGGTCATGTTTTCCACGTCAGCCACCTTCTGGAACAACTGCACCCCGGCGAGACCCCGGATCCCGGTCTAGTAGGAATTGACGATGAAGAAGACCGCACGAGCAACGGGCGTTTCGTCCGTAGGAAGGTAACGCACGCAAGACTCCTTAGGGATAAGATTGAGGCCGGCTGCCCAGTATGCAGCGATCGGGGCGACGTTGTCGACGGCGCGGTGATGGCATAGCGAATTTGTACGAGCAATCATTGCATTGAATGGCGTTTGGCGATGGACAACGGGTGCTTTTGAAGATTGGAAGTTCAATACCTCACGCGACGTAGGTAACCTTGGGACGCTACATAAGCATATCATGATATACCGTATTATTGCATTTTGGGATAATCCACTTCATTATACCTAGAGGATATCCTCTTCCTTTCCATTTGACATGTGTGCCTTCCCTGTGATTTCGATATATGCTGTCAAGGAATGATGCCTTGAAGTTGGTGGCTGTAATCCCCGCCAAGTGGGGGCCATTGAGCTGGCATCCACTGGGGGAATCCACGACCTGGAAGCACCTGGAGGGTCGTTCAGGCAAAGAAGCAGGCAAATAACAACCATTATTTGCTGCAAACACGTTGCCCTCTTTCATCTGATTGTGGTTTGCGAACTGCAAAGCTACGACCCCGAGTGATCCAAACTTACGATCGTTTTCCCATTTATGCTTTCGTTTCCTCGCCTTCCTTCAGCTATTAGGCGGCTACAAGCTCTGACATCATCGCTCAAACCAGCAACCAGTGCAGCACCAATCCAACAACTCCGTGCCTTCAGCATGTCTCAAAAGACGCAAGAGCCCGTCGTGAACAAGCTCACAGAGCTGGCCACTCAGGATGCCAAATGGATCACCCTCAAGAGGATCGACTACACAGATCAGACGGGCAAGGACCGCACCTGGGAGGTCGCAACGCGCAAGACCCGGGGCAAGGCCGACGTCGACGCCGTCGCCATGGGGAACGTCCTGCTGCATCCGTCCAAGCCGCCCTCGACCCTGGTCGTGATCCAGTACCGGCCGCCTCTGGACGCGTACACGGTCGAGTGGCCGGCGGGGCTGATTGACGCCGACGAGACGGCCGAGGAGGCCGCCGTGCGCGAGTTCAAGGAGGAGACGGGCTACGACTGCAAGCTCGTCAGCATGTCGCCCGTGCAAGCCGCCGACCCGGGCATGAGCGACGCCAACATGAAGATGGCCATGGTCGAGGTGCAGCTGGGCGAGAGCGACGAGCTGCCCGAGCAGCGCCTCGAGGACGGCGAGCACATCCAGCGCGTCGTCATCCCGCTCGCCGAGTTCTACGACCGCCTCGTCGAGTACTCCAAGAAGGACCGCTTCATCGTCGCGGCCAAGCTGTTCCACTTCGCTCACGGCATGCGCTTTGCGCAGACGCAGAAGTACATGTGAAACCTGGTCATTGGGGGAAGCGAATGGACCGGGAACGGCCAGCAACGGAAAAGACGACTTTTGGAGTTGGGTCACATGGCCACTTGAGCGTTACTGCTTCGGCCATCGTGAGGTTTTCACATCGAGATATAGCAAAAAGGTCAAATAAACAAATCATATGAACTATAGCTGGTCACTGCTTGGCGATAACGAGTGTGCATGGAGGATACGGACTGGTATATTTACTGTGTCCCCTTGAGTGACCTATTCGTGTCTGCAGTGGTTTGTAATCATGTCTAATGACTTGTCCCAAGACTCAATAGCATATGTAATACTATTCCAACGACGTTGATATGATAGTAGTCTTGATTAAGAAATCGGCGCAGTCGAAATGATTGGGGTGAGGCCATCGTGGCGCATGCTAAACTTGCATTCTTGATTCCGCCTAGTCGGTAGTACAGCCCCAAATATGCGTCATACGTTCGCTGGGAAGGTCCCACGTCAGCCTGCACATAAGCCTATACGGCACAGCAAGCTCGCAAGGCGTGCACAGCCTACATGCGGAACCGCCTAAGGTTACAGTACGTGTCAAGAAATGTTAGCCCCCCTCCACTGTTTCCCGAAAGGCAATAGAATACCATGCCTATTACCGTATATTCTAGGCCAGTTTGATCAAAAGTTAACCTTTGTAGGCATAGATTTTCTCACTATACTTTAACTTTTCGGTAAACAGTGGAGGGGGGGCCAACATTTCTTGACACGTACTGTAGTTTGCTGGTAGTGTCTTCCTGAGCCATGCAAACCCATGATTGATCAATGTCTTGTCTAATAAAGGCAGCAGACAATCATGCATATGTAAGTAGGTATGTAACCCGAACGGTTCCCCGTAGGAATTTTGCAGCATCAATTTGATCTTCCTGGTTCTTCTGATTTCATTGCTTGTAAGCTACCTATCATTTCACCCGAGATGCCTCTCGATTTGCAGCAATCGATTGCGGCTAGCATTGAACTCGACAACTTTCAACTCTCGTACAAGCCGGGAGATGTCATTACCGGCAACATCGTGCGGATCCAACTAGACCAACCTGACGAGGTGGTGGTGACCCTCCAGTTCTGGGCTCGGGTGAAGACCCGGATAGCCGAACGCCAGAACAACGGCGCCAATGGCGCCAGTTCAACCCGGCATTATGAAGGGGAATCGACCCTGTTCAATATCGCTGAGACCCTTTACCAAGGCCGGGCCTATGAGGGAAAGAACGTTTGGCCCTTTACTGTGACCATCCCGGATACGCATCTGCCTCCACGGCCAGCGGCAGGCAACACTCTGCCGCCCAGCCATTATTTGCGGGATGAACATCTTGCTCATATGAGACAGCGGCGCAACTATCTCTACGTCAAATATGTTATGGAGGCTGACGTCCGAAGCCTCACCAAGAAGGGCAAGTCTGCGCTGGCCGTGTTACCCCTCAACATCAGGACCCCATCTTCGCCCACGCCCATTCGAGACTTCGCAACTCGCGCAATGGCCACGGAGGAAACTCTCAGATCGCTGCATTTGCTCCCCGAGTACGCCAACGAGAGCCTATCCATTCGCCAGCACATGCGGAGCGTCTTCAAGCGGTCCAAGATTCCCCATTACAGTTTCGCCATCGTGGTCGAGTTCCCCACCGTCATTCAGCTGGAGCACCCGACTCCAATACCGTTCAAGATTAGGGGCATTGTGCGAACCGGAGAGAACGAAACGACGAGCGCCGTGGCCGAAAAGCCGCCGGACATCCACCTTGTCTCGGGTCAAGTGTACTTACGGAGTGTGACGAACACCGACGGCCTGGATGCATACAGCTACAAGCTGAGTGGCGTGTCGGAGGGCCGATGGAATCACCATCCCCTCATCACGCGCACCGACTTCCTCGACTTCAACGGGAAGCAGTTCGTCGTCCCCATGGAGGGCAAGCATGAACACGCGTGGATTGACATTGGCACGGCCGTAAGCCTGGGGGTGTCGACGCGAGGCGTGCAGGAGTCGGGGCTTTTCAGGACGTTCCAACTGCCGCTGTTCCCGTCGTTTCACAGTCAACACGTGCAGCACGTTCACCAGATGAAGTGGGAGCTGGTCTTTGCCTGTGCAGGCAAGAAATTCGAAATTGGGGGAAGCACCCGGTTCGCATTATGGGTCCGAGTCAGGAGCGTGAGCAACAGATCATGGACATCATCGGCCCGGATGGGATCCAGGGAGCTCACAGGGCTTGGGCGAACGGCAATGTTGACAACCCAATACTCGCACTTGGAATGCCGTAAGCATCAGCCCAGCTGAACTGAACGACGTATAAGCCTGGCGGTCCAAGAGTGCGCTGAGTAAGGACAGAGCCCTAGCGCCGTCCCAGCCAACACCAGCCTCCATGCGCCAACGCATTTGTGTTGACCTGCACGAAGAGGGCTAGAGGCTGGTAAAGGGGGAAAAAGTCCGGGCCTTGACTGAAGGAAAGTCCACCTGCAGATGTTTTATACATCCTAAGCCGAGATGTTTCGGTTGACGCAGCCAATAAGTTCGGCCAATCTAGAGTTCCGCGCCTTAGCCCGGGGCGCGGAAATGGATCGCTGGCGGGCTGAGCCTACAAAGCCGGCGCCAAGCTACGGCATTACCACATAAGATCCGCCAAGCCCACAGCAAGTCTGGGGAATCGTGGGGTTCGGCTGCATTTCGATTACCCAAGAGTAACAAGAAATGCCGCGTGACCATGGATAGAAGACATCTAAATACCCAAGGGCAATCCCTCTTACCGTCTAACGTCCATGGTTAGTGCAAGTCTGGCTACTATCCGGTTCCCCGCGACTAGCCGTTGATGCTTTGTCCGGAAAGGGCAGTTCGTCATAGCGGCTTGATAAGCTTTCAACGCCGCCTCCAACCGAGCCGGCATCATAAGAACAATGAGCGCCCACGAGACGTGGGGGTGAGCAGTGGAAATTGAGAAGGGACTGAAATTGATTGAGGGATACGGGGTTTCAAGAACTCAGTTTCTCTTTCTTAGAATCAGCCCATGCTATAAGAGACAGCTCTAATGAGTTGAGGGGGCATCTTCCATCGTATCCGCAAAGAGAAACAAGTCCCTGAACAGCAATGCTCTCTGTCAGTCTCGTCACCGCCCTCCTCGGCGCGGCGGCAGCTTTTGTGACATATGTAAGTTGTTGGAGCGCCTGTGCGTTTGCAAGACTTCATATCTAACCGCCTCCAGGTTGTAACGATTATTATCTATCGTCTTTACTTCCACCCGCTCTCCAAGTACCCCGGTCCGTTCTGGGCCAAGATCACCGACGCGTACCAGCTCTACCACGCCTGGAAGGGCGACCGACACCTGGAGTTCTGGCGCAACCACGAAAAGTACGGCAAGATTGTCCGCTTCGGGCCCAACTGCCTGTCCTTCAACTCCAACACGGCCCTCAAGACCATCTACGGCTTCAAGTCCAACGTGCGCAAGGCCGAGTTCTACGACGCCTTTGTCCACCCGGCCCCCAACACCCACAATGCCCGCGACAAGACGCTCCACGCGCGCAAGCGCCGCGTCCTATCCCACGGCTTCTCCGACAGCGCCATGAAGGAAATGGAGCGTTATGTGCTGGCCAACGTGCGCTCGTTCTGCGACCAGATCGGCGTGGGGGCGAGCGATAACCAAAAGGGATGGACGCCGGCCAAGAACATGGCCGACTGGTGCAACTACCTGGCCATGGATATCCTCGGAGACCTCTGCTTCGGCAAGGCGTTCCACATGCTGGAGAGGCCCGATAACCGCTATGCTTTGGAGCTGGTCTCGCTCGCGACGACTCGCCATCTGATTGTAAGTCTTTCTCTTACCTTGGCTGTAAATGCATGAGATATTCTAACATGCGCGCAGTGCGGTACAATGCCCATTGTTGGCAGGCTGGGTTTCGACAAGGTCCTCTTTAGCAAGATTGCGGCTGGCCGAGCCAAGTACATGGCATACAGCAAGGCGCAGCTGACCGAACGCACAAAGCTCGGCGACGAGACGGACCGACGGGACTTCTTCTATTACCTCTTGAGAGCACGCGACCCCGAGACAGGAGTCGGCTTCACCACGCCGGAACTGTGGGGCGAGTCCAACTTGCTGTAAGTACATACCTACCCAGTGAGAAGCCAACTATAGCTCACACGCGCTCTTAGTATCATTGCTGGATCGGATACCACATCAACGGCGATGGCGGCGACTTTCTTTTACCTCGTGCGCAATGTCGCGGCTCTGCAGAAGGCAGCGGCAGAGGTTCGCGGCGTGTTCAGCGACGCTGAGGAGATTACCCAAGGCGCGGGTCTGAACTCGTGCACTTACCTCCGCGCTTGCGTCGACGAGGCCATGCGCATGTCCCCGTCCGTCGGCGGCATTCCTCCCCGCGAGGTGCTGCCGGGCGGCATCACCATCGACGGCGAGCACATCCCCGAGGGCACCGTCGTGGGGACTCCACACTACACCATCCACCACAACGGGTCGTACTACCCCGAACCGTTCACGTACACGCCCGAGCGCTGGATCGCGGGATCGCACAAGAGCCAGGAAGGTGAGCGCGTCACCACGGCGTCCGAGGTGGAAGTAGCGCAGAGCGCTTTCTGTCCCTTTTCCATCGGACCCCGCGGCTGTATCGGGAAGGGGCTCGCGTACCAGGAGATGATGACGACACTGGCCCGCACGCTGCATCTGTACGATATCCGCAAAGCTCCCGGCGTCGTAGACCCGGGTGAGGGTAGCCCGGGGAACGAGTATGGTCGCCATCGTGTGCAGGAGTTCCAGCTGATCGATCAATTTACAAGTTTGAAGGACGGTCCTATGATTGAGTTCAGGAAGCGTGTTTGAGTTCGGGGCAAATGGGTGGTGGCTGGCTTGTAGCCTCAAGAGCTCGGGCGTTTGGTGACTTTTTTAGGGGCACTGTTCAAAATGAAAATGAGCTGGCGCTTGGTCGAATATATATATAATTAAAAAAACATCCCGGTGATAAAATTCCGGGTATACTTTCCCGTGTGCAATAAGCGAAAACGCTATATCGAGGTGATAGACTTAGGCACTTAATCAATAAGGGTGCTACTCCATCCCTGACTTCCAACGAGTACCGGCGAATACCGGCATCTGGAGTCCGGAACGCCGCGGGCCAAACGCGCTAATCAGGCAGGTACACTGTCCGGTCATGAGATCAAGATGGCAACCAAGACTGTAGTATCGTAACATTACCCTGGCAATCATGTTTGCTAGTCTTCAGGAAGTTGGAGATGCGGGGAACGAACAATCTGCCGGGATGAAGTCAACATAGGCTGCGGGGAAGACGGTCCCTCTCCAAATTTATGGCTGGGATGGGGCCATGTCGTATTCTTGTCTTACAAGATCTTGGTCTCAAATCAAACAATTTCCTCCAATCAGACCGAACACCCACTCCTACTTCCCCTGACAGATAAGGTGCGCCAGTCCGATGCGGCCTTGGCTTGCTCCGTATAGCATAACTACCAAGGCCGTTTGGGGTAGCGCTGCCGAACAGGTTCGTGGTGTTGCATGGGTACGCTCGGCAGGTGACGTGCTGACCGAATATTCACCAGCACATGTGACGAGAAAACATGGGGAAGCCCTCGCCTCGGTATCTCCCGCCCTTCTGGGCCTTCGTCACCGTGGTTGGCGGGAAGGGGGGCGAGTGCGCAACGACGTAGTGTGGAGGCGGACGATATAAGGAACGCATCGCCTGTCTTCCTGGAAAGGTGCTATCTGCCCCATACGCGCATACCGTCTAGCCTACATTGCCGCAATGAAGTCGATTCTCCAAGCCCATTTCCTTCACTTGCTTGCTGCAAGCAGCGGCTTCTTCGCGCAGATTGCCGAGTCGAGAACACTGCCAAGACAAAACGGCTGGCCCTTTGCTCCCTTCGTCACTTCAGGTCGTGATATCAAGGACACGCAAGGCCAAGATGTCGTCTACGCCGGTGCGAACTGGCCAGGGGCTGGTGAAGTCATGATCCCTGAGGGCCTTCAATACCAGTCCGTCGAGACTATCGTGTCGAAGATGAAGAGCATTGGAATGAACGCGATTCGTCTCACCTTTGCGATCGAACTGATTGATCAGATCTACGCAAATAATGGCGTTGACGTACCCCTATCAACCGCCTTCACCGAGGCCCTCGGTGCTGAGAATGGCACTATCATCTTAGACCAGGTCCTCGCCAACAACCCGTCCTTCACTGGAAGCACGACCCGGCTGGAGGTTTATGACGCAATCGCGGCCGAATGCGCAAAGCAGGAGATCTTCGTCCACCTGGACAACCACATGTCGAGGGGCGCTTGGTGCTGCAACACCGAAGACGGGAACTCGTGGTTCAACGATGTGGATTTCAATGTCGAGAACTGGACGAGGGGACTGGCGTACATGGCCGAGCACGGCAAGTCTTGGCCGGCGCTGGTCTCGATCGCCCTGCGCAACGAGCTGCGCAGCCCCGACAGCAACCCGGCGCTGAAGGAGAGCTCCTACAACTGGCAGGACTGGTATAAGTACATCCAGCAAGGCACCGAGGCCGTCCACGGGGCCAACCCGGACCTGCTCATCTTCCTGTCGGGCCTCAACTTCGACACGACCATGACCCCTGTCGTCCGGGGCACGGCCCTGACGCCCGGTAGCCGGACGTTCGACCTCGCCGACTTCGACGGGTACGCGGACAAGCTCGTGCTCGAGCTGCACAACTACGACAACAACGCCAACGACTGCGCGGCGCTCCAGGGCGGGCTGCACAACAACGGGTACCAAGCCATGAGCCCGCCCGGGGAGGAGGACGCGACCACGGTCAACGTCTTCCCCGTGCTACTGACCGAGTTTGGGTTCAACATGAACGCGACCGAGTGGCGGCGCACCTACGCGACGTGCCTGGCGGACTACATGCTGAAGCTCAGGTCCGGCTGGTTCGTCTGGGTCCTGGCGGGAAGCTACTACGTCCGTGATGGTACCCAGGACTACGAGGAGACTTGGGGCTTGCTCAACCACGATTGGTCGGATTGGCGCAGCCCCGGGTACGTCGAGGGGGGCTTATTCCGTTGATTGAAGGGACTGCGTCGCCATAGCTGTATTGTGCACTAGCTTGACACGATAGCCGGTAAAGTAGATCATGGTTGGATTAGGCAATACCATCATAAAAAGGCAGCGATATGATCTAAACGAACATGAACAATTGTCCGACTTTTGGTTTTAAGTGGCATACTTCAGATAGTCCAGTATGATACAACCGATTTGTACTATTAGCATCTCATTCGGGATCAGTTTCAGGTCGATCTTAAGTGACAGGTAGGATCAAATCAGAGCTGCTGGTGGAAAACGTGAACTTCAGGTACATACAGGCAGGACAGGATGCGGATGAGATGTGGGCTGCAGATACATTGGTACAATCATGCGTTTTATGCAATCTGCTTGCAGCTGGAGGTATGCAATAAGTGTGGTTGAACGTTTATGCGCTACCGAGAGCTTGAGCTTGGGAATTCCAGTAAATATGGGTCGCGCATTGTTCTCGCGTCGTAGGCGACGATTTATGCAAGGCTGTGGAAGGCTGTCGTTTTCTTGTTGGAAGAATCAACCGACAACCAGCTCAGCCTGGAGAGACTTGAAGTTCTATTGTTCTTGCAATGGCACCATTGTGCAAGTTCTACCAACAGGGAAACTGCCGCAATGGAAGTAAGTTTAAATCCACAAACCCTCTGCGAAACCCTCGTTTCTCTGCCTCAGGCTTGCTAGCTAGCACCCGCAACCAATTCGGTCCCAGAGCACCAACATCATACAACCTTGCGATTGGCATGAACCTCACTGACGCAATGTTCTCTCTACCAGCCAGTTGTCGCTTCGAGCACCCGGGTGCTTCGTCGAACCCATTCGGAGGCGCGAGTAGCAACCGTTTCGGCGCCCTGAGCTCGGGCGGAGGAGGAAGCAGCAATGGCCCCAACAAGTACAAGATCACCAAGGAAGCAATCAAGACCGATCTGGCAGACGAACGGCCGACATGGATAATGTCAGCATACGGCCCTGGCAAGGACGCCCCCGACCAGCTCTTCGGCGGCTACCCCCGCGAACAAAGCTTCGAGGAGCTACGACTGCATGTCCAAAGCAGCGCGAATCCGCAACAAGCAGTATGTTTTTCTTATCATGTTGTAGCCATAATGTAACTGACACGCAGAAACCAGCTTCAAGATGTCAATGCGCTGTACCAACAAGCCGAACAGCAAATCGCTACGACCCTGAACAACGTCGACCAAGCCATACAATTCCTCTTGGAATCTGAAACCCGACACCCGAACCGAAACGACATTTGCGCCCAGAATTCGCAGCAGGGCGGAGCAACCGGTGCCTTTGCCGTGGGCGCGAACCAAGCAGGCGGCTTTGGCTCAGCACCCGCAGCTAGCCAGAACCCCTTCTCAACAGGTCAGAGCCAGTCAAACCCGTTCGGCGGGGGCGCTGCTGCATCTACAGGCGCATTCGGGCAGCCATCATCACTGGGACAGAAGCCCAATCCATTTGGATCTACGGCATTCGGACAGCCATCTCAGCTAGGATCTACTGGAACCTCTGCATTTGGCGGCGGCTCAGGCGGCTCGGCATTTGGACAACCATCACAGATTGGTGGTTCGGGCGGTTCTGCGTTCGGACAACCTTCACAGCTAGGAGCTACAGGGGGCTCTGCATTCGGAGCACCATCGGCATTAGGGGGAACAGGAGCGTCTGCATTCGGGCAACCGTCCCAGCTAGGAAGCACAGGTGGTTCGGCATTCGGGCAGCCTTCGCAATTAGGAAGCACAGCCCCATCAGCTTTTGGTCAGCCATCCCAGTTAGGCGCGACAGGCGGTTCAGCGTTTGGTCAAACATCAGCTTTAGGGGCAAAGCCTAACCCATTTGGCGCACCATCTGGTGGCTCTGGCTTTGCTCAGGCCGCACAGCAGACTACGAGTGTTTTCGGCCAGACTGCTGCGCTTGGACAAAAGCCCAATCCGTTCGGGGCACCTGCTGCTAGCCCCTTTGGCGCGACGGCGCAGACTCAGAATGCGGCACCCGCAGCAAATCCGTTCGGACAGCCTGCCCAACCGAGTAGTGGGGCGTTCGGTCAGCCTGCCGCTACCAATCCATTCGGCAGCGCTCCGAACCCGCCGGCGGATTCCGCAATGGATACAACAGGCCCAGCAGCCTCAGCGGGAACAGCGGCACCCGCCAATCCTTTTGGGCAGCCAATGTCGAATGGAACTGGCCCTCAAGCCGCAAACCCCTTTGGTCAACCGCAACTCGGAAACGCCGGCGCAGCCCCAGCAGCAGGAGCAGCCGCCGCCGCGAAGGGCGCACCTGGCAACCCCTACGCACCCAATAGCACCAAACAACACCCACCGTATGAATCGTACGCCAACCGCGTGGGCGCCAAGCTTGTTCGGTTCAAAGGGCAGCCGGTCATGTACAAAGACGACGCCACCCCTGGCCTGCGTCTTCCCGACGGTAGCTTCCGCAAGATCTGGTTTCCTAACGGGCCGCCGGCTTACTATCGCGGCACTGAGCCCGACGATCCGTCCACCTATACCGATGCAGTCAAGAAGGCCTACGCAGATATGCATGCCAATGGGCGCTTCCTGGGGCCGATGCCCGATGTGCCGCCTCTGAGGGAGGACTGTGTTTGGGATTTTTAGATGGGAGATCTAAGAAAAGAGAATGAGGTTACGATTGTGCATCATCAAGGGCGTCGTCATGCATTACCGACCGGCGTTAGGGGCAGACTTGGCAAGCGGTTACGTGTGCATTTGTGGTTTATATACCCGATCTTAGGTCTTTGATGAATAGATTCAGACCTATCAATTTTGTCAATACTGGTTTCTTCTTCTTGACAGCGGAAGTTTTGCAGAAGTGTATCCATGCAAGTAGTCTCTACAATCTCAGTGTCATCATTTACATTGCATATTGGGTGTATTTGGTATTTTTGGTATTTTGTTTCAGCTTTGCATTCATCTCATTGAACAAAGAGTCTATAGTCAGGGGTAATATTTGGTGGTTAGACCAATTTTCTCCCCTTACGGATTTCACTCCGTTGGCCTCAAACCCTCGAACTTGCGACAAGTGGGTAACCAATTTAAGCAGCGATGGTGACCTCAACCTCAACACCGGCCTCGATGTTGACGATGATCTGCTTGACAACCTCGGTAGGGGCAGTCAGGCTGTAATTTTCGTTAGCGCGAGAGCTCCGTTCAGAAACAAGACGTATGGAATATCTGAGGGTAGGAAGGAAACGTACTCGATGAGACGCTTGTGGAGGCGCATCTCGTAGGTGTCCCAGGTCTTGGAACCCTCACCGCAAGGGGTCTTACGGGTGGTGACCTTCAGGTTCTTGGTGGGGAGGCGGACGGGGCCCTTGACGCGCAGGTCCTTGGACTTGGCGCGCTCGAGGAGCTCAGTGCAGACCTTCTCGATGGCGGCACACTTGCGGGAAGTGAGGGTGATACGCTGTTGGGGATCCGAGTTAGCAAAATTGGCGCCGTCTAGGTGTCCGTGTCGGAGCTATCGCAAATCGGTGGGATCGCGCGACTGCTGTCCGGCTGGTAGCATCAGGCAGTGAATGGGTTTCGACATACGATGCGGTGGGTCTTGGCGCTACAGAGAGGATATATTGTCAGTATGGTGATCTGTCTGTCGATGCGACTCGTCGCAACTTCCGCAGGGAATTTGTACTTACGCCTCGCCGAGATCCTTATCAGCCTTGTTGTAAGACATCTTGAATGAATTGGTGGATGAGAGATTGCTGGGAGTAGCTGAATAAAAGAGGTATGATGATTGCTACCTTCCGACTCGAACGATTTGCGTTACGGTTACGTGAGAAGGTGCCGAACAAAAATTGCTATGGTTGATGGGATCGCGAAAGGGAAGACTTTCTGCAACTTTTCGAACATTTCGACACTTGAATGTGGGGTGGATTTTTGCGTGGGTTGAGGGTTATCGATTACGGGGTGCTCGGCCAATCAGAGGGCAGGATCTGGCATGGGTGGGAGCTGACCAGCCGCTAAGCCCTTCCAAGCCTCAACATTGGGCGAGCTGGCGGGGGATCCACTGTTTTGGGCGGGCTCCTCCTTGATGGAGGTCTTAGAGTCACTCGGCCAAGTAGCAATGGATGCATCATCATGGTTCATGACAGCCCCAGTCTGGCTTGACGTGCTGTTATAAACCGCCGATCCAGGCCAAACAGAGGGAACTCATAGCCATACATAATTTCGCTGATCCTGCCTCACTCCCGAAAGAGCACGACTGATTTGATTGTTCGGAGGCTTGCATTTACCTCAACATGGCACCTTCTCTCCCTCCGTTTGCGCCGTTCCCCGAGGCACCCTGGAGAGATCATATCGTCCCGGAGGAATGGGAGGCTTGCCTGTCGTTATGGGTGTCCTTGGCCGAAGCCCACATGGCTCTCTCAGATGACGAGTTTCTTCAGCTATCCGTCAAGGACGAGTCGATTGAAGGCTATCTGGTCCCATTCATGAAGGAGACGGCCCTTTCGGGCATTACTATATTGGGTTCATCGAACAGTGCTTCCTCGCTGCTACGCCAAACATATTACCTCACATCCAGACTACTGAGGGCCCGCTCATCGCCGGCGGGGTTGTTACAATGGGAGTTCTTGTCCGACTTCAGCAAGATCTACGGGAAGAAGAGAGTATCGGCAGCACTGACCTTCCTCTTCCAGAAGCCGAAGGATACACCTGTGCCTTCTTTACAGGCCCTCAAGAAGGCACTGATCGTTGCATTGGATACTGGTATCAAGGGTGACCTGAGAATCCCCGAGGCCCGACTGAAGCAGCTCAACCATCTGCTTCACGCTTCACCCGAAGCAGCTGAGCTTTTCCTTGCTGGCACCGACTTTCTTGACGGGCTGGTCGCCTGTTACAAGATCATGAATCCGCCCCTGAGGAAAGCAATCATAACCACGGGTTATCTGTGTCTGGTGGGATTGACCGAGTCGGAGCCGCCAAAGTACTCGATGCTGTCAGATCAACTTTACTCCTTGAAAGCTGCCGCGGATGCACACAAGGCAGGGCCAACCAATGCGAATGATTCTATGGTCGCGGAATTGGTCACGGTCACACCAATCCTGAAGCAAGTTCAGATCAGACTTGAGGCATCCGGGTCTACGACAACCAGGACGAAGGCGGTTATTACTGCATTGGAGACATTCCGCAAACCAGGTGGGGCTGCCAGACCGAAGAAGTTCGTGAAGCGGAAGGTCGACAAGGGGAAAGGGGTGGCAAGCGCAGAAGATGGCGAAGATCTGTCACAAATGAGGGTTCATAGGATGAGCCAGATTTCACAGATCCAGGATTTATTCCCCGACCTAGGTACGGACTTTATTTCCAGGTTACTGGATGAATATGACGACAGCACGGAGCAAGTCATTTCCCATCTGCTGGAGGACTCACTACCGCCACATCTGGCTACCGCAGACCGCTCCAAGGACCTGTAAGGAACCAAATGCATTGATGTATTGTCAGATTACTAACAGAAATACAGGTCACCTGAACGAACTCGCAGGAGAAGAAGCAGTCTCGCACCACGAGCAACCCCACCGCTTCTACCCCAACGCCATAACGTGTTTGATGATGACGAGTTTGACAAGCTGGCAGTCAATGTTGGCAACTTGCATTTCGGAAAACAAAATCCAGGAAAAACAGCAGATGAAATGCTCAAGGACCGCTCGGCAGCACCTAACAAGGCTGCGATCTTATCGGCACTATCTGCTTTTGATGCAGACGACGATGAACGAGACGATACCTACGACGCTGTAGATTCCGGATTCGCTGTTAACGACGCATTAGCTGATGATGCCGAGGACCAGAAACGCAAGGACGTACATGAGGAGACTTTGTTCAAGGCGTATCAGGCAGACGCGAAGCTCTTTGGTCGCGACTCAGAAACACGCCGTGGTAACTACCGGGCGAAGCTCAAGCAGGACACGGGGATGACAGACGAGGCTATAGAAGGATGGGGATTGATGCTGAGCCGCAACCCTGCGCAGATGAAGTCATTGGAGATGAAGTATTCCGGATTCGATGGAAACCAAGCCACGATCGCCCCGACATCGTGGCGTGCCGGTGCTGACGATACTGAAGAGTCTGGTTCCTCACGCGGTGGCCACCGGGGCCGTGGTGGAGGCCGAGGTAGAGGAAGAGGAGGTGGAGGTGGAGGCCGTGGCGGAAACGTTGCTGGTCCGACTGGCGAGAAGGAAACCGAGAGCGCACGACGTCGCAAAGAAGCCAACAAGGGATCGCGGGCCAACCACAACAGACGAGACCAACGAGCCAAGAAGATGGCTCGTGGAGGCTTCCCCGGTTGATCTCCTAGTAAGACACCTTACTCTCTAATGATAACTTATTGTATGTATGGTTAAACGAGGCCATGATTTCACATGACTCTTCGTCTCTTCTCTGGCTGGTAAGTCCCAGATTGATGGCTGTTGCTACGGACAAGAGCTGTGGATCCCAACTTTCTCTTCCCATGTCCCGAATGTCGCTCATCTGGACACCTTGGTCCGAATAGGTCTTCGTCGTTCAGGGTCATAGCGTACGGGCTTCTCATCTCCAAAATGCCGGGTGAATTGGCTGCAAGGCCAAACGAGACCGAATACGAAGCCATGGGTGCTGGAGATATGGCACTATTGAAGGAATTAAAGGAGGATCCTACGTCTTCCAGTCCAGCATGGCGAGTCCAGTGGTGATTGTCGGCGCTCGCCTTAGGGGTTGCCAGCTCGGAGACCGAAGTGAGGTCGTGCTCGCTATGTGATCCTTCCCCGACTCCAGCAATCATCGAGACGAGTGACTCTCTGGAGCTCCTGCGGCTCTCCATGTACTCGCGCAGATCGTAGCATGTCCGGCAGACTGGGTATACAGGCCAGCGGTCGGCTTCGTCGCGGTATTGTGGGAGCTGTGGCCTGGTCTGCTCTCCACACTTTTCCTGGATGTCGTCAAATATGTCGAACATTGGTGTAAAGTAGGTTACCCGTGAACCACCGCCGTGATACTTGTTTCTTCCCCACAACTGGCCGATCAACATGTGCGTCTCGCAATCTATAACGGCAGCCCCGCTGTCGCCGGGGACGCCAATGCCACCTCGGATCCATTCATCCTCGTCATCTTGCGACTCGGGCTCCTCGATGAACCATTCTCTTGTGCCTTTGCCCGTGCCATTCCCGCTGTTCTTGCCGTCGACATAGGCAGGGATCTCGCAGACCTGGCCGCGCTGGTAGCCCGATGTGCGACCCGTCGAGCAAACGTCGGCTCCGGGAACCACACTGCTCATCCTCGTAATCGGGACTTCTTTCTTAGGAGCTGCGCCAGTTGGGAATTTTCTAAGCAGATTCGCTTCTCTGGTCTTGGCCGAGATCAGTGCCCAGTCGGTGACCACCAGCGGTGGCTCCATGTCCAACTCTTCCCAGTACGGTTCATGTGTGATCCTTGTCGTTTTCAAGTCATAACCAGATTTCGCCGCGATCTTGCCCAATTCGAAATCCAGCTCATCGCTTTCCAATGCATCGTGGCCCTCCTCGCGACACTGATCACGGTCCGCAGGCGAGGGGTGCAGGACAAATGCCAAGTCACCCGCGATGTTTGTCTCTTCGAACGGGTGGAAGTTGGCGAGCCAGTAATTGCCACCGCCGACAATAATCTTCGGGCCTAGTGTTGCACTCGTATCATCTCCATCTTGTAGGACGGCCCCGATGGAATCTCCCATGCAAGGGTTGCTGTAGCAGAATGGGTTTCGCGGGTTGCAGACCTCGTCTGGCATCTGCCTGCTCAGACCCCTTGCCCAGGTCAGCCGGTCGACCTCGCCGGTGGTGAAGACGAAACTGATGCCATGACGATACGTCTCCGGCAGCAGGTCCCGCACATGGGCCGCGATGGTCATCTTGCGCGCCTTGGACACGGGCTTCTTGGTCATGAGACAGATGCACCTCGTGTCGCGCTTCTTGCCTCTGGTGACGCTGATGACGTGCCCGGGACCGCACCATTTGGGTATGAACTCAATGAGGAAGGGGAGCACTCCATGCTCCCACACGAGGGGGAAACTCGCATGTTCGATCAGTCGGGGTGTGCGAGGACTTTCGGCCAGTTTGGCCGGTCCTACTACTCCGGGCAACGTCAGCTTACTTGGTCATACACTGGGCTCGATTCAACAATTTACCATTCTGGCGGCAAATTTTCTTTTCCAAGGCACCACGCAGCTTCTCGCGACAGCGCCTCTTGGAAATGCCGATCGACATTTCCATCTTCAGCAATCTGTCCTGTGCTGGGCCTGCGATCGCTGGCGGCTTCTCCATCTCGGCTTTCTTGCTGATGAGCGACGAAGATTGGGTCCTGTTGGTTTCCAAGTTGCCAACTTGGGTAGTGGTTGTAGCTGCGTCGTCCAACCTCGCACTTTTGTGGCCCCACCTAACATGGCAATCCAGTACCTCCTTGTTAGAGAAGGAGCCTTCGACACAGCCGAGGACGGGGCATTCGAGGAGATGCTCCATCTTGACGTGCCAATTGAGCTCTTCTCGGTTTATAAAGCTGCCGCTCCGGCATGGGCCGTTCTCATTCCAGCGGCACATGAGTGATGGGATGCCATTGGTGAGATATCCGGACTTCTTCTGCGAAAAAATAATGCTGAAGTCTGTGTTCGCATGGCTGGGCTTTGTCCTCATGCCATCCCACTGTGTCGGGTCATTGGAATCCGTCGATACAGGCTCGGTAGGGAACAACAAGGGGCTTGGTCGGCGCGTCCACATATGATGGCCCTGCATGAGGAAATCCTCCGTCCGTGTCGGCGAGAGGACCTCGGTCATGGACGAGGCCCATGATATGGCTGATGATGATGACTCGGGCGGGGGAGATATCCAGCGGCGGGGGTTCCGATGGGCCGTATGGCAGAGACAGAGCTTGCAGCTGGCCGCCCTTCGGGACTTCCTTCGAGCCTGATGGTCCGCCGAAAGGGAGTGGATATGGGCCGGAATAGACATTGGACAAATTGTCCTTCGCCTGGAGGTTGTTGTTGTTGTAGTATGGCCAGTTGGGGTCGATCTCATGTGGACTGTTGGCGATGGCGACTTGTTCTCCAGCAGCATTGGCGTGGTTGAGCTCGTAATCCGGATACTGGAACGCCGGCGCATGGTAAAAACCACTCTCCATTGGTGCTAGAGCCTGGTGAGTATCGGTTCCGCACACGGAGGCAACTCTATTGCCACGGGGCGGCGCCGCCACCGGCTGAGACTTTCTGGGCCGGGCCATTGCGGACCGAGTCTCCGTTGAGCGGAATCCCGGGTCGAGCGTTGGTGGTGGTCGCCGGGCTTACAAGAACAGCGCCGGTAAGTTGCTGGTTGGATTGACTAAGAAATTAGGTTTCGACAAAGGGATGAACGGGGTGGTTCCATTATGGTCAGGATTTGGGATTCTTACCGGGAGATATGAGTCCTAGGCCTGTCAGCAGATGCGGAGGCCTCTAGGCAGAAGCGTTGGACCGGGGGCGCAGCTCTCGCATATGCTGACTGTCCCTTATTGGTCGACCGGAGAACACCCCGGGTTGCCCGGAATCGTCACCTTCGTCATGTTGGGCAACTGGAGTGCAGCTTATATCAAAACGGGATGCGAAGATTGTCTCATTTTCTATTCTTTCTTTACTGAACATGCCTAGGTTTGACTTAGGGCTGGTGATGTTTTTGGGGTGTTTTGCATGCCGCCAAATACTCGACCCCTCGACGGCGAGCCCTGGACTTGGGGGGTTCACCCCCCCCTCCAAAACAGCTACTAAGTACAGCATAATGCCCTGGCAATGTGGGCATTGGTTCACAGATAGATTTAACCATTTTGAGCTCCAGTGTGGGATCCACAATGAATCACTGGGAATTGACGAGTGAGGTCTTGCGGCGGTCACGGGCCAGTTGTGAGCAAAGGGGCTCCCAACGGCGGTGTCTCTGTATGGTTTCACGAACAGCATACTCGGGCCAGCTGTAAGAAAACTGCATCACGCATCTCTCACATCGTATAATCCATGGCGAGTATCACTGGAATCACTATGAGCGGGTGTTTGGGTCTCTGAAGCATCTACCATGGGACGACTCCAAAGACAGGGGCGAGGTCGTGAACATCACACTGGTTCTCAAACTTGAAGATAATGTGCAATCAATTTTACATGTAATTAGGCCTTTCACATGGTTGCAGACAGAAAGAAGTCTGTTTATTGGCATTGTTGGGATCGTAACAACTGTACAGGTCGACGAGACTAACACTGTGGACGAGCAAAACCAAATTGCACTATCGTGACTTCATTGTCATTAAAGGCACTCGATGAGAAGGCTTCAGGCAAGCTCCGCATTTTCCACAAAGGTCTTTTGCCTGACCTGACCTTCTCATCACCTGCGAACTTTTTAGTCGGCTACCATTCTTTGGTGAGATGCGAACACTTTGGTCAGCTATCATTCTTTTGTGAGATGCAAGCAAGTGGCATTTTGATTTTCACAACACTTTCATCTCCCTCACCTCTACCCCCGAAGTCCCTGTGCGAAGTTTCTTGTTGCTTCCTGCTTCATTGGGTGGATCTCTGCATACCCGTCGACAAACTGTAGTCCTGTGAGATGTTTTGAACCCCAATACGATACCTTCAGACGGGAGTAATCAACGGCACAGTCGCCGTGTGAGCAACATGGTCATACACGGTATCAACGAGCGTGGTCCTTGGGACCGTCGTCACCAGCATGTAAGCCGACGGTTCCATTGGTATCGAAATCATCGAGCAGGTGGCAGAAACAGACGCCAGGGAAGGAACCAGGTCGACCGCCGGGGTCAGACTTTCCAGGCGATTCAGCAGCCTCACCAACATCATAACCCACTGCCTCATCCTTACCAGCCGCATTCACAGCCGCAGCCGGCGTTCCATCCAGCCCCCTCTACGTCATTCTCGGGGGTAAGTCAGCAGCCTAACGTCGGCGGCAATACATATGCCCAAGGTCCGCAAGGTACGTGTTCTTCCTGGTCGCCTCAAAGCTGTGACATTCTCTAACTCTTGAAATAGGCGAACATTCCAACTTCGATGGAAGGAACCATGGTCATGCTGCCTTCGATGTGCAGCATGCGTTTGGCGCCACCGTGTTCTCTGCTCTCCCTGGAAGCTGGCAACATCATCCAACATTTCCGCCTCAAACTAGCCAGACTATGTTTGCTGGGAAGAATTGCAGCGAGGCCATGATCGAGTCAAGAAAGAACATGCTCTGCCACAACTGCAAGCGCAGACACCCCCCTGAGCTCTGCCGCGGCCCTCTAGACGAAGGCGGACTGCTGAACTGTTGTGGTTTTTGTGGACAGAAACATCTAATCGACGACTGCCCCCAACTGAAGAATCTAAGTCCCCTGTCTCAAGGACTCTGGAAGCAGTACATCATATACGAGTCTCGAAGAGGCCTGGCACCTTTCGCAACAATGGAGGGGTACAGTATGTCCAATTTCCACGGAGGCCCCCGACTCGAAGTTCTCAACCCCGAGGTAGCCAAGCGGTGGGAGCGTCAGGTCTTGGTATACGATGAGACGGCTGGGCGCCGTCCCTACTGGTGCCGGTTCGACTGGAACTCGCAGACGCTGAAGCCCACAACGGACCTGTCCAACAGACTGCCGCGGGATCCTACGATTCCGCCTCACCTGCAGTATACAGGCCCACCCAGCCACTTAGCACCGAACCCAACCGATCCTCTCACACTTTGGCGTACAACGCCCGGATACTTGAACCTGAAAGACTGTCGAGAAGACGAGCTCCAGTATAATCCGTACTGGCTGCTCTTTGAGTCTGGCCGAAGATCCCCGGAAGACACGGGACTGTCTATCGTGAAAGCCCAAGTGCGGCTCAATAAGATGACGGGTCAGAAAATGGATTTCTACTCCCGTCTGGACTGGCCAGAGCACAGAGCATCAAACCTTATCGGCTAGACGATATGTACATTGGCCTTTGAATACGCAACGAAGTCCAGAGGATGGCATGTGGTCTTGCGTGCGACCTTGCCCAATGCTGGTGGGTTTATTAACGTTTGGGAATTTCGGTATGACGGTGTAACCTGTTGTGGAAATTCGGTAGCCATATCGAGGTTCTGATGTATGTTGGTCTTATTCACGGTCACGATCAAGCTGGAGATATTATCCACGTATCTCCAACTTTCCAGCATCTGAGTGACTGGAGAACAATCAAGGAGATAGCTCGGAATGTTGAGACCATCAGGATAGAAATGGTAGCAATATAGCATGATGCGGTAATGGCCGTACAATAAATGAGCAAAGCACCGCCGAAGAACCGTACAGTTTCTGTGTCACCCTTTATCCTGAGGTCCAGTTCCAAGTTTAGTGAGTGTATAATTGATGAATACACGGAACCTTCTGCCAATAAAATCACCGACATTAGCATAACCTCGTGGGTTACTCCTGAGTATCCGAGCTCATGGTGCCAACCGACTGCTCGACGAGCTTTATTATGGTAGTTTGGAGATCCAACTAATATACGACGAGGATAATGGATGCAATCACAGGTCTCAAATATGAGCTGTAGTACTCGAACGGCGGCGTTGCGAGCGCCGCGTGTTACCCGCACATCCTCGTCATCGTGACAAACCAGGGCATCGAGGACCACGACCTTCTGTTGGCCTACATAGACAATCGTCTTGTGATTGGCTTCCCAAATTAAGTAAGAGCGGGCAAGGAAGCTGTGTTACATGCCCGTACCGATCCGACTCGATCCCAGGGAAGCACTGCCACATGCAAATGTGGAAGGCCAGTCGGATAATTCCTGCGCAATGCCGATATACTCGATGGCATCCATGGTTGAAGCGAAGCTTAATGATGTGCGCTTTTACTTAGCGGGGAATAGAGCGGAATTATTACACAAATCACTTGAACATGGGAATCGCCTGCCTGATATCAGTTGTACCTTCTTCCCACCTCAACGATTTGGCGTATATGTGTACGTAGCCAGCGCCTTGAAAGTTGCATGGTGTATATCATACGATCAGCCGTGTACGTCAAAGAGCTAGGCAGGCGCCCACGGTCTAGCTCATGGCCAGGCGGTATAACAAGTGTCTCCATTAAGGGATTAACTCGACCAACTGATGTGGAGAGCCGTCTCTATCATCTGGGGCTGACAGGTGAGTTTGTTGTCCAGCATCAGAAAAGAAGAAGAAAAAAATGCATGAGAGGGACGACATGAATTTGGTGCCTCGACATCTGAATTTTGTTTATATACGTCTGAAATTTGTTGTTTCAATTCTTTATGGTCCGAATCTAATATTTCAGATAGGGGGCAAGCTAGTCGTTCGAACAAATAGCCTAAGCAATCCATGGTTTGGCAATCCAACTCAGCGCGTCGGCTATGGGGGCCGCACCCCAGTCCGCAAGCGTTACGTCGCCCTCGGCACTAACCCGGACGAAGATGTCACAATAATAACTGCGCTTCGTCCTCCGTTGCCCAGCATCGCGACTGTGCTCAAGTCCGCTCGCGTACCGTGGACGTGGTTCACTGGTATCAGAATAGGGCACAAATACGGTGACCCCTTCAGTGGCTTCTATGGCGTTCCATTGCCAGACCTGGAGTCTCGGTTTCCTGTGGTGCTGTTGATCAATGTGCAGTATGGGACTACCTTCGCCCTGGTGGCATCGGCCACCAGGACTGTCAAGACCATCTTGGAATCCAATGGCCTTGAGGAGATTCCAGTGGAGGTGCGCGAAAACGAGGTATATCACCACACTTCCAGAGACACATATGCGACCTATGTCGAAGATATAGTCAAAGACGAGTACTGGAAACCCCCGGCACATGATCCCTTGCAACCTTTGAGTAAGAGGTTGTTGCCTCTACTACCAACACTGAGCTGGGAGGTAATGAAGACTGCAAGTAATGAGGAGTCTGCAAAACGAGGAATTGCTGGTCCCTTCATGAATCTTGAAGGCGTTGAAGGCCTCTTTGCCACATCGTGTCGTCACGTTCTCCTGCCACAACCACAAGGGCCATATGCCACCAATCATTTTGAAAGAACGGGCTTTGAAGTCTCGCAAGGATCACCTGAGACTGTAGCAAGGTTATTACGGAAGTTCAATTATGATATGGACAGCTTTAAGCGAGAGTACCCGAAGGCAGAAGACAGGGTTAAGGCGTTTGGCGACTGGCTTGAGACATTGTCAGGTCCGAAGCCTGAAGAGCCTGACGGATTTGAGCGCGACGAAGTGAGCACTGTACGTTATCTCGAGGACATAATCGCTGTCTTGAGCTCTGTCCACGATGAGCCCGTCCCCGGCCGGCCCGGTGACGTGATAACAGGCACTGGTCTAGCTAAACGAAAAGTTGGATTCGTGTGTGCGGCTCCAGAGTATGGAATATCTCCAGTCCTGAGGCATTCGCTCACAGGGTTTTCAAATGACTGGGCCCTTTTGAAGCTGGACGAGGACAAATTCAAGAAAGCCAGCAACAAGATCTACCTGGGGTCTGCAGAATCCGCACACTCACAAGGCCTTTTGATTGGGATTTCCCTAACGAGATGCCGGCAACGAATTTTGGCTTGTATTTTGACCTGCCAGGAGAAGTTAAAGCCAATGGTGGCTTTCTTCATATGACCGGATACCTAGCCGGGACTTCGGATGATATAACAACCAAAGGAACGTCTGGCCTACCCTGCGACCGTGTCGTGAAGCGCGGAGCCAAGACCGGCCTGACGCTCGGGGTGACAAATGGCATCGAGGCCTGCGTCCGCGAGGGAGCGGTGGCGGAAAATGGGCCAGGCAGTCATGGCACGGGTGTCTGCTCGTGGAAAATGCTCGTTATTCCGTTCCCGGGACGCATGCAATTCTCAGCTCCGGGCGATTCAAGGGCGGCGGTGCTGAGCCAATCGGGGGTGTTCATGGGGCAGGTCGTTTCGGGCGGTCCCAAGCACAAAGATGAGTATCGGGGCGAGCAGCCCTCCTTCGACGTGGACGTCACTTTCATTGATATGGCTTGGACGATTGTGGATGGCATTGAGAGGCTGACCGGGAAAAGGCCCAAGTTGTTCTTACAAGAACGGCAGGTCTGGAATGACGCTTTTACGTCTTCTGCTGGAAATAAATCCCATGCATCCCATTGACAGATACACGCTGTTCTTGTTAAGCGTATAAGGAGAGACACGGCCATGAGTTTAAGGTCTCCGCGGTTATACAAATGATCTCGAAACAAGCAGTACAGGGACGTGGCTTTCACTTCGACGGTGCTTTACTTTCGACGGTACGGGAGGCATATCAAGAAGGATCTGGATATACTACTAGTGCAAAAGCGGCCGTTCGAATACGAAGCAGATGAGGCTTGAGAGCAAGTGTTGATGACTATTCGCTGTTGATTGGATGCGGTTCACCATATGGGTTGAGACAGAAACGCAGAGGAAGACAGATAGGGGCAACTTTTCCGAACGCAAATACTTAGCCAAGTGGCTATTTTCCCTTGCGTCCCAACATGCCAAAAAAAGATCATGAGACTTTCCGCGGCAAGGCCCGATAGGATGGAAAAGGGACCGTCAAGGTTCTCTGTCTGTCTCAGCGGTTCCCCGGATTCTTGGGGGCCCTGCGACTCCAGTAGCGGCCCCACCACTTCAGGAACAAATGCTTAATTGACAGCGGCATGATAAGCTTTCGATAAGCCGATTCATCCCGCCATTATCTCCATCGTCAACAAACCAAAAGTAAACACAGCGAGCAAGTAAACCTCCTTGTCGCCCGGTTCTTCGAATGCCATTTGGGGGAGAATTAATACCGCAAACTCTCTCTCACCATGGACACGGCAGTGTCTGCGCATCAGCGCAAGATCGAGCTCCAATCGCCCGAAGACTTGGCTTTCCTCCTGGCCAATGTGCGACGCGCAGCCACCGCGCGCATCGACGAAGCCTTCCCGCCGGTCGAGGGCGCCCAGGGCGAAGATGAGCTACGAACACGCATCGAGCAACTGATAAACGAGGTATGCATCAGACTCCTCACAATAAACACAAGAGATCAGTTCGCACCCCATTCGTTGCGATGACCATATTCCTACCAAACCACCCGAGCCCTCCAGCCCCAATGCCTAGTCTTGAGGCCCCCTCCCAGCAAACAACCCAGCTAACCCGCTCCCCCCCTCGGCATCTCTGCATATAGTACATCCAAAAGACCTTCGAGCTCGCCGCGCCCAACCTCTCCATCAACGGCATGCCCGTTGACCCGACCCAGCTGTCCTCGAACGCGACGTACTCGTCCTCGGGCAACCCCGCGGAGCCCGAGGTCGTCTACACGCCCTTTGACGCGCGCAAGCGGGCCCGCGTCGAGGAGCTGACGCGCGAGGAGGAGGACCTGCTGCGCGACATCGCGCACCTCAAGAAGACGGTCCCCGGCGCCGCCGCCGCCGCCTGGGTCACGGGCGTGCAGGCCGGCATCAAGGCCGACGAGGAGGCGCTCGAGGCACTCAAGGCGGCCGACGAGCAAGCCCAGGCCGAAGCCCAGGCTGCTGCTGCCACCACCACCAATGGGGACGGGACACAGCAACAGCAGAAGCAGCAGCAGAAGAGGAAGAGGAAGCAGAAGGACGGTGGCGAGGAGACCGGTTTGCGGGTAGAGGGCTTGGAGAGGCAGGCCGAGGTGGAACGACGGTATGGCGAAGCGGTGGCCGGCCTCGAGAGGCTGAAGAAGGAAATGCCTTCGATTGTGGCCAAGATGGAGAGGGCCAGGGGTGCGGGCGGATATGTGGTTACGGAGCGATGAACATCTTGAAGCTTTTGGGGAAGATCAGGAGCAACAGCAATTGGGTTACGACGGCGTTTCCGGGGCGTTTAGGTGAACCAAGACGAGATACCACATGGCGAATACTTGATAACTCATCCAGTAGTTGTTCTTGAATAGGGCAGGGGGAACTGGGCCACATAATGCTATACGGCCTTGTAAGGAGACCTGCTGTCATTGTTACAAGGCGGGAAACAGGAGCTCGAAACGAGTTTCTAGTACAAACAGTATGAGTACCAATCTGTATTGATGGATCGTATTTCTTATTGATCTATCTTAGTCGGCAGTACAGTGAAACTAGGAATCAAATGTGTCCTTCTGTTTGTATCTACCCGGGACACACAAATCTTCTTGATCTTTCTCAATGCAATTCATCCCCATGGCGAATCCCATGTCTAGCTTTCTTTCAACGACAATGGCTTATTCCAAAGTCTCAACACATCGCTGAACATCGTACCCACGTGGTGTGCGGGACAGCCACCTTATGCGGCGGCAGGGGCAGGAGCGGCAGCGGGTGCGTCCTCAGCGGCAGCAACCGGCACGCTCTCGCCAGCAGCAGTGGGCGCGGGCGCGGTCGTGGTGGCGGTAGCCGCCGTCTTCTTCTCCCACTTGGCGGGGCGGGCCCACTGGGGGTCCTGCCAGGGGCCTTGGTTGCTGAAGGCGCAGCCGCCCTCGCACTCACAGGTGCCGCCGATGCTCTTGGGTAGGTTCTCGGCGGGGACCTGGGCGAGCAGCTCTTTCTGGTAGCCGGAGCCGAGGATGTGGATCTTCTGAACGGTGACGGGGTCGAGCCAGCCCTTGACGGCGTTCCAGACGCCCGAGAAGCCCCAGGGCGCGTTGATGAGGTACATCCGGCCGAGGCGCTCCGGGTAGTAGTTCTGCGACATGGCCGAGGCTTGCTTCACATACGAGTAGACCTGAGGCACCTTGGTGATGCCGACGCCCTTGAGGTCCATGATGGTGCAGCACGTCTCCAGCAGGTTGCCGGCCTTGCGCGAGCAGGCGGGCAGGCGCGGGTCCGACAGGCGCTCGTACTCGACGGCCAGGTTCGTCAGCATGCGCTCGGCGGTGGTGATCTTGTACATGGCGGTCAGGTCGATGCCACCCATCTGTTCAATGTACACGGGGCGGCCATCCTAGAAGACGAGGGAGGGATCATGTCAGCAAAGAAAGATTTCGCAAAATAAGCCTGGCCAACATTGGACCACATTCGTGACCTTCGTGGACCGATCGATATGTGTGGGCGTTGGGTTCATGTACCTTGTCTGTCTTGTGGTAGTACTGGGGGTAGTACTTGAAGAGAGCCTCCTTCTCAGGGTAGTCCCAGGTCGGCACCGTCTCGTCGAGCTTGGTCTCTTTCCGCCACGCCTCGCAGTCGACGAACCTAATTTGGAGTCAGTCAGTGGATGGTCCCCTTCCACCGTTATTGCGTGGGCTCTGTCTCACATCTTCTTTGCGTTGTTGACATCGAACTTTCGGGCGCGCAGGAATCGCAGCTGTCACAACGATCTCCATGTCAGTGAATTGTTCGTATTGCACAGCTCTGTTACGACCACCACACCGAAGGGTGACACATACTAGGGTCAGCGTATCCAGGCGGTCGGTGAAGCCCTCGGCCTCGAGCAGCAGGCGCAGCTGGTCGACCTGGGCCTCCTGCTCGCTGGTGAGGTGGCCGGGGTGGCCGGGGTTCTTTTCGGGAGCAGTCGTCGGGAAGTCATAGTCGTCGTACTTCTCGTTCAACTTCATGGTAGGGTTTTCGGACGCCATGGTGAATGTGGTAGGAGGAAGAAGTGGGTTGGCGAGTTTGTTGGTGGTGTTGGGCGCGGGGGAGGATTGAGATAGTAGGTGGCAGCGAGAAGGGAGAGGAAGAACGGTTGAATGGAAACCTGTTCTTTAGCTGGGAGCGAAGCGTAGCCGACTCGGAGAAACGTTCAAAGGGGATGAAATGTATCTCTCGACGCAGGCAGAGGCAGTCAGGTAGCAGAGGGAAAGAAGATTGGCAAGGATATACCCGTAATAAGACTGCTTGCTGTCTGTTTCTGTTTCTCCTGGAAGCCCCCCGGGGGTCGAGTCCAAGCCAAATCCGGTTCGCGATGATTAGGGTCGCTGGGGCGTTTAGTCGCTTTAGTCGCTTTAGTTTAGACCCGGAAGCCGGGCCTGGACGACAGTGGTGGGTGGTGGGAATTTGGCAGGCATCGGTTGGCCTGTTGCCAATCAGAAGTGGGCTGGCCTCATGGGATCACTGATAATGGACTCCAGAAAACCGACGGTTAAGGCCTTCTCGCAACTGACCCTGACAGGGCCTGGCCACTAAATTATCCAGTAAACCGCTATCCACCTGTCAGTCAGAACCGTGTTGAGACCTCGTAAACAGCGGTGGAAGATCGGGTGGAGCTTCTACCTTGGCTCAGCTGGAATCTTTCAGGCTTGAATTGGCTTTTGGCATTGGGCTCTGCACTCTACATACTACCTACGTGTACGTGTCAGCGTGCAACGAACGAGCATCAATGTACAGCACATCAAGAGACAGACAGGCCAACTTCCCCTATTCTACATACTACTCTACATGACTACCTACCTACTACGTTCAATGTTACATCGTCCACTTCTCTTGCGCATTCCTGAGCCTCAGTTGCGATTGTCCTGGTCCAGAGCCTGCTGCGCCTCAGCTGTGCTGCTCATCTAAGCTCTAGAAGAGGCTACGTAATCCCAGGGTCCATTCTTCAAGGGAATCTGAAATTTAACCCCTAACCCCGCCAACAGATTACGATACGATTCCCCGCCCCAGGGCGCGTTCAGCGCAATTTTACTTCAATATTTTCCCGTGGCTAGCCCATTCGCATATCACGTAGCCTTGGGTCACTGAAAGGGGTCAAACAGATCGTGCAAAGAATCAGCACATACATTCGTTTAGATACCGAGCTTCCATTCCGTTTCTTCCAGCATTGCCTGACGTCAGCAAGCACACAGCCGCCTCCCTCGAGTATGTGTCATGTCTCCAGGCTAGATCGTCATATGCTCCAGGAAGGGCAGATCGCCCGCTTACAAGTCTGCTGAGATAGCCCAGGTCCTCATGGGTGCCCTTCTTGTATCTTTGCCACGGCTACAGTAACGTCCCTCGCGGCCAGCCTGTCGGACGTGACATTGCACAGCCGTATTAGTGGCTGTAGGATTTGTCGTTTTGCAACTCCCTCTGCTGTCGAGGGAGCCAAGCCTCAGGCCATTGAGGCAGTTTTTCTCGTCGACATAATCAGTAGTCTCGAAGGCCCGAGGCCGATCACGACTTCTCTTCAGCCCCCTTTCCTTTGCCCTCTTCGTCGGCCTTCTCTTTCCTCTTCTGCACGACATCCCAGTTGTAAACTCTCGCTACTGCAACTTCCATGGTCTGCAAGGTACGTCAGTAGCTGTATGAACATTGCCATGAGGATCCCCAGCACCAGCGTCTTACCGTGATCTGCTCCCGCAAAAAGTCGAGATCTTCTTCGCAGTTCGCGAAGCTTTGTTTTGCTGCTGCGAGCTTTGACTTTAATAACTCCTCGGCTTCGTCGATCGGGTATGAAAGCATCACATTTGCCTGTGTATATTATGTCAACAAACATAAGCCGCGTAGGATGCTTCAGGCACACGTACGCCTAGCCATAGGTAGACCTCGTCACTCGGTGGTACCCTTGCCTTGGCATATAGTGTGTCGTTAAGCTCGAATGTCGTCTCGATCGGATCGGATTCCTCCTAGATAGCCGGCTGTGCATCAGTGGATGCCACGCTGAGCTCGAGAGCATGATCGGCTTACCGTTCTTGTCTTCAAAAACCGCACCGTTTCGAGCGTCTTCTGGATGTCGGGCATCTTGTCGTTGAGTCCCGCGACTCTTCGCTGCAGATTAAGCTCCATGAACTGGTATTTTCTGAGGATTCGGCCAAGTCAGCCGTGCCCCGAGGTTCGCTTCTAGCTGCTCGACTGAATCGTTCGGCGCGCATTTACGAGGGATCGCCCGCCTATGCTCGTGCTTATGGTTTCGAGCGACCATGGCTGTGTACGTACGAGATCATTTCCTGGAAGTTTCGTAGCGTCCCTTCGACCTCTTCTCTGGATGAGACATAGTCCTCGACCTTGTCGACGAAAGGCGCCTGGGGGATTCCTCGGGGATTGGTTGCGCCTGCCTCCTTGCTGCTTGCCGATTAGTCGCGAGGGGTTCGTTGGTTGAGTAGGGCGCTGCATGACGGATCGCACGTACCTGGAGACGGCGTCCTTCCCTGTTGCCGACATGTTTGGGGGCGGCTATGGAGCTCACTGCAATAGCTGCTATGGCGGATGCAATTGAAGGGCAATACCGAGAGGATTGGCGGCGTCTTTCACAAATCTCTACGATTGCTGGAGGCACAATTTTGTTTCGCTCTGGGCCAGGCCGTCACTGAAATCCAGCGTGGGGTTGACTATGACTTGGCCAGAGCTCCCGCTGCTCAAGGTGGGGTTCTACAGACCACACTTCCAGGCCCCATCTTCAACCTTCAATCATGTTCCTAGTCCCATATTGGGCCCCCCTTTTGCAACAATACTCTGCGGCCTTTGGGGGTACACACTGAACAGGATCAATATGTCCAGTCGATTACGTTACTGTCAGTCTCACGAGAGCTGTGCATTGACACTGATTTTGCAGCTTCAAGAGCGGCCCTAATACCGGCACGTGGGTTGTCTGTTGCTAAGTCGTTTTCAAGCAAGCGCAGTATTCCGGACACATGCATCTCTCTGGTCCTCGTTGATGAGCCCAGCTTCGACGTTGGACCATCACTTTGAATGTCCAGGTGTAATTATACAAGGTATGTCATAAGTATACCTAACATGCTCAGCAAGAGCTTTGGTTAGCACCCTCCATTATCCTGACACATTACAAGTAACATGAAAACAAAAGCGTTGGCCCTGCAGTTCTTCATGTTACCCTATGATTCATCTGCGGCCGCGGATGCGACCATAGATGCTGATCAGCTCTCGTTCCAATGGCATCTGTGCCTGCCTACGCCACGAGAGCCCCAAACAGCACCCGACTCTTTTGCGCATTCTCCACACAAGCTGGGCCAAGATACTGCGGCCATGGCTTGGAGTTTTGACAAAGCTCGAGATAGATGCCGGCCGACGTCGTGATATTGGACCTCGGCATGGGTATCATTGTCAATTCTCGAAATCGAGATAATCTGAGCGTAACGGGCCAAGAACTACCCCCCGCCTCCGCATTTCCCCAGACCCTTGTGGCATTGCAGTTATGGATCCTCTATAGCCAACAGGATAACTGCCGAGAGCTGCCAAGCTCGTCTCTTTCAAGCCTGATAACCCCCTATATACGGGCTGTCGCATCTCATAAGATGCGGGGAAGGCCAACCGAAGTCTTGGACTGTAAGATAGGAAAGATCCATCATGTGATGTCCATGCTGCCTTTGGCTTATTAGTCGCAGCGCGACGTCTCTCAGTGTCATCTTGTAAACACAAAGCAAGAATACCTCAACGGTCGGTCACTCTCCAGATTCAAGATGGGTTCTATCGACAAAGATAGGATTCGCGCTCACTGGCGCTGTTTTCTAGCCTGTGGGCTGATTATCCTCTCTCCTTTTCAATATGGAATTGATTTCGGTATGATCGGGGGCCTTCAAGCTATGCCGGGATTCCTGATGGTTTGTCCTAGCCTGTCATCTCAGCGTTACTATGTATTGACCATTGTAGGTGTACGGGTACAGAGTCGACACCAGCGTGGCCAAGTTAGGCTGGAACATCTCCACGGAGCGCCAGCAGTTGATCTCGTCTCTGATGACGCTGGGCGCCTTCATCAGCTCTGGCACGGCAGGCTTCACTGCTGCCAAACTCGGGAGAAAAGCCTGTCTATGGCTTGCTTCACTCCTGTGCTGCGTTTCGAACATCATCATGATGGCCACCGAGGACATCGGAGCGCTGTACGCTGGGCGGTTTCTCATCGGCCTAGCTAATGGCTACTTCATGACATATTCTCAGCTATATATCCAGGAGAGCAGCCCAGCCAAGTATCGCGGCCTATTCTTGACTGCATTCCAGTTTAGCACCTCCATTGTAAGCCACTTCAACGGGAATTATTGCAGACATTTCTAATCCAAGATCGCGAAGGGCACCTTGATTGGCACCATAGTCGATTGGGCAACCGCTGGCCGCCCCGACAAGTCGGCGTATCTCATCCCACTAGGGCTCATCTACATTGTGCCGTTCATTTTGAGCATTGCCCTGATATTTATCCCCGAATCCCCACGATGGCTCATCCTGCAGGGAAGCTCGACAAGGGGCGCAAATCTTTGGAATGGCTCAGGCCGAAGGGGTCCCCAATAGATGACGAAGCCGCAGCCATTAAAGCTGCCATCGACAAGGAGCGAGAAATGGGAAGCAATACTGGGGTCGTGGACATGTTCAGGAATCCCATCGACCGCCGACGAACATTCCTTTCGGTTTCTGCTGTTACCCTCCAGGCGGCTTCAGGATCAATGTTTATCATCGGTGAGTGCCAATCCGGGGGCCATGATTGGCACCCGAAAGCCCATTTCATGATCAAAATGGGCTCCGTATCAGCCCCATATACGGCAAGGATGCGTTGACTAATAATGTGGTAGCCTACAAAGCGTACTTCTTCGCCATGGCCAATGTCTCGGACCCTTTCGCCATGAGTTGCGTCCTAAGTACAATGGGACTTATTGCAATTATTGCCAACTCTCTTATCGTCACGCGATACGGCCGAAGGAGAGTCTTGTTAATGACCGGCCTCGTAACTTGTGGGATCTTGCAGCTGATCGTCGCTGTGGTCTACGACAAGAACCCCGGCGCCAAGGTAACGGGCCAGGTTTTGGTGGCCTTCTCCTGTCTGTACTTGATGAGCTACAATGTAAGATCGTGACAATATACAGCCAGTGGCCTCACGATTCTACAATGCTAACAGTGAAGCCAGGGAATGATAGCCTCGTACGCATGGCTGGCCGGTGGCGAAATTCCATCGCAGCGCTTAAGGAGCCACACCTTTGGTCTGGCCGCAGCCGTGGGCTTCTTCTTTGCCTGGCTGACGACCTTTACAGCGCCCTACTTCATTAACCCAGAGTCTTTGAATTGGGGCCCCCGTTATGGATATATCTGGTTGCCGTCCTGCATCATTGCTGCCGTCTGGGTGTATTTGTTCTTGCCCGAGGTCAAGGGCAGAACACTCGAGGAGATTGATGAAATGGTACGTTCCACAATGCGCATGCCACTATCCTGGATCTTCTCACTGACATGGCGCGACACAAACAGTTTGCTTCTCGGCTGCCCGCGAGGAAGTTCAGGGGATACGTCTGCGTCGAAAACAGACCATCTGTCGACGGGGAAAAGGAAGAAGTCGCGGTGGAGGAGAAGGAATAAGACGATGGAATGCTGCTCTGCCTGAGAAGGGTTTGCCATGACGAATAAGCGAGCACGGAGTACGCCCGTCGACCCACCTTCTATACCAATACAGAGTACGAGCTGCAAGGTGGCAGGGTGCAGGGTGGTGTGATCAGATCCTATCGGGCTCAGCCGAAAGCCTCGCCCCTATTGCCTTCCGACGCTGGCTGGCTGGATGAATAGATATAACCTCTATATGGAAGTCTCCCCCATCCGAGATATATGTATCACGCAGTATCACGTTGTCCTACATGCTGTTGTCAGGTACCCGCTGGCATCGAGCAACGGTAATGCTTGGCGCCTCCTGGCTACCTACCTAAAGTAATGTGTGTGTACCTACTTTAGCGCAGCCCCCAGCTGACAACCGAAAGCACAGAAGAACTAGAGCTCTCATGCGATTTCCTAACAATTGCTCGAGCTAGCTTGCTTGTTCCATATCATGTTCACTTGGTCGCTCACTCGTTAGTTCTAGGTCGAGCCCACACCCGATTTCGACCCCCAGCAACGGATTTGCAGGGTTTTGTTATTCTACGAGTCGGGAGAAGCCACGTCAAAGCTTGGTCCGTGGCTGCATTCCAGCCGCATGCCAAGTCGTCACACAGGAAAGTACGACCTGAAGCAACAAAAGAAAATGTTGTCGGCTGATCGGGTACTGCAATTCTGAGGTCCGAACTTTGGGGGTTCTTTTGCTTCTTCAAAACTGATCATGACAAGACAAGCCTTGCTTTGCGATAATCCGGAGATATCTCCAACCCACCATCCGCCCCGGCCATCGGGATAGTGTCGATAAGCGAGAGTCAGGTGGAGGATCGACAACCGAAAAGTTATGTCAATTGGTGCGGCTGTCCAATTACACAGGAGGCGATTATATGACTGGGCTCAGCTCCTCGACGTTGCTCGAAGCCGATTGGGCGGGCGGCGCTTGGTCGATGCAAGCGCTAATCGAAGACCGAAATAGGCGGCATGGTTCGCTCTAGAAGGTGTGCGCCTCTGTAGATCAGAGCTGCAAACCAGAGCTGCAAACCGACAGGGGGCATATGCAGCCAGTGGCACACCACATCCCGGCGTTGTGCTGGCAACCCTTGCCCGTACAGCCTTCACGAGACCAAGGGCCAGTGTCTGTTGCCCTGGGCGCCTCCCAACGCCAACGCCCTGACATACTTGGAAGTTGGCACTAAACAGCTGGGCAGCCTAGCAGTCAGGCTCTGTCGCGTAGATCAGAAGGGTCGCGTCTAGACTACTGCAGGTTGCTTAATAGTCACAGCACCGCGGGGCTTGTGCCGACAACAACGACCGTCCTACACCAACGCTAAACCCTAAACCCAAGGATTGGTCTGGACTGGCCTCCCAGATCTACCATGCCCTCGCCGTACCCACGGTAGCGGGGAGTGATTACGAGATTCTTCGCATGAACAGAAGGAACTGGGACAGGCCAGGCCCAGTCATCAGGTCGCTTGGGACGATCAATGGGACCCGAGATGTTGGTAAACTCTGTGAGCTTCCAAGCCGCCGGGTCATGGTCTACCGGGTCTGGTATCCTTGGCCCTGTCTTTCCACATCTGAGCACCTACACCGGCTGGATATAGCAGCAACTCTCCGGCCTGGGGGTGGTGATGGCCCAGCAATACGATGACTACTAACCCGTAATCGAAGAGCGAGCGGCTGGGAGTACACACGGCTGCTTCTTTCAATGGTAGCCGAAGGGTTGTGCAGCCGCCCTCGCACGATGGCTTGCACCCGGCTGTCATTACTGGAATTTGATGGTGGCGTGAACATCTTTTCATTCCTGTAGAAATCGAGTATAAGAATTCGCAATGCCCCCGGTGTATGCCATTGTCTCAGATCCCATCTCACACCATCATCCACCTTATCGACATTCGCTCACTCGACCCTCATTCTTCTGAGGCACTCACTGCCTATCCCACTCTCCATTCGCTCTCCCTAGTTCCCATACCCACCCAATCATCCATTAGCTATGTTGTGGTCCAACGTCATTGCCACTTCCGTGGCCTTGGCCGGTGTCCCCTCTGCCCTGGGCTACCCGGGTATGGGCGAGCAGATGGCCGAGATCATGAGCCGTCAAAGTGCCAACGACGGGTTCGACTCGACGGAGCTCCTGGGCGACCTCCAGACTCTCCCAGACAACCAGCTGACCCCCACTGCGGCCGACATCAAGAAGATCCTGACCGGCAAAGGAACCCCCCCAGAGCACTACAACCTGGTCTGCCCCCAGGCTCGGCACCGCGGCGTGCCAGAAGGACACCTGCTGCGTGTGGCAGTACATCGTCAACGACATGGTGGCGGACTTCAAGGGCAGTTCGGGCAGATGCACGTCGTGGGCCCGACGGGCCGTGCGCCTGGGCTTCCACGACGCCGGCACCTGGTCCAAGACCACGGCCGCGCAGGGCCTGCCCGGCGGCGCCGACGGTTCGATCTGCACGACGGACGAGATCAACCGCGCCGACAACAACGGCCTGCAGGATATCTGCCAGAAGGTCAACGGCTGGTACAACACCTGGAACAAGCAGAAGGGCTACCCCGTGTCCCTGGCCGACATCATCCAGATGGGTGCCACCGTCGCCACCGTCGTCTGCCCCCTGGGCCCGCGCGTCAAGTCCTACGTCGGCCGCGTCGACGTGGCCAAGGCGGGGCCGCCCAACCTGCTGCCGGGAGTGGACCAGAGCGCCGACGACCTCATCGCGCTGTTCCGCGACAAGACCATCGGCCCCCACTCGCTTACCGCCCTCGTCGGCGCGCACACGACCAGCCAGCAGTTCTTCGTCAACACCACCCGCGCCGGGGACCCGCAGGATAGCACCCCCGGTGTCTGGGACGTGCTCTTCTACGGCCAGACTCTGGCTAAGAACGCGCCGCCCCGTGTCTTCAAGTTCAACAGCGACGTCGCCTTGTCGAAGCACCCCCAGACCGCCCCTGAATGGCAGAAGTTTGCCGGAGCCGGAGGACAGAAGGACTGGAACGAGGTAAGCATCAGACAAACCACCATATTTCTTTACTCTTTGGCCAGATTGACTCACACAGATCTTCCTCTTCTAGGACTTCGCCGCCGGCTACATCCGCCTGAGTCTGCTCGGCGTCAACAACATCAACAAGCTGACCGAGTGTACCAAGGTCCTGCCCGGTGGCATTCCATCCTTCACACCCAACGACCAGGCCAATGTGGACAAATGGCTCAACACGGCCGACCAGTCGCCGACTGCGAAGAAGATCTCCGACGCCCTCCACGCTGGTCAGAGTCTGCTGGGCTGGCTCTTCAGCTTGATCAAAGGGATTCTTGGAGGACTGAAGAAGACGGCCTAACCGGTTATCCTCTGCGCTGGATGGTTGGTCACATCATGTTGTGTATGTGTGTATATGGATGTATGTTTAAAGCATGTTATGAGTTGCGAGACTTGGCAATCTTGTCTACCTAGATAGATGTTACCCGCGACACCAATTTGGTATAATATTGTAATATATACACTTCTAACTACTGATCCGCTTCGTCCTCTTCACCTGTTCAATCCATATTAGTTATATGTAGGTACCGACATGCATTAGTCCTATGCTATATCGTACATTCAGATGCATATACACAATAATACATTACATATAGCCATCCATCCGTCATATGACCATCGCAATCTCACCACCTGCTGACACCCGACCTACCTAGTACACTCCCGGGATGATACGGTAGGGAACCTCCTTCTTGAACTGGACCCACTGCTCGCCGTACCGCTTGGAGCAGTACTCGTCCAAGACCGAAACGGCACGGCTGCTCAGGTCCCAGCCCATCCAAAGGCCCATCAACAGGCCGCCGACCCAGCCGCAGCCCACCATGGCGTAGCCGCCCCGCCAGAGCGCGTACCCGAAGTAGTTGACGTGCCGCGCCCAGCGCCACAGGCCGACCTTGCAGACCTTGCCCTGGTTCCGCGCCGCCCGCTTGAAGCGCAGGCGCTGGTACTCGGACAGCGTCTCGATGGTGATGCCGGCGGCGTACAGCAGGGCGCCGGCGAGGAGGGAGAGGGGCAGGTCGCCGTAGGAAGAGTCTTGGCCGAGGAGGAGGGAGAGGCGGGGGCCGCTGCTGCCGGCGGCTAGAGAGGAGGTCGCGGCGCCCGCGATGAGGATGGAGTTGAGCGAGTTGACGGCGGTGTTGAAGAGGCCCACGGGCACGGCGGCGCTGACGGGGAACTCCTCGGCGCTCAGGTAGGTCAGCCAGAAGATCTGCTTCGCGGACGAGCCGGCCGCCATGGCGAGCAGCAGGAGGCGCGGCAGCGGCAGGCCCAGCTTGTCGGGCAGATCGATGCCCGTGGTCGTCGTAGCGGTCGTCGTCGCCGCTAAGGTGGACAGGCCGACCGCGGCGAGGGCGCGCTCGGCGGCGCCATTGTGCAAGAGGTGGTACTGCCAGGGGATGTCGGCCAGGCGCATGCCGATGAAGGACGCGGTGCCCAGCGGGGTGGAGCGCTTGACCCCGCGGTTGATGAGGTCGAATTGCTTCTTTTTGTGTTTGTCGTCGGGGGGCGCCATGGTGGAGGTTCTTTTAGGGAGCTGTTCCAATTGACTCTGTTGCGTTATTTTGCAGTAAACAATTGAGTTCAAGCAAGGCATTTGTAACAAAGGCCCATAGACTGGAAAGACAATAGGTACGATGCTCGGCGTTCACTGAAGAGCCAAGTCCGTTGCGGCTGGTGGTCGGGACCGAAGCGGAGAGCGCTCGGGAAGTTCCATGACGACATTGTTGTGGTGCCAGGCTCAGGCTACTGAAACAAGAAAGTCCGTCCGATATTTTAGAGTTCTGTCTGTTTTGGTCTCATTTACCCAAGACTAGGAGATAGATACTATCGTATGTATATCATTTAACGACGAGCGGAGTACATCTCATGGACAAGTAGTACAATGCCCAAGTGCCGTCCGGGTCGGCCTACAAGCCTCCCGGCGCCCGCCTGTCGCTCATGCAAACGACAATCGACCTTCCTCATTCCGCAGGTAGGATGCATTCGGCAGTTGGTTGCCAGTCAGACTTGGGACGTTTAACTCATCCACCTCAATGGCGCTGACTCGGAGGAACCTGCGGTTTAACATGTATTGCATCCCGGTTCATGGCGATGTCGAACTGGCCTCTGCTCGTTCCCTTGGCGGCGAGACCCAGCCGGCCCACGCCTGGATGCCCTCCTCGATCTATTCGACGCTGCAGGGGCCCGTGTGCCCATACCGGGCATAGACGTCCCAAGCGTCTGGGTGTTAGGCACCTGGTTCAGCCGGTCCACACAGGTCTACCAGTCCTTGTCGCACCCGTGCGGAATGAAGCTGCTACCCTTGGGCCTGTAATTATTGATCTCGTTCTCGCCGGGTTCCGAGGTGTTCCGCTGGCCGGTCTTGGGGTTAATCACGGCGTAGAAGTGCGTGTCCGGCTAGGTGCTCACGGCGCCCACCACCCCGGCCCGTCCGGCGGACATCGTGGCGCCGCCCGGTAGGGGCTGGTGACAGAGCCAACTTCATGGTTTTAGCTCAGAGACCAAATGTCAGTTTCTTCTTGATTTGGGTATACTTACGTTGCGGTTGAGATGGTGGATAAGAGAAAGCCAAGGTCGAGATCATATCCCCTGTTTATGCACTCTAACTAGAAAACTAGCCACTTGTGTATAATGAAACTTGGAAGAATTGACAAGGCTAGAAGGAGTGAAAGCGTTATTGCTTGTTGACAGGCCTCATCGTACTAGTCTTCGTACATGCTTCACTCCGAGCGCTTCATGCTAAATCTTGTACGAAACGTGGTCCGTGAATTGTATGGTAGATCACATTGCCCCTAGAAACCCTTTTCAGACAACAGCTGGCTAGTGCTGGTCCCTGAGGTGATGTCTATTACCTTGATTGGACGAGTGATTAAGGATGCTGGAATGACGATGTTCATCATATTGCCAAGGACCAAAGTCAGTAATCTCAGGAGCATTAATACGAAACTACGCGGGACACCACCGAGCGTAATCGGACAAACGAAGCTCAATACTGGGCAAACAAGACACACCGGAGGCAAATCTGGAACCGACTTCATGCCGTCATTATCCGCTTGTTGACGCCATAAAGGAAGGAATATATTTGGTGGTATACTGTTAGCTTGACCCAAATGATCGATGACTCAACCCCTTTAACTGCCTTAATATCGACAACAAAACCTCCAAAAGCATAGCAGTCCATTTGCGCCCTTTGCAGTTTCACCTCAAACACGCTTGACATATAGCTAGCTGGTGACCACGGTCCGGGGGCTATCCAAGGCTCTCTTAAGCGAAGACACCCTTGACCCAGTCCACAGCCCGGCGGTAGGTGCCGTAGCTGGCATACGAGCCAGGGGGCTTGTATTCGCCGTAGTTGCCTAGACAGCTCAGATGTTAGATATCGGTTATTATTCGACGTTTTCATTGCCTGAGTGCCCTTCTTGACATACCGTACTTGCCTGGAAGGTCATTTCGTTAGCTCTTGAAACAAAATAGAGAACGTTTCGAGTAGGGGGACATTAAACTTACCGTAGGCACCGTAGTCGTCTCTCGCAGCCACCGCTTCGGCAGGCTGGGCATCAGCAGCCGGAGCCGGAGCAGCCAGAACGGATGCTGCGGTGGCAAGGACGAGGAGAGCGTTGACCTTCATAATGAATATTGTGATAATGCGACTGCAAGTGCAAAAAAAGGGGTAAGGGTGGTCTTGTCTGTCGAGTTTCGGGTACAGGCTTGTTGAATGCTTTGGAGCGTGATGGACTGATGTTGTCGGCAGATGGAGACGAGCACGTCTTTATATACACGGCTTTCTTGCCTTGGCTTCTCTATGTATCTGGAAGGCCGAGCTGCCTCGTATGGAAGCCATCTACTGCATTTCCCCAGCCCAGTATCAAAAGCTGTCTCCATCCACTCGGAATGTCTCAGCGACATCCGCGTCGACTCGTGCGGGGTTCAAAGGGACGGAGATGGTGCTGAGTTGACGCCCTACCTCTTGCGCTAATGAAGCCCGAGATGACGACAGAAGCAACCAACTACTCCGACTGGACTTGACGCTACAGCCTCGTGAGGACGAGTCCTGCGATATGTCGTGTAGCTACACGAGCTGATATTGTTTCTAAATCGGTCAGCCTACCCCGAGTTGGTGGCTAATGTAAGCGTCAGCTGGGGTACGTGGCGTGCGGAGATGCGCAAGTCCAGCTAATACCGGCATTTATTAGCCAAAGTCTTTGCCCAGTCCTCTTTCAGCTCCCCAAAGCCACGGCCGTAACCCTCTTCCAAGTCCGCACGACCGTCAGGTTCCGAGCCGGCCGACTCTCGGGCAAGACATTGGGGTAAATAGAGCTCAAGTCTTAGAATAGTAGCAGCTTCCAACTAGTGTGTTGTCCTTTCGCATCATGGCGTAGCCTAGAACATTCTCGTCTTTGATGCGATTCGTCCACGTCCCTCCCTGTGCATATACGAGGCTCCAAGTCGAGTAGGGCTGATATATTGCGCGGCCGGCTCTATCGACTTTGTCGACCAATAAGCTCAGACGGCGTGTTCGGGAATGGTGGCAGTGGTCTTGGCTACGGCAGTTATCCAGTAAGGACCATGCATTACCGAGGGATCCGATTCGAGACTCCTGGGACCGTATGTCAGCTGATTGCATTATTGAATTCTGACTTGGGTGGTGGTGGAGTTCTCTGACATCAACAATACTGATTCGACTTCAGCCGCAACCTCCCTAGGGGACTATTCTGCTCGCCTCGGGAGAACTCAACATTGTGTCCCGTTAACTATCATAAACAATTTTACACTGAAACTCTCCCTGAATCTTGACAATACCAAGTCCATCTGCAAGATGCCTGTGGCAAGCACCAAAGAAGAGCAGGAGAAACCTCTGACGGGCCAGTACGACAACGAGTACGACTCAGAAGAAGAAGAGAGTCAAGCAAGAAGACGTCGCAAACAAACATCATGGCGGGAGAACTTAGGCTGCAACCTGTGCATTTTGGCCGTTGCGGCTATCGTGTCAGCAGTCCTCGGGGCCATTTTAGCCTCCCGCAATGTTGATCTCGACAGCAAATGTTCGGCCTACACTTCGCAATACTGTATTGACCCCAAGTTCTTCTGTGCCAAGGCTGTACTGACGGAGATAATAGCACCGGTGTTGAAGGACGTCAAAATCAAATACGATATGGTGTCGTTCAACGGCTCCTTCAAGGCCCAAACCATATATCGGCAAAATGCCTCGCCTGAGGTCGATGCAGCCTGGGAGGCTCTTGGACTAGATTGTATGCTCGCAATTCCCGACCCAAACTCATTCCCTTGGAAGCTCACGATTCTCCCATTTCTAGCACGTGCCGGCGTGATCCCTCTGTCCGAGGGCCCAGCTTCCGGCCTCACGCCGCACCACGTTCAAGTCTCGCCCGAGCACGGCGGCGGCTACTTCGTCAACGTGGAGGGCCTGCACCACCTGCACTGCCTGAACCTGCTGCGCAAGGGGCTCTGGTACAACTACGAGTACTACCGCGCGCTCGGCCTGCACGCCTTCAAGAACGAGGAGCCCATCCTGCAGCTGCACGTGTCGCACTGCCTCGACACCCTCCGGCAGGTCCTCATGTGCAACGTCGACACGGGCGTCCTCGGCCAGGTTTGGTACGACCACCCCGAGGGGCCCCAGGCCTTCCCGGACTTCCAGTCCCGGCACAAGTGCAAGAACTTTGACGCGGTCCGGGACTGGGCCGTGGCGCTGCAGGCGCCGCCGGCCGAGGAGCTGCCGGAGGATTTCATGAAGGCGCCCGTGGATGGTGATGTTATACCAGGAGATATGTAATTGCGACATGTTTACTACACCCATACATGACAAAGGGAACCAAGCCTCGAAAATATAGGATAAATAATGAAAGACCTATGAAAATAATCCGTTGAATATTAGTCTGCATATGGGAGCAAAGCAGCAAATTACCCCTATCTCCTTCGGCTGCACAAGTTGCATGCAGAGTTCACCACCCAGAATGCAGTCAATTGAATCAATTGCTGATGGTGGTAGAAAAAGGCAAAAAAATTGGTTACTGCAGTGAAGTGAACATGGCTTTTGCAATTCATATCCCATTGCTGGAGCTCAGAATAGAAAGAAAGAAAAAGGCAAAAAGAAGTTTCTCCTGAAGACTCGCCTAGGACGGTTGATAGGAAATGGCAGATTGGTCACTCTCCCGAGCCGGATTTGAACCGGCGACCTGTGGATTACAAGGTGTGAAAATTACAGTCCATCGCTCTGCCAACTGAGCTATCGAGAGTGAAGCTAATTGGATGATAAATTGACCGCCTATGGGCAATTAGATATAGCAAGGCTAGCAGCACTCAATGCGACACAGCAACAGCCGTGGCTGGGTTGGTCACGACAACTCCCCATGACCTTGACTTGCATGTCAAGAAGACCAAACGATGAGGTGGCTTGGAAATGCAACCGGTGTCGATTCACTCATGGGCTAGCTGCGATGCAGGACTAATCCGCTGAAAAGGCAATTGTGATGTGGCTCTTTCTCACACATCACCAATGCTGTTCGTGTTATGGTGCAGTAGCTAAGTGATTGGTGCCCCCGGCAATCTTCAATGTCATTATCATCTTCCATGCTTGTCGTCAATCCGCCATCTTCTCTAGCGAATGCTATTTGTACGTGTATATGCGTGTGTGTGTGTGTGTGTGTGTGTATGCCTTTTGCCCAACTCCCATTATGCATCATCAAACATAGGTCCTCATTAATAAAGTGCATCGCGCCATCATTTCCCAATCAATCAATCAATCAATCACTCTGCCACTACATACTTCGTCTGCATCTTGAGCTCAAAGTCGGTGGGCCCTATGTACTGGGTGATCTGCCCGTTGGGGTTGTTGCTGCCCGGCGACTGCATCGTGATGACCATCTCGTTGTCGCTGGTCCAGGTGCCGGAGCGGCCGCCCTCGGCGGTCTCCTTGACCGTGAGCTCGACGGCCTGCTCGCCGACCTGGTGCATCGAGAAGCCGAGGCCGGAGCCGTCCTCGCACTGGCCGTCGGCGATGGGCGTCAGGTAGGGCGTGCTCGACAGGGTGGCGCCGCTGCCGTTGGAGCAGATGATCTCTGTGCCGTTCGCCGAGCGCGACACGGAGAATGAAGTGCTAATTGGTGGCGGAAGTGTTAGTATTGTTGCAGTTGTGCATGCGTCTCGCATGCGAGAAAATGGATGTTGCGGGATGCGAGGTTGTTACTGAAGCAGGTGGGCCTGGGCGGTGCAATACAGAAACGAGGGGGACAATTCGGCTTACACTTGGGTGATGGAGTGCGCAGCGACGTAAGATGCGAAACGGGTCACCTTCCAGCCACTCTCTTGCCGGGGAAGTGCAAGCGCATCGGCGGCCGTGGCCAGGGCAATGGTGATGAGCGAGTTGGCCTTCATTGTGTCGGGTCAATGAATGTTGTGTGTTGGTGTTGCTTCAGCGAATGACGTGAAAGAAAAATGAGAGTTTGGGGAGTTGTTGGTTGAACGAGACGGGGCTCTCTTTTCCGACTATTTGCTTTCCTCTTTTCTTTCTTGTTGAACAGGATTGGGAATGGCAAGCAAGCAAGTGTAGCAGCTAGTCCACCTGTTTATATAAAGTCATCGTCATATTGTCACATAGCTGGGTTTTTCTTCTCTTTCGACGGGGCCCCGATCTATATCGGTGGTGTGTTATTGGCATCTCGTATCGTACCCATCCATACCGTCGCTAGCCATATTAACTTCTGCGCTGTCGCCCAACTAACACTGACGTGGTAGCATCGGCTGCTCTATTCTGGGAGGCTTCGGGGACTCTGGTCTCAACGTCGGCACCCCTCATTGGCTGCCTGGGCTGCAGCACCTCGAAGATACCCTCCCTCTGTCCATCAATTCGTATCGAAAAAAAAGTGTGCTGTCGCGAATGATCTCCTGTTGTCACTCACTTCTCCGTCTCGTTGCGGTGCCTGTGCCAGCCACACTTCGCTTGCGCACCAGAAACCAATTGACTTGCCTGTCTGCAGAGCCTGTTGGTTGTTTGTCCCCGGATGTGACCCCAGCCTGCCCCAACACGGCACTTCCAGGCCGCGCCTGACGTAATCGGCCAGCATCCAGCCCCTTGAGGCTGTCTTACATTCCCGTCGTACCATTGGCAGCAGCAGCCGGTCAGGACGAGCTCTCAGCCTAATTCAGAGTTTGGCACCACGCATTCTCAAAACAGACGGATCGGCAACGGCGGTTCTCTGGGCGGTTCAACGTTACATGCGCCAAAAATCCACACCTACTTTCTGGCGGCGGCCAGTCCGGCGTTTTTTTCGCCGTTTTATCGCCGTCTCTTCCGGGCAAGTCAACCCCTATCAGCCAAGACTCCTGCGCTACTAGATCGCTTTGCATGCTCCCTTCTTCTGATTACCTTGATTGTGTAGAAGATCTGCAACTTGCTCATTTCCTTCGAGACACCTGAGAAGCAATTATGATATCAGCCGCAATAACCGAATCATGGCGAACAGTTAGTCAGTCCGCCCTTTCCTGGCCGGCTATCTGGCATTCTCGAACAGCAAACTGCACTGCTCGGTGTACCCTTTCTCAAGCGAGCTAGTCGTGTTCGCATCGATCCCGCATTTCGCGATGAGTGCCTGATGCTGAGTAGGCAAGGCTCATCCCTGTCTCTGGCTGCTCCTGAGCCGACGTGTCATAAGAGGCGTCATTTGGATACCGAGAAAACAGGGACATAGCTCGACGAGTAGAATTTGATAGATGAAAGATTGTGAATAAACGTCACTCTGTATAACTAAATAACTCTTTGCCAAAACCACTAATGCCATACCCAACTTTCCCCAACTTCCGATCCTATTTAACGAGTGACGACTTTGTTTACTTTACCACCACCTATTGCCTTGGGTCCACAACAGTTTGGAACAGTTGGAATCAGTTGAGATAAGAGTCCGGAAGGAGGAAACATTCTCAACTCTCCATGTATTTGCCAATCAACAACCTGTTCCTTGTGGAGAACTGAGAGAACATCCTGAAGCGTGTCGAGCTGGCGGTCGATAAACACCTTATGTGTTTTGACTACGGTTTTGGCGTGCTTAGTGCCTGGCTGGACGGGATCTGGCCGACCCATGGGGTTAACACGGAAGGTGTACTGAGTCTTGCGGAACTCGCTGCCTTTATCGACATCAGATTTGCTGGTCATTACAGTACCCTGTTCTCCGAGTACGAATTCCATCGAAGCAACGTCCTCGGGACGACCAAGGACCTCCAGGCCGAGGAGCGTGTCCAAATGGTTCGAGGACAGGAAGTTGGCCACCTCTTCAAAGAACTTCTCGTCAACCTTCATGAACCGGTCATCTAGCTTCCCATAACGGAATTCGTATGGGACGAATCCTCCGGACACTAATCTGTATATATGCCCGTGAATTGGCCCTTTGACGGCTGAGACTGGGACCGGCTTTGTCCAGCACACAGGTCTGCCTTCAACCTCGGTACAGGACCCAATCATGACGGCTCCCTCGGGTATACTGGAGTGGCTATGCACAAGATGAAGTCCGTACATCTCATGGGCGTGGTGACGCACGAATATCTCAGCGAGCCGTTGCAAGTTATCTTCCGAGACATCTGGCTGATCAGCATCATCTGGCAGATGATTATATCTATAGCCAATGTTAGATTGATTGAGGAAAAGTGACTGTTTCTAAACTCACGTAGCGTTCGAAGATTGGAAATCGCTGTGCTCAGGGAGGTAGTGAAGCCCTGCAAGTGACTTGGTTGATGGTACGCGGGATTTGAACGGTAGCGGAAGCCATTTCAAGAAACTTTGAAGCTATTCTTTCTCTAGATATATGTGTTTGCTGATGATAGTCTACTAGCTCGACGTAATGGACTGGGAAATAGCGATCCTTAAATCTCTATCATATGTGCACCTCCTTGACGGTATTCCCAACTTGGGATCTCATGGTATCAATCTTGAGGTATTTTGCGACGCCTTTTGAGGCACATTATTGATACTTTTTGCAGTCTCAGATACAGAAGGTTCATTCAAATCCGTTATCAGAGGCACCGAAGTCAGCTCTTGTGTTAAATTGCAGACGGAATCCAGATGATATAAGGCTTCGTTGAACTTGATACCAAACGCATACCGGTCCTTGCATCCCCGTCATTCCAAGAGTGATAAAGGCGACTGGGGATTGTGGAAGTTGCCAGTTGTTCAGATAAAGGAGGGAATAGAGGGTTAGCCCACGTAATACCTCGTCTTTGTTATTTGGAAAGCCTGAGATCGATCTCATGGAGTTAGATAACGAATGAGACAAGTCACTTTTCACAAGGATGCGTCGTATCCCGACATCCGTCACAAATACCACGGCCAACGCAACCCCTTTTGCTTCTGGTCTTCCTCCACCTTTCCAGTAGTCCTCTGGATCATATCTCAAGAAACACCACAAGCGAACATGAGTGAACCACGAGGGAGTTAACCGGTGGATGAAGGAGTCCATCGAAGAATGGTTTACCGAGCGACCCAAGCCTACACAGCAGACCCCTGATGATCATGCAAAGGCAGTTCTCAAGGGCACGTCAGTCCGAACCTGTTGGTATACAGGGTAGTCTCAGTTACACTGTCATTGTGGCCACGGAGAGGATTGTGTCCTTCAGAATCCCAGAGCAAGGCCTCGGGGGCGCGGTTGATAAGCTCGCCGCTGACATACATGGAGACATAGTCCCGCTGGCCACAAACCATGGCATGATTGGACACGACGGCACTGAAAACGGAGACCAGCCTCTACACATTGTTAGCATGCCGTATCTTCCTGGGAGAACGTATCTGGATGTGGGCCCGAGCAGCGCAGTACTTGATGAAAGCACGCGCAAGAAGCAAATCACTCTCAACGTCCATTTGGCCAGGTAATGCCCATTGACATAACCCTCCCCTCTCCATCAATGTACTATGCATATTTGGCTAACCCCAGTTCCAAACCAGATATTTTGCAAGGGCATGGAAGAATCCTCAGCCTGTTGCAGAGTCTCAGTTACGTGAGAAGAGGGACTTCATGCTCGCCAAGCTGGCTATTGTTAAGAAGCGCCCGCAGTTTGACTACTTGAAGCCTCATATAGATTAGCTGGAGAAGGGAGATGGCATTCGGCATCTCTATAGCCAACAGTATCCACAGGCACCGGCCCATGATGACCTCAACCAAATGAATCTTTTGGTCGACGTAGACACGTTTGAGATCCAGGGTATCATCGACTGGTCTCTCGCCAACATTGCGCCCTTCGGTTGGGACTACCACAATGTCAGGAGGCTCAATGGAAATGCCAATGAGCTTGGCTGGGTATGCCAACCATTATTCTCTTGCACATTTTATCTTACTTGCTAACGCGTCGTCTACTCTATCTGCAGACAGATTATAGTGACAGAAGTCTCCTGGAGAAATGTTTCTGGGATGAGTTCTTCACCGAGACTGGAATCAGCGATGTGAAGGAGCAAGAACAGGTCCAACGCGACACAATCCCTGCTGCGACACTTGCTACCATCATCCACTATTGCTACTGCAAGGATCTAGGTGGTACTACTATAGACACAATTCATCCAGAACCACCGGAATATTTGGATGGATGGCTTGGAAACGCACCCTGGGATCATGTAGTTCAAGCTCAGACACAAATTTCAGAGCAGGCCAAGCCTGGATATGATGACAAGGAGTCCTGATAAGCGTCTAGGCTGATCCGGGTGATGGCAAAGAATTGATCATGCCATCGCTGTTGGATAGGTATTGGAAGGACGAGTCACATGAGTGTCAAATTGAAAAACACGGAAGTCCAGCTGCGTCTAGTTAAAGTAATAACTAAAGCGATTGCCTTACCCATGCTTTCATGAGTATGGTTGCAAACCTAGACATAGATGTCTTCGGGTCTAGTCATTTGCTGCCCCTGGTTTTATCAAACAGATGAAAGCTATCTTAGGTGGATTTGTACTCATTGGTTACGTACGGACAATATTGTTGTCCGCTGCCCAATCCACCCCAGGAGTGCAGAACTAGTAGGCAAGATATCTATTTGTTATTTCCCACCAACCTCGTTGGCGCTTTTACCGAGGTTATCATGAGTATTATAGGGTTTGCCTCCCGTAAGCTCGAACACTGCATCACGCCAATTAGTACTTATTCACGCTTCTCTTATCTCTTAGGGCTAGTCCAATGGGAAAACCGAGAACTTACAGTCTACCGGAGCTGTAGCGAACTTCCTGGCCGGCGTCCGCTTCTGAAACAAGTAATCGAGCTCGCCGAACGTCCGGTTCTTGGTCTCGGGGAGGAAGAAGAAGATCCAGACGGCCCAGACGCCGCAGAGCCCAAAGTAGAAGAGCCCCGTCTTGGCGCCCCAGTTCCAGGCGTCGCTGCTGTCGTTGAGCATGCGGGGGTTGAGCTGGTTGACGGCGATCTGGCCGACGACGTAGACGGCGCGACCGAGCACGATGGTCTGGGCCCGGACGCGGCTGGCCGAGGCCTCGCCCACGATGGTGTAGCAGGTCGGGCCGATGGAGATCTTGAAGGTGAAGTTCACCAGGATCATGACGACGGCCACCGCGATGGCCGTGTTGGTCTGGCCGGGGACGAAGCCGAGGATGCCGATGATCAGCATGAGCAGGCCGATGCCGGTCGAGCCGTAGAGGTAGAAGACGCGGCGGCCGATGCGGCCCATGAGCGCGATGGCGATGGCGGTGGCGAAGATGTTGACGGATTGGATGCCCATGCTGTAGTTGAAGGTCTGGACTTGAGGCATACCAGCGGACCTCAGGCTGAGCTTTTGTTAGTGCCCACTCACATAGAGGGTCTTTTGTTTTAAGGCATGACGCTTACAAGATGGTCGCAAAAGAAGCAATGGACTGTCCATTCAGAATTTGGATAATCCAAGCCATGCACTGGAAAGCATTGAGTTGGTATTTCGAGAAAGAGAGCGACGGCTGAACCAAGGAGTACTTACCACGATACCAGTTCGCCGTAGGTTGGTGCCCCCGAAACAGTCCTTGAAGCTCGCATGCGCCGACTCGATCTTCTCCATCTCGTTGGTATGCACCATGAGCGCGAGCGTCTCCTTCATCGACTGCTCCGTGTACAGCCCCTTCCGCGCGAGGCGCCGCAGCGACTTCTCCGCGTCCGCGATGCGGCCCCGGCGGACGAGGTACCAGGGGCTCTCGGGCGCGGCGAGGGCGGCGAAGAAGAGCGGGACGACCCAGACCCACTGGAGGGCGTAGGGCAGCTTCCAGCCGAGGTCGCCGTCGAGGTCGAGCGAAGCGCGCAGGACGCCGGCGGCGAGGAAAGAGCCGCAGCCCCAGCACATGGAGACCCAGGCGGTCAGATAGCCGCGCATGGCGGCCGGGCAGATCTCGGCGGCGTAGGCGGTCGTCAGGGTCTGGAAGATGCCCCACGGGACGCCGCACAGGATGTTGGCGGCGAACAGCATCTGCACGTTGACGGCGAAGAAGAGGGCGAAGATGGTTGCGCCCATCAGCGCCATGGCGCCCATGTACACCCGCCGGGACCCGTAGCGGGACTGGAGCCAGCCGTTCAGCAGGAGCCCGATGATGGAGCCGATGTTGTTGCCATTTCCTAGCGGTCTAGCGTCAGTGGTTTGGCGCTTGGTAGATGTTCAACGGCCAGGTAATTGTATGAGGGGTAATAACAACCAATGGCCGACTGCCAGCTAGTCGGGATGTGCTGCTTCCCATTGGCATCGGGCCATCCGAATTTGTCCAGATATCCCTGATGGCCGAAAAAGTTGTTGACCTTGGAAGCAACGGCCGGTTAGTCCACGTCCTCCCCAGCCACCAACTGGAATAACGAAATCGGATAACTCACCAAACCAACGTCCATACCCTCCATTATGAGAGCCATGCTCAAGAGCACACTATAGACCGCACCGGGCCAGTAGCGGGAGAAGAGCTCCTTCCTCGGGAGTTGCGTCTCCTTGTCGCTGTTGGCGATGGCTGCCTCGACGAGAAGCGTGTCGGGGACGTACTCGGCATGGTCAGATCCGCCCAGCTGACCCTTCTCCAAGTTGGCCATTTTGTGTTTTGAGACGTAAGTACTATGCGCACTCAAGGTTTCTTCTTGATGTCAGTCTGAATGGGAAAAAGCGCCCTTTTTATATAGTCACAGGTCAAAGATTTCAAAGGAGGCTGGGATGTGAGACATGCAACGGCATCCCGCAAAGGTGCATCTCGGCTTCCTTTTCCCCGGACAGAACCCGGAGCCAATGCCGTGTCATCCTTGGGGCCAAGCAGACGTGCCATGCTTCAGACGTTGTGGTCTACCAGAATCAGTTGGCCAGGCTTGGCTCAGGCGGCCCTATCAAGCTGAGTGGCTACCCGAAGCCCCCGCCGTATTACCCCAGATCCTGTTTCCCCATGGGGGGCCCTCCCACAACCCATGCGGTCGGTAAGCGCTGGCGTTCAGGTGCCAAGAAGCCTGGGCGAGCCCGTGATCTCTTCCTCAGGATGCGCAAAGCCTAGACCACCACGACGGCTGGCGTGGGCCAAGCATGCCAAACTCGACTTCCCCTCTTCTGCGCCGTAATCCCCGATGCCAAGGTCGCTACCACGGACTCCCTCATCAATCCAAGGAGATTATGACTGGATCCAGGAACGTCTCTCCGAATCGAGAGACAGGGGGCGCTTACTTCGCTCTCAGCAGCATGCAGCCTAGCCGATCAGCTCTACCAAAACTCGGATCATCAATTCAAGTAAGGTTGGTCTACTATTGGTTATCGGTTGTGGGAACCAGTGGATTGGGGATATTACAATGCCACAGCTCACAAACTTTTGTTTCGTTTCTTATTTTGGTCACCAGTCGTATGGAAAGATACGCGGTTCATTCCGGTTCACTCATGTCTTCGTTTCGTAACTATGAGGTCGACCAATTCAGCCCTAAACAGGTTGCAGTTGGCAAAACACAGTCTATGATGAGTCTATGCTGAGATATGGCTTCTCCTCAGAAGGCTTGATCGCATGTCTCCGTATCCGGGATGGGTTACCATTGCCAGGCGATCTATAGGTATCGCGATCGAAAAGATGGTCGGTATCGGCGCCAAGGTACGGTCCCAGGGACGACAACGTCCTATAAGTAAGATTAGCTTCCGGTATCCAGGTATCGTAATCCGGGAAGAGGATATGAGGAGACACGACCTCCCACGAGTTGGGTACCCAGTTGTTAACGTACATCGAAATATGTTTGGTCATGTCTTACTCGTCGACAAGATTCTCGCCGTCGTCTCCGTCGACGGCGGATCCAGAGGCCATGTTGGTGCGGTCAGCGTCACTCTTGGCCTCTCACGTGTCGGCTATGTGGAGGCAACAAGGGATTAGTAAGTGCAAGAACCGGAGCATTTTGGGTCGAAACGTACATCAGCCTGTCATTAGAAGTCGTGGTCCAGGTGCAACCAGCCCTAGGGCAGCGGATGAGAGCTGGTTGTTGTCCGTCACTGTTACCGTCGGTAGATGCCATGGTTGCTGTGACTGGTTGAGTGCAACTGGCTGATGAAGGGAAAGTTGTATAGGAATTTGTGTTGTTCACACAGAAAATTAGTTTGGTTAGTCTATTTTTCTGCAAAGCCTTCTTTTATTTGTTATCAAACGTGTTATGGCAACATCGACGACCATGGCCCTTGCTGGCCAGCTAACCTTACCGAATTCCATGCTTGACTTCACTGTTAACGCCGTAGATGAAAAAGGTCTCAGAACCTTTAAAAAATTACGACATTGGCAACAAGGGCTATGTCACTTCATAGGAGCACAAATTATCAGTCTCTTTACATGTGTACAGAACCTGGTACTCTCTCGTGTTACATTATCACATTATCACCTTCCCATCCTCACTGGTCGATTCGACCTTGAACGAACCCGACCATGATAGCAATCCTGGCGATCTTAGCGGAAAGCAGTTCACGAGACTGCTCGAACTCCTCGGGGCTGTTCACTCTCATATCCAAGATCTTCATGTCGATGGTGTAGAGATCGCCGACGACTCTGTTCATCTGCTGCTCCACATCGCCTGCGTCCTCGACAACAGGGGCGGCCGGGGCAGCAGCAGCAGCAACAGCAGCAGGTTGTTGTTGGCGAACGACCTGTTGCTGGATCGGGGCGATCACAGGAGCAGCAGCGCCGTCGGGTTGCTCTGCATCATCTGGCTCGACGCCCTGACGCTGCGCGGGATTCGCATTCTCCTCCATTGTGGCGCCGCGGTGGACACCCTGGAGATGGTTTCGGAGTGCCTTCTCAGAAAGAAGTCCCTCGCCATAGCGTTTGCAATTAGGCTGATGACACACCCACTCCGTATTGATGTTGTGGTGTTTGAACTCGTGAGTACGGACCGAGTCCAGACGGACCGAAGTGTAGGCGCACTCGGAACATCTATGGTGATGTGCGTGGCGACGTGCGTGCTGCGTCTTGTTGTGATGTCTGGGCAGAGGCAATGTATAACATTAGTAACGCATCCATCATGGTAACCAAACCAACCTATAACGGGTACTCCTACATACCGCATACCACGCTTGTCATCAAGCGTGGTGGTCCAGTCGCAACCCTCGCGAGAGCAGGGCCAGGTGTTGACCTGTTGCTGACTTCCGTCTGAACCGTCCGACATTTTCCTTTAGGGGGAAAGAAAAACCACCCAGCGTGCTCAGAAAAGTGCAAAGGGGATGGTGGTGCGGACGAATTTGTTCGAGAAGTGCATGTGCAGAAGCCCAGGTTGAGGATGGCACTGTCGAAAGCGGCCTAGAATACGGATTTTGAGCGCTCCGCTATTGTCCGTCAAGTCGCCGACTCCTTTCGTGTTTTTTGTCTACCTGTGCCACACCCGCAGAACACTTTGCTTTCCATTTATGGCGTGGTTGGGTTAATAAACCGACGACCACTTAACCTCAGCTTAGTATGTATTCATACCCCCATGTGTTGGGAAGAAGAAAAAAAATCGTCTGATAGAATATCGCGACTACTGCGGTAAGTCAAGATATTACTTTAGGGGGCAACTGCCAAGAGTGAATGCAAAGACCTCATCCCTCAACTCCATACAAAGCCGCAAACGCGAATAAATCCAAAACTGCACAATATTCTGCGGTCGGCGACGATAAGAAGTTGAAACAATTTAAACAATTGCTATCTATACATGTCCTGTGGCCTGATAAACAGGAGTCACGTAAAGGCCGATATCAACACAAACTCCCCAACTCCAGCTATGAAAACAAAGCGCCAGTCATCATACCAGTAACCGATCCGCAACAGCAAGAAACCATCGAACTACAAACTGCCCAACACCTCCTCCACCACCGCCGTCAACATCCGCATACCAAACCACTCAGCCACCCCCTGGTACACCGCCAACTTCCGCAGCATCTCATCCCGCTTGACACTCTCGCCCCAGGCGCCGGAGCAAGTACAATGCTCAGCGAACTCGTTGAGACGGACGCCGCCGCAGCGCGTACACTTCACATCCTGGGTGGTCCACTCGACGACGACGCGCTCGACGTCGGCCATGAGGCGCTCCTCCACACGCAGGCGGTCGAACTCTGCGTCGCAGAACCCGCAGCGCCAGCTCTTGGCCGCCGCGGCCCGCCTCAGCTCGCCCTGGATCTGCTCGGCGGGCGCGTCGGCGGGAAGGTTTGCGGTCACTGTTGCCAAGTCCGGCAGTAGCGCCTCGTCGCGGCAGAGGTCCCAGTCCCGCGCCAGGGTGCACTCGGCGCAACTCCACTGCGCGATCTTGAGTGACGCCGAGGGATTGGCGAACGCCGCTTCCTTGGAGAACTCGCGTACATCGAAGAAGGCGAGGAGCTCCTTGCGGAGGAGGCGGGCCTCAGTCGTGATGTTCTTGTCCAGAGAGAGGACCTGCATGAGCGACTTCACGAGCTCAAGCACGGCGTTCTTGCTGGTAAAGCGCTTAGTCTTCTTCGATTTCGAAACGGTGGATGCATCTTCTTTCGAGAAACGGGAAAGGTTGTCTTGGGTGCCCGGTAGGACAGGGATAGACCAATCGGACGCCAGTTCAGGATGCAGGAGTTCGCGGGCTTGGGTGGACAGCAACCCCTTGATCTCCCTCTTCAGGGGCTTCTCGAACTGTTTAGTGAGGATGATCGCATCTCTCTCGCCTTCCTCTCCGTCCTTGATCGGCAGCTGGGTCAGCCGTGGCGTGGAGTTGGGATCACCACCCTTCAATGCCCCTGGTCGCTTCAGTGCATGCATGATCTCAATGAACTCAACGACCCAGTTCTGGAAGATATCCTGAAGGCGAAGTGGCAAGAACATCTTCATCTGCCAGTTCATGATGACCTCAAGCTTCTGGGTTTCGGCCTCGATGACCTCTTGACACGCCTTTCCACCAAAGTTGAACTCGTCATACCATACAAGGTAGTCCCAGTATTCCTTAACCTCCAGGTCAATGAAGTGAAACAAGGGCTTGCTCTTGATACTCTTGAGAATGTACTGGCTGTAGGCGTAGGCATTGCCCACCTCAGACTTGCTTGTCTGCAAGAGTAATCTGTTCGAATTGGCGAAGACCACCTGGGATCCCACACGTCTGAAGTCCGCCATGAGTTGCAGCAGAGCCTTGCGTGACATCATCTGCACGTAGTAGTGCAGAGCGCGGTCGTACATGAAACTGTCGGGCGATTCGACCCAGCGGACAAGATGTTGAACGAGGATATCTGCCATCGTGCTGCCCTTGCAGGCCTCAGACCACCACGACTTGACCATCTCACGAAGAACGAGGACACCTGCATTGGCGAACGCATTTTCAGAGTACAATGTATCTGTATCGTCAGCGCCGCTCGCGTCGGTAGCAGGGTTGAATGAAACGGAGTTCGCGCCTTCGAGTTCGTTGATTAGGGATGAAGTCAAAATGGTGTTGATGGCCAAATTCCGAACGTCGAGGTCAATGCACACTGAAGCATAAGTGCCAGGGTTATTAACAGAGGGCATAGAGACAGTATCTAGGGGACCAGTAACATCATCTTGCTCATAACCGGCGTGGTCGGGGCGAGCACCGGGAGACCACCAGAGAACGACATTGTTTGTCTGCAACCGACGGGCATACGCGATGTCGATCAAGAAGCGAGGATCATCCCGCTCCAAATTGCACAGGGGGATGTCGCCATACTTGGCAAGGTTCGTGAGATGCTGGATCCAGGCGCCGAGGTTAAGATAATGCGTCACAAGACGTCTTGCGATGACTGATTGCCAACCCAACGGTGGGAGAAGCCCATCGGCCTGATCGGACTTCAGCGGCAGAATAGGGAAGTCGGCAAGGACAGGCACGTCGTGGATGAGCTGGTTGCGCTGAGATGACTGGATCACAAGCATCAACGGCTTGGACTCATCCTTCTTCATCTTCTTGATCAAGTCGCCAACCTCCAGATGTGCCTTCCTGCGCGTGGTGACTTGAGTGACCTTGAATTGCAATGTGCTCTGGTATTTGAAACAGGCTTGCCAAGAACCGTCCTCTGCCTCTTGGAGGCGTCTGGTCATCATCTCGTTGTAGATTTTGGAAACGTTGGGTAAGTCTGCCCCGGCGTCTTTGTTCTTCTGGAGAATGACGATGTGAGCCTGTTCTCCAGCCGAGGAGAATATCCCGAATATCTGGCGTTCGCCTGCCATAACATGTGAGATGTACAAGTACGCCAACGGGTTCGTTGCGAGATAGCCCGTCTTGTTCTTGATAGGCCGCATCAAACTGTTCAAGTCGAATCCTTGTTCCAACCCTTTACCAAGTACGCCGGCTTGGCTCTGGTCGATAGTGGTCAAGTTACCCAGCTGCAGGACGGCTCGGATGTTCAGGGGCACTTGACGCTCATAGACACCCTCAACACTGGGATGGTTGAAGAGTAGAGAAAACTTCTCGGCCTCGGCAAAGTAGATCTCTTCAGGGACTGTAAGCTTGAAGAGATGCGTCGATGAGTGACCATTCGGCAGAGTATGGTTGACTTGCTCCGCTTCGCAGCCCTCAACCTCAATGTCAGGCAAATCTTTGCCCTTGAGGTTTAGGAAGACCTGGCGTGGTACTTTGATGTTGAGTGTGTGGATCTTTGAGTCAATCAACACGAATGCGCTCACGATACCAGGGTTGTCAGTCGCTCTGAGCTGCAGGAGCTGCCACGTATTCTTAAAGGTGACCTCTGCCTGGTTGCGGAACGTCTGCTGGATGTTGCTGCCCACATTTCCTCGACGCTCACCAAAAAGATGGCGGCGTCTGATACGAGCGGCCTTCTGGATCTTCCACTTCTGCTTTTGGTACTCAAGGAAAGCAGGATAGTCTTCAGAAGGGTCGGGCATCTTCTTAGGCAGAGTTGCAAAGGGGTCGATGTTCTCCTTGTCAGGCTCCGGGGACTTGCGCTTCTGCGCAGTCTGGGCAGGCTGCGAAGCGCCAATGACGGCCGAGGTGCTCTTAGGTTTGAGGAGATTCGCACCATAGTCCTCCAGGTCTTCAAGCCTTGGCCCATTGAGATTCGTTATATCTTCTAATGGGCCCTTGTTGAACATGTCGGTCATCTTCTTCTGCTTCATCTTATCATCCTTGATGTTGATTCGTCTCTGGAGCCAGTCCGGATGAGCCACACGGGGCACCGGATTGCGCACCTTCTGCAACGCAGCAGGGATGGTGATGAGCTTCTGAATGACAGAGCCCAGACGTTCCAGATAGTAGTCCCAATCGAGGAGAGCCCGAGGATCGGTATCCGACGGCTCTTCCTTGAGCCATTTGGTCAAGAACCTCCGTTTGATTTCGGGTTCAGCAGAGAAGATGGCCACCGGGATGGCGCGCTCGGTGACGGGTGCGTTTCTAGGCTTGGCGCATATAATGTACTTGCAGTTCAGCCCCTTATCCTTGACCATCTGCTCGCCGAGGAATTCGGCCAGGCGCCTGGCGGTCGTGATCGAGGTGGACTTCTGGGTACCATACTCTTCGAGAGTCTTGGACATACTTCGGTTTTCGCAAATCAGGTCAATAAGTTCTTCATCCGCCAGCGTTTTTCCTTTAGTGTTCAGCACATCCAGCCACCTGTTGGCGACCTTTGCGACAGCGCCATAGCACTCTGCCAGCGTGGTTCCTTCCAAGAAGAACTTGAAGATCTGCTGCTGGAAAATCTTGATGAGCTTCAGCTCACCACGACGCTTGACCTCGAACCCCTTCAGCTCAGCCAGACTACCGTCATCGTTGAAGACGGCGTATCGCTTCTTCAAGTTCTTGTCCTCCTCCTTTGAAGTGGGCAGGACCATGGCCTTGTAGGGACCGTCCACTTCGAAGAAGATGGAGTTATCGCTGTGTGTCTCGTACTTGAAGTTGACGGGATCGACAAGTGTCTGGTATTGATGGTTGGTGAACTTGGCGTGGACCTTGTGGTTCAACATGACGCAAGGATATGAAATCGCAAGCTTCTTGCCGTTCTTCGTCTTGAAGACGACGTTCTCAGGAAATGTGGCTGGCAACATACACCAGATACCATCAGTGTCCAGCTCAAGAGGTCGACCTAGTCGTTCGACAAGCTCTTTGGCAAGCTGGATGATTGTAGCTCCGGTTAAACATGTGACACCGGCCATTTCGAGGGAATACCACCGTGAACCCTTTCGCATGGCGTAACCATAGAACGAGTTGAGAATGACTTTATGGGCAAGCTGAAGCGAGTCGTACAACACGATCATCTTCTTCGCAGCATCGACCTCGGAGCTTGGGGCGCCAGATGACCGTAGAGCCTCCGTCTTGCCCTTCCAGACCTTGGTCTGGCCTTTGTAATCGTAGCGCCGGTCTCGGAAGTCCCTGACAGTGTTGACGTAAAATGGGTTTTCTCTCTGGCAGATGATGGCCTCACGCACGATGGTAGTCTGGTTACGAATCTTGTGGTAGACCTTCTGACTGTACGTCGTCAGGCGTTTCCTCACAAGGTTGGCCTGCTCCTCTTCTGACAGTTCTGACCATGACCGCATCGGAGAGTTGGGATACCTGCCAGGGAATCTCTCATTCTCCAACGCGTGCCGGATCATGTTGTACTCGTCGCGTTTGGCGGGCAGGTATTCGCCTCTCCAGGCCCAGGGCAGCCTCCTGTCACAAGTTTTGCCGGGTCGGTTGAAGTCGCATGCTGCGCAGTCCGACTCCGGAATCAACGAATCTGGCTGTAGTCGGTTGGTCGTCATGATATTGGGATACATGGAGGCGACATCCAAATGATAAATCAAAGGGTTCTCGCTCCGATTTGGTGTCTCTTTGAGCTTCATCAACTTCTCCGTGATCTGAGCCTTGACTTCCTCGTAGTTGGTAATGTCGTCCAACGACTTCTTCTCTTCGACAGTGATACTGAACTTCAGGGCAGCGTCCAGGTCGTTGAGCAGCTCATCGATAGCTGTAGTGTCGACAGCGAAGTTGACCGGGATATCTGCACGAAACACGCCAGCTTCGATACTCTCGACATGTCCACCAACATAAGTTTCGGCGTCTAGCAGATGGCCTTCCCAAAACGACTCCTTGGGCGCAATGTACTTGTTGGGAATCACAATGTTCTTCTGATAGGCCTGCACCATCAACAACATTTCACAAAGTGTACCCGTTCCTTTGCGCAACACATCGTCGCCACCCAGGGGCAAAATCGTACAAAGCGAGAAGACGAAGGGATGAATGTACTTCATGTAGAGATAGTACGTCGCAACAGCATCGGACACGGAGTACTCGGCCAGAGTCTGCGGCCTCTCGGCGGCGTATGGCGTCATGAGTTCGGGGTCAAGCTCGTCGGGATCGTAGCCAAGCTTGGCGACAGTGACGGCCTTCAAACCACGAGATCCTTGAGGAAGATAGGAGTCTCGGTTGACCCAGGCAAAACAGTCCATGTGTACACCATACGTGCACTTGTAGATGTCCTCACTGTCCTTCTTCCAGCCAATCTCGCGATACATGTCGATTCCATTGATGCTCGCTCTCGTCTCCACAAAAGGCCAATCGAAAAAGTCTCCGTTGTAAGTGGCTATTACTGAAGGCCGTGCCTCCTTGATGTGGAGAAAGAAGCGTTCTATTACTGCCTTCTCGTCCGGTTCGTTGAAGATCATGAAAGGTCCCGGGTATTCGGGTTTTGGCGTATATTCAAAGTCGGATATGTCTTCGGAGACAATCTCTCGATTCGTGATTAGGAAGCCTTGGCCGTCTATCATGTATGAAATCATCATAATTTGATCTACCGCCGCATCGGGAAACTTGAGAGGCAGTTTTGTGGTTTCGATATCGAAGGCCATCACGACCGGATCTGCTGGTGCCAGCCTTTCCTCGTTCAAAGTTATTGTAGTCACGCCGTGTTTGGCCTCCACGAAGTACCATCGTCCGGCTCTTATACCTGGTTCTTGTCAGTATCGTCGCATAGAGCTGTGATCGAAGAACTGACCTGTATCCATCATTACTCTTACATGGTACGGTACATCGTACTCTCTAATATCGACAATGAAGTCGCTCGCATCGGCAAAAGAAGCATTATTTCGTCTATCGTCATCTCGTGAATCGTCAAAGAGGTCGAAGCCGGCTTGTTCGCTGTGTTCCCGTTAGCAACAAGTTTCCCTTCTACTTTCGGGTATTGCCTCTACCACAACACCGCAATTGGCTCTGGCAAGGGGAAACAATAGACTTACGCAGCTACCTCGGCGTAAACATCGGCCGCATCCATCGCCTTGCGGTTCTTCTCGGCCAGGGGCAGAATGTCTTTCCTTGCCGCCATTAAGTCGTTCACATTCCTGAAGATGAGTTGTAGGAACGTCCTGCGATGCCCCAGCAAGTGGTTCGGCAGATTCAGGTCCTCCCGTTCGACCTTGTTGACGTTTTTCACCACGCCGCCGCCGGGGGCTCGCTTCACCCACTCCTCGACGTCGCTCTCGTGTCCCCTGCGCACCGCGATGAGGAAGTAGGGTTCGAACTCGAGGGATGCCTTGAAGGAGTTGCCGTCCTCCTCGATGAAGTAGCAGTCGAGGGCGGCGCGGCCGCCGTCGCCGTCCTCGAGGCCCAGCGTCGTCGGCTGCAGGTTGACGAGCCACCCTTCCTTCTTGCGGCCGGATTCGTACCGCGTATAGCCCATGGACTCGTCGATCTGCTGGGCGAGGGCGGCCCGCTCCGCCTTCTCGTCGGCGGACGTGCCCTCGGCGCGCGAGGAGGCCGCAAAAGTCTGGGGGCGGCCGCCGTGGAAGGCCTTCTTGCCGCCGCGGCGGGCGACACCCTTGGTGGGCTGCTTTCGACTAAGATGTGTATTCGGCATCGTGGAGGGCCCTCGTGGTATCTATCGGTTCGTGGGATATGAGGTAGGGTATGGGACCACACTGTCCCTCCTCAAGGAAAAGGGAAGAGATCAAGTAGCATACACTTGAGAAAGTGGTCGAAAGATAACCATGAATTGCGCCAATTGAACCAAATGAAGGCCTACCCAAACTGCTATGCAAGAATCTAACGATCGACAGTATTTGGGAGCCCTTGGCAGATTTCGGATTACTGAGCGAGTATCTGGCAGTCAAAGCCATGTACCAGAAAATCAACATGGGCAATCCAATCTCCATCCATGCAGAAGCCGAAATCCACTAAAACGCGGCGCGTGCAGACGACGCCAGGACGCGTCTGACCTGCACCAAAAGCGCGTTCGGGTCGCCGAACTAAAGTGGTTTCCACTAAAGAAGCCAAGCAGCACTAACAGAAGACCCTCTCTAAATGCATATGCACCCCTCCAGTGATCGCCCGCGTCATAATAGCTTCCCTTAATCGGCCTCGAATTAGCTAGCGTTTTTTGTGCAGCAGATACATGGGTATCGAAATCGATCAATTGCGCCCGAAAAACGAGTCGCCGTCCAACCACCGGAGGCACGATATACGTACTCGGCCTCACCTCCCCGACGTCCACACCCACACACCATGTCGCAGGATAACCAAAGGCCGCCCGCTGTGCGTAGTCCCCCGCCGGGCGCCACCGCACCTCCCGACCATGTAAACCAGCCCCAAGCATATGAAATCTTCCACGGCTCGAAGCCCGAGGACCGAGATGGCAGCATATCGACGACCGCAGCGTCGGCGAGCGCCAATGCGGCGCCACAGACAGAGGGAACAGGAAACAAACGGCCAACCGTGTCGGATGGGTTCAAGACCATAAAGCGGGACGATTGGTTCAGAATACATCAAATACCGTGCGCAAGAGAGGGCTTCATGACCGGCATTGTGACGGGTTTCGTAACCGGGTCAGGCAGGCTGATAGCTGGAGGTAAGTTACGGATTACTTTGCTTCAATCATGGCCCTTCTAAATATGCATAAATTACAGGCAAGTTATCTAAGGGCCTGAATTGGGGCGTTGGTGGATTCCTGATATCCAGCCTAGTCGGCTGGGAGTATTGCCAAGCTATGCGAAGGAAGGAAAAGGCCGCCATGGCCAGGGTCGTAGAAGTCATGGATCGTAAAAAAGCAGAGAAAATGAAACAGGCCGAGGAGGCGGCACGGAAGCGCAAAGAAGCTGCGGAGAAGGCCAAAGCAGAGTCTGCAAGGTGGTATAAGTTCTGGTAAAGCCATTCAATCGCATCCGATAGATGATACGGTTCAGTCTTGCTTCTCACGCTTCTCACCTCATTCTAATACCCAGTCGTGCTGTGTATATATGAATCATGTTGGGCTATAGCTACTTACCCACGTCGATAGGGTAAAATATATAATAGAAGCTGCTCTTGAGTCACATGTAAAACGCCGATTTCCCAGCACGAGAAGGCAACGGCCTCGTCAGATTGGCGTGCAAATAGTGGTATCGTGGTCAAACTCCTGAACTCCGGTTCCCTGTCGGTCGTATTCCGAAAACGTCACTATCACGTCATTACGACCGCCTCAGGCTCTGCCTCAGAGAAGTGCACTCGTATCATGGAATGGCTTCGCTTCAGAACAGCGGCTTCGCCCAGCTGCTCCCTGCGCTTCTGGTTTCTCCGGGCGCGGGCCTCGCTCTCTTCGCGCTTTTTGTATTCCGAAAGCTGCTGACGGCGCTTCTGTTTGCGTGCATAGGCAACGGCGGCGGTGGGTTTGAAGCCAATGCCGTTCAGTCCGGTCCCGTCATCATCCTTATCCTCTGCGTCGTACACGGTGATCTCGTCCTCGTGCCAAGTAAGGGCGGCCCGGATAGGATCAACCACAGTAGGTTCCTCTTCTATGCTGGCCTGGACTGCCTTCCGTCGAGACGAAGATAAAGGAGGTGACCCCACCCTTCTTCTGCTGCGCGACTTGGAATCAGCAAGGCGGTTGATGGAAGGATAGGACTTTTTCAGCGGTCCAGAACTTCCGTACTTGGCCTTCACAATTCCCGGGTCAACACCCTGGAATGTCAGCCTCCCATTGCCGTCAACCCCCACCGGGCCTGCTGGGTCTGCAGTTTCGCTGCCGGTGGTCCCGAAAGCTGCAACAGTGTCGCAATCTGGCAGCTTCACTCGCTTACGCGAGGCATCACCATCGTCGTCCAAGTCCATTTGTTGATCGTTACTGCTGCTCATATTGTTGTTGCTGGTACCCCTTGCACTGTCGAAGTCGAATACTCCAAGCTCTGTTGCAAAACACGTTCGTCCAGGCTCAGGTTGTTGGAGTTCGCTCTGTTTTGCAGCTGGGCTGGCGCTACTGCTGCCGTTGCTTTTACCGTCTTCGCTGCCGTCCGCGCCCGCCGTAGTAATGCTAGGCTTAGATTGGGTTGATGCGCCGACCCCACCCCCGCTTTCGCTTTCCACCAACGCCAAATCGCGGAATTGGTGAGCAACCTTTGTCCTGGGACTGCTATTGCCGTCCTCGGGTTTAGATGGCAGAAGTTTCGGGGCCTCAAATGAAAAGACCATTTTGGTGATGTAAGGGTATGTGCTGGCAGTTGAGCCGGCTGCGGAAGCCAGGCGTTGCTCGTTGGCAACATCATCTCTCTTGCGTTTCGGGGTGGACTGCAAGCCCGGGGGTGTGCCGCCTGAGCCCGCCATAATAACGGAGCTGGGTGGCTGCAGCTCAATTCAAGGATAGATATCGATTTTTGAATGAATATGGGGTAGAGCTGGAATCCCAAGGCCTAGGCTCGTTCTCTGTGTCCAAAATGCAGGGAGCGGTAGGACTGTTCGAGAATGATGGCCAGGAGTGTTGTTGCTCAATGAAGAAGTGAACCGCAGGAATCGGAGCTGAAAGTACGGCTGTGTTAGGTATGTGTGTATGCCACTTCGGATATTGACAGATGGTAGGTAGGCAGGTTGGCTGGCTAGGAGGTATGTAGGTAAAAGTGGAGGATCCCCAGGGGGTTGTTCGTCAGATGCATGCGTGGGCAGTCATTTGGCAAATCAGAGCGGGAAGTCGCAGCTGCCAAATAGTATGGTGATCTCGGTATTCGTACTTACCTCCCTGGGTAGGACCTTCGGGGAAACAGTCCAGACAAACCAGTTGGCCTGTCCTGGATCCGTGTGCGGCGTAATTGGTGGGTTTGATACACCCAAACTCGAGTCAACGGACTATGATGGATTGTCGAAGGGTCCCGTGCTGCTGCGGGTGATTGTTTGATCCCTGTTCTGGAACGGCGGTCGGAGCAGAAGCCCAGAGTAGCGGTTGGGCGATCGAGTTGTGGTTGTGGTTGTGGTTGTGGTTATTATGATGTATGTCTGTAGCCACATACGAAGGCCATCCACGTGCAGAGAATACCCAACGGTATGGTATGTCTTGACAGCTGCAACACATCACGGTTCCTGCGGCACGATTACGACGGGTTCGAAAGCCTTACTAAAACTTACTTAGTGTCGAGGTCTGTCCGATTACATTCACCGCATTGAAAGCCCCCCCTATTGTCTGACATCATCCACCGAATTGCCGTTAGATGACGGCTGAAAAGGGCACACAAGCGAAACCTAACTTCTCGCAAGCATCCAGTAAACTTTGATGAGGGTAGAGGGAGCTTCATAACCACGATCTGTCGGTTTGAGAAGAGCTCCTGCCAGCCATCGCTTCTCAGGATGGAGACAGAAAATGTCGATCTTGGACGAACACGCGGAACGTAAGAAAGCAGCTAGATAATCGTATCCGCTCAAGTAAAACCGATGTCCTGTCTATGCCGCGATACCTTCCGGCGCCTATGCATTTCCTTGCTCAGTTCTAGTCCAGCCACATCAACATATGCTCCATGCTGCCATGCCTTGCAACGATCTGATGTTCCAATTTACCCCCCATTTGAACCCCCCAACTTCTGGGCTTCCTTCCCATCTCCAAATTACCCCGCCTAACCCCACCACGATCGCCAGCAAGCTGTCAAGGCAGGAGCTGTGCAAATAGCCTGAATTGCTTGCGTCGTCGTCATGGGATTCTCTTCTCCTCTGAATTGCCACGACCATCATACGAGATGCGTTATTTCCTTTGCTAGATGACAAACCTGACAAATATATATCTATGGCCAGAACCTCCCAAACTTGAAACCATCGTATCAACTGCCACCTCGAAGCTCCTTCCCACCCTAGTAACACTTGCTTGCATTGGCACAGTTTAACGATTGGCAGCCGGTGACCGAAAGAGAAAACGAGCAACCATGGCTTCCGAGATCGAGTTCCTGCCCCTGGGCGCCATCATCAAGACCCTCAAGGTCGACGGCACCAACATCGTCCAGGGCTTCCCGACGCAGGAGCTCTACGTCTCGCACAACGAGCCCTTCTTCGGCGAGACGATTGGGCGCGTCGCGAACCGCGTGAGCGGCGCGAAGCTCAACTCCCTCAACGGCGGGCAGTCCTACCCGCTCAAGGCCAACGACGCGCCCAACAGCCTGCACGGCGGCGACAAAGGCTGGGGCAAGCGGGTGTGGGAGGGCCCTACGCCCGTCGGCCTGCGCGAGATCCCCGGCGTCCAGCTCGACGAGGGCGGCGAGAGTGTCCAGTTCCGGCTGCGCAGCGAGGACGGCGACATGGGCTACCCCGGCGAGGTCCTCGCCACCGTCACCTACACGACCGGCATCCAGAAGGTCGCCGGCGGCAAGAGCGCCACCGTGCTGGGCATGGAGTACGAGGCTGAGCTCGTGGGCGGCGCGGAGGAGACCGCCATCAACATGACGAACCACTCGTGCGTACCGGATCCACATGTTCATGTCGCATACCTCATACCTACGGATTGCTATGCTAACCTTGACTGCCGCCTACGTATCCAGATACTTCAACCTTTCCGGAGATCCCAAGATCGATAACACCGAAGTCCAGCTATGCACAGGATCCTACCTCCCCGTTGACGACGGCGGCATCCCGACCGGCGGCCCCACGACCTTCCCCAAGGTCAAGACCGACTCTAAATTCGTCCTCGGTGTTACCGACCCGGACATTGACGACTGCTTCGTCGTCGACCCGTCCGCCTCCCCGAGCTCCGTCCCGATCGACACCCGATCCCGATCCCTGACCAAGCTCATCTCGGCGCGTCACACCGGCAGCAAGATCAACCTCGAGGTCCTCAGCACCGAGCCCGCGTTCCAGTTCTACACCGGCAAGTACATCAATGTGCCCGAGGTCGCCGGTGTGCCCGCGCGCACCGCCCGAAGCGCCTTCTGCGTCGAGCCCAGCCGTTACGTGAACGCCTGCAACGTCGAGGAGTGGAAGAACCAGCAGCTGCTGAAGAAGGGCGAAAAGTACGGCTGCAGAAACGTATACCGCGCGTGGAGGGATTAAGAAGTTACGAAGTAGCAAGAAATGCTAGCATACTTCAATTCAGGTCTATCCCAAAATAAGTTCAGTTGTATAAGTCTTCCTCGTCCTCGTCGGCCTCTTTGATTGGTGCTGCAGGGGCCTTGGCTTCCTGCTTCCTCCATAAGCCAGCAAGAAAATCATTCGTGCTGGCTTCCTCAATGCCTTTGTCTTCCCGCTTTCGAAGGAAACGCGGGAATCGTAAGCTGAGGCCTCGATCCTGACTCACTAGACCAATGGCCGCTGTGTATACCGGAGATAATGTGATGTCTGCGAATGCCATTTCCCACACCTCCTGTGGTTCAAACCACACGTCCGGATGGCCGCCGCTATACTCGACAAAGTTCGGTTTTGTCTTGCGGGTATTCTTGTGCTTCCCCTCACCCTGCTCGCCCAAGTCATCATCGCTGTCGCCTCCTTTTGGTTCCTCTTTTTCTTCGTCTTCAGCCTCCCCAGACCCGTCGTCGTAGAACTTCCTATTGGCCTTGTAGAATGTATCTGTGAAACCACTCATGCATTTACACACGGCCTCCAAAGTACCCGTTTCCTCATTGCGTACGGCCATAAGAATGGGCGACCACCATTTCGCCTTGCGGCCGGATCCGTGCCACGCGGCCACGGGGATCAAGTCAAGCGTGTCGAAAGAAGCACTGTAGTCCTTCTTCACTTTGAGCCAGGAGTCTAGGCGCTTGTCGGGCTCATACGTGGCCAGCAGCGGCTTGCGACGCGAGAATGGCTTCTTCTCGCTGGCGGCATCGCTAGCTTTCCCCTTCTCCTTTCCTTTCCCTTTCGTCCGGCTCTTCGACTTTGACGGTGTCGGGGGTGCACTCGCGGCGGAACCATCCTCTTGAGCTCCATCTTGCGCATCGACTCCTGGTGCTGGGACATCTGTGAGGTTGTCGAGAATCTTGACCATGATTCCCTCGCATTTCGACTCTGTCGCAGATTTGAAGAACTCCAACACGGTCTCGGAATCCTGGGAATTCGCATCGATGCTTTTGACCCACGTAAAATGGTGCGGTATCTCGATGAAAAGCGACTTGAGCAGCTCCCGTCTTTCGCGAAACGGCCTGTCGAGGAGAGGCTGTCCGTTCAGGTACATGAGATCAAAGGCGAACAGACACACATTGATGGTGATCTCGCCAATGGCGACGTCCTTGCGCGCCCGATTCGTGAGGGTCTGAAAGTTCTTCAACTCGCCATTTTGCCGGTCCACGGCAACGACTTCGCCCTCCATGATGAAGCTGCTGACGCCTTCGCCGCGGATCTTGGGTACTAGGTCCACTAGATCGGGGTACTTGTCTGTCATGACTTCCAAGTGTCTTGAGAATATCGAAACATTTCCATTCTCGTCGCAGTGCACCTGCGCTCGTTGTCCGTCATACTTGTATTCGCAGGCAAAGCCGCGGCCCTGTAGCTTGGTAAGCATCTCAGAGAGGTCGCGGGTGATGCTTCCCAGCATAGGCCTCAAGGGGATGTGCAAGGTCAAGTCGCAGCGGATGAGCAGTTCGTCGCAGACTCCAATCTCCAGCAAGATTGGTACAAGGTCATTGTAATTCGGTCGGCGCGCAAAACAAGCCTTGACGATCTCTTCTGGCCTACTCCAGACTTCGGCCAGTTCATCCTTCTTCAGCTTTGACAGCTCTGTCACGGACCGTAAGGGGAAATCTGTATCGGTTGGTCGCGATAGTAGAAACGCCCTCGATAACGCGATCAGCATAGTCGTCTTCACAGCGCCGATACGAAGGTGCTGACAAAGAGTGCGGACAACATATCGAGACTCTTCGCCGCCACGTGCATCCTGTAGAAGTCTATCGACTATGCGCTGCTTGACTTCACCACTCCCTTGGCCCTGGCTGGTGGCGATTTTGACGAGCGACTGGTAGACGCTTTTGATGGTGAGAGGTTTGGGTTTGCGAAGAGTGAAGCTCTGTTTCTTCTTAGCCTCGAATGCGACATCGCCAGCATCTCCGTATTTATCATATATGGCCTTCAAGGACCTCTGATCCAAACCGCAGACCTGCTTCAGCGCTTTGGAGATAGCCGATCCACCCAAGCCCAGCTCTAAGGAGATGTACGGGGGTGATATCGAGTTGGTCGCCAACCACACCTGCATTAATGTCAGCACCGGTACCCAATCAGTAGTTTCGGATATATAATATATGACCGAGATGTACTCACGGCCGGGAGCAAGCTGCTGGGATCAGCTTCTATGATGACCCTCAAGCAGTTGACCAGGGTATCTACGATCTTGATGCGACTTGTAGTGCCGTTTATCAGTATGAAACAGCGAGTCAAAAGCGCGTATGACGCATCACCCCCCTCCGATCCCCAGTGGCTTTGCAGCAACGGCACGTATTTTGAAGGCTCGAAAGTCAAAGGGCTCTCATCAAAAGGGATGGACTCAGATACAGTATCCACAGATGCCGCGACTGACTGAAGCGACAAAGTCCCCTTCTGGTCTTGATCTGATGCAACGGCAGGCGTGACCTCACGACGCGGCACAGGTTCTACCGTTCTGTCGGCCTCTGTCCCCGGGGCCCGAGGAGGCTCTGGCTGTGGTGGTGTAGCTTCTGGGTTCACGGGATCTGCGCCATCCCGTGCGCGTTGCGCATCTTCCTGGTCAAACTGAGCCTGCAATTTCCGGGCCAGTTCCAAGTCGCTCGACTCATGATCTGGCCGTGTATCCTCTTCAGCTTCAGGCCAATCAATCGCTGGCTGCTCTGCAGCGCTGGTTTGTTTCTGCTTGGTGAAGAAGTATTCCAGTCCTCTCGAAGGCAAGGGTGGTTGCTGCTTTCCATCACTGTTCAGCTTTCTCTTTTTCGCTGGGCTTGGCATAATGGTGGCTGCGGCTGCGCCTGTTCCCGCATTTGCGACACAGACTACACGTATATCAAACTGGGTATTTGATTGAGGTGAATGGTTTCCGTAATCGCATCGTCTATGAGATCCAGGCAGCTTTGAACCCGTTGCTCGGTGACAACGAGACGTGCACGAATATCGATGATGCAACCGAGGCTGGGCTGGCAAATCGCATTATGCATATGAGCGGTATATTCATTTAATGAATTAGCTATCGCCGCCTTTACCTAAGGCCTTCAAGAGTACGTTCTTTTGCAAGGCACATACAATACGACCGATCAAACGTTTCTTTTGATGAGATTTTGGCTCATCCAACCCTGGCAAGCGGATTGCGTGAAACATTCCCTAACCTCGGCCCATTCTGTGAGCTTTACTTTGTGATACAGACATCTCACTCTTGCATGATCGGTTATGAAAGTCTTAGAATTCAGGAGAACATCATCCCTCGTATTTTCCGAGACGTAGCATGAATGAGCTGGAAGAAGAAATCTTCGTCAAGAGAAACACCAGAACTCAGGGCCATGCCTTCTAATCAAAGACCGTACTGGTGACAATCATGCACCGAAACATTATCCAGGAATTCCACCAAGAGAAAAGACCAAAACTCCCGAAACCACTGCAGATACCACAGAGCCCCCCCGAGTCAAACACGCAACCTGTTGAAGGTAGATTGCAGCTAACGGCGATTGATCCAATGCTCAGTTTGCGTAGCCGAGTCGATTATAGCCATATTTGCTTAAGGAGCGCAGGTGGCACCCTCAGAGTCGTCCATGCTGCACTGCCAGCCGTTGGCGCAGATGGAGGAGGTGACCCAGCTGCCGTTGTTGCAGACCTGGACGGTCGAGGTGCCGTTCATGGTCCTGTGTATCGGTCTGTATTAGTGACTCATTCATAACAAGTAGTAGGCATCGCTGCTTTTCTGAACGGCTCAGAGGTTACTCACTTTCCGCACTGGTAGGTACCGCCATTGCAGACGGCGCCCGAAGCGACCGGGGCGGGAGGAGTAGACTGGTTGCCCTGCGCGGCAGCGACGGTGGCGATGGTGGCGATGACGATGCTGGTGAACTGCATTTTGGATTGACTGAGGAGGATTTCTGAGAGAAAACTAAGAATGATTGGCAATGAAGCGAGGATGAAGCGAGAGATGATTGAGTGAATGAGGCTGTTGATGATGCTGAAGCGGATGCTCGAAAGAAGTTCAATTCCATCGACCAGATACCGGATTATATATCCATCTCATCGTCGTATGAAGGAGACGTCGAAACGTTTTCGTCCCGCACGAATGCACGCACTCTGCAAGGAAAACGGTCAACGAAGGTCACGATTTCTGTGGTCACGACTCGACATATCCCCATGTGCCGAACTGATTGTCTGGCAACTTTGATATCCCGCCGGCAGCATGCATCGGGGCTATACTAAGTCGACCTTAAAAACCGTCGTTTCTTACCAGACATAGAGTTCTGTCAAAGTCAAGCCTAATTCCGAGTCAGTCGTTCCTGGGTCTGAACAGCAGTCACGAGAGACCGAGACAACGAATTACCACCAATGCTTCCAGAGACTGGATCCAACTTTGTGCGTCTGCATATCAAGTGAAATAGGGATTCCGGCATGAGTGACATTCATCCCACGATTTGCACATATGTAAGATTGAGTTTGGTTAGTGGCGGGATGGCATTGGTCGTGTTGAACGTTCAACTGAGGCTAACATGCCATCGCACGTTTTTAGCTACCTACGCAGTTTGAGGCTTGAGCATCTTGAAAGGTAGAGGATGAAAGTTGAGGGCACCACGGGCATTAGCTCTAACGGCGCCTTGAGGCTCTATGGGCGTTCTAATACAAACGATATCCAAAGTCGACTCAACCCTGTCCACGCGCCGAGCCTAGAGGCTTTTGATCAGCTTCTGCCACAGAGTTTGCCGCCCATCTAGTTCCCCTTCGGCCAACTCTTTCGCCTCTTCGAGATCACGGCGCCGACCCGACTGCAGGTCAATCTCGTCGAGTCGCCAATACCGAGTCTTGCGGACAACCTTGTACCCAAAGTAGATGATGGGGAAGAGGGGCAACAAGATGTAGGCATCGACGAAGTTGCCAGCATTGAAGGGGCTGAACGTCGTCCAGCCTTGGACGAGGGCCAAGAAGATGTTGGCGCCGAGCCCAAAATACGCATTCCACGGATAGGCCCACGAGACGAACGGCAGGTCCTCGACGCGGTAGCCCTGCAACTGCCACGCTTTGCGGAAGCGGATGTGGATGAAGGAGATGGAGCCCCAGACCAGGAACGCCGAGACGCCGCTAAGGTTGACGATGTACTGGTAAGCTTCGCCGGCGCCCGTGGAAATGTTCATGAGCGACAGCGCGCCCGACGCGTTGGTGAAGATGATGGCGGCCCAGGGCACGCCGCGCCTGTTTGTTTTGCCCAGGATCCGCGGCGCCTTGCCGTCCTGCGCCATGAACAGGAGCGTGCGCGAGCCGACGTAGATGGAGCTGTTGACGGCCGACAGGCACGTCACCAGGATGAAGGCGTTGATCAGGTGCACGCCACCCTCCCAGCCGGCCTGCTGGATCGCGACCGTCATGGGGCTCTTGAGCGCGCGGCTGCCGCCGTTGACGAGGCCCTCGGCGTTGGAGGGGCAGGTGAGGCCGAAGAAGAAGGCGGAGCCCATGTAGATGAAGACGATGCGCCAGAAGACCTGGCGGATGGCCAGGGGGATCGCCACCCGCGGGTTCTTCGTCTCGGTGGCCGCGACCGCGACGGATTCCACGCCGGCGTAGAAGGTCGAGCAGAACACGAAGACGGCGGCTACCCCACGAAAGCCCCCCACGAACGGCCCAGGATCATGCCAATAGCGAAAACCTACGGCGTCGGCCCCCTTAACGCCCCCAGCGGCATAACTTCAAGGCGTGTGTCAGTTGCGTGCCGAGAATTGGGTGGTGGCTGGATGTACGAACATGATTGCGAAGATGAAGAACGTCGTGAGACCGACAAGTTTGATCAGTGCTAACCAGAACTCGGCCTCGCCAAACGTCTCGACTCCGAGCAGCTGAAAGCCCAGGAACAGGAACTGCAGTCCAAGTCAGTACGCCGCCCAAGTAGGTTATGGACAGGCGAGCATCGGTACATACCCATAAGATGAGGAACCAGCCCCAGACCGGAACGCGATCGCTCCAGAACACCAACACGCTCGTGATCGCATTGTACTCGTTGGAGAGCACTGCAACCCATATGATAAAGTAGTTCCATCCGACAGCGACGCCAAATGCTTTGTCAACGAAACGGTCGGCCAGTTTGGTGAATGCGCCACCGCTGGGGTACAGAGTTGTCAACTCTCCAAGACTCTGCATGATGCTAGTCATGTTGTCAGCGCCATTGTCATACCCGGGGATGAAGTGAGGGCCATGAATAAGGTCTTACCTAAAGGCAACCATGCCGATGATGCCAAACCCGATCAGCAAGGACGCCGGACCACCACTCGACAGCGCGCCTCCAGCCCCGACGAGCAGGCCGGGGCCGATGATGCCGGCCAAAGCCATCATGCTCAGATGTCTTGTCTTCAGCCCTCGCTTGACTCCACTGTCGGGGTCAATGGCCCGGAAGTCATCGCTGGCGTCACCTTCACCTGGTGCCACATCGGCCATCGGCTCCACCGTGCCGTCCTTCTTGGGGCTGTACATCCTGAGAGTATATCCGTCCGGGTTCAAACACGGAGATTTTCCAGGAAAGGCTGGCTGAGATAGACACGACGAGGGATCAACCGCAGAGAGAAAGCATCTCAACGGAAACTTGTAAAAGCTCGTCGTGGGCACGTTAGCCGATGGACATGGATGATATCGAGTCTGCCTTTTTCTTCCCTCCCAACCTCATTTCGGTGGGGGTCGCCGCTCGGTGAGGACCCCTGAGGGTCTCGATTTCTGGAGCAAATGGCTCAAAGCGGTTTGCAGAGAGTAACCATGAACCATGACGTGATCGCCGGGGCCCCGCAACTTGACCGATGTCCCCATTGTGATTGGCTTTTCACGGCAGTGCCAAGGAAACGCCCGTCTTTAAACTCGAAGCGGCATCGCTGTGGATGGTGTGAATGGGTGCGCAAGACTGGGAGGTGTCCACGGTAGGCGGCGAGAGAGATAAGATGGGGGCTGATGATTTGCAATTGCGCCATGCAGCTCACGGCATGAGCAAGTAACCGTAAGCCGAAGCCCTCGAGTCATCCATGGTCAGCAATGGATTTCTAGCGTATATATACATAATTTCCATCAAACCAATATGTGCCAATTGAATTTGAATGTGTCAAAACTCGGTATTCCGACTCCTCTTTTTCATGGGAAATGTCGATGTGACCTGAAGAAGACGGCATCTGCAGCACGCAGCAAATCAAAGCGCGTAATCGGAAAGGAAAGACAGCCGGCTGCGTGTGATATCTATCTGCCAGGTACTAGGTTACCTATAATCTGCATCTGCATCTGCACGTCAACTGACACAAACCCTCCGTTGGGTGAACCCGACTGCCGGGCCAAACGCCGTGAGCGGCATTACCATTCTCCAACCCGCCATTGCGTATGCCATCCCCCGTGTGTTATTGCATGTCACAATAGCCCCGACGGCGGTATCTCCGATCTTTCGGCTTCCAGGCCTGTGTGATACGCAATGCGTAGTAGACGTAGTAGACACGCATGGCAGCCTCGAGAAAAAGCAAATTCCAGTGTTTTAGACCCCGAGGCAACGAGGCAAGCTGAAAGGCCGCCTAGAAGTAGGATAGAGCTTCCGCGTCGCCGAGTATGTATTTGAGTCCGGTCTATTTCCTCGAAGTCCGCAGTGCACGTAACTGCCTCGAGGGGCCTAGGCTTCGAGCTTGCCAAAGCCGCCTTGGTCGCTGGACACGCCGTGATAGCCTGCCGCAGATCCGGCACGAGAAGGGATGATTGATACTGCGCATGAGATTACCCAGCTGGGCGGCACGTGGGTGCACATCGACATAGGTAGCGAGACCCTCGAGTCGATTGGCGCCTACGCTGCCACCAAGTATGCCCTCGAAGGTCAGTGCCCCCCCCCAATGACCATAAGCGCGCATCGCATCGCGAGTGACAGAGAAGCAAGGCGCCGACACTCGCGTCCGCAGGAATGACCGAAGCCCTTCACGCCGAGCTCATACCCTTTGGCATCCGTGTTCTCCTCGTCGAGCCGGGCGCCATGGACACCCGCTTCACCGCCACCAGCCGCGGCAACTGCACCGTGGAGACCCTCTTCAGTAACAGCTACCAGGGCTCGCTCGCGGAAAGGGCCGTACGCCACTTGACGGACGTGCCGGCCTACACGGCCCATGCCGGCAGTGCCGAAAAGGCCGCACTGCACATCGTCGAGGCCGTGGATGGCACTGGTACGTTGGGAAGGCAGGCAGGCCGTCGGGCTCCGCCTCCCCTTGGGCAAGGATACGCTCGAAGGCTTGAGGTCGAAGGGTAAGCAGCTGAGTGGACTGGCGGAGAACCTCGGGGAAATCACGGTGAGTATCGCTTGAACTAATCAATGGTCATGCATTCTCATTAGCAGTTTATCCCCAAGTATTTTTTCCCAATGGCCTCGCGTACGTTGTGCTGATGATACTATGACGCCTCTTGCTCATACCAGAGCACAGGTGTATCCCGCTCAGACCTCGCAATAGTCTTCCAGCCGGATAACTTCTTATTATCCCAATTGATGGCGTCGCAGCTGATGGTGCCCTCAAATTTGCGACAGTCGTTGCCGGAGAAGACGAGGTACCCAGTACCAGATCTCTCAGCCGCTCCGTCGTCAGTTTGGGGTTCATGGCCATGAAACCTCAACCAGAACTTGGGCGATCTGAAGCTGTTCTTCTCGAAGGTCTCAAATCGGCCCTGTTGTTGCTCTTCAAGTGACTCGCGCTCCACACCTGTATCAACAAGCTGGGTGTCTGTCCCAGCACTTGTAATACTCGAAACAATGCTGTCGCCGTCAATCTGATTTCCTTCGACATCTCCGTTTGAACCAGGCTCTCGGGCAGAATCCCCATTGGCATCCCCGAAATCGTCAATAATCCTGCTTAGCGCTTTCCTGCTGCCGGCCATCAATAACGTGGCCGTCACTGCCCCCTTCCAAGTGCAAATCCCCAATAACGCCTTCACCATCCATCGTGAGTCGAAGGATCTCTAGTGTCGACGAAGACGCATTCTTCCCCTTTCCAAGCTTGACTTCGTAGGTCCCAAAGCTCTTGCGCACGTCGAACACACCGTGAGCCTTGTCGCCTGCTTTCGATTTCCCGGCGCGGCCTCCGACGCGGTTATGGATGTGCCGCGACGACAAGACTGCATCTTCCCAATCGTCCATATTGTGTGCTATCTTGTGTGTTTTGGGAGCTTGCTCAATTGCCCAAGAATACGGCCGTTCTCTTAGCTTCTTGTCTTGGACAACGCAAAATCATTGACGTCATCAACCGCCATGGTGAGCTTTAACGAAGCTAGCCACTCAATTCGAGCTCTACGACCCAAGCGACGTTTTTTTTTTTTCCTTTTCGTCATGTCTCATTATGGATGCATTGACCAGTAAAATTTCATCTCTCGCGCATGAACGAAGCTGCAGCCTCTGATGATGCGGGAAGGTTTCGTGGGTGGCATCACGTATCCGATCTCGGCCCCCTTCCGACCATGCCACAGCCTGCGCACCGTACCCCTCGTGTATATGACCGGAGCAGTGAAAACGAGGCTTCGTTCTTCGGATGGCCCGCCACAGATGCGAGCAGCCTCGGTGCTCCTGTTTGCCATTTGTATCAAGGGTGCAATCTGCGCTGTCGGGTAGCTGGAAGCTCGACGGAATCTTTGGAGGGCGTGAGTCATGACGATATCGACACCGGCGGGGATGGGATTATTCGCTTGGCCTCCGCCATTGAACCGGTCTTCGTCGGGCGTGTACGCAGACGCATAGACCGAAAAGACGGCGCCGGATTGGAGCGTGAACCGATGTACTCCTTCCTCCAGATAGTGGATGCCCCTGTCGCGGCCACTCCGCCTAACTTCGAGCGCCTTGCGTGGCTCGTCCGGGTCGTCGTCTTCGTCTAGATTGGCAAGCCACCAGCTGCTGTCGAGTTCGAGGTCGTGGTTCCCGGCAATGACGAGCTTCAGCTCGGCATCAATCTGTGGGAGCGAGGACATGGCCGAACGATAGTTGCTGAGCCCACCGGCCATGGTCATATCTTCGCAGTGAAGGACTACGTCTACGGTTGGGAGGCTCGTAGGGTCTGGAAAGCTGCTATTATGCGTGTCTGACAGTATGAGAAATCGTATGGCGGGGGCCATTGTCGTTGCAGCTTGTGGGTGGTTTGGAGATGCGTGGATTTTGTGGTAGCTTATTGTCCGGGATAGTGAAGCCGGGTTGGTACGCTTGTCAACTACGTTAATGGAAGTTGGAATTTTAGATTTGAGGGAACGGGAGATCTAGTTATGGTTACCAATGTATGTTTTCCTTGACAGTTTGGTGTACCATGGGCTACATCTCTATCTAATCATTGTCTTGGATTTCCTGGTACGACTCGAACTTTAGATGCCGCCGCCATCGCCCCTTTCTTCCACACATACTGATACCTGTGGATACTGAAGGGTATAGACCTTTATCTCAAGTGTATACTTAAGCAAGTATGTTTTCCGTTACGAGTCATTGCTTTATTGCATTCCCTTCGTTATTGGAGGTTACGCGGTTCGGTACCGTCTTTAGGGTGGCCAGTTTATGACCAAAGAACTCAGGAATAGCTACAAGTAAGATTTTGATTTTTTAAACATGGATCTAGATAAAATTTGCCGCTTGAGGAAACTGTGGAACTCCAGGCTGGTCATTGCTCTCGTAGGGGCACCCATGCATACTCTTGGGCTTGCTGAAGTTCGGTACGCTGCTCTCGTAACCCATAGCCCTCGCGGCCCGATTGCACAGCCACCCCTTTGAGTTACGATAGAAACTTGGAAGCGGTGCTGGAGGATGGATTGGGGAGTCGGTTACGTCGTTACCGAAAGAAGAGACACTCATGTCGCGTCGAGACGGCGTGTAGGTGCCCAAGTCGCCCCCTGACATGCGCAAGGAATTCTTTCGTACCGTGATGAAGACGGGGCGGAATAGCGGGAGACAGGCTATTGCGTAAGTGTCAGTCGCCGTAACATACGCTCTGTTAATTACTGCACATGACTAACCTGAGACCACGGACAGGTTCACCTCAACGGTAGCCCATAACATGATGTTTGCCATATTCCAAGGTATATCCTTAGATGAGGAGTTGATCTCCTTGGCCAAGACGACGACAGTAAGGGATGCAGCGCAGACCCTAACCAATGTGTGAGCAGGCTGTTATTGAAGGTATACAAAGAAACGTAAGCTTACAAGATACCAAAGCCGAACAAGGAACATGTGCCAATCTTCTGCTTCGTCGAAAACTGCTGTAGCTTGCGGATCTCGACGACAGGGAGCACAATGATGACCACATCGAGTACAAAGTGTGCCAACGTGGACCAGAAGATGTACTCGGAGTCACTGATCAAGCACGTAGCGTCCTCAACAGTTTTATCCCAAAAGGCGTGCACCGGGACACAGTGAAATATCGTAATGAAGGTCTGAGACGTTGATCAGTATCGTTGCCTCGTGAGAGCCATGCGAGTGTTTACTCACCCTTGCCAGCAGCCACACACCGCTCAGTATGGCCAGAATGATGATGGGCCATCTTATGGACGACGTATTGAACACGCGCCAGTAAAAGGCCAGAATCGCGAACTTGATGAGAGTAATGGAGTACGTAAAAGCAAGCTGGAGGAAGAAGGTAAAGAGATCGGAGGTCCGCAAGGCAACACCTTCTGGATCTTTGACCATATCAATATGCCGCCCTAACCCGCTGTTGATCCCTATCGGACATGGTTAGTATAGATAGGTACGACAAGAGCAGTGGTGTGTAGGTAGGTATGACTTCTTACATAGCAATATGAGTGCCCCCCATGCCGTAGCAAAGAACTATCTCCAGATACCAGTCAGTTGGTCGTGAACCTTAGTGAAAGTCAGCGCGAAGAGGTCGAATAAACTCACATAAGCACCCATGCAGAACTAGTCATCCCACCACAGATCAACTTTGGTGATCTTTCTGGCCGGTAGCCGAAGCCCAAGGGCGCATGTGGCAAGCGAGAAGGTCACACCCAACGCGATCATGATCTCGAGTTGTTTTGTTGCCATAGCCAAGTTGTCATACGGTCGACTTCTGGAGTCATCAAGGCGGCTTTGGGGGAGAACAGAGCTTAGCAGAACAGAAGACGATATGGAGTGGTGGTGGATTTGATATCTGTGTTGGGCGTAGCCTTGAATACGATCCGTCCATCCCGACCGTGTATCATAGTAGTGACGCCAAGTTGGCTCGCTCAAAGTTCAGTAGCAGACACTGACCAAGACTCGATGCTAAAAGCTGCGAAACATCCCCGCGGCACCAAAACTCGAGGGGGTAATGGCAGCAGTCAGGCGCCAGTGGGAGGTGTGCTTGGCTGCCTCACGCTACACCGTTTGCGACCGTCACAGTCAGGTACACTCTCTCGTTGCGCCATGCTCTTGTACTGAATTTGTTACCGTTCTCCCCTTCAGAAAGAGATATTAAAACGAAGGGCAAGAAAAGTTCGTTTCCTCCGTGATCATCGGCAAGACTGAATGCAATACTGACTCTGTAACAGGGCAGCCTGTTGCTCACCTCGCTTACCTGACCCTGCGAGCAGGGAGATCTGGGACCCGGCCCCAATGGAGTAGCCGAAAACGGACAGGGGATCCTATAAACGGAAGAAGCCGGTACTATGCGCGGCAAAGAACATAAATTCTCATTTTGGCTACTCTCAACCAGCGTGGTTCAGTTCGCCGTCATCCAGACGCGCGAATGATTCGGTCGAGGCTCGCGCTTGATACGCGCAGTGTGTCAGTAAGACATGCCCTACACTAGGCTAACTCAGCCTGTACAGGACAAGCTTCGGTGCTGTTGATATATCAGTGGTTCTATATAGTGAGCAGAGCCCATCATTCCCCATGCCGTGGAAATGAGCATAAATCGACGACAACGGACAGGCCCCTTCGTTGCCACATATGGTTCACGAGGTGGGACTGTGGTCTGCATCAACCAGAATGCTGCTGCGTGTTCGGATAACGCGAGCTTTTCGCGCTGAATCTAACCATAACGTACCACGTGGTATCCCAAAGTCTTTGGGTCGTTTTTCTTTCCTTTTCGGGCTCCGGGCCGTATTACACGGGCTGCCACGACATTTGTTGCTGACTCCGGGCGTTGGCCGTCGGAAGAGGAACAATGAACGCGCATCGCGAATGTGAAAACACTAGCGGCAACACCATTACGAAGTTAAGAGCGTCGAAGATGGGATGAGACTCGATTGGCTGTCCAGCTGATCAGATAGGCTGGGACGGTGGTTGCAGTAAATACTGTGTGGATTATCGCTAAGCTTTAGGTATTTACTGTGTGAAATCAAGATCGTCATCCATCTAGGCTGCCCCCCTTCGCCTGAAGCTAGCGCAGAGGCTAACTCGGAGAACCCCATCTCCAAAATCTCCAAAAGATCGCAGCTAATTTTCGGGCCGCCCACCCCCACTAACCGTCCAGCCGTCCGTCATTACATCGACACCAACGCGCGCCGTTGCTGCTTGACACCCTACTAGTATCAAAGCCCGGCGTCGCAATAAATCCAAACGACATGATTCGCCCCCAGCCCCAAGAAGTCGAGCTGCTCATCCTGGGCGCGGGCTGGACCTCGACCTTCCTGCTGCCCATCCTGGAGAAGCAGGGGATCCAGTACGCCGCCACGACGACCGACGGCCGCGACGGCACCATCCCCTTCCGCTTCGACCCGGACTCGGACGACGAGGGCCAGTTCAAGCGCCTGCCCAGCGCCACGACGGTCCTCATCACCTTCCCGCTCAAGAACAAGGGGCCCGCCGCCCGCCTGACGCAGCTGTACGCCAGCACGCACCAGACCACCCAAAAGAAAAAGCCCCACTTCATCCAGCTCGGCGTCACGAGCATCTGGAAGGGCACCGACGGCTGGCAGGACGAGTCCTCCCCCTACGACCAGTCCGACGTGCGCGGCATCGCCGAGGACGAGCTGATGGCCGTCGCCGACGGCGCCGTCCTGGACCTCTCGGGCCTGTACGGCGGGTCGCGGCAGCCGCGACACTGGGTCGACCGCGTCGTCCAGACCAAGGAGGACCTGCGGGCCAAGGGCGCCGTGCACCTGGTCCACGGCCAGGACGTGGCGCGCGCCATCGTCGCGCTGCACCGCCACTTCACGCCCGGCCGGCGCTGGATCATTTGCGACATGCACATCTACGACTGGTGGGACCTGATCGAGGACTGGGCCATCAGCGCCCTCGCCGCGGCCGTGGCCGACCCCGCCAGCGTGTCCGAGGCCGAGGTCGCGAAGCAGAACCGGCTCTTGACCTGGGTCGGCGAGCTCATGCAGGAGGAGGGCGTCAAGGCGTTGCCGCGGGACAGCGCCCGCCTGGGTCGCGTCCTTGACGGTCGCGCTTTCTGGAAGGAGATGGGGATCATGCCGGTTTGCGGTCGCGTTCGGTAAAATTGAAAAAGGGAACAAATAGTCAAGTGTATATATATCGACTCCATATCCAACTCGCTCATACACGCGTCTGTGCGACACAAACATACATAACATCCCGAGTACATACTACTCCTTAAAAATAAGTTCGTCCCACAACTCGTTCGAAAACCGATTCTTCAGCTCCTCCAGCGTCCAATTCTGCCCCTTCCCGATCTCGGCCAGGGCCGCCCGGAACTTGGGGATCTGGTCCTTGTAGGCGACCGTCTTGAGGTACCTGCGCGCGTCCATGCCGCCGAGCTGGAACCCGTCCCACTCCTTGGCCCAGTGCGGGCGCACGTTGAGCTTGGCGCGGTCGCGGTCGGTGTAGGACATCCAGATATCGGACATGCGCTGCACGTAGCCGGCCCACTCGCCGTCGTGCGCCGCGTCCGGCACGGTCAGGACCTCGATGCTGGCGGTGCCCCAGGTGTTGCCGTGCTGCGGCGCCATGAGCATGTTGCTGCCGCCCATGATGCGCATCTCGAGGGTGAGCCTCATGGGCGCGGTGCCGTCTTCGTTGTAGATGTCGTAGACCAGGTTGATGGCGTCCCACCAGGCGCGCTTCACCACGGTGAAGTCGGGTCGGTCCTGGTCGTCTTCGCGCGCCGGGATCGGGATCTGGAACTCGATGTCGCGGACCCGCATGTTCTGGATGCCGCGTTGGAAGTGAAGCGCGTTGGGCAGGGGCGTCACGATGATCGGCTCCTTGTCCTCGCCCGCCTTGGGCTCGAGACTGGCCATGCCGTTGATGGCTAGCAGCTGTGCCTGCCACGAGCCCGGGATCTTGCTGAACAGCTTGCTGCTCGTCATGATGTGGCCCAGCCAGCCCTGGACCCACTGCAGGAAGACGGTGGCCTGGTCCGGGTACTCAGGCCAGATTTTGACGTCCGATTTCACCTCCTCGACGGTGTTCCACGTATTGACCCAGGCCTTCTGCTGGTAGGGGAACCAGAACCATTCGCTGTAGTAGTCATTTTCGGCCCGGCTCTCGAAATCGGCGTCAGCCTCCTGCAACTGCGTATCCGCATCGGCCTCGTCGAACCACTCGGCTCTTAGCGCCTCGGGGATGTCTTTCTTGTTCACCGGCGGAATGGCCAAGCCAATGTCCTTCTTCCGCGGCTTCAACACGGCGTAGGTCATGGCGTCCAGCTCGAAGGTGATGTGCGTGACGACACCCAGCAGGCCGAAGCAGCCTGCTGCCGCCTTGATCAGTTCCGGGTCGTCGACCATCCGCAGCTCCCCATGGCAGTCTACATACTCGATGCGGCGCACGAGGTCCGAGCACGTCTGGTGCCTGCGCCCGGCGCCGTGGCAGATCGGACCGTTGACGCCGCCGATGGTGACTTCGACGAGGATGACATCGACGGGCAGGGCCCAGGTCTTGTTCGCAAGGGCCCAGCGGCGGAAGTCCTCGTTAGTTACACCGGCGCCAATACGGCACAATCGCTTTTTGGGCCCCAGCTCCTCCTTCAGCTCAATGGTCTTGAACTCCGACATGCCTGGTACCATCGCTCCAGTGAAGTCGCCAGGTTCTAGGCTCATTGGGTCGGGCATGGACGTGACCTGGGTCAGGCCGACGAAGGAGACCAGCACGTTGTTGTCCTGGCTGAAGATGGGGGACCAGCTGTGACGGTAGCCGGCGCAGCGCACACGCAGGTTGTTGGATGCCGCCCAGCGAACGAGGTTCTGCACACCTAGGACTGTGGTCGGGACGAACGTGTACTGGGGTGTGTTTGTCACGGTTTGCCCCCAGTTCTGGAATTCAATCTGGGTAGGGACCTGGGATTATCGCGTTAGCTAGATGGCCTGGGTGCCGCACGCTTCAGTGTTGCTCACCAATTTCTTTGACTTGGCTTCATCTTCCCATATCTCCAGTGAGCTCGGTGGCTGTGTCCTGTCTCTGAAGTAGCTCGTAACGAGGCCCTTGACGTTGAGTATCTTGAGGAGTATGTTCTTCAGCACCGCAAATAGCGACTGCTTAACAGCAGAAGTCTGTGCCTCCTTAGCGGCAGCGGGGTGGTGTATGGTGTGACTGCCAGGGAATTTGATGTCTTTCCTGCCTACCACTTCCTCTGCTGTATCCCCATCCAAGAAGGCTTGAATCTGGTTCCTCAACTCGGGCGACTCGATATTCTGAAGTGCCAACTTGAACGTCAGCGTGTGGCGAAGTGCCTTCAGGATACCCCTGATCTGAACTTGAGGATCGAAGTCATTTTGTAGGACTGGATCGAGCACTTCGTGCTTCAACGTGTCCGGGTCGACATGTGATCTGTACCTGCTCTCGCCAATGTGATCACGAATATCTTGGAGAATGCGATTGCGCTGGAGCTCCCCGACGCCCAGGGATCGTCTTCTGGCGCCCGCAGCGGCGGCGGATGACAACGAACTCGACGGTGGCATGGTAGTGGTTGCTTATGATCAGCAATAGCCAAACACCCACGACCCCCATCCTCACCCACGCCGGCCATGGGCTCCCTCATATATAGATAGGGCGGAATGCCAGTCTGCCCTGCCTCGATCCTATGGTCGGTTCTCGAGGTGGGTTGCAATATGATTGCTGACAGCCATTGGGCTTACCTCTGCTGATCTGATTGGGCTGGCAGGGGACCCGACGCTGCCGCCTCGGGAGCTGAACCAGTACGATGCCGGGATACCTCCCACCGCGAAGCGATTGGACAATGCGCCCGAAGCGACACAATGGGACGCAATTCATCATATGTCTTTTTCGTGTCGAGCAGGCTCCTCGAGGGGGGATGAGCTGCATCATTCTGCCACAATGCCAATTGCCGTTTCATTCAATGCGACGTTCGGTTGATGCTGATTGATGGCACCGTCAGGCAGACTGCAAGGCATTGGGACCATTGCGCAAAACCCTGGGCCGGCCCCCAAGAAAAGCAAAAGGACGTTGCGGAAGGTCGAACGAGGAAAAAAAGGAAAGAAGAGTGGATAATGTTTGCTCGCTCGAGTCCAACATCAGCCCAGCGCTTAATGGCCTTCAGGCCTCATTGGCGAATTGGGGGCTTCTGCAGCTGAGCCCCTCGGAACTAGACTCCCCCACGAACCTGTAGGTAAGATTTCGTCATCGCCAGGGGATTCTTTAGGGGCTGAGCTGAGACTTGTTATCGTGTGATGGGTGGTATTAGGCAAATTAGGCAAACACGGAGAGGTGAGAACCTGTTGGTCAATTCGCGCTCACCGAGGACTTCTGACCCGCGACCAACCGATTGGCGGCCTTCCGCATCTCACCAGAGTAAGCAAGTCTTCGCCGGCGACTTGATCCACGCGCTTTCAATTCATGATGCCTGCCATTCCGTACAGCGTCGTACAGTTCCTTTCGATCTTGTGCCCGCACGTGACCTCAGAGTGGGCGCCCGTCTTTGGTTTGATGTGCCCGTGGACAAGCAGCTGGCAGTGGCTGGGTATCATGGTGGCCTTGATGCGGCGGACGAGGAGGATGCACGTCTCGTCGGCTCAGTCATGCAGGGCCAAATGCACGTACTAAGTGCCCGCGCCTCTCATGGGCTGTTCGACGTAGGAGGATGTAGCCTACGCGTATAGACCAGGCCCGCACTTCACCTTTCCAAACACCCCATGGTCGCGGTGTGAAATATCATCTGACGGAGAATTTCTTCGTCAAATTCCATTTCTGCAGCGAGGTCCGAGATCCCTTGCGGTTCGTCCCCCTGGCCGACCACAGCTCTCCAAATGCCGGTGTCAACACTGAAACACAAGGCCATGACTCCTTATCGTCGAACTGAACACCAAAAAGGGGTTGGAAGACTCAACTAACTTGTAGTCTTTGTTGGTAGGCATTGGGTCTACATATAATCACTTTACATGCAGTATTTGGCACTCCTTTAACACCTGAGAACAATCTCAAGACCCAGCATCGATCTTACCCCATTAATCGTGTAAGTATACTCGCGATTTATTGGAAGAAATGCTTACTGACTGTCGGCAGGAATTTGTTACTGTCTCGTAATCGTGTAACGCTTCCTTACGACAGTTGTGCCTGATACTGGCAAGGCCCTGACATCGAGCGATCTCCCGAATCGTGGGTTTCGGCCAAGGAACCCATGGGACCGGATCACCTTCGCGGAGGTCATGTCTACCACCGGCCCCTTCACGTTCAGGAGGATCTTCATAGAATATTCCACCAGCATCACCGGTATCTTCCACATAGGAAACCAGTTGAAGAACCTACAAGCGCTGAATCTTATTGGGGACGTGCTGGTCTCTTCTCTGTTGGCTGCTTGGCAAAAAACCCTGTCCCCGAGAAGAGCGACTCCAAACTGTTGGTAGAGCATTGGTCTGTCGGTTCTTGGAGGCAGGGGGATGGAACACCGGTGTTTAAGAGACAGAGGTTATACAGGAGTGTGGCAGATGTACATTTCATAGAAGCAGCCAAGATGCTCACCGCCATCGACCGAATCTACATCATGCTGTTAGATGAAAGTCGCCATATCCTCATCCAATAAGAGAAGCTACAATGCAACATCCCGGTCTCTGTTACATTATCCCTGGCTCTAGACTTTGTAACCTTTGGCAAAGGACAGTGCTTCAGCATCTAAGGGGATGAGCGTCTTGCACTTCCACCACTCATGCAAATATCACCATCTTTTCTCACTCATTTCGCGCTTGGACAAGAAAAGTCAAAGATTCGTAGAATAATGAGGTATTTGTAGATTCCGAGTGCCGAGCCAACATCAGGGACTACTGCGATACGTCGCATGAGTTCCGCCAAGAAAAGAGATCCCTCCGAAATTAGAAAATCTTCATTGGCCCCCGTCAAGCGCAACACGACGGCCCTGTTTGATTTCGGGTAGGTGCTGGGGAGAGACGCCGCCTGAGCCCTGTGTGTTGCAAGATGTAGTACGACCCGGCCCGTTGGTCGCGAGGAGACCCAACATCTCCCTCTTTCCCACCTGGCAACACCATGGATGATATTTTCCCCAAGGGATCAAATCTCCCACGCTAACGTTATGGCAAAAATTGTTTGTTTGGCTGCACACCTCAGCTTCCAACTCTGTCTATATCATATTCTGCAGACCCCTTGGTCAGCTTGGGCGATATGGCTATGCCGTCACTCAGGGATCATTCTCTGTTGTTATTGGTGTTATTCATGTTCCCCATCCACGCCTTGGGTGCTGCGAAGTGTTTTTACCCCGAGGCAAGGACGCCTTGGGCGATGCACCATGTAATCCTGAGCTGGATACCAGTCCCTGCTGCGGCGGCGGGTATGGCATGGTCTGTCTAGAGAACGGCTTGTGCCTGGGACCCAAGACCAACATTGTTCGAGGTTCTTGCACCGACGCGAATTGGGGACCTGGATGTTCGCGACTCTGCTTAGGTATGCACACCCTCCTCTCCATGAATATCGGGTCGAGAAGCCGCCGACCCTGGTTGCGCTGCGCTGCCTTCAGAGGAAATGGAGGTCCGACTAGCCAATGCACTGGGTGCTAACAACTCAATTGACAAAGGGGGCAGTATGGGCGGACCGGACCTGATCTCGTGCGCGAACTCTACAGGCAGCGAGGGTTCATACTGCTGCGACCACTTGTCGAACTGCTGCGATACAGGCGTCGGTCGCTTCCAGATACAGCGGCCGCGGCCAACGGCGTCTTGGAACACACAGGCTTCGCGATTCGAGCTTGTCGCCCAATCTTCCACATCCAGCAGCGCCGCTACCTCGGCGGCAAACCCCACAACATCATCCAATAGTCCCGGTACCCAGGGCGATCCGGCACCAACCGCCGCCGACGCGACCCCACAATCGACGGAGAGGCCCGCCGAGGAACAGCAAGGGCTTGCCTCGTCGACCGCAGCCGGCATCGGTATAGGAGTCCGGATTGGTTTTAGCGCTTTGGCAGTCTTCGGGTACATGGCGTTGAAGAGATACCGGAGCAACAAGGCAATCTCCAACACACAGGCCGCTCCTACTGGGGGAGACCCTATCGAGGTAGACGGCAGTGCACAGCATAAATATGACACGGGCAACTGGGGGTTTTCAACATCTGCTCAAGAGCTCCACGGTCAACAGAGGCCGCAAGAGTTGCATGACCAATATCGGCACGAGCTGCCTGAACAGTATCGACCGCAGGAGTTGCCTGGAGATTCCTACAGGGGCTGATTTTCCCGTTGGGCGTTGGGGGATATTTATGCTGAAGCTCTCTCCATTTGATTTACATAATACATTGTAGCATAAGTAGATATACTTAAATTAAATTACGTTAAAGCTAGGCCTTAACGCTCACAGCCCGAAGGTCTTGTAGTGACTTCCTCACGGCCAAGAACGAGACCAAGAGCGCGAGGCCGCCCAGAGCGGTTCCCATGGCCCACGAGGCCTTCAGACCGACGGCGTAAGCCTGGAGTACGCGGTCCAGCTCCTCGCCGCGGAATGCGCCGCGGATCCCGGTGGCGCCCACCGCCAGCACGTCGGAGGGCTCCAGATCGGGTACCAGCCGGCCCAGCGCCCAGATGAAGCTGTTGGTGAGCACGGCCTCCGTCGCCGCCACCCAGAGGGCCCCCGTCACCAGCTGGAAGAACATGACGATGGCGGTCACCAGGGCAATGTCCTGGGGCGCCACAATCGTCTGGGTTACCGTGACGGGTATCTGGATGCTGCATCCGACGCCGAAACCCATGAGCAGTTGGTATCCCACTATTTGGCCGATGGACGTGTCTTGATCAAAGGTGTAAATCAAACCGGCACCGAGCGTGACGAAGGCACCCCCAGGGCCAGGTACCATTGGTAGTGGCCAAAGTGCGCCAGAAGGTGGCCGCTGAGCCAGGTAGTTAGGGAGCTCATGAAGATCATCGGAAGGTTAAGGATACCACTGAATGTAGGTGTATAGCCCCTGACCACTTGGAAGTACTGGGGTAAATTGTACAAGGTGGCGAAGTTGGCGGCGTTGAGGCTTGCTAAGGAGTCAGCACTACTACTTACCTAAGTAGGGTAAGACGGGCATGTATGGGATTGGATCCGACGACTTACAAAAATATGAAGCAGTATAAGGGGAAGATGGCCCTGTGCTTCAAGAATCGAGGTGCTAGAATGGCATTGTCTTCGGAACGCCATTGCACGATAGCGAATAGAACCAGCATAACGACAAAGCCGACAAGCGTGCCGATCACCGGCGAAGAAGACCACGGATCGATTGCCCCGGCACGCTGCATGGACACGGTAAAGCAGATGGTCCATCCAAGAGACAGTGCGATACCTGGAAGGTCCAAGGCCACAAGCAACTTTTTCGGGCTGATGGGTACCGGTTGGATCGTTGCTGGTAAGAAAATCATGAGTAAGATCATAGCAACACCACCGATCGGGAGATTGATATAAAAGCTGAAGGAGTTTTGTTTTTGTTAGCCTCATCATTACTTTTTCAACAAAGGGCCAAGAGGGTTATGCAAGGAGTTATGACGTACGCCCATCGCCAGGTCACCTTGTCAGCAAATACACCTCCAAGAAGGGGTCCCACTACACTGGCGACGCTCCAGACCGCGCCCACGAGCCCGAAGTAGGACGGTGCCTTGGCCGGGGGGACGATGGACACGATGATGTTGTAGATGCCGCCGGTAACCCCTGCGCCGCCGAGGCCGGCTACAGCACGGCCGACAATCAGGGCGATGCTACTGGGTGCCGCGCCTATATCGTGATACGTTAGAACACTCTTTGATTTTCATCCTGCCTATTGCCGCCTGTCGGGGGTTGGCGACCCCAAGGTCAAAGTCATACCGCATACCACGCTGCCTACTTCGAAGATGACGATGGTCGTGAAGAAGACGAGTTTCTGGTTGAAGTGTGTGTAGGCCCTTCCCCAAAACGACTGGAATACAGCCAAGGTGATGAAGAAAGCAGCAGCATACCAGCCGATGTCTGCGATGGACTAGAGCTGCCTGTTAATACTCCTAGGCGCCTGTAAATACTGGGAGTGCTCGCAAGGGAAGCTCACATTAAACTCGTCGGTGATCTTGGGAATGACTGTCGCCACAATGGTCTGAGGCCGAGGTACACCACACGAGACATGTCAACACCATGCCGGGTAGCGGCGGCCAGCAGGCCATGGGATTAGGGGGGGATTGTATCGTACCATGTCAAGAGCCACCTGCGGGAGGGGAAGGGAGGGAAATGTGTCAGCATCGTTCTGAAGTGTTCGGCAAGCCGCACTACTGAATATGTACTCACTAGAAAGATGCTGAGAAGAAGAGCAGAAATAATGGCAATAAGTCGCGGGCCGGCAGGATGGTCCATTTTTTTCGTAATGACTTCACCTTCCTGTAAATGTGCAGCTCTTTCCGATGTCCCACCGTCACCGTTCGAGTGGCCAGCCTCTACTTTGACGGGACCTTCCCCCGCAGCGGGTGTCGCATCTTGGTCGTATGGTGATGGCATGGCGCGGCGCACGAGGGCCCAGAGCTGTAAGCACACAATGAAGCACGTTGATGTTGACTCGTGGTCGTGGTTTGTTTTCAAACCTGGGGCTCGATAGAGAGGACGGGGGAAAGGAAGACGCGGGTCGCGTTTTGGGAGACCGGAGTTGCTACATCATTTACTCGGACTCCGTACCTTGCAGGGGGGCCGGCCGTCGTGGATAATTGGCCGAGTGATTGATTAGTGATTGGCTGACCGCGATATGCTACGCTTACGGTAGCTATGGACTGTCTGACTCGCGGGGCCCAGCATATCCTATGCATTATCTGGGGATACTGTGGAGTTAAAAGACCTGATAGGTAGTATGCAGGCTGGGATACGGGCCAGGACATGGATCTTATTCCATTCAGCTGGGCACTTTTTGCCCCAGGGGCCTTCTGGCTATCGGAGGGCATGACTCGTAATGTCAGGCAAAGCACCGGTAGCAGTATATCCACCTGGAACGACACAATGGGGTTCGCTACACCCAACGGAGATGGTAGTTATACTATACTCTAGTAAACAAAGTATCTCAGGCAACGCCGCCCACCATCTAAGAGACTGATCGGCCGGCATCTCTGTTCCAGCCCATCCAAGCTGATTACATGGGTATCATCAGATAATGCACCTTCCACTTGCAAATATAGGTAGAAGTTCCATCTGGAATGCCGGGCATTCAACGCGTAAGATGCAACCCCTATCGGCTGCCCCCCCTCAAATGACCCCCCTAAAATAGATGCGAAAAATAACATCAGTAATAGATAAGTCAATTGAGCAATACATACTGCAATTTAAAGGCTGTTTCGGCTCGTGCGCACTATAATAGAGTTACTTTCACCACCAGCTCGATTTACATCACTTTTCACCACTTTATCGGCACCTCTTTTCGGCCTCTTTTTTAACCTTCTTTTTTTAATATCCTTTTTAAACCTCCCTAATATTTATTATATATATAAAGCTTTTATTAAGGTTTTTATTAACCTTTTTATTGTTTTAAGTTTTTATTTTTTTTAAATTTACTTTTAAACCGGCCGTCTTTTATTTTAACCGGTTAATTTAAGCCGTTAAATTATTAATATTTTTACCGAGCTTTTTATAATAACCTCTTAATTAAATTACCGGTAGTAACTTTAATATTAAATATTAACGTAATCCACGGTCTAATTAAACACACGGTTTAATTAAACACTTTTTTTTTATTTCGTATAACTTATATTTTATACTTTATACTTTTACTACTTATAATAGTAAATTAATAAAAAGAAAACGAGATATAATTAACGCTTTAAACGCTTTAAAAAACCTTAAATTACGCGTACGAACCGTAACGTAAATATATAATATCCCTTATATAACCTTACGTTATCGGCGTCGCGGTAATATTTTATAACGAAATACGTAATTATTAATATAAAAGTTTACGAATTTTAAAAAATAATTAATCGTATAATATATAATTAATTTAGATTCGTAATCGTTTTTACTTTAAATAAATAATATTTAAAATATAGCGAATCGATTATTTAATTTATACGACGCGGAACGCGTTAACGTTAATTAAGCTTTTAATTTCATACGACGATAATTAAATTTCCGGACGCGTTTTAACCGAAAAATCGATTATTAAAAAGTCCTCTACGAAAATTTCGACGCGTATTACGCGTAATTTCCTTTATACGGAATATAATTTATAAATACGGGATTTAAAAAAAATTATAATTTCGACGAAACCGGGTTTCTTATAAATTAAATTTCGTTCGAAATAGTCGTAATTACTTTTAATTAACGCGGAAAGCTTAAAATAGTATAGTAAAAAAAACCGGGATTAAGTTATAATAATTTAAAGCGTTAAATTATACGGTTACGCTATCCTTTCGTATATTATTTTTCCGGGAAAACGTACCTTTTTTCTTAATATAAAAACAGCTTATTATTAAAAAACTAAATAATTATAATTATTAAAAATAGCTAGATTACGAATAAAAACAGCGAGGATTAAATTCGATACTTTAACTAATATATTAAGTCTTATATAAAAAGTCGTTATCGCCTTTTAATTTTAAACGGCTACGAAAATTACTACTCGATAAATTTCAAGTTTTACTATAATAATAAATCAATTATTATACTTTATATACTTTTTTATTCGTTGTATAAACTTTAACCTCTTAATATCGACTGTTTTAATACGTTAAAAAAAGCGTACGGGAAAGAAATTAAAAGTTTTATACGAGCGTATATTACTTATATTTTAAAAGAAGACTTTTTATTAACGTTTTTAAAAACGTTATAAGCGATTTTTACCGTTTTAAATATATAAGGAGGCTTTTAAAAAATAAAACTCGTTTCGTATAATTCGAAATATATTATTTTATAATTAAATATAAAGCTATATATTTTAATACTTTTAAAGACGTTTTTCGGCCTACTTATTCCTTAAGAATTAAAAACCTTAAATAATTTAATTAAAGCTTAATATTAAACCGAATACGTTAAAAGTCGAATCGCGCGATATTAAAATAGCTCTCCGATATTAATTTTCGCTAAACTTAATTAAATCGCGAAAAATATAACGTAGGTTATACACCGGCTCGTTTTTTCAAAGGGTAAAATAATCGTACTATAAAAAGTAAATAAAATATTTATTACAATTATAATAATTTAAAAGGTAAAGCTATAAGTTATTATTTTATTATAAAAAACCGAAAAAGATAGGGAAAGAAGGAAAAGGTCTAGTTTTATTAAAACGATTTCCTTATTTAAATAAGTAAAGAAAAATTAAGTGGCGCTTAGGCTATTTTATACACGCCCTGCCCTATTTTAATTAATAAAGCTATTAAAAGCTTGTTTTTAAAGTGCGTTATAATATTACCCACCTTTTTAAAATAACTCGTCTCGAAATATATTAAGTAAAAAATTAATATTATAACTATTTAAATTTATTCCTTTATTTAAATTACTATTTTTTTTAACCTTTTAATCACGTAATCAGGTTTTTATAAGGCGGGGCTGTAAATAGGTCCTGAAATAAATGGAATTTACGACGAAGAGGAAAGGAAAAAGAAAATCGAGCTAGGGCCGATGCGGCAGATCGGTTTTAATAATAAGGTGGTAGGGCTAGTATAGGGTTTTTATATTAATTAGCGTATAAATTAACGTATTATATTATTACCCCCCTTTCGTAAAAAGGCGGCGCCTTAACGACTTTAAAAGGGATTTAAACGAAAGTATTTTTTAGTTAAAGTAAAAATAATTTCGGGTATTTACTTAATTATTCGATTATAAAGCTTTAATTTCTATAATATTACGGTTAAGTTTTTTCGTACTTTATCGCGAAAATTTCGCTAATTAATTTTTTTATAACGGGGTAATTTTATCCCTTTTTTTATAGGATTTTTTATTATAATTTATTTAGTTTTTCGCTTTACTAAACGGCGGATTTTTTTCGATATTAATAATTCGTTATTTAAGTAATTTTTATCGAAGCGGTTTTCCTTGGCCGCGAATTTTTATTACGTTAATTATATCGGGGGTCCGGTTTTATCGGGGTTTTAGCGATAGAAATCTTTTAATTTATCCGGAGTATTTTTAAAATTAAAGGCCGGGTACTAAGTATCGTTATTCTTTTAATTAATTTAATCCGCTTTATATTATAATTTATAGTAATAAATTCGAAATATTTTAATTTTAAATATTTTATACTCCGAGGTTTTAGGTTTATTAAAGTTTATAATTTTATTAGCCGGGCGCCTTAAAGCTTATCTAGGCAACGGGTTATTAAGGTTTTTAAAAAGTTAATTAATATAGTAAATCTTATTTCTTTATAAATTAAAAATATCTAGTTTATAAATATAATTATCGCGGAATAAAATACGAAAAGATTATTAAGTATAAAAGAAAGTTAATTTATCGCCGAGTTAATTCGTTTTTAAGCCGGCGATCTTTTTTAATATAAACCCGGTTATTTACGTTAAAATCCGGTTTTTTCGGTGTTTATTTATTTACTCCCTTATCTTTTTTAAAAAGTTAATATCGCTCGCCGCGCGGTTTTAACGTACTCTTTAATAATTTATATATTTTATTAGGTTTAAATTCGATCTAGTTTTTCGTTAAACAGAAATCTTTTTAAATCTTAGGTTTTTTTTTAATCGAAATAGTTCTAAAGTTTAAAACCTCGTTTTACTTCGAAAAGGGATATTTTTTTAAGGGAATCATATAGAATCGTAGTTTAAACGTAGTTTAAAACGGGTAATATATTAACCTAATTATTTTAATAATAAATTAAAAATAGTCGTAATCGTTAATCTATATACTTATTTATAATTTCTACTTAACCGATTATATTATAATATACCGTAAAAGCGAACGTTTATTTAATACCTAATATTTAATAGATTTCTTTTATAAAAAAAGCTATAAATTAAGTACTTTTATCGTTAATTACGATTCGTAATAGTTTAAATATTTAAAACGGCTTTTAATAATAAAACTAAGCGGCTTTTTTCGCGTTTATATTCTTATTATAAGGGGAAGTTTAATTATATTTTATTAAACGGTCGATAACCGCTATTATTATATTGTAACCCGTTTTTTTATCCGGGGGTTTATAGCTTTAAAGTTTACTATTACGTCTTATTACGATTAATTAAGCACCGGGAGTAGTTAAAGCTTCTCTAGTATTTTTATGCGTGGGATTTTAATTAGCTTATATATATAATTAACAATAAATACGTTATAATTATTTATTAATCCTAGCTATTAATAGCCTTAAAAAACTAGCTTTTTAGTTTTAATTATTTTTAAATAAGTAATCGTTATTTAATAATAAATATTTTTAATAATTTTCGTTCGAAAGTTATTTTTTAATAAAACCGTTAGTTTTCTTTTATAAAATAATAATTTATTAATTAATATAAAATCTTTATAATTTATACGCGCTTTTTTACGTAAAACCTCGAGGTTTTTCGATTATTAATTAACGTTAAATAGGGTATTTAAAAGGGATATCCTTAATAAATTAAGGGGCGGGATATTATCCTTTAATAATATAATTTTAATATCGACGGCCTTAAAACTAAATTTTAATAACGGGCTTAAGCGTTTAAAAATAGCTTGGTATTTTTCGTTTTTTTTTTAAACATAAAGGTTTTTAGTTCCTCCGTTTTTCGAAATAACGCGTTCGCGACGGTGTTATTTTTTTCGGGCCGGTAAAGAATAATAAAATTATATTAAGTTAAGATTTCGGTCTAACGGATTTATCGGGAATTAAAATACTGTTTAATATTAAAATATTTAAGCGCGTAATAATTAATAATAATAATAAACGGTTTAAAACGTTAAAGCCTAATTAATTTTACGCGTTAATATTATAAACTTCGAATTATAACTAATAACTCTTTATTATAAATAAAATAATTAAACTTTAATCCTTAAAGGGATTTAGAAAAATACCCGACTAAATACTATTCCCTATCGTCCCGTTTTAAAAAAAACGCTAGTAATAATATAATCGAATAAATCGGTTTTAAACTTCGTTTCCTTTTCGTAATTAAAATATAAAAAAACTAATAACGTGGTTTACTACTACGCGACGTATATCACTTGGCGACGCACCTTAATTTAATTCTAATATAATTAAATTTTAACGCGTAATACTTTTATAACTATAATACTTAATTAATCCTAAGAAGATCGGATAGTTTTAGTAATTTAAATAATACGAAACGGACCGAATTAAATAAGCTAAAGAATAGTAGTAAAAGTTTATAATATACCCGAATTAATTTTACGTTATTAAATTTACGGCCGAACTTTAAAATACGAAATTTAACCGAAACGATATAAAATAAATTTAATTAAAAAAGAGGTACTTTATAAATATATAATTATTCTAGATATTTAAAGGATACTTCCCGATCTCGTTAGTGTAGAAAATATAGCTAATTTCTTTACCGCGTCGCGCGGCGGCGATTACGTCGGTAAGCACTAAGTTAAGCGTTTTATCGACCGTAACCCGGACTTAAAGATTAAAATAAATCCTCGGTACGATTATTAAAGGGTTTTTTATAAGGATTTTAAAGTTATTTCTATTTAGTTTACGTTAATTATAAATATAAAAATAAAATATAAGATCGTCGATAAAAATATTTAGAATTTCGACGAGATTAGTTTTATAATAAGTATAATCGGGTTAATACTCGTCGTAACACGCGCCGAGCGGCGTAGAAAAGCGAAGTTAATTTAGTTTAATAATCGGGAATAGGTAACGGCGATTGAATATATTAATTTATAAGGTTAATACATTCCGCCGTTTTTAATCGTTTAAGGTTAATATTACTTTATAAATTGGTCCCGCGAAACCGATTTACCGGGCGATTAAGTAATTAAGCCGATTTTTAATGGCTAGATTAATAATGAGATAGGCTTAGATTAAATTAAATACTTCGATAAATATATTAAATCGTAGACGAAAAGTCGTTATTGCCTTTTAATTCTCGACGGCTATAAGAGCTATATTTCGGCTGAATTCAAGGTATATTATTAAAATAACGATATTATTATTATTAATATACCTCCCTATTTATCGTATTTATTTTAACTTTTTAATATAGTATTTTATTCGCTTTTAAAGCGTGTTTATTCGAAAAAATCGAGCTATTTATTAAGGTTTTTATAAATTATATTATTAAGCTTAAGTGTTTTATCGCTTTTAAAGCCGCGTATTTTATTGTTTTTACGAAAGTTAATATTAAATTTAAATTTAGCGTATCTAATTTAATACCTTATAACCTTAACGAGGTAATTAGTAAGCTAAATATGTGTTTCCGGACGCCTATATTTAACCTATCCCGTTTAGGGACGGCTAATACCTACGACTTTTAAACGCCGTTTAACTTTTAATAAATAATTAAGTACTTTATTTATATTAAAAAGAGGGTATTTACTTATTAAAAAAAGCTTTTCGACGCCGATTTTAAATACGGTAGATTAGATAGCGAAGGGTATAATTAAAATCGTTTATAAAATAACCCTTATACGCGATAAGATATATATATTAAAGGAGGTTAATTTAGTACTTTTTAAGCGTTAAAAAGCTAAAAAGTCGTAAGTTTAATTTAGAAAAGCTTTTATTATTAAGGAATTTTAATAGTTATAGAACGAAAAAGTAAAAAGGAAGCGTTTAGCGCTTAATAAAAATAAAAATAAGGGTTTATCGAAACGGAAAACGACCGGTAAAAAATACTGTAGTATTTACGGCGAGATAGGTTATAATACGCGAATATATAAAAAAGATATAAAATTAAGCGAAGAATCGGATAGCGAGTAGTTTTAATTAATTTTAAGCGTTATAATTAAATTAATTTATATAAAAAGGTCGAGAAATAAAAAAGGTGCGTCGTTAAGTAATATGCGTCGCGTAGTGGTAAACTACGTTACTTATAGTAAAACGTTTTTTAATTCGTTAAAAATAACTTATTACTTGATTTCCTTAAACTTATAATTAATTCGACTTCGTTAATATCGTTAATAGTTTAACGATTTTATTATAATTTTTAATAAATTTACGATAAAATTATAAAATCTAAAGAACGATTATACCGTTTTTATATTTATTAATAAAGACTAATTTTTTACCGCGGAGATCTTATTAAAGTTCACGGCGACGATATTAGTTTTAATAATAAAGCCGAAATATTTAGTTTTTATTATATTAAATTTATACTTTTTAAAGTTAATTTAAAGGCCGGCTTTTAATAGTTTTTAAAAAACTTTTTTTAGGTGCTTTTCGTATTAAAAAAAATCTTTAGAATAAATAAAAATATTATTAATATAAGTATAGTAAAAATTATCGAAATATTCCCGTAATAAGTTATTAATAAACTTTTAAAAAGTAAATAGTTTATTAATTAATTTAAATAAAAGGACTTTATATTTATATACTTTATAACGGGTTTAAAAAATCGTTAAATTTTTGTCTTTTTCCTTTAAGCGAACCTTATAAAAAGCTTACCGAATATTAATCTTAATATAAATTTTTATTTTAATTATTTTATTAAAAGTTTCCTCGATTAATAATAGCGAATATCGATTTTTTTGCGTAACGGCGTTTAATTTCCGGAAATCTACGTAAAAACGAAATTCGTCGTCGCTTTTAAAAATTATAAATATCGGAGCCGTTTAAAAAACGTCGCTTAATATAATAAAGCTTTTTTAAAAGTTTTTTAAAATATATTTTTAAATTACGATAAATTTTTCCAAAGATATTTTATAAAATAAACTATAGTTTAAATTATTTAATTTTATACCGTTTATTAATTTAACTTTATAGTTTATTAATTCGCGGTGTTTAATTAATTTATCGGATTATACTTTATTAAATATATAATAAAAGTCTTTATATATTTTAAATACTATTTTTTTTACTTTTTAACGTAGCTTATTTTCGTCCTTAAGTAAAGAGTTATTTCGAAAGGTTTCTTTTTTTTAAATAAACTTATCGATTTAATAAAAAATAACTTTATAAATTTAGTATAAATCGTTTTTTTATACTCTAATAAAAACTTAAAGCGTTTAAAATTACTATATCGAGCGCTCGTTAATAGTATTAGTTTATAACGTCGCGGGCGAAGTAATAAAGTTTATACTTATTTTTTTAATCGTAATAAAGCGTACGTTTTAACGTTTATTCGCGATTATTACCGAATTACTTTAATTTCCGTAGCTTATTATTCAAATTACGCTATATTTTAATTACTTTTTTATTTAACTAATAGATAATACGCGGACGGATTTTTAGGATTTAAATTTCTTTCTTTATAACGAAAAAACTAAAAATATTAAATAACCGCGTACCTTTCTTTTATGTAAAATAGGTTTTTAATTAAAAAAGTCGGCCGTTTTATTCCTATTTATTTATTTTAATTTAAGCTTTTAAAGCTTTATTCTTAATATCCGTATTTTTTTAATAATTCGAATATTATAATAATATACCTACTTTGTTTATCGATATATCCGTATTTTTAATAAAGTTTTAATTATTAAAATAATTTAAATAATAAGTTTTCGAGCGAATAATAATATCGTATTCTTCGAACTATTTCCGTTTAATAATAAAATTATATTTTATATTAATTACTACGAAAAAAACTAGCCCGGTGCTTTAATAATAAATTCGTAGGTTAACGAATATTACTACGTTAAAAAACTAAAAAAGTTTACCGTTAAAACCCCTAATTTCGTAAAGTCGAAAAGCGGTTACTCGTTTCGCATTTAATTATTTAATTATTTTACCCGTAAAGTTTACGTTTATAAATAAATAACCGGATATTTCCGTATTAATAAACGTTACGATAATAAATAACAATAATCTATTATTTCTTATAATATATTTAAAAATTAAAAAAGGGTTTTTAATTAATTTTTATAAAAAATTAGATAATATCGTTATTAAATTATTTTTAATAATAATTAATACTTATTTTAAAAAAGAGTCCTTATTTTTTAGGATTAATTTTTTAATTTTTTCGGCTCGGCGAGGGTTTAATTAAATTTATAATTATTAAAAAAAGGTTAAGCGACGCTTTTTTATACTTTTAATAAATTTCGTCAATATCTATAAATTTACGTCTTTCGGTATTATATTATTTTAAAAGGTAGTTAATTTTTCGATAGTTAATTTAGTAATAGTTAAAGTATCGTTTTTTTTACTAGTTTTTAAGTCCTTTTAACGGTAATAAAAAAAGGGTAGGTTTTAATCGAAGAAATATTTATTTACGGGGTAAGTCTAATAAAAATAAGGGTTTTAAAAATGTTAGCTTTATTGTTTTTATTACCGGAATTATTTTTACCTATCGACGAAAAAAAGGGCTTATTAAATCGCTTTCTTTTTTGTTCGCGTTTACGTAGCTTTAAATTATTTATTTATAATACTTAACGTAAACGTTAAAATCGATAGTTTTATTGAAATATATTATAACGGTAATAATTATAACGCGGAGTATAAGTTTATTATAAAAACCTTTTTTTAAAAAAACACGAGGGAATTCTTTCTTTCTAATTAATTTAACGAAATCGGAAAAAAACTTTTAATAATCGGTTAAAAAACTTATTTCTAATTAATCGTATTTTTTTTTACCTTTTCGCGAAAAGTATAATCGAAATATCGCTCTTAAAAATAGTCGAAGAGCTCGTTAATAGTAATAATACGATTAAAATAGTAATCCCGGAGGAAAAATAAAAGCTTATAAACAGTATTGTTTTTTATATAATTATAAATAGCGTTAAATATTTAATTATTAAAAAAAATGGTCGGTATTTTTAATTCGTATATTTTTAATTTAATAAAATTAAACCTTAAAAAATTTTTTATCCTTATTTTTATCGCTATAAAAATCGTTAACCTTAACTTTACGATTTTTTTTATAACGAGTACCTTTATTATTAATAATTATAAAAGAAGTATTATTACGTTTATTTATAATTAATCGGGTAATAACGGCTTAAGTGTTATATAATTATTTTAATCGGTTCGCCGATTTAATATTAACTTTTATAAGGTTAATAATTAAATCGTTTATAATTACCTTTATTTATTCCCGGGTAATAACGGTTTTATTATAAGCTTTAATTAATTCTTTTAAAGTAGTTTTTAACGAATTAAGTTTATCGTTTAATCCGTTAATTTTAAACTATTTTTTTATTAAGTTTTCGTTTTTATAAATATTGTAATAATCGAAAAGAGGGAACGAAGCTAAATATTTAGCTTAGGTAGCGGTTAATTTTAATTAAAGGTTTACCCGGTGAGCTTTAATATAAAAATTAAATATTTATACTATACGGATATAACCTAATAAAAATATAAAGCGTATTTCTTAGAATAGCTCGTTCGGTGTTACGACCTGGCCCAGCCATGCGGCCCAGAACCCACCCTACGGCACGGCCCTACGATACCCCGAAACCTCTGCACAAAGACCCAGCGTAATCCGAAGCCCCACCAGTCAGCGAAACCCCACCAGTCATTACGACCCCACTGGTCAGCAAGGCCAACTACGACGATAACCAACACCACGAATTAGACAGCACGAATTGGATAGCACGAACTGGACAGCACGAGTTAGACAGCACGAACTAAACAGCCAGGGAAAGACAAGCCACAGCAGGATAACACTGGTCACGTAGAAATAAAATACGCGCAACGACTCTCGGGATCGCGATAAAAGCCAGAAAGTCAGCTCGACAGGATCTCGCGAGAGCTGCGAGATCCCCGAGATCTAAGGAAATCAATAAAGGAGAAGTTGGATATATAACGATAGATATTCCCTATATATTTTATATAAACACTTTCTACTTTAGTAATTAATCTAAACATTAATTTAACCTATTAGTGAGGCAAACAGCCTTAACGACCCTATTATAAATACCCTTAAATCTACGCACCTCAGTCATCTTTATTCCTACGGCTATTACACATTGTATCGATAAAAGTGGACTTCTATCGCACATTTAGATACTCTCTCGTATTGCCAAACATAAAACCCCAGTACGTCTTACTAGGTTTCCTTTGGAACCCAGATAGCGTTCGTTACATTCGGGTTATTATATATTTTTTAAACTTATTAAAAGCGATAAATCCGTTTTTAAAAAATTATTTAGCTTTTTTAATTTTAATTTATGAGGCGAAAAAAAAGATAGTTTTATTATCGTTACGGGTATATCGATTAAATAAAGCGTTTAACCGAGCTTAAAATCGTTGCCGTTTAAATTATCGATTATAGTGTTATATCGTAAATGTTAGGCCTCTTTTTATAATTATTTAAAATCGGCGAGGATATAAAAACTTTGTTCGTTTTTTACGTTATCGGGGTTATTTTAAGCGGTTTATATTTATTCGATCTTTAAATTAATTAATAGGCTATATCGGTTTAAAGATTAGCGGAAAAAACGAGTTAATTTCTTATTAAATTTTTTAAGTTCGTTAATAAGCTTTACGAAAGCGTTTTAATTAAAACGTATATATTATTTAATTTTCGCTTAAGAGGCGCGGTCGTTTTCGTTATACGTTATAACGCGTTTATATTAAGGTAGGTCGTTAAGTATTAAAAGGTTTAATGTTAATTAATTAATTTTTACTTTTTATTATATAACGGCGAAAGTAATATTAATTAATTCGGATAATTAAATAAAATATTATACTACTAAATAATAAAAAAGGCGGTCGTAAATAATTACGCAATTAAGTTTTTATAAAGCGAGGCTATAAATAAGTTTTAAAATAAATAGAATTTGCGACAAAGAGGAAAAGAAAGAGAAAATCGAGCTAGGGCCGATGCGGCAGATCAGTTTTAATAACAGGGTGGTGAGGCTAGTGTAGGGTTTCCACACTAACTAGCGCATAGGTTAACGCATTATATTACTCTTTTTATTATATCGTTTTCTTTTTAAAAGCGGCTAGTTTATTATTATTTTCGTATAGTTTATTAAACGTATCGTTTTTAGCCGTTTATAATTAATATTATAAATATATCGGGGAATTAAAAGCCTCGGGATTTTATTCGTAATAAGTTTATAATTACTTAATTATATTTTTAAAGTTTTTTACGAGATATTAAGTTAAATCGGGATTTTTATAAAAGGTGTACGAATTTAAGTGGTAACGATAAGTAAAAGGTAGTGAAAAATAAAGTTAACGCTTATCCTTTTATATTTTTAAGGGGCTTAAGTTTTTATATATATAAAGCGACGAAATAAAGCCGAAATCGATATATAAACGCCTCGTTTTTTTTACTTTTATTATAATTATTCCCTTTTTTAAATAAGCGTCTCGATTATATAAGCGGCCTTATTTACACGTCCTATTAATTAACGGGAGCTTAGTTAAAGAAAAGTTCCGTAATAAATAATAAAATAGTAAAGTAAAAATAAAAGGTAAGTAAAGGATATTAAATATCGAAGCGCTTATATTTAAAGTACCCTTTAAAATATAAATAAACCGGTAAGGTTACCGAACTTTCACTCGTTTTTTTATAATATTAATTATAATCCTTTTTATAATTATTAATACCACGGTTTTTTCTCCGTATCTTAACACTTTTATACTCGTTAACTTATTATAACCCCTTTAATACCCCTTTACTTATTATAGCTGCCGCCCGCTACCGAATTAATTTATTAAGCAGTTATAACGGCGCCCTTATTACTATTACGGCCGACTAGGCTTACTATTTATATATTTCGTTTTAAGCGGTTAATTATAAACTTTTCGAAGACGAAATACCGGAGTTTAATTACGTTTTTAATAACCTACGCTCTTTATTATATAATTAAATATATTTAAAGCTTAATTATATTATTAATAATAAAATTTACGAAGCCGTAAATATATATAGTTTTTTCGATATCGACGGTGTTTCGTTAACGTTTTATAATAAATTCCCGGCGTTTTTATAGGTAATTTTAATATTATCGGCACTATTTTTTCGAGCTTAACTAAGTATTTTTAAAAGGTAAATAACGCCGATAAATACGTTTTTTAGCCTTTCGCCGTAAGGCGGGTAGTATTTTTTACCGTCTCGTCGTTATTTTTACCTATATAATCGAAGCTTATAAGGCCGAATTTAACATTAACGGTTTAAAAAAAAACTATTAAGGTAAATAAAAACTCTCGGCTATTTTTTTTATAATTACCGCGAGTGCTTAATAAATCTATTTTAAATAAAAAGGCTTAATTAATTACCGTTAAAAATACCTCGCTTATAAGGATATTTTACGTAAGCGTTTTTAATTTAACGCTTTTAACGCCGTAAATTTAAAGATTTTTTTCTTATATTACGTAGTTTTATTAACGTTTTTTTAAATTATTAACGAGTTTATAATTATTAAAGGTTTCGTTTAATTTCGCTTATTACCCCGTAATTATAGCTTCGCTATTTAATATATAATTCTCGGTTTCGTTCGGGAACGTATCGCCGCTTTTTTCGCCCGTATTAACGATAACGTTATTAATAAATAAATTAACTATTTTAAAAATCGTTTAAAACCCGTAAGTTTAGTTTTTTAAATAAAAGTTTCGTTTTTATTTCGGCCGCGTTTTTTTTTATTAAGCGTATAATTTAATTAACGTAATATAAGACTTCGTAGCTTATTAAAAAAGTATAAATATAATTACTATTTAAATAAATAAATTCGATTTTTACCGGGGCCCGGCTTCGGCCGTATTTTTGTAATTATTAATTAATAATTTATTAAAATTTTTAAGTCGTTCCGGTTTTTTATTATAACTTCTTTTTTAAACCTGCCCCTTTTGTTCGGAATTAACTAATTAACGGATGCCTTTTTTTTATATTACGTAACCTTTGCCGGCGCGTTTTTTAAGTTTTTAACCGGCTCTTATTAATTATATTTAAACGGCTAACCTTTTTATTTTATTAAATAATATACCTAGTTTTCCTATTTTATTTTATTTTATACTTCCTTTACTGTCCACTTTTTATTATCCTTTAATTTTACTATTAGGAGCGCTTTATCGGCTTTCGCCGTCTATAATTTTAATAGCTAAATAAAGAAAACGTCGTAAAGCTAAACGTATTTCTCGGGCAGGGCTAATCGGTAAATAAGGGTTTTAATACGTTTTAAAACTTTAAAAACTCCGACGAATTTAAAGGCTAATTTCCGGTTTTAAACTTTTAAGTTTTTAATAAATAAACCTATTATTTAACCTACGCTTAAAGTTAACGGTTTATAATAAAAATTATAATATTTCGCTTATTTTTCGATCGCTTTTCGCTATTTTTTTTATTCTCGCTTATAACTCTTATAGTTTTAATAGCCGGTTTTTTATTATAAAGGCCCTTTTCGAAAAAGAGTCGTTTTTAACGAATATTTAAAAATTCGGCTAATAATTATAAATTACTTTAAAAAGAGAAAAGCTTATCGATAAATTAACGGTTAAATTAATTACGAAAAAGGTAATATATAATAAGTTTAGCTATAATTTTAATTATTCCGTTACGTAATAACGTAAATAAGTTTCGATAACCTAGTTTATATACTTTATTTATTCGTCGGTTTATAAATAAAACGTTATCGAATATTTTAATTTTACCCTATTTTTATAGTTTAATTCGAATTAAAAAGCGTTAATAAAAATAATTCCCCGGTTCGAAAATAACCTTTTTAAGTTCCCGAATTAATATTTTATGTTTTTATAAAAGAATTAAGCTAACTTTATAGCATTAATAAAAATTATTACCGAAAAAAAGGATAACGTGGTTTACTACTACGCGACGTATATCACTTAGCGACGTACTTTTTTTATTTCTCGACTTTTTTATATAAATTAATTTAATTATAACGCTTAAAATTAATTAAAATTACTCGTTATCCGATTTTTCGCTTAATTTTATATCTTTTTTATATATTCGCGTATTATAACCTGTTTCGCCGTAAATACTATAACGCTTTTTACCGGTCGCCTTCCGTTTCGATAAACCCTTATTTTTATTTTTATCGGGCGCTGAACGCTTTTTTTTACTTTTTCGTTTTATAGTTTTTAAAATTCCTTAATAGTAAAGGCTTTTTTAAATTAAACTCGCGATTTTTTAACTCTTCGGCGCTTAAAAAGTGCTAAATTAACCTCTTTTAATATATATATCTTATCGCGTATAAAAGTTATTTTATAAGTTATTTTAGTTATACTTTTCGCTATTTAGTTTACCGTATTTAAAATTAGCGTCGGAGAGCTTTTTTAATAGGTAAACACCTTCTTTTAATATAAATAAAACACTTAATTATTTATTAGGGGTTAAACGACGTGTAAGGGTCGTAGGTACTAGCCGTCCCTAAACGGAATAGGTTAAATATAGGCGTCTAGAGACGCATATTTAGTTTATTAATTATTTCGTTAAGGTTATAAGGTATTAAACTAGATACGCTAAATCTAGATTTAATATTAACTTTCGTAAAAATAATAAAATGCGCGGCTTTAAAAGCGATAAAGAATTCGAGTTTAATAATATAGTTTATAAAAACCTTAATAAATAACTCGATTTCTTTCGAATAAGCACGCTTTAAAAGCGAATAAAATACTATATTAAAAAGTTAAAGTAAGTACGATAAATAGGGAGATATACTAATAATAATAATATCGTTATTTTAGTAATATACTTTAAATTCGGCCGAAATATAGCTCTCGTAGCCGTCGAAAATTAAGAGACGGTAATAACCCTTCGTTTATAATCTAATATATTTATTAAAATGTTTAATCTAGTTTAAGCTTATTTCGTTATTAGTCCAGCTATTAAAAATCGGCTTAATTACTTAATTACTCGGTAAATCGGTTTCGCGGGACTAGTTCGCGAGGTAATATTAACCTTAAACGATTAAAAACGGCGGAATATATTAGCCCTACGAATTAATATATTTAATCGCCGTTACCTATTCCCGATTATTAAGCTAAATTAATTTCGCTTTTTACGCCGTTCGGCGCGTATTATAACGAGTATTAACCCGATTATGCTTATTATAAAACCGGTTTCGTTAAAATTTTAAATGTTTTTATTAACGATCCCGTATTTCGCTTTTATATTCGTAATTAGCGTAAACCAGGTAGAAATAACTTTAAAATTCTCGTAAAAAACCTTTTAATAATCGTACTAACGATTTATTTTAGTTTTTAGGTTCGGGTTACGATTAATAAAGCGCTTAACCGAGTGTTTACCGACGCGGTCGCCGCCGCGCAACGGGGTAAGGAAATTAACTATATTTTTTATATTAACAAAATCGGGAGGCATTCCTCGGATATTTAAATTAATTATATATTTATAAAATACCTATTTTTTAATTAAATTTATTTTACGTCGTTTCGGTCGGATTTCGCGTTTTAAAATTCGGCCGTAAATTCGATAGCGTAAAGTTAATTCGGGTATATTATAAGCTTTTATTACTGCTCTTTAGTTTATTTAATTCGGTTTATTTCGTATTGCTTAAATTATTAAAACTATCCGAGTTTTTTAGGATTAATTAGGCATTATAGTTATAAAGGTATTACGCGTTAAGGTTTAATTATATTAGAATTAAATTAAGGTGCGTCGCCGAGTAATATACGTCGCGTAGTGGTAAACCACGTTAGCTTAATATATCGGTTTATTATTATATAAATAACGTTAATAGCTTTTTTATAATAAAAAGACTTTAATAAGCCGGTAATAAAATCTATACTATATTTTTTTAAAGCGATTTAATTACGGTAATAACGCGAACTTATCGTAAAATTAGTAGTATTTCGCTTTTAAACTAAAGTATACCAAATAGTTTTTTATATATTTTATTACGTTAGTTCGTAATTTAAGCTAATAAAATTTTCTTTTTAAAAATTATATTATTTAATCGCGCTTAAAATAATTATTAAACGAATCGTTATAATAAATTTATAATAACTACGCTTATAACGTTATTTATTTTAATACGTAAGCTTTTTTTTAAAGTATATTAAGCTTTTTTATAACCGATTAATTACGGTTTAACTTAATTTCGGCCGCAAATTATACTTTACTTTTTTAATAAGCTTCGTCCCGTTTTTAAGCTCATATAATAAAATTTTTTAAATTTATGTTAATTTAATTTATTAAGCGTTTTTTTTAAGCGGATCTTTTTACCTTTCGCCGGGATATCGCTTACGATAAAATTATACGTTCCCCCGTATTTCGCGTTCCGTATATCGCTTAAGTTAATACCCGTAATTTATTTCTTAAAAGTATAATATTTATTATTAATATCTATTTTAACGTCGATAATAATATTAAATTATTTTTTATATTAACGGTATAATTAGGCCGTTTTAACGGGCTATTAACCGGGTTATTTTTTTCCGGCCGGTATATAATCGTAAAATTAAAAAAAACTAAATATATATATTATTATACTTAGCGACTATTTAATTTTTCGTTTCTTATAAAGCTTTATAAATTCTTATAATCCGATAATATTTTAATAACGTACTTCGCTTTTTTTAAATAATATTTTTAATGTTTAAAACACGAAACGATCGCTAGCATTTTTTAATCTAGAGTTTATAATTTAATTCTAAGCCCGAAAACTCTTTTAAAAAAAGAAATCGGGTATTAAAATCCTTTATTACCTTTTTAAGAAAGGGTTCCGGCTATTGCGAACCGGAAAGCGTTTATTTCGAGCTTTACCGGCTTTTCGAGGTTAAAATAAACTAATAACGGAGTTAATTAAAAAGACTGTTTTAAGTATTTAAAGGCTTACTTTACGGCGTTATCTAATAGGAATAAACTCTCGTTTCTTTTAAGGTTATAGCCTTTTAAAAGCTTTATTAAAAAGGTAACGATTCTTAAATACCCTTTTATAAATCGCCGGTAGAAATTATAAAAGCTTAAAAAACCTATAAATTATAAACGGAATTTAATATAAACTATTTCTAAATAATGTTTATTCGTAACGGGTTTATTAATACTTTTTTTATAAAAATCCGATACTTTAAGAATTCGAATAAACTTTAAAAAAATTAATACTTAGCGCGCTTAACGTATAAATCCGCTTATAATAGTTTTTCGACGACTTATCGTATATATTTCTTATAGGTTTCTTTATTAGTAAAATAAATTAAAATATTATTTAAATATATTATATAGTACGTATCGATTAATTCTTCGAGACACTACGAAATATAATATTAAAACATAATTAAGGCGTTAATAAAGCTTATAACTATTATTAAGAACTCGTAGTAACCGTATTAAATACGGAACGCGGTTTTTTATTTATTCCTTAATTTAATACGAATACGGTAATAGGCATTTTTTAAGTCGATTTTAAAAAAAAACTTTTAATTACGAAACTCTATTTAATATTTCTAAAATAAAAGGTAAAATATAACGGTTTTTAATCGTAATTTTATTAAAGCTTTTATAGTTTACGTATAACCGTAACGTTTTGTCCTTTTTAAGGATAAAAAAGATAAAGGCTCTAATTAAGCTTTAAGATTTACGAATCTTCCCCCTTTTTTTTATTTTATCTAACTATTCGCGTAAAGCCTTTAATATTATAATTATAGTAATTCGGGAGGTAAGGCTATAAGTTATTATTTTATTATAGAAAACCGAAAAAAATAAGGAAAAAAAGAAAAGGTTTAGCCTTACCGGGACGATTTCTTTATTTAAATAAATAGGGGAAAATTAAATAGCGCTCGAGCTATCTCTCGTACGCCTTTACCTTATTCTAATTAATAAAGCTATTAAAAGCCTATTTTAAAATACGCCGTAATATTACCCGCTTTTTTAAAATAGTTCGTCTCGAAATATATTAAATAAAAAATTAATACTATAACTATTTAAACTTATTCCTTTATTTAAATCACTATCTCTTTCGACCCCTTCGTTATACCGTTCTTTTTTCGAAAGCGGCCGGTTTATTATTATTTTCGTATAACTCGTTAAATATATCGTTTTCGGCCGCTTATAATTAATACTATAAACATATCAGGGAATTAAAAGCTTTAAAATTTTACTCGTAATAAATCTATAATTATTTAGCCGTATTTTTAAAGTTCTCTACGGGATACTAAATTAAATCGGAATCCTATCCTCTCTATTCGATTTAATATTTAATTTTCGATAATAAATCCTTAAATTAATAATATAATATACCTCTTATTCTTTTTCTTCGCTTAATTTAATTACTTCGTTATTAAAGTTTCGTGCCGCTTATTTAATTAAAAAGTTATTCAGGTACTTCTTAAATCGTTTTATATAAAAAACTTTAAAACTTATCCATTCTTTTAAAACTTTTAATCAATATAAGTAACCGATTTTTCGTTTAATTTTATAATACTATCGAATTAAAAAATAATCGAGCTTATCGGTAAGCCTTATAAAAAACCAGGTTTTTCTAATAATAAATACTCGATCCTTAATATCGAAATCCGGTTATTATCGGTACTTATTTTTTTAATTATATATTCTTTATTAAGCTTTAATTATATTTCCTTTAACTATTTTATAATAATTAACGATTCGCTCTATTTAATTTTATACGATTATTCGGTTAAACTTCTCGCCTTTCTCTAAATTCGTTATATCTTTAATCTTAGCCTCTTAATCTTAAATAAATCTCATAAAAAACCCTATTTCGATCTCGTAAAAAGAATACCCTATTAAATTTTAAAATAACGTAGCCTAAATAATATTTATAACCGGTAAAGCTTCGTCTTAATCGTTTTAAAAATAGTTAATAAATACTCGCAGCTTTTATTCGAAATATTAAATCGTTACCTCGGCTTATTCCGCCGTTTAAAAATAACCTACCGAAAATAATTTTTACTTAATTCTTAAAATCGTTAATACCTTATTTATAAAAATAAAAATAAACTACGGTCCTTAATTTAAAATTATTATTAAAAAATAACTATACGTTTAATATAATCCTTTATAATATAATCGAGTTATTTCGATTACGATAATAATTATCTAATAAACGATACTCTATATTCGTTTCTTTAATTTATCGACTACTAATATAATATTATCGTTCCCTTTTTTACTTTTAAATATTATTTTAAAGTTTATCGTAATAACGTTTTAAAATTATAATAAAATTAATAATAAATATAAAAGGCTTAATATTTTATCGCGGGGAACTTTACTCGGCCTATATTTTATATAGTTAACTACGAATATATCGTAATTTTTACTTAATCTTAACTACTAATATTTTATTTATACCAGCCGCTTAATTTTATTCTTTTTTAAGTATATTATAAAGGTTCGAAAATAAACCTTATCGATTATATAAGTCCGAAAATCGCCTTCGTTAAACATAATAAGGCGGCTTTAAAATAAAATAAACCGTCCGTTAATAATTTATCCTTATATTTTATTTTCTTAGGCTCTTTATTTATATATCTTTAACCTCGAATATATAATATTCTCGTATAAAAAGGTATCGATAAATTTATATTTAAAACGTTTAAATAGCTTTTTAATTAAGTATAATTAAAAGCTCGCTTCCTTTTTAATTAAATAACGCGTTTCTTTTAAAGCTTAAATAACGTTTAAAAAAATTAGCTTAAATAAAGCTATAGTTTACTACATGTCCTTCTTATCCTTTTAAGTTTTAAAATTACCCGCTTTTTTAAAAAGTATATTAACGAGAATATTTTCTCCCCCCGGCTTATAAATAATTATAAAATTATATTATAATAATATATCGATTTAAACCGTTTATTTTATATTAAATAATCGTTTAATACCGAAACATTAAAATACTTCGTAATTAATAATTATAAAAAATAATTAAAATCGTTATAATTTTATTAATTCCGCTTTTTAATATTTAAACGCTTTTACTACTATTAATATTTCTTTATTTTAAATAAAGTAATTATACTCGGCTCTTTATATCGTTTCGGAATAAAAATATATAAAATACTATTTATTATTAAGTCCCTCCTTTTTAAAATAAAACGCTAATTAAAACATTATCCGATATATCGGTCTCGACTCGGGTTTTTTTATCGTAAAAAAAGTATACTAATACGGACGCCTTTAAAAGTAACTTTTTTAACCTTTCGAATACCTTTTAATATTCGTCGGTTTACGCGAAAATAAAACTTTTCTTAATTAAATTCGTTAAAAGCTTAATAATATAATTATATTTATATACGAAACGTCGATAATAATTATAAAATTTAAAAAAAAAACTAAACGGCTTTAACATTAATAGGGGCGTTTTAATCCTTAACGGCCTTAATCTTTTTAAAATCGATTTCCACGCCGTTTACACTCACTATAAAACTAAGGTATTTAATCTTAATAACGTAAAATTCGTATTTTTTTATATTAATTTAAAAACCTACTTCCCTTAATTTTTATAATATTTTTTTAACATATTCTACGTAATTTTCCTCGTTTTCTAAATAAATTAAAATATCGTCGAAATAAACGCTATAAAATAAATTTAAGTACTCTTTTAAAATTTCGTTAATAAATCGTTAAAACGTTACGAGGTTATTAATAAATTTAAAAGAAAAAACTTAGTATTTAAAGGATTTATACTTAATTCGAAATATCGTTAAATCTTAATCTTAAAGTTTTATACGAACCTTATAAAATATTTAGCGAATATTAATCTTAATATATATTTTAACTTTAATTATTCTATTAAGGGTTTTATTAATTAATAATAACGGATACCGGTCTTTTTTAATAAATATATTTAATTTATAATAATTAACGTAAAAACAGAGTCTTTTATTAGCTTTCCGTATAAATAAAATAAACGCTATTTATAAAATAATACTATTAACGATAAAACCTTTTTTTAAAGCGGCGGTAACGTATTTTTTATAAACTTTAAATTCCTCGAGGAATATTTTATAAAATAGGCTAAATTTTAAATTTTCGAAGCTTTTTTTTTAAATCTATTTAATGATCGCTTACGCTTTCTCGATACGGCGCGATAACGTCGAATTAAATCTTATTAAAAATATCGTAATATTTATAATAATTAAAAAGTATAACCTTTTTAATTTTTTATTTTAAGGTTTTTTCGTTATTTAATAAAAAATCGCTTTTAAAATCGATAATTCGATTAATATCGCTTAGGTATATAATTTTTATAACGTCGAAATCGATATCGTTAAAAAATCCGCCTACGTTTAAAGTTTATACCTCGACGGGCTTTAATTTATACTATTTTACGCCGTTTCGTTTTAACTTATAAAAAGGGTTTTTCGGGAAATAACCCCTTTTAAGTAAAAATCCTTTAGTTAAGCGCGAAAATAATAGTTTATCGGGTTAACGATTTATTTTAAAAATCTCGGGATTTTTAAACCGGTCCCTCGAAAGCGGCTTTAATATAATATAACGGGGTGGTATCGATCCTTTATTATTTAATTTTAACTATTTATTTTTTATTCTTTAATAAGTTATTTAATACGTTATCGAACTGTTTTTATAATAGCTAAAAAGACTACCTCCGGTTCTTTAAGTTAACTTAAAAACGAGCTATCGCTCGAAGCTTTCGGTTTATTTATTATAGTAAATTATTAATAATCAAATTAAAGCTTCGGAAAAAAGGCTTTATTTCGCCTTCGTTTATTTTCGATAAACATTTTTTTTACCTCTAAATAATATCTTAATTATACTCGGGTTTCTTTAAAAACTATCTTACCTTCGTAATATTAATATTTTAAGTTTAAGTTTTTTACTAATCTTTTAAAAAAAACTAGCCGTTTTTTTTAATAATTTATTATAACGTCGTATTCCTTAAACTATTTTCGTTTAATAATAAAGTTATATTTTATATCGATGATAAAAAAAAGTATAAAAAATATTTTATATCTTTATATTTTAAAGTTTAAAAAAAAGGCGATATTAATTAATTAAAAAAACTTATCGTCGTATTCTCTAATAATTTTAAATTAAAACTTAATTAACTATTAAGGTTTTAATTATTTTATTACTTTATAAGTTAATTTTACGTTTATAAACAGTTTTTTATTAATTCCCGTGTTTACGAGTATATTAATAATAGTAATAAATAATTTATTATTTATTATAATATAAATAAAAATAAAAAGGTTCCCTTTAAAATAAGTTTATAAAAAATTAAAAAGTATATCTTATATACTTAACTCGGATAATATTCTTAAAAAAGAGTTAAGATTTTTTAAAGTATTTAGTTTTTCGAGTTATCGAAGTTTTTTTTTAAACGGGCAGAGCTAAACGAAACGGTCGATTTAAAATTAATAAAATTATATTTTATTAAAACTATTAATTCGTTAACTCGCTTAATACGCTATTAATCGAAAATTTCTTTATTAAAACAATTCCGGGAAAAATGTCCGGTTTTTTTATAATTAAAACATACTTTTTTAATTAAAAACTTTTTTTATTTTAACGGTAGGAATACGACGGGAAATATCGGTTTATTTAAATAATCCGGTAATAAAACTACCGGCGGAATTAATTTTAAAGGTAATACTTCGTTTAACACTTTTTTAATAAATTTAGCGTTATCCTTTTTTTTACGCCGTTATATTAAACGTAATTACGATTTTATTAATAATTATATCGAAAAATAATAGAGTAAAATTTATCGAATAAAATATCGTCGTTACAATAATTAATAATTACTTTTTTATTTAATCGGGTAAATAATTTATCGTTAAATTTTCGTTTATAATCGTTTTTTTTAACGCGGGCGTATTCGATTAACTTAATAAACTCGAATCGAAAAGTTTAAAAATTATTATTAAGCTTTATAATTAAATCTCGGAAAGTTTTGTAAGCTTTTTCGTAAACGTTAAAATTATAATATTATTCGTATAAATAATTTAAAAAGTTTTTAAAAGTTTTAATTAAAAGATTATCTTACTCGTTAATAACGAAAAAATATAAATTCTTAACGGTTTTATTATTAACTCGGCTAATAATATAAGTATATTTATCCTTATCGATAAAATAATAATTAATATTCGTTTAAAGCTATTAAGTAATGTAACGCCGATACGGGTTATCTTTTTTATTTAAACCGAAACTCTTCGGTTTCGAATTAAAAAATTAACGATATATTAATTTAATTATTAAATTTCCTCGTTTCTCTTTATAATAATTAGTATAAGGTTTTTTTTCTCGGTAAATTTACCGTCCTTATTTAATTCTTTATTTTAACTATCTTTTTAATTAATATCGTTATTTAAGTCTTTTTCGCCGAGAACGGTAGTTTATATATAGCTCTCTTTTAAACTAGTATTAAAGTTTTTAAAAATTTTTATTAAATTAAAGGCTTAATTTTTAAAATTTATTATAAAAAGGGTTCGCAGTTTAAACTTTTTTTAAATAGCGGTCGGGTTTTTTTATATATTTTATCGAAATATTTTTCGACGATTAAGCTTTCGCGTTTAAATTATCAAGTTTTTACGGTTTCGATAAAAACTATGAAAAGTATCGCGGGAATATTATAGTAAAAATTATATATAATAGTTAATTATTTAATTTTTTCGATATTTTCGTTTATAACGTTAAAAAAGTTATCGGGAAGGAAAGGCGTTTATAGTTTAAATTTAACCTCGACCTAGTATAATTAATAAAATAATTTAAAGGCGGTAATTTTTTATTTTAAGTCGTTTTTAATATTAAATAATAAATCCTTATTTTCGCGCTTGGTAGGAACGTTTTAATTATTTACGTTTATCGGGTTTATATTAAAATAAACGAAGGATACGCGTATAATTAATAGAGAGTTTTACGCGGTATAGTAATATAGTGCGTTAGCCTGTGCGCTGGTTAGTGTAGAGACCCTACACTAGCCCCACCACCCTGTTGTTAAAACCGATCTACCGCATCGGCCTTAGCTCGATTTTCTTTTTCTTTTCTTCTTCGTCGTAAATTCTATTTATTTTAAAACTTATTTATAGCCCCGCTTTATAAAGATTTAATTACGTAATTATTTACGACCGCCCTTTTTATTATTTAATAGTACGATATTTTATTTAATTATTCGAATTAATTAATATTATTTTCGCCGTTATATAATAAAGAGTAAGTATTAATTAATTAACGTTAAACTTTTTAATACTTAACGACTTATTTTAATATAAATATACTATAGCGCGTAATAAAAATAATTATGCTTTTTAAGCGGAGGCTAAATAATATATACGTTTTAATTAAAACGTTTTTATAAATCTTATTAACGAACTTAAGGAATTCGATAAAAAGTTAACTCGTTTTTCCCGCCGATTTTTAAACTAACATAGTTTATTAATTAATTTAGAGATTAAATAAATATAAACCGCTTAAAATAACCCTAATAACGTAGAAAACGAACAGGGTTTTTATACCCTCGCTAACTTTAAATGATTATAAAAAGAGGCCTAATTTTTATAATATAATACTATAATCGACGATTTAAACGGCGACGACTTTTAAGCTCGGTTAAACGTTTTATTTAACCGATATACTCGCGATAATAATAAAACTACCTTTCCTTTCGCCTTATAAATTAAAATTAAAAAAGTTAAATAGCTTTTTAAAAATAAACTTATCGCTTTTAATAAATTTAAAAAAATATATAATAACCCGAATAAACTGTTTTAAAAATAACGCTTTATATTTTTATTAGGTTATGCCCGTACGGTATAAGTATTTAATTTTTACGTTAAGGCCCGCCGGGTAAACTTTTAATTAAAATTGATCGTTATTTAAGTTAAATATTTAGTTTTATTCCTTCTTTTCGACTATTACGATGTTTATAAAGGCGAGAATTTAATAAAAAAGCAGTTTAAAATTAACGGATTAAACGGTGAACTCGATTTATTAAAGATTATTTTAAAAAAGTTAATTAAAGCTTATAACGAGGCCGTTATTATTCGGGAATAGGCCGAGATAATTATAAACGATTTAATTATCGACCTTATAAAGGTTAATATTAAATATGCGAACCGATTAAAATAATTATATAACGCCTAGGCCGCCGTTACTCGATTAATTATAAATAAATATAATAATACTTTTTTATAATTATTAACGATAAAAATACTCGTTATAAAAAAATCGTAAAGTTAAAATCGATAATTTTTATAGCGATAAGGATAAGGATAAAAATTTTTTTAAGGTTTAATTTTATTAAGTTAAGGATATACGAATTAAAAATACCGACTATTTTTTTTAATAATTAAATATTTAACGTTATTTATAATTACGTAAAAAGCGATACTATTCGTAAACTCTTATTTTTTTCCGGGATTATTATTTTAATTATATTATTATTATCGACGAGCTTCTCGATTTCTTTTAAAAGTAATATTTCGATTATACTTCTCACGAAAAAGTAAAAAAAGAGTATAATTAATTAAAAATAATCTTTTTAATTAATTATTAAAAATTCTTTTCCGATTTTATTAAATTAATTAAAAAAAAGAATTCCCCCGTATTTTTTAAAAAGAAGGTTTTTATAATAAATTTGTAGCCCGCGTTATAATTATTATCGTTACGATATATTTTAACGAAACTATCGATTTTAAAGCTTATATTAAATATTATAAATAAATAATTTAAAGCTTTGTAAACGCGGACGAAAAAAAAGCGATTCGATAAGCTTTCTTTTTCGTTAACGGGTAAAAATAATTTCGGTAATAAAAATAATAAAGCTAATACTTTTAAAACCTTTATTTTTATTAAGCTTACCTTGTAAGTAAGTATCTTTTCGATTAAAACTTACCTTTTTTTTATTACCGTTAAAAAGACTTAGAAGCTAAAAAAAAACGATATTTTAACTATTATTAAATTAATTATCGGAAAATTAATTACCCTTTAAAGTAATATAATACCGGAGAATATAAACTTATCGATATTAACGAGATTTATTAGAAATAGAAAGGAGTATCGCTTAAACTCCCCTTTAATAACCGTAAATTTAGTTAAGCTTTCGCCGAGTCGAAAAGATTAAAAAATTAATCTTAAGGAATAAGGATTCCTTTTTAAAATAAATATTAATTACCGTTAAAAATAATTTAATAACGATATTATTTAACTTTTTATAGAAATTAATTAAAGGAATTTTTTTAACTTTTAAATATATTATAGGTAATAATAAATTATCATTATTTATTATCGTAACGTTTATTAATACGGAAATATCCGGTTATTTATTTATAAACGTAAACTTTGCGAATAAAATAATTAAATAATTAAATGCGAAACGAGTAACCGCTTTTTAACCTTACGAAATTAAAGGTTTTAATAGTAAATTTTTTTAATTTTTTAACGTAATAATATTTGTTAACTTACGAATTTATTATCGTAATATCGGGCTGGTCTTTTCCATAGTAATTAATATAAAATATAACTTTATTATTAAACGGAAATAGTTTAAGAAATACGACGTTATTATTCGCTTAAAAATTCGCTATTTAAACTATTTTAATAATTAAAACTTTATTAAAAACACGGATATATCGGTAAACGAGGTAAGCATATTATTATAATATTTAAGCTATTAAAAAAATGCGGATGTTAAAAAAAAAGCTTTAAAAGTTTAAATTAAAAAGAATAAACGGGAATAAAACGGCCGATTTTTTTAATTAAAAGCCCGCTTTACGTAGGGGGAAGGTACGCGGTTACTTAGTATCCTTAGTTTTCCCGTTATAAAAAAAGAAATTTAAATCCCGAAAATCCGTCCGCGTATTATTTACCGGTTAAATAAAAAAGTAATTAAAATATAGCGTAATTTTAACGATAAGTTATAAAAATTAGAATAATTTGGTAATAATTAGGAATAAACGTTAAAACGTACGCTTTATTACGATTAAAAAAATAAGCGCGAACCTTATCGTTTCGCCCGCGACGTTATAAATTAATATCGTTAATAAGCGCCCGATATAATGATTTTAAACGCTTTAAATTTTTATTAAAGTATAAAAAAAACGACTCGTATTAAATTTATAAAATTATCCTTTATTAAATCAATAAGTTTATTTAAAAAAAAGAGACTTTTCGAGATAATTTTTTGCTTAAAAACGAAAATAAACTGCGTGGAAAAGTAAAAAAAATAGTACTTAAAGTATATAAAGATTTTTATTATATATTTAATAAGATATAGTTCGATAAATTAATTAAATACCGCGAATTAATAAACTATAAAATCGAATTAACGAATAATATAAAACTAAACGATTTAAACTATAGCTTATTTTATAAAATATTTTTAAAAGAGTTTACCGTAACCCGAAAATATATTTCGAAAAACTTTTAAAAAAGCTTTATTATATTAAACGACGCCCTTTAAACGGCTCCGGTATTTATAACCTTTAAAAACGACGGCGGACTTCGTTTTTATGTAAACTTTTAAAAACTAAACGCCGTTACGCGAAAAAACCGATATCCGCTATTATTAATTAAAAGAACCCTTAATAGACTAATTAAAGTAAGAATTTATACTAAAATTAATATCCGGTAAACTTTTTATAAAGTCCGTTTAAAAAAAAACGAAAACTTAACGATTTTTTAAACCTATTACGAAGCGTATAAATATAAAATTCTTTTATTTAGGCTAATTAACGAACTATTTATTTTTTAAAGGTTTATTAACGATTTATTACGGGAATACTTTAATAATTTTTATTAACGTGGTTTATTACTACGCGACGTGTATTACTTAGCGACGCACTTTAATTTAATTCTAATATAATTAAACTTTAACGCGTAATACTTTTATAATTATAATGCTTAATTAATCCCAAAAAATCGGATAGTTTTAATAATTTAAGCGATACGAAACAGACCGAATTAAATAAACTAAAAAGTAATAGTAAAAGCTTATAATATACTCGAATTAACTTTACGCTATCGAATTTACGGCCGAACTTTAAAACGCGAAATCCGATCGAAACGACGTAAAATAAATCTAATTAAAAAAAGATACTTCGTAAATATATAATTAATCTGGATATTTAAAAAATACCTCCTGATTTCGTTAATATAAAAAATATAGCTAATCTCTTTACCGCGTCGCGCGGCGGCGACCGCGTCGGTAAACACTGGGTTAGGCGCTTTATTAATCGTAACCCGGACTTAAAAACTAAAATAAATCGTTAATATAATTATTAAAGGGCTTTTTACGAAAATTCTAAAGTTATTTTTATTTAGTTTACGCTGGTTACGAATATAAAGACGAAATACGGGATCGTTAACGAAAACATTTAGAATTTCGACGAAACCGGCTTTATAATAAGTATAATCGGGTTAATACTCGTCGTAATACGCGCCGAGCGGCGTAAAAAAACGAAGTCGGTTTAATTTAATAATCGGGAATAAGTAACGGCGATTAAATATATTAATTTATAAAGCTAATATATTCCGCCGTTTTTAATCGTTTAAAATTAATATTACTTCGCGAACTAATTTCGCGAAACCGATTTACTAAGTAATTAATTAATTAAGCCGACTTTTAATAATTAAACTAATAACGAAACAGGTTTAAATTAAATTAAACACTTCGATAAATATATTAGATCGTAAACAAAGAGTCGCTACCGCCTCTTAATTTTCGACGGCTACGAGAGTTATATTTCGGCCGAATTCGAAATATATTATTAAAATAACGATATTATTATTATTAATATACCTCCCTATTTATCGTATTTACTTTAACCTTTTAATATAATATTTTATTCGCTTTTAAAACGTACTTATTCGAAAAAATCGAGTTATTTATTAAAGCTTTTATAAACTATATTACTAAGCTCGAATTCTTTATCGCTTTTAAAGCCGCGTATTTTATTATTTTTACGGAAATTAACATTAAATCTAGATTTAAAGTATTTAATTTAATACTTTATAACCTTAACGAAGTAATTAATAAGCTAAATATATATCTCTAAACGCCTACATTTAACCTATTCTGTTTAAAGACGGCCAGTACCTACGACCTTTAAACACCGTTTAACCCCTAATAAATAATTAAGTACTTTATTTATATTAAAAAGAGGGTGTTTACCTATTAAAAAAGCTTTCCGACGCCGATTTTAAATACGGTAAACTAAATAGCGAAAAATATAACTAAAATAGCTTATAAAATAACCCTTATACGTAATAAAATATATATATTAAAAGAAGCTAATTTAGCACTTTTTAAGCGCCGAAGAGCTAAAAAATCGCGAGTTTAGCTTAAAAAAGCCCTTACTATTAAAAAATTTTAATAACTATAAAACGAAAAAGTAAAAAAGAAACGTTTAGCGCCCGATAAAAGTAAAAATAAGGGTTCGTCAAAACGGAGAGCGACCGGTAAAAAACGCTGTAATATTTACGGCGAAACAGGTTATAATACGTAAATATATAAAAAAGGATATAAAATTAAGCGAAAAATCGGATAACGAGTAATTTTAATTAATTTTAAGCGTTATAATTAAATTAATTTATATAAAAAAGTCGAGAAGTAAAAAAGGTGCGTCGCCAAGTGATATACGTCGCGTAGTGGTAAACCACGTTAGTTAAATTAATAACGAAACAAGCCTAGATTAAATTAAATATTTCTATAAATATATTAAATTATAAACGAAGGGCTACTACCGCCTTTTAATTTTCGACGGCCAAGAGAATTATATTTCAGCCGAATTCGAAGTATATTACTAAAATAACGATATTATTATTATTAATATACCCCCTTATTTATTATATTTATTCTAACCTTTTAATATAATATTTTATTCGCCTTTAAAATATATTTATTCGAGAAAAATCGAGTTATTTATTAAGGCTTTTATAAACTATATTATTAAGCTCGAGTTCTTTATCGCTTTTAAAGCCGCGTATTTTATTATTTTTACGGAAATTAATATTAAATTTAAATTTAGCGTATTTAATTTAATACCTTATAACTTTAACGAGGTAATTAATAAATTAAATATATATTTCCGAATATTTATATTTAACCTATCTTGTTTAAGGACGACTAATATTTATAACCCTTAATAAATAATTAAATACTCTATTTATATTAAAAAAGGGTATTTACCTATTAAAAAAGCTCTTTAACGCCGATTTTAAATGTAATAGATTAAATAATAAAGGGTTTAATTAAAATAGCTTATTAAATAACCTTTATACGCGATAAAATATATATATTAAAGGAGGTTAATTTAGCACTTTTTAAACGCCGAAGAATTAAAAAATCGTAAGTTTAGCTTAAAAAGGCTTTTATTATTAAAAACTCTTAATAATTATAAAACGAAAAAGTAAAAAAAAAGCGTTTAACGCTCGATAAAAATAAAAATAAAGGTTCGTTAAAACGAAAAACGACCGGTAAAAAGCGTTATAATATTTATAACGGAATAGGTTATAATACGTAAATATATAAAAAATATATAAAATTAAGCGAAAAATTAAATAGCGAATAGTTTTAATTAATTTTAAACGTTATAATTAAATTAATTTATATGAAAAGATTAAGAAGTGAAAAAAGTATATCGTTAAGTAATATAAAATATAACCTCCTTTAATTAACCCCCCCTCTTTATTAACCCCCTTTAATTTTAAATAACTTTAATGCCTTAAAGTAATAATAATAATATATAAAGAGGTTAAATCTCATTTATTTATTAATTAAAATATATTAAACTCTTCGTTTTCTTTTCTTTTTTTTATTAATACTATAATTAATAAAGAAATATATATTACATAAACGATTTAAACCGTGTTAACCGGCGAAGATATTAAACGTGTAGCTAAAAATTATAATATTAATAAGGGCACCCTTTATAATTAAATTAAAGAGAACCTTAATAAAAAACGAAATATAAGGCTTTATAATTATTTACCCTTATAAAAGAGACTTTTTTAATTAAATAAGCCCTTTTTTAAACTAGTTTAAGCTACGTATTAACGTACCGGTTATTTCGTATATACGTTTAAGGTATTCTTTTTATAAAAGGGGTTAATTAATTTATCGGTAAATAATAAATGCACCGTTTTTTAAAACGTTATTTAGCTTTTAAAACCGTACGTATTAAAGCGATAAATTTCCGGTGTTTCGTATATATATTAAACGGGGCTATATAAAGGTTTTTTAATTAATTTAATACTACTATTACTAATAATATACCCCCTCGACTTAAATTTAACGCTAATAAAATAGGAATTATAATAATAATAAAAGAGGGTATTATAATAATTAAACTTACCGCTTATTAAAGTTTAATACGAAACGACTCGGTTAATTATAAGTGGGTAATTATTTTTAAGTATATTAATATTATTAGTAATATTTTATTACTTTTAATTATATTTAAAAGTTAATCGGTTTAATAATAGTAATTCCTTTAAAAAAAGGATAAAATTAATTATAAATATAAAAATTAAGCTTTTAAGGCGTTATTAAAAGAATAAACTTTTAATTTTATAGCTTTAAAATAGTTAAAAAAAATCTTTATTCCTTTAACGAAGCTTAATAATTTTAATTAATAAAGGCTTTTAATTCTTAATAAATATAAAAATTATATTAATAATAACTTTATATTAATAACGTTAAAGGTTAAAGTATAGCTTTTTTATTTACTATTATATAGTTTTTATATACTTTAACCCTTAAATATTAATTATTTTAAGGTTTTAAAAAAAGGTTTTAAAAAGAGCTCGATTTAATATATACTATTATTAATAATAGCTACGTTAAAAAGGGGGACTTTTTTTCGAATTTAAATTAAAGTACGTAAAATAGCCTTTACTTTTAAAATTATTATTAATAAATAAATAATAATTAATATTTACCCCTTTAATATCGAAAAGCCGATAAATAATAAGCTCCGGCGCTTTAATATAATACGAGCTATTAATAAAGCTATTACCGCCGAGGATACACGCTAGCCGGTTAAATTAAAAACTAAAAAGATCGAAACGCCGAAAAACAGCCGGCAGGTTAAAAATTTAAAGGCTATAATATTTAATATAAAGGTTACTACCGGTAATTTAATTAAAAAGTTATTATAAAAAAGCTCGGTAAAAATATTAATAATTTAATAGCTTAAATCGGCCGGTTAAAATAAAAAAAAGCCGGTTTAAAGGTAAATTTAAAGAAAATAAAGGTTTAAAAAAAGAGGAAGGTTAATAAAGACCTTAATAAAAGCTTTATTTATATAGTAAACATTAAAAAGGTTTAAGAAAACGTTAAAAAGAAAGGCTAAAAAAAGGCCGAAAAGAGGCGCCGATAAAATAATAGAAATTAATATAAATCGAGCTAATAATAAAGGTAACTTTATTATAATACGTATAAGTCGAAATAAACCTTAAAATATAGTATATATTATTTAATTAACCTATTTATTAATGTTATTATTAATTTTTACATTTATTTTAAAAGGGTTAATAAAGCGAGGGGGGTTAATTAAAAGGGGTTATATTTTACGTCGCGTAATAATAAATTACGTTACGTGCTTTTTTAATTATAATAATAGTAATAAAAAAAGAAAAAAGAGTTTAATATACTATAATTATTAAACGAATAAAATTTAACCCCTTTATATACTATTATTATTACTTAAAGGCTTTAAAATTATTTAAAATCAAGAGGGGTTATTTAAGGGGGGGCAGCCAATAAGGGTTACATCTTAGTAGCTAGTAAGTGAGTGTCATTGCCAAGACTATATTGCCCTGGGTCGAAAATACTCTATTTAACGATGACTCTCACTCCATTGCTCTCCTTGTCCACCATAGGGATAAAGTAGTCTGACTTCATCTCCACCGTTTCCATACCCGTTTCGAAAAGCTCCATGTTGCAGCGCCGCAGGACGACGGCGAGGCCGATGATCATTTCCGCCCGCGCCAAGTTCATGCCGACGCACATCCGAGGACCGCGCCCAAAGGTCAGGAGGTACTTGGCCAGCGGCTCGCCGTTCCGCGCCCGCGGCTTGCGGCCCGACTCGTCCTCTAGCCAGCGCTCGGGCCAGAACTCGTGCGGCGCCTCCCAGATCTGGGCGTCGAAGTTGGAGAAGTAAATCGTCATGCTGAAGTAGGCGCCGGGCGGGATGACCCAGTCTTTGTACACGACGGGCGCGCGCGGGGACGTGCGGATGATGCGCTGCGAGAAGCCCAGAATCATACGCAGCGACTCGTTAATCACGGCGCTGAGGTAGGGCAGCGACTCGAGCACGTGCAGCGGCGGCGTCTGTCGGGGGTCCGGGAACACGGCTTGGAGTTCGGCGCATACCCGATCCCTCACGGCCGGATTGTTCAGGATGTAGAAGAGGGTTTTCGTCAGCGCTGTAGACGTAGTCTCGATTCCGCCAGTCACGACAGATACCCCTATACGGAAGCAGATGAGCAACTCTCCCAGGCCCGTGACATTGCGCCATGGACATGACAAGACATACCTTCTTGCCTCAGCCGCTCCACGGTTTTTTCCTCTTCCGGTAGGTTCGAATGGATCAGCTCGTTGAAGACAGTCTTGTGGGAGACGTGTTTGTGCGCATCATTGTCTCCTGACTTGATAACTTTGACCTGGTTTTCCACCGCCTGATATCTTCCCAGTCAGAACGTATACACTTCCCATGGAGCTGTGGGCGTCACTGACCTCATGAAAGGTGAACATTTCACCCATGTGGGGGTTCGAAGCTGCCAGCCATTTCTTGGGGAGCGATTGCAAAAACGTGAAAAGCCAAGGAAAGTGGCCTGTCATGTGTACGGTGTTGGCGATGGACTTGGCGGCCGTGGTGAACGGGCCGCAGAATGTTGGGTGCTCGAGATAGTCGTCGGAACGGGCAAAGACGTAGGCGGTGATGAGGTCGAAAGTATAAGCCGTGAAGGCATTATCCATAATGACAGGCTTTCCACTGTGCTTGTACTCATTGTCTAGTCTGTCGCATAAGCGTTGGGATCTATTGGCGATCAGATCGGCAATACCAGCAATCTTCTGCTTCGAGAAGAAGGGTGATAAAGCTGCGCGCCGAGACTTGTGGCTGCATGGGCGTTGCACTTAGTACAGGCCATGTATGCTGACAGAAAAGGTAATTAGATGAAGCAGTACGACAGTCTTACAGATGATGGTCGACCGTGTCAAATGCGGATTGTGGGATACCAAAACGGTAACTCCACTCAATTTTCTTGTTGAACTGCGAATTACCCGCGAAGACTATATCCGCCGCGTCCGGATCCGAAATGTGAACCTCCCAGGGGTTGATTCGCACGATAGGGCCTGCCATGCAATTTTCCAGTATTAGTCTTGATCGGCTCTTGTTGGTGGGATCGGATCGGGGCTTGGTAAATTACCATAATGTTCATGCCATTCCTTGAGCTTGAAGAAGAACTGTCCGCCCTTGTACACATCGTAATATGTCTCAACCCATCCGGTCAGAGCCGCCAGCTTCGGACCTGGGAACTTGGCAAGGGGACTGAAGTATAGTCGGTATAAGCACACCCCGAGGATCCATGCTGGGGTGGCGGCTAGCACCACCAGGAGACCATTCTGCATGGTGATGTTGTTATAAAACATGCTGTGCAACTAATCATCCAATTCGGCTTGTCGTGGGTTGAGGGGCCAGGTGACGATGAGAGATCTGGCGGCGATATGTACTACGCTCCGGCGATAAAATCATCATTGCCCATTGCACCGGAACACTGAAGCGAGCTCTTCGTATCATTTCTGTCCAATCACTTCAAGTATTAATTACCCCGCGTGGGGGGACCGACCGACCCACCGATTGGATTGTACACCCTCCGAACTCCCAAGATTGGTTGATATGGACTCGGCGACTTTCCAATTTTCCCAGGCCTGAGTTAGACTGTGCTGGCATTCGGTCCCGCTTCCTTGTCGGCTCAGGGTACAAATCGGCCCGTCAGCCCCAGAACAGCAGGCCTGTCACCACTGTTTTCTCATTGCAGGCGCTGCCAGGTAGTGCAGCCAATCTCGCTACCATGGAACTCGCCCCTGACTTGCGTGAATACGTCCGCGCGGTGTCACTGCAGCAGTGGACCCTCACCAGCATCCTGCTGATTGCTCTGGACCTTGTCTGCATTGCCGTGTACCGGCTGTGCCTCAGTCCCCTTGCTCGCTTCCCGGGCCCCAAGCTGGCGGCGTTGACGTATTGGGTCGAGACCTACTACGAGCTCTTCGTCGGCGAAGGTGGACAGTTCCCTTTCGAGTACCAGAAATGGCACAAGAAATACGGTAAGTTTCCAGTAGACGCCAATTACTCCTTCCTAAGTAGCCTGGCTAACTGAAGCAAATAAATAACTAGGCCCAATTATTCGCATCAACCCAACCGAGATACACATTGAGGATTCCTATTACTATGAGACCTTTTACGCAGCGAATAAGCCCGTCAGTAAAGTCGAGGCGCTGTCACGCCGCTTCGGCAACCCCACGGCTATCTTTAACACGTCTCCCCATGACCTACACCGCAAGCGGCGGGCGCCGCTGGCTCCCCTGTTCTCCAAGCGCAAGATTTCCAGCCGGTGCCACCTGATCCAGCGAAAGGTCGACGAGGTCTGTGAGATTATCAAGTCCGAGTACAAGGGCGCAGGGAAGGTCCTCAACTGCAAGAACATGTTTGCCTGCCTGGCCTGTGATGTCATGGTAGACTACTGCTTTGGGAGCAACGGCGACTGCATCCACCATCCAGACTTTGCCGCGCCTCTCATCGTGGCCACATCCAGTCTCGTAGAACCGATCCACTGGTTCACGCAGTTCCCGGTACTCCAAACCGTGGCATCGTTCTTGCCCGATTGGCTTACGGACAAGCTCGACCCGAATATCAAACACATCAGAAAATTGAATTCAGTAAGTGCGCAGTTTCACCTTCTTGATTTTACAGACCGTTGAGTTGGTTGCATACTAAGATGTGACTACTAAAGGAAGTGATGGAGCAATGCACAAAGACAATCAAGGCAGTGGACGCCGGCATGACCAAGGATGAAAGCGATACCATCGTGGTATCACTGCTCCGTGCGGATCTGCCCGAGGAGGAGAAGACCCTGCTGAGACTGTTCGATGAGACTGTCAGTCTTGTCGGAGCCGGTCTCGAGGCGCCCGCGCGTGGCATGAATGTCGCTCTGTTCCACATTTTGAACAACCCACCCGCGCTTCGGACGCTCCAGAAGGAATTGCAAGAAGCCATTCCGGACCCGGACATCATGCCCCCATGGGAGGAGCTGCAGCAGCTACCTTGGTTGAACTGCTGCATCGAAGAGAGTGAGTTTCTCCCACCCCTCTCATATCCAAAGAGACATAAGCATGCAAACACCTCATACTAATTGGTACAAAAAGGTTTGCGTCTAACATACGGTACTTCGCAACGGATGCCGCGCATCCTCGACAAGGAGCCGATCATCTACAAGGAATGGGCCATCCCGGCAGGCACCATCGTCAGCATGGACAACTGGCCCGTGTCGCACGACGAGACCATCTTCCACGACAGCTTCTCCTTCAAGCCCGAGCGCTGGCTGGGTTCCCCCAAGGCGGCCGACGGCAAGAGCCTGCAACGGTACCAGGTGGCCTTCGCGCGCGGCACCCGCGGCTGCTTGGGGACCCAGCTTGGCTACGCCGAGCTGTTCATCACCATCGCCACCCTGTTCCGCCGCTTCGACTTCGCGCCGCATGAATTCGACATCAAGGATGTCGAGTTTCACCGCGACCGGCTGGCTGTGCGGCCCCCGCTCTCCAGTAAGGGTGTACGTGTGTTGGTCAACTGAGAGTAGAAATTAAAGGTTGGAATCAAAGTCCAAACCCCAGGGGGGAAGGCTCAGGGTTCTTATAAGAACGACATCACACTACTGCAGGCCAAAGCTATTCTGGCCAGCGGTGGAGTAGAATATGGGAAACACTGGGGCACTTGGATCTTGTACGTGCATTCACGGGATGTTCATGCTATAGTCGTCGCTATTGTGGGACCGCTTGACGGTCTTGGCGAGGTGTCTCTTGAATAACGCCCAGGACATTGTTACGTGCTACGCCAGTCCAGGTGCGGGCATTCCAGATCATCAATCCTTTCAAAATCGGCCTTAGGATTATGCACATTTGCCCGCACTTCTGTCGACTCCCTGAACACTCTACCGCTCCGTACCCACTATGATAATTCCCATCTCACGTATCGGAGCAAAACACCATTTTCATGATCATGGGTACCATCAATAATCGTTGATCTACCCAAGCCCGCTGTTTTCATTATTATAATTATACGTGACGCAACAAAACCTCGGCCTGCAAAGCGGACAAGTCGGCAAAATCGTCGCCACTCAGCACATTGAGATGGCCCTTTCCCAGGGCGACGTGGACCTGTTTGGGCTCGGGGAAGGAGTCGAACAAGGCCCTCTGCTCTTCCGGGGGCGACATCTGGTCCAGCTCCGGAATGACCATCAGGACGGGCGTCGACTCCAGGTATCGCATGATGCCATGGGGCTGCCACATGAGCAGTTTGTAATAGGTCTGCACGGTGGTCTGGTTTTGGTAGTTGGGGGCGCCGCGCGACTGGGCGTTGAGCATGTAGTCGAGCTCGTCGGTGGAGGCGCCCAGGCCCAGGCCGGCCGGGTTGCGGCCCTGGGCCGTCAGCACGGGGAGGAATATGGGCGGGTTGCCGGCGAGCTGGGAGGCGCGGTCGCGCATGGCGGTGGCGAGGACGCGCGCGCGCGTCGCCGCCAGCTCGAAATTGAGCAGCGGGCACACGGCGATGCAGCACTTGGCGCGCCGGTCGAGCGCGGCGGCGCACAGGGCCACGGTGGCGGCAAAGGACTGGCCCCAGAAGGCGATGCGGTCCGGGTCCACCACGTCCAGCGTGCGCAGGTAGCTGAGCGCGTCCGAGTAGTCCGAGGCCTGCTTGATCGGGTCGATGTCGTTGCGGGGCGCGCCCTCGCTCTCGCCCAGCGTCCGCGGGTCGTACGTTAGGGCGGTGATGCCACGTGACTGGAACTGCTCGGCCACCTCGCCGACGAACATCTCCTTGACGCAGTTGAAGCCGGGGGGTGATGACGACGGCGGGGCCGCGCTGGTCGGCGCTGTAGAGCACTCCGGCGAGGACCAGTCCATCCAAGGTCTTGAAGGTGACTTTCTTTCCCGACATGATGACAAAGCTTGAGCCGTTGGGGAGTGGAGGGCAGCTGGGCTCAAACTCTGCGCAGAATCGCCAATGTTGGCTCCAATATGTTTCCTGGTGGTCTTTGGCCTTCTTGACTGCGAATCGGCGGCTTGCCAGGCACAGGGCACTTATATTATTGGGGCTTGCCTACATGTAGCTATTGCTGCCGGCAGTTGGTACAGACATTCATGGCTACTTCTGCATAAGCTAGCAGGGGACACAGGGGGGACCGCCCGAACCTGGTCAACGTCTTCAGGCTCCCTCGAATGCTACGAGGCTGGCAGGTGAGAAGCAGCATGATAACGTCGGCGCGGTTCGTTGCATGAGTGCCTAGGCAGATGTACCAAAGGCCTCCGGGCTACGGCGTATTAGTGGTAGTAATGGTACTTTCGGCATCGGACACTTTGCTCGGGGATATTTCTGCTTCTCCGCTTCATCTAGCGCATGGAGGCTTCGTAGATATTCTACCAATCATATTGCTGTAAATGCAAACCCCCTAAATAATAGTACTATAAAAAGTTGTTAACCTAAACCTTATTTAGTCGCCGAATTGAGACAATGATTGTGTATACTTTATCAACGTAATGCGACGGCGATTTGAACAACCTTACCCCATTGTACCGCCAGCCGTGATCGGCGAGGAGAGCGGGGAACCTATTGCGCTGGCCTAATACGCTGGTCGCACCGATGGAGGGAGTTGCACCAGGATTGTGTCGCAGGCAGTGCCAGACGCAGCTATTGCCAGTTCAAAAAACATCCTCTTAGGAATAAGATGCTGTCTGAAATCAAGTGAATAACCCCACAAGCTAGCATTGCGCTACGGTGCCGGAACTTGAGTTATCCCTATGCACCTGTCGAGTCCCTGTAACTGAGTTCACGAGGCTGATTTGAGCATTCGACAGCGTAGTATGTTACGCCAGCAGCTGGGGATATGTACCGAAGACCTTCAGCCTACGGTGCATTAATAGCAATAGTAGCTTTGACGGGCGTGACTTATATACTGGGGCAGTCGCCGGAGGTTTACGGGACGCGACTTTTACTCTCGCAAGACGGCTTGTCTCCTTCCTTATATTGCATAACTCCGTAAACGTCCGCAGCCGTCGATTGCTCGCAAAGATGGTGGCAAACGACTCAGGAGCCATGCTGGCTCATGGCGATAGAGGAGCAACCGCCCCTCTTGAACCCAAGATGAAGGTTCCCTACCGGCAGGAGCCAATTGCTGTGGTGGGCATGGCTTGCCGGCTGCCGGGCCAGAGCAACACGCCCAAAGCTCTCTGGGATTTCCTGATGCGCGGCGGCATCGCCGATACCCACGTTCCCGAGTCCCGCTTCCGCCAGTTCACACACTACGATGCGTCCACGAAGCCCAAGACCATGCGGTCTCCTGGAGGCATGTTCTTGGAGAACATTGATGTGCGCAATTTCGATGCGGCGTTTTTCTCTATATCTCACACCGATGCGGTCACTATGGACCCCCAACAGCGCCAGCTGCTCGAGGTTGTCTTCGAGTGTCTGGAGAACTCCGGGATCACTTTGGAGCAGCTGGACGAAGCTGCCGTGGCTTGCTTGGTCGGCACTTACTCGGTCGGTGAGTCTTGTTCGAGAATCAGGGGTCTCTTTTTTTTTTTTGCCTCCTCCCCGGTTGACACCTGGTCCTGCTAGATTACGACTACATGCACGCACGTGATCCCGAGGACCGCCCTCCCGGAGTCACTATCGGCATTGGACGAGCGATTCTGAGCAACAGAATAAGTCATTTTCTCAATATCAAAGGACCCAGGTAGGCCTCAGCTCCGCTTCGTGGTTCTTCACGCTAGCCGGCCGTATTCGAGGTATACTGAATCTTCTTCTACCTCGTCAGCATGTCGATAGACACAGCCTGCTCGGGAAGCTTGGTCTCACTGGATGTCGCCTGCCGCTATCTCAACACCGGCGAGGTGGACGGCGCCATAGTGGCAGGTGCCAACATCTACCTTAGTCCGGAACACGTCATGGACAGCGGGACGATGAAAGGGGCCGCGTCCGTGTCCGGCAAATGCCACACTTTCGACGCCAAGGCCGACGGGTACATCAAAGCCGAGGCCGTCAACGCCGTCTACCTGAAGCGTCTCTCGGACGCGATACGCGATGGCGACCCCATTCGATCCGTCATCCGGGGAACCGCCACCAACAGCGACGGAAGGACGCCGGGTATCGCCAGTCCGAGTGCCTCGGCTCAGGCCTTGGCCATACGTGCCGCGTATGCGAACGCGGGCATCGCCAACTTCAACGACACATCCTATCTGGAGTTCCACGGCACGGGCACCCAGGCCGGCGATCCCACCGAGGTCCAGGGCGCCGCTTCGGTCTTCGCGCCTGGTCGCGACCCCGACAAGCCCTTGTACATTGGCTCCATCAAAAGCAACATTGGCCATTCCGAGCCCGCGGCGGGTATCTCGGGCCTCCTCAAGGCGGTCCTCTCGATTGAGAACGGTATGATTCCCGGAAATCCCACCTTTATCGACCCCAGTCCCAAAATCGATTTCGTCGGCAGCAAGGTTTCGGCGTCGCGGGTCGCGCGTCCTTGGCCGGCCGCAGCACGATGCAAGCGGGCCAGTGTCAACTCGTTCGGGTACGGTGGGAGCAACGTCCACGTGGTGATCGAAGAGACGGGCTCCTTCGTCCAGGACACACGCCACAAGTCTTCGTACATGACCGACAGCGACGATCTCTTGGGTCTGGAGGAGGAGGAAGACGCATCGTCTGCCGCCAGCCGACGGCCGTACCTGCTTTGCCTGTCCGCCAACGACGACGACGCGCTGCAGGCCAACTTCGCGCGGTTGCGGACGCACCTGATGAACCCCCAGGTCAAGGCCGGCCTTCCCGACCTCGCCTACACGCTGAACGAGCGTCGGTCCAAGCTCTATTCTCGTGGCTATATCATCACCTCGTCCACCGACCTCGATGCCGGCGCTTTCTCTCGCGGCAAAAAGAACACGCACGCGCCCAAGATAGGCTTTGTCTTCACCGGCCAGGGTGCACAGTGGTCGCAGATGGGTCACGCCCTGGTGGAAACATTCCCTAGCGCAAAGAAGATCCTCGGTTTGCTCGACGAGGCGCTCCAAAGCCTTCCTACTCCGCCAGAGTGGCGCCTCCTGGGTACGTTTGTCTCCACGGTGCTTTTTCGTCGCGCCCACCACATGGCGGCTGTGATGTATACTAACCGTTTTTGTGTGCTTTCTTCTGCGTAGACGAGCTGACCCAAGTGCGGAGCCCGGAATACCTCCGCAGGCCGGAGTTTTCACAGCCCCTTGTGACGGCCCTCCAGATCGTCCTAGTCGACATCCTCCAACAGTGGGGGATCTCGCCCGAGTCCGTTGTAGGCCACTCTTCGGGGAAATTGCGGCGGCCTACACCGCCGGTCTCATCACCCGAGAGCAAGCCATCGTGGCCGCCTTCTACCGAGGCTATGCTTCCCATCTCTCCGCCCCGGCGCAGGATCTTGGCATGTTGGCGGCCGGCATCTCCGCCGCCGAGTTTCCAACCTACTCCGAGGGGTTGGAGGACCAGGTCTCGATTGCCTGCTTCAACAGTCCGCAGAGCATCACCATTTCGGGCCCCGTCACCGCCCTGGAGCAAGTGAGAGCACGGCTCGCCCAAGACGCCAAATTCGGCCGCCTGTTGCAGGTGAATATGGCCTACCACTCCAAGTTCATGGACCACGTCGGCGCAGAGTACTTCGGGCTCTTGGCTCCCCGGTTCCAAAGGCACAGGCGCATCGACAAGGGCGTCCGCATGTTCTCCTCGGTAACCGGACAGCTCCTCGACAGCGACAGCGGGACTGACACGGAGTACTGGAGGGGCAACATGGTGAACCCGGTGCTCTTCGACCAAGCTGTGCAGTCGCTGCTGGCCAGCGACAACCACGTCAACTTTCTGATCGAAATCGGCCCGTCCGGGGCCCTTGCTGGACCCATCAAGCAGATCCTGGTCGCCATGGGAGACGACGTCGCCGATGTGCAGTACTGCGTCGCCCTCTCCCGCGGCCGAGATGCTGTCCTCTCGACTTTCGACGTCGCTGGGAAGCTGTTCGTCGCGGGAGGCTCGGTCGATCTGCGCGCCGTGAACCAACTGGCCAGTAGCGGCCAAGAAGGCAGGCCCTCGCTCATTGTCGATCTTCCCAACTATGCATGGAATTATAGCACGCAGTATTGGTTCGAAAATGACGCGAGCAAAGACTGGCGGTATCGTTTGTTTCCTCACCACGATCTCATTGGAACCAAGATCCCCGGGACGTCATGGAACGAGCCCTCGTTCCGAAAGAAGCTCAGCCTCAACTCGTTACCGTGGCTCAAGGATCATAAGGTCAGTAGTTTTTTTTTTTTTTTTTTTTTTTTTTTTTTTTTCCAACCCGTGTGGTGTGGTTTACCGATGCGCGGCACAGTCATCATCATCTAACGATTCGTGTAACAGATGGGGACAGATATCATCTTCCCAGCCGCTGGCTTTGTAGCCATGGCCGTCGAGGTTGTACGTCAAAAGACCCAAGCCATGGCCATGCTAGAAGAAAGGCCGTTTGCGAATTCTCTCACCTACCGATTGCGCAACATGACCTTCTCTAGGGCCCTTGTGCTCGAGGAGGATACCGAGCACAAGGTCATGCTGACACTCACGCCCAAGACCGGATCGGGGGATACTTGGCATTCGTACAAAGTCCTCAGTCTGGTGGGAGACATCTGGCAAGAGCACAGTCGGGGCCTAATCAAGGCGGAGGCTTTCCGGGAAGAGAGTAAGCAAATGCCCTAGGCAACACCCAGCCGTCATAGAACGGGACGAAGACACTGACCAGAATTTCTGATATTACAGAGGCTTCTCCGGATATTTTGGCACCTCTCCGCTTCCCGACGGACGCGGCACTCTGGTACAAAGCTATGAACGATCAGGGCTATGGCTTCGGTCCCGCTTTCCAGAACCAGATCCAAGTCGAAGCCACCTCTGGCAAGAGGAGTAGCCGCTCGACCGTGTCCCTTGAGGAACCAGCCAGCGAGTACCGGCAGTCCTTCTACCCGCTGCACCCAGCCGTCATGGACGGTTGCTTCCAGACAAGCGGGCCTAGTCTTTGGGCTGGGAACAGGTCCGACTTGGACGCCGTCCTCATCCCTGCCCTGATTGGGGAGGTGGTCATCCACGATGTGCCCCAGAAGAGCAGCCGAGGCGTGGCGCAATCTCACGCGGTTTATCGGGGCCGGGGCCGCCGTGAAGAGGGCAAGAATTACATGTCCAATGTTTCTATCTACGACCAGGAAAGCGGCGTGCTCTTGTTGAAGCTGTCCGGCCTGGAGTACCATACCTTGGCGACATCAGACAACGTTTACAGCAAGCATGTGTACAGCCACGTCGTCTGGAAGCCGGATCTCTCCATGACTGCGCGAGTCCGACGGGGTCATGGCATCCACGATACGCTAGGAGCGAGTTTCGCGGCGTCTGCTACACCCCAAGAATGCGCAAACCAGATCATTGACATGATATCGTACAAGACCCCCCAGCTGAGCGTCCTCGAACTGGTCCACATCGCCGGCGTCTCCAGCAGTCTCTGGTACGGCAACAAGCCCGACTTCGAAAGATCCACCCGGAAGGCTTGCAGGAAGTTTCGGTACGTGGCCGTCGACCCCAGCGACCTGCTCGCCGCGCAGGAAACCTACCAGTCGTATTCGGAAAGTGGGGAGTTTGAGTTGCTGGATACGGCCCAAGCCAGCTCTCTGCCTGACGAAGACGATGTAGAGAAGTTTGACTTGGTCGTGGTGCGAACTCCCCATCACGGCATCGGTCAAGGAAAGGCGCTGGAGAATGCGAAACGGTTCGCCAAGAACAACAGATCTGCTTTCCTCCTTCACGTTACCACAAACAAACAGGGAGAAGCAGAGCAAGCGAGCTACGCCAATGGTACTACGCCGTGCGGCACGCAATCAATATTCACCAAAATATATCCGAATGGGCTTGTTTCTCTGAGCCTCAATATGAACACGGACGACGAAGACGACGGGGCCAAGGAGCGGACAGGCGCAACAGGACTGGACGTCTTTAACTTCACGCAAAGCAAGGTTCCAGAAAGCATTCGTGCAGGGCTCGTCGAAGCTGGCTGGGGCGTGAGTGAACCCGATTGGCCATTTGAAGTGATGAAATCGAGCAACATTACGCTCGTACTGGAGTTGGGAGAGCCCATCATGCCGACTTTGTCCAAGGAGCAATGCAAGGCGCTCCAGGCCCTCCTGAGCAGTGGTCGGAAGATCTTATGGGTCACAGAGGGGGCTCAGATGGAGGTCACCACACCCGACAAGGCCATGATTATCGGTCTCGCAAGAACGGTGCGTGCCGAAGACCCATCTGTCGACATCACCATCCTGGACGTGGAGAGGCATACGAATCCGGCCACGCTGCAGGCTATACTTCAGGTGATCCAAAGCATAGCGTCCAGGGAGAAGCCGAAGCTATATTCGGAGAACGAGTACGTCGAACGCGGCGGCATCATCTATATTTCGCGCCTCCTCCCGCACCACGCTGTGAACCAGGCGGATACCCAGCTCGTCAAGGGCTTGCCCGAGACCGAGGTCGACCTCCACGAGGCCGAGACCACGATACGCCTGCAATGCGAGCGTATCGGGACCCTGGAAGAGCTGCGTTTCAGCGAGGTCGCGTCCGCGGCGCTGCTCCTGGAAGCGAACCGCGTCGAAGTCGAGATCTTCGCGGCCGGTCTCAACTTCAAGGACATTGCCGTGGCCATGGGCATCGTGCCCGAGAACGAGCACCTGTTGGGCCTCGAAGGCGCCGGTGTCGTGCGTCGCGTCCACCCGTCCGTCACGAGGTTTAAGCCGGGCGACCGCGTGGTGGTGTTTGAGAAGGGGACCTTTGCCAATCGTATCATTCTCAGTACGGAGCGTACGCACCATATTCCCGACGACATGTCCTTCGAGGTAAGGAAAAGAATCTGCCGCCGGCGCCGTCATGATAATCATCATATCCGAGCGGATACACAAACTGACACTCACGGCTACAGGACGCCACCACCATTCCCGGTGTCTTCTTGACTTCCTTGTACAGTCTATACAATCTCGCCAACACCCAAAAGGGACACGTAAGGACACCCCCCGAGAAACGTTGAATTTTGCTTGAAAATACCAAGAGCTGACCCATTTTTCCCTCTTTTGAACCGCAGCGTGTCCTAATCCATTCCGCCTCTGGAGGGGTGGGTCAAGCGTGTATCCAGATCTGCCAGTACATCGGCGCGGAAGTGTTCGCGACGGTCGGGAACGACGACAAGAAGAAGCTGCTGATGGACACGTTCGGGATCCCCGAGAGCCAAATCTTTGGGTCCCGCACGACGCAGTTTGGCGACAAGTTGATGCAGGCCACGCAAGGACACGGCGTCGACGTCATCATCAACACCGTGGTCGGGGACCTTCTGGACGAGTCGTGGCGCTGCATCGCCGAGGGGGGCATCATGGTCGAGCTGGGCAAGAAGGACATGTTGGACCGCAATTTCCTGTCCATGGAACCTTTCAACCGGAACGCTTCCTACCGAGCCTTTGACTTGTCGCATCTGAGTGTGACCGATCAGGTCATTGACAGGTATGCACACCCAGCGTTCATTCCCCCTACGCCATTCTCCCTTTAAGCCGCCACTGAGCGGAAACTTGGATCTGACGAGAAGCACTAACACGAGATGAATGTATAGACTGCACCGTCAGTTGTGGCCCTTGGTGTCCGCCGGACACTTCAAGCCCATCAGGCCGGTTCAGACCTACTCTTTCGCCGACATTCCGGCCGCTTTCCGTTACATGCGTGGCGCGACGCATGTTGGAAAAATCATCGTCACCGATGGTCCTAGCGGACGCCCCAAGGTTATGGTAAGACAGACCCTCACCCCACGCTTCTCCCTCCGTGAGAAATTGAAAGGCTTTTTTGGATACTTATACTTACTGTACCCACCCTTTCTGATAAATAGGCTCGGCGAGCGCAGGAAAAGCTCGGCCTTCGTGCTGACGCCTCGTATCTCCTCGTCGGCGGTCTCAAGGGGCTTTGCGGCGCCATGGCGGTCCAAATGGCGCGTCTGGGCGCCAAAAGCCTCGTGGTCCTCTCGCGCAGCGGCTGCGGCGACGCCAAGTCGCAAAACGCGATCCACAACATCGAGGCCCACGGCTGCGCCGTCCTCGAGGTCCAGGGCGACGCCGCCAAGGAGAAAGACGTGCGACGGTGCTTCGAAGCGGCCCCTGCGCCCGTGGCGGGCGTGATCCAGGGCGCCATGGTGCTGCGGGACCGCATCTTCGGCTCCATGTCGGTGGAGGAGTACCACCAGGCCATTGCCGCCAAGCACCGCGGCACGTGGCATCTGCACCACGTGGCGCGGGAGCAGGGCTGCGACCTCGACTTCTTCACCCTGCTGTCGAGCGTCTCGGGCGTCGTGGGCCAGCGCGGCCAGGCCAACTACGCCGCCGCCAACGTGTTCCTCGACAACTTCGCGCACTACCGCCGCCGCCTGGGCCTCGCGGCCTGCGCCGTGGACCTGGGCGCCATCGAGGACATTGGCTACCTCTCGGAGCACAAGGAGATCCTGCAGGCCTTTGATCCGTCGTGGACTCCCATCAACGAGAAGCTGTTCGTCAAAATCTTCGCGCGGGCGCTCCGGCAAGACGTCAGCAGTGGTGGTCCGAGGGCGGCCGACGCCGTCGCCGACGCCCAGCTCGTGACGGCGCTGGCGGTGCCGCAGCCCCAAGACGCGCGCCTGCTCGCCGACGCTCGCTTCGCCGCGCTCGACTTCGGCTCAACGGCCGAGGGCGGTGGCGGCGGCGGCAGCGGCAGCGGTTCTGTATCGAGCGAGGCGGCCAAGGCGGTACAGGCGCTGTTCCTGCTAGTCAAGAGCGGCGCGCCGGCGTCGTCGGTGCTCAAAGCCACCATCGACGTGGCCAATCGGCAGTTTGTGGCGACGCTGCGGCTCGGCGAGCCCATGGAGATTGGCAAGTCGCTCGTGGCCTACGGGATGGACTCGCTGGCCGCCGTGGAGTTCCGCAATTGGGCGCGCGCGGAGCTGAGGGTGGAGCTGACGACGCTCGAGATTACGAACGCGACGTCGCTGCATGCGCTGTGCGAGAAGATTGCGGCGAGAATACCGAGATCGTGAGGAGTTCAGTGGTTGTTGTTAGCAAATGGGAGAGAGAAACATTCTAAGGATGAAAATGCATTAGGCAGATCGGAATCGGGCCTAAGTCACTGAGGCGTCTAGGGGACTTAGCGGGACTTAGCGGGGCTGGGGGAGCTGTTTACTTGTCGAAGCGCTGGAAAACGTATGGTCGGTGCTCAATGAGAAGACCTGGGTAGATTTTCATTGAACACTACTTAGGCAGAGCAGTTCACATTCACCAAAGTGACTGAAGCCGTAATACCTGAGACAGTCAATAGATTAATCACAGTGTGACATCTACATTATCATTGTATATCCGATCGGTGGTCTGCCTACTTCGCTAATCGGAACGCGAAATTTCACCGGATAGTGGGGGGGGGAACGACCTAGGTTAGTGCTTAGGGCCCCCAGCACCGGGCCCAGCACGCCCTTCCAGTCTCCCGGGTGACTTTTTAAGAGGGACGGACATTCAAGGGAGTTTTCGGGTCAGGTTGCGTGGGTAGAAAAGCGAGTACATATAAACGCCATCTCCTACAGCATCACACGAGCTGGAGACTATTCTCGCATGGGTAGGCCCGCGAGAGAGAGCAGCCATAAGCCTCATACCTATAATTTCCAATGGCAACAGCACGAGGCCAATTAATCCCACTGACAAGGCAGTCGGAGGGACGAGGAACCCATTCCGAACATGACCTCCAAGATCCACCCCCAGCCGCCCCAGTGCCGGCGCTGGCTCCAATATCCCGCAAGAAGCAGGCGGCCGTGCTGTTGTCGGCCTTCACCACCATAGCTCTCACCATCGGCTACAACCAGTGCTTCGGCGTGTTCCAGCAGTTCTACCTCTCCGCCGACCAGGACGTCCTAACGCCCTCCCCGGCCTCTGCGGCGTCCCCGCCCACGGCCCTGCTCGCCTTCGTGGGCACGCTCTGCTACGGCCTGACCTGGGCGGGCGGCATCGTCGTCAACCCCGTCATCTCGCGCATCGAGCATGGCGCCTGGGAGTCCGGTACCTCGCAGTCCTCCCGTCTATGGTACATCCGAGCCCTGCGCCTGCTGACGCCGAGGATGATCACCATGTCCGGGGTGTGCATGATGTCGCTCGGGTTCGCGCTGGCGTCGCTGAGTACGTCCATCTGGCACCTGCTGCTTACGCAGGGATTGATTGTTGGGTTGGGCATGTCCCTACTGTACTTCCCACTTCTGGCTCCGGCGCCTGAATACTTCACCAACCATCGCGCTACAGCCATGGGCTTCGTAAGTCCTTCACACTGCCTTTCCATGGCTGCATTAAATCTCAAAAGATATTGTCGCCAGTTCCAGCTGACCTTGTGACGCCTTTTCTCACAGATTCTCGCCGGTGGTGGAGCTGGTGGTCTCATTCTCTCGCCCGTGATACGAGCATTGCTCAGCTCACTCGGAGGTCGCTGGACTCTTAGGATCTACGCTGCCTTCAACTTGGTGGCCGGTCTGCCTGTGGCTTGGTCAGTGCCGCGCAGCCGATTCGCAGCTGGCTCTTCTTCTGAGCCACCCGAAAGGCCTAATACCCACGTCTCGCGGGCGCTGGCCTCTCGGTCTACTTTCATTTTTTCCGCAGTGGCTGCGTTTCTCCAGGTCTGTGCCCCGTATATACCTTACTTGGTCCCTTTTCGTGGTGAGATGCCAGGACCCGCTCTAACCTGTTGTTAGGCTGCCGGCGCACAACTACCCCTTTCATTCATTCCCTCGTACACTGTGGTCCTTGGCCAAACAGCATCAAACGGAGCGACGCTTCTCGCCGCCAGTAACGCGATCAACGCCGTATCGCGCGTCCTAACGGGCTACGCCGGCGACCGCCTGGGGCGGCAGAACACGCTGATCCTCACGCTCCTGCTTGCGGCGATGAGCGTCTTCTCCTTCTGGCTCAGCAGCGTGCTGGCAACGACATCAACGACGGCCTTCTCGCTCTGGCTTGGCTTCATCGTGCTCTACAGCTGCTCCGCCGGCGGGTACTACGGCCTTTTCCCGGCGCTGATCGCCGAGGTCTTCGGGATCCGCCAATACGCCGCCGTCAACGCCTTCATCCTGTTCGTGCGTGGGCTAGGGACCATGTTTGGCAGCCCCGTCGGCGGCACGCTGCTCGGGGGGGCCGGGAAGGGGACATCGGCGTATGTGAGTATCGCGTACTGGGACGGCGCGCTCTTGATGGGGGCGACCTTGTGCTGTGCCGGGGTGCGGTGGGCGGACAGCCAGGGCAAGGGGTGGAAGTGGATTGCCTGAGGTCTTGCGGCTTCGCAGGCTGTTCACCGCAAGATTCATATTCGGCATGTCTTACGATGCATGCCAGTTCAACAAGCCCAGCGATTGCTCGATAGTATATCATAAATATATACATCGTGATACATTTCCAATAGCTAGTACTGGCGAGTTCGCAGTATCTATACACTCGGTACAGGAATATTCAAGAAACGGATGTGACACTACTCACCAAGGCTTAACCCCCTAACCTAGAGAGGTAGCTACACATCTGTGGCTGTACTTCCCCCCTCCCAAGCCCAACCCCAAAATCTACCGCATGAAACGTGGGCTAGAGGACGTTAGAGCGTTGGCTAGCTCAACGACAGCTAGGTGCGAACTAGTCTAGTGGACGTAAGTTGCGCATTAGCTACGACTAACTACTGGCGGCGAGTTGATCCCACTATCACAATCGAAAGGCCAAGTGACACGCAGGTTGGTTCTTGCCCAGAATGTTTGGACTTCTTGTATTATTATTTCAGAGCGGTACCGAGCCAAGCCACACCACCCGTACTGCTAGTTTATGGCGTCATAATCATCATCGTACAAAATATGTCGTAAATATCGACGTCGTCCCCCGAAACTCCCGTGTAGTAACGAGGCTTGCCAGCCAAAATAGTCAGGTAGTTTAGATGCCGTACTTGTTGAAGTTGCCCTTCTCTTGCTGCTGACCGCTCGCCTGGCCGCCGGGGCGCTCGCCTCCGGTGATGCCACCGACGGTGTTGCCGACGGTGTCCGTCACGCCGCCGACGGTCTTGCCGACTCCGTCCGTCGTCTGTCCGACGGCGTTGCCGAGGCCGGCGGTGGTTTGGTTGAGGCCGCTGCCGAGACCTTGGGTCGTGCTGTGAGAGGAAAGGGATGTTAGCACCTTTGTTTGTATACAGGGCTGCATCAAATTCATGGCCTTTTAGTAATGAATGCTTACCTGCCCACGGCGCTGCCGACACCTCCGAGGAGACCGCCCTGGCCCTTGGCCTTCTCTCCGCCGGTCAGGACGTTATCGAGACCACCAACGACACCGCCGAGGAGACCGCCGCCTTGGTTGCCAGACATGTTGATGGGTGTTTGTTTGGTGAAGTGAGTTGTATGTGGTTGTCAAAGGGGTAGTAGTTGGACTTGTTTATCTTCTGATGAGTTGAAAGAGTTGATCTGGGAGAATCTAGAGTGTAGTTACAACAATGCAACCCTTGGGTGTCTTATATATCCAGTACCCGTTGCCCGTCTTGTAAGTGACATATGAGTGTGGCAGTACGTCAGTCGCGAGCCTCGGCCAGTAAGCCACAGCTGCCCTGTGACGTAGCTGGGCCGTGATGATATCACCCCTGATCCAATGGCGGGGCTGTTTAACGGTTTTGAACGGCGGGCGGTTGGAGTGGGGGCCGGTTGTGGTTGGTGCCTATTTTTTTGTGGCTAAGCGCGAAACCGGTTTTCTGCTTCGGCATCAACCACCTCGACAGCCACTCAGAGTTCAACGACCCCAACTTCTTTGCAGGGCAGCCAGCAGCTGAGCTCACCTCGAAAACAGCGCTAGCGAATTAGCCACAAGCGAGAGTCCTGGCCACAAGCGACTTCTGGAACGTCGAGGAAGGCGAGTGGATTCAGGGGCCCCAACGGCGGCTACGCGGATCGCCTGGCGAAGACGATCAATGGGGAAACGGAGCTTTGGGGACCACATGCCATCAATAGATTGCATATGCCAGATATCTCTTCCGCCGTATGTGTGACCAGTGAGGTCACTCGAAGTGAAAGATCATGATCGATCGATTGCTTAATAAGGCCAATCTATCAGAAACACGGAGGGTCGGGGGGGGCTGCTGGCAGGGGAAATGTGTTTTGCTCCTTGGCTCGAGGCTTCTCCCCATGACAGTGCATTAGCCAAACCTCCTTTTCGCTGACATGCTTAATTCGAGTGACTCATCGACGTCATTTCCATTATGGCGGCTCCCTCGTCTGCTCTCGTCAGTGCTAAAATCTTCCACCGCTATTACTAACGTGTCAACTACTGATCATCCATCCCCTCGAGCGAGATGTCTGCCTCTTAAGGTGTAGCGTGGACCGTCCGCCCAGATCATCACCCTATCGATCGATACACCTCCAATCTTGCATTAGATCGAAGCCTAGCCACTGGCGCCTGACCTTGCCGGTAGGTTGCTTGCCTTGCTCATGGAACCCATTTCGTAAAATTCTTCTCGAAGGACTGACTGCCGTTTTGTGCATGCTTATGTCCATGCGGATCTGACCTATTATATCTCTCTTGTGTGACCAGAGGTTGGTACGCACGGCTACTTGCCATTTGTCCCACACTGGTTCTGCCCCTTTCGAAAGGTCGCCGCCGTCGATGTTGACGTGACCTATCAGTACTATTGGCGTACAGTATTCATTGTCCTAGCCAACCATCAACCCTCTTAGACATAACGTACCTTCGAGTGCGATGATGTTTAAGGTTGCATCGAGTTTTGTATTCCCGCGTGCGGACCGCTATGCTTTCCATGTGCATAGGGTAAAAGGAGGAGACCGGCACCTTTGAGCCTACACTAGACGAGAGACTCCCAGAAATGCATTGTAACGGCCTTCGCGCGCTGCTGGCCGATGTACTGCTGGCCAATCAGCGTTTTTGACGGGAATAGGGGTTGATATAAATGCAAACAAGAGCAATGTTCTACCCAGAAGTCATTTCGACGACGACTACTCCCGATGAATCTGTACGTATGTAACCATGTAATCATAGATTTGGCTGCAACTATAGAATATGATATAACAAGAATCCTTAGGGGGTTCCTCCAAGACTAGCATTGACTAATCCTGCCGTATAGACAAATACAGCTGTTCACAAGCCACGGCAATTTATTTGGTGAATGTAGTAAGAGCATTGACCTGATGGCTGGAATCATGTATTCCACCTGCCTTTTTCCTTTCACGGCCTAGTGTCATGGTGAAAGGTGGCCAAGTCAGTCCCATATAAGCCTCAACGTAGGGTCATATCGATAAATGCAGGCGTTCAGTATAGCGCTAGAATGTGGTAACTCTGTCAAATGGTAAATTCGTCACCAGAAGTTACGGTAGATGGCGCGAGCCCCTGCACGGTATCTTTCCCGGTAGTTGTCCGGGTTCAACTCCGAGAGCTCCCAGGTGTGGTGCGTCTTCGGCGCCACGACGCGCAGGCGGCAAGGCGCTGGAGCACCCTTTCCATAGTAGTAAAGCGACTCGAGGGCCCGAGTCCAAGGCAACCACCAGTATCCGTCCCGCACGTGACTGTCAAGCCTGTCACGGTGGCTGAGGCTGGCGATAACGGTCACGTTCCGCAGGGCCGGCATCCGCTTCAGCTCAGAGCGGTAATAATCGAGGAAGTTCAGGTTACATGCGTTTTCGATGACGAGGTTCTGGGCTTGAAGATGTTCGATGGGATAGTCTTGGATTTCAGCAGGGTATAAGGCGTACACTGCATCGACTTCTAAATTGATCCATTCGCCTGGCAGCCCAAGACGCTGTAGGAGATTGGTTCCGAGACTCGCTGCAGGCGTACAAGAAAGCGGGCTGTTTATTGAGACCGGGAGGACCCCACAGCTTGTGGATACGATGGTCCTGAGGTTCTATGCTTAGGGACTAGATCATTTGGCGGAGCTCGGGGGGTAAACGCGAGAACGGGTGGAACACCCGCATTTCAGAACGCCCCTCCATAGACGGGATTATCTGAAGTGGTAGTGGGGGAGGTGACATCATTGCAGGCGTCGTTGTGCAACGGCAATGTTGGATGCTTGTGTTAGCATAAGGGAGCAGGCTATGAAACAATCTATCCAGAGAGCAGTCTTACTGTATGCAGGTCTATGATTCAAAGAGAGCGAGGGAGAGAATTTTCCCACTGCGCGTAATTGGAGGTCATTGTTACGCTGTCAGCGATCCATGGGAAAGACATATACGTGATCATGTTTGAGTTTCAGAACATTCAAGCACGACTGCGCTTTGAACTGATATTTTGGATGTAATATGCCTATCGCGGTAACAAGTCGGAACTGGAGTGAAAATATTGCTAGCATAGATAAGGTTATTTGATCAGGTGAAGACACCTCCTGCAACCCCCTGGGTACCTAGGTTAACTTGATTTGACCAGTAGGATACCTATAAGGGTTTGTTGGGGAGACGGGCGATTATAGATGGAGTGTACTGCAGCGAAGAATAAGCCCACATTGACAATATAGTCATTAGTTGTATCACGTTGAATCAAGCATCGTCACTGGCAAGCGGGCGAGTCACCAGAACATTTCGCATCAAAGGATGACCAAAGGAGTCTCACTATTCACAACGCTGAAGAGGAGACACAACTCCAAGTAGCAGCCGAATGTTATATAGCGGAATTTGGATGCATTTGCTTTTGATTCTCTAGTTTCTCCTATTGCATTCAATACGATAGTAAACTACGAAAAGCATCCCTTGAACACAACCTAACATCATAGTGCCCCTATTACTAACCCTGTCCTTTCCGTCATCCACCAACAATTGGTACTACAATGCAGGAACAGACCCCACATACTTCCTCCCCAGACTCGACTCCTCATGTAGGGGGAAAGTCCCTGCTCTCGGATGCCAAAAGAGAGTACAGTGTCAAGACAAACTGGTCGACCTTTGTAGACCAGCAGATGACCGGCCACACAGCGTCTCAGCTCCTCAGCAACCAGATCCCGGTAGTCCGGGCGAAGGGGTTTCTTACCCCGGAAGAGTGCGAGAAGATGCTCGCGATTCTCAAGACACACGAAATTGTAAGTGTGGGAGCTAATATTTCCATAGCTCCCGTATACCGGGGGGCCTGACTAGTCGATAGGGAAGCTACAAAAACACTTGGCCACGCCTCGGATCTATCGGTATACACCATTTTAACTATCTCCACGGTAGGCATGGGTGTTGAGGTGTCGTCTCGTGACCAAGCTGGGGACGCTGACCACGTATGTCCAGACAAGACACGATACTTCCATGACGTATCCAAGGCCCGGAGCCTTCAGCATCGCTGGAAAACCGAGGCCGGCATCGACATCCTTGAGCGCGTCGCTGGCAAGGTCCAGGAGGTTACCGGCGTCCCCACGCGCGTGGCGAAAAAAGGGGACAAGGAATATTTCGCTGGACTGGTACGAGCAGCTGACAAAGGCATTTCCATTCATGCAGACTGGAAGCCCTATGTGAAATTCGATTGCCATCAATGTGAAGCTTCCGTTGCCGCTGTTGCCCAAGAGGAAAACCATGGCTCTGGTGTAAGTCGATATTCCCCTCTCCTCTTCTACCATATGTTTGTTGCTGTTTCCATTCCTCTTGAGTAAATCTAACGATCAACAGGCCGGGACGACTCAATCATCCAAGGGATGGACGGTTACGAACATTGCGGCCCAACTGAGTTGGAACATCGTATTGAACCCCGTGTATGGCGGCGAGACAATCATCTATGACCGCGTGTGGGACGCGCCAGCGGACGAGCAGGCCTGGCAAAAGGAGATCGATTTCGACACCTACCACAAGAAGATGCTCGAGGGACGTCCGTTCAAGGTCATGTTGCCAGTGCCTGGGGGTCTGGCCTTTTTCAATACGCGGTGAGTATTCGCCCCCAGCGATATTCGGTTCGACTCGATCTTGTTAATCGCCGTGCTCATTATATACTTGAATGCAGTAACTTCCACGAGGTCCTACCTTGCGACACGTCCAGGAAGCACCCCGTCCCCGAGACCCGCTACACCGTGAGCTCGTTCATTGGATACAAGCCTCCCAGGGACGAGACCGACCCAGGGGCCCTGGTCTTGTGGTCGTGATAGCTGGCAAGATCAATCGCCTGCATGCAAGGTAAAGCCTGCTGGTCGTAAACACGCATGAAGATGAAGAAGACTCCACCGCCTGCGCTCGCGACAACGGGCAGGCCAGACTCTGGCAGACGTTTGCTTCGGGACATAGCGGGCTCGATGACTGGAGTGTGTCCATGTCGTTGCGGGTGCGACATAATAAGCACCGTCACATTTTCCTGTTCGATATTTGTTATTTATATTATCAATTCTTCGCCTGTGTCTGAGTCAGCTGATAGAGGGCTATTATATCTTCCAGTTTCTGGGCGTGGGGTGGGACGTGACCGTTGCAACGAGGTCGGAGGACATTCTCTCTGCAGAGCCGATCATTGATAAGAACAATGTCCGCATAGCACTCCAATGGTAGAAATAAACACAGCTAAACACTAAGAGATGTAATAACTGTTGTCTATCCCACTTTTCGGCCGTCGATATACCCGTTGACGACTGGCGGTGGAAATGACAAGTCCAGAGGCCTGTCAGAGATCCATGGAAGAAACCATCGGCCACTGGTTCTTTGCTATCAACCTCAAAGACAACCCGAACCGGGAAGGGTCACCCGGATGCTGCTTGTGTCGCTAATCAAATGCGGGGGAGAGATACAAGGAGCCCCCGAACCAACCAACTCCTCTAACCCCTCCTTTTCCTAGATATCCGGCTCATGCCGTAAGTTCAGCCGCGACCCATTCGGCGCCTGATAGCAACACCCAAGTCTGCTGATTGGCGCGGGGGAGGACTGATAGTGTAGTAGCATTGATGGCATCTTCCATTTCGATCAATGGTAGTCCCCAAGAAAGCGGTCTCAGACTTACTTCTCGAGCCTCGCATCACGGTACACTGCCGGTAACACGGGCTTGAATACACAGCCCAATCCGTGAAGCAAGCCCAAGAAACAAGCATAGAGCCAGAGGCGTTCCAATCAGACGCCTCGCTGCAGCTTACCACAATGGCCAGCTCGAACAAGCACGTCGTCTTTGACGTCGTAGGCAAGCTCCCCTTTACTGAGTCATTGCCCACAAAGACAGCAGCTAACCAGGGTTTCTGCCTGTCCACCTACTAGGGACTACGAAGCCTTCTACTCCGCCCTCGAGTCCCGCCTCGGCGCCCCGCCTGCGCGCCCACGCCATCGGCCCCCGCATCTTCGGCTACGCCTGGATGGAGGCCGGCGAGAAGGAGTACACCTACCTCAGCATGTCGGGCCGCTACGTCCCCTACTCGGCCGTCTCCCGCGCCCTCTTCTACCGCACCCTCTGGCAGGCCGGCGTCGCCGACCCCCGCGCCTTCGCCACCGACGACGACCGCGACTTCTTGCTGGCCGCCTACCGCCAGCTGCGCACCCGCCCGGGCGTCGACCGGTGCTTCCGCACGCTGCGCGACGCCGGCTACACCGTCTGGGCCCTCACCTCGGGCGACGTCGCGCGGGTGTCGGGCTACCTCCGCGACGGCGGCGTCGAGCTCCCGCCCGAGAACTTCGTCTCGTGCGACAGCATCGGCGTGGGCAAACCCGCGCCCGCCGTCTACGAGCACGTGCTCAAGAAGTTCCCGGCCGAGGGACTCGATGCTTGGTTCGCGGCTGGCCACATGTGGGATGCGTCCGCTGCGCGACAGACTGGGTAAGTGGCAGCCCCACTGCCTGTTTTCGTTGCACTCGCGATACCAGTTTCTAACATGGTAATCCATTGGGTGAATAGATTCAAGGGAGCCTGGATATCCTCATGGGAGAAGGATATGTGCTCCGAAATCTTCGGGGACATGGATGTGGTCGCCGACAGTCTACCGGAGATGGCCGACCGCATAGTGGCATTCGAGGAACAGCTAGCTGGAGAGGAATGAGCATGTATGGAGGTTCCCGAGGTCCAAGCAGGGGTTTCCTGGTTTCTCTTGATAACTCTCCATAGCCTATGACCTTCCTATGAATGATGTGAACACGGTAAAGATAAGGGCACCAAGAGCCCATGGGATATAGCAATTGCTCAGGTGGAGCCAAGCCGATCTGACATTGTATCCTAAGCCTAACAGCCAACTGGCGAACGACGCACATCTCGACACTATGTTCAAGCATAACTGAATGCTGCAATTTACAGCTTGGCTCTCACATTCCCATGTCCACCCCCTAAGATCTCGTTGTTTGTGGACTCCAGGCGCTTTTGGGTGACTTGGTAGACTTCCGGCACACCCGTCTCTTCGAACTTCTTCCCATGCCGCAGCATATCAACTATCCCTTTCGCAGACCGGAGGATAAGAGGCATGCCGTGTCCTGAAAAGCCTGCCAGCACCATTTGGCCCGGTTTTCCCGGCACCGCGCCGACGTGTGGCATGAAGTCCGAGCTGTAGCCCATGACTGAGACGAATGTGTTAGCCCGAATACAGAGAATGCGGTTAGGATGCGGGATACATACTGCCTGTCCACAGCTTATCCACCTTGGCACCACTGTCCTCCCAACCGAAGAAGGTCCGCTGCATGAACTCGTCGAAATGTGTCTTGGCCGGTTCGATGAGCTTGCTGTCATCGGCCACATTGTACCAGTGCGAGGGCTCTTCCCAGAACTTGACCCGGGCACCTCCGACGATGATGCTCCCGTCGGTCCGGGGAATCAGGTAATCGTACATCGCGGGGCCATGGCGAATGCTGTACGAATAGGGGAGGAAGGGCGCCCTGCGTGTCTTGTCGGGGACGATGTGACTGCAGATTCCCCGGACGGGCACAATATGGTCCTTGAACTGCGGGGCGATCTTGGCCGTGTAGCCGTTGGTGGCCAGAAGGACTTTCTTGGCTTTGATGCTCCCGCGGTCGGTCGTGACGAGCCAGCGGCCATCCGGCAACGGGGACTCGGAGACATGCGTGACAGGGGTATGGGTCTGCAGGTTGGCCCCCGTTTCACGGCACCCTGTAAGAGATGGAGCACCAGCTTGTATGGCCAAAGGTGAGCAGCCGAAAAGGTAAAACACGATAGCGCTCCCTTGACACCGGAAACCTGTGTGGTGGTTTCTTGTCAGGATCTTGCATACTCTTGGCATAATGTCAGTAGGTACAAGATAAGATAGGCTTACCTGCTCGGCATCTTTACCGTAGGCATGATATACGTCTTTCAGGTTTGCAACGCCAGACTTTGTCAATTCCATGTAAGCGTCGTGCGAATCCTTGGCCATAGTTGGATCCAAGGTGGCGTCGCACGCCCTAGTCATGACAAAATCGCAGTCGATGTCCTCCTTTTCCACCAGCTCCTTCACGGCGAAGAGATGCGAAGTTTCATAGGCCGCCACCTCGACGGCGTCCTTTACTCCGTACTTCTTAATGTACTTTGGCACATTGAAGTAAACATCGGGCTTCATGTGGCCGCCTGCGCATCATGTAAGTAAAGTTCAAATTGGCGGCGGGGCATAAACATGGTTACTTACCATTCCTACCTGTTGCGCCCGAGCAAGCTTCCCGGGCTTCCAGAATGGTGACTGATGGGGGTGAGGGGTTGTCTTCGTAGATGAAATGGGCCAGAGAGGCGCCGGAAAAGCCAGCGCCAATGATAACAATATCAGATTCCGTCGGAAGATCGGGAGTGGTACGGTGACTGTCGAGCTGGTGAGGCTCGGTCCTCCAGAACGGCAGAGTCGAGTTTGGAACTGGGAAGCCCTCCGATGCCATGGCGAAGCTAGTCGTTTCGTACCTGACTAAAATAGGCGGGAATTAGCGAGCTTGGTAGAACGTTCAGGGGCGTCCTGTAACTTTTCGTCCCTTCGCCTTTCAACACTCTGAGCCAAATTGAGACTTTGTCGACCTCCGAACAACAGCTTTAAACCCACCAGCTAAGATGTAATAGCAGAGACTGCCATCGAGAGAATTCCTGCGAATTCTTCAAGGCGCATCGTCTTGCCTAGTCCGTCATTGCCGGTCAGCACTCCAGGGAGGTACCCGGTGCCGCTATCGGCGGCTGACGCCTATACGCCGTAACTGGGGCAGGTCCACTCACTAAAGCACGCTGTGCAGCTGCCCTAAACGGCTCCCCCGGGGTATCTGACGGGATTGTCCAGGGGTTGTCGATACCCACGCGCATCTGTCATCCCGGTGGGAATGGATAGACCACGAAAATTTCTTCGCTTATCCTGACCGCTTGACCGTAGATGCCAGGGAGTTGAAGGGCGACTGACGTAGCTGTAGTTTCTGACAGTGGCTGTCCATTGAACCAAGCACGATGCATCTGATCTGGGTATCGGTACTGAGATGCTACCCGCAATCCAGATCGCTCCACATCCGCCATCTTGCTGCAGCCCACAACAGTGCAAATACGCCCATTGCTTCCCAACATAAGACCAACCGCCCTTCGGACTATCGTAGATGTCGAATCGACCTATCTATCGATAATTGAGATTAGATTCGTAGTTACAGATAAGCAAGTAAGTAGAAACAAGAATAGCGCAACTAAAGGCGTCGGTCGTTGATCTTCCTGCGTTCTGCCTGAACCTATTAATCAATAGTAATCCCCGGATGCACAGGATATCCAAGAAGGGAAGGTAAGCAACTCGTGCATGCACGGTGATTCATCACTCTGGGACAGTGTAGTAAAGAAGTAAGCGCTGGGAGTGGAAAGAATAAACATTCAAAGACGCCTACCACGAACTCGTCTATTGTTAGCCCGGTAAGCCAAGACAAGCTCCAAAGACGTCTCTCGGCGGACAGGCCCGAGACGACGGGGAAACCGGGCCGTACACGGCTACAAACACCGGCGTCAGTGACATAACGGCTTCATCGGGTATGCACGCGAAGCAACAATGTGAGCCCTATCAGAGACAAGATGCTGGAACGACGGGGACATATGTGCTGTCGAGCATGCCATGCTTCACAGCTTGTCGTTAAGCCAGCTATGTCGTATCTTCACATTCGTAGCCCGGGTTCTCGAAAAGTTCCAGAATCAACGGGTAGTTGTCAACACAGAGCTGTGTCATCCCCTTCGTTCGATTGCCGATGAGGACCTTGCTCCACGAACAGCGCCCCGCGCTTCTTGGCAGGTATCATCATCTGTTCTGCCTGTCGTGGAGGTCACATCGTCGTTATAGCCCTTTGGACGCTGTGATATAGGTTTGAGAATCTGCGTCCAGATCGAGAAGAAGCGCGACCGGTGTGTCTAGGGAAGAGCGGGAGTGACCAGGCGGGTCGAGAGCTGTGCAGAGCAGATAAGACGGATAGGGCGAGCTCTCATTCCTGATACGCCGGGTAGAGCCAAATTTTCAATTTAAGGAACATAGGTGAAAATATGAACCGGATATGTATTTGGACATGATCGAAGTAACTATCAAATTGATTTGATTTGGACTGGTGCTGCTCCTCAATCGCAACAAATTGATTGACAGAATATGGGTGTTGTGGTGTTAGCTTAGGCGTATAATGGGGATCTTTTAGTGCACTTATCACAGCAGGTCGTGCGAACAGTGCTGATACCCCGCTTTTAGGTGACTTCATGTTGGTTCGGTTAGCCGGAGAGATAAGGAACTCTTTCCACTAGTCGCAGTACTAGTTAGTACATTTCAAGGAGCTTGAACTTCCAGAACGCTTCCTTCAATGTAAACAACAATCCTATACAGCCACGCCATTCTTCACGATACATCGTGAACTGGATCAAGACACAGAAGTGAGGTAGAATCGGAATCCGGACTGGGCTTTCCCGCCCTTCAGAAAGGAAATGGCCATGCCCGACGCATCGGAGCCTCTGCTCCCACGTGCGTCCAGGCCGCGCAACGGGGCAGTTCGGCTCTGGGTCCTCCGTCTTGGCGTAGCCGTCGTCACCATCGGCGGTCTTCTGGTCCTGCTGAACCTGTCGCTCCATGACCATAATGGCAGCGGCGACGATGGCGCTGGCTCTGGCCCCAACGAGGGAGGAAACGCACCATTATCCGCCGCGTCGCTCGAAGCCTGCGCCTGGCCCCTTCTGGAGCCCCACGTGTCGCTGCTGGACGTCCCGGCCATTGCGCGCGACGAGTACCTGTCCCGGCAAGAGACCCTGGCCTCCGCGCTCGCCGCCGCGGGCGTCGACGCCTTCGTCGCGGAGCCCTCGGCCTCAACGGAGTACTACGCCAACATCTCGTCCTCCTTCGACCTGTCGGAGCGGCCGTTCCTGATGCTGCTCGAGGCCAAGACGGGAGTCTTCTCCTACCTCGTCCCCCCAGTTCGAGACCGGGCGCATCGCGGGGCTGGACATGGTCTACGACAACCGCGACCGGACCGACAGCCAGAACGCGACCGAAGTGGCCGTGGCGTGGGCCGAGGAGGAGTCGCCGTACGCGGTGCTGGCGCGCGCGCGCCCCGGCTGGAAGAAGGTCATGCTCGACGAGCACGCGCGCTACATGATCGCCGCGGGCCTGCAGGGGGCCGGCATCGAGGTCGTGCCCATGAGCGAGACGGTGCAGGCGCTGCGGGCGGTCAAGACGGCGGCCGAGGTCGCCCTGCTGCGGGGCATCAACACCTTCACGCTGGAGCTGGTGCGGTCCGTGCAAAAGTGCCTGCGCGTCGGCATGGCGCAAGAGGCCGTCGTGACCGCGTCGAGCCATCTCTTCGCCCGCGTCGGCGTCGGCGAGGGGTACTGGTCCATCGTCCTGTTCGGCGACCAGGCCGCGTATCCGCACGGGGGCAAGCACGGCAAGACCCTGGCGGAGGGCGAGTTCGCGCTCATCGACATTGGGTCTAAGCTGCACGGGTACGGGAGCGACGTGACGCGCACGATCCTACCGACGGGGGCCGAGGTCAGCAACGAGCTGATGGGCATCTGGCGCACGGTATTCGCGGCGCAGTCGGCGGGCTTCGAGCGCATGCGCGTCAACGAGACGTGCTCCGATGTCGATGCGGCTTCGAGGGTCGTCGTCAAGGAGGCCGGCTACGGTCCGTTCTACACCCATCGGCTAGGCCATGGGCTCGGATTGGAAATGCATGAACATCCCTATCTCAACGGGGCGAACAGCGAGAAACTGAAGCTGGGCGAAGTGGTCACGAACGAACCGGTACGTGGTTTTCCCCAACCCCTTATTTCCCTTGGCTTCCGTGACACAAAACTGACATTTGCGTAACAGGGCATCTACGTCACGACGGAACAAGCGAAAACTATTGGGAAGAAGTTCGGCTTCGGAGTCAGACTGGAGGACCCGATCCTTGTCACCGACAAAGGGGTGAGCCCATGACCGGGCGCAGAGCGCGTTCGCCCTACGACCCTTGAAGTGGTGGCGTTTTGATATTTGTCGAGGAAAGATCCCTCTCATCGTTACCAGACATATAGACGAGAAGCAATTATAGACGTTATTCCACAGATGATCCCCTGCGCCGTCGCAAACGAATCCAGACTTGGTCAGCAAGAGTATGCGACAACCGCGCCAATGCCAAACTCTTGGCCATGTCGAAAGCGCTGCTTTCGTACGATACTTCCAGCAAATATCCAATAGGATGCTGTATCCAATTAGTTTACATATCCAGTGGAGTACCGCTTTTGCCATCAAGGGGAACCTACACCCCACTTAGCAAGTTATTCTGGTGTATGGGAGCACGGGAGACGATGGCAGTGTGGGCGACAGTCAGCAATGCACATCTAGCTTCATGATCCATGCTGTCCAAACTATACCACTTCCAGCAGATGGGTGGGTGCTGGAACGAGCCAGTCGCTCCAGTCGCGAGGGCAAAAAATGGAGAACATATCAAATGAGAAGAGGGGAAAGATCCGTCCCAAGTTTGTTCTACTACACTCCGAGGTTCTCACTTACCGCTGATATTCGATCTACATGCGACTGATAGACATTATCCCACCTCAAGATGGCACGCATTTTCTTGTACGAGACCCCAGCAGCGATGATGTGTAGTAGGAGGTTGCTGACCCGACGATAGCATTGGTGGCACTGGGCACATCGGAGGAGCAGTCCTCCACAAGACGGCCGCGAGGAATGCCAACGTAGTGGTGACAGTGCTTGTCCGCGATGCGGAAAAGGCACAAAGATTGGTTTCCAAGTATCCGCAAGTCAAGCCAGTGATTGGCGACCTGGAGACCTTTGACGTGATCGAAGCGGCTTCTCGCGAAGCTGATATCGTGATCAATGCTGCACCAGACATCACCCATGACAAAGCCATCGAATCTGCGATCCGTGGGTGTAAGTTGGCGTGTATGGGAATTTGACAGATTAAAGCAGTTTTGCTGATATGTGTTAGTGGCGGGCCGTTCAACGAAAGGCTACTACATCCACACTTCAGGGGCGTCTATTCTTTGGGACGAGCCAAACGGTTCCAAGGAGGCTCGGACCTGGGATGATGTCGACGACATTGCAGACATCATGGCGCTAGACCTGGACAAGACGCACAGCGTTACCGACAATGTAAGCATATGCATCGCCGAGCCAAGCAAGTTACCTCGGAGCCGTTACAGGATGTGCTGAACGCCGCCATAGTTGGTTCGCAATGCAGCTGCGGACGTGAATGTGGCCATCATCTCGCCCGGGTTGGTCGGTGGCATGAGCCCGTCCATCGAGCATCCGACGCCGATCACGACGCCGGGCTTTGTTCTCACGTCGCGGGCATTCAAGACGGGGTTCCAGATCGCGCAAGGAGAAAACCAGCATGCGTGGATCCATGTCGAAGACATTGCCGACATGTACATGCTGCTTGTGGAGAAAGCGCTTGCTTCAGACCAGAGCTGCTGGGGTAAGGAAGCTTATTACTTTGGAGTTGGGGAGGTTATTGCCTTTTCCGACGTGATGCAGCGTCTTGCGCCGGTGCTGCACAAGCATGGCGTGATTGAGAGCGCAAAGGTGCAAAGCGTCGATACGGACGACGCAGCGAAGGCGAGCATGTACGGGGCCAGCTACAGCGAAGAGTCGGTGCCGCCGGCAGCGGATTCCTGGGCCATGCACATCGCGATCATGTACGGGGTCAACATGCGACTACGGGCGACGAGAATGACGAAGCTGGGTTGGAAACCTCAGAAGGGGCCCATTGTGGAGACATTCGACGAGGTCTTTGGCAGCTTTTTGCGTTCTGAGCGAGAGGCTGCTGACAAGGGTAAGGCGTGAGTGATGCAGTGTCTCACGGCATCGTACGACTGCAACAAGCCACATCCCGCAAGCACCTGATGACCGACCGTGGGATTGAGGGCGGGTGCGGGGGAGCAACGTCAAAGCGTTTCATCATGCAGGCCAGGCCAGCACTGTGGCAGAAACAGGTGAATATAATTCTTGTCCCTCTATCCAGTCAGACATATGCAGTTGGGGTTGATATGGGCTAGGGCGTAAGGAATGGAAGTTGAAAACGACTGATGAATTGGAAAAAGAATGTCTGCTTGCAGATCTGACCGTCCTGGCAGGCCGGCACGTGGGGGAATGGAACAAGTCAGACAGTGTTTCGTTTTCAGAAGCAGCACCGACACAGTGACCAGTGACAGTGACAGCGACAGTGCAGTACAGTGAGTGACCTACTGAATGGTCCGTTTCGGTGCATTTTACTGGTCTCAGCTGCAGCTGCCAGCCTTAACGCCAGTGAGGGTGTGAGGGTGATGGGTGAGATGTGGCTAGTGCTCCACTCTTCCCTTTTCCCCTTAGCTCCTGCTTCCGCCTGGAGTTCAATTCGTGCCTGTCCCTCCCGTTGCAGCCAGTCCTTTTTTTCCATTTGGGATGACAAAAGCTTGATGGGAATCGAAGGAGGCTTTTTTTTTCTCGCTCATCCTCTCTTTTGTAACGTGCATAGATCTCCTGTCCCAGCTTGCCTGATTTCTAGTATATGTGCTCACCTTCGTCTCTGATTGCATCGTTTCCCATCAGCTTCATTCATCTCGACTGAACCCGGCCCTTCCATCGTCTTTTCCCCGCGGGTTCAGTGCTGGCTCCTGGTCTTCCCCACGTTATCAGAGCTCGAGGACTCCACCATCAACTTGCGACCTACTTGCGCCTTGCGCCGGGACTCGACTCGACTGACTTCGAGCATGTCGCTGGACTCGTCGGACAGCGACCGCACCAGGAACGGGGATATCCATCGCGACCGTCTTGCTCAGCTCCCCGACAGTCTGCTGCTGCACATCTTTGATATTCTGGGGCACGCCTCCAAGCGCGAACTCTGCAATGTCTCCCGTCTGAGTAAGAAGTACCACAAACTCAGCGACGCCATTCTTTACAAAAGCATTCTTTTCGAGACCCCCGAACTGCACCTCGTTTTCAGCGACTCCCTCCAGCGGAGACCCCGCCGTGGCTCCGCCATCTATGAAGTCAAGCTGGCCTATCCCTCGTCGGAGCTCTCCCAGCTAACCCTCGATGCGCCCGTCCACGGCTCCCACTATGACCCGTCGCGCTTCGACGGTCTGTCGCGCACACTGTCCATCATGTCCAACCTCGAGACCCTGGACATTTCCGTGCCCGCCGTTCTTCTTCACGGTATTGGAACCTTGTTCAATGGACCGTTCGACTTGGCCTGTTTGAAGCATTGTTCCTTGTTTTACCAGACCCCCAACGACCAATACTGGGATCTTCGAGAGAACATCCACATTTTCTCTCACCCGACCCTCGAAACTCTAACCATAAAGCGCGCCAAACTGGATTACCGGGGTTTTGATTTCCTTGAGCGTCCCCACGAGACAAGTCTCAAAAGGCTCCGGCTAATCGAATGCGACATCAATGATGATGCGCTTTCCGACGTTCTCGAGTTCCCCGAGGCTCTGGAAGAGTTCGTCATGACTCAGACTGACGAGCCAGAACCCGCGCTGGAGGAGAGCTCCGACAATTTCTGGGACTACATTATCGCCCTGGGATCGCAAAGTCATTCGTTGAAAAGCCTAACAATCGACTGCCCAACTCTCAGCTGCCGCAAAGCTCTGCGCATGAGGGAGTTTACTGCTCTGAAGACTCTGCGCATGAACTGGGATTACCAACTGTTCGGGAAATCGTCCAAAAAGCCGCGTCTCCACTCCGTGGGCCTCCCGCCCGAGCTAGAAGAGCTGGAGCTCTTCAACGAACTGGGTCATGATGAGGAAGTCACCGAACTCCTGCTCTACTTGCTTCAGACCAAGAGCATCGTCGCGAGCACGTGGAAGAGATTCATAGTCGTCGAAGGCGATAAGGGGGTGTCCCAGGACATCATTGACGCGTGCAAGTCACAGGATCTGCAACTGGACATCATTGGGGCCATGGATACCGACTAGAGACAGTAGAGAGCGACAGACTGACCTGGGTCAAGATACAGGGTAGATGAAGGCCGAGTCTGAGAAGATTCCGTGCTATAATGGGCCAGATGACCAGGCAGTCTGTTGCCACCAAGGATTGAATAAAGAAAAGAAACTAGAGATAAATATAGATTAGAAATTCTTTATATACCACGCAGGCTGTCAAGGCCAACAACACGGTGTTGATCAACTACTGCCTCCAACGTGGGGTAACGAACCTTCAGTGGGGTTGCATTCCGAGCCGCCTGTGTGGCTTCGTGGAGGGTTGCAGACGTTACCTCTGTTCACACCTAAACATGCACCTTGTATAAGAAAAAGCTACATGTACCCTATCACTTTCGAAAGCTGGACGGCTGAACAGAGGTGACACTGTAACAATGAGCTAAAATCAATGGTTTTTTGCTATTTTTCACTCCAACCACACCCTTTACACACCGATTTATACGCCCCCAAAAAGCAACAATGTACCCTCGTCGCCAACCATCGTCCGAGCCAGCCTTCGAGCCAGCTTTTGAGCCAAAATCGACATGCGCAGCATTCGAGCCGTCGTCACCAAACCAAGCCATCGTCACCAAACCAAGTTTGTTGGGCATTATGGGTGTCGAAAGCGCGTTTTGTAACTCGACGCCAACGGGGGTGGTATTACATCGCGCCAAGAAAAACCATGATTCGTATCGCAAGTAGGTTATTCGTATCATTACCGTAACATTCTTCTCCTTCTTCTTCTTCTTCTTCATCTTCTTGGCCTTAGTCTTAGTTGCGGCCATCCGTATCGGAGCTGTCCTCATTCGCCACCGACACCCCAAACGAGGGCCCGAAATTGCAGTTGCGGCTCAGATTCCGCTGCAGCCGCTGCTCCTCCTTGGCCTCGCGCGTGATGATCCGAGAAAGCCGCCGTTCGGCGTCGTCGTCGTCGTCGTCGGGGCCGGCACCGTCCCCAACACCGCTGGCGCTGGCGCTGGTCATGGTGCCCGCGCCCGTCGTCGAGGCGGCCTCCCCGTCGTCGGCGCCCTTCTCGCTCCGCTGCTGCTGCTGCTGCGGACGCCGCTCCTTGGCGTCGCGCTCCCGCTCGAGCGCCAGCGCCGCCGTCACGCGCTCGCTGGACTGCTTGGCCTGCGCCTCCTCGGCGAGCATGGTGTAGTGCGACCGCCGGAAGACGCCGAGCGCGCTGAGGGCGCAGCTGACGAGCCACCAGGCGAAGAGGATGGGCAGGGCGTAGCGCAGGTGCGGGTTGCAGCCGCGGGACCAGATGTCGAGGAGGGTCTGGTAGACCTCGTGCGAGGGAAACAGGTAGCCGAGGCGGTAGAAGGCGGGCGAGAGCTCGAACGGGAGCAGGATCGAGGTGACGTTCATGATGACCCAGGAGATGAGGGCCATGGGCACGTAGGGGACGGGCAGCCAGATGGTGAAGACGTCGATGACCTGGAAGTTGAGGTGCGCGAACAGCCAGAGCACCATCCAGCTCTGCCCGAACTGCAGCGCGCCCACGTCCCAGCCGGCGCGGAAGGCCCAGATCATGCCCGTCACGCAGACGGAGCCGACGAGGCAGTAGGCGGCCGACAGCAGGAAGCGGATGACCATGACACGCGACGGGTGGACGCGCGCGTAGATCTTGAGGTTGGCGTAGAGGCCGTTGATGGCGCCGAGGTAGAAGAACTCCTGGATCAGGATCAGGATGATGACGAGCGTGTTGTAGATGGCGCGCGAGCCCTGGCTCGTCGGCTGCAGGTCGTCCTGCCGCAGCTTCCACGGGTCCGCGAGCACGGTGAAGGCCTCGGGGCTCGTGATGCGCCGGAGCCGGCCCGTCCCGTCGGTGCGCGAGTAGGCGACGCGCGCCGCCTCGGCCAGGGTCTGCATGTTGGACAGTACGGCCGTGTCGGCGACGGTCGAGTAGCGCGCCTCGTTCCAGATGAGCGTCATGACGTCCGAAGGGTCGTACGCCAAGGCCGGCGGGCCGCCGCCTAGCGCGTCCTCGAGGCGGGAGGAGGCGTTGGCCGAGACGTAGAGGCCGCCCCAGTAGCGCGTGCTGCAGACCGCCGAGCGCAGATCGGCCGGGACCGGGAAGGCGTCCGGCGCGGCAGCGACCAGCGTGGGAAAGTTGTCGCCCTTCAAGGATTCGTAGGCGGCCCGGACAGAGGCCCCGATGGCGCCGCCATCGTAGTCGACGAAGGCGATGTGGATGTTGTGGGTGTGCTCGGTCTGCTGGTAGAGGGAGCCGAAGCAGTAGGCGAAGAGGCCGAGGAAGAGCAGCTGCAGGAGGATGAAGTTCTTGAGGGCGATCTTGAAGAAGGCCTTGCCGAGCCCCGAGTGCTCGCCCCAGCCGATGCGGTTGTCGGTGGCCTTGGTGTAGTGCCACAGGGCCATGGTGTCGCTTGCCCCTTTTCGGTCGTGAACTAACTACTATTGCTCAAGAGGCCAAACACGAGTCGGACGGGTTCAGCCGCGCGATAAAGAGTCCGACAGAACATCTGATCGTCGGCAAGGAGCGCATTTTGTTATGAAAACGGCGCAGTCGCCAAGAAGTTCCCAATTTCGAGGTGGATTGGTGGTGGAGATGGGTTAGGCCCCTTTCGGCCGACTCCCCGGGCGGACCCTGTTCACGATGACGCCTGAGCCAGGTTTTTAGCTTGTAGCAGCTATTCCAATCTCAACTTTAGGCCAGCAGGCCCTCCCACGTGGCAGTAGGATCCCCGGACGTCCCGGCTAAGCGGTTGAGGTTGGCTGTTGGCTTTGGCTGTTGGCTCGCCTGCTTGCAAATGACGGATAACACCGCCACCGCGAACACCACCTCCACCAGGAATGTTTTACCCATCCTCGGTATGCTCACCTAGCTACAAGCTAGCAGACATAGTGCGGCGGCTACGTAACGCGGTCTATCTGAACAAAACACGACTCCCATCATTATGACAATTGGCTTCACGAAGTATCGGTATGGCGGGGCAAGCGACCAAAAGGAGTAACCAATGATAGTGATATATATATATACGATATGGTTTCATGTTCGCCGCGCATCAAGCAAGCTATTTACAAGAAAGAAGAAGCAGAGGATCCACCATTTGACCCCTACTACAGCGTTGCACTGCTATATGCCCCAAGCCGGAATGCGCATAGCAGAAGCCATCGCGACACAAGGCGCGATTTAGCAAGAAGCCGGGCTCGGCACGTTGCTGCACTTGTCCGAGGCCTTACCGCCGTCGATCTTGACGCCGCTCCACTTCCAGTTGGAGCAGGCGCCCTTGGCGCAGAGGATGTAGATGGGCGTGGCCTTCTTGCCGGAGACGGAGCCGGTGACGCCCGAGATGGAAAGGTCGGTGATGGGGACGCCGTCGGTGGGCTTGCCCGTGGGCGAGCCGTTCTCGTAGTCCTGCTGGATGACGATGCCGTACTTGGCGATGTTGGTCAGGGTGATGTCCTTGTACTCGACGCCCGAGACGGAGCCGGTGGCGCCCGAGACCGTCTTGATGCGCACGCCGTTGTCCGAGTTGGCAATCGAGGTCGAGAGGATGTGCACGTCCTTGACCACGTTGTCCTTGCGGCCGCCGACGGAGCCGATTGAGACGCCGTGGCCGCCCGAGCACTTGCCGCCCGTGAAGGTGATGTTGGTGCCGCTGTTGACGGCTAGGCAGTCGTCCTGGTTCTGGATGTTGGCGCCCGAGATGTAGACGCCGTCCGAGGAGCCGACGTCGAAGGCGTCGGTGTTGTGGCCGCCGTTCTTGTCGCCGGCGCTGTTGTCGATGGTGATGTCGTACACGCCCAGGTTCTTGGCGCCGTTGATGCTGAAGCCCTGGACGGGCGTGTTCTTCACGTTGAGCCCCTTGATGTTGGAGTCGATGAGCTTGTGGGCGTAGAAGAACCTGGTCGGGCGTGTTAGTCGTATGATCCCTTCTACCCTCCTCACTTCTCGCAGCTCTTCCCGTGCAGAGTAACTTACTTGGGCTTCTTCTTGCCGCCGTTGGTGCCCTTGGTATCCCACCACTTGGCGCCGTTGCCGTCAATGACGTGGCCGCTAGCGCCGTCGATCTGGATGTTCTTTCCGGAGAAGGAGAGGAGCGGCCCCTTCCACTCCTTGTAGCCGAAGGAGGTGTTGCCCTTGAAGGTGACGTGGGTGCCGTCCTTGAGGCCGGTCATGTCCAGCGTGGTGCCGGCGGGGACCGAGATGCCGTCGAGCACAATGTTCGAGCACGACGTCTTGGACTTCATGGCGGCGGCCGCGTCGGTGAAGGTGCAGCTGTCGGCGCGGCTCTCCATGCCGGCGGGCATGGCGGCGGCCTGGAGCGCGGCGGCGGCGCAGAGGCCGAGGACGGACTTGGCGTACATGGTGGTGGTAGCGGTGGTCAAGGTGGTCCTGGAGTGGGTCTAGTAAAGACTGGTGAAGAGAGCGCGCGTACAACGTGGTCTGCTGTAAAAGAAAGTGAAAGAAGTTGTAATGATTGGCTCAGCCAAGTCTTGGCAGGTACGGGATGTAACGAATGGAACGGCTGCTAGTATATCAAAAAAGCTTAGTAGAGAGGAAGCCCCGGCGTAGGGTTACCAGCCGGGCGTCGTTCTTATATACTCTAACCTAGCCGACGTAAGCAGGTGGGAACAATCTCACCTAGCGGCGGGAATGGAAGGGGAGCCAGCAAGATCGGATGGTAGCAGGGGTTCTTGCCATGATATTCCCCCAATGAGAGGGCGAGCCTCAAGTGCTCAACCATGCACCCATCTCCCATTTGCGTAACAAGGCCCAGGTGATGGAAATTAGCTGTGGCCATGAGTCTGGGTTGGTTCGAGTTTCACGTATCTACCCCATAACGGGGTCGCAAGATGAGCCCGTGTCCGCCTCCCATCATATGGATATGAGCGGATCAGCATAACACATGGTGGAAGGCCGACTCGTGTCTGAAAATGAAAAACCCAGGTTGAGCGAGTCGACTACCACGGATGGCTTTCGGACGCCCACACCCAGCACGGCCTGGTCTTTCCCATCCTGACAGGAACCTATGTTGCAACCCAGGCTGGAGCATCTGCAGGGATCGGACGGTCCCACCGCTTCTGCCCCTTCATATCCCAAGAGCGGAGCATTCCTAGCCTCAAATCTCATGCTGCACGCCGAATCTAGACTGCTCCACCCATCGCTATCCAGGTGGTGACCGGGAACATGGCATCTCGTTGACGATCATTAGCCTAATACCCAGCGATAGGTGACCTGAGCCTCAAGCACTGGCGCCGCAAGTCCCGTCGACTCTTCACCCCAACGAAGAAACCGATACAACTAGATTATGAAAACAGCAGACTGTTTTACCGTTTGCCTGTACTTTTGACAAAAACGCCAACGTACCGACCCCGTGGCCTTGCTATCTTGACTGGTATGCACAGGCCAGCACGGCGACTCAGCAATGACCGCACATGTGTTGTTGGTTACTTTTCCTTATTGACTATTGATGTAGTATCTATCAGATAAAACCGCCATGATGAAATTAATGGGGGAAAAAGCTTTGAATCACAACGGAACCCGAAGAATAAGAGAGCAAACGCCCAACTCTATGCAGTGTCCTCACCAGGCCCCGTCATCATGACAACCATTCGAAATATAGCCAGCGGCGTAACGACACGAGCCCTTATCATACACACACCCCCCTGCCCGTCGCCGCGTTCTGTCGCCTCTAAACTCGGCGGCCGAAATTATGATCAAGATATGGTCTCCGTTGGATAAGAACGGCCACCCGATCGACTGTTTTGCCGCGTGCCACACCAGTACCTATGCAGTATAAATCATCACTCACCATCACCTCTACTCAACCCTGCCAGGGCGTGCTTGTAGTCGGCCTCGGGAAAACTGGCGTCGTCTGGAGATTATCCAGGCCGCCGCCCATCATCTGTTGACCATGCTGCCAGCCGGTCCCCGTTTGGTGGTTGGTAAACGCACCATGTCGGAAAGGGTTGGTGCTGCCAGTTGGTTGAGGCATCAGTGCACCACTTGTCTGTGGCCTCTGGTCTTGACCCTGCGCTGGAGGGCTGAAATTCCTCGCGAAGGGGTTTGTTCCTGTTGCCATTGCCTGCAAAGGTGCCGGCGCTGCTTGCTGAGCAGCTTGGGATTGGAAAGCGGGGGAGGCCGTATTTTGAGCGAATGGTGAGTTATTCGACGATGTAGCAGGTCGCGCAAAGGGGTTAGTGGACTGGCGGTTGAGCGGGGCGGCGGGCGGAGGACCGGTTGTGTTAGCAAATGCCGTAGGGGCATTGTTGGACATGCCAGTTGGGTTTGCCATGAGCATGGATTGGCGGAACGGGTTGGTCATCGGCTGGCCAGGCTGTAGACCAGTCTGCATTGGTGGGGAGAGATTGCCGGATTGGAAGTTGCCTGTCTGGAAGCTGGCAACCGAGTCTTGTGGGATCGAGCCCAACCCAGAGTTAAAGGGCTGTTGCTGAGAGAAGCCGCCAAAAGGGGCCCCAGTATAATTCGGTTGCATCTGCTGTGGCATCTGTTGCGGCATTTGTTGAGGGACTTGCTGTGGCGTATTGAAAGCGTTCATGTTCTGTTGCTGGAATGGGCTGTTGTTCATGAATCCAGTCTGCTGGGGCGCAAAGCCTTGCATCTGGCCTGTTGGCTGGCCCATCATGGGGCCATTCGACGGCCATTGATTTCCGCCGTTGAGCTGCGCATGTTGCTGGGGGTCGACGGCCATAGTAGTCTGGTTTTGTTCGATCGAATCAAAGAAGTCTATGAGGTCTTGGTCGGCACCCTTCGTGGGCTCGGCGGATTTCGTCGTTTCTGAAGCCTTGCTGCTTGCTTCTGGGAACGAGTTTCCTGCCGTAGCGGATGCCTTTGCCGCGCTCTTGGCTGCACTGGAAGAGCCTCCGCCTCCGCTCTTCTTCGCCTGCGTCTCTGCAATGTATTGCGAACGATGAACCTCGAAATCGGGGTCTTTGAGATATTCCTCAAGCTGACGACCAAGGTTAACTGGTGCGTGTTTCAACTTGGGGACCTCAACGCGTGTATGGTGTTCGTATTGCCGCGCTACCGAGAGAAACTGAACAACGTAATCGGTCTGGCGGGTGAAAGTACGGTAGATCTCCATTGCTCGCTCCGCGTCGGGCTTGGACATTTCGAAGAAGTGGCCCAAAAGATTGATCATGGCTTGGTTGAGCACTTGGAACAGCGATAGTAGATCAAGCACCAGCAATCGGAAGGCGGTAACGCTAATCTCACTGTCGGCCTCGTCAAGGATCTATGGTGTATTGTTAGCATCGGGCTGGATCGCCTTCGCCGCCACCCTGGTTGACTTACATCGCAGTTGAGCAGCGCAGTCAGCAACCTCTGGACCATCTCCGTTTTCCGCAAAAGTCCGCCGCCCACAGTCGTGTTGTCGAGACGGTGTTCCTCCTCGGGTCGCACCCAGTCGATTCCGGGCCTCTCCTCCGGATCTCGGCGGCTTTTGGAATCCTGGTAGGACTTGGAGTCGTGGTAGACCTTGGCTCGCTCGGAGATATACTTTGCATAGTTAAAGATGTTTCGCCCTTGTAGTTGGCCTATTGCAAGTTAGACCTCCTGTGGTCGTCAAGATAGACGCGGTCGAGCATACCTTTGGTGACAGTAATATTGTTGAATATACCCCGATGTCTTCCCAGATATTCCAACGTCGCGTTTGGTTTGAGTGCGCCCTCTCGTATCATCAGGTGTATCGTTATCAGGGCCTTGAAGACGACTGTCCATGTCGGAATCTCGATTCTGGTTTCGAGCGCTCTGAATACCTCGGCGACGGCGTGTTCTCCGGCGTGGGTAGCGATAAGAATATGTTCGATGTACTTGGTCTTCGGGGGGAGCGTTCTGCGATTGCCAGGCCACGTCAGTTGGGATTTCGCTTGGGGGGCGCAAGGGAGGCGCAAGGGGCCTGCCTATTCCTCACCTTGACTTTCGTCGCTCCCCTCACCGACTTCTCGTACGAGCTCGCCATTGCTCTTGTCGGTGTCTGCAGTCAGAGAACGGGCGAGTTGAGGTCAATCAAATTAAGCCGGGTAAACGGGGTCGAGGCGCCCCGAGAGCGCTGATGACAGAGCTCGGCGCGAAGAGGCAGCGAGGTGGTGAAGGACTCTGGAGGGTGCAAAGGCCAGCGCGGAAGACGAGGATGAGTCTGACTGTGGCGACGAACAGGGCGCACCAGAGGAATGGGTAGGTTTATGCCTAAGTCGGGCGGTAGGGCAGCAAGTGAATTCTAAATCAATCCATCGCAACCGCTACAATGAACGCGCAGACGGGTGTTTATTGGCCAGAAACGGAACAAGGCGGTTCGTCGCTTCGCGTGAAACGGGCTCTGGTGCGGAGGTCAATGTGGTTATTGACAGGCCGCTGAAGGTGCTGCGACAAGACAGCCCATCCGGAAAGAATCAGGTCGTTTCGGAGTGACGGAATTGAATCTGGGGATGGGATTGGTAAGGGACATCAGCGAGTCGGTAGGGGTTGGAAGCAGGAGATTAGTCCCGGACCTTGTAGCACAGGTTAGGTAAGTAGGACGCCGGACAATGGGCCTGCATGTGGCCCGACGGCTGGGGACACAGGGGGCAAGACCACTGCAGACCACTGGAGAGGCGGAAGGACGGAATTGTTGGCACGGCAAAGGGGCACCAGAAGCAGGACACTACTACATTAGCCAGGGCATCGCTGATGATCAATTGATTCTTGGGATGGCGCGGACCCGATAAGCAACGTCGGTATTCTTCATGAACGTGGTACGGGGAAACGGGCGGCTATCAGCTGTGCAGTACGGCATCCGTCCTGGCCAATTAATTAGGCATCATCGGGTACACACAATAACGTAGGCAATCTTAGTTAATTGCCAACTTTGCGACTGGCAAATCATCCATTCCTTGCCCGGTGGCTGAGGAGAATATCGACCTGTCAATCGCGACGATCCAGTCGTCGTATCAATTTGCACTCGAGGATAATTTGAGACAGAACGATTTTTCACCTATAGTAGTATTCTTGCTATATTATGCGACGGATCTCCCGAAGACAGCTGACCTGCCAATAAAACCAACCATGCACAACCTCCATCTCGGAACACGGCCACACGTGCACTTGCGAAGCTTCATGGCGGGGTACAAGGGTGTTGCTGGGTAGGTGAAGGTCTTCCATCGCCAAACTCCGCGAGAGGAACAAACAAACAAACGTAGGTGGTCTATTTCAGTACTGACTTCTTCCAATCCTAGAAGGAATTCAGAGTTGCTTTTCTCGCGTCCGATGTGTTAACAAGGTCCAGGTGTGTCGGACGCTTATATCATGGTTCCGATCCTCCCATTGCGACAGAATCACTTGAGCCTCCGAAGAGGAGAATTCTTGCCGTTCTGGTAGGTGGAACGCATCATTTGGATCACGCAGCTTTCATCATATTGTTTTGAATTGGAAGGATGAGGAGAAAAAGAGGAAAGGAAATCGAAAGCTTCAGAGCTCTCCACGGTTTTGATGCAATTGCTGCTGGAGTTTTTTTGCGGTTGGCGCCGGGGCGGAGACGCGTTTATCCGCTAAAACTGGTCCGCCAATTCACTGTGGGCCTTGAGCAACAGGCCGGGACCTGCGGCAGCAGCTCGATAGTGAGCTTCAAGCAGTAAACATATGACGATATTTACTTGAAGTTCCACCTCTCTTCGGTGATGATACGGACGACAATAGCTCAATGGTCAGATTCTCTTTACTAAAGACCAGGTCTGGCGCCCAGAGATGCACTCAAACCCTTTCATTGCGTCCTGGGTGCAGGCCCTGGCAACTCAGTAGCTACCAGATACGAAGCATCAGATGTGCACACGATGCTGCATCTGATCCAGCCGCAAAGACGGAGACATCGACTCCCAGCACTTCAACGCCGCACAACCCCAGGATCTCGGCTTTCAAAAACTTCTGTGAGGCTCATTACGGCATTGAGATGTCGAGGTCATCATGCTAATTCCGTTGGCCAGTCGAGTTTGAACAGGCAACCAACTTGCCGCAGTGGGTTCCCAAGTCGAAGACCGGCGAAGAGGTGACGGTCGTCGGTTTTCTTGGCAAAAGACGGGATCAATCATCAGGCCTAAGCTTTTGCGAGCTTGATACTTACTATAAGCCCGATGTTCAGATTGTCTCTCAGGTCACTGAGGGAGACGACGAAGCCGGCAAGTCGGCTGCTGCCCATGCATCTTTGCGCGCCATACCCAACTACAGCCCCGTTGCTGCTACTGGCATACTCGTTGAGCGGCCTCGCAGACTCAAGGCTGTCGAGGAATTTGGCGATAACCGGGGCCCTGACGTCCTCCCGCAGGATAAGGTATGGGATCTGAGGCTCACATCCATCAAGCCTCTCAATGAGTTCCCCAAAGACATCATTGTATCCAAGAACACAGTCTGGCCACCTAAGCAAAGGCACATGCAAATGAGGTTCGATCGCATGCTCAGAGATAGGATCCGATTGCGCGACTTTGTCACGGCCAATGCCCGGCAGTTCCTTCGAAATGATCGGTTTGAGGAGGTCGAGACTCCCATGCTCTTCAAATCTACCCCAGAAGGGGCTAGAGAGTTTCTGGTCCCAACACGCCGCGCCGGTTATGCATATGCTCTGCCGCAGAGTCCCCAGCAATATAAGCAGCTGCTCATGGCTGGCGGGTTTCGAAAGTACTTCCAATTTGCTAGATGCTTCCGCGACGAGGATCTGCGAGCTGATCGACAGCCTGAGTTCACACAGGTATGTCCATTTGGTCTGCGTCGACAATACAAGCTAACAGTATGCAGCTAGATCTTGAGATGTCGTTTGCATCTGGCAAAGATGTCATGCGACAAGTGGAAAGGCTAATGCAGCTCCTATCCAAAAGACTAGGCGGCGCGTTCGGCTACAAGGAGATCGATGGCATCCGCCATCCCGTGAAAGCCAGCCCAGAGCAGCTAAAAAAAGCCGGCCGCGCAATGCGGAAATCCCCGGGCCGTATGGAACCTGACGCGCTTCATCCCTGGCCGAGGGTTCCTGAGCGCTTTCCTGTCTTGACGTATGATGAAGCTATGACCCGGTATGGCAGCGACAAGCCCGACTTGCGAATCGAATCCCAAGTACGTCAATCCAAATCGATTATAGAAATGTAGCTAATGTCACTAGATCTGGCGCATTGATGATATCGTCACACCTGATTTCGTCAGCATGATCACCAAACTGGAGAAGCCGGTCGTTGAAGCCGCCCAGTTTCGATTGACAGGGACGGTCCAAGAAAACCAAGCTTTCATCCATAAGTTTATGGACAACCTGCCCAAGACACCTCTAAAATTTAGTGGCGACGCCACTCCTGGCGTGTTTGTATTTGATGAAAGCAAGCCTCTCAATGGGTTGTCCGCTTTTGGCCACGAGGCTGCCGAAAAGCTCGCAGCCCGCCAGAGCGAGCACTGGAAGAAGCTGGAGCATGGCGATATCGTCATCGTCCATGCTCGACGAAACGTTCCATTCCGAGGTGAGGGCTGGACAGATCTAGGCAAACTGCAAAAGGCCATCTATGAGGCCGCCGTGGCCCAGAAGCTCATGGCGCAGAGGTTCAATTGGGGGTTTTGCTGGGTCACGAAGTTCCCACTCTTTACGCCCAACGAGCCGGAAACCATAGCCGCTGGCGAAGGCCAAGGAGGCGCAGCTGGCTTCTCTTCTACTCATCATCCCTTCACCGCCCCGTACGGCCCTCGCGACTTCGACCTCCTTGCCACCAACCCGCTGGAAGCCAAGGCAGACCATTACGACCTCGTCTGTCGCGGCGTGGAGGTTGGCGGTGGCAGCCGCCGTATCCACGTCGCCGAGATGCAGGAGTATGTCATGCGCGATGTCTTGCAGATGACTGATGCCGGCGTGGGTCAATTCGCTCACCTGCTGGAAGCGCTCCGTGCCGGCTGCCCGCCGCACGCTGGCTTCGCCTTTGGCTGGGACCGCTTGATAAGTATTCTGACGGGCGTCGACAGCGTGCGAGACGTGATTGCCTTCCCCAAAAGCATGAAGGGTGAGGACCTGTTCGTCAAGAGCCCCACCAAGATGACAGACGAGCAGATGAAGGCTTACCACTTGGAGATTCGTAAGAAGCCGACAGCATTCGAGCCTGTCACATCGGCGCCGGACTTCGAACCGTCTCCTAGCGCCATTCCCGTCCCGGGTGATGAACCGCTACCCGGCAGCTCGTCGGCCTAGAGCGGTAACAACACTACTGCCTGATGGGCACTGTCGGTAATCTCAATTCATTATATAGCCTTCGTTGCCGTGTAGATATACTGTACAATCTCAGCCGACGTGTATACCAAGGCAATCATATATGCATTGCGTCATTGTGTCACTGGTCCAAGTCCTCGCCAACCTCTATCTCAGTTGCCGTCATTGTCCCCATCCCTACAAGCATTGAGTCGTTAAAGCACCACTGCTCCGTAATTACCCACCTTTGGTTGAGAAGTTACCATGACCAGTGGAGAAGCCGAGCCCGTCAGGCAGAGTCTTGCCAGCAGAGTAGGCCATGGGAAAGTGGCCTCGGACCACTACCCCTTTCTCTTCCGACCCGCCCGCAGATGGCCATGGCAGATTATAGCCGGACACATCCCACATGATGACCGTTATAGTTGGCCGTGCCTTTTAAAAAGTCCATCCCCACAACATCCATCTTGTCTCTTGAGTGCCCAGGAAGATCGTCTTGCTGGAAGAACGCTCTCGTATATACGGGCTCTGCATCTTCAAGCAGCGGCTCGGTACGCCGTCGGCGGCGTACTGCTAGCCATCGTGCACTGCCAAAACAATCTCTTTTCCGGGTCTGACTCGCCAGAGGGATGAGTGAGTTCGCCGGTGATGGAATGAAGCACGCCCCTATTGTGGAAGATGACCAAGTCGCCTTCCTGCCATCGATGCGCGTAAATGTTCTCAGGGGTATATACTTTGCTCGTAAGCTTGTGGCATATTCCCCTGACCTCGTCAAGGCCGTCTATGACCGTCACTTCGCCAGTAGCGGGGTTGGTTGTGCGAAGAGCATACACGCAACATCCAAGAACCTGCAGGTGCGGTTTGCCGTTTCCGTGGTTGCGCCAGACCAGCTTTGTGGGATCAAAACTGTCAGCAGAGTCTCCTTTTTGCAAAGCGTTCGAGAGAATCAAGTAGAAAAGAGGGAGTGTGATGAAAGGACTTACCGGGAAAGCATGGACTTTATCCCAACTCCATTCCAGTAAGTCCTCGAGCCTCTTTTCTTGGCCTGATCTGGCGATGGTCATGCCGTCTTCGGTGGCCTTACAGTCAAGCATCCACTCGTACGCTCTAGGTGCATACTGCACGGTGGTGTTCAGCGCAAATTCCTTCTCTTCGTCGCTGAGAAGCTCAAAGGCACGGGCCCCAGAATAGACTACACGGCAAAGTAAGTAGACGCCTGCACGGTCCCGTTATCCTGTACCCTCTGGTATGACCTACATGCGGTGGCACCGGCAGCAATCGACATAACTTCACCACTGCGGAATCGTATCTTCTGGTCAGGTAGAACGGGGTTTTTGAGTGAGTGCAGTGAGGTCACATAGCCCGGGAGGCGTTCGTATAGAGGTGCATCCATGTGCCACCTGTACGGGCGCGTAAGCCCATCTTCCAGTTCCCTTTCCGTACACGGTGTCTCATGAAACTCGGTATGGCTCTATACAACTGCTTATCAGCTGTCGTAAAAGCTTAAAGCAGGAAACGTAGGAGCTTACCACATGCTTGAGGTCCAAGTCCGGCAGTCCTTCATATCCCGTCCATTCTCCCTTCCCGATGATGCTCACTTGCGGCGCCCTGGGCACCCTGGCGCCCCGGTTCTGCGATAAGATGTTCTTCGGATCCGTCACCATCTTCTCCCCGCCGGAGTGGATGTCCCAGGCGGTCTCGTCGAAGAACCGCCCGATCTGTGGCATGACGTTGGGGTCGAGTCCTTGCTGGCTGCGGACGACGAGAACACCGTTTTCGAACAGCCCGCTCCGCAGCGTGGCCCTTTCCTCATCACTCAGGCCATCCAAATCCACATGTTTCATGGACGGAGGCAGAATGACTTCCGCTCCGACCCCGGATTGCTTCCGGAGCTCCGCCGCCAGGGGCACGATGCGCAGCGACTCAACCATATGAGGCATGTTGATGATATCTTGGGTGTTCAGATCTGGGATGGCTTGTGATTCCAATATGAAGTGACCCGGTCACTATCCGCCAATCTCTAGAAGTACTGATGTTGTTGTTTCGAGTAGGAACTTGCTGACCTTCTCGTCCTGATTCGGCCGGTTCCGAAGTGGGGTTCAGACCAAGACCATATCCTCCGACCCCTTATCAGTGAGCTTGACTGGACAACCCCAGTCCTGCCGTCCTTTAATCGCTTATCTACTTGGGGACCAATCGGGTGTTCCGAGCAGGGGTCTGGGAGAACCAGTGCAGCAATCTTCCGGCTGTCAAGAACTGGGAAGCCGAATTGCCTTAGGCTACTGCCACAGCTTGTATCACGACCGGCTTTAAGTGTCCGTACTCCTCGTACGAACAGGATATGCATAATTACGTAGCATGTATCTTCATTACCAAAGTCGTCTTAGTTTGGGTCGTGAATATGCAGTACGTATGTCTTAGACATGCCCCTCTGATGAATTGTGATACGTCTTTTGCTTATCAATAGGTTTCACCACTGCCAGTAGCAGGAAGAACTTGACCCTAACGCAAATAGTAACGCTGGTATTTCCCCCCGTCTTTCTTATCTACTTGCATAGACCAAGCTGCACGCCCTGTATTGGGCTAGTATTAGTAGACGCCCAGTTTAGATGTATAATACCCCATCGCCCGGTCCGTATTTATGTTTGAGTAGTCAGTCATATTGAATACCTTCCGTGGCGACGCCGTTTGTAGCAGCATCTACATGTGATAGGATGAACCTTTTTCACGACGACAAAACCAAGTCAGCCGGGGTTGGAGTGGATGTAGATGCAGACGTTTCCAACACAGAGATCTCTAACGGGAGCTCCACTCCCATACTTACTGGGAATATCTTCACTCGACTCAAGAGGAGAATCCAGCTTGAGCCCCAATATGGCAGCTTCGCCCCTGGAAGATGGAGCAACGCAGGTGAGTGACAGCTGTAATTTGGGGGGCAAGGATTTGGCTGACTTTTATTGTAGATCTGGATCCGACTCCCGTGGAAGAGCAAACGTGGAGCAGCCTGAACTGTAGGAACATCTCCGCAGAGACATTTCATCATATATGTTCCTCAACGGCTGACAGGATCTAGATACCTTCTACTGGCTCAACGATGCAATTGCCCCCGGAACCTTGCGACTTGGGTCCTCCCTCTACACCATGGGACTCTCCTGGAAACTGTGCATCGTCATCATCACACTCGGGCATTTCCTCATGGCGATCGGGCTGACCCTAAACGGGGTCGTCGGCTCCCGGTTCCACATCCCCTTCACTATACAGAGCCGAGCATCCTTCGGAATGTTCTTCTCCTTCGTCATCGTGTCGATCCGAATGGTAGTTGCCGCTTTCTGGTACGGAATTAACACCTACACAGGCGCTCAGTGCGTCAACGTGATCATCCTCGCAATCTGGCCCCGGTTCGCCCAGGTGCCCAACCATTTGCCAGCCTCGGCCAACATCACGACCCAGATGATGACGGCGTACATCGTCTACTTCCTGTCCGTATTGCCGTTCCACTGGATTCACCCACGGAACCTCCGGTGGTTCTTCGCCATCAAGTCCATCCTCTGCCTCCCGGCCATCTTCGGTATGCTGATCTGGGCGTGTGTGGCCACGGGTGGCGAAGGAACGGAAAACCCGGTATTCCGCCGAGGCAACACCATTGCCGGCAGCGAGCTCGGCAGGGCCTTTATGAGCGGTCTGAACGCCATGATGGGCAACTACGGGACCCTCGCCGTTAACATCAACGACTTTACCCGTTACGCCCGGAGCAGTCGGCGGACCTACGTGCAGCTTCTCGTCATCCCCATGTCGTTCATGCTGATGGCGTTCATCGGGCTCGTCATCGTGGGATCGGCCGAGCGCATCTATGGCGAGCTCCAGTGGGACGTGCTGAGCATCATGACGCGGTGGAACGACAGCGCCGGGGCGCGGGCCAGCGCCGTGCTGGCGGCAGGGTCGATGGCCATGGCGCAGGTCGGGACTAACCTGGGCGCCAATTGCGTGTCGGCGGCCAACGACCTGAACGCCATGTTCCCGCGCTACATCAACCTGCGCCGCGGCTCCTACATCATCGCCCTCGTCGGTGCGTGGGCCCTGACCCCCTGGAATATCCTCGCGTCTGCCGATGCGCTGTTGAACTTCATGGACGGTTACGCCATCTGGCTGGCCCCGATCACGGGTATCTTGCTCGCCGACTTCTACATCGTCCATCGGCAGCAGTACGAGGTGCGCGAGTTGTACGACCCCAATGGCCGGTACCGATACAACCGCATCGGGACGAACTGGCGTGCATTAGTATGTTGGGGCATTGGTTGGGTACCGTTACTGCCCGGTCTTGTAGCAGCAGTAAGTCACATTCTCCCACCTTTCAAGTGCCTTCGATATGGATGTTATGGAATTTGGAGAAGTAGCAGCTAACGTGTGCAAGACTACTCCAACCGCCGCGGTCAACACGGGTGTTCGGCATATGTATGCCCTTGGCTACATGTACGGGATGTCTTCTAGTTTCCTTATGTATGTGGTCCTGCATAAGTTGTTCCCCATTCGTACCAGAAAGGTATATGAGGCAGATACGGTGTAGATATGTATAACGTACTATTAGAACGAAGTTCTATATAATGTATGGGCATATTATTAAGGATATAAATGTCCGAGGTTGCCCAGGTATATCCCGATCATACTGACCACACCCCCTCAATATTCATTACGCACACCACGCTACAAGCAACACTGGCACAAACAACACCCCCTTTTTTCATATATAAAGCACACAACCAAACGCAAGCACCATACCAATACACACACACACCATGCAGACCTACAAAGGCATCTGGCGCAAACGCCAATTCGTGACGCTGGGGGGAAAAAGAGGGAGGGAGGTGGCAAAAAGCGAAGCGGAAGGCATAGCGATGTCTTTAAACAAAGATACGACAGGATAGATGACACAATTCAGGTATACAGATAAGAAAACAAAATCAAAAAGACCATGTAACCAATTACTTCCTGACCATTGGTGTTCCTCGGTCTTCGGGCGAGCCATCAAGTAATGCCCTAAGTTTCCTGCCCGTTGTCCACCGCCCGATCGACAACCCGTGGGTCGAACTCGATTGCCATCCAAACGTCAACATCCCCCTTCTGGTTGCCCGCTTCCCACTTGTGCCACGGGTACCGAACCGTATCGACCTTCTTGCTCGTCCTCTTCGGTCTCCCGTCCGAGTCCCTCTCCCACAGGCCGCCGTGCTCCTCAAGCTGCTTCATCGGGAGCCAGTCGAACGCCTCCTTGGGCAGCTGGTTGTACTTGCTGGGGTCGGTCTTGTCGGCGTACTCCTGCTTCAGCCGCGCCATCCCACCGTTGCCGCTGCCGGGCGAGAGGCACACGTGGACCTCGCAGAAGGTGTCCTGCGCGTGGTTGTGCACGCCGCAGTTGACGGCGGGCGCCGCCGTCCAGAACTGGATGTGCGCCAGCGGCGACAGGGGTACCGGGTCCGCGGAGGCAGCCCCGGGCGCGCAGCCGCCGTCGTCGTCGGGGAGGAAGCGGAAGTGGAACCCGCTCAGGTTGTAGAAGTCCAGCCCCTTGAAGGGCGCGCCCCACCAGAGGGTGTCGACCTTATTGAACTCGAGGCCCGGAAGCTGGGCCGGGAGCGGGGGCGGCAGGGCCAGCGTCGTGCGCACGGGGACCTTGTCGGCCGAGGGAAGCTGCGCATGCTGGCGGCCTGGAAGAAAGATGACCGGGCCTCTTTGAGGGGCCGGAGGCGCAGCAGCACGGCGCCCAGCTCCGCGTCCGCCACGGTGCACTTGGCGTCCGCGGGCGCGGTCGTGGCCGCGGTGGTGAACCCGGGGACCGAGAAGGGCTGGCGCGTCGTGCCGTCGCCACCGTGCGCCTCGAGGAACAGCAGCGACCCGAAGAGCACCTTGAAGCCGTCGCCTTTGCCGACGGGCAGGGGCGACCCCGGCGGGTAGACCTCGATGCTGATGGCGTAGTCGGCGATCTCGATCAGTTGGGCGATGGAGGGCACCGCGATCCCGTTCTTGGTGGCGGAGGGATCTCGGAGGTAAACCAAGGCCTCGTTCTCCCACATAGTGGGGATGATGGCTGGTTTGTCTGCTTGTTGCCGCATGACAGAGTTGTTGAGGTGGAGCGTAACCACGGGGTCTGGCTCTTCGTAGTACCTCGCGACATTGTAGCTCATAGACACGAGGTCCAGTTTGCCCTTGCCGGAGAAATCACTATCCCATGCAGCGTCAGTTCTTCTGTCTGCCTGTCACGACGGATAGGGACGGAGAGGTAAAACACGATCACCTACCCAAGTGCAATACGAGCGGATGATTCATCGGCCACTCTCCACTTTGCGAATATACCAGCGTCGAGATCAACGGGCTTGTAATACATGATGCCCTTGAGCGGATGCCGGCCATGCGGTGCCGGGGTCGATTCGCCCTTCTCGTCACGGTCTAGGGGGCCGAGAAGGGAAACGAGGAACTCGTCGTCTCCATCGCCGTCGAAGTCGGCACATACGACGAAGTGACCCGGGCCGTCGCCGTTCTTCAACAGTTGGTTGGGGGTTCTACGTAAACTCATGGTTACCGTCACAGTCTCGCAATCAGATGTGTGAAAAGTAATGAGATGGGGGGGAGTGCCTACCCGTAAACGTCAAGGCAATGCCTCTTCCACTGGATGCCACCATTGAGCTTCTGTTGCACTTTGGTGTAGACCGCCACAGTGTTGCCGTGGAATGGATCCATGGTTGCGATGTAGGCATACGGATCGCTGCCCACCCTGCCAATATCACACGATCCAGAGCCCCAATGGTCGCCCGAGCCGGGCTTCTCGGAGTCGGGCGTCTGCCAAGGTTCCTTCGGCTCCCCCATTCCGACCACCTTCCTGTCCCAGACCCTGCGCTTCTGGCTGTACGCCAGAATGGTGGTTCCTTCGCGGCTCGAGACGATCAGCGAGTCGAGGCCGTCGGGGCCGTCCAGCTTTCGCGGGGTCAGCTCGTGGATGATGGTGAAGTTCTCGTCGTCTATGACCTCGCACGGCCATTCGGTCGCTTCCACCACCTTCTGCGGCTGCTGGAAGCGGAGAATCGGGATGGGGGTGGTCTTGTCGTGCGGGCCGTAGACGATGGAGGCGGCGACAATCTCGAGGAAGGACTTTTGGGTGAAATGGCCGATCTTGATCCTGTGCATGGCAGGCCACCTGCCCACATAGTGCTCCTTCCAGAGTCCACCATCCTTGAGCTTATCCCGTCCTGGGTTCTCGAGCCACACGATGTGGCCACCCTTGGGGTCGCATTCCAGCATGAATGGGCCGTAGTCGCAACAGAGGATGATATCGTTCAAGCCATCTCCGGTGATGTCGTGAGCCACGAGGGCGACAGGAGAGCGATCAGTGTAATCGCCGATCAGATACTTGGTCCAGCCTGCGACGTCGGTAAGACTCGTGCTAAGAGGCGCTCATGTTGTAGTTAAGGACTGACCTTTCTCGATATCGGGCCCGCCTCCAGTCTGCTCGACGCCAGTTGTCTTCTTCTTGTATTCTGCTTCGGCGATCGGATTGTCCAGAAACTCAATTTGCCCAGACGCGAGACCAGAGCTGAAAAGGGGGGTCGGTCAGTAAAATTGTCCCACGCGACCAGGGCGGGAGGGGTCCTAGGCAACCCTTACACCATGACACCTGGCACTCTGTCGTCGTTGGAGAACTTGAACGTCTCTACCCAGTATCCGTCTTTCCTGTCAGGTTGGATCACGGCGGAGCCGAATGATGGCTGAGAGACGCCGCTCGTAGAGCCGGGCGCCTCTCCGGATGGATGCATGGGTACTTTCATGATGGCAAAGATATATCGAGCTTTCTTCTTGGTGGGGGTTGAATGCTTTCTGAGTTATTGATCGATTGCAGAGCTGCGCTTTCGTTTTCTATATATATATATATGAAACGCCAAAGGGAACGGACATCCAAGATTGAGCAGCCGACACCTAAGTTGCTCTCGGGACACCGGAGACATACAGGTAAATTTTACCTAATATTCGAGACTGCACACATAATTAACAGACAATGGACAACAAGGGTGTGCATCGGAATCCCTCATGTCCAATAGGCATGGAAGGCATAGCGACGACACCTCATCCTGCCTTCCGCTTCAATTCTAAAGCATAGGAGCAGGTGAAGAAGGGTATGATCTCAACAATACGCGAGCTAGCGTCTTACTGAGACATATGTCGCTTGAATGGTTTCCAACCCAATGCGTGGTCTTGGCCTTTGTCCACTCGGTCAACTTTACCGGCGGGCGTTCTGGATTCCATACAAAGTGACGGGACGGAAACTGAGTTTGAGGTTCGTCCAACCTTTTCCACATCCCAACTGAATGCTTTGCGAGGTCAATGGCGTTTTGTGTCACCCCAGAGTATGCAAACCAATTTTGATATGACCGAACTGCACAGACATTGCGTCAACCGGACTCAACCTTGAGCTTATATCCCCGGAAGTAGACCGTGGCACTGCTTGCGACGAGGTCGGTCGGCGAAACTCTGCATTGAGTTCATGCTCAGCTGCGGCCCGGAGGAGTTGCGGGACGCGGGACGGCACGAGCAAACTCCAATTGGGCACGGTGATGCCGCCATGATCCGCAATATCGATTTGACACCGGAGGCTAACACGAAAAGCATAATGATATTGCAGCCAGCCTTCCATCTCCCGGGGGAACAATGGGTTATTAATATATATTAGTTACAAGCTACTATTACAATCTCTTATCTAGTTGCTTGCCCAAGCTACTTCTATAGCTTCTCATCTACTTGCTTACCCAAGCTTATAGTACCAGCTGTGTATTGTATACCCCTATAACCCCCCTTGTCTACCCACCATGCCCCGCAACGACGATCCGAGTTATCCCCAGCACCCAAAGTCTCGGGACCCCTACACGTTCCAGCCTGCGGATGACTTCTTTCCCGGTGTAGTCGGCGGGCAATCCCAGACCCATCAGCCCAACTCTGTCGAATTCCATGCCGAAGACCAGAAGGGCAAGGATGGCAAGACCAACCCCGTCTGCGAGAAGTACGGCCGCATCTTCCGCTTTGACGATGGGAAGCATATGGTCGTACAGTTCATCCGCCCCCGCATCTGGAGAATCCGATTCAACCCTCGCTTCCAGGAAGCCTCGGATTACTCTGACTACAACACGTAGGTTGCTGTTGTACCACCTCAGATCCGATTTTGAACTGACAGGGACCTCGTTCTCCTCTAGCCGCACCATTGTCCAGGACGACCTGACGGAGCTGATTGAGATCCTCGACGCGGCCGAAGGCCTCAACTGGACTGTCGAGTTCAAGCCCGTCGGCGACCAGTTCTATCTTCTTCAGTCTGTCCGCACCACCAAAGACTCGGCCCGCACCATCGTGGTCCAGCTCTGGATCCAGCGCAACCCTTTCAAGGTGACAGCCGTGCGCTCCATCGCCTCAACCGGCACCGTCGACACGAGCCCGGCCCTGCAGCACCCGGCCCTGGACTCGGTCGACAGCATCCCCAAGGAGCGCGGGCGCGCCAACGCCATCATCTGGGAGACCAAGTCGCGCGCCATCCTCTACCAGGAAGATGCCACCATCCTGAACGTTGACAAGCCCCTCACGGCCAAGTACCTGGGCTTTGGCGAGCAGGGCGGCAAGCATCTGTTCAAGGACAAGACCTACATGAACTACTTCAACTTCGACAACATGCGGTACTTCAACATCTACGATGAGGGCCCGACTTGCGACGCTGAGCCCTTGTACCATTCGGAGCCGTACTGGATTCAGGTCAACGCGCAGCCCGGCTACATGTCCCAAGTCGCGACCTTTATCGACAACTACTCGCACGTCCTGGTCGATTTGGGCAAGACCGCATCGGACCGACTGAGCATTGCGACCCGGTTCAACAGCTTCCAGGGCATCTTCATCGCCGGTGACGACATTGGCCAGGTCATCCAGCTGTACACGTCCATCATCGGGAAGCCCTGGCTGAGACCCCGCTACATCCTGGGCCACCACCAAGGCTGCTACGGCTACGACAGCCAAAAGCTCGTCGAGTACTATGCCGACGAGTACAAGAAGCGGGATTTCCCCCTGGACGGCATGCATATCGACGTCGATATGCAGCGCAACTACAAGACCTTCACCATTGACACGCGCGAGGGCCACTTCCCCGACCCCAAGGGAATGTTCACCAAGCTGAGGGCCCAAGGCATCAAGTGCAGCACCAACATCACGCCCGTCATCAGCATGAAGGAGGAGGCCGACTTTGAATACGAAACCTACAGCAGCGCGTGGCGCGGGTCCGGCAAGACGGGCGACAGGAAGCTGGACAACTACTTCGTCCGGGACGAGCGGGACAACGACCCCTCGGTCAACCCGGTCAACGACGAGCGCTACGTCGAGTTCGGCAAGGGCACCCGCTACTTGATGAACCCCAACTCGGACCGGCCTGAGTATGGCGACGACTACGACTTCGCCACCAACCGCAACAGCGGCTGGCCCTTCCACGGCGGCGTGGACTACGGCGGCACCAAGGGTAGTCCCGGCTTCTACCCCAACCTCAACCGCGGCGAGGTGCGCAGGTGGTGGGGGAAGCAGTACCAGTACCTGTTCGACCAGGGCCTCGAGTTCGTGTGGCAGGACATGACGTCGCCCTGCATGGCGCAGCAGTACGGCGACATGAAGTCGTGGCCATTCCGGCTGCTGCTCGACTCGGACGGCTGGCCCAACGACCCCGTGGCCAAGTCCAAGAAGCGGGCCATCGAGATCTGGTCGCTGTACAGCCTGAACCTGCACAAGGCCACGTTCAAGGGCCTGCACCAGCTTAAGGGCCGCGAGGACAAGCGCAACTTCATCATCGGCCGCGGCAGCTTCGCGGGCGCCCAGCGCTACGCGGGGCTCTGGACGGGCGACAACTCGTCCACCTGGGAGTTCTTCAGCATCTCGGTGGCGCAGGTGCTGGCCTTGGGCCTGGGCGGTGTCGCGTTCTCGGGCGCCGATGTGGGCGGGTTCGAGCCTGTGGACGACTGGGATCGCTTCGCCGACCCGGAGCTGATGATCCGCTGGTACGGCGCGTACTCGCTGCTGCCGTGGATGCGGAACCACTACGTCCGCAAGGGCAAGAAGTGGTTCCAGGAGCCGTTCGAGTACGAGAACTACCGGCTCGAGAACGACGCCAAGATCCCCGACGACCAGAAGGCCCTGTACCGCTCCGTCCTGCCCGTGACGAAGTACCTGGTCCGGCTGCGGTACAGCATGATGCAGCTGCTGTATGACACCATGTTCGAGAACGCGATCCGCGGGCTGCCGATCGCGCGCTCCATGGTCATCTCGGACCCGCTGGATCCGAGCCTGTTCGCGTCCAACGAGTGGTACACGGCGCACCAGTACACGGTCGGCAAGGACCTGCTGGTGGCGCCCGTGATGGAGAAGCGGGCCGAGAACAACGGCGTCACGAGCGTCTACCTGCCCTACCCGGACGCCTGGTACCCGATGAACCTGCGGCCCGACACCGACCCGAACTCGCCCGGCGCCCCGCTCGAGCCCAAGGCCCGCGGCGGCGCCTCCATCAACTACGACGCCCGCATCGACTTCCAGGACTCGCAGCTGCCCTTCGTCACCCCCATGTACATCCGCGAGGGCGCCATTATCCCGCAGCAGGAGGTCCGCCAGTCCGTGCCCGACCGCACCCGCACCGACATCCCGGGCCTGGCCGAGGAGCCGCCGATCCCCGTCACCATCCACGTCTACCCGGGCAAGGACAACGTAAGTTGATGCTTTCTCCTTTATCCTTTCTCTCTCCCACTGAAACCACTTTGCTCTATTAACACCCACACTAGACATACAGCATGTACCTCGACGACGGCGTGTCCCGCCAGAGCGCCCCCGCCAACGACTGGCTGGCGATGCAGCAGGCCGAGATCACGGAGGCGGCGAGCCGGAAGCTGGTCAACGCGTACGGGGACGCCAAGGCGCAGTCCAAGTTCCGCGAAGTGAAGATCCAGCAGACGTCGGTGCGGACCAACCAGGCGGACCAGGAAGGCGCGGCCGCCGGGGCCGCGACCACGTGGCGCGACGTGCGCACCATCACGGTCGCCACGCCGGTCGGTTCGGGCTTCAGCGACGACGAGGTGCGCCGCACCGTGGGCGATGAGTACCGCGTCGCCATCTGGCACGCGCGCGACGTCGACCTGGACTCCCTCCGCGTCCGCACCGAGAAGTGCAGCTCCACCTACAAGCCCTGGACCAACTACGACTCGCGCGTCACGCTCGTGCGCATCCCGATCGAGGAGGAGTCGCGCAAGGCCGAGATCGTCGTCACCGCGGCGGTTTGAGGTCGCGGGCCGGAGCGCCATCGGGAGGCCTCCTGTCGAGGCCTTGCGGGGTTTACTTCGCAGTGCGAACCCTGTCGGATCGGGGATGCCTCTCTATGATTTCATCAACAGTACTTGCAGTGGTTTGGTGGTCGGGCTTTATCCCGCCACAGCAGTCCTTTCAAGCTCGGACTAGGGAAGATTAGCCTTGAATCAAGAGGCTTTTCAGGACATTAATTAATGGGTCGTCTATAAGGTTAATATTCCTCATCTAGCTCTAGATGAATGCCACTCCTTCGAAACCAGAATGACAGATGTGGAAAAGTCCTCTTGCGTCCTGAACCCCGAATTCCCCCTCAATCTTAACAGTAGTAATTCGCTCCAGCCAGTTTCCACCCATACCCGTAGCCTCATGAGTATTGACGAAAGGGAATGCACTGATTGCACAGGACCTTCGCATGGGCCAGCCGCAGCGTGGCCCCGGCGTCCCCACACCTTGCACAAGTCTCGCTCTCCAGGAGCTGGCGCATAGCCACGTAAGGGCTGATGCGGATGAGGGCGGACCAGAGCCTCGTGTAGTGGCCCACCGAGCGGGACACGCTCTCCCGCAACGCCGTGGTCAGGGCCACGAAGCCGGGGAGGTGCTTGACGATGGCGTAGGCCGCGTGGTTGACGCGCAGCACCTGCGAGAGGAGCGTCTTGACGGTGCAGTACTGCAGGACCGCCGTGATGACCTCGTTCGGCAGCCGGTCTAGTACCCCCAAGAAGTGCGTGGCGCCGCCGGCCGCCGCCTGGCTTGACCCACGCGTGGCGGCTTGCGTGACGTGGAGGTAGCTCGGGCGACGGGAGACGATGCATTTGCGGGACGCTCGCAAGGCGTCGTAGCGGTTGGGGGCGTCCGAGGGGTGTCGGGTGTAAAATGCCCGATCTGAGGACTGCAGGCTGTAAGTGTCCGCCTGTTCTTGCTCATTGTTCTGAAGCCGCTGCATCGTGACCGAAATGGATTGTATGAATTCAAATCTCGCCGCAATAGTAAATGGGTTTACAAGTGACAGCCCTGACTGTTGTGTCAATTAAGGCTAGGGGATGGATGCCCAATAGTACCAATACCCTGACCAGAGCGTGGCAACATTGTCGGCATCGGTGGTGCTGGTGCATGTAAGCAGCGCCAGGAGGTCACACGCATGAGTCGCTAGCTTCGGATTACGGGATAGACCCAATCGGAGGGACCTGCCGAACGACACAGTCTCAGATCTCGGTCTAAGTAGGCCGGTGACCAGTAGTCCAGCGGCTGGTCTAGAGCTGTCCATCATGACTCGTGACATCTCATCGGCAGTTGACTTAGAGTTGATTAGCCCTTCAGGGCCTGATAGCCATGGTCGCAACCCCCCGTGTTCGGCATACTGCCGTCGAAGCTGACTGGCCCCCAATCCTCCCATATCCCTTTGCTGTTTTATGGGGAAAGTACTTTCCCGCGTACGACGTAGGCGGCCTGACTATGACCCAGACGGCCAGCAGCGATTCTCCTTGCCTAGATGGGAATACGAATTCGACGATCCTGAGGACAACGCAATCGGAAATGTCGACACTATCGTTCTCCTACTCCAGAGCATTGCCACGGAGAAGAGGTATGCACTGGTTCTCCATGCGTGGAAACCGGAGCTATTGTTGATTCATACTATTTGCTCGCTGTGGGTCAGGGGTGGGATAATCCCTGTCCAGGAGACAGAAGACTGTTGTGACGTCAAGGCAAAGATCGAACGAGATCGGGGCGGGCCCCTGCCAAGATACTGCCGACAGCCTGACGCTATCCTTGTGGTAGAAGTTTCCCGCGAGCGTTACGTCGGGAAGGCTACGCCGCTTAGTGTGGATATCCGGCGCCTCGAATACAAGTAAATCGTAACGCACTTCATCTTATTCGTGCCACATCCCTTTGACATCTAGTACTCTGTGTGGGTTTGGTTATAATTGCTCATTCCATACTCCGCATCTCCCGTCTTGCGAGCGCCGCCGCCCTGGTGCGACAGCAGCCCCTTGCGCTGCCGATGCGTGAACTTGGCGCCGTAGAAGAGCTGCACGAGCGCCGTGACGACCATGAGCAGACCCAGGATGATATCGAGCACGGCCGAGACGGCGGCGGCGGTCGCGACGGCCGCGACAATGAGGTAGTCGAGCCAGCCCGCGGTGCGGATGACGGCGAGGACCAGGACGGCGGCGGGCGACAGGCGCCGGCGGTGGAAGAGGGCGGCCTCGACCACGTTGGCCGCGATGGTGAACAGGCTCAGGAGCAGGAGGTAGACGGCCTCGCCGATGAGCCAGTTGCGCGTATCATCGTCGGCCCAGATGTCCCTCGCGAGGCCGTATTGACCCGGCTTGAGGCTCGCGGCCCACAGGGCGAGGCAGGCGACGGCGACGAAGAAGCCCGAGACTAGGCATTGGATCACCCAGGAGGGGACGAATTGGCGTTTACGCCAGATGCCTTCATATGTCTGCATTGTGTGCTTGTTTGGGTTTATGTGGGCTGGTGCTTGCTGGAGCAATTTGGGTATGTTGTCGAAAGACACGACTTGTAAGAAAAAGTGAGCTTTGGTGGTGACGTGGCGGAACGGGTGGTCAAGGTAAGCCTGGCTGAGATAATTGCAATCTGGGGAATACCGAATAAACATGGGGAAGCAACAATGTTTATATCCATTGTGACACACCGCGCCAAGTCGAAATCAGGCTTGGACATGAGATGCCTACATGTGGCCAGGCAGACAGGGCAAAGTCAGCCCAGAAGCCAGTTCTGGCCAGGGGCTGTGGGTGGCCAGATGGCCTGCCTGGGTTCAAGGCTATGCTGGAGGGAATCGTGCCTGTTTTTGGCTCACAGCCACGGGGCACGGCGAATGAAGTTGGTCCGTTAGTTGGCTGAAGGTCATGCTTGGCGGCGCCTGATGGCCGCCAAGTAGCCGGCCAACACGGGCCTAGACTCGACGATATACGATATGAGAAACATGGAGTGACAGCTGCATTCCTGTAATAGGCAGACTACTAACATCTGTGATGCAGGCAGGCAGGGCTGAGCTTCTGCAAGATGGAAAGCGCCATGAGCTCGTAATAATAAGACACCAGCAAATGCTTTCTGTAAGAGTGCCCACAAGGCGGTTTGACCCCACCAAATTAGCACTGCGGCTGCTAACAAGGCCAGGACTAGGCCAGAACTATGACCAACAACGGCTCAATTCGGCATGAAGAGCCCATGCTCAAAATGGGAGAAGGATATGGTACGATGAATACCTAGGATTGAGCAGTTGCCAATGTCTCTTGGCGCTCATCATACAACTCAATCATGCGTTGAAACTCGGCCCAATGAGGAACAGGCATCCGGGTGGATTGGTGAGCGAGTGGGTGTGGCTGCTTACATTTCCATGCCAGACTCCGGTACGGAGTAGAGTAGAACCTGGGCCGATCTCACGTCTCCCTTCCACCACCACGAACCGAACCGAGCCGAAAACAGTGCGCCCATGTTCGGGCCCGCCGCCACCGCTGTTACGGGTAGAGACACGATCCCGAATACCAAGAGAAATAAGGGACAAATGGCACCAATAGCAGGTCCCAAGGTCCCGCATGCGCGTACCATCAAGTCTCGCGTTTAAACATTGATGTTGCTTGCTTCAACCTCCTTGCTACCCCAGATTTTACTCACCCCTTGCGTTTCGCGTCCCACCAAACCCCAATTTTGTCGAACGTCACACAGAACTGCCAATTCATCCGAAGCTGTCAACTTTTCTACCATTCCCTCTTCACCTAAATCCTATCAGTATCCCAGGACCGGATTGTCATGTCCCAAGACAAGAAGGCCTCGCAGCTCTCACAACTCCAAAGCAGCGTAGACGACAGCAGCAAGACCACGCCCTCGCCCGCACCATTGACCCCTACGAACGATGAGGACGAAATCGCTCCGTCGACACCTGCCGGCGGCGAGGATGTCGCATCAGCACCCCAAGATGCTGGCGGCAGCAAGCTGAACAGGACCGCCAGCACCGCCACGGTCCAGTACCCCGGCTCGCACATGCGCGCCTTGAAGCGGCGCATTCTGATGTTCTCGCTGTGCCTGGCGTTGTTCCTGACGGCCCTGGACATCACCATTGTGGCGACGGCGCTGCCGACCATCACGCGCGAGCTGGGCGCCAACGCGGCCGAGTACTCGTGGATCGGCAGCTCGTACCTGCTGGCCTCGACGGCCTCGGGCCCCATCTGGGCTAAGATGTCCGACATCTTCGGACGGAAAAGCGCTTTGCTGGCCGCCAACTTGCTGTTCATGGCGGGCAGCCTGATCGCGGCCCTCTCACGCACCGTCGGCATGCTGATTGCGGGGCGCGCCGTCCAGGGCTTGGGCGTCGGCGGCCTAACCGTGCTCGTCTCCATCGTCATCGGCGACCTGTTCGAGCTCAAGGACCGTGCCAAGTACTACGGTATGACGGGCATGGTCTGGGCCGTCGCCGCAGCGCTGGGCCCTGTTCTTGGCGGTGTCTTTACCCAGAAGCTCTCCTGGAGGTGGTGTTGTAAGTCTCTATCTTGGTGCATGACAAGAAGCCAATGCTTCGCTTGTGTAGCAGTACTAACATGGAGGCACAGTTTGGATCAATCTACCTTTTGAAGGCGTTTCGCTCGTCGTCTTGTTCGTCGTGCTAAACGTCGATTGGCCAAACGTAAGCTTTCTCAATGGTCTTAAGTCGCTTGACTGGATCGGCTCCGCGATGATCGTAGGCGGAACCATCATCTTCTTGTACGGGCTGGAGACGGGTTCCGGCGGCCAAGCACCTTGGGGCTCCGCCCAAGTCATCTGTCTTCTTGTCTTCGGCATCCTCCTACTCGCCTCGTTCTTCTTGTACGAGGCCAAGCTGGCCAAGAACCCCATGATTCCCATGCGCATCTTCAACTCCGTCACCAACGTCGCCTCGTTCGCGACGTTGTGCGTGCACAGCTTCATCTTCATCAGCTACGACTACTTCCTGCCCCTGTACTTCCAAGCCGTGCTGCACTTCGAGCCCATCATCTCGGGGGTCTCCCTCTTCGCCATGGTCGTGCCGCTCTGCTCCTTGACGATCGGGACTGGGTACTACGTCAAGCGGACGGGCGACTACCTGATCCCCATCCGCGCGGGGGCCATCATCATGACCGTCGGCACGGGTCTCTACATCTACCTGGACGCGACTACCAACTGGGCCAAGATCATCGTGTTCCTGTTCGTCGCGGGCCTGGGCGCGGGCCCGCTCTTCCAGACGCCCATGCTCGCGCTGCAGAGCCACCTCGACCCGCACGACATCGCGGCCTCGGTCTCGGCGATGCAGTTCATCCGGAACCTGTGCACGTCCATCTCGATCGTCATGGGCAGCGTGCTGCTGCAGCGGACGCTGGGCGGCGAGGGGTTGAGCGAGGGCGTCGGGCACGGCGCGGGCGGTGCGGGGCAGGAGGGACCATCACGGGAGACGTACGTGTCGGCGCTGCACATCATGTGGATCTTCTACACGGCGTGGTGCGGGGTGCTGATCGTGTTGAGCTGGCTCATTCAAGGCAGAAACATCAGGGCAGACACGGGCAAGAGCAAGGACAGCAAAGTGTCGGATACGGAGAAGGGGGAGCATAAGTCTCAGCCTGAGCCAAAGTTGGTAGCCTAGCCCCGTGGCCCGTCAGTTTAGAGGCTTCAAGCTAGCCCCATCCCACATTCTATTTCAAGGTGTTCCAGTGCCTCAGCCTACTGCTGTTCAGTGTAATAGTAAGAAAAACTAGGTAGATCTATGTACCCAGGTAGTAATGTTGTGCAACTCACTATACATCGGAGCGGTCTACTTGTTTCCCAGTATGCATGTGATAGCTTCTCGAGGTTAACAATCACGACGGGCATGTTAGATGTTAAAGCCAAGTTAGTTAGCCTGGAAGACTGCGTCTCAATCGGCAATGCTCCCGTGCAGCGTCGCACTGCATCTTGTACCAACTATGGCCATGGGCCGATAGCACCAATCAATACACCACGTTCCTCAGGTGCAATGCAATGGTAAATCTCAAGGCCGGACATAATGAGTCATGGATGCGGGAATAAGTAGAATATTCGTATTGATGTCTCATCGAAGATTGGTCTATACTTTTGGGAAGCCATTTACGAATACGAGTAGAATATGTCTTGCACTGCGTGAGCGAGAATTTGGCTTTCTTTACCACCGCTGACTTCACTGCTGTAGCACACTCACTGGCTTACCCCCGCTGAAGAACGGCGCCCCGCCCCTAGTTAGCCCACAATGCACCTCACTAACTCCTTGACCATCCTGGCCCTCGCCGCAAACATGGCCATGGCGCAAGACACGCTGCCTTTGCGCATCATTACCTGGAACATTCGCTGGGCCACGCCGGTGCGCGAGATCAACGAAAAGCCCTGGTCCACGCGGGCGCCCCTGGTGATCTCGACCCTGTCCAAAGCGATAGCCGACACGCCCAACGCCGTCGTGATCGGGATGCAAGAGGTGATCGCGGCCCAGCTCGACGACATCAAGGCCGGTCTGAACCAGCAGGCCCGGGCCCAAGGCCAGGGAGAGGAGTGGTCGCACATCGGCGTGGGCCGCGACGACGGCCAGGCCAAGGGCGAGTTCAGCCCCATCCTGTACCGGCCCTCGGCGCTGCGCCTGCTCTACAACGAGACCAAGTGGCTGTCGCCGACGCCCAACATCCCCTCCCTCGGCTGGGGCGCCGGCAGCCGCCGCGTCGTGACCGTGGGCGTCTTCGAGCACGCCGCGACGGGCCGGCGCTTCGCCGCGGCCAACACGCACCTCGACAACCTGAGCGCGCGCGCGCGCCGCGAGGGGGTCCAGGTCGCGCTCGCGCGGGTCCAAACTGTGCAGCAGGAGTATGCTCGCGAGGGAGAGGCCCGCCTGCCTGTGTCGCTGACGGGCGACTTCAACTCGGAGCCTGGGCAGGACGCTTATGCGACGGTGGCGGGGTCGGGGTGCTTGGGGGAGCTGTACGAGTTGGCGGGGGGAGGCGCGGCGGGTTGGGCCTTATGAGACTTACACGAGTTTCTCGTCGTGGAAGAAGGGGTCGCGCATCGATTTCGCGTGGCTGGGACCCCTGGCCGACATGAAATGGACAGTAAGCCGGTACGAAGTCGTGGACAATGTGGTGGACGGAGTTTATGCAAGTGACCACAGGATGGTTTTCGGTGACCTAGAGGCGGCTGCATAAGTTGATGTTGCTGTATGCGACAGCTAGAGTCGCTCCGTCTTGTGCGAGCACGACACTAGGTTGAGTAGTCCTCGCTCCTGTGAAGTAGTTATTTCAATACAATACCGCTGAAACACCTCCGTCTATGTGCCCGCTGTCTCTCTGATCAGAAACGTATGGATCCAGCAGTTACTTAGTATTACTAACACCGTCACTGCGGAAGAATCATCCAATGGCTTGAAATGGCATGATACGAAGTGCGCATGTATTGGCTAGTGTTGGACTAACCACCAAAAGTCCGTATCCTTCAATTCGGTCTTTGGGTATGCCCGATACCAACTTCCGCTTGGCATGTATATAAGCCAAAAGTGACTTTATGGACAGAGACACGGCATTAGGTCAATACCAATCATTGTTCCATATGCGAACTACTGCAAAGCCTCCCCGTTTCCGCATTTTGTCCTCATCATCCTACTTCGTTTCACCCAACCGATACACGCACCACTAACATCCAAGTCCACCAAACCCAAACCCCAAACCACCCGCCACCGCCAAAATGTCGTCTTTCAATGGAGTCCCTCCCGCGCCCCACCAAGACGTACCACACCAAGTCCTACGCCCCCTCGCGCAGGACCACGGCTTCGAGAGCGCCGGCAAGACCGTCCTGGTCACGGGCGGCGCCTCGCGCCTCGTCCTCGTGTCCCGGTCCGCGGCGCCCCAGGCCCGAGCCAAAGCCGAGCTCGAGGCCGGGCACCCCGGCCTCGAGGTCGTGACGTACGCCGCGTCCATCGCGGACCGCGCGCGCACCGCCGAGATCCTGCGTAAGCTTGAAAGTGATGGAGGCGGCGGCGTCGACGTTCTGGTGCTCTGCGCCGCCGTCGCGCATCGGCGCGTCACCGCCGCCGAGGTGCAGCCCGAGGAGTTCCGCGATGCGTTCGAGGTCAACGCCGTCGCCGCCTTCGGCTGGGCCCAGATGTACCTGGCGTCCAAGAGCAAGAGCAAGACTCTGATCAACGTCTCCTCCCCCGTCGCGCAGATGCGCCACCCGATGCGGGCGGCGTACGGGCCGAGCAAGGCGGGCGCGGCGCAGATCATGCAGGCGTTCGCCGCGGAGGTGGACTGGCAGCAGAAGATGCGACAACAACAACAACAACAACAACAAGGAGACGAAGGAACCACGAACGACGTCGAGGGGAAGACGCGCATCTTCTCATTCCACCCGGGCTCCCTCTACACCCCGGGCACGGCGGAGCACTTCGCCCAGGACGCGCTCGAGTGGGACGACATGGAGCTGCCGGCGCACTTTGCGCGCTGGCTCGCGGGGCCGCAGAGCGACTTCCTGCACGGCCGCTTCCTCTGGGCGCACTGGGATGTCGACGAGCTGGTGGCGGCCAAGGAGAGGCTGGCAGGGAATCCGGAGGCGTTGACGATTGGGTTGATACAGCTGTAGGAGTAGCAATAGGGGTAATAGGAGAGTATATGACGGACTGGGTATGGAAGACATGTATCAAGAGACGGCAAGGTGCAAGGATAGGTAGGGTGTTGGCTGTAATTATAATGGGATTTGGTTACTTTATTTTATTGCCAATTGGAATGATTAATGTTGGCAAGGACCAAAACCTTTCAGAGCGACCCAATGCTTTTTCCATTACCTCTTTGACTGGTATCATCGCTAACGCCAACTGTGATAATCGCTTGCGGGCTAAAGACTGCTAACACAAATTACTCGTCAACGCTATTCTTGAATCGTTCCCTATTATGCGTTATTGAGGCACGCCCGTGCTACTTCGGCTGCACGACGGTAGTAGAAGTCTGGATGAGCCCATTGGCCTGCCTTGACGGCGGCAGCGATGTGCCCCTCCCTGCCGTGGCCGTCATGAGAAAGAGCTCCCTCAATGCCTGTTGTCGTTGGCGTTGTTGTTGTTGTTGTGGGCGGCCACCTCCACGTCCGTCTCGGCGATTATAGCGCTGTCGTTGAGGTGCTGGACGCGCCGCTGGATGGCCGTGGTTTTGCCCCGCGAGGTAATGAAGTCGATGTATCTCTTAAACCTACCCCGGCGGCATTCTATAAAGTTAACTCCGCAGGCCCTCTCCATGAGCGGTTGCAGGATCGGGATCGACGACGCGATCACGATGGTACTTCCTTCGGTCCTGTGCGACGTGGCCATGTACGTTAGCGTACATCCTACGACGAAACAAATTCAGGGGAAGGGGGTGTGCAGCATCGGCCATGGTAGCCAACGCTCTTGGTACGCACACTGTCCACGTTTGCAAATCTGCATTTGCCCCTATTTCGGCCGAGAATGAGTCAGTGCTGCCTGGAACTCGCGAAGAAGGGAGTTGCCACTAACAAGTAAAGTCGGGGTCCGCAAGAGCAGGAAGATGCGTTGTCTTGTAGACGGCTACCGCCCCGGACCTGGGCTTTCTCATCAGTCTCTCAGCGGGCAGTACGAAGGATGCAGTTTTCAGGGGTTTAGTCGAAGTCCGAGTTTGGATTTGGGTTCATCAGGCAAACGCCAATGGTACTTACAGGACCCCTAGACCAAGCGCGACAGACAAAGCAACCTTTTTCCTACGGCGCATCTGTAGGCTGTACAGGACGACCGAGGGATAGATGGCGAGGTAGAAGTCGACAAAGGCAGACAATGCTTCGAAGCCATCAGACCGTCATGTTTACTCCACGCTGCGACTCGCGACGAGGGAGACGATAGAGAGGGCAACTCTCGGGTGTAGTGTACTCACATCCAGCGAACAGGCACCATTTGACCTGGACATGGACAGGGACGCAGTGTTCCGGAGGGTCGAGCCGGATATCACTGAAAGGCGGGCACTTTTTGTCGATCACCCTGATCAGGATGCCGACCGTGGCGAGCAGGGTCAGCTGCACCGTGATGCCCATGCCCCATAAAAACATGTAGTGGCCCTTTCTGGGGACCATGAGGCGGACAAGCAAGGCGATGACGGCCAACTTGGGGATCGCGAAGGACATGACGCCCGGGCAGAAGGCGATGTATGTCCAGGTCGTGACGGCAACCTGCTCCTCGCGCGAGAGTGCTTCTACATGGCGACCGAGGCCATGGGCGACGGCGACGGAAGTGAGCGCGCACGACGCGATACTGGCAGCCTGCAGCGATGCGAAGACACATTGTCAGTCAGTCGGGGGCCAAAGTATTGCACGTGGAGCTTTCGACTGCGACGCGGGGTAATACCAGGGTTGCCGGTGCACTTACGACGGAGAGGATGATGAAGCAGTCATCATTCCGCACGTTGCGACGCATGACGGCCCGGACGTAGAGCCGCGCGAGAGCGACGAGGAAAGCGACGCCGGTGACGGACCAGGTCGAGACGAGCGTGGTGGTGCTTCGGTCCTGGGCCAGATAGCTCGCGCGGCCGGGGTCCATCGTGCTTTCATTCCCTGAAGCGGCCGGCATAATCACAGTATGGTGGAGTCGTCCAACGACAAACCATGGTGCTTATCGCATACGGAGACCGGCGCGATATCGTTGTCACTTTTGGGGTGCGCTATACAATCCAAGGGAGGCGGCGGAGCGGGGAATGGATGATTGATAACCGTTGCCACCGAGAGCTTTCAACGACAAGTACAGTCGGCGGATCGTATGGGCTTTTGTCGATGACATGAGCGCCCGCCTTGGGGGAAGCGGCCATTTTGTGTCGTAGGCTTTGACATTTTTGTAGTTCTGGTACTAGCCACGGCAATGTTAAAGGTAGCCTATAGAGTTCTGGGCCAAGGCGACGTTGCATCAACTGAACTCGTTCCGGAGCGTCGCCTGAGTTGGTATTGGCCAGCGGCGACTGTTGCCAAGCATCTTGGTTCATCCGACTGAAGTCAATTCGGGACTCTAGTCCCTTAAAGGTTGATGCTCCGAACGCTGGAATGGGGGTTGCGTTTGACGGGACTTCGGACGGAAACATCATCATAAATATTCAGCCGGTATCAATAGCCTTCGGCACAGAAACACGGGGTCGAACACTCACCCGGCCGACTGATGTTGCTGTAAATGTAACTGTAACTGTAACTGTAGCGGCAGTAGTTCAAAGTCCCGCATAAGTTGCACAATTTGTGCGATCGTCGCGTGGCGTAGTAAGCATGGAACAGTAAGACCGGCGTGATCTCACCTCCGAAAATGGCGAGCACTCTCGGACTTGGCACGAGCATCCAATGCCCGACCCCCGAGGCCGAGACCGAGCAACGTCCGAGCTGGGATAAAAAGGCGATGGATACCCTTATCCAACCCATGTTTCTCTCTCTCTCTCTCTTCAGCTCACAGTTCTATGTTGATATCAACCGTTATTTAGATTTACTTTTCCTTCCAATCAAACTCACCCATCATGCATCCGGATATGCGCAGCCACCAGCACCCATGGCACGCCTACCGCGCCACCATTCGCGGCATGCCCTACCGGCGCTTCTACGGCGGGGGTTTCCCTCTCCTTCGATTGGCCTTCTTTGGAGCCGGCTCCTACTTCATCGCGAAATACGTAGTGCGGTAAGGCTTGATGGTGTTTTAACTTCCTTCGCGGAGAGAAAGCATATTAACTCTTACCATTAGCGACGAGCTCAGACGCGACGAGGCATTGCGGCAGCAACAGCAAAAAACCGTCAGGTGCAGTGACTGCAGCAGCAAGATCGAGGCCGCCCAGAATAATAACCAGCGCACGCTTTGAGGACCTTATACCAGCGGATAATGCATCTACGACTCTTCATCCCGGTTAGAGGCGGGACGCGACTCAGAGCTGGAGCACTTTGGGTGCTTTGCATGTGTAATACTATCATGCATCAAGATTAGACGGTTTCGGATACCGCGTGTAATATACATTAAGTGTTTTGTGGGTAAGATCTTTTCTCTGTCATATGCCCTCCGGTCTAGGTAGTTTGCATGATTCTTCTACCGTACTTTTTGTTATCGAATCTAGAGTCTTTACGCCTGTGAATGTGGAAATGAATGTTGTGGTATTCCTTGTTTCACGGCTACGCCAGAATGCAATCTGACAGTTACCCCATTGGGCAATCGACAGACACATGGGAGTCTATCCCACGGATCACATAAGGCTGTGTCCCCCATAGTATATACCGATTTGGCAATAGCGCTGCTAATGCCTGTCAACCATCGTCTGGAAACCTTTCTTAGAGGAAACAGTTTCTTGAAATATCCAGGACAAAGGCAAGATCCAGGGGTACGGCTTCCGCATCACCCACGTGGGCCACCGGGTATCAGCTGCCGATTTAGTCCGGTGATCGTTCCGGCTGACTTTTCTTTTTACTGGTGGCATGGTATTGGGATAGATGAAGACACAAGCGGCCTCCAACTCATGCATAAGGAGTGATGGAATGTATGCACGCAAGACAAAAGAGCAGTATTGATAATTTGATCCGCTTGTTTCGCTTTCTGGGGACGCAGGTCCCGGGCCAGGGTGCCGACGCTGGACGCCCGAGGCAGTACGGAGGGCTCAGAGGGGCCGTGCTATTGGTTTCTCAAGAGGTTGGGGGGCGTGGATGGACAACAGGGCAGGGTGCGAAAGTCGCATGTAGAAGCATCAATCCTTGAAAATAATGGAAGCATTGTGGATATGAGGTCAGTGTTAGAGATGTGCATGGCTTGGGAGAAAACACTGAGCTCGATCGTTTACGCATCAGAGAGGAAGGGAAAAGACAGAAATACCAGCCCCTGAAGCGGTTGTGGCCAAATGACTATGGTCGTGCTGTAATTTACCAGACCAAGGTGAGGAGCCATGAGTGATGGCGGATGCAGATGCATTGGAATTAAGTCTACTTATTCATTTGGTCAAGATACCTAGTTCTCAAGGACATATCTATATCTCGCCTTGCCCTCCTCCATATCCACGATGGCCTTGTTGGCATCCGCCATGGGGCGCTTTTGCACCCACGGCTTAATCTTCTTGTCCGCCGCGAGCTGCAGCATTTCCCGGATCTCGGACGGGGAGCCGATGCCGCTGCCGCCGACCTTGATGCCGCTGAAGATGACGGTGAAGGCGTTGATGTTGGGCAGCTCGCCGCCGTCGGGCGCGCCGACCTGTATGAAGGTGCCCTCGACCTTCAGCAGGCCCAGGTACTCGGTCAAGGGCATTTTGCCGCTCGACACGGTGCACACGATCAGGTCGAGGCTGCGGGCGTTCTTCTTGGCCCAGTCGGCGTCTTCCGCAGTCGCGATGTACGAGTCGGCGCCCAGCTTCAGGACGTCTTCGCGTTTATCCGCCTTGCGCGAGATGCCGACCACCTTATCGGCGCCAAGGGCCTTGGCGAACAGGACGCCGAAGTGGCCCAGGCCACCCACGCCGACGATGCCGACCGTCTTACCCGGGCCACACCCGTTCTTCTTCAGCGGGGAGTACAGGGTAATACCACCACACAGCATAGGGGCGGCGTCAGCCGAGTCAATCCCGTCGGGGATGGGCAGCACGAAGTGACCGTTCGTGCGGTTGTGCTTAGCGTACCCGCCGTAGGACTTGCCCTCGCCCTTGGGGTACACACCGGCGTAGGTGCCGACCATGCCGCGGGCGCAGTAGTTCTCCAGGTTGTTCGAGCACTCCGGGCAGTCGGACTCCAGACACGAACGGGCCTGCGCGCCGACGCCAACACGGTCGCCCACCTTGACGTGCTTCACGTTCTTGCCGACGCGCACCGCCTTGCCGACGATCTCGTGACCAACACAGCAAGCTAGGGGTAAAGAGGTTAACTTTCACCTCGCTTTCGGAGGGCGGGTGCGGACGGATGGGGAGTAGATAGACCCGAAGGGGGAAAATGCTGAGACGAAGAAGCGCAAACTCACGGTAGGGAGTCTCGCCCCAGCCAGATTTGAGGGTATGGAGATCAGAACCACAGATGCCGCAGTGGCTGATCTTGATGTCGACATCGTCCTCCTCCCACTTTTTGGGCTCGAACTCGCCCCATACCATCTTGCCCTCTACGGCGTCGGGACCGTGGCCGAGCCATCCCTCGAATTTGTCTCCAGAAGCCATTGTGAGTGTTTTGCTTGGGTAGTTTTGCGGGAGGGTCTCAAAAGTGGTTGTCAGAAAGCGAAGCTGTTGCGTCCATTACCTAGTCAGCGGGGGCAGCGTCGTTTTTTAATTCTATAGTAGAGCGGTTGAACGGCCATTCCCCCTCTCTCCCATGGGGTTTGAGGATCTCCGTGGGGTGGCACGCATCATGGGCTCGGAATTGGCGGAAGTTGGATTGACTGGCTAGCCATGGAGTCGTGGGAGTTTTTGACTCCACCCGTTTGCCGGTTATTGCCCTGATCGAGGTTGTGTCCATGACGAATATAAGGTTTCGCAAGTTCGGATGACATCAAGTCACGATAAGGCGAGGAATTAGCTCGCAGCACCAACTCGCGGAATAAGGGCCGGGACCGACAATCGACCCGCCCCGGCAGTTGGTGACAAGTGCGATGCCACCTTCTAGGATCTTCTAGGGGAGGAGACTCGGGGGAAATCTTGACCGCTTGGCCGAAATGGCACGGCAAGGAAACAAGGCTTTCGCGGACGGGCCATGATGCGCCCAGAAAGACAATCAGAGGTGTTTCCGTTAGCGGCGTGGAGAAGTTGCGGTAAGAGATGTTGCCCTCGATGACCCCTCGATACCCCGGCACGACCCTTGGATCCCAGCATTGTGCGAGTCATGGACCAATGGCGTCGACAAGACCGAAGACTCCGTACGTCACCTACCAAAGATCAGGTATGGGTGCAATGGGCTGGAACTAGGTATGTATTCAATGTTCCGTACCATCGCACGCAATCCAGATCCAGATCGCCTTGGACCGTACATGTACTGCAGAAAAGATGGGAACGATATGGTCGGTCTGCTTGCAAGATGCAAAACAAAGGCTAGGCGGATTTAGGAGTCTTTGGGGCCCGCAAATGCCGCATCCATCCGCACCTGCGATCTCGATTTTTATTTCGTTTTAGTGAACTTCCGTCTCCACTCTGCTTTGTAATGCCGTTTGTTGCTTATCAGTGGGCGCGGTGTTATCAGTATTTTTCTTAAGTCCGCTTATTCCAACAACCTGTCCCAGACGGCCATCTGTTTTGGGTATGGCCGTGCAGAAGTGCCTCCGGCTTGGTCACGGTGGACGGACGGCACACCAAAAGTTACCAGATGTCCGATATTATTCGCAGCTAGCCGCATCCAAAGAGAGTCATCTTCCCCGGTGCATGTCGTCGACCCCTGTTGCGAGTGGCGTCCTCTCTTTCTGTTCCGTTCATGTTTGCTCCTTCTCCATGTTGCATCAACCTTTTGTGTGTTATTGCACGTTTGCGGCCTGGCTTGAAACGTCGTCCGGAGGCGGTAGTGCTGTAACCAACCAAGTCTAGCCTTGTCGGGTAGGACGCCGTTTCGACACACAGCCTTCAGGCAACATCTTCGTCTTGCACACACTTCGACCAGACCAAGATGGGCATTGCATCGACCTATGTGCGCCGTGACCGAAAAACTTCTCGAAGGCGGAGCTGAAGCTGAAAATGGCTTGGCGGCCGTGACCGAAACGCCCGCGCCCGATAGAACATAGGATGCCAAGACCGAACCTGTGAAGCAGCTGTATGGAAGATGTCGAGATAGGGAGACATATTCGTCCGTGCATCACCAAACGAAACCAGGCCACCGCTAACTCGTACCGTACGACGTCAGATATGCGATGAGGATGAAACGAAAATACCATGGGCACATCGCCGCCGCCATCAAGACAGCCTTTCTCGGCTCATCGGGAGGGGCAAAGACCCAAGGTCGGGAGTGGATGTGCCGGCCGCTATTCATGATCTGAGTATCCGCCTGCTGCTCGGATGCCGGGCAGGAAAACAGGGGCCGCTCTCCACGTGGTGTGGCGCGAGATTCTAGGGCGCTGTCCGGCACCCACTAGAACGTGAGGTCTGCCATGGTCAGACGGTTCAACCATCCCATCGCGAAGCAGCTGCGCTGGTCTGGCCTAGTTCCATCAACAAACTTCGTGTCCCGTCTCTTTTACTTTGTTCGCCATGCCTTGTAAACTTACAGTGGTCGAGATAGGAGCTTCGTCCATTATTTCGGCCAGCATCCTTCCTTTGCCCTGTGTGGCTCGACAGAGGATAACTGCAGGACCGGAGCGGAGCGGATGGATATCGAACTCGATGAGTCTGGTCTTCTGGTATCCCAGATTCCCAGGGCTTTTTGGAGATAAGGTTCAGACAATAGCTCCCTTATCCGGAGGTGTTGCCCGGTTGGCTTGTTCGGCTCAGCAGCTGCCGTCCTCCTCCTGAAAGAATGACTCGGGGCGGTGGTATCCAAGCTGCGTGCTTCATCCAGGCCTGGAACTGCTCGATGAGAATACCCCTCAATCGAGTCTGGGGATCGAGGCACCTTTTATACTGCGATACCATATTAACCAGAATGCGACTGGCCAAAGAAACCTCGCGACGGAGATTTGCTTGTTGGATCATTCGATTCCGGCAGCCTTATGATGCCGCCTGGAGCTGGAGCGACAGCGAGGTCAGGCAATATGTCGTCTTGATGGCGTGAGCTGTTGAGCCATCAAAAGTCGACTACGTTTCAATCACGACGAGTAGGGGAAGGTCGCATCCATAGTTCGGGTTCCTCATAGGCCGAGTTGGCCTGGCCATCCCCGTCCATGGCTTTCTCCGGGTGCTTGGACCTGGCCCGGTAATTCCCCCCAAAGTCTCACATAGTAGGCTTGAGTCATGGAAGGCCTGTCGGGGCACCGAGAATATCTGATATATGCTCAGTACAGCTGCTAATGGTCTTCTAGAAGCCTTCCAGCGATCTCGCCAGCAGGTGCATCAATCTCAATTCGCGATGGGCCAGGCACCGAGATAGAGTTTCTCGAGATCGCTGCATCCCTTCTTGTTCAGACTGTGCCGTCTCCTTCGGTTCTCCGCGCTGCCTGTTCCATTCTTATTCTGCCATATAACCAGAATCCCAGACCAAACAGAGTTTGAAGATTGCTGGCCGAAATCACCCCCTCACTGGGACAGCCAGGGCCCTCGCCCTTGGATGCTGGCCGGTTTGGCGACCATTAGTTGGGCTGTTTCTGCCGTCTTGGTGGCCCCGAAACAAAACAAAACAAACACACTCATGCGTTGTCCCAGAGAACTGGGGAGACCGCTTACTTACTGAACCTCCTCTCCGCCGACCAACATCTCGTTCGCTAATGCCTCGACAATGCCGCCCGGTCCTGTTGGAGCTATCCCGCCGCCTCCTGGTGTAACGCCCAACTTCGAGAACCCGGAGGACATACTAAACACCATCAACTTGGCTTCGCAGATCCTCTCCATCGTCGTTATGACGGTTTTCCTGGCCTTGCGCGTGTACGTAAAGACGAAAGTGGCTCCTCCGTTCCTCCTGGATGACTGTGAGTTGTTTCTCTTGCTTGCGCCTCTGTCTAGAAAATGGACGTGCTAACATTGGTGTGCGATCAAAGGGGCTTGTTGTATTGCGTGGGTGCGTGTGCTCTCTCGACTCCAATTTCTCCTGTTCGCCATATCTTCCGTTGACGTAGAATGGGCTGACCACCGTTGTTCAATGACTAGGTCCTCGCCGTGGCATACAGCTTGACAGCCATAATGAGTGAGTGAACCATCCCTTGCCCGAACCAGAAGGAATAGCGGAAGCTCATATCGAAACCAGTGGGACACTTTGGGGGAGGCTATCATGCATGGGATTTGACTGTCCAGGATTACGAGGGGTTTCTCAAGGCACGTCTTACCACATCTTCCTCTTTGTTGCTGCTAACCCGCATCTTGTCTAAAAGGCGCTCTACGCAGACACTTTAGTCTATGGCCCTAACGCATGGTTTACGAAAGTATGCGCTTCGCGAAACCTGCCTCTCGCTCGGCACTCCATCTCCGGCCGATCAGCGACTAATGCCTATTCTATCAATAGTTCGCCTTGCTGCTTGTCATCGCACGCGTCTTCCGGTCTTTCAGAGCGACGCGCATCAGCGCCTGGGTCATCATCATCCTCATGCTCTGCTACTACGTCCCCGTCTTCATCATCAAAGTCCAGGTCTGCCGCCCGATCAACGCCTACTGGGACCTGAGCATCAAGGGGGTCGATCTCGTCTCGCAGCGCGCCCCTCTTCGTCGCCGATACCGTCATGAGCACCGTCTCCGACACCGCCGTCCTTATCCTTCCCATCCCAGCCACTGTCTCGCTGAGGATACACCTAGTGCAAAAGCTGAAGATTTGGAGCATGTTGGGTTTGGGAGGGCTTGCGACGATGGCTAGCATTGTGCGAATGGTGATTGTTGTGAAGCTGCAGAGCTCGAACGATCAGAGTGTCGAATTTGTTCGCTTCAACTTGCTCGGGTGGGTAAACCTTTTCCTCATTTTTCTTCCACTTCCCAACCTCGTCCACGGACGACCGTCCCTCGGTCTGCTTGCGTTCTTGACGAAACCTTCATCAAACGAGCACTGGTTCGCGATCAGCACTGTCTCTTGACGTCTAACCTTCTTTCTTCTGTAGCACTGCCGAGGTCACCATCGGCGTAGTCTGTGCCTGCCTTCCCGCCCTCAACATCCTGGTCGCGCGGCACCGCATAACATCGAGGGAGAGCAGCGAACAGTCGCAGTCGAAATTCGTTGAAGCAATGAGGAGCATCAAGTTCTTGGCGGGTAGCAAGCTGCAGACGGCGCCGCCCATCACACCCTTACGTGTAACCAATATGACGAGAAACAACAACAACAACAATAACAACAACCCTAATGTTAATGATAATGACATGGAACTAAGGTAGGCGTTATACTGTCTAGGAAATCAAAGAATTCATATTAATCATAGTCTGCCTATAAAGCAGTACGTGATGCTGCTGCTTTCCTCATAATGTACTAATAAGCATCTCGCCGGTATTCCCATCAACTCCTGCTGCCCCTTCATCCTCTGTCGATGTACTTCTCGCTGTTGTACTTCTCCTCCTGCTCCGTGAAGGCATTGAGGACTTCGTAGTAGTACAAATTGCGATAGCTGACTCGTCCGGACTTGGGGCTGTCGTAGTTGTGGTAGAGAAGCTTCACTGTACGGTGCGGCTTCCGGTCTGGCTGAGCGTCTGCCTTTGCCTTGGCGGCAAAGTACTCGTCAGGGTTGAGGAAGGGATCCATCTCTTCCTCCCAGGTTCCATCCTCATACAGATGGAAGGTTCGGTCTCGGCAAGAAAGGCTGTCAAACTTCCAGTCGAAGGAGTCTGCCAGGTTGTAGAGGGGCATGAAGCCGAATCTTCTGGGGAGGACGGCATGTTTATCGATGAAGCGCCCGACGGTGTATATGAGACAGAAGAGGTAGGCGTCAAGCACCAGGGGCTCGGGGTCCCGGATATGAAAGTATTTATGGTAGGGGAGGATCTCGGCAAAGTGTAGTAGGACCGGCATGCGGTAAAACTTAGCCAGGAGACAGGTGTGCTCCCGCTGGCGTCGGCTGAGGTTCGGGAGTAAATTCATCACTTTGGGGAGGTACAGGCACGGCTGCAACGTGTCGACGGGATAAGGTGCAGCCTGGTTCCAACACTGGAGAGGGTCGTCATGAGTACAACCCTTTTTGATGCAAGCTGTCTGGACTGGCCATCTTCCGAACGTCTCGTCGAGGGTCGCTTGTTGCTGGGGGGTCATGTCGGCGAACAGGACATCGACCGTGATGCCGCTGGAGCTATCAACCCTCGGAGTCAGTATAAAATGTCAAGGGGGTGCATACATAGTGCTGGAAACACTGGAATAGACAGTGATAGCAAGGAGTGAAGAAAAACAAATGAAAAGGGAACGAAAAGTGGTAAGGGAACTCAAGTCGAGCCACTGAGTAAACAGTGCGTACACCAAACACCCAGGTCGTAGATAGTACTGGAGGCACTGGAATAGGGAGTAAAAAATAATAAAATTCTCTTACCGAGCAGGGTTATTCGACTGCGACGACGCCATGGTTGTTTGTTTGGTGGTGATGCGAGTGGTGTTATTGAACAGGATGGTAATGTTGATGGGCTGCAGACAAATCGCCAAGATGACCGCGGTGAGAAGGAAGTGGCAGTTTCCTTGTGTGCTGTTCCCCGGGAGTTGATTTTGTTCGGGGCTCCGAAGGCTGCGGCCTCTCACGGGCAAAGGTGGAACCTTGGTCGGGGTGGGGCAGTGATGGTTCGGCGGGGTGTACACAAGCCATGTACCTTTGCCCAAAACAAATTGCCCCCGGTACCTGGTGTACCTTGGAAAATTATCGCTGCGAATTTTTCGTAGAATTTCCCGCATAACTGTCCTGTGTATGTGCGTCTGAGGCAATTACAGGGTAACTCGCTACCCTGTAACGAGGCTTGAAGGCACCCATACCACTTGGTAGGTCCAGAGTTCTGTCATGTAAGTTCATTCGCGACTCGGTGTCTATCTAAATCCGAGTCTCCTCGAGGTAGAGAGGAGAGCTTGTAGGCATCATAACTATAAGTACATAAGTAAGCGCCGAGTCCGCCAAGATGTCAGTCTTGTGTCTGAAACCACTTGCGCCTAGGCGTTGGGCGGCTCCATCTCAAGGCGCGGCTTGACGGACTTGACCCAAGTAGAGTAGCTCTCCTTGAGCTCTGTGGCCACATCCATGGATCTCGCGAGCGATTCGCTAGTGAGCAGCTTCTCCAAGGCGTCCATTCTCTCGTCCATGGTTGCCTCTCTCCGGGTGGCCCAGTCTTGGAGCTGCTGGCGAGCAGAGTCTTGGTCTTCCAGTTCCAGGATCTTCCGGATCTTAGCCCGCTCATCTGCCATTGGAAAGCTTCACGAGGTCCAGAGCCTCATGAACATGATCCATCACAAGCTCCGAGTCGTTCTCCCCGTCCTGCAACAGCTTGCCTGTGTCCCACTTGTTGTAGATGCTCTCGACGTGAACGTGGAGCAGCTTCTGTCGCTTGTTACTTCTGGACAGGTTCTTCTTGCTGTCCTGAACCATCCTGTTGTGCTGCTCTCTCTGCTGGCCGAGCTCTTGGAAGGCCTCGTCGAACTTCCGTTTCATCGTGGCGGCCTCGCGCTGGTAGCGCTGAACAGCTTCTCGCAAGCGGACATTCTCAATGTCGGCCTTGCTGTCGGTTTCGTGCTTGATCTTGATGGAAGTCGCATTGGACTCAAGAATCTCTTGTTTGGCCGGTTTGGGACTCGTGCGGTGGGCTTCACTGGTACCCTCCTTTGCTGCTGCATGGATATGATTCATCTCCTCGTTTGCGACAGGATAGTCTTCGTTATTGAGATTCTCGGCCCCTCTGACGGCACTATTTCCGTCAGCCATCAAAGCGCTTCCCGTATCTCGCTCGAGTCCGTTCTCTTCTCGAGGTTGGGCACCCTGGGCTTCGAACAGGTCTTTGAGGGCATCATTTAACTTTGCTTCGAAGACTCGAAGGTGGTTCGCGGGTCCTGCGATCGGTGGCTGTTGTGCCTGCAGGCCTTGGGCCGGGGTATTTAGGGGGTTCTCCAAGACGCTCTGGCTGCGTCACCATGGACTGGGATCTTGAAAGCATACTGTGCGATAAAAGCTCTTCGAAATGGCCCCCTCTCTCGCGCTCCGAGTCCGCCGCTTCGTCGTTTGGGTCCTCGGACTCCTCGCGTGACATTGTTTTGAGAGCCCGTGCAACTTCCTTCTGGAACTCGTTTACGTGAGCGCCTCCTTCTGCATTAGCCAGTCCCAGGAACCGCGAGTAGACCAACGTCACCTCAACCTTGACATGACGCAGATCCTCATCGTCCGGGTCTTCATCGGCTGGGTGCTCTTCCCACTGTCCGTCGTCGTACCAACAGAAAACTCTGTCCTGGTTCTCCTCAAACTTCCAATCAAAGCCCTGATGGCTCTTCGAAGGGTAAGGCTTCAAAAAGCCAAGTCTGTCAAGAAGGATTTCTCGCGTGTCAATGAATTGGCCAACCGTGTACATAATGCACACCATGTAGGCGTCGAGGCTCACATGCTTCTTTCTGGCCTTCTGGATCGGAGAGATGAGGTTGTTATATGGCTTGATAGGAGAGAAGCTGAGGCTGATTGGCACGCGGTAGTGCTTGGCGAGTAGACAAGTGTACATCCACTGCTTGCGGGTCTTGGAAAGCGACTCAGGAAGACTCTCTATCACACCAGGTAGATAGAAAGAAGGCTGCTTCGTATCGATGGGGTAGACGGGGTCTTGGTTCCAACACATGCTGGGCGGTCGGTGAGCGCAGTTCTTTCGCACGCAAGAAGTCTCCGTCTCCCATTCTCCCAGCTCATGGGCTAATGTCTGGAGTTGCTGATTGTTGAAGTCGCCAAAATACTGTCGGACGTTGGAGGACCTGTTATTGGCGACGGTGCCCGATGATTCCGCTACACTGGCCTCGGCCCTGGCAGCTGGTGTGGCTCGACCAGGCATCTTGTAATCTTTCCAAGATCAGGTTGGAATTGAATGCTGAGATTATGTTTAGTTAGTTGTCATAATGTCAGATGAGGGAGTAGCATGAGACAGAAGTCGCGACATGGGACGGATGAGGCGATTTGGAACGAACCCGATATTTGAGACGGAAGTGAGTTGGGACGAATATGGCAAGATTTCTGAGGTTTATGAAGAGAGTGCCGAAGACCAATCGTATTTGCGGTTGTCTTCTCTCCAATGCACAGGCTCACTAAATTCATAGATGCCTGGGACACGACAAAAATGGGGATACAGGACTGCCGTGAACTGTGATGTGAAGCTGGGCTGGGTGTCGGTGATTACTGTCAAGGCGAAGGGACGGAAGTGTGGCTTGGGACGGAAGAGCAGTTCGTGACAAGACTGAACTTTGGGACGGTAGTGAAGCATGGACGGAAGTTGTGTTATGGAACGAGGCTGTGAAATGAGACCGAGTGGTGGCAAGTTGTTGTCTTACTTACAATACGAAGTTTGCTTGGATGTTGGTGATGAGGATATGTGCAACCCGCGTATGGCTGAGCTCCCACAAACGATGAATATGTATGAAGGTGTTGGAAGCTTGGAAGACGAAGGATGGTGAAGATGTTGGAAGGCTGGGAGAAGAAGGCAGGTGGTGGTGCTGGAGATGGGGATGGGTTTTAACTACTGCAGTACCGTTGAATGCATCGGTATTTCTTTCGTAATTCAATACAAGAGCAGGCTAGAAACCACCCATACCGAGATGAATTATCATGAGTCGGTATCCTACCATTGACTAATCAAGAATGAACTTTTCTTGTCGCAACATGGCACAGCCTCGACACAATCGACGACAAAGTCGGTACTGCCCCTTTTGTTCAGCAGTACCTCCCTGCATGCCCTTGGCATGGATCACTGAGCATTTGAGCCTTGAGGCAACATTAAATGTAATAGCGCAATGATTAGCACAAACCCACCGGGCGCGTGTTTGTTGAAATTCCCTTCTGCTGCCTTCAACAAGCACAAGCCAAACCCGATTTCCATCATCCCTGTCGGCGATTGTTCACAGTCATCCATGAACCCTTCTATGACTCGTTTGATTCTACACATCTGATCATCAGGTAAGTCGCGCGAATATTATTTCTTGACATTCGGCCTATTTTCATCTCAAAAGCATCCCTTGGTTTGATTCGTAACCGCGCGTCTTCACCATATAAATAAATCATACAGCATCTTGCCATGGCGAGAGTTTTCACAACTCTGAAGCGATAAGGCCTGAGTAATTATTGACCTGACCCTCATCGCGACCAGAATCTCCATAAATCACACGCGTCCTGAGGGTCTCTTGTCGCTTCGACCAATCCATCAAATATCCCCTATCATCGCCCAAATCATCAAGCCATCTCATTCACGAAATCAGTATCAACGACAACGGCATCATGGTTGATAACCACAAGAACCCCGCAGACCTAGAAAAGGCCAAGATCACGGTACTACACCTGGCGCGAGTCGCCGCGGATATCAGAACGAACATAGCCCTGCTGGACGCCGAGATCGAGGCCCTGAAGCGAAACATGTGGCGCACTGAAGACGAAGTCTCAAAATGCCGCGATGCTCGCGTCACCAACATCCTGGGTATATATCCATCGCGATTCCACCCTTACAAACAAGCAGCTAACCCTGATATGAAGCATCGCTCCGTGAGAGAGTCCGTGGCATCGAGGAAGGCCAAGTTGACTCTCGTCGCCAGCTGAAGGAGACCACGACTGAGATCAAGCGAATTTGGCGCCACATCAAGACGGCCCAATCTGCCCCAGAGAGTGACGACGGCAAAGCAGCACAGGGAAACTGATGAGGACCACCACAGAAGATTACAACTCACAAACTGGATGGTGGAAGCAGTGATAACAGGTTCGGCATACTCTCATGCTCTGTTTTGGCTGGATGGTTGGAAACCCCTAGAATAGGCACATAGTTGGTGACTTCTTGCATAGATGTGCCCAAATACCTTCGCTGAAGTGTCACCTATGATCCGTGAACTTGGATTTATGACGATGCCATGTTGTGGCTTGGCCACGCAGGTACTTTCAGATGCCTTCGACCCTTTGTGGTCAATATCATGGGAATGTGTCGATTCTGTCTGTCTACTATCCAAGTGAAAAGGGCCTACCTCGTTTTGTTACCCAAATCTTAGTACCACGAAATCTGTCACCGATCAGGATCTTAAGGCCGGCTGTAGGCGGGGTCTTGTCGTACAAGCGCCTGTCAGAACCGCATCGCTGATTCGGAATCTTGTAGGGTTGTAATTTCGGCGTTGCAGATGGGCTAGCATAGCCGCGCCTCATCCCTGGGGAAAAGCCTGCCCGCCTTGATCAGCGAGTGTGGCTACAGGTGCTCAGCCCGCGTGAAATCTTCTTCTTAACCCCAATGAGTGCACATGGCTGATACAGAATTATGTCCTACACAGTACTGGAACCGGCTCTCCTACCGAGATGAGCTCAAAAAGAGCCTCATGCTCGTTGGAATCGGCACCAACATGATCACCAACATGATCGGGGGCGGCGAGTACTTCGCCCACAACGGGTCCAACACGGCCATCGGCTGGGTCCAGCCCGGCCAGCGCGGCTGCATCGCCAGCGGGCGCTTCCAGGGCGCCGTGGCCAACTTGGGCCCCGTCGCCAGCCTCCCGAACTTGACCACGGACGCAGCCTATCTCCGTGTAGATAATCGTCACCAAAGTATACATGATAACCTTGTAGTATCCTATCAACCAAACGGAGGTCGCTTACAAAAGATTTCAAGTTCAAATCAAACCACTGGGCTCGTTTCCTGTCGTTTGCTCAAATTTCCTATCAAGCTAAACGTCAGCGTCACCACTAAGGTCGAAAGAGAGTCTCGACCTCGTCGAAAGGACAGAAGACGTTTTGAAAGCACGGACAACAGGACGAGCGCGATCAGTGACACTAACCAATCGCAATTTGCCGAGCCTTGTCAGTTAGGCCCCCGCTGCCATTAAGGGACAGGTGACGATGCAACTCTTCCAAGGGAGCCTATTGGATGCCTCAAGGTTTAGCTAGGAGTTTCCGATTCGTCGGACAGAGGGTGTTGGGGCCGGCTTTCTTCGTCTGGCTTTACGGGAGCGCCCAACCGACATTGGTGTTTCAATGTTTCAGCCCATCTGGCCAAAACAAAGTGTATTTATAGACTGCCATTGCTATTGGCGAGGCCGGTCCATTACACTCTGCCGGGGAATGATGGGCCTGCCAGGATCCCTCACATGGTTCATGATTTTGCACTGAAATCTAGCCTGGCCCCTGTGAGTATGCTACTCTATGTTTCAGACCCCTTTTCAGCCCTGCCGGGCGTCAACTCTAAGCCCGGCCTAGGCCGGGAGGGCTTGCATATACTTCGTTGTGCTCTGTCGCGTAATTAGTTTTCTGATTACATTCAAGGCACATAATATATCGACAATGAGGCTACCGATAAACTTGTTTACTCTGTTGCTTGGCTACTGCACTCAAGCCTGCCCTACTGAGGGACTACGTCGTACACGAGAGTCCAGGAGTCAAAGTGGCAGTCATCGAAATGGACGGGTTCAGAGAAGGACAAAATCAAGCAGCGACGCCATCATTCCCGTGCGGATTGGGCTCGCACAGAGCAACCTCGAAACGGGATACCAACGACTGATGGAAGTGTCGCACCCGTCCTCGCCTAACTACGGCAAACATCTCTCGCACGAAGAAGTTGTCGAGCTGTTTGCTCCGAAGAAAGAAGCCTCGGTCTCCGTCCAGGCGTGGCTCACGGGCGATAGTCCGGGCATCGATGTGCAGTACCCCAACGCCGTCTCCGGCGGCTTCAACCAGACTCAGATGTGCGGTGCTTCCAAGCCCGCCAAGGTCATCTCGTTCTCCTACAGCACCGGCGAGGCAAACCTGCCGCCGAACCATGTCCGAAGGCAGTGCAATGAGTTCATGAAGCTCGGTCTGCAGGGGACCACATTCATCTTCTCCTCGGGGGACTACGGCGTGGCCACCAGTCCGGGCGATGTTTCCCCATCTGGGTGTACGTCCACCGCGGGGCAGAATGGCACCATCTTTACACCGCAAATGCCCATGGGCTGTCCATATGTAAGTGTAAGATTTCCAGTATAACCGAATCCGGTTTTGCAGTCAGCAGCATCCTCTGCTACCCGATTAACAGTCCCCAGGGGTACCAGGCCTTCGTCCAGGGGAAGCGGGGCGCCATGGCGGGCACGAGCATCTCGGCGCCGCTCTGGGCCGTCGTCGTAACGCTCGTCAACCAGGAGTGCCAGGCCGCCGGCAAGGGGCCCGTGGGGTTTGTCCACCCGGTGTCTATGCCCACCCGGAGGTGTTCAACGATGTCGTGAACGGGTCTAACCCGAACTGCGGGTCCACGGGCTTCGCGGCGGTGCCCGGGTGGGATCCGGTCACGGGCATGGGCACGCCGAAGTATCCCGAACTGGTGAAGCTGTTTTTGAGTCTCCCCTGAGCCCAGGACGGCACATATGGGTCTATTGCTACTGTATATATTCTTAGTAATTGAGACACGACACCTAGCGCATTACTCGTTAAGGATACCTTACAAGATAGAGAGTTCTTCTCAATGCCAACCGGGTGACTGCAATATAGTATACAACGGCGTAAATAGCAAATTCGTAACGCTGCAAGTGAACATGGTATATACCAGGGGTGTGCTGATCTGAATAAGGGGCTAGCACCACAGACAGCACCAGTCACGCTAGTAGCCCGCATTTAGCCGTCCTGCTCTCTTATTTGAAACACCAAAGAGGCCTGAGCAGTGCCGGACATATTCAGGCCTAGCCCGAGCAGGAGCTCTGGGATCCCAGACGGTTACAACTGCAGAGGGACGTACTACCACACTTGTGAACGCCTTGATTTGCCATCATCCAAGTAGCTGTAGCCTGACCGCGCTATCGTTGCGAGAGGTATTGAAGGTGCTTCCAATTCCGCAGCCAGGTGGACTGGGTGTAGACGGACTCGATGGACGGATGTGTGCTGTAGACCAGGAAGGAGAGAATCGCCCGTGATGCCCACTTGAGCACGGCAATTCAATGATGCAGGTTGCAGGGTCTGATGTTGTGTCAGTCGTGACCTGCAGTTGGGCCATGCTATGGGCAATTGCTGCTCGTGATGGGCTCAGAGCGAAGCAAGTGCGGCCACGGTAGCAAGTCGTTTCATCATCCACAAGCACCCGTGTGTATGTCGCTGTTTCCCACAAGGAGCAGATCAAGCGCAGCATCACCGGCCTCTCCTGCGACTTCCTCGCCAATAGTCCCCTCCCCACGTCATCCCTCCAAGGCCTGCTTCCCACACAAATTATCATGCTCAACGAGCATTGAACAATCCAACGCTTTCTCGAGTAGCTGCGCCCAAGTGGCCTCTGGAAGCCACTGTCCTGGGCCATGCAGCGTGTGAAAATCTCGAGTATTCAATCTCCCCGGCCTCCAGATCTCTTCCAGTCTTCCTTTTCCTTTCTTCCTCACAAGCCAACCACTAGAGCCGGGCTCCGTCCCCTCTCTATGGCGGGTGGCCCCATGTAACAGTGGGATATTCAATCGGAGGAGTCTGAGGGTCCTGCATCGCACTATGTGGGTTCCTCACTACGATTCCAACATCACAGTCTTTTGCTCCCGGAGGCCGAGTCGTTTGAGCTTCCTCTCGACTTGGGCATCCCCCGTGTCTCTGGTATTACAATGCCTCCAGACGACGCGGACCCTATCTTTTCATTGCATTCTCGAGTTCGCTCAGGGTGTGAAGAAGAGATCGTTTGAGGCCATCTGCAATCGGGTGAGCCGGCATTTTATCCCAAGTTGCAGCACCGTGGACTTAGCCGTCATGCAGTGAAAAGAATTTGCCACTTGCACGGAGGAAGAGCGAATGTGATGGTATGGTTTCGTGCAAATGGTGGCTCGGATCTTGTCCAAAGTAATCGTCACTGCCTGTTGTTTGCGTGGGAACGTTGTCAGTCATTTTCCATACCGCACAAATGAATCGGCTCAGGTTCACCGTCATTACCGACGCCTGTTCGGAGGGGTGTTGTAGGTCGGGTAGATTGGCCGAGGATGGCTGGCACAGGGCAAGGAATCGCGGATGAAGCAGGAAACGAAAAAGAGCGGAATGCAGCGTCTTTGGTCTTGGGCTTTCGTAGGCGGGAATTAGAATTGGGCTTCAGGTGGGCGGGTGCAAACTTTGTTAGAAGGGTGCTGGTCGATTCACCCACTGGAGACCACTGAAAGGCTCTTGTTTTACAGCTGTAGCTTCTGCCCTTCCGGGGTACGATTTGAACCATGAAAACACTCGTTTTCAAACTTGCCCACGAGGCTCAAAACTGGAACTGAGTGGAATATCTCGTAAATGCAATCTGCTTGCCAGCGGTTTCTCTGTCGATCAACATGCTGCTTGGAAGGCTAGCGTACGCTATATGGAGGAGTAAACTCTGCAGGTTCCCCCATGAAGTACATACATGCAGCCACAACCTGCTCCCTCCTTACCTGTCCTCGGGACAGGCACGAATCCCATCACCATGGATGACATGGGGCTTATGTCCTCATTCGGACGAAGCGGTGTGCAACATCCTCTCGGTAGCTACCGGCAGTCATGGAAGCGTGTTATGTTTCGTGTCAAGTCTCGCGCATCGAGCCATGCGCCTGGCGTCGGGTTGCCGAGTATCGTATCACGTCAATCAAAATCTCTGTTCCAACTTTCGTGTCCATATGTGTGTGTCCCCGAGTCCAATTTTAACCGTCCCTTGGCCGAAGCACACTGGAATAAGCGTTGGTGTAAGCAATAGCGCCTCAGGCCCACCCACCACCACATGCGTGTGGCTGACCCTCGTGGATTCCAATGTTCTAAGCTGGTTTTGGAATTGTTGAAAACCAACAAGGTGGAACTGGACGTACTCGTACCAACCTCCCTCTCGCATCTCACAGCCAGTGACAGGTTGCCGCAAGCAAGGGCCAGAAGCCGACGAATCACGAAACGTGTGAGCATTGGCGATGGAATGCGTGCCGAATTGACGTATTCGCGCCTGCCATTCTATTATGTCGCCCATTGCGGGGAAAAGACCAAGCCTTTTGCCCAGAAGGAATATTCCGAGTCGGACCAGACTGCTAGGTTGTGCTTTCTGCTGGCCCGTTTCAGACATGTCATGTTTCCTACTCGGCCGAAATGTGCCACTGCGATTTCTTCATCGGATCGAGTGTGGCAACGTCGTCCGTGCTACACGCCGTACCATTGTTGAGGCGCATCGCTGCATCGGGGCATCATCTCAATACCGACTGCAGCGCCCGTACGACGTGATGGCGCGACGCACCTGGCCTAACTTCTATGCTGCCGTACTCACTTGTCAACTAAATATCAAAAAGAATTGCACACGGCGGTCGCATGAAAGACGCCGGTGACCACCAAAGACATGTCGATACCGGCCAACCTTCCCCGCATTGAGTACGACCGCTTCTCCACGGGTCTCCAGCAGGGGTTTCCGGGTGGCTGTGCGAGCCCGTTTCGAATACGACGCGGGGCCGAGGCACATCACATCCCGCCATCAGATCACGCCGAGGGGGCAAGGTGTGTCAAAGGGAAGATATTCCACATCGGAAAAGTTTGGTTGTTTCGTTGTTCTATTGCTGCGTACCGAGATGGCAATAAGCATGTGGTCCAGCCCGCGCCCTCCCCCCTACTCCAATCGGGTTGGACCCTATTCCATCTGTGCGCACGTCTGACTTCACTTGGGAAGGGTCGTCATCTCAAATGCTCCTGGCAGCTTGCCAACGTCTTCAGCGAGCCATTGAAAAACATGCTGCATCCTCCCGCCGCCGCAGGATTCTCAAGAGCCTGACGTTTTTCCTTTTCTTTTTGGTTGGTTTGACTTGACGAGAGTATCCCTACATCATCGTCGAGTTTCCTTGAGTTTTGTTTATTTTATAACATCAGAATAGTGTTACAATGCTTCTCGACCACAACCCATGGACCTACGCGGCCGTGGTGGGCATGAAATATGGCATCACCTATATCGGCCTGTGGTGTCTGGTCTACTTCTTCTTCGTCGCCTTTGCCTTCGGACTGAAGGGGATCTCGCACCCGGCGTCCATCGTCATCGAGTTCTACGGCCTGATTGAGATTCTCTGGTACTTCATATGGTTCCTGCCCTTCAAGGCGCGCCTACAGCGGCCGGGCATGCCCATGTCCCCGACGACGCGGGCGCAGCGCAAGAAGCTCATCGCCAACATCCTCAAGAACGTGCCCGACGTGCGCCTCTTCGTGCGCAAGTGGTTCTGCTATGCCCACATCGACCAGATCTACCGCGACAACGTCAAGGACTGGCTGGCCTGGGCCCTTTTTGCCCGCGACAGCAAAGACCTGAGCCGAGAGGAATGGGACGAGCTGGACGAATACCTCGACGAGGCCCAGGAGATGGCCGGTCTCGACCTTCCACCCGGTAGGGCCGATGGGAAGCCGATGCGGCTCAACCTGGAGCCAGTCGAGATGTACCACCGCCCCCTCTTCTGGTACGTCTTCATCGTGAGCTTTACCGAGGTCGCATGCTGGGCCTTCCTGGCGGCCAAGGGCTTCACGTTCTACCGGCAGCCACGGGGTATCTTCTTCTCCATCTTCCCGTTCCGGCCCATGACGCTACTAGCCCCGAAAGCGTCGGCGTCCGACAAGTTTAGCTATTACTGCAGGCCCCACCGGTCCAAGACGCACCGGCCCGTACTCTTCGTCCACGGCATCGGCGTCGGCATGCCGACGTACATGACTTGGCTGCCCTCGATCCCCAAGGACATCGGCGTCATCGCCGTCGAGATCATCAACGCCTCGAACCGCATCTGTCCAGAGGGCGTGCACCCGAGCGTCTTCGCGCGCGCCGTGGCCAAGATCCTGCGCCAGCAGGAAATCGACGACTTTGTGTTCGTCAGTCATTCGTACGGCACCTTCATGGCGCGGCCCCTGCTCGAACACCCCGAGGTGGGGCCTAAGATGAACTCCATGATGCTCTGCGACCCCGTGGCCATACTGATGCACCTGCCCAACGTCGCCTACAATATCACGCGTCGCGTCAGCGTCACCACGCCCGAGATCGAGATCGACTTCGGCGCGGGGCGGGACCCCATGATTGCGCACACGGTGTGCCGGCGCCTGCACTGGCCCGAGCACATCCTGTTCCGGGAGGACATGGCGGGGCGGCGGACGACGGCCGTGGTGGCAGGCCGGGACTGCGTGCTGGACGGGCCCGCCGTGGCGAGCTACATGTACTACGGCAAGGTGGACCAGACGTCACACGCGGACCTCAAGGAGCTCGAGAAGACGTGGGACACGTGGACGGGCTGCGGCGACATCGAGCTCATGTACCTGCCGGACCGGGACCACGGGCAGTCGCTGCTGCTGCCCAAGCTGGCGAAGCGCATCTGCGAGGCCATCGCGACGTACTGCGACATGTCCAAGGACCCCGCGACGACGACGAGTAGCCCCTCGTCGATGGAGCCCAAAAGCGAGAACCCCCGACCCCCCCAGCCCGCCAGAGGAGCACCGCGGCCTGGGCGAGACGGCCGGGATACCCCTGGAGGACATCGCGCACCACTCCCAGAAGGTAAGGACGCTGACCGCCATGAAGACGGCCGACTCCCACTCCTTCGAGGACGGCATGACCATGGTGGAGTCGCCCCATGACGAGAACGAGTGGCGGAACACCCACTTCATTGAGTCGTACGCTTCGAGCAGATACAGTGTCCCCGATCCAGCCCCGTATCCAGCCCCGTACCGGGCCACGAGAGATATGGTGTAACAACCATGGCTACAAAATCGGAACCCTGATGCTAACAACATTCCTGGCCCAATCTTAGTAACTTCCTGCCAGACGGACGGACATGCAGACGATAACGGCCCTCCTGAAATTACCGGTTTCGGAATATCCTTTCCTTCTTTCTCTATTCTTCTTTTTCTATTCTTCTTTTTCTATTCTTCTTTTTCTATTCTTCTTTTTCTATTCTTCTTTTTCTATTCTTCTTTTTCTATTCTTCTTTTTCTATTCTTCTTTTTTTCCCCTCTTCTTTTTCTTTCCCCTCCTTTCATCGAGACGACAGGGGGTTGCGTTGGCATGGAGTTTTGATCTTCTTCAACATGAAGAAAGAAAGGATATCATTCCACAACGTATATATACCGTGCGATTTTGCAATACCTGTATTTACAAATCCTTCCGAGCAAATAAATAAACCATCAGTCTTCTACTTTGAGCGCAATGTCCACCACCGCCCGGTTGGGCCCTTCCCACCGGTTCCTCCGGACCACCCAGAGCGAGACGGCGAAGATCAGGACCCCCACGAGCATGGGTCCGCTGTAGTTCATGGAGGAGGCGTCGACGGGGGTGGTCTGCGGGAAGGGCAGCCAGACGATGACGTAGACGGTGTAGACGAGTGCGGCGACGTTGACGGCGCGGCCCCAGCGGCCAAGGTTCCAGGGGCCCAGCTCGATGCCGCCCCGGGCGGTGGACCGGGCGTAGAGCACGACGGCGAAGACGACGGCGTAGCTCAGGTACATGGCCATGGACGAGAGCGAGGTGATGGCGCCGAGGGCGATGTAGGTCTCGCTGCCGAGGTTGAGCAGCGTCAGCAGGGCGACGAGGAAGGAGGTCAGCCAGACGGCGCGGAAGGGGATGCGGTAGCGGCCGTCGACGTGGCCGAGCCAGCGCGGGAGGGCGCCGTCGCGGGCCCAGGCCCAGGTCAGGCGCGAGACGGACGTCATGTTGCCCATGGAGGCGCTGGTGTTGAGGAAGTAGAGGAACCCGCCCAGCGCGGTCGTCATGGTCTGGGACTGCGTGACGTGCAGGAGCACCGCGATGACGGGGCTCGCGGCGTCGAGGATGGCCTCGACGGGCGGCATGCAGAAGATGGTGACGAGCAGGGTCACGAAGCCCATGGAGACGCCCGCGAAGATGGACCAGAAGAGGGATTGGGGCACTATCTTCTTGGCGTTCTTCGTCTCCTCGCCCATGTGGATCACAGCTTCGAAGCCTTTGGTAGGGTCAGTCTCGACTCGCTAGGGGCTGACATGATAGCTCGACAGGAATTGGGATGGTACTTACCGATGAATAGCCAGACGTTAGATAAAGAACCGATTTGGCTGGCCGCGTAGTAACTCTCCCAACCGGACGACACATTGGTCTGCCTGAAGATGTCGCCGCTGTTCTTCGGCGCCATGACCAGGAAGATGATCATGAAGGCGACGAAGAGCAGGATGTTGAGGACGCCACTAAACAGATCGAACCAGGGCACGGCGCGGAACGCGAACAAGTTGACCAGCGTGATGACGGCGAGCGTGCAGAGGCTGATGAGCGTGGTGCGCCACCCCTCGACGACGTAGTCCGGGTAGTTGAGCTGGATGATGCCCTCGAGCACGGCGGTGCCGAAGTTGACGCTGCTGGCAAAGGTCGCGACGTAGCCCGTCCAGGTGACCCAGCCCTGGATCCAGGTGAGGAAGCGCCGGCTGCGCGCGGGCGCGAAGTGGTACGTCCAGTAGTACTGCGCGCCCGCGATGGGCTGGATCGAGGCCAGCTCGCTGAAGGAGGCCGTCTGGCACAGGGCGCCCACGGCGATGACGATGTAGCTGGCGACGTAGGCGGCGGGGCCGCCGTTGTACATGGCGTAGTACATGTTGCTAGGGGAGAACGCATTTTTCAGTGGGTGAACTGATAAGGATATAATGATCTCGCCAATCAAGGCGGGACTGGGTGGATGGCTGGCTTACCCTGGCACGGCACTCCAGGTGCTCATGTACATGAGCGACAGGGCGAAGAGTTGCCATTTGTTGAACAGCCTCCGCGTGCGCGTCTGGAGGATGGCGAGGTTCTCCGACGACGTGCTGGCCGATTGCGAAGGGGACGCCAGCATTTCGGCCTCCTTGTTGCCAACGGTGGTCGACTTTTCCGATTGGCCCATGTTGTTGGCAATTCCAGCCTGCGATTTGGCGATGGCCCTGACCAGAGGGGCTTGAGGCGATGATTGGGTGTTCCGTCCGATAAGTACTGTTCCGGTTGACGTTCAGCGCATCGCCTCCTGCGCGACGACAACCCGGGCAGCAGCCATGGCGAGTTATATAAGTCCCGATGGAAATATGGAACAGACACGGACTCTTGCCTGAAGCTACCTAGCCCCAGATCTGGGAGGATCTAGATTCTCCATGTGGGTAGCACAAGAGTTCGCAAGTGTCTTGGATTTCCATGCGGGGCTCGTATGGGAGGAAATGCAGCAAGCACGGCAGCGAGCTGGATCAGAGCAGCCCCGGGGCATGACTTGATAGGGCCTAGATAGGGTTGCGATCGCCCCCAATGGAGCCATTGTCTCGGTTCCGTAGGTGGTGCATGGGCTGCTGCGTTTGCTTTTTTCGCCGAGGAAAAAGGGATCGGATCGCAGGGTGCTTTGTTGCCGCCCATGCAAGGCCAGCAGCACGATGTCCAGTCAGTTTTGCTTGATTGGAGAGGAAGGACCGACACGTCCCCGGTTAGTCCCCCTGTGATGATGCACGAATGAAGGAGTTGCACCCAAACCACCGAAGTCGCATTAGACAGTAGCTCTTAGCCGGGCTTGTGTCGGATGGCTTGGCTCACTGCCGGCAGAGCTTGCACACATGTCGAACGAAGTACCGAAATTTAGTGTCGTTACTGCTGACAGTGCTAATGCCAGCAACCCGAACGAATCTCGTCGCTCTCGTGGGATGATTTGCAGATAAAAAAAAAAAAAAAGAAAAAAAAAACTCCCACTGATTATCAACTTCAAATCCCGCCACGGTAGCAGCGGCAAGACATCCGGGCACTAGACTGGTAGTGGGTATTGGAATATTGGATCGCAGTAGTAGCATTAGCAGCGGGCGGTAGGGGCCATATGTGTGTGGCTTAGGTAGAACTTGCCTCCTGCTCATGTATGTGCATTTGCCCCCTGTTCCGGTAAAAGGCAATTGCAGCGTACTGACTACGTAATTATCTACCATCTACTCAATAAAGCAGCAATTCCACGAATCAATAATCCGCAGGAATAGCATGACGGGATCGCAACAGCAAGAATTCCGATCAAATTCTACTACTCGAGGCGATTGTCGCGATACAGTAAGCCCACCCATCCATCCATCCATCCCCCTGCTCCTTGGCAACTTTGGGCTGAACATGCGACTCCGCCGAGCCGCTGCTGCCGCAAAAGACAGTGGTCATTTCTGTAATCGATCTCAATGATGACAACCATGCCTACGCTGCAACATAAGATTTTCTCTTCGAAAGTGTACGTAAACAAGATGCATGAAAAAAAAATCCAATTTTATTCATGTCGTCAGTTGTATTGATGCATCGTTTTTCCGGAGAAAAGGCAAAAAGCTGAACCGGACCCGATTTGAACGGATGACCTTCTGGACTGGAATCAGACGCGCTACCGCTGCGCCACCGGTCCTCAGCTGCTTGTCGCACTGTGTTATAGTATCAGGCTTTTATCAAAACCTATATTAACCATAAAAGCAAGTTCTATAGGTATTCTATCTATCTATCTACAAAGCGCTCTCAAATACTCCGCGCGCAGAAGTCCAAAACCCAACCCCCAAAACCCAAATTCGCAGCTTCATCGTCAATGCACTGTCCAATCCCATCGCCATAATCTCATCACTCATATCTCCTTCATTGCACATCGCGTTGCATCCTACAGTCATCACCGCTTAACCTTGCTGCGCGACCCATTCACCATCCGATCGAAAACTACCCCCCCAATCGCGCTCTCCATCGCGTGCCGCTTATTCTTCTCATCCCCGGTCCCGCGCCCGAGCGCCAGGTCCACGGCCACGGCCCCCGCCGCCGCCGTCGCCACCCGTCGCATCTTGTCCGGGTTCCCGCGCGACCGCCACGCCTCGGCGGCGGCCGCGCCCGCCGCGGCTTCGGCCGCCTGCTTCCAATTCAGGTCCAGGCCCAGGCCCAGGGGATTCTTGTTGTTGTTGTTGTTGCTTGATGACTTCTTCCTCTCGTGGTGCGAATGCCGGCGGCCGTGGGGGTGTTGGCGGTCCCGCTCGTCGCTGTAGCTGGTGCTGGTGCTGATGTTCCGGCTACGGGGCACGGGGCCCGCCGAGTACGAAGGTCGCCGTTGACTGTAGGCCGGGCGCCGCCGCCGCTCGACCTCGTAGATTTCTTCGTAGTCGTAACGTCTGCCTTTGGGTGGAGGGCCCGGTATCTCGTAGTGTTCTTGTCGGTAGGTGGAACGTTCGCCATCACTGGCGCGACGTCTATGCCCGTGTTGTTGGGTCTCCCTGCCGCCGTCGCGGACGTAGGTGCTTTCGACGGCGCCAGGACCACGGGGATGCCGCGGTGGGCTATAGTCGTCGTAGCGCGCGGAGCGCCGGCCGTAATCCATCGTTGGGGTTTTGTGGGCTCTTACTCCACTTGTTGCGGGTGTTCGGATCTCCCTTTGTCGGGTCTCGGGTAGAGGCTTGCGTGTGATCTGAGAATGGGGCCTGGTGAGAAAAAGGGGAAATGTTTATTGCTACTTAAGATAGTAGTGTCCGTCGCATCCCTGGGAAGAGCGGATGCGACAGAACCTTTATATGTCTACGGCATGGTCGGAAGCGTTACCTGGAATTTGCCATAGATTGCTCTCGATACTACCATACCTATTCGTTCGGTTGGTTCGGAACCTGATTTACATCCGCTATTACCTGCTATTGACACAGCCTGTATGGTTGACTCACTCACTCACTTGGCGATTGGGCAAACCCTCAGGATGATCTCATCTTGATCGCAATATGTGGAGCAAACCAGTTTAATGACTGGGCCGACGATCTCTGAATTGCTCGTTGGCCGGGTTGCATTCAGGGTCTTTGGGGAATCCTGCCTGATGGCGCTCGTCGCGCTGGTCAACTGACGACTGCCGTAGGTAGCTCGCCTCGCTCGCGCCATCAGCCTTGTTTTTGCTTGGCCCATAAAATGACTGCCGTAGCATCCCCCTTAGCGCTCTTTGCGAATGCCCTAGGCCCTAGTCTTTCGTAGCACACTGCCCGATTGGGGAGCAGTAAACCGACCATGCTCGTGTATTGCCACATTAGGTCGCTTATGGCGGTTGTGGTTGCTTGGCCTCTTCAGGGTGAGGAAGGATCGTATTCCTGGTGGGCTATTGTGGCAGTGAGCGAACTACCTTCTTTAACATGCTCGATTTGGCTCTCAAGGTAGCTAATCCATTCGATTGTGTCGTCATCGGACAGTCTGCGGTCGGGGCCTACGCAGCAGACCTCGATCTCGCGTGCTTCGCGAGCATATCCGAGAGCAAGCTCTAGATCATCAACCTCGACGCCGAGCTTAGAGGCGCTCCAGTAGCTGCGCCGAGTGTTAGCGACGATGGTTCGTGATACATGATCGAATCAACGGCGAAGGCAGTCGGTGACAACATACGTGTGATACAGAGCTTCTCCGTAGAGTCCCTGGTCCTTCAAAAGCTGGATAAGCTCCTGTGCGACTCCTAGCGCCTCATCAGGTCCTTTCAGAAAGGGTTCGTGGTCATCGTCAGTATCCGACGAGAAGTCATCATGATAAAAGAGATACTCTTCCAGCATATCGTCAAGCTCAACAGCACGTTCGCCCAAGGCATCAAATGCCGGGTTTGTGCAAGCCGAACACTGGCAGGTGAAGCCCCAAGCTTCCAACGTTTTCTGGCGTTTCTTCCGCGGTTGCAGAAGATCCACGTATGTGGAATGGATCTGGTCTCCGGCCTTGATGTCGTGGATCGCACGAAGACTCAGCTCCTTGGTGTTTGTGTCAAAGAACTCATAGATGTCGGGCCGACACGAGTGGTTCATTCGACTGAAGAAGGGATAGACACCACGCCCAGAATTGCCGCCGGTTTCCAGGTTGTTGGTGAGGAAGATACCGTAGCATCGACAGGTATGATCAACAAGCTTGCTGAGTTCGTGATGGGACATTCTCTGGCCACTCCGGTTGGTGGCGAGATTGTCTTGGCACCACTGCCAAACCCTCGAGCGGACACTATCTTGACTGACGGAACCCCAGGCCAGAGGATCGAGACTGAGACTTTGTAGTCGATCAAGGTTGGCCTTGGAAATCTGGTGAAGAGCTTTGCAAAACTCAATAGCGGCCTCCTCGTCGGGCACTTGTGGTATGGAGAGGACGGCCGACTCGACGGCAATCAGGGCGCCCTTGGGGATGTCCTGGGTAGCGAAAACGCCAAATCCGGAAGACGGCGTCTTGGCAACCTTGGCCAGCTTAGTGACAGCTTCTTCGTGCGGATGTATCACGAGTGACGACAGCTCCTCGGCGGTGAGGTCCACCTCACCAGCAGTGCGCCGGTCCTGCGAAGCCATTTTGTCTGCGGTCGAGATTGGTCCCTGCGGGTGATGGGAGAGGTAGAGAGTTTAGGGAGATGAGGCCAATGTGCGGGATCACCGGTTGTTGCAGACGTACGCCATATTGAAAGGCGTGTTGCTGATGTCTGACGGGTTCAAGCCAGAAACAGAAAGATAACCAGAAATATGTCGATATTTTGCAAGGGGGGGGAAGCATCACGCGCGAGAGTCATTCCCGTTAGATTCGAAGTTTTTGGTGCGTCGACGGGTGACAGACCCACATGGTTCTTCAGCCACAGCTGGCCAGACTCTTCCTCAGCCAGGTCTCAATGTCCTCAGGCATCTACTTCATGTTCGTACCGAAAGTACTGCTAAACGACTGTATGCGCTGTCTGGATAGCCGGAATAATAGAATGCTCGCGTCCGTTATTCCAGATTCCAGATTTGACCTTTGCGACCCAACCGGGAGCGCTTGAACTTGGGTAACATGGTCGATTCTTGGGGTCTGCACCGGGACAAATTCGGCAATCGACTCGACACCAGCGCTACGCCCTATGACGTTATGCTCCCGTCGGAGTTAAGTCCGGCGCAAACGTCGAGGCTATTCGTTCCAGCCTGTTTGGTGCGTGCTGAGAATCCTGGACTCCAGATCGGCGAGGGGCAAGGGGAAGGGACACTCGTTAACCTGATGTGAAGATATCAGCTGCATTTCGTGCCTTCGCTGCGCGCGTTACACATCACCGTATCCAATCCACAGGTTGGCTGCAAGGTTCGCAGCCGTCTCCAGGCGTCAACTAGACCGGCGCTCAACCTAGCACAAAGAGGAAAGTCGATGACGTCAAAGCCGCCATGAAGCTACCTCATTGTCGGCTTTCGTCAATCTCGAAAACTGCGAGAAGCTACAGCACATTCAACATTGCCATAAATTTACTGCCCGTATATATATCTAGCTAAAGAATGAGATTGACCAGGCATCCAATAGCCGCTTCAACGGGAGTAACAATTGCCTCGATATCAACTTGTGAAATATATTTTTCAAGACCTGAGCCAGTACCCTTTCAAGATGAGTAACACCACTGTCGCGGCCTTGCAGGTCGCCAGCATCACCTCGTCGCTCATGGTCGCCGGCGGCATCGCCACCATGTCGCTCTTCGACATCCCCATTCTGCAAGCCCAGCCCGCCTCGCGCTCGCTGCCCTCGATCCGGTGGCTGTTCAGCCGGGGCTCCCACATTATGCCCACGGCCGCCTTCGCGGCGGGTACCGGCTTCGTATCCCTCGCGTTCCTCGCCCTTCCTCCCGCGGCGGCAGCAGCAGCAGCGGGCGGAAACGTGCTAACCCGGATCCTTGCCGGGAGCAAGACGCGCGGGTACCTGGCGGCCGCGCTCTGCAACTTCGCCATCGGCCCCGTGACGGGCCTCATGCTGCCCACCAATATGGCCCTGATCAAGAAGAACGAGGAGCAGGGGGGGCGCGCGGAGCGCCCAGGCCGCCAAGGACGGGGCGCGCGAGTACGAGCCCGGCCAGCGGTCGGCGGAGGATAGCATCGCGGGCAAGGGCGAGGGAAACCAGTTCACGGACCTCAGCGGGCCCCAGGAGAAGACGCCCCTGGGCTCGTCCGCGGCCGAGGATGGCGAGGTGCGGGGGCTGTTGGGCAAGTTTGCGAAGATGAATGCGGTGCGGGCGGCTTTGTGTATGATTGGGGGTGTCGTAGGTTTATGCACAGCATTGGCGTAATACTTAGCATACGTCAGTGTCATGACCCAGTGAGTTAAACGATGGTTAATGTATTATAGTCGTATGCATTTGAAGTTTTGCCTGGTACTTATCCACCTCTTTCGGGTGCTTCGTTTTCTATATTCATGTTGTTACATTTAAAGTAGATAATTTGTATCCGAAACCGAGTTCCTCTATAAGATGCAACCCTTATCGGCTGCCCCCCCTTGAATAACCTATACATTGCGTAGTTTCCCACTTAAATCGGTAAGATTTAAAACTTAATATAAAATTAAATAAAATAGGTAAAATATAGAATTTTAATTATAAAAAAGTAAATAAAATAAAAAGAATTTAAGCACTTTATATTAAAGTTTAAAAACTTTATTAAGGTTTTTTAAATACTTTTAAAAACACCGTATAAGTTTATAAAAAATTAACTTTTTATTTAAAAGAGATATAAAATATTATTTAAATATAGTAATATAGTGCGTTAGCTTGTGCGCTAGTTAGTGTGGAGACCTTATACTAGCCTTACTATTTTATTATTAAAACCGACTTGCCGTATTAGCCTTAGCTTAATTTTCTCTTCCTTTTCTTTTTTATTATAAATTCTATTTATTTTAAGATTTACTTATAACCTCGTTTTATTAAGACTTAATAGCGTGACTATTTACAACCGTTTTTTTATCGTTTAATAGTACGATATTCTATTTATTTATCCGAATTAACTAGTATTACTTTTATTATTATACGATAAGGAAATAAACCTTAATTAACCGATATTAAAAACTTTTAACGCTCGACGATTTATTTTAAAATAAATACGTTATAACGCGTAATAAGAATAACTACACTTTTTAAGCTAAGGTTAAATAATATATACGATTTAATTAAAGTGCTTTTATAAAGCCCGTTAATAAACTTAAAGGATTCGATAAAAGATTAACTTACTTTTCCCGTCGTTCCTTTAATCGATATAGTTTATTAGTTAACCCGGAGATTAAATTAAAACAGATTATTTAAAATAACCTCGATAACATAGAAAATAAATAAGGCTTTTATACTTTTACCGATTTTAAATGATTATAAAAAGAGGCCTAGTCCTCGTGATATAATATTATTATTAGTAATTTAAATAGCGAAGATTTATAAGTTCGATTAAACGCCCTATTTAATTAATATATATACGACGGTAATAAAACTACTTTCCCTTTCATTTTATAAATTAAAGTTAAAAAGGTTAAGTGGCTTTTTAAGAATAGATTTATAATTATCGATAAGTTTAAAAATATATATAATAACCCGAATAAGTTATTTTAAAAAGTACGTTTCGCTTTTTTATTAAGTTATATTTATATAGTATAAATGTCCGACCTTTATATTAAAGTTTATCGAACGGATTCTTAATTAAATATAATTATTATTTAAATTAAATATTTAATTTCTTTCCTTTCGTTTAATTATTATAAAATTTATAAAGGCGAGAATTTAATAGAAAAATAGCTTAAAATTAATAAATTAAATAGCGAATTTAATTTATTAAAGTTTATTTTAAAGGAATTAATTAAGGTTTATAATAAAGTTATTATCGCTTAAGAGTTTATAAAGGCGACTATAAATAATTTAATTATTAACTTTATAAAAATTAATATCGAATTAATAGATTAATTAAAGTAATTATATAATATTTAAGCCGCCGTTATTCGATTAATTATAAATGAATATAACAGTATTATTTTTATTACGATTCGTAATAAAGGTACCTATTATAAAAAAATTATAAAATAGAAGTTAATAATTTTTATAGCGATAAAGATAAGAATAAGGTTCTTTTCGAGGTTTAATTTTATTAAATTAAGAATATACGAATTAAAAACGTCGATTATTTTACCTTTAATAATTAAGTATTTAACGTTATTTATAACTATATAAAAAGAGAGGCCGCTTATAAATTATTATCTTTCCTTTAATATTATTACTTTAATCGTGTTATTATTATTAATAAATTCCTTAATTATTTATAGGAACGTTACTTCGATTATACCTTTTATAAAAAGGTTAAAAAAAAGTACGATTAATTAGAAATAATTTCCTTAACTAAATATTAAAAATTCTTATTTAATTTCGTTTAATTAATTAAAACAAAGGAACTCCCCCGTACTTTTTAAAAAGAAAGCTTTTATAATAAATTTATACCTTATATTATAATTATTATTATTACGATATATTTTAATAAAACCGTTAACTTTAATATTTACGCTAAGTATTATAAATAAATAGTTTAAAGCTTTATAAATATAAACGAGAAAAAAAAGTAGTTTAATAAACTTACCTCTTCGTTAATCGTTAAAAATAATTTTAATAATAAAAACGATAAAGCCGGTAATTTAAAGACCGTTACCTTTATAATGTTTATTCTATTAATAAATAATTCCTCAATTAAGACTTACCTTCCTTTTATTATCGTTAAAGAGACTTAAAAGCTAGTAAAGGAAGGATATTACTTTAATTATTATTAGATTAATTACTAAAAGACTAACTATCCCTTAGAGTAATATAATGCCGGAGGATATAAATTTATCGATATTAATAAGATTTATTAAAAGTATAGAGGATCTTTATTTAACTTCCCCTTTAATAATTATAAGCTTAATTAAGCTTTTATTAAGCCGGAGTGATTAAAAGATTAATTTTAAGGAATAAAGATTCCTTTTTAGGATAAATATTAGCTGTTATTAAAGATAATTTAATAATAATATTATTTGATTTTTTATAGAAATTAATTAAAGGATTTCTTTTAACTTTTAAATATATTATAAGTAATAATAGATTATCGTTATTTATTATTATAACGTTTACCGATATAGGAGTAATTAATTATTTATTTATAAACGTAAATTTCGTTAATAAAGTAATTAAATAATTAAGTATAAAGCGAATAATCGTCTCTTAGCTTTATAAAATTAAGGGTTTTAACGGTAAACCTTTTTAATTCCTTAATATAATAATATTCGTTAATTTATAAATCTATTATTAAAGTACCGAGTTAATCCTTTTTATAATAATTAATATAAAATATAACTTTATTATTAAGCGGAAGTGATTTAAGGAATATAATATCGTTATTCGTTTAAAAACTTATTATTAATCACGCTATTAATTTTTAATGAGACGGGGCTGTAAGTAGGTTTTAAAATAAATGGAATTTACGATAGAGAAGGAAAGGAAAAGAAAATCGAGCTAGGGCCGATACGGTAGGTCGGTTTTAACAATAAGGTGATAGGGCTAGTATAAGGTTTTTATATTAATTAACGTATAGGTTAATGTATTCTATTATTACCCTCTTTCGTAAAAAGGCGGCGCCTCGACGGTTTTAAAAGGGATTTAAACGAAGGTGTTTTTTTATAAATAGTTTCGGGTTTTTATTTAATTATTTAACTATAGGGCTTTTTCGAAATAATTTTATTCTCTTTTTTTATTTTTTTTTAAATTTTCTACTATAATTTATTTAGTCTTTTATTTCGCTAATCGGCGGGTTTCTTTCGATATTAATAACTCGTTATTTAAATAACTTTCGTTAAAACGGTCCCCTTTAGCCGCGAGTTTTTATTACGCTAATCGAATCGAGAAGCCGGCTTTATCCGGGTTCCGGTGATAAAAATCTTTTAATTTATCCGGTACGTTTTTAAAGTCGGAGGCCGGATATTAAATATTATTATTCTTTTAATTAACCTAATTCGTTTTATATTATAATTTACGATAATAGGTTCGGGATATTTTAATTTTAAATATTTTATATTTTAAGCTTTCGAGTTCGTTGAAATTTACGATTTTATTAACTGGGCGTTTTAAAGCTTATTTAAGTAACGGGTTATTAAGGTTTTTAAAGAGTTAATCGATATAGTATATCTTATTTCTTTACGAGTTAAAAGCGTTTAATTTATAAATATAATTATTACGGGATAAAATACGAAAAGGTTATCGAGTATAAAAAAGGTTAATTTATTACCGGGTTAATTTATTTTCGAGCTAGCGATCTTTTTAATATAAACTTAGTCGTTTACGTTAAAGTTTAATTTTTTCCGATATTTATTTATTTATTTCCTTATTTTTTTAAGAGGTTAAAATTACTCGCCGCGCGGTTTTAATATACTCTTTAATAGTTTATACGTTTTATTAAGCTTAAGCTCGATTTAGTTTTTCGTTAAAAGGAAGTTTCTTTAAGTTTTAAGTTCTTTTTTCTTAATTAAAATAGTTCTAGGGTTTAAAACTTCGTTTCACTTCGAAAAGGGATATTCCTTTAAAAGAGTTATACGAGATAGTAATTTAAACGTAATTTAAAGCGGGTAATATATTAACTTAATTATTTTAATAATAAGTTAAAAATAATCATAACTATTAATTTATATACTTATTTATAATTTTTACCTAACCGATTATATTATAATATACTATAAAAACGAATATTTATTTAATATTTAATATTTAATATTTAATAAATTTTATTTATAAAAGAGGTTATAAATTAAGTATTTTTATCGTTAATTACGGTCCGTAATAATTCGAATACTTAAAACGGCTTCTAATAATAAAACTAAGCGGCTTTTTTTACGTTTACGTTTTTATTATAAAAGAAAGTTTAATTACGCTTCGTTAAATAATTAACGACCGTTATTACTATATTATAATCCGCTTTTTTATTCGGAAAGTTTATAGCTTTAAAGTTTATTATTATATTCTATTACGATTCATTAAATATTAAAAATAATTAAAGCTTTCTTAATATTTTTATACGTAAAATTTTAATTAATTTATATATATAATTAACGACGAATATATTATAATTATTCGCTAATTTTAATTATTAATAGCTTTAAAAAACTAGCTTTTTAGTTTTATTTATTCCTAGGTAGGTAATCGTTACTCGACAATAAATATCTTCGATAATTTTCATTTAAAGGTTATTTTTTAATAAAATTACTAACGTGGTTTACTACTATACAGCGTATACTACTTAGCGACGTACCTTTTTTATTTCTCGACCCTTTTATATAAATTAATTTAATTATAACGTTTAAAATTAATTAAAATTACTTACTATTTAATTCCTCGCTTAATTTTATATCATTTTTATATATTCGCGTATTATAACCTGTTTCGCCGTAGATACTATAGCGCCTTTTACCGGTTGTTTTTCGTTTCGACGAACCTTTATTTTTATTTTTATCGGGCGTTAAACGCTTCCTTTTTATTTTTTCGTTTTATAATTATTAAAATTCTTTAATACTAAGGGCTTTTTTAAGCTAGATTCGTAACTTTTTAGCTTTTTAGTGCTTAAAAAGTGTTAAATTAGCTTTTTCAATATATATATCCTATTACGTATAAGGGTTATTTTATAGGTTATTTTAGTTATATTTTTCGCTATTTAGTTTATTATATTTAAAATCGGCGTCGGAAAGTTTCCTTAATAGGTAAATATTTTCTTTTTAATATAAATAGAGTGTTTAATTATTTATTAGGGGTTAAATAACGTTTAAAGGTTATAGGTATTAATTATTTTTAAACGAGATAGGTTAAGTATAAGCGTCCGAAGATATATATTTAATTTATTAATTACTTCGTTAGGGTTATAAGGTATTAAATTAAATGTATTAAATTTAAATTTAATATTAGTTTTTATAAAAACAGTAAAATGTATAGCTTTAAAAGCGATAAAGAATTTAAGTTTAATAATATAGTTTGTAAAAGCTTTAATAAATAGCTCGATTTCTTTCAAATAAATACGCTTTAAAGGTAAATAAAGTATTATATTAAGAGGTTAGAGTAAGTATAATAAATAAGGAGGTATATTAATAGTGATAATATTATTATCTTCGTAATATATTTTAAATTTAGTTAAAATATAGCTTTCGTAGCCGTTGAAAATTAAGAGGCGGTAGCGACTTTTGTTTACGATTTAGTATATTTATCGAAGTGTTTAATTTAGTTTAAGTTTATTTAGTTATTAATTTAATTATTAGAAACCGGTTTAATTATTTAGTTACCCGGTAAATTAGTTTTATGGGATTAGTTTATAAGGTGATATTAGTTTTAAACGATTAAAAACGATAGAATATATTAGCTTTATAAATTAATATATTTAATTATCGTTGCTTATTCCCGATTATTAGGCTGGATTAATTTCGCTTTTTTACGCCGCTCGGTGCGTATTATAATGAGTATTAACTTAATTATATTTATTATAAAGCTAGTTTCGTTAAAATTCTAAATATTTTCGTCGATAATCCTATATCTCGTTTTTATGTTTACGATTAGTATAAATTAAGTAGAAATAACTTTAAAATCCTTATAAAAAGCCCTTTAATAATTATATCGACGATTTATTTTAATCTTTAAGTCTAGGTTACGGTTAATAAAGCGTTTAATTTAGTACTTACCGACGCGGTCGCCGCCGTATAACGCGGTAAAGAAATTAGCTATATTTTTTATATTAATAAAATCGGGAGATATCCTTTAAATATTTAGATTAATTATATATTTACGAAGTACCTCTTTTTAATTAAATTTATTTTATATTATTTCGATCGAATTTCGCGTTTTAAAGTTTAACTATAAATTTAATAACGTAAAATTAATTCGGGTATATTATAAACTTTTACTATTACTCTTTAACTTATTTAATTTAATCCGTTTTATATCGCTTAAATTATTAAAACTATCCGATCTTTTTAAAATTAATTAAGTATTATAATTATAAAGGTATTACGCGTTAAAGTTTAATTATATTAAAATTAAATTAAAATGCGTCGCTAAATAATATATATCGCGTAATAGTAAACCACGTTAGCTTTTTTTTATAAAATAATAGTTTATTAATTAATATAAACCTTTTATAACCTATACGCGTTTTCTCGCGTAGGACTTCGAAATCCTTTAATTATTAATTAGCGTAAAAGAAGTATTTAAAAAAATATCCCCGATAAATCGAGGGGCCGGATATTATTTTTTAATAATATAATTTTAATGTTTTTAATAGCTTTAAAATTAAAATTTAATAGCGTATTAAAGCGTTTAAAAATAACTTAATATTTTTCGCTTTTCTTTTTAACTTTAAAAGTTTTTAATTCCTCCGCTTTTCGAAATAACGCGTCCGTGATAATGTTGTTTTTTCCGGGCCGATAAATAATAATAAAGTCGTACTAAGCTAATATTTCGGTTTAACGGATTTATCGGGAATTAAAATATTATTTAATACCGAAATATTCGAGCGTATAATAATTAATAATAATAGTAAACTGCTCGGAGCGTTAAAGACCGATTAATTTTACGCGTTAATATTATAAATTTTAAATTACGGTAAATAATTTTTTATTATAAATAAAATAATTAAGCTTTAAACTTTAAAGGGAATTCGAAAATACCTAATTAAATATTATTCTTTATCGTTCTGTTTTTAAGAAAGGATATTAACGATAATAAAATCGGAAAAGTTAATTTTAAGCTTTATTTCTTTTTCGTAGTTAAAATACACGAAAGTTAATACTCGTAATAAAGCGTTTTTCGGTTCGTTAAAAATAGTTTATTATTTAAATCTTTAAATTTACGGTTAATCGGTTTTCGTTAATATTATTAATAGTTTAATAATTTTATTATAATCTTTAATAAACTTATAATAGAAATTATAAAATTCGAGGAATAATTATACCGTTTTTATATTTATCGATAAAAACTAATCTTTTACCGCGGAAATCTTATTAAGGTTTACGGCGACGTTATCGGTTTTAATAATAAAGCCGAGGTATTTAGTTTTCGTTTTATTAAACTTGTATTTTTTAAAGTCGGTTTAAAAGTTAATTTTTAATAGCTTTTAAAAAACCTTTTTACGTATTCCTTATATTAAAAAAGGTTTTTAAAATAAATAAAAATGTCGTTAATATAAAAGTAATAAAAATCGTTAAAGTATTTCCGTAATAGATTATTAATAAACCTTTAAAAATGAATAGTTTATTAGTTAACCCGAACGGGAGAACTTTATATTTATACGTTTCGTAACGGGTTTAAAAAATCGTTAAATCTTTATCTTTTTCTCTTAAACGGATCTTATAAAAAGCTTATTAAATATTAATTTTAGTATAAATTTTAGCCTTAGTTATTTTATCGAGGGTTTTTTCGATTAATAATAATAAATATCGATCCTTTCGCGTAATAGTATTTAGTTTTTTAAAGTTTATATAAAAGCAAAGCTCGTCGTCGTTTTTAAAAGCTATAAATATAAAGGCTGTTTAAAAAGCGTCGCTCGATATAATAAAGCTTTTTTAAAGGTTTTTCGAAATATATTTTCGATTCGCGGTAAGCTTTTCGAAAAATATTTTATAAAGTAAACTATAGCTTAAATTATTCGGTTTCGTGCCGTTTATTAGTTTAATTTTATAGTTTATCGATCCGCGATATTTAATTAATTTATTAAATTATATTTTATTAAATATATAATAAAAATCCTTATATACTTTAAATATTGTTTTTTTTTACCTTCCGGCGCAATTCGTTCTTATCCTCGAATAAGGTGTTATCCCGAAAAGTTTTTCTTTTTTAAATAAACTTATTAATTTAGTAGAAAATTATTTTATAAACTTAATACGAATTGTTTTTTTTTATACTTTAATAAAACTTAAAGTATTTAAAATTACTATATCGAGTACTTTTTAATAATATTAATTAATTACGTTACGAGCGAAGTAATAAAAGCCGCGCTCGTTTTTTTAATCGTAATAAGGCGTACGTTTCGGCGTTTATTTACGATTATCGCTTAATTATTTAAGTTACCGTAATTTATTATTAAAATTACGCTATATTTTAATTAATTCTTTATTTAATCGGTAAGTCGTACGCGGAAAGATTTTTAAAAAAAATTCGTAGCTGGGGAGCTAAGAGTATTAAGTAACCGCGCGCTTTTTTTTATAAAGCGGGCTCTTAATTAAAAAAATCGGCCGTTTTATTCCCGTTTATTCTTTTTTAATTTAGGCTTTTAAAGCCCGGTTCCGAGTATCCGTAGTTTTTTAATAATTCGAATATTTTAATAATACGTTTACCCCGTTTATTAATATATTCGTATTTTCGGTGGGGTTTTAATTATCGAAATAATCGAAATAACGAGTTTTCGAACGGATAATAACGTTGTGGTTTTCGAATTATTTTCGCCCGATAATAAAGTTATATTTTATATTAATTATTACGAAAAGAACTAGCCCGGTACTCCGGTAATAAATTCGTAAATTAACGAATATTATTACGTTGAAAAATTAAAAAAGTTTATCGTTAAAACTTTTAATTTTGTAAGGCTAAAAAACGGTTATTTATTTTACGCTTAGTTATTTAATTATTTTATTAACGAAATTTACGCTTATAAATAAATAACTAGTTATTCCCGTATCGGCGAGCATTACGGTAATAAATAACGATAATTTATTATTATTTATAATATATTTAAAGGTTAAAAAAATCTTTTAATTAATTTTTATGAAAAATTAAATAGTATCGTTATTAAGTTATTTTTAATAGTAATTAATATTTATTTTAAAAAGGAATCTTTATTTTTTAGGATTAATTTTTCAATTTTTTCGGTTCGGCGAGGGCTTAATTAAGTTTACGATTATTAAAAGGAAAATTAAGCGAAAATCTTTTATATTTTCGATAAATTTCGTTAATATCGATAGGTTTACGTTTTTCGGTATTATATTATTTTAAACGATAATTAGTTTTTCGGTAATTAGTTTAATAATAATTAAAACAGCGTCCTTTTTTTATTAGCTTTTAAAGTTTTTTAACGGTAGTAAGAGGAGGGTAAGTTTTAATCGAGGAGTTACTTATTAATAAAGTAAACTTCGTAAAGATAGCGGTTTTAAAACCGCCGGTTTTATTATTTTTATTACTAGAATTATTTTTAGTGTTTAACGAAAAAGTAGGTTTATTAAACCGCTTTTTTTTTTCGTTCGCGTTTATAAAATTTTAAATTATTTATTTATAATGTTTAGCGTAAATATTAAAATTAACGGTTTCGTCGAAATATATCGTAACGGTAATAATTATAACGCGAAGTATAAGTTTATTATAAAAGCTTTTTATTTTTAAAAAACACGGGGAAGTTCTTTTTTTTCGGTTAATTAAACGAAGTTAAATAGGAATTTTTAATATCCGGCAAAGGAAATTATTTTTAATTAGTTATACTTTTTTTAGTTTTTTCGTAAAAAGGTATAATCGAAATAGCGTTTTTATAAATAATCGAAAAGTTTATCGATAATAATAATATAATTAAGGTAATAGTTCCGAAAAAAAAGTATTAGTTTACGGGCGGCTTTTTTTTATATAGTTACGAATAACGTTGAATATTTAGTTATTAAAAATAAAGTAATCGGTGTTTTTAGTTCGTATATTTTTAATTTAATAAAATTAAACCTTAAAAAAACCTTGTTTTTATTTTTATCGTTATAAAAGTTATCGACTTTTATTTTATAATTTTTCTTATAATAGATATTTTCGTCGCTAATCGTAATAAAGGGAATATTATTACATTTATTTATAATTAATCGGGTAATAACGGTTTAAGCGTTATATAACTATTTTAATCGATTCGTTAATTCGATATTAACTTTTATAAAGTTAGTAATTAAATTATTTACGGTCGCCTCCGTGAACTCTTAAGTAATAATAGCCTCGTTATAAGCTTTAATTAATTTTTTTAAAGTAAACTTTAACGAGTTAAGTTTGTTATTTAACTTATTAATTTTAAGCTATTTTTTTATTAAGTTTTCGTCTTTATAAAAATTATAATAATTAAACGAAAAGAGAAAGGCTAAATATTTAATTTAAATAATAGTTATATTTAATTAAAATTTACTCGACGAGCTTTAATATAAAGGTTAAATATTTATACCGTACGAGCGTAACTTAATAAGAAAGCGAGGCGTATTTCTTAGAATAATTTATTCGGGTTATTATATATGTTTTTAAATTTATTATTAATTACGAGTTTATTTTTAAAAAACTATTTAGCTTTTTTAATTTTAATTTACGAAGTAAAAAAGAAAGTAGCTTTATTATTATCGCGTATATATCGGTTAAATAGAGCGTTTAATCGAGCTTATAAATTTTCGCTATTTAAGTAATTAATAATAGTGTCGTATCGTAAAGATTAAGCTTTTTTTTATAATTATTCGAAATCGATAAAGGTATAAAAGCTTTATTCGTTTTTTACGTTATTAGGGTTATTTTAAATAGTTTACGTTAACTCGGTTTCCGGGTTAATTAATAAGCTATATCGGTTAAAGGAACGGCGAGAAAAGCGAGTTAATTTTTTATTGAATTTTTAAGTTTATTAACGGGCTTTACGAAAATATTTTAATTAAATTATATATATCGTTTAGTTTCGGTTTAAAAGGTACGGTCGTTTATATTACGCGTTATAGTGTATTTATTTTAAAATAAATCGTTAAGCGCTAAAGGTTTTTAACGTCGATTAATTAAGGTTTATTTCTTTATCGTGTAACGGTAAAAGTAATATTAATTAATTCGAATAAATAAATAAAATATTATATTATTAAACGATAAAAAAAGCGGTCGTAAATAGTTACGCTATTAAGTTTTAATAAAACGGGGCTATAAATAAATTTTAAAATAAATAGAATTTACGACAGAAAAAAAGGAAGAGAAAATCGAGCTAGGGCCGATACGGTAGGTCGGTTTTAATAATAAAGTAGTAAGGCTAGTATAAGGTCTCTATATTAACCAGCGTATAAACTAACGCACTATATTACTCTATTTTAATTATCTTAACGATTAAAACTTTATTAAGGATATAAATATATTATTAAATAAGGTAGGCGTATTATTAAAATATTCGAGTTATTAGAAAAATGCAAATGCTTAAAATTAAGCTTTAAAAGTTTAAATTAAAAAGATAAATAAGAATAAAACGGTCGATTCTTTTAATTAAGCGCTCGCTTTATAAAGGGGGAAGGTATATAATTACTTAATATTTTTAACTCTTTAATTATAAAGGAAACAATTTTAAAACTCTTTCCGTATATAATTTATCAATTAAATAAAGGATTAATTAAAATATAATATAATTTTAACGATAAATTATAATAATTAAAATAGTTAAGCGATAATTATAAATAGATATTAAAACGTACGCTTTATTACGATTAAAAGGATAAGCGTAATCTTTATCGCCTCGCTTATAATATAATTAATTAGTACCGTTAAAAGGTATTTAATATAGTAATTTTAAACACTTTAAACTTTTATTAGAGTGTAAAAAGAGATAACTTATATTAAATCTATAAAGTAACCCTTTATTAAATTAATAAGTTTATTTAAAAAGGGAAATCTTTTAAAATAACTTTTTATTTAAGAATGAGGACGAATTACGTTAAAAGGTAAAAGAGATAATACTTACAGTATATAAAGACTTTTATTATATATTTAATAAAGTATAGTCTAATAAATTAATTAAATACCGCGGATCGATAAATTATAAGATTAAATTAATAGATAGTATAAAACCGAACGATTTAGGTTATAGTTTACTTTATAAAATATCTTTTAAGGAATTTATTACAGCCCGAAAATATATCTCGGAAAACCTTTAAAAGGGCTTTATTATATTAAGCGATACCCTTTAAGCGGCCCCTATATTTATAGCCTTTAAAAGCGACGGCGGGTTTTACTTTTACGTAAATTTTAGGAAATTAAATCTTATTACGCGAAAGGATCGATATTTATTATTATTAATTAAAAAACCCTCGATAAGATAATTAAGGCTAAAATTTATATTAAAACTAATATCCGATAAGCCTTTTATAAAATCCGTTTAAAGGAAGAAAATAAAGATTTAATAATTTTTTAAACCCGTTATAGAGTATATAAATATAAAGTCCTCTCGTTCGAGTAAATTAATAGACTATTTATTTTTTAAAGGTTTATTAATAATTTATTAAAGGAATATTTTAACGACTTTTATTATATTTATATCGGTAATATGTTTATTTATTTTAAAGACCCTTTTTAATATAAGGAGTATATAAGAAAGGTTTTTTAGAAACTATTAAAAGCTAGCCTTTAAGCCGATTTTAAGAAGTGCGAGTTTAATATAATAAAAATTAAATACCTCGGCTTTATTATTAAAACCGATAGCGTTACCGTAAACCTTAATAAGATTTCCGCGGTAAAAAATTAAATTTTATTAATAAATATAAAGGTAATATAATTATTCTTTAGATTTTATAATTTTTATTATAAGTTTATTAAGGATTATTATAAAATTATTAAACTATTAATAATATTAACGAAAACCGATTAATTATAGGTTTAAGGATTTAAGTAGTAAATTACTTTCGATAAATTAAAGGATGCCTTGCTACGAGTATTAATCCTTATATATTTTAATTATAAAAAGGAGATAAAGCTTAAGATTAATTCTTTTAATTTTATTATCGCTAACGTCCTTTCTTAGAAATAGGATAATAGGGAATGGTATTTAATTAAGTATTTCTTAGAGTCCCTTTAAGGTTTAAAGTTTAATTATTTTATTTATAATAAAGAGTTATTTATTATAATTTAAGGTTTATAGTATTAATACGTAGAGTTAATTAGTTTCCGATGCTTTAAGCCGTTTATTATTATTATTAATTATTATACGCTTAAATATTTTAATATTAAATAGTATTTTAACTCTTAATAAATCCGTTAAATTAAAATATTAGCTTAGTATAACTTTATTATTATTTATTAGCCCGGGAAAAATAATATTATCGCGGATATATTATCTCGAAAGGCGGAGGAATTAAAAACTTTTAAAGTTAAGAAAAAAAGCGAAGGATATTAAGTTATTTTTAAACGCTTTAATATATTATTAAATTCTAGCCTTAAAGTTATTAAAAGTATTAAAATTATATTATTAAAGGATAATATCCTGCCCTTCGATTTATCGGGGATGTTCTTTTTAAATACTTTTCTTTATATTAATTAATAATTAAAAAACCTTCAAGTTTTACGTAAAAAAGCGTGTATAAGTTATAAAGATTTTATATTAATTAATAGATTATTATTTTATAAAGGAAAGCTAATAGTTTTATTAAAGAATAACTTTCAAATAAAAGTTATTAAAAACGTTTATTATTAAATAACGATTACTTATTTAGGAATAAATAAAACTAGGAAGTTAATTTTTTAAGGTTATTAATAGCTAAGATTAGCGAATAATTATAACGTGTTCGTTATTAATTATATATATAAGTTAATTAAGATTTTATATATAAAAATACTAAGAAAGCTTTAACTATTCTTAATATTTAATTAATTATAATAGGATATAATAGTAAACTTTAAGGCTATAAACCCTTTAAATAAAGAAACGGGCTACGATATAGTAATAATAGTTATCGATCGTTTAATAAAGTATAATTAAACTTCCCTTTATAATAAAAACGTAGACGTAAAAAAGGTTATTTAGTTTTATTATTAAGGGCCGTTTTAAATATTTAGATTATTATAAACTATAGTTAACGATAAAAATATTTAATTTATAGCCTCTTTTATAAATGAGATTTATTAAATACTAGGCATTAAATAAACGTTTATTTTTACGGTATATTATAATATAACTAGTTAAGTGGAAATTATAAATAAATATATAAATTAATAGCTACGATTATTTTTAACTTATTATTAGAATAATTAAGTTAATATATTACTCGTTTTAAATTACGTTTAAACTATTATCCCGTATAACTCCCTTAAAAGGATATCCCTTTTCGAGGTAAAATAAAGTTTTAAACTTTAAAGTTATTTCGATTAAAAAAAAGAATCTAAGATTTAAAGAGACTTCCTTTTAACGAAAAGTTAAATCGAGCCTAAGTTTAATAAAACGTATAAATTATTAAAAAGTATATTAAAACTACGCAGCGGGTAATCTTAGCCTCTTAAGAAAAAATAAGGGAATAAATAAATAAGTATTAAAAAAAATTAGATTTCGACGTAAGCGACCGAGTTTATATTAAAAGGATCGCTAGTTTAAAAATAAATTAACTTAGTAATAAGTTAACTTTCTTTTATATTTAATAATCCTTTTATATCTTATCTCGCGATAGTTATATTTATATATTAAACGCTTTTAATTTATAGAAGAATAGGATATATTATATTAATCGATTCTTTAAAAGCTTTAATAACCCGTTACTTAAATAGGCTTCGAAGAGCTTAATTAATAAGATTATAAACCTTAATAAATTTAAAAGCTTAGGATATAAAATATTTAGAATTAAAGTATCTTAAATTTATTATTATAAGTTATAATATAAATCGAATTAGGTTAATTAAAAGGAAAATGATATTTAATATCCGGCTTTTAATTTTAAGAATATATTAAATAAATTAAAGGATTTCTATCGCTAGAATCCGGATAAAGCTAGCTCCTCGATTTAATTAACGTAATAGAAAAATTATAATTAAAGAGAACCGCTTTAATAAGGATTATTTAAACGACGAGTTATTAATATTAAAAAAATCCGTTAATTAACGAGACGAAGGGTTAAATAGATTATAGTGGAAAAAATTAAGAGAAATAAAAGGAGGAGGATAAAATTATTTCGAAAAGGCTTTATAATCGAGTAATTAAATAAAAACCCGAGATTATTTATAAAAAGTACCTTCGTTTAAATCCCCTTTAAAGCCGTCGAGGCGCTATCTTTTTACGAGGGGGGTAGTAATATAATGCGTTAGCTTATACGTTAATTAATATAGAGACTTTATATTAACCCTACCACTTTATTATTAAAACCGACCTATCGTATTAACCCTAGCTCGATTTTTTTTTCCTTTTCTTCTTTATCGTAAATTCTATTTATTTTAAGACTTACTTATAGCCTCGTTTTATTAAGATTTAATAGCGTGATTAATATAATATTTAAATAATTATAATAGAAAAATAATTTTTTATTTAAAGTTTACTAAGAAAAGTATATTAAAGAAAATTTTATTTAAAGATAAAATCGATAGATTTTATTAACGTAATCAGTTTTTTTTATAACGATAAAATAAATGGTAAATATTAAAATATAAAAATATTACGTAATAGTCACATAGCGCCATCGGTAGTATATACGAAATTAGCTAGTTAAGTGAAATTAAAATATATTAAGCTAGAGAAAAAAGAAAGGAAAGAAGAAAGGAAGGTTAGTTTTAATACGGTGCGAAAGGTAAAATAGTAATATATAAGGTTAAAGTGGAGCTTTAATAACACCGATTAATTAAACCACGTGCATTAACCTTAGTAAGGCTTAGCTACGTGACTGTAATAAAAAGATATAATAAAAAATATATTTAAATAGTAAACTTTTTATTATAATAATATACCTTTAAATATTTAATTAAATAAAATAGCTAAAAAATATAGTTTTTATATTTATATACGTTTAATAAAATATTACTAGCGTAGAGTATAAATTTAATTTATTTAATTTATTATTTAATTTTTAAGTAATATTTACTTAAAGGGTTAACGAAAGGGGGAGGGGGGTTAGCCGATAAGGGTTATATTTTATTTAGTTATTATTCCCGGTGTTTTTTAAGAGAGCTTAATACTCTATAACTTTATAAGCTTAAATATAAGTAATAAACTCGTAAAACTATTTTCCTTTCTCTCTTTAAGATGTAACCCCCTCTAGTTAACCCCCCTTACTGACCCCTCCTAATTTCAAATAATTTTAAAGCCCCTAAGCAATAACAATAGTATATAAAGGGGCTAAATCTCACTCGTCTCTTAATTAAAATAAATTAATCTCTTCCTCTTTTTTTCCTCTTTTTACCACTATTAATATAACTAAAAAAACACGTATTACGCAAGCGGTCCAGGCCGTGCTGGCCGGCGGAAACATTAACCGTGCGGCTAAAAACCACAACGTTAATAAGGGCACCTTTCGTAACCGAATTAAGGAGAACCCTAGTAAAAAAAGAAATATAAAGCTTTATAATTATTTACCCCTATTAAAGAAACTTTTTTAATTAAATAAACCTTTTTCTAGGCTAGCCTAAACTACGTACTAACGCACCGGCTATTTCGTATATATACTTAGCGTATCCTTTTTATAAAAGGGGTCGATTACTTTATCGGTAAACGATAAATGCACCGTTTTTTAAAACGTTATCCGGCCTTTAAAATTATACGTGTTAAAGCGATAAATTTCCGGCGTTTTATATATATATTAAATGGGGCTATGTAAGGGTTTTTTAATCAGTTTAATATTATTATTATTAATAATATACCCCCTCGATTTAAATTTAACGCCGATAAAATAGGAATTACGATAACGATAAAAGAGGGTACTATAGTAATCGGACTTGCCGCCTATTAAAGTTTAATGCGGAACGACTCGGTTAATCGCGAGTGGGTAACTATTTTAAAATGTATTAATATTATTAGTAATATTTTACCGCTTTTAATTATATTTAAAAGCTAATTAGTCTAATAATAATAGTTCCTTTAAAAGGAGGACAAGGTTAATTGCGAGTATAAAAACTAGGCTTTTAAAGCGTTATTAAAAGAATAGATTTTTAATCTTATAGCTTTAAAATAACTAAAAAGATTTTTAATCCCTTAACGAAGCCTAATAACCTTAATTAATAGAGGCTTTTAATTTTTAATGGATATAGAAATTATATCGACAATGATTTTATACTAGCGGCGTTAAAGGTTAAGGTATAACTCCTTTATTTATTATTATACAGTTTTTATATATTTTAACCCTTAAATATTAACTGTTTTAAAGTCTTAAAAAAAAGGTTTTAAAAGGAGCTCGATTTAGTATACGCTATTATTAATAATAGCTATATTAAGAAAAGGGATTTCTTTCGAGCGTAAGTTAAAGCATATAAAGTAACCTTTACCCCTAAAGTTATCGCTAATAAATAAGTAATAATTAACATTTACCCCTTTAATATTAAAAAGCTAATAAATAATAAACTCCGGCGCTTTAATATAATGCGAACTATTAATGAAGCTATTACCGCTAAGGATGCGCGCTAACCGGTTAAACCGAAGGCTAAAAAGATTAAAACGCCGAAAAACAGCCGGCAGGTTAAAAATTTAAGGGCTACGATGCTTAATATAGAGGTCACCACCGGTAATTTAATTAAAAGGTTACTATAAAAAAAAGCTCGGCAAGAGTATTAATAATTTAACGGCTTAAATCGGCCGGTTAAAGTAGGAAAAAGCCGGTTTAAAGGTAGATTTAAAAAAAACAAGGGCTTAGAAAAAAGAAAGGTCGATAAGGACCCTAATAAGGGCTTTGTTTATATAGTAAACATTAGGGAGGTTTAAAAGGACGTTAAAAAAAGAAAGGCTAAGGAAAAGGCCGAAAAGGGGCGCCGGTGAAGTGGTGAAAATTAATGCAAATCGAGCTAGTAGTGAGGGTAACTCTATTATAATGCGCACGAGCCGAAATAGACCTTAAAATGCAGTATGTATTACTTAATTAACTTATCTATTAATGTTATTATTAATTTTTATATTTATTTTAAAGGGGTTAGTGAGGGGGGGGTTAGCTAAAAAGGGTTACATTTTACCGCTCCCTTATATACACTCTCTCTCTCTTTATCTTTATATGTGTAAATATTAATTTTAAGTAGTTAGAGAGTATTTAAAAGAAGTATAGTAAAGGTCTCTTAAATAGATATAATATAAGTGTATATTCGTATATTTTATATGTGTAAGTACGTAATTATATAGTATAATACAGTAAAAGCTCAAATCCCTATCCTAAGGCATCTCATAGAAATGCGATTGTCTCCCATGCTGCTAGCTGCTGTGAGGAATTGGCGGCCCCGTTGTCGTCGCCTCTTGTTGCTGTTAAGTCTGTCCTTGAGAACTAGTAATCGTAGCAGCCGGCTCATAGCTTTGTCCCTGGAGCTCCGTGGGTGGTTCGGACGGCGGGGCCTCGTAGATCCCCGGCGAACTGGCCTCGTAGAGTCCCGGCGAGCTGGCCGCGTACGGCTGGTACTTGTAGTCGTTGGCACCGGCTCCCGCCGGAGTTGTCGCCGCGGGGGTGTACTCGGGAGCGGCGGTCGGCTCCTGTTGCTGCGCCACCTCCCACTGCTTCTTGGAACGGCGACGTCGGACCAGGAAGAAGACCAGAGCGGCCAGGGCGACGGCTACGACGCCGCCTACCACCCCGCCTACTATGGCTCCCGTGTGTGATGTCGATTGTAGCGTCTCTGGCTCGGATGTGCTGTTATCGCTCTTGAACAGGTTCATCACGTCTTGCGAGATCCAGCCGACCTTATCTTGGTTTCTGTCACAAAGAGTTAGCAAACTCCCAAAACAGTGTCCGAACTAGACTTTTTGGCCGAATTCCCATATCGGAGGAGTTGAATACATACCCAGCGTTGTACCAGTCCTTGACCATGGCCGGCGGCTCATACGCGGGTGCAGCAGGGTCGTACTGCGATCTCCACCGCAACTCGGACAGGTCCAGGACATTGATGCCGTTAGTCCAGGGGTCGGGGTCCCGGAACATGGGGTAGTACTGCAAGTCGCTGTTGGCGCCGCCCACGACGGCCATCTGGCGACTGTTCTTGCCCATGAGGGCACAGGCTTGGCCGACACGCGGGGCGCCGATGTCGATGTCGGTCTTGAACCAGACGAAGCCCGGGATCGAAAGGACGTAGACGTCGGTCATGGACTTGTTGGCCGCCGCGTCGTACCCGCCGTACATAAAGAGCTCGTACGACCTGCCGCCGGGTGCCGCCGCCGCCACGACGCAGGCGCGGCTCCGCGGCGACGGGATGTCGCCCGTGGCCAGCTGCGAGTGCCACGTCTCGGTCCCCATGTCCCAGAAGGTGATGTTGCTGAGGGACATGAGCGCGTCATTCTTGGCGTCATAATCGCTTGGGCCCGCGATCTCGCCGCCCACGACCATGATGAGGCCCTTGTTGTCGGTGCCGAAGGTCGGCAGGGTGCTATTTGTTTAGGATTGCGGGTATCGTGTGAACCAATCGATATGACATGCCTAGCTGGGCGAACCATCCGGTCTGTGTGGAGTGTAGTGATTCAGTTTTCGGGCTTTTCCTTTTTTAGAATAGCAATTCGATGCCAGAGCCAACCATAACCGTCATTAAGCTAGGCTCTGGTCCGATTGAATGGGGCTCGTACTAGTGGTCTGTCACTTGTCAAGTCAAATTCCTGCCATCCCATCATCCTCCATCCGGAACGACATTACCCCAGTGTGGCTGGAGAGCGAGCGCGGTAAGCAGGTTTCAAAGCTGCCAACCCCAATTTCATGCTGTGCTTCCATAAAGAGCGTTGCGAAGAGCATCGCAGAACAACGTAATTGAGCGGGATCCGGCTTCCAAAACAGCGTCCATGGCGATAAAAGGGTGAGGCTGTCCCTTCATGATGTTGATATCTGCTTTCACCCCAGCCTCTTCCATTTTCTTGCCAAACTGCTCGCCCTCGGACCGGAGCACATCGAGCTCGCCCAGCACGAAACACGCCGGCGGCAGCTTCGACCAGTCGCCCTCCCAGAAGAGAGGACTCGCCTCGGGATGCTTCCAGTCTTCCTTGTTGGGGAGAAAGTGATATCGATACCAGAGCATCTTCTTGGCCGGGAGAGCCGGGCTGAACTGGTTTAGCTTCCAGGACTCGTTATTTGTCTCGTCGGCCGTGTTGTCCATAACCGGCACAGAGAGCAGCATAATAGAGAACTTGGGGCCGCCTCGATCCGCAGCCCTTTGGCACATGATTGCAGCGAGGTTGGCGCCGGCAGAAGAGCCGCCTGTACCCATCCTCGTTGTATCCAGGTCGAGAGTCGTCTTGCCGTCACCCAGAGCCCAAAGAACGGCCTCCCAACAGTCATGGACCGCAGCGGGAAAGGGGTTCTCCGGGGCAAGCCTTTGGAAAAGTGTCAGATGTCTGTCATATCTTCCGCGAAAGACTGCAACCGGAGGTTTCTCACCTGTAATCCACCGACACTACTACGCATTTGGCACGGGCACAGAGGTTGGATGCAATGACATTCTCCGTGTCGATGGTGCCCAGGACCCAGCCTCCTCCGTGGAAGTAGATGCAGACGGGCCAGCCCGCTTCGGGTTTCTCCCCCTCTGGAGTGAAGCACCGTACTCTGACATCTGGTCCTTCGCTCTCCTTTCTAGGAATAGAATGATCTACAGTGCTGCCTACAGGGTGCAGCGGCCCGGCGCCGGGAATGAGAATGCCACTCGCGCGGGATGCCTCTATCGGCTGCAGATGGACCTGCTGCTTGTCGACGATGTGCTTGTTGTAAAAGTCGGCATACTCGGCGTCAATGCGGCCGAGAACCGACTCGTGAAGAGGGTAGGGCGGTTGAGTCTTCTCTGTCATGATTGCAGCAGCTATCGAGTTGATGTTGAGGCTTGGGGTTGCTTGGCTCGGACGCGGTTGGAGTAGGGGTGACGGTGTCCGTTTTGTCCTACGCTCAGATCGCCTGTGTCTCGTTGACACTTGTTTCAGTGCGCGCTAAACCGGCACCAAGGCCGACTTAGGAGCTCCGACAGTCGGCCTGGGATGGGCCAGGGTGGCAGAAATGCCATAACCAGTTGTATGCCTCTTTCCATCCAGTCTCCATCTTCATGAGCAGTGGAGTCAGACATGATAGCTGGAGAATGGCATTTGTCGGGAGTGCGCCCACTCGGAGAAGCCCCCTGTACTCCGTATGGCACCAGCCGTCTGCAGTGAGTTCGTCAATTCAGATAAGAGGCTGATAGGCGAGCCTTATCAGTCGTACCAGTACAGCGTCGATTACCCCGCAAAGTTCGCAGGCAGCGTCCACTAATTGTGGGTGCTGTGTGCAGTGGACACGCACTGAGATATACCGGGGTAGGAGGGCAGATGCAGATCACCAACTCCCAATACCGGCCAATGCCGACGAAGAAACGAGATGCTCACATTCGACTAAGTGAGATACGGTAAGACGGATGATACGTAGTATTCGTGGCAAGCTTCCAGGATGCAACGAAGCCGTCATTTGTTGGCAGGGGTCGCGCGACATACATACAGGAGGCGGCACATGAGCATGCCGCTGCCTGCCGCTCTCTGCTGCTGTTTGCTCCCTGGACTCGCGACAGGGTTCCCCATACGGATCTTACATATTGGGACCCCTCTAATATTTCCATCTGCGACCTTTTAGAATGAATTGGATCACTTTCAGCAATTTTCGTTTTCAATATGTCTGGGGATACGTGCAACAAGATGGCTTCTCCTTTACCCGGCAAGCAACTGGTCGAGGATGAAGTCGACGTAGGGCCCGCCATCAGCAATGAGCCGCCAGCTGAATCGGCTCGCGTTGTCGACCACATCGCCGAACGGCAGCTCTGTCGCAAGTTCGACGTCCGGCTCATGCCGGTCCTCGCCATTATGTGTTAGTAGTGGCTGAACCATCAATTTCGAACGTCACTGATCACTTCTCTCGCCAGATCTTTTCAATGCACTTGATAAAGGCAACATCGGCAATGCGCAAACGAATGGCCTGAGTAACGGTAGCGATTTCGTCTTCGACCCAAGTGATTCTTTCAATTCGGTAGCTAACCTCGATCTCAGACCTTGGCTTTCCCGAGGAACGATACAATCTCCTTGTTTCCATCTTCTTCGTGCCATATGTCGTCTTCGCCCCGCCTGTGGCCATGATCGGGAAGCGCTTCGGCCCCGCCCGCGTGCTGCCAATCCTCATGTTCACCTTTGGGACCATGACTCTGTGCTCGGCCGCAGCCACCGATTTTGGCGGCATATTTGCGCTGCGGTTCTTCCTCGGAGTGGCCGAGAGCGGGTTCTTCCCGTTGGTGATCTACTACCTCACGACTTTCTATCGCCGTGGGGAGCTTGCCAGGCGACTGGCCCTCTTTTACGCAGCTTCCAACATCGCCAATGCCTTCAGTGGCTTGCTTGCCTTCGGCGTGTTTCATATCAAATCGCACCTCGAATCATGGCGATACCTTTTCATCATCGAGGGAGCTGCCTCTGTGCTGTTTTCCGTGTTCGCACTTTGGTATCTGCCGCGCGATGCAGCTTCAGCTCGGTTTCTCGGGGCTGAAGAAAAGGCACTGGCATACCACCGAATGGTCGTCGACTCATCCTCAATCGTCTCGGAGAAGTTCAACTTCAAGGACTCGATCAAGATTTTCAAGTACCCCACGACCTACTGCTTTCTCATGATCGAGATCTGTCTCGGCGTGCCTATCCAGTCGGTTGCCCTATTCATGCCCCAGATCATCCAACGGCTTGGCTATAGTACAGTGAAGACCAATTTATACACGGTGGCTCCTAATGTAGGAGGTGCAGTGATGCTTCTTATCTTGGCTTTCAGCTCCGACTTTCTTCGGATACGATTCCCGTTCATCATGCTCAGCTTCACCTTGACCTTCATCGGCTTCATCATCTACGCGGCCATCACCGACGTGCAGGCGCAGATCCAGGTGGCCTACTTCGCCACCTTCATGATGGTCTGGGGTACGAGCGCACCCTCCGTCCTGCTCTCGACCTGGTACAACAACAACATCGCCCACGAAGGCCGCCGCGTCGTGCTGACCTCGGTGGGAGTACCCCTGGCCAACGTCATGGGGCTCGTCTCGAGCAACATATTCCTCTCTAAGGAGAAGCCGAAGTACGAGACGGCGCTGATCACCACCGCAGTGTTTGGTGCTACAGGAGCTACGCTTGCTGGGCTACTGGGAACATATATGATCTTTGACAATCGCAGGCGCAACAGGAAGGCTGGAGTCAAGACCACGGCCCGGGATGTACCTACACATAAGCTACGCGACGGCCCAAGTGTTCCGGAATTCAGGTGGTTCTTATAAAATAGACATCTCCTGCCTGTGAAGGTTAGGTTGCTGAGACCTGCTAAGAATACAAGTCTTTTCCGCCATAACTGTCCCCTTGTGTTAGTACTTGGATGATCAAGATATATTACAGAAATTCTTGATACTGACAAAAAGCTCAGTTATGGTAAATATGCGGCCCTTTCTGGTTTCTACGCGATCTACAGGTGGCATGCTCCGGGCCAGGAAATTTATATCGCGGATGTACACACACGGCTCAACTGGCTACACCGCCTTCCTCATGCAGGCAAATTGGGCCATACAGGCAAACATATTCATGGTGGGTATTCAAATATTGCAAGATGGTACCGCCTTTCCGATGAGGTCCTTGAGAACACCCGTTTGTGCCTAGTATTCAAGCTTAGGTTGCATGGTGGCTCTCGAGCAGGACACAGCTAACTACCGAAACGATCATTAAGCAAGTTAGAACAAACCGGGATTCTTTCATCATGCCGAGTTCGAACAAGAAACCCACCATTCTGCTTCTTTGCCTGGGAGATAAATGGATGGCCAGCATGTTGGACGATCCACAGGCCTTTGGAGAGGGCATTGACATCCTCCTGGAAAAGGCCGTTCTCAAACGCGCCAAAACCCTCGGCGGCGCCCTGAAATACCTGGACCAGAACAAACCGGACGGCATCCTAGTCACAGACCCAGGCATCGTAGCCCCGAGCAATCGCGAGATACTTGGACGACTCACCGCTTTTGTCCAGTCCGGCGGCACGGTCGTCTTCAGCTTCAGCTTCGCCAGCAACATCCGTGCTGACGATATGGATCGTCTCTGGAAGGAGAGCTGGAACCTTCCCTGGACGATGGGCAATTACCACCGCACCACCTTCCAGCTGAACACTTCGGCCCTCGGCACCAGCACCGCCCCGGACAGCGACGGCGACATCAGGGGGCAGAGCTTGCTGTGGCCCGAGTACAGCCAGAAGGCAGTCCACTTGGACAATGTCGCTCGAGAGAACTGCTGGTATCTCCCCACCGGCGAGTCACGCATCGAGTCTATGGCCTTCCCACCTGACCGGGTGACCAACCATTCGCAGACGCCTGTGGCCTTCCGTCGCGTGGGAGATGGATTTGTGGGATACACTGGCGATGTCAACCAAGAGAGAGGAACCAACCTCGTCCTTCTTCGCATGTTCAATCTCGACATCAAACCAGTCGTGGAGGACTTGTAGCTCGATACCCAAGATAGAAGTGACGATAGTAACAGAACAGTCGAGATGGGGCAATTTTTGGAAAAGATGGAAGTCGACATTGCGAGTTGAGAACACGTACTATGCTGACCATTTACAACAGGCGCAGGGAGGAGGGTCCTTTCAGCATTGGTACGAAGCTATTGTGATGTGTCGTGATGCAAATGGTGCCACTGCGTACGCCCCGTGAGATCCTAAGGTATGCCTTATCGGGTAATCCGATAGTGTCGCAATATATCCGACAAGTGTGGGGATGGATGCGGAGGGGTATCGGGCTATCGGGCTATCGGGGGATCATGGCATATGCCGACCTTGGCTGCTTGGTATCTTCAAAATATCTCCCCCACTTGTGCACTTGCGCCTTCGGAGGCTTTCGGAGGCCATCGGAGCTGAGATTGAGGCGATTACAGCGACAATTGACTAATTGCACATCAAGTTTCGGCCCGTGATGCGATGCGGTCGTAGGAGGACGACCTGTTGGCTAGTACTCGAACAAATGCTGCAGGCTCATTGACGTTGCAGCAGAACATTACATCAAGACTGCATCCTACGAGCATTCAGGCATACAGTTCCAACTCGCTCCTAACCGAAAGCGCACTCACTCTGTCAAAATGTATAACCCGCAAGTGGGCGACAAGGTCTCAGACCTGGATACACCATCCATGATTGTCGATCTCGACCTCATGGAGGCCAACATCAAGAAGCTCATGGACAAGCTGCTACCGACAGGCGTCAACATCCGCCCGCATCTCAAGACCACCAAGAGCGCCGTCCTGGCCCAGAAGCTCGCCGCCGCGGGCGCCAAGGGCGGCTGCGTCGCGAAGCTGAGCGAGGCCGAAGTCATCGCCGAGGCTGGCTTCGACGACCTGCTCATCACCTGCGAGATCATCGGGCCCGTCAAGGTGAAGCGGCTGGTGGCCCTGTACCAGAAGCACCGGAAGATCCGCATCGTTATTGACAGCGCGGTGGGCGCCACGGCCATCAACGACGCGCTGGCGGCGTCGGGCATCGAGGAGCCCATCTGTGTGCTGGTCGACCTCGACGTCGGCCTGCACCGTACTGGTGTGGCCGCGGGAGAACCGGCGCTCGCGCTGGCGCGGCACATTGGCGGCCTGAAACATCTGAAGATCATCGGTGTCCAGGGGTACGAGGGACACCTGCAGCACCTGCACGACCGCGCGGACCGTGAGCAGCAGTGCCTCGCGTCAATGAAGACGCTGACAGAGACGGCCGATGCGTTACGGCAGGCCGGGTTCGACATCCAGGTTGTCACGACGGGCGGGACGGGCACAGCCGAGTTCTGTGTCACCGTGCCCGGCGTCAACGAGGTACAGCCGGGCTCCTTCATCTTCATGGATACTGATTACCGCAACGCCGTTGGCCGGTTCTACGGCAACAGCCTGACCATCCTGTCGACCGTCGTCAGCAAGCAGGGACCCCGCGCCGTGACCATCGACGCCGGCCTTAAGTCCCTCACGACTGACAGTGGCCTGGCCGAGTGCAAGGACGCGCGGTACGCGTACGGGGTGCTGGGCGACGAGCAAGGGTCGCTGGTCTGGGAAGAGGGCACGCCGGATCTGGATGTCGGCGACGTGGTGGAAATGATTCCTAGTCATATCGATCCCACCATCAATCTGCATGATTTCTATTACGCTCACCGGAACGGGGTCGTCAAGGAGATTTGGCCTGTTGACTCACGCGGCAAGGTGCAGTAGATTTAGCAGTGTTGCACAGTCCAGAATTTATTAGGGGGCTTGGGGGCCACCTAATTTAGCGGCGCAGTCCGTGTTAAGCATCTACTTCTACCTCGCTATCTCATTTCGACACCACGACAACAGGGTCAAAAGTTCCATGCAGCAATTGGGAGGCATCATGAACGAAGTTATACATTTCAATTCTTTGCCTTGTTTGCCAATCGCAAGTGAGAGGTTCTCCATCGATCTCGTATTCGCCGACTCATTTTCTATCTGGCCAATCTGTTGTTGGGATACCTGGGTGTTTGCATGTCCTCCAATCCCCCGGTCTTTCAGCTCCTGCTGCGGGGTCGACTAAGCCCTATAAGCCCCTCTCTAGGACCAGGCCAAAGGGATACAGCCCCTCTGTAACGTCTCGTTTAGTCTCGCCGGCGCAGACTCACCGGTGCCAACAAGGGCTCGGCAAACCAGGCAACAGGCCCAAATAGATTGACACCACCTAGGCTGTCAGCATCATGATCGCATGACATGATATGCGACACATAAGTACTGCTAGTGCACCCTCTTCATCAGGGTATTTGAGATAGCTACATTATACACAGTTGTTCTTCCATCACACCCCGATATGGCGGCTCAATTGACCATGGATCCGGCACGTCTGCTGGATGTCGACAACGACAAGGTTGTCCCCTACTTCAACGAACTCAGACAACAGGGGCTTTCAACCCTCACGATAGGCGAGGAACTTCTCCGTCATGTGAAATCAGAAACCCTACCCCCATATCTACTCGCCATCCTCCTTTCCTGGGCAAAGTCGGTCGAGGTTCTGACGCGTTGTCTATTTGGCGAGGAGGCAGCAGCCTCTCGAGGTATACGCAGGGTAGCGCTCAGGAAGCTGGGCTACCTACTGGCCGACCCGACCATCTGGGAGGAGATATGGGAGGCCCTGGGCGGCACGGTCGGGATCGTGGACCTCCTCGCGCGCAGCTCCGTTGAGGACGTCAAAATGCTGGCCCGCGCCATCAGCTTCGGCGGCCGCAAGCTGAACAAGCCCCCGGAGCAGGCCGCTGCGGTCGCGGACCTGCTCCGGGCCCTGGTGCCGACGCACTACAAGAGCGACCACCCGAGCACAGATAAGCGACCCCTCCAGCACAACTACGCCCGCATGGTCCACGCCTGCGATCAAGAGTTCCTCGGCGAGCTCCTTCGGTCGCAAGACAAGACAAACCCGCTCTACGCGGGTTGCAACCCAAAACGGATCGAGATCCGGCATGGCGCCTGGATGCAGCAGCAGGTGGTCGATATGTTATGTGGCCACATCCGCGAGGACGGCAACATGCAAAGCTTCTTGAAGATATGCGTTTCCAGAGAACCTTCGATGCCGACCGATGATAGCCACGTGTCTGAGTCCATGGCGTTCTCGCTACGTCTATTGCGCGGCCGTCTCGATGGGACATTCCAGGACAAGTGGTGGCAGAACCATTTGGACGAACTGCAGATTCTCAGGTCCGTCTTCAACAGAATGGAGAAGAAAGGCGCGAAGAAGGAGAAGCTTAACGAGCTCGCCGTCTTCGCCATGGACCTGGCCGAAGCCAAACCAAAGCTCCGAACCAGTCACAACCTGTGCTTCTTGTGGAACCGGCTCGTGGCGTTGTGGAAGACGGAGCCTACCCAGGAACACGAGAAGCTGGTTGCCAAGGGGCTACGATGGGGACTCGACAACGGATCGGCTAAGAGCATAGGGCGAGACTGCCGTAACAGAATGATGCTCCTCCGAGGCGATCTCAAGTGGCCGTTGCTGCGGCTTTATTGTCTGCACGTACCTGAGAAGGGCGTTGACATCGACACCGCGCAGAAACTCGGCGTGATTGCGAAGCAGAAATGGCCGTATGAACTCTTGGAGCAACTGATCCCAGTTGTTCCGCAAAAGGTCATTGGGTTACTAAGGAGGCTGCTGGACTCCAACCCCGACTACTGCTTCCTAAACCCTCCCGATGGCAAGCCAGGCTTCCTCAACCCACATTACCGCCAATACGACCCTCCTACGGGGCCGTCGATTCTTTCCCTCGCCGACTTGGTGAAGCAGAGGAATTTCAACGTCGAGCTCCTCCTTACCATGCTTCATCGCGAAGACTCCGAGTTCCAAAGAAAGACTGCTGTCGGTGTCGACAACCTCCGCCAGAAATCTGCCACGGCAAGGGATCAACACCACAGAGCACAATATGCCAAAGGGGCGGCCGCTTTGGCCATTGCTACTGGAGATCTGAGTCTTTATGCGGATACTATCACATGGCAGCAGAGATTCGTACGCGACCCTTTGACCGTCAAGGTGATATTCGCCAAGGACGCTGTCATGACACGGGAGGGAATCGAGCTACTGTCTGGGATCCCCAAGGACCTGCCCACAGGCTGCACACTGGACGACCTAGTGCAAAGAATGGACATCGCCGACGGGATCCTCCTCACGCTCCGCAACTGCTATAAAGAGGCTAAAGCAGAGCCGTCCTTTTCCCATGCAGATTGGAATGCCGTGGAGAGCTTGTTCGATACTGTCTTCACCCACCGATATTGGCAACTTCAAAACATCCCGAAACGCCTGGACGTATCGGACGCCGATGTGTTCACCGTCACGTGGAACAGGACCATGAAAATGGTCGAGGGACTGGGTGCCGACTTCCTAGTACACATCAAGCGCTCGATCGAGTACTATATCCGGGGTCTTCCACCTACCTCGCTTGCCGTTGCCGCCAAGACCCTGCTCGAAACAGACATCAAGAGGCGAGAGCGAAAGGATCGCAAGAAAGAGGACCGCCACTTGGAGTCGCTCTCTTACACTGCACTACTGAAACTGGCCGACTCCGACAAACCAGAGCTAGCGCATGACCTGATACTCAAGACCATCCTTGAGCGGCCAGATGCGAGCTCCTGGCACCGACAGTTCTTGTCTTCGGGCTATCTGAAGAAGTTGCAGGCCAAGGACGCCCAAGATATCCTCTTCGGTCTGGCTAGGGGTATTGGTGAAAAGCTCGAAGAGCAGTCGTTCGTCAAGGTTGGCGAGGCAGAGCCCGCAAAACACGCACCGCCCAAGTCGCTGGTCAAGGTGACGACCGTCAAGCATCTGGCCCAGCTCCTGGACAACGCTGACTACATATCTGTCGAGGCGGCCGTCGAGGTGCTCGCGGAGCTCTTCAAAGTCGCCACGCACCGCGACATCCGGATCGCGACGCTCCAGAGCCTTAGTAATGTTTTGACGAAACTAGGCCCGGGAGATGACGGATTGTGTGAGAGCAACTCGTTGGCCATGAAGGTTCTGACCGCCATTGAAACTGTTATCCCTGTCGCGGCTAGTGTCAACGGGCGATTTGGCACCGATTGGGAGGCGGCCCTACAGCATCGGGAGCTGCCCGAGATCTCCGAAGACAGCGAGGTATTGGTCAAGGAGATCCTGATGCGGGACGGGCTTGGAAGCTACATGCACCAAGACAGCAAGTCCAATGGGATAATTTCTGCCTATGCTGAACGCATTGTCTGGCCCCTCTGGAAAGCTTCAACAGCCGAGCACCGACGTTGGGTCGAGGTGTTTCTGCTCAAGTACGAGGCACCTGTCTCGGTTCGTGACCTTCCCAATATCCCAACCCACCCGGAGGCTTGGACAGCACCCCTGCAGAGGTTCTGGAAGCTTTTGCCCTTTGAGACGTTGGAGGAATTTCACAGGTACACCGTGTGGTATTACAATCGCCCGGCGGCGCTACGCAAGTTCACCGCGGCACTGCGGTCCAAGTCCGAGCTGCGAAAGCAGCCGGACGTGGCTCATTTCCTGCAAATCTACGACTCCAACCTCCTCTACGGCGTGCGAGCGACGGTTCAGTTCCTGCGCAGCGCGAAAATAACAGATTCTGTACTACCAAGACTTCTGGCCATGCAGGCAGAGCAGTGCGCCGCGATGCTCGGGGACTACGAGAGCAACGTCGAGGGCTGGCACGAGATTGCGCATATATACCGGCCGCCCGCCTGTCGCAGGGGGTCTGGACCGAACGCCGCGCTCCGGGCGTCGGGCGTCTCGGAGTGGAACTGCAAGGGCCGCGTCATTCTGGAGAAGATGGTCGAGCAGGTCGCAGCCAAGAAAGAGGAGCACAGGAAGCAAGGAAAGCACTTGTTACTACCATCTACTACGGCGCTCTCTCTGTGGCTGAATCCATTCAAGGGGGTCCCGAACGGTCGAGAGATCGACGAGGTTTGCCACGAGTACGCAACATCGCTCCGGCAGACGCTCCGGTCGCTGCTCGAGGGTGGGAACCACCTCCAATGGCATAAAGTCGCCGAAGAGGCCGGGAATTTGGATCGATTCATGATCAACGACGAAGAGCAGCTACGCGTGGCAGTGTATCTCGGTCAACTGGCAACAGGCGCCACGACTACGGCTACGACTACTACGGTGGGCGCCGGCAACACCTTGCCTGCACTCAACTTGGTGCAGGTATCAGTAGCGATGCATCTGATCCGGGCCGCCAAGAACCACGTCATCAACATCAAGGACGACAAAGATGAGAAGGCGAAGCCTACAGCTGCAGAGAAGCGGCGCCTGGCTGGTAGCCTTGGGGAGCTGGTGGGCACGTGGCTGCGGAGCGATGACGAGATGGTGAGGGATTTGGCGTTGGAGTGGACGAGGGGGCAGAAGGAACTGGTTGCTGCGTTGGAGAAGGAGGCGGCTGCGGAAGGGTTGTTGAGGGTGCGGGATGCTTCTGGTACTCGACGGGAGTAAGAAGGGCGGTTGATGTGATTTCCCTCGGTGTGGAGGAGTACCTAGGGGCAGATGTTCTTGCTACGAGTACTCAGGTTGTATGCAGATGGCTGGATCTTGCCTGGCCTGGTTTCTGTTAGTAACTCGGTTCGGGTTTGGAATTGATTGATAATCATCGAACACAAGCAGTGGCCCAGGATGGTGAGCAAGCTGATGATGCAGGTGGAAGTGGCACGTTGCTAGGCTTCGAGGCTGGTCGATACTGCGCATACCAAAGGGGGTGCCTTCTTCGCCAGGTGTGGGCAGCCCGTGGCCATCACATGCACCACAAGATCTTGCATGATCAGCAATGGAGAATGACAGCATCGGACAAGGTAACGACTTCTACATGGGAAGGAGCCGTGTCTAGGCCCTGAGTCTTGCAGCTCCATCTCAGACTACATGCATGGTATGGTGGGTCGCGGAGCAAAGGGCCCTGGGGGCGAGTGTGTCTCCTTCCTTTCCTCGACTTGGCCAACCCGCAACGTGACCCGATCTTGGTGTCATGGCCTGCGTCGTGTCTGGTTTGCAAAGGAAGGTGCTCGTTTTCCTTGCATTGCTGCCTGTGTGTCAATCCCAACAAGTTGCAACATGTTGGGCGTCTCTCCCAAACGTGTTGGCCATAAATACCCTTCCTGGCCACCGACTCTTCGGCACTCTCTCTTCTTCTCCATACCATACCATCCCAAACAGTTCTCAACACCACAGCATTATCACCATCATCATTTTGCTCCATCCAACACAAGACCAAGTCACACTCACTTCTTCACATTCTTCTCTTTTGGCTCGAGTGCTCTCGCCGGTTTTCTCCATCCAAGCCATTCTTCGGTCCATCACTTGATCACCCCAGTCCATCCAGTCACGATGCACTTCACCCAGACCACTGTCATCACCGCTCTGGCTCTCGCCGGCCCAGGCCTGGCCTTGCCCGCGGACAACCACAAGGACGACGTCGTCATTTCCGCCTCGATTGGCTGGGGCGACAAGGACGGCGACGAATCCAGTACTTCTACCTCTCATCCCGAGGCCTCCACTGCCTTCACACAATCAGTCACTACGACAGGGGTAGTCTCCCGCTGCGTGGCTTCCACAGCTACCACAGTCACCACGACACTGAACCCCATGACGGCCGAACCTGCCGCTCCCTTTGACTCGCCACATCAGACTATTGGGCCCATACCTCTCTTCAGTGCCCGCGTGGGCGAAATCGGAGCTCAATTGCTGGCGAACGTCGAGATTCCCAGCGATCCCTCTCCCACTCCCAGTCCCACCTCTGGATTGCAGGCCAACGCCGTACCGACGGTTCCTGCCTATGCCCTTCCAATCGACAACACCAAGAAGGATGGAGACGTCGAAATCAAAGCCAATGGGACCTTGCAGCTAGCGTTGAACCCAGACCAGGAGACGGATTCCACTCAGGCACTCTACATGGACGGCAATCTTGATGGCGTGACCTTGCTTGAGGAGCAAGAGGAAGATACCGAGTCTATGCACAAGCTGCGGGAGGGCAAGTGCAATGGTCAGAATGGCAAGTGTCACATCAAGATCAAGGGTGTACCAACAAACAAGGAGTGCGAGCAGGGCACCACTTGCAGCAGCAAAGGGAGCCGGTGCTTCCTGACGGGCCGCGTTTGGCATCGCTCTTATGTCTCTTGCACCTAGACGGCATGGCCGAATCAGATGTTTTCGAAGGCACGGGGGTTTGGAGGAAACGAAACCGACGGCCTGGAAGGATCTTGGTGGAAGAACACGGCTGTACTCATAGCTCCTAATGACCCTAATTGACTTCATCATACTTTTACCACTTGAATTATTCGCCTGTGCCAGTGCTTGTATTGGTGTTTGATGTCGTCGTGCCTTGAGAAGGCTAGCCAGGCTCCTACACCATCTAGAGATTGCATCAAACCTGTTATGCTCGAGATGGCTGTCAAGATGGAATGTCCAAAGGGTAGATGCAAGTTCTGTAATCCAGTATTGTTCCGTGCTCCAGCGCATCTGTCGGTTGGTTTAGTGCTCCAGTGCACCCCAGTGCGCCCCGCTTTGGCCCCTACAGTTGATCGGTTCAGTGGAGGTCGGCGCTACACAGACAAACAGACCACCAGCACTGGCATGCGAGAGACAGGATGAACTGACAAGGGCACAACTTGACAGCCGACGATCCCATCGCCACAGGGGGCCTCGATTGTCCAAGACCAAAATGGGTGTTTGGAGGAAGGCCGCCATTGAACAGGACCGATTGAAAACGATAGGCTTTCGACATTGGCCGGCATCGACTTTTGTATTTAGGGCTGGCGTCGCATTAGAATGTAATGTCGTCCGTTAACTGCAAACGGGTCCTGTTCGCCCTTCCCAACCAACCAGCCCGCCAACCACCAACCGCCAAAATCCACAAATTGCATCAGGACCCCCTCGCCCGACCCCGTCCTTGTGTCCCTTCTCCGTCCCAGATAGCCGGCTCCGGGTGGCTCGGCCTTACTCGCCCTTGCAGCATTTGCACCCGTTCGGGATGGAGCTCAAGTCGCCTGCGCGCTGGCAGTCCATCCTCCCGTAATGGGAGATCCATTATGACTTGCTTCAATACTGGCGGTCCCTGCCGGCCAAATGGCTCATGATACTCAGTAGCCTACGCTGTTCCACGACGAAGAAGAACTCTGGAGGGGCAGGAGGGGGTGGGGACAAAGTGGGGGAGTAGTACAAGCCAATGTTGAGGGCAAGGAAGGGTAAAGGGAGTTGGTAGCATGAAGGGGAGATGGAACTTGGTGATATGAGTTCCAACTACGGCAAGACTTGGGACACAAAGTCGGTGTTTAGTTCACGAGTTTAACAATTACGATCCCAGAGCTTGGCTGAAACTATCAGGAGTAGTATATAAGGTCTCATCATCTGTCTTCTTGGTACAGAGCAACGCATTTGCGGTGTCTGTATTAAGATGCAACCCCTACTGGCTGCCCCCCCTCTGATTGACCCCTCCTGATTTCAGATGATTCTAGAGCCCCTGAGCAATAATAATAATATATAAAGGGGTTAAATCTCACTCGTTTCCTAATTAAAGTAGATTAATTTCTTCCTCTTTTTTTCCTCTTTTTACTATCACTAATATAACTAAAGAAGCACGTATTACGCAGGCGGTCTAGGCCGTACTGCTCGGCGGAAGTATTAACCGTGCGGTTAAAAACTATAACGTTAATAAGGGTACCCTTCGTAATTAACTTAGGGGTTAACCTTTGAAAAAAGAGAAGTATAAGGCCCTTTAACTCTTTACCCCTATTAAAGAGACTTTTTTAATTAAATAGGCCCTTTTTTAAGTTAACCTAAGCTACGTATTAATATACCGGCTATTTTATATATATACTTAACGTATTCTCCTTATAAAAAAGGTTAATTACTTTATCGATAAGTAATAGGTATATCGTTTTTTAAAACGTTATTTAGCTTTTAAGACTGTACGTACTAAAGCGATAAATTTTCGGCGCTTTATATATATATTAAACGGGGCTATGCGAAGGTTTTTTAATCGGCTTAACATTACTATTATTAATAGTATACCCCCTTAATTTAAATTTAACGCCGATAAAATAAGAATTATAATAATAATAAAGGAAGGTATTATAATAATCGAACCTGCCGCCTATTAAAGTTTAATGCGGAACGACTTAATTAATCGCGAGTAAATAATTATTTTAAAGTGTATTAATACTATTAATAATATTTTACCGCTTTTAATTATATTTAAAGGCTAATCGGTTTAATAATAATAGTTCCTTTAAAAAAAGGATAAGATTAATTATAAGTATAAGAACTAAGCCTTTAAAGCGTTATTAAAAGGATAAACTTTTAATCTTATAGCTTTAAAATAGCTAAAAAAAGATCTTTATCCTTTTAACGAAGCTTAATAATTTTAATTAATAAAGGCTTTTAATTCTTAATAAATATAAAAATTATATTAATAATAACTTTATATTAACGGCGTTAATAGTTAAAGTATAGCTCCTTTACTTATTATTATATAACTCTTATATACTCTAGCCTTTAAATATTAATTATTTTAAAGTCTTAAAAAAAAGGTTTCGAAGGGAGCTCGACTTAGTATACGTTATTACTAATAATAGCTATATTAAAAAGGGGGACTTCTTTTAAACTTAAGTTAAAATACGTAAAGTAACCTTTACCTTTAAAGTTATCGCTAATAAATAAATAATAACTAGTATTTATCCCTTTAATATTAAAAAGCCGATAAATAATAAACTCCGGCGTTTTAATATAATATAAGCTATTAACGAGGTTATTACCGCCGAGGATACGCGTTAACCGGCCGAACCGAAGGCTAGAAGAATTAAGACGCCGAAAAATAGCTGGTAGGTTAAAGATTTAAGGGCTGCGATGCTTAATATAAAAATCACTACCGGTGATTTAATTAAAAAGTTACTATAAAAAAGCTCAGTAAGAGTATTAATAATTTAATAGCTCGAATCGGCCGGTTAAAATAGGAAAAGGCCGGTTTAAAGGTAAATTTAAAGAAAACAAGGGCTTAAAAAAAGAGGAAGGTTAATAAGGACCCTAATAAAGGCTTTATTTATATAGTAAACATTAGGGAGGTTTAAGAGGACGTTAAAAAAGGAAGGCTAAGGAAAAAGCCGAAAAGGGGCGCCGGTAAGGTGGTGGAAATTGATGCAAATCGAGCTGGTAGTAAGGGTGACTCTATTATAGTGCGTACGAGCCGAAACAGACCTTAAAATACAGTGTATGTTGCTCAATTAACCTATCTATTGCTGTTGTTGTTGATTTTTACATCTATTTTAGGGGGGTCAGTGAAGGGGGGGCAGCCAGTAGGGGTTGCATCTTACCAGCCCCCTGATCTTGGCAAGAAGAATTATGCCTGCAACCTTTAACATAACATACTCTTCTTGTTCGCAATTCCTCTATGCAAGAGAAAGCCTGTGCAAATGTATAACCCCATGAGTTCGTGGCCATCCTCGTGGCAAGGCAGTTTCATGGTTCATATGCAGCACTGACAGTCATCGCTTCACAAGTGGACCGAAGCACCAATATAATCGCAGGAGGATAATTCCTTCTCGTTCAGGCTCCACCCCACCGTGAATGCACACTGCGTCATCATCATGGTCTCCCGATCCATTCGACGCGGCAGTTCGTCGGCTCCCATAAACCCGCTGAATGAACGCAGGAACTCGGAAAGGTAAAAGGCGAGATCCGGCGAGTCATAACCCGACATTAGCATGGGAGGAACCATGATACTCTTCAACTCCCTGGCCAGTCGTGCCCCTGCGTACTGCTTGAGAACATAATCCAGGAAGGCGATGTCAAGTGGTGTACTCCAATGGTGGAGGTCGCGGCTACCTGGCATTGGTATAATTAACATCTGCCCATCTAAGCAGAGAGTGCACCGACTGGTCAGTGCGGACGCTTGAGTATTCAGCCGGTTCGTGAAGGAGTTTTTCGAGGTCGTGGTTGGCATCCCAAGTGTTGTGTGATTGCGAAGACAAGAGATGAACTTCGACGTCTTGGACTCGGAAGCTTCCAAAAAGAACGATAGGGACTGTGAGGCAGCTGCCATCTGACAAGTCATCATGAACGCCTTGCTCTTGGCGAGGAAAGCGTGCTCCCCAGTCGTGTGGGTATGCATCCGGATTGATTGCGCCCCACATGTGTCTATAGACCCAGAGCATCTGCAAGACATTCCTGTAGACCAGATGGCGACTGATGCAGTCGTCTCTTCCAGGCGACTTGTAGGCACAAGGTCTCTTTGAGATACAGAGGTTGTCTTTGCTGCCATGCTGGTTGATTTCCACCGTCAGTTTGTGTTGGGCCTTGACGTCAGATAGAATGTCATCGACCAGCCATGCTGAAATGTGCTTGAATGCTGGCCCTCTTGAGTCAGCCTTAGCGCCCCAGTCGTAGATGGGGAACCTCTTCCAGAGCTCTGGGTCGTCGTTCACATGGGTTTTGCCAGCCTTCTCCGCTTCAAGGAATGGTTCTGTGTAAGCACCTGCCAGAGCAGCGCCAGCAATCAAGACTCGGAACACGGCCTTTCGCACGTGTTCCCTCAGCTCGGGGCATTGCTTGAACTCTTCTGCCGTGGTGTGTGTCTCACTCGACTGGCATGTGTCCAGACAGAAGGCGACTTCCAACTTGTCGACAAGTGATTGTAGCTGATTGGCAGGCTTGACTTCTGCAAGAGATGGCAGGTTGGCGGATCCACTCAATGTACTCGGGTTCATGTCCTTGGGGGGGAGTTCCCATCGGTCCTCTGCTTGCTGGAGAAGTCGGCGGCCATGGTAAGCCGGGTGTGGGCCAATCTGCTGTGAGGTTGGAGGACAAAGTAGGTTGCAACCACAAACCGAAGGGGATTGATGGAAGAATGAGAAACAATGATGAAACAATTGGTTTCATCTACTTGCACTCAGGCTGGTTCGTACACATTCCCGTGTTTTGATGGTGAAATGGGTATCCTGCTGCAGGAAGGAAGGCAGCTGGTTGATGTAGAATGGCGCTCCCAGAAGGGACAGGTGATTGAGGTTGGTACGGTTCGCAGGATGGAAAGTGAAATGGAAGAGATAGGAAACGGCAACCTCTTTCCAGCTGATGGAAGTCAATGGATGGAAGGTCGAGCAATCCGCGTCCAGTGCTTCAGATGAGGTATCGAAAGACGAATGGGAAGACAAATCCCATGATTGGATTGTGAAGAGAGCCTTGTGTGATTGCAAAAACACGATCTGCTTTGGTTCACTACACAGAAACGAGGGGACCTGCAAAGGGAACGCACGGCCTTGTATCGAGAAAAAAAAAGAAAGAAAAAGGTTGGCAGCATTGATGGGGAACAGTAGGCATCTGCCACAGCAAATTGTACGTATTCATCCACCTTTGAATGTTTCTATCTGTCCATGTTGCAATTCCAGGCTACAGGCAGCCATTCTGGCATGTTTCTCAGTTGACCACCGTCTCTAGTTACATACAGGGTTACTTCACCCCGTGGATGTGACTCCCATATTTCCACCATCTCATTGCCGCTCTTATTCTCATCATCTGAGACGGATATCCAGTTGCCGTCCTCAAGATCGTCACGATCTTCCAGCAAGTCCCAATCTACTTCGCTGCTTACGTCCGCAGAATAATCCACAGCCACGATACCCCAGTGGTGTGTTGGTATGTTGATTCGCCGGGGTTGACCCTGATGATTGTCCACCACTTCCCATCTAGAAAGAGTAGCTAGCTCCAGGAACAACGTCAACATTGGCTGCGTAGCGAGGAGGTTGAGCAGTGTCTTCCCTACGCCAATGTTTTCGTAAGACTCCAGACTTCTACTAAGAACCAACGCCCCAGGATTTGGATAAGTGGCATTGTTCCTGGCAGAGGCCGAGACATTGATGAAGGTAGGACTCCAAGTCGTCAGCTTCCGCCAAAAGCTGCGCCCATCCGCAGCTAGATACAATCGGTATCCCTCAAGGAGATAGTGAAGCACCTGAAATCCGGTCGTTCTAGCGCAGTTGGGGTGACCGTCGTTCATGCCCAAGGATAGCTGTTGGATTTCTCCCAGATGCATCTTTCCATTTGTCAAGAAATACTCAATGCTCTCCACCAAGACTTGTTGAATACTGACCAGCTGGTGACAGGCCATCTTGGTAGCCGGGCACACGCTGTGGTCAACGTCTTGGGAGTCCGGCCAGTTCCACAACAGTCTTTCTCTCAACGCTTTTCTCGTGCGAGCTTTCTTCGACTTTATATATTGGACTCGAAGCTGCTCCATGGCATCCATCGCTCTTATGTTTAGGTCCAGGGAGTACACCGGATCCAGGTTGCACGCAGGCTCATATATCGACTTCATCGCCTGCCATACTTCCGTAGTGGTGAGAAAGCCATCGAACTTGGTCCTGGATAACTTCATCGAGAAGTGAGAACAGAAGAGCCCCGAGAAGTAAGGAGCTATGACTTGATCCACAAGATCGATTTCGATGGGTTTATGCCTTGGGCTATTTGCGGTCCTGCTCACAACGGATCGGAGTTCTCTGGACGCATTTGGAAGCATGGTTTTTGAAGTCTCCAGGACCCCGGTAAGCCCCAGCGGCATTCCATAGGATTGCGCACTTCCGGCGATGGCTTCTAGACTGAAGATAGTCGGTGCTGACGTGGTTCCATCCGCAGCCTCAAAGGAGTAATACGCGTCCGAGCCAAGTCTGGCCAGGATGGCGCGATTTCCATCTGGTGTCACAAACGGGAAGTGGGCGAAGACACTGTCCGCAGAGAAGTGGTTCGAAAAGGCGCGGAGTAATAGCTTGTGCATCACACATCCGTATTCGACATTTTGATCTGAAGAAGACTCGTGGTATCTGTTGCAGAAGACTGCGCGGCGGTACACCCACTCCCTGCTTAGGGGAATGAATGTAGTAGCCGCTCCCAGATTAGTATCCTTGTACTCGATAGGCGATTGCTTTTTGGCCAGTCAAGAGGATCCTCGTGTGACCCAGAAGGCATGACAGAGCACCCAGAAATAGGAGAGGTTGGCAGGCACTTACCCCCAGTTAGTCACGCTGCTTGGGCTCCAGTCATCCGTGTAGAACGGATCGCCCCTGATCAACTCCAAGGTATCACGTACAACCGCATGCGTGACTGTCGATCCAATCCATGACCATTTCCTTGCAACATTTGTTGCGAACACGTTACTAGGCGGGGGCTGCTCGGCAACCATGCCTGGATATAGTTCGACGTCGTCCGGGTGTGCATATAGAGCCCTCAGCTTGGCGGTGACGAGTGGACTTGTATTGATATGCTCGAAAGTATCGTGCGCAGGCAAGCCTATAATCTGCCGGAAGTTGTTGAGTGTAGGCAGCTGTTTCTCTCGGGCTCGAGCAACGGTTTTGATTTGCGAGTTGCGGAACGCGATGGGCACCCGATTAGTACTGTAGGCACTTGCGATGCTCTGAACTGAGCGGCGGAGCTCATGTGCCATATCTTCCTCCGTTGGATTGACTACTGCATCTGCCTTTGGCGGTTTAGCTTGGTATGTGCTTCTGCTGTATCGAGTCGCCATATAGTCGTTATCTGCTTCTGACAAAGCATTCTTCCACCAGTTGCCAACGACGAGACTTACGGCAGCCTCATAGCCTTCCTTCGGACTAGTCTTAGACGGTTTGCTGAGTGGCGGTAGAGCTCGTCGAGTAAGACTTTCCGGTTCCAGGTTGCAATCTGCGTTGGTTCTGTTTACGCCCAGCAACGTCCGAAAATAGTCATTCAGGATGATATTGATGTACAGACGGCAAGTGATGCGCCGGGCCAGTCGGTAAACAGCTTCGTCTTTCTCGGCCTGCGACAGTTTCGCGGGGAACCGGTCGGACTCCTCATTGATACTGGGACAATCATGTCAGGACATGCTCCGATGCTCGTCGATGATTGTCCATACACTAGAAGCCCGCTGGCTATAAGTTATGAAAGCGGTTGAACATTACAAGCAGAAGGCGAACGCCCGGAGGCAGGAACCATGCTTCCGAGGTGGCGAATTTGTCGTCTTTTATTAGACCGTTCTTGAACTGCCTTACAGCGGCTTCTTCTGTGGACGACTGGCCGTAAAGGGGTAACAGCCGCAGGCGTGGTTTGCGCGTATGAGTAGGCCCACTCATGTTGCACTGTGAGGCTGTTTAGTATTGCTTCCCTCGACACACGTAGCAGTTGCGACCCAGCTTACCGATCCCGATCTGTCCATGCTTGTCAATGCTGCAAAATGTAGGAAGAGACTCGATACCTGGCTTGGGTTGTCTCGTATGGCAACACCTCTTGCCAGTAGGATCTCGAATACTAGTGCTGCATCGGGCAGGGAGGCCCTCGTTGGTGAGTCAGGGTAAAGGGGAAAACTAGGCTCGGCAGTATTGGCACTTGATGGTGGGAGAGGTTTGGTGAACGCCAGTAGAGTGCTTGTTCGCCACGGACTTGGCCACGGACGCGGTTTTGGGAAGAGGACTTGCAGATGCGAGTCTAAGCAGATATCGCCATGATGACTTAAGAGCCCTCGAACTCGGTGTATCGTAGCGAACAGTTGTTCGACGAAAGGACCTTGCAAAGCAGCCACCTCGACTAAGAAGAACGAGTATATGATCTCAATCGGAGATACTCTGAAGTACCTGGAGGAGAGGAAAGTAACGGGAAAGACAATACAACACCCCCCGCCACATGCTTCGTGTCAAACTCATTATTTGACGCATACGGGTAGGTAGGTAGAAGTCGCGACGGTGATGGTAGTCTGAAGGAGAGGTTCGAAGGCCATGGTTCGAAATCGTGTGCCTGAATACGGGAAGCAGGAAAGCTCATAAGGGTAGGCCCGGAGGATGACCTGGTAAGATTTATACTGTTTCCCGTGTCGCATCGTAGCATTCATCGGTTGCGAGTCCGACATGACAATGGTCGGAGGTGGTCAGGAAGTAGCAAACCCTGGTCTAGCTGAGGTTGACATGGAGCGCACCCACCACCTCCCTACTCCCTTCCCGGCATGCCACGAACCCCGAAACCTGGTTTAGGAGGGCGGGTAAAGGATCCACTCCTCCCTTTCGGCAGTCCAGGCGATCACTAACGCATTACCGGACTGGGTGATCCTTAGCACACTTTCGAGGGGTATGGGGGCGCTCTCGCATCCGTGTCTCCCGGGCCGTCCCCCACTGTCACCTATTCTTCCCTCACGGCCCCCAGCCAAGTTTGGTTTGCCATTGCTCATCGTTGTTCATCATGACCAGGAGTACAACGAACAAAATGATACCCCTCGACAAACTTCAAGGCCACTCCAGGTGGCGAGTCGAACTATCGACGCAGGTACGTGGGCGCCGGGCCACGGCTTACAATAGCCACAGAGCCAACAATTGCTCCGAGGCGAACCATCACGACCTGATGGCTTACGCCCCCACAATATCCACTTCAGATGGAAGTGGCTTGCGCCTTCCCAAGGGCTAGAACCTTCCTGTGAGGCACGATTATTTGGCGAAAGAAGGAAAAAGCCAGATGGGAACTTGTACAACCATCGGAACCAACATTTTTCACGGGTTGGCAGCTTGGAGTAAGGCCAGGTACCGTGGCGGTCTCGTGGAAGGGGCTTGATGCGGTGAGCGATCGTCCATGCGCAAGCCACGATGTAAGGGACAAATGGACTCGTACGACCACCGTGACCACCTGGCGTTGACTCAAGTCATTTCCATGAGGCAGGAAAAGGGGTCCGATATCAGGCCTCGGGACGGCTTGTACGAGCACAAAAGAGAGGTCACATGCCACCGGGTGGGTAGGCTGGTGGGAAACGCGGAGGCGGAGAGTTTATGCCGGATGCGGAAGATGGATGACGAGAAGCCAGATACGAGTTTATCCGTGGATCGGATCTGGCACAAACCCAAAAGGGGCGAGAGGGCTGGGGTAACATCGAAACGTGTTCGTGAGACGCTTCCAGGTATGCGTTTTTGGATCAGGTGGCTTGCAGTCGCAGATGTCAAGTGGCCTGGTCCGGGACTCGGATTCTCGAAAGCAGGGGGCCGGGGGGTATAGTGATTGGCCGTATGCGGAACGCCACAATATGCACCTCGTCGATAACCTTGGCTCAACCAACCACCACTCCGTGGGCAGCTGCAGCCACTCGCTCGGAAAAGAATCTGAATGCTGCTACAGTAAGCGATGCTGCATGGAAAGGCACCCAATAATAAAGTCAATCATGCATGATGCGCGATGATGTCCAACGTGAACCAGATACATCTCAGATGATGGAAAAGGGGGGTGGGGGGTTCACTGAGTTTCTTTTAAACCTGTTTTCCTCGGTGATATTCTGAGCCTGTGCAACTCTTCCATCTACATATTGCTCCTGACATGCCCGACGATAGGACAAGACGTCGTCCCGAGTAGAATATTGGCAAGCGTAGTCGCCGAGGTCGGCGACGTCGCTAATGCGAGGAAAGGAGTAATCTCGTTCAGGTTGCACCCATGACCTAGTCATGTTTGTTACCCCGTGTGAGTGTGATTGTGAATGGACAGCAGTCGGCTCCTATCTCTCGTCGTTCTAGTGAAGAGAGTGAAATAGATAGGTCGAAACTAGACTTCTCGTACGTTTAGGATTGTTACACCTTGATTTGCGAAAGGTAAAATTAAAAGTAGTGGGCGGGTCACGACAAGGGGCCGCGATTGGATGTTCCCACAAGCTTACGGTGCACCGCCTCGCCTTGGCGCACTATGCCGATCGTCAGACTGAAGCAAACCCAACCCAGCAGATCCTCGTCTCTGGTCGAAACCCAAATCCAACAACGATGTCTCATGATCAAGACCATGCCTGGGCCGTCGTTAGACCACCACCACCAGGCGGAACCGCCGCCCCACCATCCCCAACGACAGGGACAACCAGCAGCTCCACCGAGCGCGCCGCACCGAGCGCCGCGCAGCACCAGGTCCTCCACACGCCCGAGCTCCTGGAGGCGATCCTGGCCGGCAGCGGGGACATGCGCGCCGTCCTGCTCGCCCAGCGCGTCAGCGTCTTCTGGCGCGACCTGATCCGCGCCTCGTCGCTGCTGCAGTGCCTGCTGTACTTCGAGCCGGTGCCGCCGTTCGCGCCCGGCGAGGGCCTGGCGCCCGAGGAGCTGCGCGCCGCCTTCGCCATCAACCCGCTCCTGACCCACTGCTTCCCCCAGTGGCTGCGGATGACGACGACGGCGAGCGACGAGCCGGGGGCGGGGCTGGCGCCTCGCTCCCTCGCCACGCCGCAGCGGCAGTTCCCGGCCCATCCCGTGTTGTCGCTGTCGCTGACCGGGCTCCTTCATTTTGCGCGGCGGGACTACCGGCAGGATGAGGACGGTTATGACTCCGACAGCGAGGAAGAAACCGGCGGGGGCGGCAGCGGGGAACAGGGAGAGTGCTCGGGCTCCTCCTCCTCCTCCAACTCCAAGTTACCCGTGGTCCCCCTATTCCCGCCCGAGCGTCGCGACGCCTTCACCCGCGCGGGGGCCAGCTGGCGCCGCATGTTGGTCTGCCAGCCGGCCTCGATGGGGCTCGGCCTCGAGCTGGTCCGACCGGCCGCGGCGATGCCGCCCGAGTGGCACGAGATGCACGAGGCGCACCGACGAAATCCTATGCCGAACCCAGGGTTGAGGGGCCGGGAAATGGTGGAGGCTTTCCAGGAACCCATAACATCAGGGCGGATCTCCGGGTTGCTGGAAACGCCATTACCCACCGAGATGGAAGGGCCCGAGTGTGAGGGCGATGGCGAGGGCGATAGCGAAGGCGGCGGCCTGCGCATGGGTACGCTGTACGACATCTGCCTGCAGCAGCTCCTGGACAACGCCGATGTGAGGAGGGGGCGTCGGCCTTCCTTCGTCAGGCTGCACTGGCTGCCGCCCGGGTACGGCGGCGTCTTCCCGCATCACGAGCTGGAGCTCAGGTTCGGACCCTCGACACCCGGATTGGGGGTCTCGGTGTTCGCCGTGCTCGAGGACATTGTCCATAGCCGGGGCTTTCACTTTTACGGACGGCGCACGAAGGCCAAGCATCTGCCCAGGGAGGAATTGGAAACCTTCAGATGTGAAGAGCACTTGGTCAGGAAGCCCATGTCATTTGTGACCCATCCATGATTCTAAGTTACACTATTGAGATCTATATAGCTTCATTACATCGTGTCCATGCTCTATATCCATGCCAGTAATCTTCGGCATATTAGTTCAACTTGGCCAGCGCCTCCTCGACGTCGAGCTCGGTGCTGGTGGGCGCGTAGCCGCCGGCGGCCGCGACGTCCTCGCGCTGGTAGAGGTAGGCCTCGTCCCGCTCGACGTAGGCGGGGTCGAACTCGAAGATGCGGGCCTCGGCGTTGCGCCACATGTAGGTGCTGGGGCCGCCGCCGCGGGGCGTGCAGGTGATCTGGCGGAGGATGTCGCCGTGGCAGACGAGCACGATGGTCTTCTCGGGCCGCGCCCGCAGGAAGTGGCGCACCCACTTGGCGCGGTCCGCGAGGGCCTCGGGCGTCGCGGCGTAGAACCCCTGCTTGCTCGTCCAGTCCGGCGTCAGCGACTCGAGGTTGAACTCGGCGAACTCGGCGTCGGCCTCGAGCACCTCGCGCGGCGAGCCCGTGTCGCAGGGCAGGGCGTTGCACTCCTGGGCCTGCGGCAGGCAGATGACGCTCTTGGTGCCGCCCAGGCGCTCGACGGCGGGGCCCCAGCCCAGCTTCGTGGTCTGCAGGGTGCGCCTCAGGGGCGAGGAGACGACGAGGTCGGCCTCCTTCTGCAGGTCCGGGATCAGGCGCGCCAGGGACAAGGCTTGCTTCTTGCCCAGCGGGGTCAGGGGCGCATCAAGGACTGGTCGGTGCAGATCGCATCAGTATTTATGTCCGGGCGGCATTGGATGATGAGTCAATGGGAGCTTACTGCTGTAGTCGAGATCGACGTTGTGCTCGGCCTGGGCGTGACGGGTGAGAATGATGCGGGAGTTGGGGGCCATGATAGAAGAGGCGATGACGTCAGCGACGAAAAGCAAAAAGAATGGTTAACTTCGACGGTGGTTCTAGAACGATGCGATCCACTGTAAGTCAAAGTCTAAGGGAATGCAACGATGGTACAATTTCTAGTTGAAATGCGTTCTGGAAACTGGCTGGATGTAGAAACTGCAATGCCTGCACGGAAAAGAAGCGGTCGTTGCAAATGACGCACCCTGACACTCTCGCGGCGTGGCGGCTGCGACACCGCCCTCGGAGCTGCTTCGGCGTCAAAATAATCCACGAACGGGAGACCCACTGCCTGCAAACGTGCGTCCACTCAAAGCATCTCTCAGCTTCCGCCGACATGCCACTGCCGACTCATGTGGTGTGTACCCGGGTAAAGGCTTCAGCATACCGGCCCGTTGTGCTGTTTCTGAAACCCCATCTCTACAGCGAATTCATTTCAGCATTTTATCAAGCGAAGTGCAACTGACTCATGATTGATTGACTTCAGAGACGGTAGCCGGAAATTTGTCACCCCAGCCCCCTTTTCAGGGGCCAGTCTACGTATCAACTTAATGTTTATGCTGGGCCCCTGACTACTTTAATCAAGTCTGACCTATACTCTAATAAGTACTCATGTGGCCCCAAGCCCAAAATGAGGACGCCAAACTTTGATTCGACGCCAAGTGAGACCCGCATAGTTCACGTAGAAAACATACGCCGCACGGCAATAGTAGAACATGCATGCCATCAAGTTCGTGCGCGTCCAGCTCGGGTGCCGAATTTACTAACGTGACTATCTATTCAAACTGAATACCTCTCGACTTACCCGCGATTTTCGTCATTTTCTCTCTCGCACCATAGTCCCCCTCCCCTGCAACCGTCGGAGAGCAGCCCCTTTCCTATTCAAATCCGGAATCTGGTACTCGCTCCTTCTCTCCCGCCGCACCGTCTCCCAAAAGTCATATTCGACTTCCTTCTTTCTCCTCCGATCCTTCGCGCGATCTTCCTTGACCTGGGCGCGCCGCTGCTTGACCTCCTTCGACACCCGCGGCAGCATCCGGCCGAGCTGGTGCTTCGCGTCCACGACGCCCGCCCGCGCGTGCCGGAACAGGTACTTGAACGCGGCCTGGACCCGGCTGCTGAAGGCGGCGACGAGGCTCAGCCCCACGAGGAGCGCCGACGCGGGCAGCGAGATGGCCCCGATGGTGCGCAGCGAGACGAAGTTGTCGTCCTCGCCGCCCCACTCCTGCGTGTTCATGCCGAACAGGCTGGTGAAGAAGGAGAGCGGCAGGAATATGACGGTAAACGTCGTGAAGATCATGACCGACAGGTTCTGCGTGCTCGCCAGCTCGGTCTGGAGCCGGCTCCAGCGCACCTCGTCCACCTGCGCCTGCCGCTGCACCATCTCGAGCAGCTTCTCGTAGTCGGCCCGCGTCGCCTCGATCCGGTGCCGCATCCCGCCCACCTGCTGCGCGTACTCGTCCAGCCGCTGCAGCGCCTCGTCCAGGTACGCGCGCCCGTGGGCCGTGTGCGGCTGGAGCTCGGGCCGGTCGTAGATCTCCTTCATGTGCGCGAGCGTCGTCTTTTGCTCCAGGAACAGGTTCTCCATCGTGTTGAGCTCGTCGTCCATGTCGCGCAGCTCCAGCAGCGCCGAGGTGTTCTCGCGGTTCTCCCGCTCCGACTGCTCGAGCTCCCGCTTGTGTCGCTTCTTGATCGACTCGGCTCGGTTATCTTCGAGCTCCGAGGAGGCGGACTCGTCGGTCAGTCTGTCTCGGAACGACTGCATTCGAAACCGCTTCAGGGAGAACGTCATTCTTTCGGTCTATGCGCATGTTAGTTTAACGACATACCCCATTTATACCCTCATATCAACTTACCAACACTCCTAGAGCTTCCTCAAAGATACGAAAGATCTCCAGGTCGCGGTGCGACGTTCGGTCGAGCAGCACGGTCACGGCGTGCAGTGCAGTAAAGGCCGCGAGATCCAGTGCGTTGTCGCATCTCCCCGTCAAGTCCCCATTTAACTCATTGTAGACGCTGTTTCTCAGATCCGCCTGTTGAAACATGGGCCCCTCAGATGGATGCGACTCCCGTTTGGGAAAGAACGTGGTCAGTGTCGTCATGTCGACGGCCCACAGCCACAGCTGATCGACCATGAGTAGGTTTCCATCCAGAATCTCGTTTTCATCATCCGAGGACTGGGACTCGTCGTCCGTGAGCATGGCATCGGCTTTCTTGATTCGATTGGAGAACATGGCCAGCCGGCTCGCAGGAGAAGTTGCAGTCAGAGCGTCGCCTATCAGATGGCGTTTCTTGCTTCTGGTGAGAGCCACGCGCTCTTTGGTCAGCTTGTATAGCATCTGGTCGTCATCCCGCGCATAGGTGTCGCGAAGAGATGGATAGCCGTACTGATCCAGCGTCCTTCGTGAATTGTACGGCGGGTCATGGCCTATAAACTCCCAGGCCACACGCATCTCCAGGGACTCCTCCTCGGAGATATCCTGCGGAACCGGCCTGGCTCTACCAAGGCCCAGTCGCCGCCGGATGGCATTGCGGCGCTTGATGACGTTCTTGTATGTATCGAAGTGGAGATAAGGAAGGTACAAGTACAAATGTGACGGCGTAGGGCTACCGGGACTGCTTCGCCCGCTGATGCTTGGTGATGAGGGCCGGGGCGAGTCTGGGACGCCAGTCACTTGTTCATTCTTGGGCAAGGAAATATGGACGGACTTACGACTCTCGGAACTGATGTAATCACAGCCTGGTCTAACATAGGAAGCGTGGGCCTGCGCATGCCGGCCTCGAACATGCCTGTCGACCCAATTCTCATTGCGGAGAAGCTTCGAGTAAGTTTGATGTCGGGTTTCAGCTAATTTGTTGAAGATGCTCTATCAGTCATGTTAGCGTGGTGATCAGCGCCCAAGGGTATGATGAATTGCTCATTACCTTGACCCAATAAGGGTTGTTAAATGGCAGATGGATCCACATGAATTTTCTCTTATTTGGATCTGGTCTAGAGAAGCCTGCCGTGAGGTCGGCAAGGGCTGAGGCATGGTTCAGTTTATGCTCGTCGTCACTTCCTTGAGCTGCGAGATCCCGAATTTCGACCTCGGGAGTAGTAGACAGTGCTTCCTCTAACTGTCGCGGTTCCGATGGAGATGGTATCGTGCGAGGCGATATTTCGACACCGGCAGGGTCCGATAGGCTCCTATTGGTCTCGTCATTGTTAGTGCGTTCGTTACGGCCTCGGCTGCTGCTTCGGCTAGAAGGACGGCCAAAACCAGGGGTTGACAGCGGAGGCACTGTTAGTCCCCTTGCCCGCCCTGTAACAGCAGTTGCCCCCGCTTGAGATGGGTTGTCGTTGCCTGAGGAACTTTCTGTTGCGTGGCTGGTTACGACTATCTCTGGGGAGGTTCTCCCCTCCTCGTCCGTTAGATGGGACTGCGAGCTCCTGGGTCTTGGCAAGGCACCGAAGAAGCCCTGGACCATGTTCCTGATTCCCAGCGCACCAGAACGGATGCTGTCGTTTGCTGTTGAAGCAAATCGGTTCGGTCCATAATGCTGCTTGGCCGCGACAGCGTTTAATCGCTCCTGCAAACAGCGTTCAGGGCCCTTATCCAAGAACTCGTCCAGATGGTGTTTGGACACGTATAGCCGTACATCAGAAGTGGACTCGGGATCTGGATCCTCATAGAACCCTATCAGCTCGAGTATGACGTGTTGGCCTAACCGTAGTGGGTGATGTGTAGTCTGGAAACTGATCGACTGCGCTTTCTTCACAGCCTCCGCAAGGTCCAAGAGGTAGGCATGCATGATCTGGAGGTGTTCCGGTCCGAATGATGCGCAATCGGCGTGGGTGATATCGAGAGAATATGGCTGTTCGTGTGTGCTTCCGAGCAAACTAGACTTGATGGACGCTAAAGGGGCACTGAAGTGGACCTCGTCGAAGTCCGAGGACCCCAGGCCAGACAATTGCGAGTCCTTCGTCTCGTAAAAGGTCCAGATGCGCATTTCGCTCGCGATATCTCGGAATACATCATGGATGCGCAGCAAATGTTTGTGGTTGAGTCTCAGCTCCTCAGTTATGGACCTCGGCCAGGGCTGCGAGAGGTGAAGCAGATGCCGGATGCTCTCTCTCAGGTTAGGCATAGATAAGTAGCTGGAGCCAAGATGGGGAGTTGCTGTTTGAGTCATTAGCAGCTGAGCAGTAAAAAGGCTCAATTTTGCAGGGAGAAAGTACCAAAGAATGTCATGCCATGTGTGTGGAAGATGAGCCAGCGCATGTCTTCTCTCCCGCTCGCCTTCGCCAATGCCAACTTCGCCACGAGACCGCCTATGCTGTGACAGATGAAGAACATGGGTCGGTTCTGTGACATGTCTCTGGTCTTTCGAAGCCGGTCGAGCAAGTCTTCGGCCAAGTCGTCAAGAGTAAGGCCCTCTGCCAGTTCTCGGTGCCTGTAGAGCATCACGCGAGCCGTATTGACTTCCCGTCTGATGCCCTGGCGGATCCAGAGGTGCTTCGCCTTGGGTAGCGGCCTATTGATGGCTGGAGACAAGATCGTATGGCCCTGAAACTCTTTGAGGGCGGGATGGGACTCCAACTCTCGGTTGGTTGGATGCCCGAAATAGCCGTCTGGTAGAGGCTCGCGCATCCATGTCTCGACGGGCGATGCACCCGGACACGGAACGGCAATGATGTCGGTCTTGGTTTCATTATAGCCTGACCCACCGACCTCGCCGTCCACATGGGCGAACCCCGGTTCGGGGTCCCAGTGCGAGAGGCTACTGCGGATGGAGGTTTCCCCCTGACTATCCATGCCTTCAAACGTCGCGACCCCATCATATCGTGCTACCTCCCTCGCGAGCCCTCGTGCGTGGGGTCCTGCTGCTTCCTGGTCCGCCATGGTGGTTAGATCGATAACCGGGACACTGAATTTTTGACATAGCTGATTGGGCCTCAAAGCAGGCTTTTGGCGGTTGGTGGTGCGAAACTTTACCATTAAAGGCTCTCATCTCTTTAAGATGACAGATCAAGATGCCTTGTCAGGCTGCGCCGCGCGAAAGTCCTTTGATTACGAGATTGCTGTGTATGACCGTGTCTCACCCACCACCACCATGGCCCCCAACTGTGGGTTCCATTGGTTCGCTTCCCCGCCTCCGTATTCCTCCGTATTTCCAGCTGCATGTCAGCTTCACGAGGCCACACCCAATTGGTCTTAGAGCGTCTGTAAGCAGCGCCGGAAAATGTCGATCTCTAGAAAGCCCTGCGGCTGAGGATGCGTGTGGCATTATGCTGCGCCTTCATAAAAAGTGCATTAGTCCGGTATGCTTTGAGTGCGGCGCTTCTCTTCTGCTTCTCCGTTTGCTCGACTTATTGTCTCTACGAAGTCACGCGCTTCTCACAACTTCCTTAGTGTGCGTCGCCCTTATAATGACAATCTGACATATCAAGATTCAAATGAGACGGAAACGTTGCTACCAAGGCAGTGATCCGACTCGAACATCACCACGTCCCAGTGACGTCAGTCGGCAACTCTCAGGTTGTGAGTACGACGTTAAAAGATTCGCCGCTTAATCACTAAAGCCTGTGATAAGCAATTCCAACGAGCAATTTCCAATATCAACTAGGTTAGCTCCGACGAGAACTCAAGTTCCGAATGATACATAACAAACAATAATAAGGCGTCGTTACAGCTTTCTATTCCAAAATGGAGCAACCGTTCTACAAGCGCAACATGGAAAGCGCATCCCTTCAGACGATGGACATACCCTGGGCAGACTTTGGTCAAGGTAACATGGAAGCCTTGCCTATATCCCAGGAATTCGACATTTTTACGACGACTCTGCTAGATCCCCTGTTACAACGCCCATTAGAGACACTACAGCTCCATGAGTCTACAGCTTACAGAACCAGTAAACCGTCACTTTCAGGGGTAGCCTTATCTACCGACTTTGGTACAGATAACAAGCCATCTTCCGAGAACGGACCCATCGGTCTCAACGGATATGGCTGCTATCCATATAAACCGTTATTCTCTGGTCAGGTCTCGGTGGTTCCCCCGAGCATTTTGGATGGAAGAACCTTGAGTGCCCCAGGCCCCGTATCCTATGGCAGTCCATGGATACTTCCCTATCTGGGCCCTGTCATTGATCCCTTTCGTTCGTTCCCTGTCGATACCCAGAATTTGAGGGAAATCCCAGTCATGCCTACCGTCGAAGAGCCGGCCGTTTCGGGCTCGATAGAGGCAGGCTACTATCAAGATTTGCACTTGTCAGACACATTGACAGCTACAGATATGATGTTGAGCTGCGCTTGAGCGGCCACCTCGCCTCAATCAAGCCCGTATACGGCCGATACTCCGCCTACCACCAACCCTACCAGCCCCTCCGATGACTCGACTGGCAGCAGTACCCCCCCACGAGCCAGGCGCCACCAACAGCCACCGCCGTACAGTTGCCACACGACCAAGACAGCTCGCTTGATCATGTGGCAGCTTTGGCCCCATGGTTTGTAGGGCTGGTAACCTTTGGCGGCATATGAAGAAAAGGCATAAGATCAGGAATGGCAGGTTGATGCGGGAATTAGAGTAATTGATCGAAGGGAATGTTGGTCCATTTCCCCCTTTCTCTTATTTCACTACCGGGGTTTTTCACGACTTGTTTCCCGTTGGTTTCCAAATTTGGTTTTATATTCTGCTCCTAGACGATATTGGTTGTAGCTACCAGTTTAGATATAATTTCATTGCATATCTCTCTTACGTACCCAGTATGTGACGAAGAACAAAGATCCTCCGATATTACTCAACTCGTTTCCTCCGATTGATGGGGAACTACGTTACTTACCGCAAGGCCGAAGAAAGGCGTTAAGCCCTGTTGCTTGGCTTTGGACGAGGGACTCTCAAATCAACGGCCTCATCTTCGAGCTTCATGATCTTAAAAAGCTCCCATAGAGCGAACCTATCCGGGCTCGGGTTCTCCTCGACATCATGGCATATCATGACGATCTCGTTGAGCTCGTCGTCGGTCATGTTGAGCGCCGCGTAGCGGACGACGCGGACACAGAATCGGCTCCAGGCCACGACCTCGGGGGTGTCGAGGGTCGCCTCGTGCTCGCGGAATTCGATGGTCGGGTTGATCGTGCCTTCGAGGAACTTCTTGAAGTCGTAGTTGGCCCGGCCCTGCGTCGTCAGGAGCCAGGCCACCTCCTCGGGCTTCTTGCACGACTTGATCGCCTCCACCGCGTCCGGGATGGGGACCCAGTCCACCACGTTGGGCTTGGGCTGCGGGTCGAAGTAGTCTGGCTCCTTGGGGTCGATGATGCTCTTCCCGGGGTTTTTAAGTCCCTTGATCGCGTCCGCAAGTTTGTGGCCGCGGGCGGCGTTGGAGAACTTCCGGATCGACTGGCAGTGCTCGTTATTGCCGCTCCGGCTGTCGGGGCGCAGGGCCGCCAGGAAGGGGTCGAGGGCAAATAAGAGGGAGGCGATCTTGCGCAGCGGAACCATGGTTATCCCGTGCTTACCAAAGGCCACATGGACGTGGAGCCCGCAGGTGTCGTTGACGTGCATGAAATTCAGGCTTTTCACGATGGTGAAGACCTTCATCACTTCCTGGAAGCTTTGGGGCGTGTCGGTCAACGCCGGAGAGATGAGCTCGATCCCGTTGCAGCTTTTCATCTCGGCCTCGAGATAGGAGTCACGTTGCTTTTGCTGAGCGGGATTGTAAGTGCTAGAACTCTCCACACTGCCATCCTCTGTAACTGACCAGCGGTGGTAGATATCGCGGGTGGAGTTCGCGTTGAAGGGGGTACCCTGGGAGATGATCGCCGAATCTTGTGGTAGGATAGGCTCACACAGATTGTCTATATCATTGGTGTGCACACCACGCTCCCGTAAGAGCCTTATAATGTTATTGATGATGTATACACCCTTGTTACCCAGAAACTCCCTTGGGACGACCAATGCGCCAGGGTACAGCTGTCCCAGTGCCTCGGCGCTCTCTGACCCGTTTATTTTGGATCCGAGATAGGTATATGTGTTTGCATATGCCGGGATATCAGCTGCTCTCCATTGCGCAATGGCAGTTGGGAAGAATTCGAACTCTATCCCGAAGGTGCCTCGTTCAGTAGGGTCAGCCATGGTCGTTTTGCGAAAGTCAGCAAGTTATCCTGTGTGTTCCTGGGAGATTTTGCGTGTATCGGTGATGTTGTAATCAGCGAAGCAATTGCAGATAGTGCTTCTTCAAATTGAAGCTAGGGGCGTACTCATGTTGTTATATACTTATGTTACGTTTGACTCTGGGCAGAAACAGGCATTTCGTTTGCCCTCTATTGCCATGGGAATGGAACAAAGGGCATATACATAAATGCAAGGACTACATAGCCTCAGCTGAAAGCCATTGTCTCCAAAACAAGGCCATTGTGCGAAATAGCCAGTGTCTCGTACCTTACGTGGATTCTGGCTAACACACTCGACTCCTTTGTAAGCCGGCCACCCCTGCTACGGGCCAGGGTAAAAAACAAAATAATAATAACACTATAATATAGAAATAATTTAATTAAAAAACAATAATAAATTTTAAAAATACTAAATTAACTGTATAATACCTCGATGGTGCTCTCGGTATTACTCTCAAAGTTAAATTTAATTATAATGGCGTTCTGCGCCGACGATAATGTAGTTACCATTAGACCTTCCTGCGCATCCTTTGCTATCCCCCTCTGTGTGCGATGCATATCTGCTATCGTTGTATACTTTTAATTAAGGTCGGGGATTACTCTTTTTTTCTTTTTTCCTCTTTCTCTTTTTAAATTTATCTTTAAAATAAACTTTTCGTGCTCTAGATTACCGATTTAGTTCGTTAAAGTGTTAAGACCCTTTTTAAGCTTTTTAAATAAATAACGCCGAGTAGTGCTATCGAATATAATATTATTATTAGTGAACAAGGTAGTGAGCTGTTTAATTTGCCGAGAGCTGGTTAGTGTTATTAACTTATAAAAGGTAAATTAAGCGTGCGAATCGATCGGTGATAGCTTAAAAGGTTTAGCCTGAGCCTGCCGGTCCGCATCCCTCTTAAGTCTACTATTTAAGGGCTTATTAATATCACGGGGAAAGATACCGGTAGCTCTTTAACTACTTAGTATATTGGTTTTTTTAAAGGCTATCTTACGAGCCTTATATTAGCACTAGATAAAGTCTTTCTTACTTATCGTTATATTTTAAAGCCCTAAGCAGCGGAAAATTAGTATCTGGCGGAACCTTTCTTTTAATATATAGAAGGAGCCGAGATTAAGGGGTTAAAGGAGGTGCGAAGTGTAAATAGGAAGGAAGAGGAGCTAAATCTTATTATTTAGGCACTTTAATATAAACTTTATAATAGCGTAGCTGAAATAACTATTTAATATAAGAAACCTTTATTAATCCCTCTGCGCCGGCGTAGTTTAAAAGATAAAAATCTTTTTAAACTATATAAGCGCTAGCTTATTACTCGTTCACCCTTTTAATAACGCCGGAAAAAGCTAATCCTTAATTTCCGCCGCTAGGTTCTCCTCCGCCGTTAAGGACTATTATTATTGAATTAATAACCCCTTAAATATAATTAACGGCGGGAGGGCTCGACTATTTACGTTAACGCACTTAATAATTAATACCTATTCGCGATTAGTAAAGTCCTTAACGATAATTCGTTTTAAGCCGGTAAAACCGATTACTATCTAGTTATTACCGAGGCTAATTTAACTACTTATTTTATTAACGTTATAAATATACTCGATAAGGGTGTTACGAATAAAGTTATAGTTAAGCTTATTAAAAAACTCTCGTATATTTTCCTCGGAGGTTATTATAACTCGTTTAAAATCTATTAATTTTAAAAGAGCAGAATTAATTAATAAATAACGCCTATAAAACTTCTTTACCTAGTTTTTCTTAAACACGGTGTTATTACCGGCGGCCTTAAATATACGTTAGGTAAAGATCCGAAAAATATAATAAAAAAGTGAAACGCCGAGAGTATACTATATAAGGGTCTAAGATATAATCCGAGCCTCTTCGGTTATAAAGAGGGCTTAAAAAGACTCATTTTTTTCTCGGATTATCGAACGGCCTTATATCCGCGCAGAAATCGTAATCCGCGAAACACTATATAGTTTCGCGGCGAATCTAATTAATTAACTATTTAAAACAATTTAAATCGCAGCCTGTAATTTCTTCTCGTTAACTATTATTATAAATGAAAAGAGAAAAGGAAAAGGAAAAAAATAATGTATTTCAATTAATTCTACGATAGAAAATAGCTAACTTATATACACATTTAAGGGTGGTGATCGCAAGGGTTAATAAGATGGAAGGGTGGCCCGTAGCAGGGGTGGCCGGCTTATGTCCGAATATGCAATGTATCCATGTATTCCAGCCCAGAAGATTAGCCTATACCGGGCCTAGCTTCAGAAAAACGTGATATGATTGTCCAATCTGTCCGGCCTTTCATCGAAAGACAAAGATGAGTAGGTGCTGATAAAAATGCGCCGGAGTCTTGCAAATGTTCCGTCACTATAATCCACCAATATCACACAGGCCTAACAGAGAATGGCCCGTCAAGCGGGGTGCATCAGCGCGGCTGATTGCTGCGGATATCTCATGCAGCCATGATCTGGGGTACCCGGAGATCTCTCCACCGAAGACGCCGTATTGGGTCAGGGTTTCCCCAAGGAGCTAATACTTCCAAGCATGTCTCGCCTAACCGCCGCTCTCGTCAACCAATGGGCCCTCGTCTTTGGGCGGGGAAACACCTTGGCGATGAAAGGCGGACATTGCGCTCTAGTAACGGAATCGATAGAACGCCATCAGGGGAGATATAAAAGCAGCATGCTTCGATGACTCGTAGCGAGACCTTTAGATCTCAAGCACTGCTCTTGTCATACCCTAGCAAAGGCTACCTAGACTCTGATATATAGCTTCTGCATCATCTGCCGACAATATGGCTATCATCGGCACCAAGGAGGAGTTTGGCGATCCTCGGTTGTCCAGGATCGCTCAAACAGACATCATGAAATGGTACCAGAAGCCCAACCTGAGGCTACTATATCTCATTCTCGTGCCCTGTGGATTAGGGGTAGAATGGACATCTGGGTTCGACTCGTCCATGATGAACTCACTTCAGGCCGTGCAATCGTGGGTAGACTGTAGGTACCCCCCCCTCTCCCCTATATTCTTTCCGTGATCGGACGGAACCAGGCGTCTCACCCATGGAGCACCGCACAGACTTTGAGAATCCCACCGAGAGCCGCCTGGGCCTCCTGTCGGCCATCTACTCCCTCGGCGCGCTCCTGGCGATCCCCTTCGTGCCCACCCTCTCGCAGCACCTCGGCCGCCGGCGAACCATCCTGGCCGCGTCACTCGTCATGTGCATGGGCGCGGGCCTGCAGGCGGGCGCGCGCAACGCCGACATGTTCATCGCGTCGCGGTTCGTGCTGGGCTTCGGTATCCCCTTCGCCATCGTCAACGCGTCGGCGCTGATCGCCGAGCTGGCCTACGCCCGCGAGCGCGCGGTCCTGACGTCGCTCTTCAACGCCTCGTGGTTCGTCGGCGCCATCGTCGCGGCGGGCGTCACGTACGGCACGTTCCAGATGACGTCCACCTGGGCCTGGCGCCTGCCCAGCTTGCTGCAGCTCGTGCCGAGCTTGTGCCAGATCTGCTTCATGCCGTTCTGCCCCGAGAGCCCCCGCTGGCTCATGTCGCGCGACCGCGCTGACGAGGCCCTCGCCGTCTTGCAGAAGTACCACGGCGAGGGCCTCCATGGCGAGGAGTTTGTCCGGCTCGAGTTCGCGCAGATCCAGAGCACCATCGCGCAGGAGCAGGCCATGGCCAAGAGCTTCGTCTGGGCCGACGTCCTGCGCGACGCGCCCATGCGCCGCCGCTTCTTCCTGGCCTCGGTCATGGGTTTCTTCACGCAGTGGAGCGGGAATGGGCTCTTGTCGTTCTACATGAAGAAGATCTTGAACCTGGTGGGGATCACGGACAACCGGACGGTGCAGAAGGTTATCCTCAGCAACACTTGTTGGGGGTTCATCAATGCGGTAAGGGCCCCTTTACTTGGAGTTGGCTGTGGTTGGGGGACATACTTTTACTGACCTAGAAGGGCACAGGTGCCCATTGCCCTTGTCGCTCCGCGCTTCAAGCGTCGCCGTATGTTCCTGACATGCACAATTGGAACGGCTGTCGTGTACACGGTCTGGACTATTGCATCGGCGCGGTATGCCATGGAGAACACGGCATCGGCAGGTATCGCCGTGCTAGTTTTCATCTTCGTCTACTCACCGTAAGTAATAATCCCCGTCTAGATCCCTGTGTCCCGTGCCTCACGTCGATCCTTAGATTCTACAATGTGGGATGGAACGCGCTAGCCTACACGTACCTCGTGGAGATCTTCCCCTACCAGCAGCGCGCCAAGGGCATCGCGGTGGAGCAGCTCATGGTTCGCTTCGCCGTGTTCTTCAACACGTACGTAAACCCTATCGCGCTTGACCGCATCGGGTGGAAATACTACATCGTCTACTGTGTCTGGATCCTGGTGGAGATTGTGACCGTCTGTAAGTGTCCCCCATCTTCTTTCTGCATGCATGTAGTACTGCAGACTGCTTTGTGAATTCGACTCCTGGGGATGGTACTGATCAGGCAACTTGTCTCAGACATGGTTTTTCCCGAAACATACGGGAGGACGCTGGAAGAGCTCTCTTTCATGTTTGAGGGCAAGGCAGTCCAGAACAAAGTAGAGAGCAATGTCGACAAGCAGCTGGAGATGGAGCCCATCGGCGCCTCGGCTGCCCACGAGGAGGCGCCAAAGGTTTGATTGATACAATAGCTAATTCTCACATGGAGGGAAATCGAACTCTGCGTCAAAACGAGTGTATTTATGACGACGCAGCTTAGGCGGCCTTGCCTGGAGCCAAAACCATCCGTGCCTTTTGCCAGATGGTACTATATATAAGTTTGGTTGAGCGAGTAGACACAAGAAACGAATTTTCCCACCTATGGTATCAATGTTCGAGCGAGAGTAGACAAAGAAAAAGAAATTCCACCCATGGTATCATCAACTGGTATCATCTGTTCCTGCTCAAAAGCGATAACGCCAACCCAAAGCAAACCCGGATTCCGTCTCCACGACTAAAGTCGCCGGCTTACTTACACCATGCTAACTTTGTCCGAGGAGACGAGACTTTTGAGGCTTTTCGCCCGTTCGCCGTAGGTCTTGACCCCTCGGAAATCCCCGGATTCCACATCGCTGGTGCAGAGATCCTCGCTGTCCCGGCTGCTACTACTCGGCCTCGTCGCATCGCCGAGCCATGTGAGCCGCGGCCCCGTCTCCTTGTCCTTCTGCTGCCGGTCCTCGACCCGGAGAGCCCGAGGGGACGAGATTCGGGACCAGGTCCACGTTCGGGAATCGTTGAATCCCGATGCGGCAGTGGGTAGAGTCTCGGACGACTTCCGACTTAGCGGGTATCCATCGTCGAGACTGGGAGCGCGGTCGAGGTCCAGCCAGAGAGTAGAGATGGACTGTTCGGCGCGATGGTGGGCTGGCTCAACATGACGATCATTACTGCTGTTGCTGTCGTGGGTGTCGGTTTTATTGTTATCTTTGTTGGTGTTGTTATTGATGTTGGCCAAAGCACCGGCGTTGGCACTGGCGTTGGCACTGGCGTTGGCACTGGCGTTGGCGCTGGCGTTGGCACTGGCGTTGGCACTGGCGTTGGCGCTGGCGGCTGTAGCGGCCCGCGTGTCTGGTTGCTTGACGGCGGTGGGACTGGACATCCTCGGGTTTCTGCAGGGCCCAAAGCTTGTAAGATACTGTGTTTTTGGAGGGGCGCTGATGCCCAAGGCTTGGGGTAGGTGTCTCGTGAAGAAAGGCTTTGTCGCAGGTACGGAGGCACATATCTGATTTGATACCAATGTCTCGTTAGTAAGACGTCAATCATGAAGTGGGAGGCAGGGTAGCCAAGCACAACTCACAATCCCAGTGTTCAACTCGACAGCACTACTCCAAAACACGGACCCGGCATGATACGTCAAGTCGTAGTCAACAGTCATATGCCAGGTGATGTACGTGCGAAAGGCGCCCACGCCACAAGGAAGAAAGCCCAGGCTGAAGAGGCCCACGACTACGAGCCGGTTGCGGGTAGTCAACTGCAGCTTCAGGACAGTGATGATGGGTAGAAGGACGACGACGAAGTCGGTGAAGGTGTTGATAATTCCTGCGGCCAGGAGATGAGCGGCTTCGTCAAAACAGTTACGCGGTTCGGCCATGACGTTCCAGTAATTCGAAATGGGTCTGCATAGATCATAGCCAATCAGTATGGAGCGTTTCGCAATTGATGTGTAGGCGAGCAGTCGTTGTAGAGGCTAGTTGAGGAAAAGGGGTGTCCACGGGGCTGAAAAGGGGTTTCCCATACATGCATTGAAATATGGACACGAGACAGAAGATGACCGAGTTGAGCGAGATCAAAACTCCGCAAATCGCCACAAATACCTTCAACTGCGACCGACTGGCACCCAGCAGTCTCCACAGAGTCGAGAGTATGGACAGCTTGGTGAAGCATGATGCGAAATTGAAAAGGTTGACGGCGATCATACTGTTGGTTTCACGAACACTGTTAGAACGATATTTCTATCCTAGTGCAACAGTTCGAAGACTAGAGACAGGGAAAACTTACACAATCTTCAGTCCGAGCTTGAACTTGGTTGGGTCTACATCGTAAATATGCGTCCCCCATCCGACAACTTGCTCGGCCAGAATAGAGATGCCTGTGAAGCCTGTCGCGAAAAGCTGGCGCGATCATCATATGTCAGTGCACGATCTCGTAAAGACGACGGGTATAGTGAGTAAGAAAGGGTCTCATACGTATGCTGCCAGGATGAAGCCGTCGTCCATCCCGAATCCTCTGGTAATGTGTATGCGGGTATACATACGGATAGCGATCATGACGGTCACGATGGCGGTGAGAACATAGACCACGATCTCCCCGGCTGGACCATGGCCTCGCGGATGCTGGAAGTCGGGCACCGGCCAGCTGGCGATGACTTCGGGGGCGGGAACTTCATATCGGGGCTAGGGTGCTTGGACGCCGTCCAGATCCTATCACCGTTGAATAGACATTAATACCCGGCCAGCTCTGGATGCCTCAGTGGTGGTTCCGATGCACCAGGTAAAGAATATTATTATAGCAGAGACTATCAGCTCGGGTGGAGAGGCGCGACTCTGCAAAGGGGAATCTGCATCCCATTTATGCAGACAGACAGATGCAACAAGTTTCGACTGCTCCCGTTTCTGCGGAAGTGGATAACATAGCTTGCTTGTTCTTGAACGGAGTGCTTTGCAAATCCCAATGCACGATCCGGTCCGCGATCGCGCATACGTCTGTGTGCAGCAGCGCCACCCGTTGGAAAGACGTTGAAGCCAATGCATCGTCCCCTCAGTGTGTAGACCGCCGTCAAGTGATCTACCATGTGACGGCCGTTGACAGCAGAATGGGACTTTCTGCGTTTCTTGCCAATGGAAACATGGATTCTGGCCTCGTCCGGCAGCGAAATGTAGATGATTCATCACTTGTCATATTGCTTCCTCGCATCGGCTGGAGGAAAGAAACGCCACTGGAGTCAATCGGGGGAGGTAATTGCTTTTTTTTGCACATTTTGCTGAGGCCGCCTCTCTGACCAGTTCACTCAGGGGCTTGCGGTTTCATCTCTAAGGCATAGAAACTGGGTCGGCTTGCATCACACAATACCCCCATCATGATGTTGCACTTGAGTTGATATTGCGGTCACGACTCTGGCGAAACTGCTGGCTGGAGCGTACGGGGTCATGCTTCGGAGGCATGGCCAGGTGTATGCAAGTGCGTCAAACAAGTATCCCGACTGCAGTATCCCCAGGAGAGTTCAACGTGGAGCTTGCACTACATTGTTCGCATGCTTTGATGCTTTCAAACCGCTCTGCGCAAGACAGATACTTAATGTGCAATGATAGACATCGTCATAACCGTTCGATTCCACGAATGCTAACTCTGCGTGAACGGAACGGTAGAGGTCAGTCGGAGCCGAATCCACGGACATTACTTGGACAAGGCAGCATATGCAGGCAAAGGCATCCCCACGTCCTGCCGGCGGTTCAATAACCGATCGGACGGAGATCACGTATGCGGGCGTCGTGCGTATCGGCTGGCATGCTCAAGACGCTGCAGGACTCCGCCGAAGGATTTGCAGGACTAATGAGGCTCGCAGATGGTGTGTGGAAACATCTTCATGGGGTCAAAGGACCAAGAGGAGGACATGGGATGAAACGGAGCAAGACCACTTTATTCTGCAGCTTGAGCCGGCTGTGGTCAAGTGGGGGTTGCATCTACCCCTGCCCCCTGTCAATGTACGCTTCTGCAGACTTCAACCTCGAAGCGAGCTTTTTTGCCGCGTTGATCATGCCGAGCACACGCAAGACAGATTAAGCTAACCGAGACGACCTGTCTTCACAAGACATTCCTCTGCCTTGGCTGATAAATCATGGCTCGACAGAGCTTGTGCCACTCCCTTCGCCTTTTGGCACCTCGCGTGGCTGCGAACCTGTGCATCCCCTTTGCACCCTTTGACCCCCGATCGTGGCTTGGCGCCTCTCCAAGTCCCACTCTCCGCCCTGGATGCTGTGCGGCCTGTCATGACGTGCATGCAAACTCGAATGCGAGATATTGGATTCTCAGAATCGTACGAGCTGGAAGGAACCAGCCGTGATCTTCATACAACGTGTTATACAACCCCAAACGGACATTACTCCAGAGCCGAATGTCCATGAGGAGCGTTTGGTAGCGTGGGGACAGAGAACTGGCCAACATCGCCGAAGCCTGATTCGCCGGGAATAGGAAACAGTCGAATTGGTTAATAGATGGCTTTGCTTTTTTGTATGGGTGTCCCGGGATCCAGGGGCTCTATCGGCGACAAAGCCAAAAAGCCGCGTGGGAGCACACTGAAAATTGCTTTAGGCTCACAGAATTATGATTGCAGCAAAAAGCAAACCCACGGCCGACATCGACTCTTATGGCAAGCACATCGTGGGTTCTCAATATCTATCGAGATGTAATAGTAGACGTTATATAGCCCAATTGGTCCCTTTCGTTCATTGCGTCGTCGCATCCATCTCGCCCGTTTCATCTCTGTCTTCGTTTACCCGGATCACACCCCCGCCTATCGATCCGGTCACTTCGCGCCTAGACCACAACACACCATCTTCTGGACGTCAAGCATCGCAGCCAAGCCAGTCTCTGCCTTGTTAGTCAGCCCAACAGCAAACTTCAAGCGATGATTGATATAACGGTTGCAGCCACTTTACGCCCTCGCTTCTCCATGCAGCTCGCTTCGATGCAAGGAAAAGGCCGCCCTGGACCGAGACCCTTCTCCACAACGTCTACGCGAAGATGCACGATCCTTACCAGTCTAGCGCCCTATTGATACTCCCTATGCTTTTCTTGAGCCAGCAAGCATGTCTCACATCACCCTTCGACCGGTGGTGTAATGAAAAAAGGAGGAGGGGGTATCGTGGTCCTTGGCCGGGGCCCGGATCAACAACTCCCAAAGAAGGTAACAAGGGCAACAGTATGACCTCATACCATATTACTCACATGGCCGCACGGTTGCACCGCGGGGAGGTCTTTTCTTCGATCAGCAGAAACTCACGAACAGTCCGCAGGTTCCCGGAGGCCGCGCGTATGTCTACAAGGAGGACTCACTTGTTCCCGGTATCGGTTCTAGGCGCCGGCGGTCATCGGTTGCGTGGTATGTTCCGGAAGCGGACAAAAGCTCCGGTGGATAATGAGCCATGAGCTGACAGGAGACGGGTCACCATGTATACCTCTGCTCCGAAGCCGGGTTTTGGTATCCTAGGCTGAACAAACCCACTCGAAATTGCCAAAAGAGGGCTGATGGCACGGCACTCTCTCCCTCCTTCCCTCCCTTTCAACCTGGATGCAGGACCTAGATGTCGTCGAAAGAAAGGAGTAGAAGTCCCATGAGTCTACACAGTAGTTTCAATATTGTAGCCTAGAAGTTCGAGTTCACCATTTCAGTTGCTGTCGGACAGCCGGAGCCCCCGGAAGACCTAATATCTAACCCTCTTACCGCGCTACCCAGAAGATTGTTGGTGAATATAGGGATCATCGTAAGCGACCATGTCATCGTTCGATTCGATCATCTCCACTGTACTTTTTAAGTTGCCTTCAAAGTTCTTTACATATAATAATATGGTGTTTTGGCTAGCACGTGTGTCTGAGTGTTTCATGATTATGAGCGGTGGGCGACTATTGCGCAAGAGGTGTGACCAGATTTTTCTCTCATTGGAGTGCTGATCTCGTTCGTAGCGGTTCCAGTGCAATACTCTTCTCCAGTTCCTCGCATGTGCCCAGATTCTCCTGTGCTGTGAGTATATCACCCCACCCTCCCCTTCTCCTGTGCCTCGATGACGATATCGGCAGTTCCGGAGACCTCCCTTTTCCAAGAACGGGCGGAAGCATCCGGGGCAGCCATCATGTGGGTGGCACCCTCCCTCCTACATGAGCTTGACTTCGGCACATATTTTTTTCTGTGACATGGACGGGCCAATTCGTATCACAGCTCCTTTACGCTGAGCCCTGGATGGGTGTGTGCCTGGCTTTCTTACCCTCCTTCGCTTCGTAGACCAGTCAGTCTGACTTGCACGTGGGCGTGTATCCACCCTACAGTCTCGGAGCTCTCTAATACACTTTTCGCCATGGTGGAAGCCTCTGTTGCCCTGGCGGGCAACTCTGTCGTACTGAGCTGCATGGGCAATCAGGTATGTAATTTTGCAAATATCAGCTTTAGGCTTTCCTACTATTCTACCTTCTTTCGACCGGGAGACTCAACGCATAGCCTTCACAGATCCGGAGCCTACCATTGCTTTACAGCCTGTGCCTCGTTAACAGGCAGTTCAACGTCGAGCTCTCGCCGTTTCTCTACCGCCACGTCGAAATCAACGACGACCGGGGGTTAAACAGCCTTGCCGAGGCTACGGGCTGTCTTCGATACACCAAAGAGATCTCCTTTATTGGTCCACTCACGGGCAGCAAAGCCAACAAGGTTTTCAGGAGAATCCTCCCATGTATCATTGCACGCCTGGAGGCGTTCAAGTGAGTTTTGCTCCTCCCGCACTCTTAGATTCGGGTCTGACGGCATCGTTCGCAAGCTGGATCAACATACCACTGGCTACCCAGACGATCAGCGCGCTACAGGCGGCGCCCAGCCACGTCCGCAAGCTCCACATCGAGTACCCAGAGGACACGACATGGAACTTGCTGGGCCTAGCTGTCGGACCCGAGGAAGACGAGGGCGGGAACACGAAAGCGGAATCCGTGGAGAACCGCAAGCTGTACCGCGTCCAGGACCTTTCGGTCGGATTCGCGAACCTCGCGGAGCTAACCGTCCACAGCATCCACGACGATCTCCCGCGCTGGCGTCGTCGGCTCGCGGCGACGCTGGCCCAGTCGCCCGGCCTCCGCGCGTTAAGCCTGTCCCTCGCCGTTGACGCCGTCGCCCGCGCGGCAAATCGCGAGCGCCACGACGACTATGCGGGCTTCTTTGAGGAGCTTGCGCGCGAGTACGCCGAGGAAGAGGGCGGGGCGCCGCTTCCGCTGCGTATACTGGACTGCGGCACGGGCGTGTTCCCGACGGAAGCGCGGCGCCTCCGACAGCTGGTCGACCTATCCGGCCTCGAGCAGGTGCATGTCCAGAACGTGGACGTAGCTCGGAATGCGGTGTACATGGAGCTGTACCCTGGCAATAGCCACGATGGGGCACCTGGAGACGACAACGGCAAAAGCGGCATCGTCTTCGGGACCTTCCTCGACCCCGTCGCGTGCCCCCGCCTGCGCCGCTTCACGGCCTGTGCCCTCATGCCCGACGTATGGGAGGCCCTATGCGCCATCGACGACCGAGCCTTCGCGCGGCAGCTCGCCGTCTCGTTCCGGCACCAGGAGGTCGGCGGCCTCGAGCTGGCCCGGCTCCTCATTCCCCACCGACGGAAAGCCGGCGCCGACGGCGACAAGGTCGGTACGTACCCGCGCCTTCCCCTGCCTCTGAGGATGGCCGATCTCGATCTCTGCCGCGGTGGCGCGGCGGATAGTGGCGACGGCGACCTTTCAGTGGAGAAGGTGCTGGGAGGCCTCGTCGACTCATGCGCGGAGAGCCTCGAGGGCCTGACCGTGCGCCTGCCGGGCTACCCGGAGACCGCGAAGCTGGCTGGGTTAATGGTCCCGCTGATGGAGGCATTGGCCCATCTTTCGGGACTCACGCAGCTCGTCGTCAAGACCGAGCGCCGGTACTCCGCGTCGCCGCCCGGCTTCGCGATAGTCATAGCCGAGGAGCTGGCTGCGTCGGCGCCTCGCCTCCGGTACATTGGGATGGACGACATGTTCTGGCAGGTGAGCCGCGTCGGCAGCAGCGGGAGCAACGGCGGCGTGGACTGCATACGACTTCGGGAGTTGGATAAGAGGGAACAGGACCGCGTTGAGCTCTTCACGCATACCATCTTTGAGCCGGACCCGTAGCACACGTAGTTGAGACGGGATGACATGTCAGGATGCGGTTAGAAATGTCAATGAATCACTTCAGTCATCTTGCATGTCCGCCCATGTTATCCATGTCAAGCCCTGAAGCGGCGACTCAACCAAATACTTGTACACGTAGAAATTGAAGATTCAACTGTAATTGAATAACATATTAAAGATTATGACTAATGTACATATATATGGATGGTAAGGGAATTTAGTTTGTTGTGATCGCTCAATCATGTGGGGGAAATTCAAATAATGACGTTAAAACATGTGTTCGCGAGACACCATCGCCCACTTATTGCGACATCACCGCCCGACGGTAAGTTCCGCTCCCCTGGCTGACATGGTTCTGGTTGTCATTGCTTTGGCTAACGTGGTTCTGGTGGTCGTTGCCTTGGCTGACGTGGTTCTGGTGGTCCTCATGGTCCTTCTGGCCCTTGTGGCTCTTGTGCTGGTCAGCTGAGCCGGACGCCGCCTGGGAGGCGCCGACCTTGTGCAGGAAGTCATCGCCCGAGCTCGCGCTGCCGACCTTGCCCATGGTGACGTTGAGGTGAGCCGTGGCCTTGCCGAAGATGGGGAAGGCGCCGTTGGCCTTGCGGCTCGGCGGCGTGACCTCCTGCTCGGCGACGAAGACCTTGAGGCTCTCGACGGACGCGACGGGGATTTCGGCGCCCGAGACGTCCATGATGCGCCACTGCAGGTGTTCGCGCAGGTAGGGGGTGGCCTCGTCGACCTCGAGGTTCTTGAGCGCGCCGTTGTCCATGCCGTTGAGCATGGCGCGCGTCAGGGGCACGGTGCCGTAGATCTTGAGGTCGCTGGGCAGGTCGTCGCCCATGGGCCGCATGCACGGGTACGAGCCGATCAGGTTGACGTCCGAGAGCCACTCCTCGGGCCCGCTCGCGGGAGCGCCCATGAAGAAGCAGAGCACGAAGGAGCTGTTGAGCGCAAACTTGTTCACCTCGAGGTTGATCGACCACTGCTTGTACTTGCCGTCGACGATGGCGGCCGGCGGCGGGTTGAGCGAGCCGACCTGGTCCGGGGGTTGACGCTGCCGGCGCCGCCGCGCTTCGAGCACTTCTGGTTGTGGCGGCGGGCCAGGTTGTTGCTGGGGTCGTACAGCTTCTGGATGGCGGCGCGGACGTCGTTGGAGTTCTGCTGCGCCGTCTTACCCCAGGGTCGAATCTCGGGGTACGTGTAGCCAAGGCTCCGCGTGTCGCGGACGTCGTCGCTAGTGTAGAAGGTGCCCGCCGCGTCCTTGGCGAAAGGGTAGAGCTTGGTCTTGTCCGTCTGGAGGCCTGCGGGGATGGAGAATGTTCCGAAGGTATCGCGCTGGTTGATCACCCAAGAGTCGGGGTGGATCGCTTGCCAGATGGCGACGAGCCTGTCGACATTGGTATGATGCAGGAAGAAAATGGGGTCGAATCCGGCGTAATCAAGGTAGCTCATGTGGCCACCACTGCCACCGACAGCGTTGTGGATCGTACCATGAGGGTTCTCGATTGAGCCGTATCCCTGAATGGTGCCCGGGAAACCGTTGTTGGAGAACTCAGCATAGTTGTCGGTCTGGGTGAGGATGAGATAGGTGGTGTCGTGCAGGTAAGCAGCATTGCGCTTCAACGCAGCGTTGACAGCCTGGTGGTTCGACGCACCGTTCTTGGGCGATCGGAGGGTTTTCTTGTACGCCTGAGGAGCGCTGTTGCCAGGGAAATCGCTAGTTTTGGGCCCGGTCGTCGAGCTACTTTGGAATGAGTACTGGAAGAGAGGGTTGTTCACGGTGGTCCTGCCAGTCGGGCTGTTGATGGTCACCGTGGTTTGAGTCACGATTGGCGGGAGTGCTGCTTTAGCCACCCAATCCCAATAAGGGAATCGAAGCGTCACAGCGGCCGCGATGTACTGGTTGCGCGTCTCGGCTGGGTAGGACTTCGCCTTGGTCTGAGCACACTGCCAGATGTTTTGCTGTCATAATGTAAGTCGAAGCTTCACTAGTAATAGGACAGCAGCGAGACACTTACTTCGAGAAGCTGGAGATACGGTCGGTGCCATGTCGGGAAGAGAACACTGGAGTGAGGGCAGTAGCCCCCAGCCTGAGCCCCAGCGGCCTTCTTCACATTGTCCCACGCAGAATACGGTCTGCCGTGAATGCCTTCATCATGTTAACCACATTGCAGCAGTGCCAGCAGGGTGTACTACATACCTGCGATCTGGTACCATGAGTCGATAGTGGTTTGGGGCCTGTTCTGAAGGTCACTTAGACATTGAACGAAAAGATCCCAAGCAGGTCCGCCCGAGCTGGCGAAGCCATTGATCTCCAACCGATCCGGCCGTTCGCCCGTAAACTCATTCACGCCGCCTGTGTTGGGAGTGATCGGGTAAGCGGCGTCTACGTGTGTGGCCAAAAGGCCGAAAAGAGCGGCAGCATGGGAAAGATGCATTGTAAAAAGAAAAGAGTGACAAGAAAAAGAATGAGTTTGACTAAGAAAGATGACGCATGGGAGGGGAGTAGGAAACAGACCTCCTCTGATCTTGGCCAACTCACGGGGAGGAGCTGGACTTATACAGTCCTCAGTCTTTAGAGTCTGGGGGGTATTGGGGTATAATACCTCCTTTTTGAGTTGATATGTGTTGGGTTTGCTCGGTTTTGAGAGTCCTCAGTCGGCGATTCGATTGTTGACTGACTGACGGCCCATAGCAAGGTCCAGCCCCACGCCGACACCAGAAGGCCAAGCAGATGCTAGGGAGTAGAGGCTGCCGCGCGAAAGTGAGCCACCACCATTGTTGCACCCGACTCGGCGTGACCCCCTGGGCACGAGAGGCCGAGGGTTATCAAGTCCTGACCGAACATGGTCTAGTATGATTTCTCATGTTACTAGCTTCGCTCCAAGGGGCCCAAAGACGTATAGTCTGCTTGAAGTAGTCCGTCACTCGTCTGGTATTTGACTTTTCTTCGCACGCGGACATGGAGGGCGCTTCAGGATGCTGTCTACTTTTCGCCAATGTCGAGATCCCGTGTTCTCCACGTACGCGCTGGTATTTCAGCAAACGGTCGGTCGAGACTCGTCTATGCCTGCGTGATCGACAACCACAGATGCTTCTGGGACTGTCGATCTCGTCCCGAAAACACACTGAGTGCAGTAGTCGGATCGGGGCGATCAGGGGCCCGGGGCTGAAGGCTCCCCAAGATGTAGCAATCTCCTTAATTTAGAATTTAGAATGGCGGTTGTGTTAGCTCGAGCTCCACTATGGCGCTGTGAGATCTGGTCGTGACTGGTTTTTTTCGTTAGCGAAGACGACGTCCGGTGAGGCAGCATTAGACCAGTGCACCGGTGTCTTGGCGATTAATATAAGCCTGCTAGTCCTCGCAACATTCACTGTTGATTTGGCAATTCTCGTGATGTCAAGACCCGCCGCTGCGGCACCCTAGCCGTTCGACGGGTGATCGGCCTGAAAAAGAATTCTTGGAATCCGCTACCAGGATTCTCGTCAAAAGCTCGCTAGTAGTCTCAGGTTGCTATTGGCGAATCTTTGCATACGATACGGGGTTTGTCCAACCCGGCCGCCCTAGGGACTCGTCATGCTTCCGGGTGGCGGCAGCGCGGTTTCTTACTTGTGCCGTATTTAGACGTTGGCGACATTTGTGGAAATTGGCATTACGTGCCCAAGGGCTTTGACGCAACGCCAGTGGCTATGGAGCCTTGAAATAAGGAATACTCGGCGTCAGCTCAGCTCAGCTCAGCTCAGCTTTCCGACGAAGATCACCATGCATGCATATGCAGGATTATTTGTTGCCAATTGCGACAGTCATTCTGCAAGGACCGCTCGTCATGACAATGGGATTGTTTCGTTATTGCCATACCTTGCCATGTGGACATGATGAGGATTCAAGGGAAGCGAATCAAGTGTTCCGCTGGGTATCATTGCTGTCGGGATATTCTAGGGCTCGTAGCTCGTAAAAGGGGCTTTGTCAAGCTTGCTGTGTTCACCCCTCCCGCTCGAAGGCATCGTTAAGATATCTGACGAAGCTATCCCGGATCCTGGCTGATCCGGACAGGTTGCCGACCAATTCGAGGCCGATACCGCCTCTGTTCAGGTTCATGTAGGCACGGCGCATCCTCTGAAGCTGCGGCAGGCCTGTTTTCTTGCCCGTTGGCAGTTCGACGACCAACTCGTCGCCGCTAGCCTGGCTGGGATCCTTGGGTAGCCTGATCTCGTCGCCTCCCTCTTCCGACTGCTGATCCAAGATGCGCTTCACGACGTCTTGGGTTTCCCGGTCGAGGATGTAGAGATAGTCGCCGCCGGCGTCGCGGCCACGCTGGATGGTTGCCTGATTGGGTTTGACGATCTTGCGCCCCTCACCGGCTACCGCATCCCACAGACTATTGAACGTCTGCTTTGTTTGCTCCTCATCATCGTCCCAAAGCAAAGTAAACAACGGACTGTCCCATCTAGTCATGGCATTCGGCTCCTCGTACCGGAACACCAAATTTTCCCAGTTCTCTGGGGCATACGGCGCTTCGTTTTCGTCTCCTGGGGAGGACTGAGCGGGGTGCTGGCTGGCGGGTTCTGCCTCTTGCTGTTTTCGTAGTCGTTCTTGGTTGACCTCTTTCGCCTTGTCTGTGGGGCATCCGATCTGGAGAAGACAGCTCGGTGTCCGCACCGCTTTCGATTCGCAATGCAGCTGGTACCGCCAGCCTTTGATGTAGTTTAGGCCATCCAGGATGACAATGTCTTTATCCGACAGCACGCGTTTGACGGCGCCGTAGATGGCTGCTCTTGCATCCTTTTCGGAAGCGTTGGCCGAGCGAGTATGCGCTGGCAAGGCCGAGAGGTCGTAGACTGAGCGCGGTATCGAGAGAGTCTGGTCGGAAATGAGGTGTAAGCGGTACTTGGGAGCGGCCCCGTTGGGCGTGTCTTTTATCCGATCGTCGAGGTAGGAATATAGTTGCTTAGCTCGAGTAGACTTGCCCGATGTCGGGAAGCCTGTGACCATGATCAGCTAGGCGCATGTCAGTCGCGACTTGTTATCTCCTGTGCCCATGCTCAATGGTTGTGTTTTAGCACTTACCGGCATCTTGAGGGTATGGCGCAACGAATACGCTGGGTTGAAGAAGCGAGCTGATGAGCCTTTCTACTCGGTGAAGCCCAGACAGCGATATTTTTTTTCTCTTTGGCGACGTCAAGTCACTACCCCGCCTAAACCCCACTAACGTCAGGCCCAGCTGGAGCACTAACAACCTTAATCCTTCCATCCACACTGAGCTTTGAGACACACCGTACAACCTGTTTCCCGGGTCAAGAGCGTGGCAGCATTGAACACTGAACGCCCAAGTTGACCAACTCCCTCACGGTTTTATAACCAGTACTTATGCGCGTTTGAGGGAAGATTCCTATAATACAGCGTCTATGAATCACCAATCCCCACAGAAGAAATCACATATCAATGCTGAGTATTTGCATCGAGGATGCGATCCTGTAAAAGTCCCGCCCGCCTCCCCTCTCCTGTCTCCCACAGAGCCTGACTACATCCTAGGATCCGCAGCGACTCATCTAACACAATCACTATGCCATGGCAATGCCATTGTTGCTCAGAAAATCATCCCACTGAATTCCCGAGAGACTTCCATTCTCATAGACCATCGGTACTGTCACATCCGCCCACCGAAATACAACACAGCATCGCTCAAAGCGACCTTCCTGCACCCACTTTGACAAGACGCACCTATCCATATACGCCACCACGGCGGCGTACCTCAGTACAGAGTAGAATTTGACGGCCTCGCCCAGATGCAGCCTTCCATCCAGCAAGGCCTTGAATTCCGCCGGGCGTATATTGGCTTTCGGGTCGTGCTCCATACCGTGGTTGAGATTGACGCACACCACGGGGATGGTAGCCGTGTTCTCCGCCGGGAGGTAGAGGACGCGCGTGTCATCGGGCAGGATGTGCACGCCCCTGGATATCAACACAGGCCGGTCAAACGGGCCCTCGTCGACAAAGTCGCCTCGGAAATAGTGACTGAGCCAAAGGCGTGTCTCGAGTAGTGTGGCAGCTCTAGCGGCGATGATTGAGTTGGTTGCGTAGGCAGAATCCCAGGCTCGGTCGATCTCGTCGACATGTCCTCTGGGTATATTTCCGTCCACCTGTGAGGCAGCTAGGGCTACGATGACTGTGATTCCAGTGGCCGCCATGAGAGTACCAGGGCGTTTCTTGGCGTTGCTGTCGGAGGCAAGTCGCGTGTAGAAATTGCGACGCGTCGGGGGTGGACTCCGGTTCAGTCGCATGTGTGACCCCGGCGGCGATGACGGTTTATGTGCGACGGGCCTGGAGAATAACCCCCTTACGGCCGCCGGGTTGATTGCGACACGAAGCATGATGACTGGATGTTCTTCTGGGTGTATAGGAGCCAGTTGTATCAATGGAACCACATGTGCTCGAAACAATGGGCGAGGTGAAAGGATGCCCAGCACCAGCTACGAGTGAGTGACTCGGTTTTATTGGTTGATCCAGCAGACACATTCGAGGGTATTCGGTTGCCTGAAGTGCCTGTCGCTGCCTTGTGCACGTGCGCGCCCCCTTGGACCCCCTCGATCGGATTAGGCAATGACCAGGATCGTATTTTCAACAGTTTTGACTGGTAATTCATCTCTTCGTTATCGTAAGATTCCTGAGCGCCATGCCGTCACTGGAACTGCTCTTTTACCAACCCGGCATCCAGTTCAATGAGGCATACACGTGCAGTGACGCAGGGCATTCATGCCGATTATAGCGACTACTAGACATTGATTCGTATCTTAGGTAGATTCCAAGGCTTTTTATTCATTACCAGACTCACTATTGGAAATACTCGCAATGAGGACAAGTGCCTTGTTTGAGGCCGGTAGGGGCAGCCACGCGCAGTGTGCCAGGATGGCTGTGATGCACCACTGGTACCGAGAGTCGGGGTCTGGGGCTTTGCCGTTGCCCAGCGTTTCCCAGCTACATCAATGCTTGCGATCATTGCCTATCCGCCACCAAGTGCTTGGAGAAGATGGAAAGTCTGGTCTAGGAAAAGGGCAAGCATGGTGGCCCACAATGTCTAATATACACCAAGTATAACACTGTCGTTAGCATTATTTGGCATGCCGAAGCTCGTGGTGAGACTATTCAAAGGCAAAGTTTCAAACCTGTGCCTTTTCCAACTGCTACCAGTAGAACAACTGACCCAAGATGGAGTGGTTATATTGATGAGAGCTACATACTATTGCATGGGAGAGATTGCCTGCCCCTTTTCGACGTGTGTATATTGAGTATTCCATGTCTGATTGATCCGAGCCCTTCGATAGTTCTGACGCTTGTCGGCACCTATATGACCACGATTGCATATCGGCTGAGGGGACAGCCGATTATGCGAAAGGCGATTGATCCAGAGGGCACCTCATGGCGTCCTTCATTGTGATTGATTCGCGTCCACCTCTTGAATCATGATGACAGGTAAGACTCCAAATAGCCAAACAAGACCACCTTTTCGAACGGGTTCAGTTCCATTAAGGACGAGATCAGACGCTGAACAGAAGTCTCATGACCGTAACACTCGATTACCGGAGGACGTTATTCGGGCTAACTCCAGAGACTGTTAAGCAGGAAGTCAAGCGGACGAACACGCGGCAGAGGAACCCAACACCGCCTCCACTCCGGGCCATTTACAACAGCTGCATTTAGAGCGCGACAAGATATTTCGGGAGCTTGACGATATGCGGGTGGCCAACAACAATTTGATGGGTCATATTCAGGATCTGGAGTCGAGTTTGTTAACAATGCCGCTTGAAATACGTGCACGGTGGCGGAGGATTGGCTTACTATCCTAGCTGATATCGTCATGTCCGCCGAGGGTGGGAACGAGGCAATAACAAACTAGAGGCCGGAGGAGGAATCCTTTATTCTTTTTTGGCGGTTCGGGCCTGCGTTGGTTACGATGTCACGTTTCGACGTGACCGAAATAGGTGATGCTATCAGGGACGGTATGACTTGCCGAGAGGAGCAGGTACAGATCCCACAAATGACCAGCTGGCTATCTCCAAGCATTTCATCATTAAACAAGTTCTTGTCGTGCCGGTTTCGTTTCTTTCGAATAGGTAAATGCCCATGACAGAGTTGGAGAACAATTGATTTGCGCTCTCATTAAAGCAATCATACACGAGCAGCTCAGACTAAAACCGTCTGAGCCGAAGTTAAAGGAAAGACTGGCCGAGATAGTTGAATCAGAAGAAACAGCAGTCTTACATCGTCACGGAGGTTAGTGTAGACTAAATATACCTATCATACTGCAGCGAAGAAGTAATCAACGCCGCCAAGGTTGTGCTGAAGCAGTCATCATACGGGAAACGTGGTCCGCCTGGCTAGGCGGCTCGGAATTTGGACATCAATCATCCCCAGACCCTCCAGCCCAGCAAAACCCGTCCATGACTTATCTCAAGACGCATCAAGCGAAATTTTGAGGTTAAGATCTTCGGGTGGTCTGCGTCTATCATGCATACATATTTACCTAATTAAGAGGCCGAAAGAACGCACCTACAATGGTGTAAGTAAGCAAGTATGCGTCGAACTGCAGTCTAGGCCAAGCTTTCAGGACAGCCGCCGCCTGGCGAGCAGGACCCGGTCAACAGTGAACAGGCCGCAAAGTTTCGCTCCTAACTGCGATCTTGCTACCCGAGTCAAGGCTGATTCGAGAATACTCGTGCCTTCCAATGCCTGGTCACAATGCCTGGTCATCTACTCAGTGGGAGTTTTTCTTCGATTTGATCGTCCTCCAGGTTACCGTTTCATCCCTGCGCTTGTCGACCCCCTGCAGCTTTAAAAAACCGGGGCCTTCAACAGTTTTTAGCTCACTAACCACCGCCCGGACCAGACCTTTTACAGCACTGTCTCGATCTGCCAGCATTGTGCTGCTTCACCATCGTCGGCAATCATCGTGCATCCCAATTGAACCATCGGTAGAAGCAGGGCTCCAGAGGAACCGATATTTCTCAGCATCACGTCTACTGATATGAGAACTAAGGGAGAGGTCAAGCTGTCATTCGCAACGAGTTCCTGTTTTAGCTGACTTCAGTTGACAGTTGACGGCTGATCTCTGTGTCTGTGTCTCTGCCAGCTGCCGGTGCCGCTTCCTTAGCGCACCGTTGTCATCCCATGTTCGTGCCAACTTCCCAGTCGTCAATTGTTCGCAGCGACATGGACATTGACAGGAACCCATTTGGCCCCCGGTCGCTTCGAGCTGCCCCCTGGTCCTTACCATGGAGTCATCATGGATACCTGGTACCCATTTGCATCTATGCTTGGTGCCAAAGACAGCCTTAGGTTGCCGGGTCAAGCCTGCGAGGTTGTATTGAGGTGGTCTTGCCGTGCGCTTCCGTGTCCCTGAAAACACCCCCGCCGAGAGATTGCGAGTTTGAAAGTCCGACTTCAGAGAGACATATCCACACCAAGGCGCTGCCAACGTCCATGTCAGGTGCACTGCCACACAAACGGCCATGATGCTCCAGCCGATGTGACAGGGGCAGCCTGACGGACTTTAAGTCCGAATCTTGCCTGGCACGCTCCATCCAGATCCCACTGCCGGCCATCCGTGCCGTATGTACAGGGTCCCTGTCGATACGAGAGAGCAGAGAGCAGAGAGAGCATCACCCAGGAAGCCGTGCTGCAACTCTGCATCTGCCAGCTCTCATAAGGATGGCAGCCCCGTGCGCTTCGCCCATGGGCCTGCCTTTTCTTCTTCTCACGCTTCTTTCGCATCTTGCTGTCGTTGGTTGCGCCGGCTTGTATTTGTTTCGTACTTCGTTCTTTTTTGGCTAGTCCAACTTTTTCCATTCATTCATTGCCTCGCTGTTGATCACCATGAGGCCTTCTACATTCTTTTCTTTTCTTGCCCTGGCGGCTGCCGGCAACACCCATTCCGTGGAGATGCATCCTCACCGAACCATCCTCCAGGCCCGCACCTTCACTAACGTCAATTCTTGCATGGACAAAATCTCCGCTGCTGTGTCCCAGCTGGCCGACTCGACCGGCGCCTTCGCGGGGGACGCCGCAGCTATTCAGTCAGATACCCAGCACCTCGTCCAAACCATACAATCGTGTACTGCTTCGATGGACAAGGCCCAGATGTCAGCTCAAGATGCTTTGAACCTCAGTCCGCTCATTGGGAACCTCGGAACTGGATGCCAGTCACTGGTGGACAACTTCCAGAAGAAAAAGCTCGAGTTCGAGCAGTCGAAACTCTGTACTGTCCTCCAGACCGGCGTGGACAGTATCGGCAAGGAAGCCCAGAAGCTGGTCGATGGCCTCGTTGGCAAGTGTCCCAACGAATCGAAGTCGACCACCCAGACCGTTGGCAACGTTCTCAACTCGATCTTGAAGAAGGGTCTGGATCTGGTCAACACATTTCACTGTACCCCGGCAGCATCCACCTCAATTGCTGCTACCGAATCCAAGGTGGTATCCTCCGTCGCCACCGAATCCAAAGCCAAGGAAACGAAGACCACAGCTACTGCATCAGAATCGAAGGCAGTGCATACAACCACCACGTCCGCGTCCAAGGCTGAACACACTACCACCAAAGCTGGCTCCAAGGAAGGTGACATTGTCAAGACTATAATCCATACCGAAACTGTCAAGGTTACTGAAAAGATCACCGAGAAAGCCAAGGAGACCATTCCTGTCAAGGTGACGGACCACATCAAGGAAACCGTCGCCGTCAACGCCACTGTTCCTATCAAGGTTACAGAGAAGGTCAAGGAGACAGTCCCTGTCAAGGTTACAGAACACATCAAGGAGACCATCCGAGTCAACGCAACTATACCTGTCAAGGTCACCGAGAAGGTCACCGAGAAAGTGAAGGAGACTATGAAGGTGACGGATCACATCAAGCAGACCATTGCCATCAATGCCACCATTCCCGTGAAGGTCACCCAGAAGATCACCGAAAAGGTCAAGGAGACTATCCCGGTTAAGGTTACCGAGAAGGTCAAGCAGACTGTCGCGGTGAATGCTACCATCCCCATCAAGGTCACTCAAAAGATCACCGAGAAAGTCAAGGAGACAATCCCCGTCAAGGTAACAGAGACGGTCAAGCAGACCAATGCTATCAACGCCACCTTGCCCATCACGGTCACGAAGAAGGTGGAGGAGACCATGACTGCCAAAATTACCGAGAAGGTCACGAAGAAAGTCAAACAGACAATCCCGATCAAGGTCACCGAGAAGATCACCCAAACGATTGGTTGGAACACCACCCAGATGGTGGTCACGCACACAATCGCCGAAAAGGTCACGGAAACGGTCAAGCAAACCGTTCCCGTCAAGGTTACCGAGAAGATCCACGAGACGGTTGGTTCCAACAACACCCAGATTGTCCATGTTACCGAAACCAAGAAGGTGCTTCACACGGTCGTCCATACCGTACCCGTCAAGGTCACAGAGACGGCAAAGGTCACAGTCACCGAAAACAATGGGGGCATGGTGGTGCACGATACCAAGACCGTGGTTGAGCACGTAACGGTCACGTCGCATGTCGTAATGGAGAAGCCCATGACCCATACGCTTGTTGAGACCAAAACGCTGGTCCATACCGTCGTCGGTAGCTGCGCTGCTGCCCCGGCAGTTACCCTTACCCATACTGTCATCCAGTCTCAAGCCGGTGTCGCACCTCCTCCAGTCACCGTCACCCACACTGTTGTTCAATCTCATGCTGGCGTCGCACCTCCGCCTGAGACTGTCACCGTCCATCACTCAGCCCCGGCTGCAGCACCGCCACCGGCGCACACTGTCACGGTTAAGGAGCCTATGGCCGCACCGCCTCAGACCATGACGGTGACTGCTCCCTGCAGCACGGCTCCGCCATCAGACACCGCCATCCGGGCACCACCTGCTGCGCCCAGCACGGTCGTCGCGCCACCAGCACCACCTGCCGTCACGACGCCTAGCAGCGCTGCCAGCTTGGCCCCGGTCGTGACCATGCCGCCGCCGTTCGCCGTGACCGGGGGTGTCAACTCGACCTCCACAGCGGGCACGGGCGGCATCTTCCCCACTGGCCAACCCATCGTCACGGCTGGCGCGGCGAAGCCGGCTGTGGGATCGTCCGCGCTCGGCGCTGGTGTTGTTATGGTGGCCGCCTTGCTCCTCATCTAATCGATAGGGGGCAAGCTCCCCCCGCCTCCACGGCACAACAACCCCCTTTTTCCTAATGTAATGTAGAGCAATACCTTTAAATAGAGAATGGCCCCCAAACATGGCCTGGCGTTTTGTATATACCATCAGAGTCTCATGATTCTCTAATGATACCCCTGAGTCTTTCTTCGCCCTTAAAATATTGGCTATCCGTACTTGTCGGTGCTTCATCTATATCATTGACGTGAATTATCTGGTTTGATCATAGTGGCTAAGGTTACCCTTTTTATATCGAATATGGTTGACACTTGGTTGTATATACGACACCATTAAGCTAATACAGCTCAGTGACAACCAAGCTTAACGGGAATAGCACGTACAGAGCTACTCCAAGAAGCTTCGGAATATCATCAACGTCCTGAATATCAGCACCCAATACCTTGGCTAGCTGCTGGATACTAGGCTTAAGACTTTACAGGCTGCCATTCTCACCGATTCGCCTACCATAACACATCCTGAGACTGCAATCATTCGTGTCAATGTGCCCATGGAAGCTCGAGAGCCCGATTACAAGCAGTATAAACTTCCACGTCTATCTTAACGCTAGCCTCGGAGAAGGGGGGTGTGCACGGGCTCATGGAATGATGGAGGTATGACGTCCCCGGTAATGTTTACCTCCCCTGACCAAGACCATTTTTCTAGAGGAACTAAAGTTAAACTAACTCATACAGGGCATTGGAGTGTAACATCCAGCCAATTGGGTCAGAAGGCAAACATGGGACGATTAATGGATCATGGTTTCGTAGCTATGTTTTGGCAACGCACCGCCGAAGCATGCCAACATGTCCAAATATTTGACCTTGCCAGGCCCCTCTCATCCGCTGCTGATGCGACACTTGCCATTCCTACCGGAAGCTCGTCACAGATCATCTTTTAAGGACCCAAGTATATGTCTTGGACACTCCATATCGACGAATACGCATTTCCGATCAATGCCGTGAGCAGGGAGGGCTCCGGGACGCCGGAGTTGGTGACGCTGGATCCTGAAGGAGATGTCATTATCACGCCGAAAGAAACAGTGGAGTGCTACAAGCCGCCCTTCTTGGTCTCGTCTCGTGTGCTCAGCCTGGCGCCTCCGGTGTTTTGCCAAGATGTTTGCCCCGGTGTCCAAAGAAGGAGAAGAACTTCGAAGCCGAGGCCAGCTGCGTCTCGGATTGGATGATGACGACCCCGAGGCGGTGGCACTCTTGCTTTGCGTGCTGCATTTTCACTCGTCTGCAATTCCGCAGCGCCTCGACATGATTAAGCTGCTGCCGCTAGCACGACTCTGCGACAAATACGACTGCTGTGAGGCCTTGATGCCCTGGAGTTTACATTGGTGTGTTATAGATGAAGACACCATGGACTATGATGTGGCAATCAAAGTATTGTCGGCTTATCTATTTATTTCGCACGTCGACCTTTGAGGCCATAACATCCCAGGCCGTCAGACATGTATCCCTGAAGTCCGTATCATCGTGGTCCGACCATGGTTCAATGCTTCAGTTATCAGACCGAATCACATGTAACGCCTTGCATCTACCCTCGCAATAATTTTTTTTTTTTTCGCTGACCCATTGTAGCTGCCTTTGCCAGAGTCCTGATGCAGGCCTTTTCGAAACTTCATGAGGCATTGCAGTCTGTTGAGCCCAAATTATGCCAGGTGAAAGGCGGCCCGTGGCATCTTTGTGCTAAATGTTGGGAAAACTGGGAGGGCGCTTTCTATGGTCACGCCTGTCCCTGCCGTGGTTGTAACGGCAGGATGGTAGAGGTGCACAACGGAGTACTTTAGCCTGTTGGAACGCAACCAACTATGGCCTTCGACCGACTCTTTCTCAACTCACACCCTGTCAGACATTGCCCGGCGGTTCGACTGCGCACGAGAGGGCAACAGTCATCGATGCAAGTCGGGCGCAGACTGTCCGCTCAGCCTGCAGCTGGAATACTTGTGCGAACGAGTTCACTCGGTGGTGGGGGACATCAGAGGCATTACTCTGGATGGAAAGATTGGGAGAGACTCGCCATCCGAGCCAGCGGGCTTTGCAATTCTCGAGTCGATAGACAGGCAATGAATGGAATTCTGTCCGACATTGAGCCACGCTGGTGGGTGATGGCTGGCCAGCTGTGAGCAGATGGGTGTAGTTTCTCGTCATCCCTACTTTTGGACGCTTCGGTCTGAGGGGAATTGGGCCATGAACTTGATGATAAGAAATACCAGATGATTTTGAGTTTTGGTTTCGCAACAGTGCTTCCGTGCTCGTCGGTCTACACTTTGATAGCATCTCCAACAACTCTCAAGTACATCATTATGTGGAGAGGACTAGCGACAAAACAACCGACGCCTTCCCCTCATTGCCCCAGTTTCATCGTGCAATTCTGCAATATTCCCCTTCTTCCGGATTCCTTCCGTGATATTTTCCAGTTTCAGCCATCTTGTGACCACATTAACATGGGGAAAAAGAGACTGGCCACGGAGATCAGCGGTGAGGGCAACCATGACCATGGTACCAACGGTGGCGTCGAAGTAAAGTGTTGCGAAGCGCCAGAAACGATGGTACTGGACCCTGACGGGGATGTCACGATCAAGATCAACTGCCCTAGGTGTGCCGAGGTCCGGTGCTTCCAGGCATCGTCTCATATGTTGAGTCTGGCATCGACTGTCTTCGCCAAGATGTTGGGCCCCGACTTCAAGGAAGGGCATCAGCTTCGAAAGGACGGTCGGGTCACTGTCACCCTTCACGACGACGACCCAGACGCGACGGAGAGGGTCCTTTGTGCTCTTCACTACCACCCCAATGCGACGACAGCGGCCGTCGATGTGGAGCGGCTCGTGCCTATGGCGCTGTTCTGCGACAAATATGATTGCTGCCGGGCGCTGGCGCCTTGGGTCCTCCACTGGTGCAAAGTGTTTACAGAAATAAGCGTGGCTGAAGCAGGATATATGTTGCTGGCGGCGTATCTATTCCGAGCTTCCAACTTCTACGACATATCTAGCAAAATTGCCGGGCACCTCCCTCCTACCTTTGCAGCCTTATGGAAGAGGCTAGAAAAAATGTCCCCTCTGCCACAAAAACTCATAGGTAGCAACCCTTTCCCTTATGGCTCCCCTTTACTGACAAGCGACAGATGAGGTATCGGAAATTGTATCTGAGACATTCCAAGAGTTTCTTGACAATCTTCAATGGGTTGAAGTCGAGCTCCGGAAGTCGAAGGGATACCACGCGATGGAGGGGCCCAAGTGGACGTGCCCGTCATGTGGCGACGGGGCCAACTTATGTAGTCATTGCCAGTCTTGTCATGTTGAAAGAATGTGCCTTGAAAGAGTTTGTACTCATGAGTCCAGGGTTACGGCGTACTTCGGAATATTGGAAGACTGCGCGCTATGGCCCTCCAACCAGCAGTTCTCGGAATGTACACTGCAGGAGCTCTCGGTCAGGTTTGATCGTGCCCATAAGGGATGTAAACACAGAGGCGCGGCAGATGAATCTTGTCCGCTGAGAGAGCAACTGAAAATTTTAAAGGAGCGAGCGGAAGTACATGTAACATTCCATGAGGGGTACGTTTCGAAGAAGAAACATTTACCGATGAGGAGGAAGAGGAGCAGGAAGGAGGAGAGAGGGAGGGGGAGCAAGCTGCATAAGGGTCCTCCAGTGAAAGGGGGTGAGCTGGATGACGTCGAAGTGGACCAACCGTTTGTGGTCTTTGTGTTCTCGTCCAGCAGAGATGCAGGGTATCACTGTCACAACAAGCGCCTTTAGCCGATCACATAATGATTACGCGTAGCTGTTTGGGTATTTCCTGTAACTTGCGTAGCTTGGGGTCACCAAACCAGCTGCTAGTCTCCCACCATTCTCATTCCAATACCATCTCGCATTCAGAACCAGTCTTGCCTGTATGTACTTCCCCAAAAAGTCGGGTTAGGCTGGTACTTGTCACCGGCAGTATTCCTCCAGTCCAACAACTAGTGAAACTCCCAGAGAAACCTCCTTATGGTCCCCGTCAGTCCCAATAACCACCCCCGATAGCATCCAACCTCCAGTCTTCTCACTCCTCGCATGCTCCAGACCTTTGCGGCTCATAAACACTCGATACCAAGTATGCGCTGACACAGCCTGTGCTTGATCTCATGCTCATTTCCACGACATCCAATCAGGAAAGCCGAGCCTCGACTTCCGTTCCGGCACAGCGTGGCGGTCCTTGAGCCTGGTACAGTTCGCAGGCTCCTTCGGTGCCGTCGTGCTCGTTTCGCCCGCCGTCTTCTGCTTCTTTGCCGGCCTATCCTTGCTGTTTTCTTCGTTGTGGCCCTTGGACTTCCGCTTGCCCGACGTGGCGATCTTCACTTCACCATCTCCGATATCCTCCGTTGCGGTGCCTCGTGGCTTCTTCGACTGGCCCGGCGGGCGGGGAACCCCCTTGGGGAAAAGGGTCTTGTGCATTTCCCCGTAGACATCGACATCATCCGCATCGGAAGATATACAACCGCCCTTCGCGTCATTCGTCGTGTGTCCACCGACAGGAACGACACCACTGACCGCCTCCGTCTCGGCAGCGGCAGCGTCGTTGCTATCCCGAGCATGGGCGTTGTGTTTTCCGGCTTCCTTCTCGTCGTCCGCTTCGTAACCCCAGAATTCCGCCTCTTGTCGCTCTTCCTCCTCCTTGATCCGGCGCAGGCGGGCCCGGATGTCGCGGGGTACCGGCCAGCCGCAGAGGAACTCGCACTGGAAGGTGTCGGCCTTGAAGGGGCAGGTGTAGGTGGAGGGGCGGCCGCAGAGGAGGCACGGGCCTGAGAGGGCGCCGAAGATGATGTGGTCGGGGTCGTCAACTTGTGCGGGAGCGGTGCCGTTGTCGGGCTCGTCGTCGCTCGTGGGGACGGCCATGTTATCTTGACGTGCCGACGCTTCAGAGCAGAGGAAGTGGTTGATGAGTGGTGAGGAGACGGTGAAGTGTGGAAGAAGAGGCGAGTTGTTGATTTTGCTGATTGAGAATACTGTGGTAGAAGGTCCGAATCCGTCTCGGGGGTGCTAGTTGTAGATTCGCTCACGCCGTCCCGAAAGGGGTTTGTTGTTTTTAATGAGACTTGTGCGTAGAAACGTCATGTGCATGGTGGGATTGAATGAACTCGGAGTGGAAGTAGAAACTGTGTGTATCCCGCTGTTGTTTTCAAGTGTCATGCGTGTAGTGGGAGTGAGGTTCTCGTGAGTGGTGGTTCTGGAAGTAAGGTGCTGAGAAACAATAACAGTAAATCGAGAGAACGGATCTAATTCTCAAAAGTTACCCAGTTCAAATGTGATGAAGGATATCAAATCCAAGAGAAGCCACCAAGGCTCCAGCTTGGGGACTGTGGAGGGGGTCTTTGGCGATGTACACCATTTGGCAAGAAGAAGTGATGTGAAGTGTCGGCCTGTAAGGTCGCCCTTTCAACCTGCCTCAGAACCTTTGGGCACGACCAATGCCGCCTTGTGCGCCCTTCGCATTGTCCCATTCCAGCAAAGCTCACATCCCAGGCAGCAAGTAGAACATATGGGTCTTTCTTTCTCAGGCTGCAAGGACCCAACGACGGCCAGCCGTGGCGAGTGAAATTGGTACCATTTTCTGGCTTCAGTTAATAAACATAGCAGCGCAAATACCTCCGCCCGTACGGTTGAATGACCGAAACTGAGGGAGAAGGAGATAAGCATGGTCAGTAGCATGGGCTGGCCCAGAGGAATAACACGGCAGCCCCTGAAAACAGCCATTACACGTATCACTACTGCCAATCACTCCAGCACATTTCGACACGCTCATGCTGTAAGACAGATAAGATGCGAGGTAGGGTATATTTTGCTGAACTATCAATGCTGGGTAGTGAGCCTTATATCATTACAGTTAATTGTTAGTAAATCACCGTGTCTTCGCCTTCGACCACCATGACATCCCCGGCCTCGTCTGCCTCCTTAACGTGGGCACCACCGGCTTTGCTGGCTTGTGCGGACGCACGATCATTAGTAGAATCAGGCTGTGCTGGGGGGTTAGGGTCGCTGTCATCACTCTTACTACCCACAGTGGACTGCTGCTGCTGATGCTGCTGATCTTCTTGGGGCTGGTCTGACGACGGTGGGGGTTGTGAGGTCTCCTCTGTTACCATCTCATCACCGGGAGGAGTAGGAAGTTTCTGCTCGGCTATGCCGGAATCGCCATGTCGTTTCTCTTGTCTTTGCTTGAACTCACGGGTTTCCTGATTGACCAAGTCTTGCGCATCTTGGACCTGGTCCTTGATGAGTTCTTCCTGGCGTTGGGTGAGGTCCCAGGGAAGATAATACTGCGATGGGGGTTAGTAATCGCAGCGACGAAGGGAAGATCGATAGGGACGTGTGACTTACGATATGGGGTTCGGTTTTCGTTCGGAGATAACGGGCCATGGAGACCAAATGGGAATGCCGGGTTTTCATCTATCGTACAGAGTCAGCCAATTGTCTCTCTCAGCTATAGCCAGCGCCGTAGGGTCAACCAGCAGCGACTATGGGCTTGAAATGGAGGCAGGGGAAAGCGCAACTTACCACCTGTTCCTCGAAGTTGATTTGCTCTCGCTGACGCACTTCTCTGACTTTGGCCAGCTTCGCCTCTCGGTGCTTGCTATCCTCGGCTCTCTGCTGGGTGGCTTTTTCCTGCTGTCGTCGCTCAATCTCCTGCCGTCTCTTCTGCTGCGAGTTGGTAGTGGTTTGACTTAGGGTGTTCAGCAAACCACCGAATAATCGCTTGCCGCGCTTCTTCTCCTCCATCGAAGTGCTTAACCGTCGGTCAGCGGGCGAGATCTGCCGGGGGACCGTGGGCGACCGCGTGGCAGTAGAGCCGCGGCGACTGCCTCTATCGGCGGCTTGGGGGGTCTTCGCGTCTCGTGCGCTTGGGGGACTGGTAGGTGGTCGCCTCCGAAGGCGAAGGCGATCGCGCCTTGCGTTTCTGTGCGTTCGAGGAATCTTCCATTTTCGCATCGGTAATTGTAGTAGCACCGTCGTCGGCTCTGCGCAAGCTATGGTGATCTGTCAGCAATCGGATTGGGGCGTGGTCGGAAACGGGGATTGGAAGCGTATAGCTTACCCATCATCATCTGTCGACATCTTGGCCCTTCCCAACGAGCGCAACCGAGCGCTACTGAGCAATGACTGCTAAAGCTGGCTGCAAACAGGTAAATACGTCCAAGGAATTCAGAAATGCGAATTGACTGCTGTCAGCTCATGCTACTTTATTTCGACTGGTCTGACGCTCCCATTGGTGGGAGATGGCGGGACGTCGTCGCAAGGCTGGGGAATGAGCATTGAATTAATGATTAGTAATCCCAGCAGGCGATTGAGTTCATGCTCGCTCGCCTGCATCTCCACTTTATGAAAGGGCACTTGTGCAAGGTACCGCCAACCACCCCCCACTTTGGCCTGGCCTGGCCTTATGCTGGCCTTGCTCAATGCAGCTCCGAGCTCCCAACGTCAGTTTTAAGAAAACTCCAGAATTTGGTGGCAAGGCTGAGGAATCCATCATCACCACCCAAACCTCGACGCGCCTTCTCTATATCATATCCACGCACCGAACGCCCGACAAACGAACCGACTTGCGCATTTACCCTCCCACATACACGACAGAAGACCAAAACCACACGCTGTCGAAAAGCCTCCAGATATAATCCAAGATGTCGCGCCATCATCCGTAAGCCTCGCCCCGTCCTCCCCCCTCGGAAGCAAGAACTACCCCATACTGACTTACTTCTCCTCCAGCGACTTGGTCATGTGCCGCAAGCAGTCCGGCGTCGCCATCGGCCGCCTCTGCGACAAGTGCGACGGCAAGTGCCCCGTCTGCGACTCGTACGTGCGCCCCACGACGCTCGTCCGCATCTGCGACGAGTGCTCCTTCGGCAACTACCAGAACAAGTGCGTCGTCTGCGGCGGCGAGGGCATCTCGGACGCCTTCTACTGCTTCGAGTGCACCCGCCTCGAGAAGGACCGCGACGGCTGCCCCAAGATCATCAACCTCGGTAGTTCGAGGACTGACGTGGGTTCTCCTTCTCCTTCTCTTCTCTCCTCTTCTCTTCCCTCGTCAACATGGACGGGGGCGTGTATTGGCCGGAAGCTAACCATCATTCTTCGCGCAGTTGTTCTACCAAAAGAAAACGAATCGGACGGGGTACTAGTTCCCGTGTGGCCCGGGTCTGGGCGCGATTGCTCGAGTACGAGGTGGACATTGTTGTACATGGATAGGGGCGAAGCATCAGCAGATTATCACAAAATGAGCAGAAGAATTTGGGATATTGCATTTACAAGGCGTTACAGAGGTTTTGGCTTTCGAAGGGTTGATACCCCAGTGATTGGAAGAAGTAGTGCAGTACAGCATATACATACAAAGTTGGCAAAATCAAACTTGTTTTTGGTCTCGCTATAGACTGCTGAAGCAGATACATGAACTCGTGACGCCGTGCGCCTTGCGTGACCCCCCAACGCTCCCGTACCCATTATAATGTACAAGGTGTAGAACTGTTATGCAAAATCATAAACCCATCAAACCCAGCGAGGGGTCAGCAAGGTTAGATATAGCTGACCTTGACGCCCATGCCCGCAGTGGCCTTGAGCTTGCTCCAACCGGAACCCAGTATGCGACTGATGCGCTCCCGTATACGCTGGTTGCCAAACATGACGAGCATGCCGATAATAAAGGCCATGAACCGCATAAGCAACATCGGATTAGTCTTGAACTGCGATCCCAGCCGCTCGAGGACGACTCGCAAGTTCGAGAGGATCATCGTTGCGCGCGCGCTGAGACTCGGGGGACCTACAGCCTTGCCCTTGGCAGCCTTGGGTTTCGACAAGGCCGAAGGGCCCTCTTTTGTGCGGCGACTCTTGCTCGCTCCGTTCGCGGCGCCGGCCGTCTTCTCGACCCCGTAATCCACCTCGCTGCCCTCCCGCCGGGCCCTCTCCTCTTCCAGCCGTTTTTGCTCCCGCGTCTCGTTCTCGGACCGGAGTCTTTTAGCCTCCTCTAGATCCCTGCGGAGCTGCTCGTCCTGTCGCTCCTGCTCCTCTCTCTCGTTCCGCTGCTGCTCCTGCTGGTCTTCCTGCAGACTATGCAGAGCCAGTAGAAACGCGTCGCGACGCTCTTCGTCCAACACTGACGACACACTGATGAACTCCCGGGCATAATCCCACTCGTCGTTCCTCAACAACACGTGTAGTGTATATAGCTCGAGGATCTTAACTCTCGCGTTGAGATCCCGTGGCGTGTCGGCGCCGCTCGTGGCCTTGGACTTAGACTTGGACCTCCGATGCTTAGTCGAGTGATTTGAAGATTGCGTCTCTTCTAGCCGTTGTGCTATGTCCAGGTTCGGCTCTTGGGATGCTGCCAGGTAGGCCTCCAATCGTTTCTGATTGAGGGTTTGAGTGCGGGCGTGCGCCAGGAGCAAAGTGGCTCTGTCGCGCATGTTAGTTTGGCCGAATTTACCGAGGTAAGAGTCGAAGTTGATTGCAGTAGTAACTTACAGGTTGATGACAACGTCTGCGTCCACGTTGCCTTCGATGCCATGGTAGCCGTTCCGAACGACCTCCTCCCAGATGTCACCTTCGCGCACCTTGTGGCACAGGGCGCGGTACTCCTGCGTGCCGAAGGAGTCCTTACCCTCATCAGGCTCGAGCTCGAGGATGCCGTTGAGAATGGTCAGATACAGGCTCCACACCTTAATGCGGGTGGACCGGCTGGCCTGGGCAACGGGGGCCGGCTCGTTCTCGGCGACGGTGTCAGTGCTCTCTCCTAGACCAGGTGTTGGTGGCGTGACGAGCGGGAGTATGGTGGACAGGGCCTCGGGCATGCGACGCGTGAGGAAGAGCTGGGAGGACTGGCGGTACGTCTTGGAGATGTGCGAGGAGGATTGGCGCGCGGCAGTCGTCGGCGAGGAGAGGGACGAGATGGACGAGGACAGGAGCTGTGAATGGTGCGAGTTGTACATGTTGCCGGACATGGACATGGAGCCCGTAGGACTCGTAGAGGCGTCGTTGTTTTGGTCGTTGAAGGCCATGACGTCTTGTCAACAAAGCCCCGAATTGGATTGTTTATTTTTTTCCCTTATTGGTGCGGCTGGCGTGCTTCATCAAATTCCCGTCATTGGAGGAGGCGTGGATTGTACATGTCAATTTGGAAGCGAGGTTGAAAAGAAGCTCAATGGAGGCGATCAAGCGAAAGTATTAGTTAGAAAGGAAGGCGGCAGTGCTAGGGACAGACGACGCTCCCGTTATTATCCTCCAGGTCAGTAGTTATTCCATGTGGTGGCAGCGGGTGTTGATGATCATTGACGATATTGACGGTTGTTTATGGTTGAGTTAGGTTTGGGTTCGGTTACCAAGGGCAGCTGGAGGTTGAGGGTGTCCGAGACCACATGGCGGGCTGTCATGTGGATGGAATGTTTAAACTGCGGTCTGGGCAGTTGGCCGGCTGATTTGTCGACGCGAGTCGGACTCCCCAGGGCCGATTCTAGTGGGAAGAAGACTGACAGTCTTTTTTTTTGCCTCGGCTTGTCGGGCCTTGCCTGGGTGGGCCACCAGAAGGCCACTGGCAGGCTGGCACTGGCTGGCCAGTGCTCAGGCTGTCAGGGACTCCGGGCCACTAACTCCCAGTTTAGGTGCTTGGACCGATGCCCCGGAAATGCTTCCCAAGGCCGTGCTGATTGCCTGACCCCAATTTCCATCGACAGTCACCTGGCCCGCCATGACGGCAGGGACCAGAGGGGATTGAATTGACCTGTGAAGATAGGCGGGACCTCCGTTTTGCGCTGCGATCTTCGTCGCTACGTGTATCAAGATCGTCAGGGCAGGCCGCAGGCCCCTTTTAAGCCAACGCAACGCCCAAACACCAGCCAAACCGCCGCCGCCGCCGCACTGCGCATGTCTATTTTGACTGCTGACGCAGTTTAGACTTTCGTTTTGACAATTGCCATGGTGATAGAAAAATAGGGCTCACCAACATCGATCTTCAGCACCAACCTCGCATGCCTCTGCTTGTTGACACGCACACCAGAGAAGCGTCAGATGTCTCCTAGGAGACGAGGCGCTCATGGCATCTCTTCGGTGACCATTTACACGCTTTCGTGCCGCGCATTACAGTCCCGGAAATAATAGCCCAATCCATTTAGGCTGCCTAGGATCGTGGCAATCTTCGCGGAGAACCCTGTCAATAAGGACTTGTCAGTAGGCGTTCAAAAGAGGATTGAGATGAACTACCTAGCCCCTGTCCGTCAAAGCATATGCCGAAATCGCCCATTGGCACTAGGGTATTCCTTCCGGAGAAGACGATCTGGACAAATCATCAGTTCCTGGGTGCCATATGCCATCCGATCAGTATGTATGAACTTTACTAGATGAGGCCGTATTGTGCATTCATCCAATCATGAACTGCCGCCCCTAGTGAGAGACGTTAATTGCATTAGGATCTAATAAAACGGCATTTCCACCCACACACGGTGATCGGAGAAAACACGTCTGCGGCTCCCGCTCGCCATCAAAGATGTTCCCAACTTATTCCGCTCATATCGAACGAGGATATGGACCGTTTTCGGCTCCTGATCACACCCAATCGATGCAGTATCCACCTAAAGTACTCCCGCTCAAAAAGAGGGCAGAATAGGGGGGTTTGTCTAGGAGAACGCAAAATGCCAGCAGCTTGGCAACGCTGTTCTTCTGTCACGCACCCAGCGGTTCGTCGATACTTTTAGCCGGTTAACCCATCGGTACTGAGTATTCTGGGAATAGCTTTTTCATCACGTAAATGTCCATGCTTGCGCGTCAATATTATGAAGAGGCGATTGCTGACCCCCCTACCAACTTGAACCACACTATAACGAATCCCAGCACGTAACTTCCAATACCATTCAACACACTTGACTCTCCTTAGCCGCGAAGGGCCCGTTCGAGGCGAGTCGCGGCAGCCGCCGTGACGAAAGCCTGCGCGCTTCCACAGACATACCTGGGAAAGTCCCACAACGACCCATATAGACCACACATGACCAAGTCACTAAAGGGGCCGCATGCGGCAATGTCAAAGAACATCCAGAAGCGCGGATTTTGCTGTCGAGAGTACCCCGGAACGGCCCGGAGGCCCAAGACGCCGGACGGCAGCCCGCGGACGAGAGGGCGGTTGCCTGGGCGCCAGTATCGTGAAAAGAGGAACGCAGTGTTTTTCATCTGGCTGACAAGAACCTGGCCGAGGCTCAAGTCAACTTCATAGCGGTCCGGACGGACCAGGTACGGCAGCAAAAGGTGGTTGAAGGTCGCGACAGCGAGGCTGGGGAGGAGAATGCAGAGGTAGCCCTTGGCCGCCTTGGGCAACAGGTCGGTCAGGACGTATCGCAAGTTCTTCCGGCTGATGCGGGTTGACGATTCCCCGCTTCGTCTCGGGGGACAAGAACACAAAACACAGGCTGACTGGCGCCATCACGGATAGAATGGTCCTGGTTTTGCCGAACGGTCCGTATTTGAGGAAGTCGTAGAGCTCGCCCTCGCCTGTGGGCTCTACGGGCAGTGGGGGTAGCCCCTTCGCACGCAGTAGCTGATTGAAAAATGCATCGAACTCGGGATCAGGTCCGGGATTCGTGGCTGCAACCGCCATGCAAATAGCTGCCAAGAACCCCTCGGCGCGCTCGAGTCGGGTGGGTCTGAAATTGAGTATCGCTTCCATGACTGAATATGTAACCAGTGCTGGTACTGGTTTAGAGTGCGGATAACGATAACTTGTGACGGTGCTTTTAGGGCTGAAGAATCACTTCTTGAGTATGTGCCAAAGGATGCCTTTCAAAGAGTGGTGGCTGCTGTTGTTGAGTGAGCAAAGCAGTGGTGGGCACTTCTGTACCAATGCATGTTCGATATGTGCAAAAGGAAATGTGTGCACTTGAGCAGGTACAGTCAGTTATAAATGCATGTCTGCGACTTCGCTATCCTACCTAGCAAGTGCTTTCTGCGTAGTGGCTAACAAGGTGGGAAAGAGGTGTGGTCTGGCTGTACCAATCACGGATGGAACCTTGCGATGAATGTTCCAAGGCAGAAGCAACGCAAAAGACCATGCACTGTAGTGTATTGTAATAACTTGTTGTTGACATTCCACTCAAAATCTGGAATCCAGATGACTCAAAGAATATAGGTGAAAGCCGCCCCGACGCGTTCGATTGCTTGCCATACAGTTGTTTTCCTGAGTATGCATCATAAAAGTAAACATGTACTCGTGATCGCGCCAGGAATATATGCAAACCGCATGAAAGAACTCGTATCATGTTCGATTAAGAAGATAACATGCTGAATTGACGGTACGTACCATTGGGAGAAAGGGAAGAAGAAGAAAATTAAGAAGTATATAGCAAATATATCCAAAAATAAACGGGTTGGACGCGGGTGAAGAGAAAAAAGAGAAGAAGATCCATTGCATGCCTTCAAGCTGGAAGTCGCGCCTTCCCTCCATAGCTTCCTCCATACCTGCCCTCGATACTTCTTGCGAAGTTGGAAGGAAGGAGCAGGTGCGCACCTGAATATGCAGGTGATCAAGCACCCGGACCCAGTGACAGAGAGGCACTTGCCAAACTTCCGTTGCCATAGACACGGGCGTCATCACGAGCATCAACTGGGAATATGCAGAATGCGTGTTAAGAGTTGATGCTACTAGATATGATAGGAGCATATCTTTTTGTATTTCACTGGGTCCTTTCTTAATAGGGGGAGGGCTGACATATACTCTAGCGATACTAAAGAAGGCCACATATTGTGAGTGATGGCTGCATGTCCATATGGAGCTATGTAGACGAGAGGTCCAGCAAGATCTGAATCGGCACATTCAAAAGGCAGGACAGGAATACAAGGCTGCTGCCATGGATGGCCAGAACACCAACCATGCAGGTATGTCAACGGTTCAAATCTGGAGAATCCATTCGAGGCAGGCGAAAGGGTAGTGGAGTGGCATATGCAGCTAGCTCCGTCAACCGAAGACGCTCTTTCCCCAAAATCTAGCCATGGGACACACAATGAGCAGCCAAGCTACCTAAGCACTTACATGTAGGAATGAGTCAGCGAACTACAATTTCTCCTGGCCAACATTGAAGCTCGAATGTACTTGGGTACCTGGTAGATGCCACCTGTACGTAGCGGCATGTGCCTCCACGTTCAATTGCATTGATCGATTCAAGTTTGCAAGAGCGAGCTTGTGGTTCGCGTGAAGACTGGAGCCTGGCGTCGACGCATGCCATATCTCCCTGCCCTTTCGAATTGGAACAGAGGACACCCAAGTCAAATACGCATTGAATGAGAGCCGACGACGAAGGTGGAGGCGGGGTCCATCAACAGCAGCTACCCACGCATGTAGGCAGTGGTCTGATGCCGCGATGGGTGTCGGTGCGCTTTCGCATCGATCTAATGCAGGAAGTGTATATTTCAACCGGTTTCCAGTTCATTTAATAAGTATGGAAGGCTACTCCTAATATTCCCTTGTCTTACGTGGAACACTGCGTACATGGTCGTTCACCCTAAGGTACGTGAGGCAAGGTGTGTATCCTAATGGTGCGCCACTCATGGGTTCTGGTGTCTGCTGTATTTCGGCTACCTGATAGGAATATACTGCATACATAACCATGTAGCTACGCCTCATCGATTTTCAATTTGGTATTCAAATTTAGATCTTGCAATGAAGATGCTTTGGGCCATGTATCCCAAGCCGCCCCCGTCCACCACAAACCCTCACCACCCTAAGCATCCTTAACCTTCCCATACTTGGTTTGCCACTCCTCATTCACACCCCGGTAATCCTCAGGACCATACGGATCCGTCCATTCCGCCAGGAACCCGTTCTTCCGGTGCACCGGCAGCCCCAAATCCCGCAGCAGCAAGTCGAGGTACGGCACCGCGTCGAAGATGAAGCTGGGGTTCTTGCTGCCCCAGTCGGTCGGGTAGCGCCACCGCCCAAACCGGTTATACAGGACCGTCTTGTAGCGCAGCTTCTCGAGCTCACCCTTGCTGTTACTGGCCGCGCACGCCGCCGCCGGGTCCTGGGCCAGCGACCCCGAGAAGTAGGCGCTGATCCAGAGGCCCTGCAAGTGCGCCGTGATCGCGTTGCTGAAGTTGGATACGATGCCGGCGAACGCCACGTCGCGGGTGCGCAGGAAGCGTTCAGAGGGCGGGACTACGAAGTGGTGCAGCACGTACGGCGTGAGGGGCGTGCACGGGGTGACGGCGTCGTCGCTGTCGATGCCCTTCTGGTCGGTGAGGGGGACGTAGAACCTGTTCCAGACGGGCTGTTTCTTGAGTCGGGGAAATTGCGCGAAGATTTCCTCGTCGGCCCTCTTCATGAGCAGCTGCTGGTTCGCAAGGTCATCTTGGAGACCCTTCTCCGTCGGCGTATGCGGCAGGCCCAGCTCCTTTTCGATTCCCTCGGGCAGGAACTTGAGCGCAGGCACATGCTTCCAGCCCGTGTTGGCGAGAAGAACGTCGGAATCGAGCACGGTCGCGTCGGACAGGTGGACCTTGCCGGGGCTCAAGTTGGTGATGTCGCTGATGTGGACCCGAACCCTGCCGCTGCGCACGAGGGCCAGGAAGTCCGTTTCGTAGTTGAGGATGCTGAAGCTGGCGCCGGTGAACATGGCCTCGGTCCATGGCTTGAGCTTGGCGGTTTCGGGGTGCGAGTCGAATTTCATCAGCGTCAGCGCGTCGTTCCCGAGGATCTTCCAGAAAGCGTCTACAATGAGACGCCCGACGAAGGTTCCATGCAAAATTCGACGAATGGGGCTGTAGCCATCGGCCCAACCCCAAATACAGGGGGCTGAACCAGGTCAAGAAGCGCGTGTCTAAGATCGATCAGAGAGTGTTTGATCTATGGAGCGGGGGCGCCGCCTTACTAGCTAGCTTCTCGATCCATTTCTTTAATGGTGTCACGTATGGCGGTGCAATCCAACAAGGGCCATGCCCAGATGCTGGCATTGACCAGATTAGTAAAGCTCGCCCATCAGTCTACCGGAAAGTCATATGAAAAGGGGTGGACATACATCGAATAACCCAGTCGACTGACACTCCGGCCGTGGCATAAGCATAGACAGCATCCCATCCAAACTTGGTTCCGCCGAAAACGGTGACGTTCTTGGCGTTATGTAAAGTCTCCCTGTTTTGCTTGAAGTATTTGCCGTGAAATATCTTTCCGCCATAGCTTTCCTGACCTTCGAAATGGGGCAAAAACGGGTCCGAAGTGAGGCCGGTGGCGATGATCAGCTTTCGCGCCTTGACACGGGTATTGTCGCCGTCGGGGCCTTCCACCGAAAGAGTCCAGCCCCCAGTCTCGTCATGGTGCTCGGCGGACCGGACCTTGGTCTGGAGGCGGATATGATCGGCGATGCCAAACTCCTCCGCATAAGCCCTGAGGTACTTGTTGACGACTAAAGCGGGAATGTGCTGTCCCGGCTCGACCCCAAAGGTCGCCGTGTCCATGGGGAAGTCGGGGTACTCATACGTCCCCAAGAGGTTGTTCGTCTTGAGTCCGGGGTAGAGGCGCTCGTCTGCCCAGGTGCCACCGAGAGTCGCTTGCGAGTCGTATATCATCAATGAAGCCTCGGGCTCAGTGCAGTGATACTGCTTGGCGGCGGCGAGCCCATACCAGCCTATATACCGGTTAGTAACACCATCCGCCGGACATGATAACACACGTGAGACGTAATAGGGCAATATTACCAGCACCTATAACGACACAACCGTACTCCTCCATATTCCCAATTTGTTGGTTGAATTACAAACACACAGACTCTCTCTCCTCACGGAGTACCGATGCAACTTTTCGTTTTTGGAGTAAATTTTGGGGGTTGGGGTGAGACAAACCCCATGCAGAGAGTAAGCAGTAAGCTGAAATAAAGGGATAGGCCGTCCCCACTTTGTGCGATAATCCGGATAATATCGCGGCACCGGAGCAAGGGGGGGATGGATATGATAAGTCAAGAGTCGGCAATTAAGTATGTGCATCACTTTTGCCATTAATTGAGGGAGTTACTAGTAACTCTATATACTGACAACATACGAGCTAACTTAGCTAAGTATACACTTTAGTAAGCAAATTTATACTAACCTCAAAATATTATAATGCGCCTTGTACCACCATTTCACCATCTTGATGTCCGTGGTGTTCCGAAATCAAAATAAACCTACTAAATTATCCGCAGGATCCGGATCAACCTACCTTACCACTTCGCCTCAAGAGACAAAAGTGAGGGTCTGTAAGGCACAGCAAGCGATTCTCGAACGTGAAGCTCCCACCTGTCGAAACGGCTCGGTGCCATAGTCTCTGACTAGTTGCGCAACAGCTTTGCAGGCCTCGAGGTTCGCCAAGTTACGGCCGGGACACTGGTTGTATCCCGTGCCCCACTACGAAAGATGTCGTATTGATACAGGGGAGATAAGGACAAGTGGCAGTGGGCAGATAGCGGCACGGCTACTTACATGCATGAGATAAGTTGCCATTCTCCTGGACTCTTCCGGATCCAGCCAGCGATCCGGATTGAACGTGTCCGCATCCGCACCGAAGACCGAACGACTACTGTTGATGACCCAGGAGTTGATGCCGAGGACAGTCTACGCGCGTATGTGAGTAAATCTCCGCAGGCTCGGGGTAGTATGACGGACGGGGCTCTTGAGCATTCTCAATCGCTAGTATACAATCATCAACATCATTATACATCTCCGTATTATCCCATGCCATCTGATCCCTAAAACACACCACCCCCTGTAAGCTACTTTCTGTACACGTAACAGAACCTATGACCAAGCGGACACCGCCTGAGGCTCGCCGGCCTTCCGAGACCCCTTATCCTTTACAACCGTCACCTGCGTCGTACGCACGATGCCACCCCCAAAGGTTGCGTCGCCGTCTTTCGAAGAAGCCTCACGTAAGTGCTCGGTCGACTCGGACCTATCCAGCTTGCTCAGCGGCATCCCGGTTTCGGTATCGCCAAACATGCCGTCCTTGTTGCGCTTCCGCGACAGCGCGTTGTAGCTCGAGCGAGGGCCGTGGTGGTTGGAGCTGGACCCGGTGCCCGACACGGTGCTGCCGAAGATCTTGCGGAGGAGGTATGATTCCTTGACGGTGCGGGGCAAGCTGGGGGCACAGGCTACGATGAAGCCGCACGTAATCTCGGCCGTGCACCATAGCAGGACCGGCGAGGTGAAGTAGAAGACGTCCTTCTCGGTCGCGAGGGCAAGCGTGTCGACCAGGCGGAAGACCGAGCAAACCACACCCCTGTTCATTTCTACCCGTTAGCACTCATCGCAGTATCAGAAAGATATATGTAGGGAAATCACTTACAGGATACCAAGACTGAAAACAAAGGCAAGTCCAACCTTCTTTTGCATCGACAGGTTCAGCGACCAGACCACCTTCTGGGGCAACAGCACCATGATAACGTCGGTGACGAAGTGGGTGCTGGCCGAGACCTTTTGTAGGATGGGAAGGGGGAAGCACTTGGCGCCGGCCACCTTGGTGACGTCCCAGATGGCCTCGTGGGGAATGCACTGCACATTCAGGAGGATGGTGATGACGACCAGGACCAAGGACTGGAGGGCGACGATGAACATGGAGCCCCACCAGAAGTAGCTCTTCTTCCGGGTACCAGGCGGGACGAATATCCGGGACCATTCGAGCGGGATGGCGATCTTGATGAGGCCCAGGGCGCTAGAGTAGAAAACGCCAAAGAGGAACGCATACTGTCAACGAAGCATATTAGTATTTCTCTCAATTGACACTGACACAGACATGGGAGAGAGAGAGAGAGAGAGAGAGAGAGAGAGAGAGAGAGAGAGAGAGAGAGATTGCTCTACGTACATACAGTGCCGAGATCTCGGTCTCGACCTTGATATCCCAAGCATGGACGAAGTAGCCCGGGTACTGAAGCCACATCAAGTCTGTCCATGCCGCCGCGACGAAGGCGGCGTAGGCGCCTATGATGAGGACATCCTCGGCCTTCAGCTGTCTCGCGATCCCGAATCTGCCGTAGAGCCGGGCCGCCACGGCCAGAGTCGACACCACGAGCATGAGGCTGACAGCCCCGAGGCCTAGGGCGTTGTTCCTGCTCGGTGGGTCGTCGAAGTTGGAGACCATGCCATCCGGTGGCGGCAGGACCGAGGCGGAGAGATCGAGCGACATGGTGTGGATGCCGTCAGGAACCTGCTTGACGACAAGGAAAACAGCAAAAAAAAGCAAAACACAAAAGCACAATGCGATGTTCAGGAGGGCTTGGGGGAGGGACCTCGTTGGCTTGAAACGAGAAGAGATCACAAATACCTTCGAGATAGGGGGGGCGCGGACGGGAGGCACTAGAAGAATAAACAACACTGACCAGCCTAGTAAAAGCGTATCGGACTGGATAGACGGCAAAACACGGGAACAGATCGAGAGTATCCCAATTCCCGATAGGTAACCCTGGACTGGGGTCGCTCGTAATTAACATCCTGAAACGGCAAGCAGAGATGATCATGATCTTCGTCGCGAAATCCTCCTCGGTGGTATCCCGCCTACTCCACGCCTTGGACACCCCGGAAAGAACGACAGTCTAGGGTAGCAATACGACGTGACGGCAGCATCGACGGCAGCATCGACTGGCATATAATGCTCAACATCTATATAGGTTTCGCCTTTCTAAAACGCCGGTGCGTACTGAGTGGTGCCTAATGGCCAGGGGCGGCATGTCCTCGCACGAGCACCCGTAGATTACTATATCGTAAAGCCCCCCTCTATTCTCTGTCCGGGGTATGGCGGGTAGGGCGGTTTAGGGCCTCTAGGAGCAGTGAAGCCTAGATTTCGATACAATCTTGGAGCACTTACGTAAAACGCCGATTTTTCACTAAAGGGTGATCAAAAATATTAAGATGTTGCATGCTTTTTAGTTCCTCCTAAATATATCCGGTTAAGAGGGGGCGGCACAGTTAAAGGGGCGGGGGCGCGGCGGGGCGCGGCACAGTTAAAGGGGGGCGGCGGCGGCACAGACAAAAGGGGGGCGGCGGCGGCACAGTCACGCCGGTGGGACAGCCTGCCAGTCGGCCAGTCGTGAGCCTGGTTCCTCCGCAAGTGCGGGCCCGGCACGCGCCCAGTAAGTCGCTCCATCAGGACAACGCTCCGCCCTGGCTTTCCAAATCTGACAGCAGCTCGGAATGGAACTGGACGCAGGATCAATGGCCATGGACCGACAATGGCCCTGGGCAATGCCAGCCAGATTGTGATAGGCCGTATGTCGCCATTCGATGTAACATGTTGCTGCGACTAAGAACATTACGCATGCGAATAACCCCATCACGCCCCATCAAGCAAATCTGGGGCGTGCTAGCCGGGGAAAAAGGGGACCCTGCAGGCTCTCGCAGACGTATTTCTTGCGGCAATCGCTTGTAGCTTCTTAACTACCTATACTACATATCACGCACACCATATCGGCGAGGTTCCCAATTGATTTGGAAACCAACCTAGTAACCCCAACACTACACAGAGTCGCAGTCATGGTCGTCACACAGCGTGAGCCCAGGCACGAAGAACACGCCATCCATCCCACGGGTTGGGAGAACGACCCCGAAGAGGAGCGGTTCCGCCTATCGCTCTTCGATCCCATCATCCTCGTCGTCTACTGTCAGTTCGCCCTGTACTTCCGCCTGGATGACGCCCACAAGGACCAGGCCGCCCAGGTCCTGCAGCAGGGCCTCGAGAAGACGCTCAGCCAGGTGCGGCACCTGTGCGGCACCATCGAGAAGGACGAGGGCGGCGGCTTCTCCTTCGTCAAGAAGAAGGCGACGACGGTCCGCTACGTCGTCAAGTGGCTCGACGGCCCCGAGTACCCCTCCGTCGACGACATGGAGAAGATGACCTTCTCCGGCAAGTCGCTGGGCGACCACGCCGGCGCTTTCGCCCTCGACGGCATGCCCTACGGCGAGGGCCGGCCCGAGTCCAACCCCAACAACAGCCCCATCACCTCGGGCTTCCAGCTTAACTTCATCCGCGGCGGCGCCATGTTCAGCTCGCACCTGCACCACTGGGCCGCCGACCTCGTGGGCTGGCGGAACTTCACGCGCCAGCTCTCCGACAACTGCCGCGCCATCTGGGACGCCCGGGCCACCGGCGGCGCGCCCCAGTGGCCGTCGTGGGACCCGGCCTGCATCGACGTCTCGCGCTTCACCAAGCAGCTGCCCCAGGACCAGCTGGTCGACGGCCCGCCCGTCGCGCCGCGCCACCCGAAGCTGCCGTCCGAGGACCAGTTCGAGTCGGTGCTGTTCCACCTGCCCAAGAGCAAGGCCGAGGCCCTCAAGAGGCTGGCGCAGCCCACCGCGGCCGAGGGAGGCGGCTGGGTCTCGACCTACGACGCCATGTGCGCCTTCGTCTGGCGGCACCTGACGCGCGTGCGCGTGCCCTACTACGAGGCCGACCTCGCCGCCACGGCGCCCTGGTTCGGCGAGTCGGTCGACATGCGGTCGCGCTTCCACAACCCGGACCCGCCGAAGCGCATGATCCGCAACATGCTGACGGGCGGCTTCAGCGAGATGGCGCCGCCCTCGGTCCAACTCCCGGCCATCGGCGAGCTCGCGTCGCCTCCCGGCGGCCACGAGACGCCGCTCTCGCACATCGCCCTGTACGTGCGCCGCCTCACCCACAGCGTGACCCAGGCCGGCGTCGAGGCCGTGCTCGAGTACATCGCGACGCTGCGCGACCAGCAGTCCATCAGCTTCAACCTCATGGCGAAGCCGCCCCTCTCCCTCTTCATCACCGACCACCGGCCCGCCGACGCGACGTCGTGCGACTTCGGCTTCGCGCGCCCGCTCACGCACCGGTTCCTGACCCGCGGGTCCGTCTCGGCCAACCTGGCGTTCGTGTACCCGCCGCAGGCGACGAGTGGCGGGGACGACGACGACCAGGGGACGATATGGTCCATTTGCAGTAAGTAAGCCCGACTCCAACCCCCAGAGTCCAAACTACTTTGTGGGAAGATCAATGCAATCAGGAGATGGTAGCTGATACAAGAACGTCTGTAGTGGAGAAGGATCTCGTTCCCAAGCTGCGTGCTGACCCCGAATGGAGTCAGCACTTCGAGTACAGAGGCGTGGACTAATGGCTAGCGTGTTACTTGTTTGTGTTTCGAGATGTGCTGCGGTCGAAAGTCTGATTTAGAGCCAATGCAATACCATGACTAGTTAGCGGACGGGAACGTCAAAATAAGTTCATCAGCAATTATCAGCCCAAACCCTACGGTGCCCTCTATTTTTGGTGATGGTAGTTGGGGAGTCAACTGAACAAGATTTCCTAAGTGAATATGTCTTGGCGCCGATGGCACCCAGTCTCCCGCGGGAGCTGAATCATGAATATTTTTCCTTCGCCATCAAGGAGTAATGTTGGTTTCCAGCTATTAAAACCAAAGTTGACCAGGGGGGTACTCCCTGCCGACGACCCAGTCCCAGTGACAGAGGCATTGTGTACCTGGCAGAATGTTAGCAAATATGCATCTCGACCTCAGACAGGTTTTGTAGCTTACAGCGAATATGGTTGCTGCAATGTGATATCGTAAGTTAGCATGTTGTTTAGTGAAAACGACGGTAGGGGCGTTGCTCACCAGCCGTCAATCTTCTCCGTAGGCCGTTTGCAACCTGGACAGGGTCGCGACAGCTTCGAAACCGTCTTCTCACCCTCCTCCATCTCCCGGCGCCGTGCCAGCTTCCGCTGCTCCTCCTCGCGGGCCAAGCGGCGTTGCTCCTCGACCCGGGCTCTTTCGGCTGCTGCCCGCTCTTCCTCCCGGCGGCGCGCCTCGGCAAACTCGAACCGCGCCTTGGCCGCGTCCTCGGCGCTCAGGATGGATTGCTGGAACTGGTGTTTTGCCTCCTTGATACGCAGGTCCAGAGAAGCAATTTCCGCGTCGTAGGCTTCTTCCCGCTCTCGCTCCCGCTGGAGTTGGCTCCGGAATGTGTCGTCGGCGAGGTACTGGTCCCACTCGTCGCAGGTGTGCTCCCTGTGCCAAGCGGTTTGATGCGTGAAACAGAACTGGCGGCGGCAGCCCTGGCAGAGCACGAGAGGCTGCCGTATGCCGGACCAGTGGATCTGTCCTGATTCACAGCCGCTCAGGGGACACCAGACAAAGTGGCTGATGGAGGAGATGGTCTTGTACATATCACGTTCGGTATGCCTATTGACTTTAGTCAGTATCCAAGTATACCATATACCACCCCAGAAATCTTAAGTCTGCTGCACCTACGTTCTGAAGCTGACTGGTGTCACAAAGGCTTGCACATCACGGAACGTAAGAAGCTCCGGACACTCGGGACAGATAATCTGTTGAATGGATTTTTCCTCGAGCTGGGCCTGCAAGGAAAGCTGGACGCACTCCAAACATGCAGAAATGGTGTGAGTGCAGGCGTATGAAACAGGTCGGGTAGAGAACTCCTTCAGTGTCTTGGTCTCGCAGCAGATGACACACTCGCGATTTAACGCCAGGGTATCAAATAGCGCGTGCTCCATGTTGCTACTAATCGGAATATGAGATTTCGGGTTTGTTATTGAGAAAAGATATTTGTCACTCACACGATAATCTGACCGCCACTTCCTTTACCGGTATGCTTGTCTGTATCTGATCCGTGGTGCCGGCGTCCTCGGTGAGCATATTCGAAGTTTGTTCCGCTTGGGGTCAAGACTCTCGCTCTCGTGGTTCGTTCGGGATATGGGTGCCACGCCCATCGATTAAAGGGGTGATGTTGATGAGGTAGTCTTGTCAGACTTGGCTATGAAAGTAAATTGAGAAGAGCTACCGTGACTCGGAAATCGATGGTTCTTTATAGGCTAGCATATTAAAACTGCCTCGGGTGCTTGGCGTCTAGGTTGCAGACTCAAATCGGGTTGGTTGCTTCCAGTAGTTTCCATTTTCTCCAATACATAGAAGTAGTCCATGAGTACGAAATCACTGATCACAAGATATCTAGATAACATCGCCAAAGGAAAACATGAAATATCAACATGTTAGCCTTCATGGTCAGTCAAGGGCCGTTTGTACTTGGGTACTTTCAGGTATCCATTTGAGACAATCGCTAGAATATTCTGCATTATTCAATCTGATTCATATCTGCACATAGCTTCGGCCTCGCTGACATATCCCTGCCACAATACATCCCCCCCCCTACATTCGGAACTGGCGATAAAGTTGCGAGAAAAAGGTCGGGCCTGCGTTTTCTTGTTCACGAGCTTTCTGGACGGGATCCAATTTCCATGACACAAGACGGTTCTGCTTTGCAACAACTTCTGGTTCGCCAAATGTGTTATCTCGCTGGACCTTTCGCATTATAAGGCCTGGCGATATAGCGATAAGACGGATGAATTTTTCCGAATGCGCCTGATCGTTTGGTTCCATCGCAGCGGGCTTCAGCGGTCGATGGTGATTTGTGATGTCGAAATAGCTCTCCCACTCAAAATCGACCTGGTGGTTAGCCGTACCTTGGTCGTTGGATGAAGGGATAGTCTGGCTGAAGAGCACCCGGAAGCTCTCCCGACTGGTTTCCATCTTTTCCTTCAGTCTAAGGGCAGGCTCTATCACATTCTTATGGAGGGAATGGCCAATAGTATTCAAATTTCTTCCGTCAAAAAACATTCCCATCCCGCTCAGAGCTTCCTTGGTGATGTCGATAGTAGCGTGTTCGCGGTCGATCTGGTACCTTGAGCTCTTGATCCAAGCATTGTATGTCTCTGCTCTCCAAGACTGCACCGCGTATAAGAGTTCGCCTTGCTGTGTCATTGTTCGCTCTAGAGTTTCAAAGAGGCGAAGCGTACTCGGAGAGATGCGTGAAAGACCATGGATGAAAACACTATGAGTCAACCAGTGCGTAATAGCGGTCTTCACAATATCTTCCTCTGTCTCGGGTAGACAGGCCGTGAGCTTGGCCCCCTTTTGGAATATGATCTTAGTGACGATCCACTGGGACTCTGGATTGTCCACGAAGATATCAATCGCTCTCTTTCTGCTGTTCTCGTCCAGGAATACTGGAGTGACGAAATCAATTATCCACTGATCGATCGCCTCGAGCAAGGAATCAAACTCCTAAATCGAAATCGTCAGTATAAATGTTTGAGATTGGTGGAGTTGGTCGCACATTTGCAGCCTCACTCGCGGTAAGATGAATTCTGCTCGACTGAAGGCTACTGATATGAGCTTCCGTGGACACAAGGCTTCGTTGAATTTTCGATGTAGCGATCCCAGCCGACTCGGCTCCTTGAGCTATCTCAGCTCTGGCATTCTCGAGAGCCTCGATTACTATCTGAAGCGAATCCGCTGTAGTTGAAATCCTCTGGAGTGCACTCTCAGCCGATTCTTGTTTGGCTTCATCTTGGTCGTTGCGCGACGAGGTCGCCTTCGGGATTCCGTGACCCGTATCTCGGACCTCAGCCGAAGCACGCTGAGTACCTGCTTGGGACTTTTGCGTGCTCTTCCCATGGCTTTTTCTTTGGCATTAGCGATACCGGTTAGCTATAGTAACGTCTAGAGGGTATCAACCTATCGTGGCATTGTTGAGGAGGAGATACTCTCGCCAGTCTTTGCAGTAGGCATCGGACGCGGCTCAAGCGGGCCAGATTGGTCGTCCGAAGCGAGTGTTGATTCCTGAAGCAGTCTTGCCAAGGAAGACTCGTCGAAGTTCAGACCACGGTCTACGTTTGTTAGTACCTAGTGATGCGCTCGAAGTATTGTAAACATACCAGCAGCTTTTGGCGTATGTTTCCTGGAACTTGGTGCCTTGGGTTTGAGACGACGGGGTGGTCTGGGGTTACCATGCCTAACAGACTTGGGGCTAGTTATAATCACCCCGAATAGGTTAGCTAATCCCATTAGGAACATGTTTTCAGCTTGCTTTGCGAAGGGAACGGGAGTTAGACCAAAGTCATGTCGCAGTATCAACGGTATTTATCAGGGGTTTCGCACTTGGCATAAAACAGTACCTGGGGTGATCTGGAAACCTTCTCAGGCACCTCAATCTCTTATTGCAGTGAAATGAGCAGATGCCTTTCATTATCTGTTACTTTTTCATTTGTTTCGACCGTGGAAATCTTTTCATACTAAAGGTAGATAGAGGTCTGGCCATGAAAGATTATTCTTTTCAGACAACTTCCACTGTATTCGGACTTCTATGGATCCATATCTATGGAATGTATAAGATAAAACATTGGTTTAAAGTATCTCATAATATCTTTTATCGTTATGTAAAAGGGGCTGTTATTAGAAAGGACAGCTGTCTAGCCTGCTTCATTTCTTTCATGCATAGAACATTAAACATTAGACATCACAAGCGTTGTAAAAAGGATCTGTCTTAGCATTTTATGGAAAGAACAAAATGTATCGGATCTCTATTGTTGACCTTGATTCCTCAGTCTCGGGGGATTATTCTGTGTCTCAGAGGTCGTTTGCCACATTTCACTTTAAATAAACGTACATATTATGACACCTTCTCCGCTTGCAGGTCATCAGCCTTTTCCTCCTCTGATATCCCCCTCTACATTGCTACAGCAGATAGCTCTACCAAAAGTGGCCACAAAAACATAATCATATCGATACCCTGACGAAAATGGAGGATTCCTCTGCGGAACATCGCATCCTGGTGGTCGGCATCGACTTTGGAACCACCTACTCAGGTATAGCCTACGGTCAAAGCAACATACCTGACCTCAGAGTTGCATGCGTATCGTGGCCGAATCAATTCACGAAAGAAGGCGGGTCCGGACAAAAGGCGCCTACGACGCTCCGCTACCTTCCCCGGCAACAGACCAACTTTGAATGGGGCTTCCAGATCGGCAATTCTGTCCATCCAGATGAAGTCTTCCGGTGGTTCAAATTGTGAGGTACATTTCTAAGTGCTTGAAGTTTGCTTATTGACATACCAACTAGGGGTCTCCAGTCTGCTCGCGATAGACCGGCAGACCTTCAAACAATGCTTGCTGACCACGATACGGACCGTCTGGTACGAGACTACCTCTCTGGCCTTGGTGAACATACCATGTACTTTCTAAGTCAAACTCTGGGAACGGCCATGGTGCAAAGATACGTGGAGAGATCTGCTCTACGATTCGTACTCACAGTTCCAGCAGGTAAGTAGTGCAGCTTCCAACTCTCTACTCTCTTGCTTTGATCGACTAAACCCCTGTGATCGCATAAATATCACCTGGGTATGTTGGCTGCCTCAACATCCCCTGTTTTCCTATCCGTTTTCGGCGCCCTCGCTTCGTTTCGCGTGTATTCTAAAAGTGTTGCTGATACTCATATTAACCGTCACAGTATGGAGCGAGCTTGCTAAACACAAGACACTGCAAGCTTTCCAGAAAGTTCCAAGCTTGTCTGGTCTTGGCGGTGTCACTATGGTCTCTGAGCCAGAGGCTGCCGCGACTTTCTCTTTGCACACAATGGCACAAGACCTATCCCTGAAAATTGGACAGACTTTCATTGTACTGGATGCCGGCGGAGGTAAGCTACTGACCCTATCATTGTTCGAGGGGATTCGCTGCTGACTTAACATGGTACTCGTTAGGTACTGCTGATCTCATTACCTACACCATCGTTGACCTACATCCCGTCCTTCAAGTCAGAGAGGCAGCCAAAGGTTCGGGAGGCCTATGTGGTGGAGCCTTCGTTGATGAAGCTTTCAAAGCTCACCTCCAAGCCGCACTCGGGCACGAGGATGCTTTCGATAACGAAGTCTTGGGAGTGGCTGTGCAGGCCTTCGAGTCGGGTGTGAGCAATCCACTCCTCGGTTCTTCGCTTCAGTAAATGCTAATATTTTAGGCAGCCTAAACGTAAATTTTCCACATCATCGATACCCAATGGCACTTCCTCAGTCCCGGTCTTTGGCATGGCGAACAATCCCGAACTCGGCATCAGAAACGGTCGACTCCACCTGCGAGCCTCCGATATATATTCAATGTTTGAGCCGGTTGTCCTCCAAATCATCCGAGTAGCCAAGGAACAAATCCACTCTGCCAACGTTCCCATTGATGCGGTGGTTCTTGTTGGAGGCTTCGGGACCTCTCTGTATCTTCGAGAGCGACTCAAGGATGAGATCGAGGACAAAGAAAATATCCCACTCCGTTTTACCCCCCAATCACAACTGGCCGTGGTGCTTGGTGCTGTAATGAAGGGTCTTGCGGATGCGGTTCCGCAGGAAGACAGCACATTCCCCAAAGTGCTTGACAGAAAGGCAAGAAGGTATGTATTGACCAACCAGAACCCTCATGAAGAGCGAGCGCGCTAACGAATTGTCAGTAAGCATAACAGGCTGGAAAGTCCTGGTGCAGATGAGAGGCCAGAGTCGGGCAAGAAGTTACGCTGACGTTAATATAGATCACTACGGCGTAGAGCTTGGCGTGCCCTACAAGGAAGAGTTGCATCGTGACCTCTATCCCAAGCGCTACTGGGATGGATTGGACGGTTGCTGGCGTGTGAAAGTTATGGATTGGTTCATCCGAAGTGTAAGGCTTCTTTCCCCAGTAAAACCAAACAAAACCATGCTAATCTTCCACAGGGCGAGCACGTGGCCGAGTCCAAGCCATACTTTCACAAGTTCCACCATGATTTCAAAGTTCTCCTCGGCCGCCCCGATATTATCAATATCCAGATCTGCGTAGACAGCGACTCCGATGGTGCACCCTTGGAGCGGAACCGCAATGTGAGGACTCTATGTCGCCTCGAAGCCGACCTCAATCCAATCCCCACTTCACAATTCCGTGTCAGACGTGGTCATGATGGTCTCGACTACTACCGCGTCCGATGCGAGATCGAGGTCGTTTGTAAGTCTTCACCACCTGGTTATGATCTAAATCAAGCCTGCACCGTGCACTTAGCTAATGTTTTTCCAGGCAAATCGGCATCCACTGACTACACCCTGATCCACGATAATCAACGCTACAAGACGGTTACTGCGGAGTATGCGTGAGCGCATTTGAGCACTATTTGCCTCACTGCAACCTTCTCGACAACGAATAGATTCACATGGGAAACATGGGACTTGATATGGGGCGCAAGACGTGATATTGAGGGCTTATGGGGGAACTGTTGCGACTGGGTCAGTGTCAATAGTACTTGAAGGACCAAGGATTGGATATCACAAGATGGTCTGGCTGGGAGGTTTAGATAGCCTTTGGTGTAAAGGCTTGATGCTTACAGGCTACCATTTCCTCTGGCAATGCGAAGTGGTACATTGACCAAACTGCGTTCGCCTGTGTCTGGAATCAAGAAAGTGCTGTCGTACCCACCGGGTTTAACCCCCTTTCTCGATTAGGCATCGCATAGCATGCAGGAATTTGACAGGCAAACTACCTTTCCTTCTTTCAGATACTTACGCCTGCTCCCCAATATGCACCGAGTTGACCAGTCACACCAATGCTAGAGATGCCACAAAAATGAAGACTGTTTGGGGTGAGAAGGGAGGAGCCAGGTCAAAGATCTCAGACTGAAGAGTTCGGCTTCATGGTGCTGTGGTGAGCATCTGAAGACCCGTGGGCTAGCGTACTAGTGACATTGGTCATCACTGATCTTGGCTTTTCCTTCCACAGCGATTGTTACGATCTGATGAAGACGTTGTGGAAAGAAGAGAAAAGATGATTTATCCGTATCAAGAGTGCCCCTGACAGATATACCTGGGTGACGGTTGGTCTGTGCATTGGCTGCTTAACCTAGAACACGCCAAACTTATTCAATTGCCTCGCTTCTTTTTTTTTGGCATCGAGAATTGATATCGCACACTTGCCAAATTCGACCTCCGGAACAGCGCTTTCTCCCTGCGACCTGAATACCACCCGCCTCCGTCAATAATGATGCTTGCGAAAGCCCCACATCTAGCGCAAATGTGTCCAGCATCATGGTGACTAATAACATCTGGTAAGATGGCGTCGAAGCTGGTGGCTCATATCAAACATTGCTCTGCTGCCCGCTCTGCGTGTTGTTCCTACTCCGGGGTGCGGACAAGTTTCTACGAAATGGCAGTGCCTTTCGCACGCCAAGGTACATCCTTCTCCCTAAACGTGATGAATCTGCTGTTTCTGGGTCTGCTGGGTTTGCTGGGTTCGCTGGCCCCGTCCCGCCCGTTGAACTCACGACGTGCCGCTCTGGCCAGCCGAAAGTCCCTCCACAAGGCCTTCAATTCCGAAAAGGTTTCATTCTTCTTCTCTGCTGCCTGCGCATCCTTGGACGTGTGGTAGATGATGAAGATGCATTCTTCGTCGGCCGAGGAGATCACAAGGTTCGCCCGCTCCAAATCGGCCTGCGTGGGTTTCGGCTGGTTCTTGAAGAGTTCGACCTCGGCAGTTCTCCTTCCCATGTAGGTTTTATAGGCTGCCTCCATCTCCACGGGACTTGCGGACCAATTGATTGGGCTCATCTTGATGTGTCGCTGCAAAAGAAGTGGTTGTGGCGGTGGAATAGTGCAGGTGGATTGAAGGGCGGCAGTGTATGGAATGCAATGTATGTGGGTAGACTCGCAGATGCTTGGGCGCAGGCGGATGGGTAGGTGGCAGGTTGTAGTTGGGTTGTTCAGGCCAGAAGAGTACCAAAATCAAGTGCTAGAGGCCTTATGTACTGACTGGCCTGTTTCGTTTCTCCGATGTACCGAAAGGTTTCCAGGTCTGCCAAAACTCAATTATTCTGCTGTGGCCAAGTAGGTAATTGGGGACTTTAATTGAGCCATTCTCTATTGGAATATTTAGACTTTAGGCATCCAGCCCAGTACACACTAAAGTAGAGTACTCATTTCACTGGGCCCTTCTGGTGCCAATTGTCTTTGGAAAAGCCGTCCTCGGTTGCAATATCGATCCCAAATGCGTCCTTCAGCCTTCACGCGTGATAGTCCCGGCATCCTGTGTCCCAGTCTTCGAACCTGCTATATGCCCAGGGCAACCGGAATGCCACCAAATCAGGACTGAAATCATTACGACGTCAAATCCAACACGATCACTCTGCCTAGTGCCTGCCCGACGCTTGTTTCCCGAATTGCCCGACGCTCGCTTTCCAATTACCCAACGATGCCAACGTGATGCCCCAGGCCAATCCCACGAAAGTGTCGATTGTTTGGACGCCAAAAGGGCCCCTGATTTGGGTGGGGTACCCCTGGGTCCTGGAGATGCTGCTTGCAGTAGCACAGTCCGTACTCTAGGACACGAAGCAAAGCGAAGCCGAGAAACCCCCCGCGAGACATCAACGACTCCAAGTGCACGTCCTAGAAGATCGTGGTATCCTGGTTCCGAGTCGGACGTGTCCCTTGCAGCCGCCTTCGGTCAGATTAGAACAAGAAGTTGGGCTTTGAGCAGTAGCTCAGGGTGATTGATGCCTTTTGGAGATCGGCCGACCACACGCGATACCAAACTCCATGTTTATGTGATCCTTTGGCCAGGAACCGCCGCGTCTTGAGTCACTCAGCACCTTGATCTCGATGCGGAAGGCAACGCCTAAGCCCGACAGGACGACGAGGATCCGGTGCATCACAGTCTGTATTTGATCCAGTCGTCTCGTGTATGTCGTCGTGCCCGAGACGAGCCGGGCCCCAATGGGAGGTCTGAATATGCCCAAGTTGCGAGACTATCCCATCCCGAGTCTTTCCACCTGCTTTCGCCCGAGGCATGTGGGGTAGTAAGTCCACGGGGAACTCGTCGGGCGCACACTCGGTTGGCTTGGCTCGTTTGATCATACACGGCGTTCGGTGAACACCTGTCGTCTGTATGGCCGTTGTGATGTCAACCCAGCCAACACAATCATGCCGGCCTTTTGCGCGTACATCATGAGATACAAGGCAAATGACGATGCCAAACATGCTTCTGTACCGATGCATGGTGCATGGATCACTGCCAGTCGGAAATTTCCACCGAAGGATGGTGATTCTACATCGGCAACTGGAATCTGACAGAGATTGATATGTGCGCCACGCGCTGGGATCAATCATGTCCCGCTGCCAGGTCATCCCTCTACCAACCCCTTTTTCGGGGGACTTTTTTCGGGGGAATTTTTTGGGGGCGGTTTTTTTTGTTTTCAATTCTTTTGTGTTTTTTTATTTATTTATTTTTATGACAAAGGAAAAGACGGCATCGAGCCACGGCATTTGGATATGATGATATTTTTTGTCCCCCGTCTTTTTGTTTTATTCTTTTATTAATTGATGTGATGACAAAGGAAAGTTGGCGTCGGGCCACAGCAGTTGGTGAAATCAATATTGTCGAATTATGTTATTGATTAATTATGTTGCCGCTATCGAAGACGACGATGGTCGACGGGGCAGAGCTAGATGCAGGCCAGACCGTGCATCTTCGTCGGCTTCACGAAATTCGGCAAGAGCTACCTGCGGTCTTCACTCAGACGGCGGGAGCGGCCTCAAATAGCCTGCCGACCAAAACATTAGTGGTGGCCATTCCATATTTGGCAAACTGGGCAGTACGGAACCCAGTAGGACCTTTTTGAAATGACTGACATTGTCAATCATGGTAATACAAGGGGCCGCCCAGATTCCCGGCTGTATAGGTAGGCAATTCATGGTAATGATTTGATTAGGTCCAGGTCAGTATCAATTTTGGCGACTAGTATACCAATGCTCTGGCATGCAGCTACAAGCCCTAATCAGGGACTTTCAGACCGGCTTGGAAAGATGACTAGATTAGTGGACAAAAGAACCTTTTACCCCTTGAAATGTACCTCTACTCATCAACGATAATTCCTCCCTGGATATTATGCCGTTAACAATCTGAATTATACAAAGGTATACACGCCGATACACATAAACGCGATAATATTACCATGGGTGGGTTTCTTTTAGCCTTCATAGAAATCTTCTGTACCGACTATATGTTTCGATGTAGTTACAGCGGCTCCTCCAATACACGTTCCATCTGGTTTCTACGTATTCTGACAACAGGCTCGAACCGGGTCCAGATCTGGCGTGTGAATCCCAGTAATCCAAGTCCCTTGGAAGCTATTCGACGACTACATGTGCCCGACAATCTTCGGTGATACCTGGGGAATATCCCATCTTCTCTTATTACTTTCTCTACTCATTCGCCTTGGTTGGCCGTGTTCTAAATGACAGTAATATTCCATCTATGGCATACGTGTTTCCAACACCGCGGGCTAGGAAGTCGGGGGTTTCATCCATGGTTTCACGAATGAACTGTGACCAGAATACTACCTCATTCTCCTGTTGACCAGAAATAAATTTGTCGAAGTCCTCCTTCCATGCGACTAGACGTTCCTGCTTGACGCATACTTCGGGCTCGTACCAATTGCGGTCATCCCTTAGCCCAACTGAGGAGAGGAATGGGCGCAAAACACCAAGCATCCTGATGGGCTTCGTGTCGTCCATGTTTTTAGCGTTGAGATGACGATGGTGGCTCGTGATGTCCAAATACTCCTCCCACTTAAAATCAAGCTGTGACTTCGTCACATGGTCATCCACATCTTGGGTAGTAGTGACCTCGAACTCCAGATTACTAGCCATCATCTGCTCCTTCAGCTCCAAGTTAGGCTCTATAATTTCCGTTCGTAGGGAGCCGACCCAAGTGTCCAAGTCGCCAAGGTCGGGTAAGAGCATTGCCATGCCAGTCGCCAACTCCTTAGCCATATCAAGTGTGTATTTCTCACGGTCGGCCTGATATCGGGATGTGTTGATCCAGGCATGGTAGGTTTGTGCTTTCCAGCCCTGCAGAGCAACCCCGGGGAATTTGTCCTCTCCCATGAACTGTTCCAGGTCTTGCAGTAGTTGAAACGAGGCTGGAGAAACTCGCTGTAATCCATTGCCATAGACTTCACGCGTGAGCCAGAAATATATGCTAGTCTCCACAATACGAGTTTCCAAGGAGGGAGCGTGAGCTGCGAGTCTAAGCCTTGGATCATCCTCCAGGGCTTTTCTGAAGACTGCACCATAGCGAGGTTCCTTCTTTGCAGTTTCGAGCACCCTCTGAAGGTTGTCTCCCCCGGGAAGATCCTGGCCAATATTATTGAGGACCCAGTCGTCCACTTTGCCGAGGCAGAGTTGAAATTCCTACGAAGATGTATTAGTATGGTAGATATTAGAAATGTGTGCATACGAATAAGCAATATCTTACCGGTGTTGCTGAGTCTGGAAGGAGACATACTCGCATTGGCACCTGGGCAATAATTTTCCTTGTTAGATTATCAAACATTTGGTTTCGTTCGTCGGCGGCCGCTTTCTTCTCTTCATCTCGGCGTTTGAATTCATCCTTTAGTTGGGCAACTGTCCGGTCCAGCAACGTACTAAGACGCACCAGTTCATCTTGGATATGCTGCTGGTCCTCCTCGGAAAACTGATTGTCAGCCATTTCTACCGAACTGTGAGATGAGATCTTGGATTCGCTGGGCTTGCTCTGTTGGTTACTGCTTCAATTTTCGGTTCTGGACAGAGAGACTGGTTGACCGAATGGAAGCTACCTATCTACTTAATGTACCGCCTTCAGGATGGTGCCCCGTAGCATGGTTCTCTCTCAAAGGTTTTTCTTTCTTTCGCATTCCTTTGTTCTTGCCCATGTCTTTCTACTTGTCATTCCCATACTAGATTGCGATCGGGAGAACGAATCACAGCACGACAAAGAGCTCTCCCGAAAGTTTAATGCATCTTTCATTCAATCAATTCACCGGAATTCTTCTTTGTAGCAATATCAATGCCGGAAGTGCTGACATTCTTGAATCAAGCTTGGATCAGTATCTATCTTGTCACTAAGTCGGCCACCCCTGCTACGGGCCACCCCTGCTACGGGCCAGGGTAAAAAACAAAACAATAATAACACTATAATATAGAAATAATTCAATTAAAAAACAATAATAAATTCTAAAAATACCAAATCAACTATATAATACCTCGATGGTACTCTCGGCATCACTCTTAGAGTCAGATTTAATTACAATGGCGTCCTGCGCCGACGATAATACAGTCACCACTAAACCTTCCTACGCATCCTCTACCATCCCCCTCTATGTGCGATACACATCTGCCATCGTTACATACTTCTAATTGGGGTCGGGGATCACTCTTTTTTTCTTTTTTCCTCTTTCTCTTTCTAGATTTACCTCTAGGATAGACTTCTCGTACTCCAGATTGCCGATCTAGCTCGTCAAAGTGTCAAGACCCTTCTCGAGCTTCCTAAACAGATAACGCCGAGTGGTGCTATCGAACACAACATCATCACCAGTGAATAAGGTAGTGAGCTGCTTAATCTGCCGAGAGCTGGTTGGTGTTGTCAACTCATAAAAGGCAAATTAAGCTTACGAATCGATCGATGGTGGCTCAAAAGGTCCAGCCTAAGCCTACCGGTCCGCATCCCTCCTAAGTCTACTGTTCAAGGGCTTATTGATGTCACGGGGGAAGATGCCGGTGGCTCTCCAACCACTCAATATATTGGTCTTCTTAAAGGCCATCTTGCGAGCCTCGCACCAGCACCAGATAAAGTCTTTCTTACTTATCGTCATATTCTAAAGCCCCAAGCAGCGGAGAGTTACCATCCGGCGGAACCTCTCTTTCAATATATAGAAGGAACCGAGATCAAGGGGCTGAAGGAGGTGCGAGGTATAAGCAGGAAGGAAGAGGAGCCAGATCTTGTTATCTAGGCACTCTAACATAAACTCTATGGTAGCGTGGCTGGAATAACCATCCAGTATAAGAAGCCTCCATTAATCCCCCTGCGCCGGCGCAGTCTAAGGGATGAAGATCTTTCTAAGCCACACAAGCGCCAGCTCATTGCTCGTCCACCCTTTCGGTAACGCCGCGAAGAGCCAGTCCTTGATTTCCGCCGCCAGGTCCTCCTCCGCCGTTAGGAACCACTGCTACTGGACCGATAACCCCCTAAATATAACCAACGGCGGGAGGGCTCGACCATCTACGCTAACGCACTCAACAACTAACACCCATTCGCGATTAGCAGAGTCCTTAACGATAATTCGTTTCAAGCCGGCAGGACCGATCACCATCTGGTTACTGCCGAGGCCAATCTAACTGCATATCTCGTCAACGTTGTAGATATGCTCGATAGGGGTATTGCGGATAAAGTTGTGGTTGAGCCTATCAAAGAACTCTCGCACATTTTCCTCGGAGGTTGCTGCAACTCGTCTGAAATCCATCGATTTTGAAAGAGCAGAATCAACTGATGGATAGCGCCTACAAAACTTCTTTATCCAGTTCTTCCCAAGCACGGTATTATTGCCGGCGGCCTTAAATATACGTTAGGCAAAGATCCGAAAGATGCAATGGAGAGGTAAGACGCCGAGAGCATACTGCGCAAGGGTCCAAGACACAATCCGAGCCTCCTCGGTTGCAGAGAGGGCTTAAAAGGACTCATTTCTCTCTCGGATTGTCGGACGGCCTTGTATCCACGCGGAAATCGTGGTCCGCGAAACACCATACAGTTTCGCGGCGAATCTAACTAATCGACCATCCGAAACAGTTTGAATCGCAGCCTATAACTTCTTCTCGTCAACCATTGTTATAGATAAAAAGAGAAGAGGAAAAGGAAAAGAATGATGTATTTCAATTAATTCTACGATGGAAAATGGCCAACTTATATACACATTTAAGGGTGGTGATCGCAAGGGTTAGTAAGATGGAAGGGTGGCCCGTAGCAGGGGTGGCCCGTAGCAGGGGTGGCCGACTTATGTGATTCAGTTAATGTATGCTAACTCGTTACCCGTATGACAAGATTTGCATACAGAAGGAACCGACTAAATATGCAATGGCTTACTCCGACGAGATCCCATAGTGGTGGTCCGCAGGTCTCTCGCCCTCGGCATGTATGACACACGTTCGCTGTCTGCGGCAACGTGTACCCCCCAATCCACAGACGCGTCAGTGCCTCCCAGCATCGAGTCTTAGCGTCCACCCCATTGAGGCTGAGCTGATGCTCAGTACTTGTGTCGTGACTCCCTCCGTTCTGGTATAAACTTAGCCGCTGTATAGATTGTTCAGAAAGCCCCTGAAATGCCGAGACCCGACTTCGGAGAAACTAATCAGTTTTTCCATCGTGGCCGCATACACGCGGGGCCACGAATTATTAGTCTTCCAAACAAGAGGCTCGAATAACATGACCAGCGGAGTAACAATTGGAATATTTGGCGAAATTTTCTAGTGCGCTTGATTCGCTGCGACGAATGTCTTTCGGAGAAATAGCCGTCGCGGATCCGTCTTGTGATGCTGTTTGTAATTAAAATGAATGTATAATGTCAGAGAATCCATGACCATGTAGTGGTGTAATACTTAAGGCTATAGTCGATGATTAGGTGTCAAATGTAGCGGTGTGTTCACGCACGGTTT